>NC_088202.1:108356032-110756032 GCF_037126465.1 Ornithodoros turicata | reverse complement strand
CCTGTCCATATCTGTCCACATCTGTAACTCATAGTGTAACTCATCTGTGGCTCATAGCCACAGTTGCTTCGCGGCGCTAACACGGAATAAAAAAAATTCAGTCACATACAGTTCTGCCAACTCCTCACTTGGTTTCATTCGTCGCACTTTCTATATGGCCTCTTCTAATGTTAAACTACACCTGTACAGATCCCTCGCGCGTCCCAAACTCGATTATGCTGCTTCGGTTTGGGACCCCGGAAGCGATATCCTTACCAAAATGCTGGAATCCATACAAAATCGCGCATCACGCTTTATCCTGGGAAACTACAACCGTACATCAGTGTTTCCCTTATGAAGCAGTATCTACGACTACCCCTACTAGCCTGTCGTCGCAAAGTTGCCCGCTTATCACTTTTTCACAAAGTATTCTATCATGAGGATCCCATCCTCTCCTCTTGCATATCATCGTCCACGTAAGCCTCCCACAGCTTGGATCACTTTCGAAAAGTTAAAATCCATCCATGCCAACACTAATACTCTCTGCGACCCTTTTTTTTTCATTCGCGCCGCACCTGATTGGGACAGGCTGCCCTGTGACATTGCTACCATACATGATCTGCCCTCCTTTATGGATTCCATTACAGAGTTACTTTCTTCATAAGAACTGCAAAACCAATTTTCGCCTCTTGCCCCCATTCTCTCCTGTTTCCCCGTTATTATGTTATTACTACTATTATTATTATTTCGTGGCATCAGATTGTGGCTCCTTGCCAAGTCTAATAATAACCTGATATTCTCCCACCAGCGTCTACTATCGTTTTTACTGTTACTCTCTATGTGACTACCCAGTGCGCCTTATTGTTGCATTCTGTGTTGTTTCCACTGCGCAATACTATCTTATGACTCTGCCCAGTGCGCCCTATTGTATTTACATCTATGCTTATTGTTCCCACTGCGCATTAAGTACTTCATTCAATAATGTTTTTGTATCCTCTCGACTGCTAACATAGCCTCTAAAGAATGTTTTTCTCATCGAATGTATCAAGGCCCTCCCCTCTTTGGTGCCCTCGTGACCCTGAGGGTATTGAAAATAAATAAATAAATAAAGCTAGAAGAAGAAAATGATGTTTGGGACTGCTCAAGGCGTCATGAAGCAGTCTGCGAGGGGGCGACCACTCAACACAGATTCGTTGAACGCCGTCTTAACACTGTGCGATTCCATTTACAATAACGCTTTGAGGATTACAAATGCGCAAAGCGGCCGAACTCCAGGCGTGAGGGGCGCATGCTGGCCGTGACGTCATTACAACGTGAGCATTCATTTGCATTGCAAGTGTACCTGCTATGGATACAGCGCGGCGCCACTGTAGCAGCGCCGAGTATTGTCCCGCCTGAGCTGACCCAGTTGACGTTACGTCACGACGCACCTGTGTGGAACTAGGAATCTTCTCACGGAGTGACGTAGACCTCGTTCTCGGATAGAGCTCTGCAAAGGAGTGCAAGGCTTTGTAGCGCGCACGCATGTTGATGAAACATTTCTGTATACACTAAGATTGGCTACGCTCAGTATCCTTGTCTCGTAAAAATATCGTAGAGGCGTTCCATCCACCAGGGTATATTTAGGTTCACCTTGGTTAGTGGTGGTGGCGACGGGACCGGCTTGCCGTTGACTGGGCAGCGTCGCGACCGTAGCCAAGATGAGATGAGATATGATATGATATCAGATGTTGAAATGATGGCGGTCGAAAGTTAAGTCACTGCTACGGGGTTGGTGAGAAGCCCTGTGAGCAAATAAAGCGTGGTTTATATTGTAATCCCCTCTAGCAATCTAATCAACGAGAGTGTGTATGGGTACCAGGTTTACGCAGTCTTTTTTTATTTTATACATTCCCCCCATCCATCCATCATAGACCGTTTCCATGCTTCCGTCGCGTGTTTCGCGCTGAACTGTTCGGCTTGTTTCTCATGGACGAGAATGATTTATACGTATCTTTCGCTTATTTCTGCAAGACACAACCCTAGAGTAGAAGGACGAAATCGGGTTAGGAATTCTTCTCTCAGCTCAAACGTGCAATATACATCTCATATAATGTGTGAGCGAGGTCAGTTTGTTTCACGTCGGGAGAATATGCCTCTGGCATAACACAAATGCTTCGTCAACGGGGTTGTCCAGCACTCCACGTCAAGGTGTACTACAAATGCAAGAATATGCGCACAGCACAGCTGATATATTTCTAGGGCATAGTGTCTCTGCATGAGTCAAAGATTTTAGTGTTTTCAAAGGTGGCCGGTACTCTTCGCTTGCCGAATTTCACAGGAGCTTCTAAAAATATGTTTTATGTGTGTGTGTGAATTTAGGTACAATAAAAAAAAAGCAATTCGATTACAATGGGAAGTTGTGTGCGCGCAAACTGTCATGGCAGTCGGCCGGCGCTCGGGTCGTGCATCTGCGCAAAAAGGAAGAGCTGTACTTGGGCGAGGGGTTCTAACATCACGGATGGACCATGCGGCTCAATCCAGCTCCCCCGATACGTGGAGATACGTAACAGTCTGCTACCCTTTCGGGAGCGTGTGTCCCCGCGTCATCCCCATATACAATTTACGCAGGTCCGGCTCACATCTCAGACGAAGACGATGTTCGTGGCGAATAATAAGAAGATAATAATAATGATTGGGAGTAGAGTTACAACTAAAATAATGAGGCAATTTTGCGCAGAGCCATTACTCCCTGGTGTTTTCCCTTTTCGTTGTGCCTGTTGTTTCTAGTTTCTGTTAGCGAGTCCGACCATTTGCCGCTCTGGTTTGAGGTTTGGTTCGAAAATAAATAGATCGAGTAGACAGGTCTCACAATGCTTCTAATTATTAAACTACGTTTGCCTTTATGCAGCTCAAAAAAAGAAAAAAGAAAAACCCTAGCAAGTCTGAGCACACTGAGATTGTTGCCTTTTCCATTTTATCTTTCCCAATTTGTTCAACTGTGTACGGGAGAATGTAAAGATGCAAGCGAAGGGGACTTGGAGCCTCATTCTGTTCCTAAGAAGGGAACAGTGCCGCTGTGTATTCTTACAAACTGTAACAGTCCATGTCTTCTTTAGTGATTATTACGTTCACATTTATTAGTGGATCATTGAGTAGAGAACCACGGTTTCCTGTTGAGACAAAACTTCAGTAACAAATATTTGCAAACAAAAAAAAAATAAAGAAGAGAAGAAAGAAAAAGAAAGAATAAATCTAGAAGGAAACCAACCTCCTATTTTTTACTTCCGATTCAATCAAAAAATTAGAAAGCACGGTTTTGACGAATATAAAAAAGTTATGCCGAATTCTCTGCCGAATTCTCTCTAATTCGGCATAACTTTTTATTTTTATTTTATTTATTTATTTATTTATTGTTAGCAAATATTTGTTAGTGAGTTTTTCTCTCAACCGGTACAGTGGTTCTCTTAAACGGCAGAGCTCCGGCAATAATCCGTTGCTTTTCAGTTTTTATCGTGTAGCAATCCTCCTTGTAGGAAATAACACCCATCCAGTAAGTCGGTGTTGCACCGTTGACGAAACAAGAAAGCATTTCGAGCATATGGAGTGTTATCATCGAATAATGTATTTCACATCGTACCATTATCACAATCCAATACCGCTCCGCGCTGTGACGCACTCAGCGGCCTTCCCAATTTGAAGTTGCTCTACATCTCAGAGCACGCATCCATAAACTTTGTATGAACAATCTATTCCAAAAGCTCCAGCTAGAACAATACGGAACGTCTTGTGCGACTGATTCCCTCAGAAGCATGAACCCATAGCATATATGCGCCTTAATGCACAGAGATGCGCTTCGAAACCTAAAAAAAAAAAGAGGGAGCCACGGAGAAACATCTCATCCTGGGTCGGAATAATTTCAGAACGCACGAAAATTTGATGGAACGTCGAAGCGTGCACGAAAACGCAATTTTTCTGATTGCGCGCCACACACAGAACCCTCCCACGAATATCTACCGAGATGAAATCAAAAAAGATGTCAAATTTATTCAGCAAGCGTCTTCATGTCTGGATTGTCTCGGCGGCCTCCGAAGATGAGACGGAATTCATCTGGGAATGGAGCACTGGGGCAGCTCGACTTCGTGACTTCGCTGTGGCATATTATTGTGGCATTGTTTCAATCGAATGTTCTGACTGGCTCCGCGGTTTGTTGCATTTTAGTGGAGGTGAGCTCGTCGCTTCGCAGAAGGAAAGGAGACTAGTTGCATGGAGACCCGGGAGGAATCCAAGAGTGGCACGTACAAAACAACAAAAACAGTTGGAATATAGGGGAAGGTGGGGCAAGATGAGACAGAAATTTGCAGTTGAATATGAAGTTTTTATTTTTCGTGTTTTTCAGCTTCTGACCTGTAAAATCTGTAAATGCAGAACGGACGTCGCCGGTCTGAAATAAGAAATAAGCACAGGTGATTCACCGCAACAATTGCTCTACCGTACCTCAGTGCTTGTGGGCCATCGTGCTATGTCGCTTCGTGCAGTACTTCCAGCAAGCACGAGGAGCTATTGAAAAGTTATCGGTCGGACAAGAAAAAACCTGGCCTAGAGTAATACATTTTTATTACAATTCGACATATTCACCTCGAAGTTCTACGCACATCGCACATCCGAAAATCTCTCCTTTCAAACTTTTTTTTCGGGTTTGGAAACAAAAAACTAGTACTCCGATGGGACAAGGGCGCAACCATGTTTCGTCAACTGCAACAAGTCGCTCAAGAAAAGTGTCGCTAGAACGCTCAAAATGCTGCAAAATCAACATGGAGGCATCCATTCGGCGTTGTTTCTAATCGACATTGAAACATTTCGGCACCACTTGGCTAACAGTTTCCGCAAAACCAACTCATGAATTAGAAACCCATGCAGTGCGTTCTCTGGGTATGCCTAAGGTCTCCGCAATTGTTCTATCCGGGATACTGACAAAATGAGGTCATAGACACAATAAAAAATTTTGGGTTTTACATTGTTAGAGGTCTCCCAATGTTCCAGCGTCTTCGGTGTCTAAATCCCCACGCTGAAAGTTAGCACACCACTTCTTTGCGGAGTATGATATGCACTCGTCACTTAAAGGGACGGTCCCGTAAAGCCGGGGCGATTCCGAAACTTAGCCAAAGCTAGTTTCACGAGTACTGTACACATACAACGGTCAAAGTTCCATTCGGAATAACCAAGTCGTTTTCGAGGAATTTGTCGAAACGTGCCGTAAGAGCAGACGACGAACGCTGCGCCTCTCTCACGCATACGTCACGTATCACATCGGCCTGCGGGTGCGTCGTCGTTGTCATGGTAATTGTAACTTGCAGAAGCACCTTGGTTTGAGTAATCCCCTTTGCTCTCGAAATGGGGACACTCTAGCATATACCTCCGCGAGTGGAGAATGTAGTCCGAGCATTGACTGTGGGGTCTCCCATAATGTGGCGCACAATCGGATACGTGGAAGCTAAGTCACGTGTTTTCTTTCCGCGAGTATTTAATGCGGTTTTTAAATAAACACGTACTCTTTCTCCATGTACGTCGTCAACGACACTTCATTTCGAAGCATGATCAGTGTACAACGGGGAGTGTAATGGAAGCGCGCGTCATATATTTTTGGTCGGAGCTGTAATGCGACCGCGTGCGCCGATGGCCAGCGACTTCAGATTTGTGATTGTGGATGGGGTTGTTCTGCGACTTTTAAATTGTCTCTGAGGATTAACATAGTTGTTCTGAACCACCATGCTTGCCACTACTCAGAATGCGCGTTTTTCACCTGAGAACTGAAAGAAAATGTACGAGTTGCCGCGGTGCCCAGTAACTTCTGAAAGTCGTCTGCTCACGCCGATGCACTAGCACGCGCAAAAGCAGACGATTTCCGTATCCTATCACGGACTTACCCGCAGGGCGACGTGGCCGTTCTTATTGTTGCCAACACAGGTAGCGGCGTGCTCTGCAATCTTTATCAATTTAATTCGGTTATTTAATAACTGTGGCGCGTTTTGTCGTGTAAATTAGCGGTGTTCCATTTTCAACAAAGGGCAATCGAATGGTACACTTTATGAAAGGGGCAGGGGATACGAGACCGTCCCTTTAATGTTTTCATCGTGCACTCACAGATTTCCCTTGGAGTTTTCATCTGAATGAACAGGAGCTTCATGACAGCCCGAAGTTAAACTTTTGAAACTTTCAGGCTATTAGAAGACATGGGCTCTGGTAGCCCGAGCAATAATGAACGCTTCACGTTACAAACCTACAATGTCTCTTCTCTATTCTTCCTCGCCTCACTCTGTGTGTCTACGGTGACTAGATCGCGTTCGTATATCCTGAAGTGGGTCGGGCCGAGAACATTTCAGCACGCCATCATGGCTGCACGAACCTACGACGGAACACAACTCTACTCGTGGATGGTGCGAATTGCAGGCACTGCCACGAGCCTGAGACCGTCGAGCACACCCTATAGGAACGGTGCGTGTACGAAGGGGACTTCAAGAATGATGCCTTGTAGGTCAATGTACACCCAAGCGGCTCGCTCTCTGCGAGACGCATGAGGGCCCAGAATTGAGGACGCTTTCTTTGCGTAACGATGACGCCTTGGAGGCCTATGTAGGTAATAGCTGTGGTCCAACTCGGGTTTCTACTTCGAGCGCGGGACAACCACCGATCCTACTTACTCCACACCCTCATCTTTTTCTTCAGCTGAGCCTTCGCGATGTGCACAGCCGTGATCGAGAGGCCAAAAATGGCACGCTGCCTCCAACGTCACCACCACCAACTTCTCCTGTTATTGCCGAGCGATCTGCCTGCATGCGTGGCAGCGTGTTGCTCGGGGGGGAACCCTGCGTCCTCGGTCGACATCACACGCCCAAGTTGAACAAATTATGCCTCCATGACGCCCTTGTTTACCTCTTTGTCCCCGTCTCTCCTTCGTCCTCATCTTTCGTTCACTTCGACAAATATACGTTCTCCAGCTGTCTTCCGTTCCATCAGATGCCTACCGTCTGTCGATATGCACGCCGTTTCCAAGCCCTACATGTTGCTCCCATTCTCTTCTCTTACTTTGTCTGATCACTACAGCGCGGATTTTCATGAAAATGCATGTTTTACAGCGACAGCTTCTATGAGGAGCTTGTATGTGGAAAGCGCAAGACGTCAGGCCTTTAGTAGGCGGCACAGGGTGGATAGCGTGGACGCAGTATGTTGCAAAAAATATTGACCTTAGTGTTGTCTTTTCAATAACACAACCAATATGCAGGACGGTCTCTTGTATCGGTTGCGTTCTGGCCCCAAACGTGGACACCACTCTCACCACTGTACCCGTGGCTACATACCATAGTGGTCAAAAAACGCATTTGACTTTCGTCTGATCAACTGTTGTACCTCGCCACCCTTGTGATGCCTACTTCCAATGCGAAATCGTTGAGAAAAGATTGTACAGATTCCTCGACATCTGAACAGTGTTCGAGTTGCAATGCATTTGTAAGAGATAATTTCGAAATATTAACGTATTATAGTTTAGGAACTCTCAAATACGAGAAGGAATCCTGTTAAAGTCTGCCAACAATGCGTAGCGACACAGCCGTCGCTATATTTCAGCTATACTCAGAATTTTTGTTCTCGATATGGTTCCCTGTCTGGACGATCAAAAAGCACTTTTGGTCTTGGTTTGGGACTGATCAGAAGGGTTCTATGGTGCATTTAAATGCATGTTTTGCATGTTGTCGCATATTAACATGAAAGTGCATGAAAAGTGCATATTCTGCCATATTTTTACGTGCGAGAGCTTACTTCTTTTTTCATGGATGCTTTTGCTGGTTTCGGGATGGCGTTGGGTGGGCTTTCGCGAAAATTCTGGTCGGAATAGAGTATTTCCCATGTTTCTGTGGGGTGAGGTGCAGTGTTCAACTCGTAGCCTGGCTGCTGGATCCCCCACTGCATGCATGGCCGATGGGCCGTACTTCACCTTCGCCACATTACCGTTACGAAGACGAGCGGCATTCTCATTTTAATCGCCGTGATGCAGTACCGAACGCAAAGACATGACGAAACATGCCTTAGCACGGGCAACACCCTCGTGTTGGCCATGTCACGGCCATGACATGCCAGCAGGTCCCTTCCCCTTTGGTCCTTTCGTCATGGGTTTCGTCTACCAGCTAGCCTGTGTTTACGCTATCTTAACCATCACGAACGCAAACCCTTCAGCTCCATGATTTATATGTGTGGCGCAAGTATTCTTTGTTGTGTGCTGCATAACAAAAGCAGCTTGATTGTACCGTGCTATCCCTGGTACAAAACTGACTTTTTTTTTTAAAGTAGGCGTTTGGTGCATTGCTTTCGTACCGAAAACAATTAAATACATTGCATATATCGATTGTAAGTGCTTCAATGTCGCCGTACCACCACTGGACAGCTGTTTCGGACTTTTTGGGACTCATCAGCAGTGCGCAGGCAGGCAACGTTCGGGTGGGTTGACGTCACGTAGAACGTATCCTCGCGGCAGGGTGAGAGACCCACCACTGAAGCCAAAGAGCTTCGGCTACTTTTCCCCCTATTGCATATATTGAGGATTTTTACTGCACATTTCAAAGATTTTCAGTGCATATTTGCACGCATAATCGGGTGTTTTCAATTAATATTTATCCGATCACGCTCCTGACCACGTTCTTTACAGCGACAGCTGTGAGTGCCTCGTTTCCCGAGATCGCGGCGCCGCCGGCATCCGCAGAAGGAAAAGCACACACAGTATTAGTGACGACGACGAGGAGGAGGACAATGTTAACATAGCGCTTGAGTAAAAAACACCCTTAGCGATTCTGCTTCAGACGCCATGGAGATACGAACAGGCCTTAGCTGCGTTCACACGGGCCAACTTTCAGCATCAACTCGGACCAACTTTGGAGTTGGTGGCAGTCGGCCGACATCACCAACCATGACCAACTCGAGTTGCTGGGAATCGGTCGCAGAGCGAAAACTTCGGTGAGTTGGTGGTGGTCTAACCAATCAACGTGAGGAGCATTGCCACGTGACCCTCAAGGGCGTCAAGCGATTTCGTTCCTGTCGTACTGCCTGGCATGGGTTCAAATCCTACAGGGGTACTCGAGAATTTTTTTTTTTCGTTACTAGCGCCATATAAACATATCAATAGCCATTTTTTTAGATACTGGTGATCTTCTGGCCAAATAAAATGACTTCGCTTTGATTAATGACAGTTTTTAAATAAAATCACCAGCGGTTGGACTTGTACCCATACACCCCGATTGCCGTAAGGTTGGTTGTGGGCGGAGCTAACGAGTTGGTACGTGTGAACGTGGAGACGGTACCGTCTTGAAGTCGGTCCAATGACGTTGCTTCGAGTTGGTCTGAGTTGGTGCTGAAAATCGGCCCGTGTGAACGCCCCCTTACTAAGCACAAGCTTTGCGGCGACACCAAAACGCGAACGGAAACACATAGCTCGTGAATACCCAGCTCATCGTGCAGCCGACGCCGCAAACAAGAGTGTGACGTAAGGATCCCAACGGACGTGTCGCCGAAGCTGAGGCAAAACGACATAGACGCAAGGACCCTGCAGTACGTGCAGCCGATGCAGAGGTAAGGCGGGCTCAGCGGCAACAACCTGCAGTATACATGCCGCAGAAGAGGACGCAAAGAGGCGTCAGAGGCAAGCAAAAGCCGAAAGGGCCACGGAGGGCTTCACTAGGTAATTCAGGGAACATCTGTGTGGGTACAGTTGCTCGGTGTGCGATAGCTTGTGGTTCAAGAATGATCTCATAGCGCTACCGTTGGCTTGCCATGCACTGCTTCTGTTAAGATTAGACGGTTAAAATGACGGCCCAATGCCGACGGTGCTTTCGCTGAAATTCCCGTTACACAACCGCAACCGTCCTGAGATTTTTTTTTCTTGTTTTATTACCGATTGACGCATCATTTGTAAAGAACAGATACAATAGTCCACAACTCCAAAGTAGTAGTTGTTGTTGTTGTTCACATCGGACGCACTGTGCCGTACTCAACATACTTTGGTGTTATTTGCTGTGTTCTTTATTATGATTTATTACCATTAAATCCATAAGTTTAGCTATGAAAATGAGGCGGAACCGAAACCACGGTCTTCGGGAGCGCAAAGAGGAGCGACGGGAGTTCGCGTCGGAGGGCCACGTGTTTTGTATAGATGGAGCTGCTTGGAGTAGGCGCTCAGAGCGCGCTGATCTGATGGCCAGAGCGACCGCTTTCCGGCCCAGATATCATGGGGTAACTTCGCCAATAATCCTGGCGGTTACCGTGGCACAGGGAGCTTCTCAATGAAGACTACTGAGGGAAGCTCGCATGTTTTCTGTGGTGGGCAGTCCCCTTGGACTACCCAAATCCCAGAGCAAGACGGTTAGCACGCCCCCACCCTCTCCTGTGCCACCATCATTTTTCCCTCCCCTCTCTCACCCTCCCCTCTTTTCCCTCCCCCGGGTGCACCAAGCCGCCACTTCAGAACAGGCTGACCACACCTTTCCCCCTACATCACCCCCCCCCCCCAGATACTGTTGCCTCTGTCGCCGGCCCGGTCATGTCGTCTCTGCGCTCGAGAAGTGCGTAATTATGGTTTCGGCTCAGTTGTATATCAGACTTTGGTGATTTATGGCGATAAACGTGCTCGCGTCAGGATATTAAAAAAGAGGGTTTCAAATAGTGATTACCTCCAAATCTGCTGCTTCTCGTTTGCCCGAAAACATCTAATTAAGAGGTTAATTAATTTAGGTAATGAGTCGTCCATTAGTTACATGCGCTTGACCCCACGGTGTCTGCTCGTGGCCGCGTAACCACCTGCAAAAATGGCATCAGTGTTGCTCTCACAGCTTCAAAAAAACATTATATGTAGATGATAGGAAAAGCACACCTTGTATATGCACAAGAGCATGATACGCCACGCAGAAAAACTACATATGTTGCATGAGAGGTGGGAAATGTGGGAAATAATTAGAGTTCCGGGTTTTCGGAGTTTATTTCTGGGCGTTACCACAGGATGTTTCTCGGAGTATTTTTTTAACGGAGTTTTTCGGAATGTATGATTTACAGCTCAGTTAATATCCCGAAGTCGGAGAAAACTTGATGACGCACGCACTGTTGTACAGAGAAAACGCAGTTCTCACATTTATTGCTTCAACACTAAAGAGACACAAGCTTAACAATACATTTCGTGCGACGCACACTGAGGTATTCCGCAATTCCAAATGCACCCTTTCCGTGTGCAGTGCTCACTGTTATGCGGCACAACTTACATACGACAACCTCCGCATCACGATCGCAGGACGATGTGAACTCCTCAAAATCAGGGTACTCCTTGACGTGGTCGCAGGGCAGCTTTCGCTTGCGTCCCATCTTGTCATCAGCACTGCAACTAGTTGCCCTATCAAAAAGAGACCACTCCGTATGACCTCAGTTCGATGCTTATTTTAGTGCTTAGGTCACTTGTCGGACAAAGAAATCCAGAAACAGACTGGGGGAAAACCCGGACGGTGAATCCTCAAGTGGTCGAGATCACCGCTGAAGAAAACAGTAGGTCACGGAAACTATTATTATGTTGCGGTGGGGCCTGTATCCGAGGTCAGAAGAAACCCGGGACAGAAAAGGAGGCCAAGAACAATAACCCGGTTATCAGGGAAAACATCTGCCAAGCGGAGTTTTTCGTATTAATCTGAATTGCTTAAATTTTTTTCGGATAAATCCGAAAACCCGGAACCCTAGAAATAATCCAACATGGCGCTGTTTGTGGTGAAAATGTCTCTTTTTAGTGCCCGGGGAGGAGGCTAAGGTAGGCTGCGGGTTCGCGCAAGGCATTTCAACGCGTTCCTAAGAGTCATCCATTTTTTCAGCTAGCAATATTTGAACCTCTGTTGTTGTTTTGTTTCTGTATCGGCAAGTGACGACAGGTTCGGGTGTCAGTGCCGACTGCGCACGCAGTTTATTAGCATGCTCTTTTATACAGTAGGTGGACGTGCACGAGCTAGCTATCTAATAGATATGGCTATGGCTATCTCTTGCATTCCGATGCATCTCTTTTTTTTTTTTTCGGCGAAGAATTAAAGAAAACACCCGATTCTCGTAGTTCATTCATAGTTAACTAACAATTACACTGGTTATGTATATACAAAACTATGCTAAAGTAATTAGGTGTACATCAGTCTATCAAGTGGACGTCTTGTCCTGGTCGACCTTCGAGGGCGAAGCTCTGTCGGTGACATGTCTTGTACACCTGTTGTAGACTGGGCTGCCGCACTTGAGGGTTGATTATCTCCTGGCGAGGCTTGCTGCTGGTTCACTGTGATAGCACTGTCGTCGTCCAGGTCCACCGTTGTTGGGCTGAAGTCTTCTGAAGTAGGCAGGAGGTGCTGTCGGTTTCTTCTGAAGACACGGTTGTCCTCCGTCCACACGTTATACGACCTTGGCGCTACCATGCCCTCTACCTTTGCTTTTGTGCACCATGTGTTGTAGTCTTCAATTCTTACAATGTTTCCTGGTCTTAATGGAGGCGGTGGACTGCCTCTCATATGATTTTGTTGATGCTTCCTGTCCTCGACCATTGTACCAGGTGTAAAATCCGGCAGGCGCGAACGCAATCGGCGTCCCATTAGGATCTCTGCTGGAGAGGCTCCACTTTCTAGAGGAGATGTCCTGTAGTTCAACAGGTCTACGAAAAAATTCTCGTTAGCGGGATGAGTCTTTTTCAGCAACCTCTTTATAATCTGCACTCCTTTCTCGGCCAGTCCGTTCGCCTTCGGGAAACGTGGACTAGAAGTGACGTGTCGGAAATCGAAATTAGTCGCGAAGTCTTTAAATTCTTTAGACACAAACTGTGGCCCGTTATCGGAACAGACTTCTAACGGGAGTCCGTGTCTTGCAAATATGCTGGCCACTTTGGCGACAACAGTCCGGACATTAGAGTCATGGAGCTCTTCGACTTCTGGGTAGTTCGACGTTGCATCTTATACCACGAAGTAAGTCTCCGCAGCATAGTGGAACAAGTCAATGCCAACGCGGCTCCAGGGCTGTACAGGTGTCTGTCGCATCATTACTGGTTCTTCTTGTTGACGATAAGCGTATCATTTGCAAGTACCGCATCGTGTCATCATATCCCTAATTGCCTCATCATTCCCGGCCAAAACATTAATGCCCGAGCTTTTGCTTGACATTTATTAACTCCAAGATGGCCTTCGTGCAAACGGCTTAACATTTCTTTGCGTAGAGTCTTTGGAATGCACACTTTTGATCCCTTTAGTACCACACCATTTACGATGGATATTTCTGGTTGAAATGGCCGGATTTCTCCAAGAATTTCTTCGTTTGCTTCCAAAGCACTTTTCACATGGCGCAGGGTTTGGTCTTTCTCAGTCTCTATTCTCAGACGTTCTAACGTATAGTCACTCACCAAAACCGACAAAGTCCACACCGCGTGCACTTCCACGTCGTACTCCGTGTCCTGTGCGCTGGTCGTCAGGGGCGCTCGAGAGAGTGTGTCGGCGAGTTGCAGTTGTTTTCCTGGAACATACTGGAACTCGTAATCGTATTTCATGAGACGAATGAAGAACCATTGTAAACGTGGAGGCATGTCACCAAGATTTTTCTTTGAAATGGCTATTAAGGCCTTGTGGTCCGTCTCTATGGACACTCGACGACCGTACACAAAATCGTGAAAACGTTCGCAGCCAAACACGATGCCCAAAGCCTCCTTTTCCATTTGAGAGTACCTTGTTTCGGAATCTGTGAGCACTCTCAATGCATATGACACCGGAAGCCAGTCCTTTCCATGCAGTTGGAGTAACCCTGCGCCTAGACCGCCCTGTGATGCGGCCGTCGAGACCTTTGTGTCCAGCTTGGGGTCGTACAAGGCCAAAACAGGGGATGAAGCCAAGGCACTTCTTAGGTCGTTCCACTCTTACTTGTGCACCTGCGTCCATTCAAATACACATCTCTGCTTCACAAGACTGCGCAAAGATACTGTTCGCTGCGAGAAGTGAGGAAGGAATTTGCCAAAATACGCAGCAAGACCAAGCATTCGTTGAACACCTTCCTTGTTTGTCGGTTCTGGCATCTGTAGAACGCTTTTCAATGCTCCGGGATCCGGCTGGATTCCATTGCTGGATATCTTTACCAAATTACCAAAAAGGTAATTTCTTGAACACAAAACACGCACTTTTCTTTGTTCAACGTTAATCCTTCGTGCTCGGCAAGTTCAAGAGCCCTACGTAGTCGCGAGTCACGTTGCTCTCGCGTTGTGCCCCACACCAACACGTCATCGATATACACCCTGACGCAGTCTAATCCATCAAAAATTTGGGTCATCACTCTTTGGAAGACTTCTGGTGCAGACGAGATGCCAAACGGCAACCTCCTGTAGCGATACCGCCCAAATGGAGTTCCAAACGTACAAATCCGGGACGTTGCATCGTCTAACGGAATTTGGTGCAAGCCTGCGTTTGCATCAAGTTTAGAGAAGAACTTCGCTACTGCTAACTCTGCCTCGATCTCTTCTCTTTTCGGGATAACGAAGTGCTCCCGCTTCAAGCTTTCGTTTATGTACCTGTGGTCCATGCCATAGGTGGGGAAGTTACTGTTATTTTGTAGTGCACTACCGTTACTCACTACTTTTTCGAAAAGTAACGCGTTACGTTATTCGTTACTGTTGCGGTAGTAGGTAACGCGTTACTAACGCCGTTACTAATGATGAGTAATGCCGTTACTTTTGCATTACTTCACCAGTTGTCCTTATAATATGTACCATTTTTGGTTGAGTCACATAAGTGCATTCCGCAAATCAATACAAGCAACGTTGGGCACAAACAAGGGTCACGCATGAACACAACTTACATGTACGATTTATTGCAACGCAGAAGTAGTTGATGTTCAAAATTTTCATCGGTGAGCTTCGCCCGTTGGGCTGAGAGGACGCCTAATGACCAGTGAATGCTCCTTGTCAAGGTTGATAGAGACGGTGACCTTTTATCTCATGCAGTACAAATCCAAACAACCAATTCCTTGGTACTTTGTTACTTGTTCAGAGGGTAGAGGCTATTTTTCTGCCGCTTTTGCCCCATTCGTCCGAAAAATACCAGAGGGAGTGAAAAACAGAGGTGGTAAACAAAGGTGACACCTCAACCAGGGTAGGTCAACAACCCTTCTTTTGGGTTCTTCGTGGGTGTCGATGTGACCTTCTTGTCATTGTTGAAGCTGAATAGAAAAAATCGGGATTTTCCCGGATTCTGCAGGCAGGGTCCTCGCTCAAGCTCTCAAGTTCCCGAACACGCAGTAACGCATAACGCCGTTACGCGTTAGTTGTTAAAAATGTAATGACGTTACGTTACTCATTACTTTTCTCCCAAATGTAATGCGTTACCATATTTCACTACTCGAATGTAACGCGTTACCGGTAACGCACTACTTTGTAACGCGTTACTCCCCACCTATGGCCATGCACACTCTAATGGCGCCATTCTTTTTCCTGAACACTACCAAAGGGCTTACCCAGTCGGATGGCTCTTCCATCTTCAATATGATGCCAGCTGCTTCCATCCGGTCGAGCTCCTTCTTGAGTGGTTCCTTCAACATCTGTGGTACCCTCCGTGCAGCCTGTATCACAGGAATGGCACCCTCCTTCAGTACCATCTTGTACTCGTTCTTGGTACATCCAACAACAACAACAATAAATGAAGAAGTGATGATGACATGGGATGTTTCCCCGTGGTAGCCACAGGACACTACCCCATTTCACAGTGGTTAATATGAGAGGATGAATTATGGGAATGAAGCAACAACAGGTCGAAGTTCTGTTTAGAGCTCTTCAAGGAGTCCAGTGGCCTGCATGAAAACAAAAAGGGAGCGAAGAGCCCGGCACTGATGTTCAGGGGAGCTCCATGGGCCAAGTACTTTGGACAAGCTGAATGGTCTATGGTCGAGGAGTTCAAGTTGGCGTCGAAGTACCCGGCGTTCACACGTGTACCGCTCACAGTCCTCGATGATATGGGGGATCGTAGCTGGGGTGCGGCAAGCTAGGCACAGCGCCGTGTTACTGTAACCCAGCTTAGCACGGAACGCAGGGGTGAAGGCGACGTTGAGTCGTAGACGCCGCAGGAGTGTCGTAAAGCTGCGAGGGAAGCCACCTGGCATCCTAAATGATAATGACGGGTCCACTGCATGGAGGAGCGACCATTGAGTGAGTGGTACATCCAATTCCATGGAACACTGCTGGAAACTGTGCCGCGACGGCCTTTTCGGGTACGGCGCCACGAGATACGGTTCCAACGCACTTCACAAGTTTTGCATGCTTTCAGGCCAAGGATTGCAGGACGAGAACTTTGCGTGACGAAAAACTGCAGGACTGCACTCATGTTGTTCACCTTTGTCTGCAGGTCCACTGTTCCTACGTGGCTGATGACGACGCCGCTGTAAATGCGCAGCACCGCCGCCGCTGGTTTCGCACGTGCGCCCTTTAGTACCTTCTTGTACATGGACAGCAATATAAGATTCGCTTGCGACTCGGTGTCTGCCTTCAGCCGTACGTCCGTTCCCGCCACCGATGCTGTTATCATCCAGTCGTCGTTATCTCCTCCACCACCTACTTCCAAGATAGTAAAGTCTTCGTGAGCAGCTTGATTGTTTTCGCAGAAAACACCGTCGGAATCTTTACCTGCTGACCTGCAGCAGACGGCAAAATGGTTCTTTTTCTTGCACTTATGGCATACCTTTCCGTACGCAAAGCATTTCTTGGGTCCGTGCAGCCTGTTGCACTTCGAGCATTTCTTGCCGGCCTTTGGGCCTTGCGCTTTGTATTTAGACACAGGCTCAATAGTCTTCTCAGTGTTGCCTCACGCTCTTGTGCTCCTCCGTTGATTCAGCTGCTTTGCACAGCTGCGCCGCACTTTCAAGAGTCAGGCTTTCTTCTCGCAGCAGTCTCTCGCGGCAACTTTGAGTCCGCTACCCCGTAGACGATCTGGTCCCAGATGAACGAGCTTGCCAGCGTGGCAAAATTTGCAGGCCTGCGCATTGAGCTGTACGTCCCTGAAGAAGGATTCAAATGACTCTCCTTCATTTTGCATTCGGGTCCGAAAAACGTACCGCTCATACGTTTCGTTGCATTTTGGAGTGCAGTAGTCTTCGAACTTTCTGAGCAACGCGGCATAGCTGTTCCTCTCTTCAGCCGTTAGTGTAAACGTGTTCAATACTTCCACCGCTTCCGGACCTGCCACATGGAGGAGTATCGCCGCCGTCTTCTTGTCTGTCCGGGGTTTGCCGTTAACTTCTGTTGCTTCCAGGTATAGCTCGAGCCTCTGTTTAAATTTCCGCCAGTTCTCTGCCACGTTACCTGACAGAACTAATACATCTAGTGGATGGAGGCCTTCCATCTCTCAGGCACTACTGCGCGAAGAATCTGCCACTTCTGACACCATGTATCGGCAAGTAGCATGACGACAGGTTCGGGTGTCAGTGCCGACTGCGCACACAATTTATTAGCAGGTTCTTTTATACAGTAGGTGGGCGTGCACCGAGCTAGCTATCTAAGAGATATGGCTATCTCTTGCATTCCGATGCAGTTTCTTTCTTTTTTTTTTTTCGGCGGACATACGCCACGAGGTCTGTGTATTTCATTCTGTGTTTCACCCGTTAGTCGGACGCCGACAGTTAATATTATCATCTCAAACTTGTCTTACATATGACAGTACTTTCCTCACTAATCTGTGTCAGGCACGGGCAGGGAATGTGTCTCATAGGCGCACAGCCCTGATGACAGCTGTTTCCAATAAAGAGAAACAGACGCCTCGCTCCTTTTTTTTTTTTTAAGCAATGAGCAAAGTAACAAAAGAGTGGATTAAGACCTTATCGTGACAGCCTGGACTCGAGTGATAAATCGGGAGTCTGTAGCGCCAAGCATTAGTTAAAGTAATTGGGATTTCTTTTTAAGATAAATGAAAAGGTTTCCGCAGAAAGGAAACGTTTCCTGTTTCTTAGTGTGCAAATAGCTGTCAGCAACACTTTCGGCTTGTGCGACAAGAAGGGAACGGTGGAATTTAAACAAGATAGTAATAAAGAGAAAGAAAAAAACACGCATATTGAAAAACTGATCAAGAAATGAACGTATGAAAAGCACGAAACGAAGTTTTGCGAAAATATTGCCCTCCCTTGACGCGTCATTATCTCACGTCCTGCTTTTTGTTTGACTTTTACAATTCAATTTTTTGGGGATATGTTGAGCCCCTTCGAGCTTCGTGGAGTTTATGAAGGTTTCTCCAGCGACGTTTTTTGTTAGAAACAGGTCAAGTAAGAATTGGAGAGCAGATGGAAAGCGTTCGAAACGTACAACAGGAAGCATTCCGCGTGAACAGTCAACGTGTGAACCATGATAACTTTCTCTGTTGCTACTGTTCTTAATGCGTTAGCATTAGGAGTGTCAGAATGGAAAAAACTGTATGTATGCATGTGTGTCCGTGTATGGGATGGTGAAGCCTCACCCAGGCAGCGGTATAAGTGACATGTAAAGGGGATATGAAAGGGTAAATATATATGGAGGTAAATGAGTTGAAATTGAAGTAGTCGAAGGAAATTAAGAATAAGAGGTCAGAGTAACTGAAGGTAATTAGAGGCAATTAAAGCAAGAAAGTTCAGTTAATGGTAATGAATGTAATATATATCTAATTAAGAGAAAGATTAAATGAAATTCGACATTACCGAAGGTAACCGCAGGTTACCAGAGGTCATTAAATGTAATTAGAGGTAATTACGTCAATTAAAGGGAAATTGATAGTAATTAAAGCAGGTAAACGTAATTAAAAGGAATTAAATGAAATTTAAGATTACCCCTGTAACCTGCGGTTACCTTCGGTAATTAAAGGGAACTTACAAGGTAATTGAAAGTGTCGAAGTCAAGTATAGACCGGAGCTGGATAACCTGAAGTCAGTTTAGACCGGAAGTGGATACCGGAAGTGAAATATAGACAGGAAGTGGACAACTGGAAGTTGGGATTATACCGGAAGTGGATATCCGGAAGTCAAGTGTGGACCGGAAAAGGCGCATAATGCTAACGCATTTCTCTCGCATTTATCACTAAATCGCCACTGAATTTTTGTGGGTTACTTTTCTTTCTTTCTTTCTTTTACTGGATTCAATTACAGCACATTCTTCCCTAGGACCCTAAAAAAATTGGAGAGCAGAAACCCCGATCCTAAAGCTATCTCGATCGAGCTGGACAACGTGAGCTGGAGTTGCCAATGGCTGCTGACGCTTGTTTGGACCCTCTTCAGTAGCTCAAACGCGTGTTGGCTTGCTGAGCTCAAGATCGCGGGCTCAAACCTGGCCAAGGACGGTAGCAATGTGGGTGTGGGGCAGGTAAACATTGTTTCCAGCAGCGTGTGCGGGGGATGTCCGTTGTGTTCCGATGTGTTCAACAAATCGGGAAAGAGAACAATATTTCTCTGGATGGCGGTTCGTCTTGAGCACTCAACGCGGTCAACTTCTGTTTTTTTGGAGTGTACATTTCGCATGCACGCTCTTTAAATGCTAGCAAAGCCCATCATACCCTGTATGTTAAAACAGCGTAACCTAGCAAGATCTCGCGTACCGTAATCTTCTAAGTACACGCAACAACAACAAATATATCAAGTGACGATGAGCGAAGAAATTTGGCACTTAGCTTGCGGCTCACTACGCCAGGGCACACTGGTCAGTATGTGATATGGAATGACGACGTGATGGGTGAATAATGATCCAGGGCTTCGGCATAACGTAAAGTTGAGAGGGCCGCGTAACATCCGTGCTAAATCCAACAGTCACCGCATGAACACCTCGTGACCAGCAGGGGACGTCATTGCACGTGCAGAAAATCGCAACATGAGTTGAGTTCAGCTAAAGTGTGTAAAGAAGGGGCCAATATCCCGTAAAAAGTCCAGGAGTGAAAACTGTGTCGACGGTGCTGCATGATATTGGGCCAGGGACCTAACACTGATGCCAACGTGAAACATGCGCGCGTACTATAATCCGCAGCCGTAAACTGGAAAAATAGCCCCCTTTTAACCCAAAACTTTTAACATCTGTTGGAAGGGTTAGCGATAATTCCCCTTATACACACGCGCTGTTCACGATCAAAAATATATCACCCTTCGGACACCGATACGTTTGGCTTTAGTTGTGGTGAGTCCCATTGAGTTTTACCGATCCTATCTACGCGGGCATGGAAGCGGTATCGTAAATCCGTTAGTGCTTTTCTTTTTTTCTTTTTTTCCCCCGAAATAAAATCGATAGACAGGCCTAGTAAAAGTCTGAACAACGAAGCAACCACAGTTACAATGGCTCGTAAAGGCAAAGCAAGGGGGACAATCCCTACGGACAGATTATGCGGCGGCTAAAGCGGAAATGATGCGAAATTGGATGCCTGATTCATTCTCCTGGATTCGAGAGGGGGAAGAAAAAAAAAGAGATGAAAATAATAAAACGGGGAGCATTTTGAGAGATATGCGCATTATGACGCCTCTGGCAGAAAGATCTGGACGTCAGGCTGTGAACTATGCTGCACAAGGGGAGCACCGATGATATGTGCCCCGACGGCCGTCATGGGCGTGAATGGGGACTACAAATAAATAAATAAATAAAACGAACGAGGAACAAAGGGAGCCATGGATAGCGGCCGTTATTTATGAATAGATAGATAGAGGAGATTGGAAATGGTCGAGCCCTGTTAAGGGAATAGCACGTTTGGGAATACGGGAATTTTCACTTTATGGATCTTGATGGGAGGAACACGGCTTCTCTCGTTTGCGGTTTGGCATAATTCGAAAATTGGCGCAGGCACGATGGGGTTGTCGGCACGAGGATAAAAGGAGAGTGATCTATCTTTACTTGGGGATTGCGGGTTATAAACGTAAAGCTTTGGAATCGTCGTACGCGTAACTTGTACGTAAAACCAAATTCGAAGGTGCCGCTCTGTCGGAGCGAACACCACGTCTTCACACTTCGAGCTGCGAGAACAAACTCTTTTATTTCACGCTATGTACAGTAAACGAAAATTGTTTTATGTGAATTACAATTATTGCTGCGTCTGACGCATGCAGACCATAGGGTTGCCACGTGGCCCGTATCTCAGCGGTTCGGTTATTCGCTTGTTCTGCCAGTCGTAAGGAAATACCGGAAGCCTCTTTCCGGTATTTGCAGCTGAGGGCCCCTCATACAGTCTTTTGTCAGACTTCTCATTCAAAGGAGTACGAAGAAATCTGCATCGGAAGTCCAACTCAGCCGTCACTCGATAAGGAAAATGAAATGTGGACACGGGGTAGACACCGATGGTCTCTTCTTTACTCCTACGTATCGTTCAGCTCGTGTACCCGTTCCAGTTTTTTTCCTCCTGGCAAAGTTCTGAAACCACCAGTTCAATGGTCCCCAAGATTCTCTTCTGTTTCTTCGGTTGTCCAATACATTCTTGTGCTTCGAGTGACAGTATCAGTGGTTGCGTGAAGTCAGTTAGGAGCCTGGTTAGAACGTACGACCACTATGAGTTCTCCACCTGCAAAGAAAGTACGCCGGCGTCGATGCGTTTTTAAAAGTGAGTGGCGACCCAATCCGGATTTTGACTCTTGTTCTCTTACATATCGCGTTATCTCCTCTTTAGATTGCAATTTCCAACAAGAGTCCAGTCGAAGACAGTAATAAGTAACCAACTAGTTTCGCGTATTATCTGGAGCGAGCACTCTCTCTGTACGCATCCTCTCCTGTCCCCATTTCCCTTTCTCTCGCCTTTCCTCCCCTTCCTTTAACCTTACCTTTCCCAAAATAGCAACAGACTCTGATTGTTATTGGTAGTTGGTGGTAACTACGCATGATACACGAGCGCAACGGAGACAACACAACACAGAAGACGCACTCACTTCCTTGGGCGTTGCGTTGAAATTAAAACGTCTTGTTGGAACTCGGAACTCAGTGCACCTTCTGTGCAGCGTTGCCAACTCTAGGGAAATTTTCATAGATCTAGGGGCTTTGATGTCTGCCTGGGGAAAAAAGAACTCTTTCGAAATCTAGGGAATTTTAATGCCGTGACACTTGTGCCGAAAATTTCATGATAAACAATTTTCCCTCGCTCAAGCAAAGGAAAAACGCAACCACAGAAGCACGTGGGCTGATTGCTGATGTCAATCTGTACCGTAATTTTCCCAAGCACCGACGGCAGGTTCCTCAAGATGTGCACCCATGTGCTCCGCACATCCACTCTCGGGCAGGGAACCACGTTTAGTTTTCCTTTCCGCTTGGCGCCGTCCACCATGTCGCCCTTGGCATATTATGTTTGTTTATTATGGGACAGAAACTGTTATAAAATGTTGAGTGTACCATGAAAGCACGACGCAAATACAACTTTCTCACACATCTATTCGTATTCTCCGACTGGCTTGTCAGCAAAGGACAAGGTTGCACTTAGGTGATACCGTTTACTCGTATTTGTTCTCGACGCCGCTGCCGGTAGTTCAATGAGTGTACGAGCCGCCACCGGACAAACTCGCAGTGTAGGGCAATCTGGGAAATTTTGCGTCCAATCCGAGGAAAAAATGAGAATGGAGGTTGGCAAGACTGCTGTGTCGTGTTGTCCTGTCTCCGTTGCACCCGTTTATCAAACATGCTTACCCCCACGGTGAAAAGTGGCAATTCTAACAGATCACCGTGCCTGAGAAGTACCCTGGCCCGTGGTATCCCCTTGCAAGTTACCCACATAACAAGGAGGGCAAACACGCGCACTTTCCGTATTTATGTCTGACTTGTTATAGAACAGCTCACATAAAGATCGTTGAGGAGACATGCTGGGCGGGTTATGAAAGACATTCCTCGATGAGGAAGGGCAGCTTGTTTGATTTAGGTGTATAACAGCAATATATGAGATTGTATTCCAAGTGTGAGGTGTGGATCGCCAAACGAGAGCAACACAGGAAAACAGTGACGCACGTATTCATTGCGATAACACCTTATAGCGTCAGCTAAGGTAATTCGCTTTATTTCTATGGTTTGATACACAAACAGGCAGGTCATTTATGACGCTCCCAATCCGTTCCCTCAAATATTCCAGCGAACAATATTCCGCTATTGAGGCATCGTCTAAAAAGTATAAAGAGTAATATAAAAAAGAGGTTAGAGGACCCGATAATTTGTAAGCTCGCAATGCGTTTGGGGGACAGAAAATTTACGTTTGTTACGAGGCCTCTTTTCTGTCTTTTTTTTTTTAAAGCAAATCATCGAGAAACGAATTCTTTGGCTACAGTTTTGGGTGCAATAAAGAGGAAAATCACGAAGACGTTGCAGGACAGTCATTCAAATACAGGAAGCCCTTGATGAAGTCTTAGTATTCGCAGGGAAGCATTGAATAGTTACAAACGATGTTATGGGAAGGACTTTCACTGTCCCCGACAGACATGGCATTGGGATTGAAAACAAATTAGAGTGTCACCAAAGGAACGCAACCATATGTACGGTGTTCGCAATTGCATTATGAAACTTCGTCCCGGATTCTCCTTCTCTAACTCAATCTCATGTTCAGCCCCTAATGAAATTTCTTTCTTATTTAGCCATTGGCCACTCGTATTTTTCTGCTCAAAAACGACGTAGAAGACAATTTTATCACATCCGTCTGTCGCACGTAGCTATGTGCAGTTTTACGCATTACGAAGGGCCATCCATCCATAAGAACCCTGAGGAGAGATACTCGTTATGATTTCTATTATTCATAATAAGGGAACGAACACTTCGCACTTTACTTCGTGTTAAAGGGCCTATCAACCCTACCAACTAGCCCACCGACTGCGTCGGCACCACACGGTGATTTTATTTATGTTTATACCTCAAATTATCCCAGTGGGGATATTACATGATGGAGGGTGTTCAAAACTAGAGCAAAACTTGTTAGCTCCCTCTGTGTATGCTGAGGGAGCTAGTATTGAGACGCCTTAGTCTGTGATGTCATCGGCGTCTTCGTCGGAGTCAGAAAGAAAGTGAATTGCGCTGGACGATCTGACACTTAGAGCAAGCACTAAACAACCGTAGAAAACAAGGCGTGTCAAATAAATGACGAGCAGAAGTATATTGCACGGTCCCACATTTTCTGTCCAACATTTTAGGCCACATCCTACCAACTCGCGCAAGTTTTCTCGCTGCTCTATACTGCTCACCGACCTAGAGCAGACAACGTTATGTCTACCTCCGCGTTGGCGTCTGATTGGGCGCTACAATTCTAAAAATGTCGTAACAATGGACAGAGGTGACTGGATGGCGGTACTTCTAGTCGCCCGTATCCGAAAAAAAAGTGCGTCTTTGTATAAACTCTGCACCCATTACGAAAGAGAAGTACTGAACAAGGACTTGTAAATCGAATTACGAAGCGTAGAAGAACAATACTACACCTATTATACCCGTAACTCAATAGCTGCAGACAGGAGTTCTCACCTGCTCGTTCAAGAGACAAGAAAACGCACACATTGCGCAAGATTGAAGAGGAACCGCGTTGAAAACGTCAAGTACATTGTTCGTTTTTCAAGCCATCCTTACTGCTTTACGATGTCTTAGAAAAATTAGCCATCGCGAACTTACTTCTTCTATCACAGGGATCATTAAGCTCATTACTTTCCTTCCTGTGACGAAAAATTAGATCTCCCAAATCACATTGCTGCGCATCTGCGAAAGCTCGAAGGAAAAGTGCGGGAAAATAGCACGGGCTCAGCCTATACTGCATTAACAAAGCATAAGACTCGGCAAAGGGTTGAGCTCCGACGTGGAAGAAACCATATACCAAGCAAGTCGTACATTAGAAATCGATCACCGCGGCGACAGAAGACAGTGCAAGTTTCAAAACGCGAAGGTCGTAATCTAAGAACAGTGGGGAACAGCAGGACTCAGAAAGACGCTTCAATAGGTCTCAGGTGCAACGCTACGCCAAAGCGACAACGATGCTGATGACACGGTGTCGCTTTCACGGTGTCCTCTCGTCCTCACATATCTATCTTGTGTTGCAACATTGCTCCCCTTAGCAGCAGAAAATGGACGGAGGGCAGCCAAACGCGATATGGCCTGATGGCCACTTTCCTGGCTGGCGGCAAACTTTACAAAAAGGCTGCGAGGCGCTGTCGTCAGACAGGGGCATCGGGATGAACGACAGGGCGCTTGCATGAGAAAGCATGCGGCGTGTCTTGTGATGTGCCTGTCTCAGGTTGTACTCGCACGCAGGTTACGAGGGGCTGTTCCTTGAGTAATGTGATGTAGTAACTTCTGATGCACCGCGAAGGAGGAACAGGGCCTTGTGCATGAACTAGAAGTATAGTGATGCAAAAATATCGAAATTTTCGATATCGATAAATATCAACGTCGTAAAAAAATCGATAAAATCGATTAAACTATCGATATATATATATAGATCTTTTGATATATATATATATATAGATCGTCTTTTGAGAGAAGCGTTGGCCCATACAGAGTGTGGGCAATTGTATTAGTGTGCTGTCTGTATGTATCCACCAGGCCTTCAAGTGCCTCCTTTGACCTCCTTCAACTCATTTTTTCCTCAATTCCCTATTCCCCTCTCTCTGTCTTCCCTCGCACCGTCTACATGTTCATGAAGTTCGTTGTTATCAATTAAACGCCTTGCTGGTTTTGAGCCTTCGTGTTTGTGTTTGTTTACGTGTCCTGCCCATCGCTCAGGCTTGCCTATCATCGATATATATATCCATATTTTATCGCTATATATCGGTATTTTTAAAAGAAATATCGTTATCTCGATGTCCGAAAAGCCGTCACGCCATTACTTGAACAACTGAAAGAAGTTGCCCTTGTTTTATTACCTTCTATGCCTATTACCGCTGAGGCACGTGATGAAGACGCCGACGAACAACGTGCATTACGAGGACCAATGAGGATATGCCCTGAATTAGAGCCCTGCACGGGCCGACTTTTCCGGGCCCGACCCGGCCCGGGCGCATCGAAAAATGGCCTGGCCCGACCCGGCCCGGCCCGGTGACCCGGCGAGTAGATCCCGGCATAGTATTTCTAGCCGCGACGTACGCGTTTCTGGCGATTATCAAACAAATTTATCAGTAAATTTATAAGGAGAGAAGACAAACATACAAGTGATCGCGGTTTAACACCATAACCGCACCAGACCAAATTAAATCCAGAACGTACGGGGGCATGGGCGTTATTGTTACACTGTCAAGATTTTGCGGAGGTAGAGGATGCTGTCGACAAACTCCTTCTCCCAGTCCATACCACTCTCACCAAGCTTTGCCAAGTGATTGTGAAATACGTGAGGAGTGACAAGCAATGTAAAGTGGCTTTCAGAATATTCTAGAGGGTCGAATCATATGCCTAATGCAGTATCCCTTGCTTGTCTTTGCAAAATGTGCACAGGAATGACGCAAGCGCATGATGATATGAACTAATGCATCTCCATTGTGTGGAATTAGCTGCGTGGCCCGGCCGGGCCTGACTCTCGGAAACATATTTGTCGGCCCGGGCCCGGCCCGGCTCGCGGTGGTGGCGTATTTTAACGGCCCGGGCCCAGTCCGGCCCGCGGAGCTAGCGTATTTTGTCGGCCCGGGCTCGGCTCGGCCCGGAGCACACAGCCAATAACAAGCCCGGCGCGGCCCGCGGGCCGGGTCGGGCCCGGGCCCGTGCAGGGCTCTACCCTGAATTATCGGGACAGAAAGATTGGGGAATACTCTAAACGCCACACAAATTATTCGCGATGTATTAATTTTCGCGAATTTCGTGACCGCTAAAAAATCGCGAAATATTTTACTCGCGAACACAGCTTCACGTTTATCCCGCGAAAAGAAACGGCCCTGGAATCGCGAAATTAAATACTCGCGAATAACTTCGCAAATAACTGAATGCGCGACTCGCGAAAATTAATACATTAATCAATACATTAATACATTAAATTAATACATACAAGGATACGTTACAGTAATTAGTGCAAGAATTCAGGTGAGTGCAGAGGATATCGCCCTCAGCTTCGGATCCGCACCACGTTGCCTGCCTCCTCCTTCTTTGTTCCTCGAGGAATGGATGTTTGCGGATACGGAGCCACGCCAACGAAACAAAAACCTCGGTTTCGACCGCCCAGTACGCCCTTGGTCAACTCGTTCTGCACATTCCAATGCGTCGTTCGGCATGAAATGCAGCCCCGGACGATCCACGACATTTTAGAAACTAACGAAGTTTTCCGCTAACGTGCATCACATCTTTACAAGAAAAAAAAAAAAGAAAACGTCAAGTTTTGCTAATAAACTCGTTGACCTGCTCCTTTCATATCCCGTCCGCGTGCAGAAGCAGCCGACTAACTGATATTTCTATCAGCACGCATGTCGATATTCATATCGATGTGAATATCGATATTTGTATCCATAAATATCGATATTTTAGAATTATCGATAATATCGGAGGCATAAAATATCGATAATATCGATAAGAATATCGATATCATTCCATCCCTAATAGAAGTCGTGTGTTGCCTGCAGCTAGCTCTCTTTTGTGACCAGAGTCAATAAAGTACACAAATTCTGCCGAGATGAATAGTGCTTAGTTATTTGCACAGTGCAATACTTCACAAATCGCCGAGAGAATATTCAGCATGGATATAACGCTCTTCTAACCCACTTTGTTGTCAATCAGAAATCTCAATGAGGATCCATTTTGAACGAAGTCGAAAGCATGAGGTTTGAATTGCTTATTCGGAAAAATGCTCGAACCTGCTGTAGCCTAAGTTTGTACTTGATACAAGATCTGTTGAGTGTAACTACAGTATTTCCTTTTACGTACGCCAGCTAACGAAGCGCATAAAGCACTAATGAAGTTCGTAAAGGATACGGTGACACAGAAATTTCTTAGGTACCAAGGGCGTATTTATTTTGCATGCCTGAAGAAACGTGCCTGTGACTCCACGTCGGCCCCAGCTTCGCATAGAACGTTTTGATGATGATGTGATGTGCCGCTTTTAGTAGGTGCTCACGAAATTATTACAACCGAAATGCTCGTTCGCAACTCATCGATCACTTATGAAGCTCCGGAGATCACTTAATGAACTTCCAACATGCGCTGTATAATGGATTTTAAACGACCTTGCGCGTCCATAGACGGACCTAAAATTGCACATCATACGTGCATGCTGTATCTGTCGCGTCTTCATTTAGAACAGGCAAGAAACGTTCCCTCATCAAAAACAGCCCCGTCTGAGAGAGTTGATGAATGGTTGCTATAGGTGGAATAGACAGGTACGGAGCAGGCATGTCGCATCACGAGCTGCTTTGTGAAAAAAAAAAAAAAAAACATGTTACCATGTTTCATCCAACCCAGTAATCGTGCCGAGGAACGTCGGTGAAATGGAGTGTCTTTCAGCATGCGCTTAGGTCCTACTAGCCGACTGCTTCCATGGCAGTGTTGCTTCCATGCCAGTTCATGCACAAATTCAACACTGTTTTGCCCTATCGTCGGCAACCCACCTACATGAAATGTACATTCAATAAACATTGATCACATCAAACAGGGTGATCTCAAGCAGATTCAGGCAGGATTGTCCGGTTGACCTCTCAGATTTTTTTCGTTCCAATATATACCGAAGCTTAATGATTAGGAAGTATACTGGCGGAGGAAATAGCTGAAAATATCCTATAGTTGTTGTTCTTTTTTTATATATATAATCTTCAAGACTGGCCATTTCGAGCACTGCGCTTCGTCGCCATTTTCAGGCCTCTTCGTGACCATCAAGGCCATGCAGTTAAATTTTACTACGCTTATTGGCTATGTGCTGCTGTAGTGTTTGGTCTGTCTTCGAGGTTCTAGGTTTTGCAGGTGACAAGATAAAAAAATCGTAAAGTCGCGTCATTTGCAGAAAATCGCACTTTTTCGGCGCGTAACCGCTTTTCTGCAAATACCAGAAAGTTAACATGTGTGACATAGTTCAGTTCGTCTTTAAACTCTCTTTCCCTTTAATATAAAAGCGATTGTTGGAAAATCTCGGACGTACTTCCTGACGCGCGTCTACTGAGGGGTGGTAAGGCAAAAACGCGCAACTTCGGTAGCGTATTTGCCATATTCGCCCACTCGTGACGACATCCATATTCTTCGAACATGTTTTTCATGACAAGCTCGCGTAGCGGAGTGATAAAAATTTCACTTCAGAAATGGCAGTGGCTCCGTTGCGGACACTCAAAAGTAACCACACCACAGCAACATATAATACGCAGTGTAAGCCGCGATAGCGTTTTACGGTGCCGTAATTTGACGAAAGTCACACACAAGGTGCGAACTAAAAGGGTGCGCATTTCCTGCAGAGCGGCTGAAATCATGTGTCACAAAGCAGTGAAGCATAATCCGCTCTCCGAGTAGTTGTTGGAGAGGCGATCGACAGAAGTAGAGAAATCTCCTCTTTTCGTCGCTCCTGTTGTCTTCATGGCGCCTCGACTAGGCAGAACACATTCTATTCCTGCTGTGTGTGAGAACACAAAAACCTCAGTGCCCCGTTGTAAGGGCGCGCAGTGAACAGAACTCATAGCGCAGACCGTGAGTTCTGTGCGGACTACGGTGGTAAGCAACGCAGTGGTAAGAACTACGAAGCAAAAGCTACCTAGTAGCAAAGTGGGTGTTTACTGCAACAGGGCACGGGAAGAGTGGATGCGATGGTGTCGGTAGCGTATAGTTAAGCACAATGCCACGCTGTACAACCTCAGATGTGCGGCAAACAAGATGATTCAAATGCGAAGCTGCCCCACATTCACATGCTTCATTTATAGGTGCAAGGCATCCCAAACTATCATACAACCAAAAAACGAGAATGGGAACACTTTCAGGGTGCTCCTGCAATACATACAATACAATATGTCCTCACATGTATGGGCAAAGCAGGATGAACAGGTAATAGCGTTCGTGAGATGTACACGGCAAAAACTTCGAAGAGTGCATAAAGGCATGCATGTACCTTTCCACTGTTAGACTTTGTCCCCTTTTCTGTTTGTCATCAATTAAGGACCGTGCATGCTTTCAATTTGTGTTTTGCGCGTATGGCCAGCGTTCATGCCGACCTACGGAACGTAACTCCTGTCTTTGTAGATTGATATTTGAACTTTGTTTCGTAATAAACCTTATAAACCAGAACTTGACTATCTCAAATGTAATACGAAGCCATGAAGGCATGAAATTCCGCTGTCCACCCTCGCTGCGCCCGTCATGAACCAGCCACGGCATGTGTGCGCGGAAAGCCCGAGAATAAACCTCAGACAATCCTGAAGTAATTTTTTTTCACTATGCTATGTGAGCTTGTTATGAACACCATTTATGAGGAATATGAAGCATGTCACGAGTGGGCGAATATGGAAAATACGCAACCGAAGTTGCGCGTTTTTGCCTTACTACCCCACACTAAACACAAGTTTGGAAGTATGTCCGAGCTTCTCCAACAAACTCTTTTATATGAATGGAGAGAGCGTTTACAGTCGAACAGAACGATGTGACCCATGTTAGCCTTCTGATATTTGCAGAAAAGCAGTTACTCGCGGAAAAAGTTAGATTTTTTGCAAATGGGGCGACTTTGCGATTTTTTATCTGGACACCTGCAAAACCTGGAACCTCAAAGAAAGAGCAAACAGTACAGCAGCACATGAGCAATAAGCGTGGAAAAAATTAACTACATGGACTTAATGGTTACGAAAATACGAGGCCTGAAAACTGCGAGAAAGCGCTCTGCTCGAAATGGTCAGTCTTGAAGATTATTAAAGAAAACAAAAAAAAAAAACTGTAAGATATTTTCAGCTATTTCTGCCTGATGCTGCTTGAAATCACTCAAGCATGCTGAGCCAGCAGATGCGGAGAATTCCTCGACGGACAACTGCTCACCAGACAATTGATCTATCCACCGGGAACAGTGACGCTCCCCCCCCCCCCACACACACACACAGACAGACACATGCACACATATTTAAGTCACCGCTAAAAAGGGCGAATCTGCTGGTGCGTAAACCAAACAGACGGACATAAGCGCACGCATAATATACACAAGTGCACGCTACCTTGCACACAAACCAATGTCAACACACCACATACGTGATGTTCCTCCAAGTGTTTGCGAAGCTGGTATGCACAGTACTTCATTATTGATGTGCATGATCAAACACCCCATCTCATCGTCAGCATCTATTGTTGTTGTATTGTTGTGCATAATCAAAGCAAACGAAAGCGAAAAGATTGACTATATTTCCGAAGCGAAACGAGTATAATTATTAATTTTATTAAGCAGTGAGTCTGATCTGCGGAAATATACAGCAAGTAAGAAGAAGCAAGCTCCTTCTTAAGTGCACTTTATTTTGCAACTTAAAGTAGTCATCCATTTTTATTAATCAAAGGTCATTGCTAGAAATTAATGACAGCAACAAAGTAATAGCCAGGGTCGTTATCGGGTTGACTGCACTCAAACTAGGGTCCTCTCTTATTGAATTCTCGTCGTAGATGAGGGAAAGAAGTATACCGCATAACACTCAAGTGACGTACATACTAGCACTACTAGGTACCTGTATCTGAATGTAATGCATATGTGAAACCGACAAGATGTGATACCGAAACCATTTTGTGGTGTTGGTGGTAGTCTTGGACTCACACATGTGGGCAGCGTCACGTAGCTTAATGATGAGATGAATTGATATGATGGCAGAAGATTAGGGTAGGAAGGCGATCAGATTCGGTTTATATCTTTCTATAACCATTTTGTGAGCATTATTAAAGGCGGTACATTGCGTATTGCCTATTGTGTGTATCGTTCTGCTTTTCCTCTAAGCAGGTGTAAGCAGATGCAGTCCTTGGTACGTGCTGTTATGTTAGGAAAAACACAAAGGAAGTCACTACGCAATTGGCTGTCAAAGAATTGTGAGCAATTGTGTGCTTCTGTACTTCGACGGTGAGCAATTGTCCGAGATCCGTATATAGTGCGGCACGAGTTCACGAAAATGCTGCACCTCTCTTCAGATGTCGGTGAACCTTTTCGGCCACCGTGGAGCAGACGACGTGAATATAGGGTAGCTAGAGATATGTGATCATTGACCTGGTGTGTACGGGCAATCAGTTTTGTTATGATACGTCTATCATTGTTCCTCACTTGTTACAGGAAACAATCGGAGCCAGTCAACCGCATCCCCGTGTGAACAAAAACGAAGGAACTTATACGTCGTTTCTCGCTATTGAATGCAAAATACAATTAGTGATTTCAATATTCTGCCTCTGGAGTACCCAACTATAAAAAAACAAATTAGATCGTGCAGAGCTTTCGATAATGCATATACCTTTCCAAGGAACTGTCGCAAATTACGTAACAGAATGTTTTTTTCTTCAATCTACATCTTCTTAGTGTGAATATTCGTACAACTGCTTTGATAAGGCTATCCACATATAGCTTTGATATGACTATCAACCTCGCGACGCAAAATCGTCGAGGCCCCAGGACTGAATCAGTGGGAAAAAAGAAAAACAAACTTATAGGCGTTAACATTGCTTTTAGTTTCAGGTAAAACATAAACTCTCAAAACAGAACTTCATCGCATAGCACGCTGTGTTCCAACCATTTTGCCACGAATGATAGGGTTATCATTTCTGATTCGAAGAGAGAGGTGGGCGCCTGCCTTTTTGTGGCAATTTGAATATATGAAAATTGGCACAAAAAGGCGCATGCCCCCCTATGCGCGTGCTATGAAGTGAAGTTGAAGTTCTGAAGTTCTGAAGATATGAAGGTGAAGTTTTGTTTTTATGGTGCAAGACGAGAAGAATACACAGCAAACTCATGAGTGAGTCTGTGAGTCTGTCGTGTATTCTTGAGTGATCGAGTGAGCTCGTGAGCCGATGCAGCCTCGCTGGTCCCAAGATGGCGGACTCGCTCGCCAGCGTGGCTCAGTGTCGCTACTCTGCTCCCTATTTAGTGACTCACTACTGACTATGTCTACCAACGTCACGATTACGTCATGGTGACGTTTCTTCGGTAGAGGTCTGTTCCTGAGAACGTTTGTACGCTGAAATGTAAAAACGTTTATGACATAATATTTTCGTCATGCAGATGATCCTATAAATCCCATTATCACGGATGTCCGGATACACACAATAACCGCGCAGGTGCGGATACATCTATTTTGACTAGTGCGGCTGTGAATCTTACATGTGCGCGCACCGTGCGGATGTGGTTCCTGTCAGTCTTATCCGCGCTTCCCTCTAGTTATGGCGGCAAGTCAACTAGCGACTGTAGCGCTCATCTGCGTGTGACTTCACATGACTAAACCCTATTGCGTTGGTACAGTTTCCCAAACAAGTGTCACAGTTTACATGATGGTGATGTCATACAGAAAAAAAAAGGGGGTGACTTACATGAATGCGTCTCGTTTCATCAAATGTTCTGTTAGATGTTATCTCGTATTCTAACATACATAATTTGTGTCAAATATTTTTGTACAAGTGGGTACTACTGAGGGATAAGAAAGATAATGCTTGCAGCACTCCTAACTGCTACTTTGAGTCATTTGAACAACGAGCTTTTGTGGCCTGCATTGTGGAGCGCTTGAACTGCTATACGCCCGAAGTCAAATTCCTCTTTCGGTACGTGCGGAAGATTTTGGTTGGCTGCGCTACGAGAGGCTAAGTGTACAAAATAAAACAAACAAGAAAATAGAGAGTTTTAGTGAATCGTACGCTACCGCCTCTGCGTACGTAAGGGATAGCGTCGGTGGTCCTGCGCACGCGCAAAACATGAACAGAGCTTCGCGCAGTGCGCAGAACCATCGCGCTATTCCTTACGTACGCAAAGACGATAGCGTACGATGCACTAAAACTCACTAATGAGAACATAAGAAGAGGAGGCAAATAAGCTGGTGTATACGATTGAACGGAAACATCTCCTTGAGTGTGCGAGGAGCAACCTGGGGACGAAAACAGGGCGACCACAGGACGGGACGTCGCCGTCGGTTCTTGTCCAGTCCTGTGTCCATCCTGTTTTCGTCCACGTTTCTCCTCAAACTCAAGGGGATGTTACCGTTCAGTCAGTAATGAGAGCGAGTTACGGGCCCGCCTCCTCAGAGGGAACTGCAGTTGTCGCCGTGAGGTCATCTACCTTGAAATGACACAGCAGCGCGTTCGTTGCCGACGTCCTCCACAATCTGGCGAGAACTCTGTTCACTCGGATAACTTTTAGCCGGATCTGCAGTCACGCATCGTCGTTTGCACAATTTGCTCTTCAAACCGTTCGTATTGTCCGTGTGAAACTACGGAACTACTTTGATGTAAAGAGCTTCCAATCGCTCAGAACGTTCTTCACGTGTGCCCACTTCGTCCGTACGCCAACTTGGTCGCCTGCTACTTTCATTGTCTGTCCACGCGAGCACACTGCTGTGCCTGCGACCGCTTCCGGCAGGCATGCCGACTGGCCAAGATAGACGCGTCGCTTCCGCTGTTTTTTCTCAAGTATTTGCTCAACCCAGGCGTCGACGAAACAGGTTTGTGCCCATTGTTTTCGGAGACGAGCGGAAAACCGTCGAGCCCTCGACGTTGTTCTGTCGAGATAACGTCGTATGCTGGTCGACGTTAATGTTCCAACAATGTGACTTTCTAACGTTTCACTAAGATATGCAATGTAATGTTACCTCAACGTATATTCAGCAACGAAACTACTAGCTCACTGTCATCAAATGAAAACACACACAAAATGCATAGTTACTTGTGTACTGCATCTGTCAGGTCAAAGCAATGTACCACAGACACACAGTTCTCCTGGGACGGCTTACGTGAAAACAAAGTGCGGACCGTGCCTCAGATGTCTTATTTGCTTAGCAGCTCCCTAGGATAAATAGGTGCTTATCTTTTAGCCCTACACACACTAAGAACGATTCCTGGCTTTACGCCGCGAGACAACTATGATCATGAGCGACGCCACAGTGGCCGGTCGGTGAATGAATTTTGCACACCTCAGATATTGAAGACATTAACAGATATTAAATAACCTGCTTAGATATTAAATGAACGAATTTTAAAGATCTGTGCTGCTTACGTAGCTGCAGAGACTTCGGCGGCATGACGTCACTAGTGACGTTTTCTAGTTTTTCCTGAGAGGGAGGTGTCTGCACTTGTCACGTACCAAGATCGTCCAAGGTTGGCCGACACTTTTGCTCCAGAAAAATCAGCCAGTAAATGTAATTGGTGGTGGTGGTGGTGGTGTGATGTTCTAAGGAAGAGGAGTGAGGTCTGCCTGCTCAGACAAGGCGGCAAGTTTCACTCCTTTGTGAAAGGGGAAGGGGAGAATGGGAGTAAAAGAGAAAGTATACAGGGTCATAAATTAAAATAAATGAGAAATTAGAAACAGAGATAAAGAAATTAGTAAGAAGAAGGGGTAAGAATAAAGGGAGGGAGGGAGGGAGGAAGGGAGAGATAAGGAAAGCGTTCACGACAGTCAAACAGAGGAAGCGAAAGCTAGGAGCCCGTCTCGCGCTTTTCTCCGGATGTGGGTGGGACCCTGCGGGTACAAAATCTCGTCTAGAGAGCCACTGGGAAGTGATAAGGCACTGAAACTCGAGATCAAGGTGTCTCTTGCTGCTTGAGACTCTGCACAGTCCATGATGATGTGTGCCAGGTCACCAAAACAGAAACACGTCTCACACCGTAGCGATGACGCGAAGCCCAGTTTGTAACGAAAGGCGGGTGTCATAACGGACTTGCATCGGAGTCTGTGGAGAAGGGTAGATCGCTTTCGGTTGAGATCCTTCACGGGGCATGGTTGGGAGAAGTGCCGCACTTCCGGATAAGCAGTGAGACGGATTTCTCGGACGTACACAGAGAACTGCTTCCTATTATGCCGTGGGTCCAGAGATGCAGGGACCTCAGGAGGAAGCTTGTGGTAGCTGTTGGCGATCCGGCCAGCTGTTTCGTTGCCGGATATTGCTGCATGTGAAGGAACCCACTGAAAACCCGCGGCAATGCCGTTGTTCTTGAGTTGTTTGCATATCTCCAGTATGGTATGTGCTAAGGGGTCGTCGATGCGGGGGTTACATATTCGGTGAAGAGAGCACTTGGAGTCTGTAAGCACAATAGCACTCTTCTCTGCGACGTTGAGTAAAAATTCCAAGGCCTGCTTGATGGCTACGAGCTCGGCTAAGGTGGAAGACACTTGAGTGTCGATACGACCGCCCCACGAGTGCTCGAGTACAGGGCACCAGAACGCTGCCGTACTACTTCCGGTAAAGGGATTGGTGGAACCGTCGGTGTAGGTTTCCAGTGCACCCTCGTTTTTTTGTTTTTTTTTTGTTTTTTTCAGGATGGCTTCTTGTACAAGCGCCTTGGCCACAATGCTTGGGACATGTGACTTCTTTCTGAGACCCCGAATAGAGCAGGAGCATTGCTGTCCCTGTCGAAGAAACGGTGGCTCTTCCTCTCTGGAGCTCGGACTAGGGCCAACGAGCATCTTGTAGGTGTACCTCCCCAGTTTCCTGAAGCGAGATCCGCGGTCGCGGCGTATTCGGCGGATGATCTTCTTCCCAGCGTGTGACCTGTGTAGTCTGTCACACTGTTGCAAAAAACGTTCAGTAGCAAACAGACGAACGGGCATTGATCCCGCTTCACCGTAGGCAAGTTCGCTGGATGATTGCTGCGGGAGACCCAGAGCGTTTCTTAGGCACATACGGTGAGCTGCCTCGAGCTGAACTAGCCGTGTTGCTGGCGGCAGGGCGTATGGGAGAGCGTACAGTATGCGGGAAAGGACAAGCGAATTTTGTAGCGTCCACAATGCCTTGGAGGAGCATCCCCAGTCGGTACCACGGAGTCGTTTCAGTACATTTTGGAAGGCTCCGATGGTCGACTTGATAGCCGTGACCTGCGGACTCCAACTGAGCTCCTCGTCAATGGTGACGCCCAAGAAGCGATGGGTCTTGACATGAGGGATAGTATGGCCGCGAAGTTTGATCTCGATTTTCCTGCGGCGTCTTCTGTTGATGATCATGGCTTTGGATATCTCCGTCGAGATAGACAGGCCAGCGTTTTCAAGGTAGTGCGCTGTCGCCTCTATAGCAGCCTCCATTTGAGTTTTCATTTGTCCCATTTTACAGCCAATGCACCAGAGGGCTATATCATCAGCATACATTGATAGAAAGGTCCGTGGGTGGGCCTTTGGGAGGGACCTCGGCAGAGCAGCCAGTACGACGTTGAACAGCGTTCAACTCAACACACTACCCTGTGGTAACCCGCCCACAGAACGAGGAGTGCTCAGGACTTGACCTATCCGCACCTGTGCAGTTCTGCCAGTGAGCAAGCTGACCACAAAGCGGAGGGCCCTTCCAGTGACGCCGGTAATCTGGAGACAGTTGGCAGCAACTGTGCCGGTGACGTTGTCGAAAGCTTGACGAACGTCCACAAACACCGCAAGCATTGCGAGCATACGCTTCTTGGCGCTGTCCGCTGTCGATGAAAACTCGAGGACAGAGTCGGCTGCACTCAGACCCTTTCTAAATCCTGTCATGCAGCTCGGTAACACATGGTTTGATTCGAGGAACCACTGTAGCCGAGATTGTACGAGCCGTTCCATAAGCTTTGTGAGACACGAGGTGAGCGATACCGGACGGTACGAAGACAACTGGAATTTAGGCTTCCCACGTTTAAGGATGGGAACCACGACTGAGTGCTTCCGCGAGGTCGGAATGTCACCGGATTCCCAGATTGCATTTAAGTAGCTGAGAAGCCGGGTCCTAGCATTTTCACCCATGTTTTTCAGAGCCTGGTAAGAGATCCCGTCCATTCCGGGTGCACTTCGTCGACGCGCATGATTGCAGTGCCCGCGTAGGTTCTGCCATAGTGAAGGGCTCGTGTGGGTCATCGGCGAATGCAGCAGTAGGATGCACCGGGTCTGGCCCCGGGTGGGGCGCGGCTGTAGTGATGAGGGAGTCGGCCAGAGCTTCAGCTGTGTCATCCAACGACAATCCAAGTCGCGCTGCTAGGGTCGAAAATAGTAGGGTTTCCTTGGCTTTTCCTGTCATCGCGTTTATGGTATTCCACACAAGGGACCTTGGAGTGCGTGGGTCAAGTGAGCTGCAGAAGGAAGCCCACTGTCGCCGGCGAAGACCGATGCAGAGCCGCCTGGCGACGGCTGATATACGCCGAACGAGATCTGTGCGAGTGCCAGATTTTCTTGCCGGCGTTGTGCCCTGCGGCGTGCGGCGACCAAGTTAAGAAACTTGAGGTCAGGAGAAGGGTCACATCGTTTGCATGAGTAGTACTTGGTTGCACTGAGTACGCAGGCAGGAATATCATCGGCAATAGTACCCTTTGCTGCCTCCAACTGGCGCCTGTACTGGTCCCAGACTACAACTTTTCGTAGCATCTTGTCTTTTTTGAGTTTCGTTGCAGTGTCATCTCTCAGTGTAATAAATATGGGAAAGTGATCACTTCCCCATGTATCTGCTTCAACGAACCAAGATACTGGGACATCTGGTGAGTGGATGCTCAAGTCCAGGACACTGTGTTTGTCTGGGGGCCTGTAGAAGGTAGGGGAACCGTCGTTTGCGACTATCAGTGTCAGTCTGTCCACAGCTTCTTGGATTTCTCGGCCTCTTGCATCTGTTGTAGCGCTCCCCCAGGTTGTGTTGTGACCATTGAAGTCACCGCACACCAGAAGACGGCGAGGGCACCTGCTCCGGATGAGGTCAAGGCAGGTAGATACGTCGACCTTCTCTGCCGGATGGACATACGCTGACACAACATCGAGAGACAGATTAGGAAGCATCACCCTTGCTCCGACAAATTCTGCGTCTGGACCACAGGCAGAACTTCTGTCTATTTGAAAGTGCACAGTATCCTTTCTAATAAGGAGAGCGACACATCCAGTGGGGTATGTCGGGATCGATGGCGACGTCAGCTTCGAGTAGCCGGTGATAGCTGCTGATGCCTGTAGTCCGCACTCGATGAGAGCCACGATGGGTACCGAGAGTTTCCCGAAGCGAAATGAGCACAAATAAGCTGTACAATCCTATAGGAAGGGAGGTAGATGGGTAGAAATCCAGCGAACCGGTAGAGATATTTCGAACCGCCGCCGATATTTCGAACAGAGACTGTTCTTGAAGAAGAACAGTCTCTGTTCGAAATATCGGCGGCTTCTGTCCTGAGGCAACTCCCTTCCTATAGGAAGGGAGGTGTTATATTAGGACTGAGCAAAGTTATAGAGCGAAGGAATTGACGTGGCTGACAGCAGAACACTTAGTCTTCTTTTTTGGTAAATGTAATTGAATGAACCTTTCGGAGAACGAAGTGCAATTATGGCGGGCTATAGTGCAATCCTTCTTAAGCCAGCGGCACATGCAGCATGTGCAGCAGCGGCAGCTATCATGGTGGCGATGCATAACCAAGTTTCTTGTGAAGGAGAACGTCCACACCTGCTCAGTTTATTTATTTATTTTTTGTGTGTGTGTGTGCAAAGATTGTAGAAATAGAATGGGGAACAAATGGTGTCAAGTGAAAGAGTGTACGAATGTTGCAGACACTTTGGCGGGGGGCGGGATATGGTGACGAATGAACCACATGGCGGTGGTGGTGGTGGTGAAAGGGCTCGCCGTTGTCGGCCTGACATAGGTGGGCAACGTCACGACTGACGCCCTGGGGGAATGTGCGTCCTGGGCCGACTTGTCCACGTTTGTCCGACTGCAGGCACGCCAATGAACATCGCGGGCATTGAGCAAGTTGTCCTCAAGAACCGGCGTGTAACAATTCGGGACATTGCAACCCAGCGTAATATTACTGTCGGCAGTGTGGATACAATCATTCACCAGCACTGACTGTTCCACAAAGTCTATGAAAAATGGGTTAACCGACACCTGTGAGAATATGCTCCCACTCTAGGGTTCCGCGCTCCTTGCCAATAAGCCACGAGAATGAGGGCCAAATGTACACAAACATACTATAAAGCAAGGTTTGTTCCACGTCAAACCAACCCGTACACACGTTAACTCAATGTCCGGGAAGCTTCTTGTGTACCGTTTGGCTTTTTCCGAAGTGTTGTGTCTCAGTCCGGTGGTGGTGGTGGTGATGGTGGTGATGGTGGTGGTCTCAGTCCGGTGGTGGTGGTGGTGATGTTGAAAGGGCTTGCCGTTGTCGGTCTCAGTCCGAGCTACTAACTGCCTTGATCATTCTCCAACCCGAACCACCTGTCCTCGTGCTTTTCTTTCTCGTCGTCATGAGGCAGACGCCCCTTCGGATGTCTCTTCTTCCTCTTTTCTCAGCCAATCCCCACAGTAAAGGAACCAGGGACCCACACACCTTACTTGTGCAAAGAAGGGAGCGGGCGTGGTAGTCTCTGAGCAGCTACTCAACCGGTCTCAATCGGAGGGGGACGATTTTTTTTTTTTTTTTTTGCAGTCCACCACCACATGTGACAAAACCTGGATGCATCAGTTCACCTCAGAGACAAAAAGCAGCAGCATGGAATGGCGACTTCGGGGTTTACCGCCGCCAAACAAAAGCAAGGTGTAGGAGTCTGCTGGGGAGTCCATGGAAACTGTTTGTTGTTGTTGTTGTTTTTTTCTTCTTTCTTTGGTACCTGTGAGGTGTCATCCATGTGAACTTCCCAGTAAATCATTAATATCCCCAGGACATCCCTACATGATCGCTAACGTCGTGAATATCCGGATATCCATGCGATACTCATGGGACGTCCCAGAACGACATTCGCGTTTCGGTTTTACTCGGTAAATCTCTGATGTCGCAGATACGTCTGCAAGATATCGCGCTTTGGATGTTTGGAAGGAAGAAGTAGCCTGCAGATCTCAGAGATATCCATGGATTGAGCGTCACAGGAACATCGCCAGGACGTCGTTTGGAGATAGACGGATAAATTTGTGACGTTTGTGACATGTTCCGAAAGCAACTTTTTTCTTGTGCTGACAGCAAGATAAAACTAAACATGCGGGACTAGTATAATCGTTATGTATTTCTATCGTCGGCGTGCTGCTGCCCTTTCAAAACATTTGTCTGTGTGCAACACTCATCACATAACAGAGGAATTCGATCACTTTTACAGCTCCACAAAGCAGATAATCACGTTTTAGACAATAGCTTGAATTGAAAACATGGTATTTGACATGAACGCAAGTTAGAAACGCTATTGAGTATACCTTGACACTGCAGATAGACATGTTATTTGCAAAGTCGCACCCCCTCACCGTTGCAAATGTTTCACGCCCCAATACACTTAACGAGCATGAACCTTTAAACACGTCACACCTAACCCTTTAAATACCATGCCAATGATGAGGACGGTGCCCAGAAGAAGAACAGTCTCTGTTCGAAATATCGGCGGCTTCTGTCCTGAGGCAACTCCCTTCCTACATTCTACCGGTTCGCTGGATCCCCATCCCCGCTGGAAACCCATCTATGCCATCAACATACTGTATTTCAGTATATGCTCTCTACATTTGCTCTGGTCTTCCCTTCAACTCCGTATTGATCTTTCGCGGTGGAGGGAGGCGAAAGGGAGCCGGTCCTTCATATTTGGAGAAGGGCCCCTTGATAACGCGGTCCGCCCCTGGGTGGGCCGTGTCTTTGAATGTTACGGCCGATAACAAGGTCGTCGGGGCAGCATCGCTTGCGGTGCTGTTCCGAGAAAGAATTTTTCTTTCGCCTTCAGATGAGGCCAAAAGGGAGCCTGCTGTTCTAGGGTGAGAGCACCTTGGTTAGCGCGCTCTGCTTTGGTTGACCGTGTTGCGGTCGCAAGGCAGTATTGCTTGCAGTGCTGTTCCTGGAAAGGTTTTTCTTTATGTATTGTGGGATATTCAATTGGTTTCCGCCTCGGTTACCCTACTGCCCAATTAGGTGTGGGGTATGGCACCGTTCCGTACAGAGCTCATCAAACCTCGACACTAGCCCAGGGATCTAACCACATCCTGGGAATATCCAAATATCATGTGGTGATGTCTGTGCGACGTTACTGGAATGTGGAGAACCGTAGGGCAAATTAAGTCTCCTGGACGTCTACAGGCTCTCTGAAATAAGCCCTGGGATATCCAAATATCTTTTTCACGATATTGCACGGACATCGCCGGGATGTTTGTGGTTTACTGGGTTCTTGGAGCAAGAATTCACGATTAATGTCCAGTACTACTCCACGTTGATAAAGGGTGTCGTGCGAAACGCAATTCGCAAGAAAAGGCCTGGGATGTTGCCAGAAGGGTCATTTTTCTTCATATCATGAAAATGCCCGGCCTCACACGGAGAATTTCACGGTAGCAACCCTTGCAGAAATGCGCTGGGAGGTTTTGTCCCATGCTATTTACAGCCCGGATTTAACCCCAAGATATAACCATTTGTTTTAGCCCCTTAAAGATCACATTTCTGTAACCGACCTGGAGCAAAGATGACTTCATTCACATCATCCCCTCCACACTCTAACAAAGCCGTCTCACTTCGGCCGTAAAAGCCTGAACGGACACTTTCTTCCCCTAGGCTGTTGACCCACAATTCGCATGAACCTTTAACACGTCACAACTAATCCTCTAAATCAGGGCTCGAAACCGTTATTTTTTGGAGTTCGGTTCAAGTCCCGGATCAAGGTTACCGGTTCCGTTCGGGTTCAGCGCAACGAAAATAACGGTTTGAACCGATATTAATCGGTTCGAACCGGTTTACGTGCGCTATGCTAATCAGTGTAACACATGTGAGAGGTAACATCAGGTTCCGACGATCGCTTGCTCCTCCTTCATTCCTCTTACACCCTCACCTCTACACTTCATAGCAACAAAGAACCATGCATTTCATAGCAGGTCATCCTTTACTGTACCAAAATGTGCTGGGAAATGGCGTACAGAATACCATTGAACTCGAGTGCAAAAAGCTATCGCCAATTTCTAAAGAAAAAGAGAGCTGTCGCGTCTCTTGGTTCGGCGGTCGGCGTCTAGCTGGTACCAGAGCTTGACGCTTTGCACAATGCTCTGGACAACACGCCAACCTATAGCGACACGTTTCCCGTGGTCGCTAGTTGTCCGCGTTGCTTGTGGATATCACTGTGAACAATTCAAATTTAAGGACTGATATTAAACGGTAGGTTAGAGGTAGCTAACGTAAAATTTACGTTGCCTTCACACTTCGACGCTAAATGAAAGGAAACAGACGAGGCAACATATGCAAAGTGTACTGACGACGTGAGGACCCGAGACAGAGAGGAAATAACAGACAACAATTTCTCAGCAATCACGTCAACGCAACAATCACGTCGTCAGTTTGAACCAGCTAGTCTGCGCCCTTTTACTATTATCGAATGCAAAGTGTAGCCGTCGTGTAGCACTTTTTTACACCTCGAGTAAAAAATGCACAGGGATGTCATGAACCTTTTGGAAGTGAGGCTGTCGGAGGGGCACGGACTCAACACTTCTTGGTGTATCAATTTGTTATATCCGCTCTATGAATTCGGCAAGATTCCGAGCGATGCATGGAGCTGGTGGGCGGCAGTCTAGTGGGGAGGTATAGGCGTTTTTACCGTCTGCCGAACCGGTAACCGCATCCTATTTTTTTCTCGGTTCAGTTCCGGTTCGTTCAAGGGAAGAGAAAAAATGTTTACGGTTCGGTTCAGGTTTGGTTCGGAAAAAAATATTTTTTTTTCGGTTTTCGGTTACGGTTCAGTTCCGGTTTCGACCCCTGCTCTGAATACCATGCCAATAATGAAGACAGTGCCCAATGCCCAGAAGAAGGGCAGTCTCTGTTCGAAATATCGGCGGCTCTCGTCCTGAGGCAATTCCATTCATACCTTGGAGGAAGGACGTTCCGCACACATGAAGCCCTCCAGAAAGATGTCCTGCAGTGGGTACGACGGCAGCCCACGTCTTTCAACGCCGAATGCATCAAACAGTTCCCACTGCGATGGCAGTGGTGTGTGCACGGTGAATACTTTGAAAACCTGACATAGTTTGGTGCTTCTCGAATTTACCATTGTATTTAAAGAAATAAACCATTGTATTTAAAGAAAGAAAGTCTCGGTCAACACTGAACGACCGTTGTTCTGTCCTGTTCGCGCATTGTTTGTTGTATTTAACTCCATTTTTAGGAGATTTGGTGGCGCCACCACAGTAGCCATGCATTCATCTTTGTCTTCAGAGCTCACGCGCATTACTCCATGTTTGAGCATACTGTTCGGACGTTCTTTTTCTGCTATGTATTATGGGTGAAATAAGCACAGTCTTTTCACCTCTTTGCGAGGTTTAACTTTCTGACTGGTCAGTTTCTTGGAGTTCTGATGGAGTCAGAACAGTGAAAAGACTAAAGGATCGTCGACTACGTTGGCATATCAAGCACCTCAGCGTCCACGTCAGCGCCAACTTACAGCCACATCGTCCTTGGGTGAGCTTTCACATTCGACGCTGATTTCGTAGGAACCTCCTCGTCCTGAAGCAGCACCTGCAGAAACAGAATTTATCCGAAAAGCTTCGCTCGACTGGTGTCCTTGTCCTGCTATTCGCGTGCCAGAAGGTTCGAAGGGATTTACACCAATGAAGGTTGAACATTAGCCTACTCCACGATGTCCAGACAAGATACCGATGGTATTCCACTTGCTAATCAGACGAACGGATTGGAAGAGACGGCTCCAACATCGTCTGCAGAGCATCAAGGCGCAAGGCCTAAACGTAGAGTAGTCCTCTCTGAAAAGGCGCAACAGAACTTCGAACTCGAGAGGGATGAGCACCGTGCAAAGCTAGCAAAGGCTTGGGAGGAAACAGAGTATGAGCTGGAGAAAATCTGCATACCCGAAGCGTCTCACGAGGAGGTGAGGAGACTCGCCACCTGCTACAAGCGTTACAAGCTTCAGGCAGAAAAGTATTCCACGTTTCTGGTGAAGACTAACGTCGAGGACAGCCTAACCGAACGAGGTATTCAGAAGGAAATCGACAAGGACCGATATGACCTCGTAGGAGGCATAATCAAGGAAATTGAAGCACGCCTCGATCGCCAGCGTGAGACGGGTTCACGGCGCTCCGTGGATTCGGTACGCTCATCCTGTTCCTCACGACGTTCTCTGCAGTCTAGCGTCAGTTCTTCAGCAAGTGTCGCCGCAGCTAGGGCTCGCGCAGATGCAGAAGCGGCACGTACACTCACGTCATACAGCCAACGGGAAGCCGCAATGAAGTTGGAAAAAGCCCGCATCGAAGCCGACCTCGAGACACTGCAGAAAGAGAAACAAGCTGCCGCAGCGGAAGCACAAGCCAGGGTTTTGGAAGCAGCACTCGTACAAGGTGGCACACGAACTCCTGAAGTCGAGCTGGTTGACTCGTCAGAGCGAACTAGGGATTACGTTCTGCACCACACCGTACCACAGAGCACGTCATTGGTCCCAGGAGAGTCCGCCGCACACGCTGCAACCCTCTCGTCGCTTCAATGCGACGTCCCGTGCATCCCTTCTAGGGGATTCCCCCAACAGCACAACGACAACCCCTCAGGGGACGCAAGGGTTCCTATGCCTCAGGAACAAGCACCGGTCATGGGCGACATCGTTAAATACCTTCTTCGTCGGGAACTGGTCACGACCGGACTCTCAACGTTCACCGAACGTGCAGAGGACTATAGGTCATGGAAATCCGCTTTCCGAAACGCCACTGAGAACCTTGGGCTATCAGCTACAGAGGAGATTGACCTGTTGGTGAAGTGGCTAGGAAGCGAATCGTCTGCCTACGCTAGGAGGCTGAGATCCGTGCACATCGAGGACCCATGCATGGGCCTTCGATCAATCTGGGAACGTCTTGAGGAAGCATACGGTAGCCCAGAGGCGATAGAAAATGCTCTTGTTCGGAGGCTGGAGAACTTCCCCAAGGTATCGAGTAGTGACAGGGAGAGGCTCAGGGAGCTGGCGGACTTGCTTCAAGAAATGGAATCTGCGAAGGCTGATCCGCACTTGCCTGGCCTGTCTTATCTGGATACGGCGCGCGGCGTTAATCCCATCGCAGCGAAGCTGCCCTTAGGTTTGCAAGAGAAGTGGATAAGCCTCGGATCCAAGTACAAGCAAGAGCACCGCGTATCTTTCCCGCCTTTCTCAGTCTTCTCGGGCTTCGTCCGAAGTACGGCTAAAACGAAGAATGACCCGAGCTTCATAATCGGGTCTGTAGTTGACAACAGAAGCATAAAGGACAAACCATCAACTACGCATGGTTCCAAGAGGACATCTGTGTCAGTGCACGGGACCCAAGTTACCTCTCTGGAAGGCGGCTTGGTCGGTACCACCAAGGCAAATACTTCAAGGAAGTCGGACGTGATGTGCCCCCTGCATAAGAAACCGCATAAGCTCGCCGACTGTCGTGCGTTTCGGCACAAACCTTTGAATGAGCGAAAACGCCTGCTAGCAAACTATGGCGCCTGCTTCAGATGCTGCGCGACAACACACAGCGCCAGAAACTGTAACTCGACACTGCAATGTAGGGAGTGTAACAGCGACCAGCATGTAACAGCTCTTCATCCTCAGACAGAATCATCCCAAGTTCAATGCACAAACGTCATGCCCTCGCAGGCAGGCTTGGATGAAGCTTCTTCAGAGATCACGTCAAGCTGTACGGGCGTATGTGGAGGCTTAAATTCTAGAAGATCATGTTCGAAGATTTGCATTGTTAAGGTGTACCCGAAGACACGACCAGAGCAGGCAGTCCGGATGTACGCAATGCTTGACGACCAGAGCAATAGATCACTGGCCAGGCCAGAATTCTTTGAGCGCTTTGGTATTCGTGCAGGTGAATATCGTACACACTGAGGACCTGCGCCGGCGTGGTGGAAACGACAGGGCGACGAGCAAGTGGCTACGTAGTCGAGAGCCTCACATCCGAAAAACGGCTGGATCTACCCACGCTGATTGAGTGCGATGAGATTCCAAACAACAGGCACGAAATTCCAACGCCAGACGTTGCACGCAGACATCCCCATCTCAAGCACTAGCCAGCCTCATTCCACCAATGGACCCCGAAGCGCAGATCCTGCTCCTTATAGGCCGGGACCTTGTTCAGGCACATAAAGTGCGCCAGCAACGGAATGGACCCAACGACGCTCCTTTCGCCCAGAAGCTGGACCTCGGGTGGGTCATAGTTGGTGACGTCTGTGTCGACAGATTACGCACACCAGAGAAGGTCGACGCTTTCGCTACAACTGTACTGGGGAATGGACGTCCGTCTTCCTTCAAGCCATGCCACAATCACATTCTCGCAAAGGAAAACCTGAGTTGTCAGCATCCCAACAGAGAAGCCGTGCTGCCTGGTATATCGCCACCGAGTAATGACGCAGTGGACCCGCTATTCCAGACAACAAGGGAGGACGAAACCTTTGCTCCGTCTGTGGAAGACCAAGAATTCTTGAATCTTATGGACAGAGAATTCCGTATGGACGCATCGGGCAACTGGGTGGCGCCCTTGCCGTTTCGTACACCTAGACGTAAGCTTCCTGACAACCGAGAACAAGCACTATCTAGGTTCAAATCGCTATGTCGCGCCCTGGATAGAAAACCGGAGATGAAGCAGCACTTTGTTGCCTTCATTGAAGATCTGCTGAAAAATGGTCATGCTGAGCCGGCTCCACCAAGGGACGAATCTAAAGAGTACTGGTATCTTCCCAGCTTTGGTGTCTACCACCCACAGAAACCGGGTCAGATCCGCGTCGTGTTCGACTCCAGCGCCAAGCACCAAGGCATTTCGCTAAATGACCTGCTTCTTTCGGGACCGGACATGACTAACAGCTTGATCGGAGTTTTACTCCGCTTCAGGAAGGAAGCCTTCGCTGTAACCGCAGATATCCAACGCATGTTCTATTGCTTCTTCGTACGTGAAGAGGACAGGGACTACCTGCGTTTTCTTTGGTTCCGTGATAACGATACCAGCAGCGAAGTTATCGAGTACAGAATGTGCGTGCACGTCTTCGGAAACACGTGTTCCCCAGCCATTGCGACATACGGTTTGAGACGAACCGCACAAGAAGCAGAGCCGGAATTCGGAGCTGACGTCCGCCGCTTTGTCGAAAGAAACTTTTACGTGGACGACGGCCTCATATCTCTGTCAACAGAAAAGGAGGCCATCGAACTCCTGAAAAGGACGCAGAAGATGTTGATGGGTGCGAACTTACGCCTCCATAAGTTTGCTTCAAATTCGGTTGGCGTCATGGATGCCTTCCCATCGGAAGACTACGCCAACGACCTAAAAAACTTGGACCTAAGCGGCGGGAACTTACCCATGCAGCGGAGTCTCGGTCTAAGCTGGAATTTGAGGGCCGATACATTCACCTTCAGAGTGCCTGCAAGGGACACTCCGAGCACAAGGAGGGGCGTGCTGTCGACCGTGAACAGCCTTTACGACCCTTTGGGAATGACAGCTCCGGTAACCGTACAGGGCAGACTCCTGCTTAGGGAGCTAACTTCATGCGCCGCAGACTGGGATGCCCCACTCGTACTGGACGACAAATGGCAAACATGGAAGGACTCGCTTCGCGCCCTTGAGCGACTCGAGATACCACGCCGGTACTTTGCTGAATCCGTCACCAATGCTCGTCGACGAGAGATCTGCGTGTTCTCCGACGCTTCAGAGAAGATAATAGCCGCTGTGGCCTACATCAGGGTTACAGATTCCAAGGGGACGCCGCACATGGGGTTTGTGATCGGCAAAGCGAAGCTGGTACCACGACCTGAACAAACCATCCCGAGGCTGGAGCTATGTGCCGCTGTGCTTGCCGTCGAAATCGCTGAGCTAGTGGTTAACGAAATTGACGTTCACATCGAAGACGTCAAGTACTACACGGACAGCAAGGTTGTGCTTGGGTACATCTGTAACCAGTCGAGGCGCTTCTACGTCTACGTCAGCAATCGCGTCAACAGAATAAGGAGATCCACGAAACCCGAACAGTGGCACTACGTCCCGACTGACCAGAACCCTGCGGACCACGCCACTCGACCAGTTGCTGCTGCAGCTCTCACTCGTACAACCTGGCTCACAGGACCCAAATTCCTTCACGAACGCTCGAGTGCGGAGTCGGCAAGCGCAGCTTTCCCGCTCCACCAGCCAGAGGTCGACCCTGATATACGGCCACAAGTCTCCGTCTCTGCAACTTTCATGATGAACCAACAACTGGGTACCCATCGCTTCAAGCGCTTTTCGTCATGGACGTCACTTGTAAGGGCCTTAGCGAGTCTCGTACACATCGCTCGGTCGTTTCTGAACCCGTCACCCACTTGTCACGGATGGCACCATTGCAACAAACCTCGTACCGCGGAAGAACTAGCGCATGCTAAAAAGGTCATCCTGCGTAGTGTCCAACACGAGGAGTTCGCAGAGATCATCGTTCGGCTTCGCACGGACGTACCTCAACGAAAACACTTCTCAACCAAACGCTCTCTGTGGAAGCTCGATCCTTATATCGACAACGACGACCTGTTAAGAGTTGGCGGGCGCTTACGGAATGCACACATGAACGAGGAAGAAAAACACCCGCTTATTGTTCCTGGTCGGCACCACGTCGGTTTACTACTGCTTCGGCACAGTCATGAGGAGGTCGTCAAGCATCAGGGAAGGCACTTCACGGAAGGGGCTGTTAGAGCCGCTGGCTTCTGGATTGTCGGCGGGAAAAGATGCATAAGCGCCATGATCCATCGCTGCGTCACATGCCGTAAACTTCGACGCAAGTGTGAGCAGCAAAAAATGTCAGATCTACCTGAAGACCGTCTAAACACAGACCCCCCCCCCCCCCGTTCACTTTCGTGGGACTGGACGTTTTTGGTCCATGAGTCGTCGCCTCACGACGCACAAGAGGTGGTTTGGCCCACAACAAGAGGTGGACAGTCCTCTTTACGTGCTTAGCCGTCCGTGCTGTGCACATAGAAGTGATAGAATCTATGGACACTTCCAGCTTTATTAATGCCCTACGAAGATTCATCGCACTTAGAGGCCCGGTTAAGCAGTTCCGTTCAGACCGAGGAACAAACTTCGTTGGTGCTTGTTCTGAACTAAAGATATCATCGGTTCGCTTCGAATCCCGCAAAGTAGAAACTTTCTTAAACCAGCAAGACTGCACTTGGATATTCAACACACCGCACTCTTCGCACATGGGCGGCGCTTGGGAGCGAATGATAGGTATGGCTCGCCGAATCTTGGATTCGATGCTCCTCAACGAGGCCGTTGCATCGTTCTCTCACGAAGTCTTGACGACATTCTTAGCAGAAGTAACTGCCATCATAAACTGCAGGCCCTTAGTCCCTGTATCTTCGGACCCCGAATGTCCCTCAATTCTCACCCCGGCAATGATTTTGACACAGAAACAGTCACCGCCAACGGCACCAGCAGGAGAGTTCAAAAGTCTTCACGTCAAGCAGTGGAGACAAGTACAGGCTCTGGCCAACACGTTCTGGCACCGATGGAGGAATGAGTACCTACCCAGTCTCCAAAGTCGTCGCAAATGGCTAACCGACCAACGTAATCTTACGGTCGGCGACGTTGTCCTATTGAAGGACGCGACAAGCAGACGCCATGAGTGGCACATGGGAAGAATCAACGCTGTGTACCCAGGAAAAGATGGAAAGGTGCGGAACGTTCAAGTACAGACGGCCCAAGACGGAAAGAAAATCTTCGAGCGGCCAGTCTCCGGTCTAGTTCTGTTGTCGTCGGAGCAGTGCCTGTAGTTTTTCGGACACATTATTGAACTAAGTGCATATAGTCTGGTATCGTGGGGATACCAGGGGGGGAGTGTTCTGTCCTGTTCGCGCATTGTTTGTTGTATTTAACTCCATTTTTAGGAGATTTGGTGGCGCCACCACAGTAGCCGTGCATTCATATTTGTCAGCTCACGCGCATTACTCCATGTTTGAGCATACTGTTCGGACGTTCTTTTTCTGCTATGTATTATGGGTGAAATAAGCAGTCTTTTCACCTGTTTGCGAGGTTTAACTTTCTGACTGGTCAGTTTCTTGGAGTTCTGATGGAGTCAGAACAACCGTTGTATTCCATCTAATAACAGTCAAGCTACGCCACTCTTTCGTGTGGGATTGTCGATACCGTGGCCAGTGACCTATAGTTTCGATATCGACTGGAACGGATGCGGCCGTCCCTCTAATGGCTGGCTGCGCCGATGATGCTGCTGTCAGCGTGTCGCTTCATGCTCTCTTGCTTATTTCGTACTGTCTCTCGCAAGTCCTGCATGACTTGGAATGGATGTTCCAACTGAGACTGATTATGAAGGCCCACAACATGGAGAGAGGTTCGTGAAGTCCTACCATAAACCACCTGCTGGAAACACTGCGGTTTTTTTTTTTCGTTTTTTTTTTTCTGCGAGTTCCAGGTTGCACGCCGTGCACTTCGTCCATGCGGTTTGGCCCGCATGTTTCCACCTGTGCACATTACGCGCTGGCCGTTTTACGCTCTGAAATGCCCCCCGCGCGGTTCAAGCTATATGTACGGCCCCGTGACGGTAGAAATGAAGCTCGATAGTGGCGATCCAAAGCCGTAGAGTTCCCTTGAAAGCAATTAGCTCTCAGCTTGCTTCTTTTGTGATTCGCTGCGACACAGATAACAAGCATGCATAATTAAGTGGTTCCTCGAGGGAGAGACATGGGTTTGTAAGCCTGGTGCTCAAAAATTCATGTTATGCGAATAACTGCCACGCTTGAAGACATGTTATTCACTTTGCAACATTAATCATTACGAATGAAAACTATTTGCAGGCCTTATACCGTGCTGTCCGTTTACACTTCTCTTGTCTGTCAGATTTCCTTCATCTGTCATTTCTTCAGCAGCAAGCTGTTACAGGAAACACACATTTCTCTGCCTCCTTTGGTAAAAGCGTTTTAATGCTTTGGGAATTTACAATAGACGTGATGAATTAAACTTCGCCTGTTATGGGTACAGCGTATTGAGCGAAGTGAGCGGGTTCCTTGTCTCCGATCGTTCTTTGTGTTCGAGCGCCGTTCGTATGTCGGAGATTTCCGGCGCACGTCAAAAGAACCCCAGGTGGTCGAAATAATCCGCAGTCCTGCCCTGCGGCACGTGCAGCACGCAGCCACAACATTGTGGACGGAATCGGCTTACGTGGAAATCTACTCTCAGTTCTTACATTGTTCTTATCACTTCGTGCTCACAGAACCGAGGCCGACGTCCCTCGATGCAGCAGCAGTTTAATTTTGGAAAGCGTGATTTCTATTGCAAGCCATAAGACAGCTAGTGGACCCCTCGGTTGCACAATTGTGGAGTCAGAATTTCCATATTATTATTTTTTATTTCAATCCAATCCAATCCCTGTCAGACAGGGTTGACACCTCTTATGTCTCTAGTTATATGCAGTAGCAATAGCCATGTAATTGTAGATCTAATTGCTGCGATTGCAACCCCAGTTTTTAACCCCACACTCTTAAAATACAACTTTACCACAAAGAACGCTCCTAGCCATCCATCATCCGGAATGGCATCGTTCTCTTCTGTGATTTATTGAAAACGCGAGAAGTAAGCCTTTTTGTGACGCTTATGCAGTTATGATAATCGTCCCAGAAATATGTGCTTTTCACAAGTGGAGTGATAAAGGTATCATTCTATGCAATGGTTTGGCTTCAGCGTGCTATGTAATGAAATGTTGTTTTAAGGGTGCAAATTATAATAACAGCTGCGCAACACCATCTCAGGTTCGACGTTGCGCACATTAGATGAGCACTAAATTTCTTCCCAAGCAGTTCGGACGAAAAGGTCGCGTTTATTGGTGCACAAGAGCTACATACTGAAGCAATGAAATGGATATTCAAAGCCCATCTAAATGGAGATGACCCCGTCGACTTACCCTGAAAATCAGCAAGACACTGTACCACCATGAGGAACTGCTCTCCATCGGATTCATTCAGTAGTCAACGATTATGACTAAGAAGAAAGAAAGTACGCGTTTGCTATTGGCGTAGATATCAGGAAATAATCAGTTACGAAATATCACTACCCGTACAAAACAAAAATAAGTAAAAAAAGAAAAAGGCAGTAATCTTCGGAAGCGGTGCTGCATTTAGCAGCTTCCGGAAAAGGGGAATGTGGTATTACGACCCGCTTCTCCTATAGGAAATTCCATCGCTGCTTTGCCAGGAAATGAAAATGGAAGTCGATATTTATCGCCCCTGTTCCGTCTTTTCCTTCAAAGAGATCTTCATAATAAAAGCATTCGACTAGAGTCGATAGAAAATCGCGCACTGAAACACTCATAAATTTATCGCGACCTTTTTAAGGATTTATTTCGTTTCGTCGTAATCCGACATGAAAACCCATCCGTTCTCCTCGCATTTAGTGATCTGTTTAGATTTGTTTCTTTGGAGCAAGTATACGTTGAAATGTTGAGGTATAAATTTTGCTTGCCTGCGCAACTTGTGTGCGTAATGCTCTATAAAGAACGGCGGTGCACATTGCAGGCAAATGAAAGCCATGTCAAATGATGTCATATGTGTGCGGCACGTGACATGTAAGAGAGAGCAAGCTTGAGGCCTCACGTATGATGACGAGATAGTGCATTTAAATGCATGCATGATGTGTTTTTATAAATTTACATTGACATGCTTGTCCTTGCAGCCTTTAACACTCAGCGCAGTGCCGGTGTCTACCCTCTAAAAACAGAGCTTCACGGCATAGCAAGCTCCTGGCCGACCATCATCCCGCATGGCAACGTTCTCTCCATTTATTTCTTTAACACATTGAATTTATGCAAATTCATTCATTCACAAATGAATGAATTGGCTGGTCTTATAAACAGAATCAACAGAATCAAAAATGGCGTACGCCTCTGTTTTCAGCAAATCAGGGGAAAACGTCTCCTAAACACATAACAAACAAAGAACGATGTCACTCGGGACGATGGTTGACGAGGAGAGTGCTATGTGGTGAAGCTCATTTTTACGACAGTACGGGAGGGAGGGGGTGGGTGGGGGGCAATTGCCCCACCTGAGCCCGCCTGAAGGGGCGCCAAACGGACACCTACCGTGCAGGTAGACGCTGCTTTAGGACAACAGAAGAGAGCAGGAAAATTAAGAATACGGGGGGCGCAGATTCCCCACTTGTCATACACGGAGGCGAAAACTAGACGCCGCCCCTGACTCAGCGCGAGACTGTAAACATTGTTTCTGTCTAAGATATGAGTCAGTATATGACACTAGTATAATACACTCAAGTATATGACACTATCTCCACCTCACTCACTGTATGTACTTGAATGCCATTCGTCAATCGCCTCAAAATGCACGTATGAATACGTGTACTGCACAGGATTCTATTATTCGCTGAATGTGTGCTGTGTGTGCCCCCAGCGATTCCGACAATTTACACTCACTTGGTGGAAACTTTTCAACTGCATGATGAACTCCATCATCATCTCTGTTCTTCTCTGGTAATCATCTCTTTGTTTTCTCATCATCTCATCATCTGTTTGTACTTTCTTGTGTAAGCGTACTGGGGCAGCCAGTTCAACTTCGTCGAAACTTACATCCGCATTTTTTTCTTTGCCATATCGCCATCACCACTGCACTAGATCTGTAAGTGAAAATCTTTTCTGGTGCGACCAGCCTGATAGCTTCACATCACGGATGGAGGGAACTTATGCACTGAAGAAGATTGCAAACTGACACAAGATGAACGAATTGACACATGTTGGGCTTCACATATGAGATACGACTGATTGACCTGAAAATAATTTATGCGTAATTAAGGAGCCATACAACGTCCACTGCTCTGCTCTTTTTATTTTTACTTTCTTTCTCTCTCTCTTCCTCGCTTGGGCAGTCCATTCTAAAGACAAGACTTGGCCGCCCTAGCCGCCTATAAAAAGACTACGACGAGACCTCATCATCTGACCGATCATCTGACCAATAAATTCTCAACGCTAACAAAAAGAAAGGTTTCGCTACAAGCTACCAACTCAGCGCACCGTCGACATTGTTCCGTTTTATGGCGTCGTCGTACCAATGCTCCGAGCAGTCGGTACCATCTAGATGTTTTTGTATACTCATCAGCTCTAGACAAATCAAACCAGTCGAGATAGAACGTCTACTTCCTCACACTGACAACCATACAACATCAAGAATCAAAAAGTACAAACGAGCTCCTTCCAAATGATTTCGGTTCGATGGCAAGCATCCGCGCAGCACATAAAACGCATCCGTCTGTCGCAGTTGAAGAAAGACACGCTCCAAAGCTGAAAGCATGTTTCCATTTGACGAGTCAATTCCAGAAAGGACACACACACACAAAGTCGATGACAATACGATAATAACAGCGATGCGCACAAAAGGATGACGAGAAACTGGCGCAGCTTTTCTTTCAATTAAATGAAGAGAGGCACCGTTGCTGCTCCAAACGGGGAGGAAAGAAAAATGTGTGCCTTCGACAAACAAACTTAAGGGACGAGAAAGCAAAGCTAGGTACAGCCAAGCAGGCTGTCTCTTTATGTTCGTTTTTATTCACTTCCTAGAAAGTGTGGAGCGCTGAGTGAAGCCCTATGTCCTTATGGGCGAGTACTTTTCATCGATTGACGGCACACACTTCGCACGAAAATGCCTGGCGCTGTTTTAAGAGCCCTTCCTCGATAACGTCTTCATGATCAGCAGCCACACCCAATTGGGTCTTTAGGTGTCGTGAGGCGCGCCGTTGGTCCTAGATTAAAGCTTCATCGAAAATCAAGCACGAAGGGCCTGGATCGGACCCTTCATCTTATTTTTGAGCGTGCCAATTTTAGTGTTGCGCTTTATTTCGTAGGCGAAGGGAATTAAACTTCTCTTCCTTTTGTTCCGGTAATTCCAGAATACGGCTCCAGAAACTGAGCCCTAGCATCGGTTCTTCTATCGTTATTTCAGTTGGAGCCATTCGTCTTTCTTCGCTGCATATATTTCCACGACTCAACTTACGTGTAAATCTACTCTCTCTCTCTTTTTTTTTTTTAATGTGAAATAATTTGTTTTAGTGAGTACCTCTTCGTTTTGCACACATCATCCCTCTACGAACATGAAGGATTCAACTACGGCAGGCGTTGAAAAGGCCAGAAACCGGCGAGAGTCGAACCACACACCTCTAGATTGCCGATCGAGCGCGCTAACCACTTCGCTACGCTGACTACGGCTTCTCGGAGACTTGTCAAGGGGCCTCCATTCAACGAACGGGACACACACTCATTCCCTTCATTTCTCTCATTTGAATGTATCTCGTCGCTCTGATCTGGAACTTGTACCGGAATGTGTTTGGCTTGAATGTAGCTTTCGTGAAAACGACAGAATCTTAATAGGTGTGTATTATTTTTCTCCAGGTTCTAATGTAACTGTTATTGAAAATTATTTACTCGCAATAGGGCAGAAGCTTATGAATGTTAATTCCAAAGTTCTAATTCTTGGTGACTTTAATGCTCCTGGTGTTGACTTCATTAATGACAGAGTGTCACGTTATTGTTCTGCCTTTCATCTGGGTAATGTTCTTCTTGATTTCGCGCGCTTTCGTCAACTAGCTCAGTTGAACAACATACCTAACAAGGATGGTAATTTTCTAGACTTGTGTTTTTCAAACTTTGATGTTCTTTGGAGTGTTCAGTTTCGCCCATTGTTCCGGTTGACACTTACCATCCTCCCCTCTCTTTTCTGTTCTTGTGCGCGCGCGTACATTCATTGTCATCTACCCCTCGACTGGATCTGCGTAAGGGAGATTATGTTGGTCTGTATCTGGCGGCATGCGATTTCTCCTCTGTGTATAACTGTATTGATCCTGATGATGCAGTGTTGAATTTCACCAACATCATTAGAAATGCTATTTCTGAGTTTGTCCCATATACCATACCACGTCGGCGCAAAGACCCAATTTGGTTTTCTGCTCTCACACGCAGTTATCTTAGCAAAAAGAAATATTTTCATAGAAAATTTAAGAAATTTGGAAAGGCGTTTGACTATGAACAATTTGCTGTTTTTCGGCGGCTCTTCAAGAGGTCTGCTGACTCAGACCGTAATGCGTATTTGGAAGGGATTCAAGATAACGTAAAATGCAATCCTCGTAATTTTTGGACCTCGCATAAATAACGTAAGCGTGAGAATGCTAGCACTATGTCTCTGTTTGACAGTAACGTGATGCAATGCAATCCTCTGTCGTGGCAAATATATTTGCGTCACACTTTTCATCTGTGTTTGATGACTCGGCCAGCACAGATTCTGCCTTTTCTTTTACGCAAATGCACGGTGATCATCTGTCCTCGTTTGTTATTACTGAGAATGATGTCCACAATTCAATTCGTAAACTAAGGCCCACAACGACACCGGGACCAGACGGTGTCCCCGCTATTTTCCTTAAAGTTTATCGTGACATCCTTTCACCTGTGCTCGTATTCATATTTAATCTTTCTCCTAAACGAACTACTTTTCCACAACCGTGGAAGCCTTCCCTGGTCATCCCTGTCCATAAATCGGGCAGCAATAACATTGATACTAATTATAGACCTATAAGTATTTTATGCGCCTGCTCCAAAGTCCTTGAACACATTATTTATATTAATCTGTCCTCGTCCTTTAAGCGCAGAATTGCAGACAGTCAGCATGGCTTTATGCCTGGGAAATCAACAGTCACAAATCTTGTATCATTCATGTCGGTCTGTTCCCCAGCGGTTCTTTCTCGTGGTCAAATGGATGTAATCTATTTTGACGTCTCGAAAGCATTTGACTTAATGAACCATGATCTGCTCCTTCGTATAAGCTTGGTTTATATGGTGTTTCTAACTCTCTTGTATGCTTCTTTGCCTCGTACTTACGGCATCGCTTATAATCTCTGTGTGTGTCCGGATCCTACTCTGATACCTATGTTTCTACGTCTGGAGTACCCAAGGGTCAAATCTCGGACCTCTACTGTTTAACATTTTTATTAATGATCTTGTATCTTGTGTTAAGTATTCCACCATGCTACAGTATGCTGATGACTTCAAAATAATGAAAAGCATAACCTCGCCTTCTGATTGCTTCCTGCTTCAGGAGGATGTTTACAGTGTTACTTCTTGGTGTACTTCTAATTTCCTCAAAATCAACACGTCAAAAACTGAAGTTATCTCATTCACGCGCAAGTCTCAAGTAAACCGATTTCAGTACTTTTCTAGAAATATATTAGAAATATAGTCGACGGCATTCGTGATCTCGGTTTTGTCTTTGATGCGAAGCTTCAATTTCATGAGCATGTGAGAGCAATTCGTTCTGCTGCTCTGCTATGCTTGGTTTGCTCACCTACAGCTGTAAAATGTTTTCTTCTCACACGGTATTTCTTACTCTCTACAAAGCTTGCGTCCTTCCTCGACTTGAATATGCGTCAGTAGTACGGAATGCTTTATGTGCCACCGATATCAAACGTCTTGAAACTGTGCAAAAGAGGGCACTTTATATTATTCATTCGCGTTTCTTGCGGAATGTCCCCGCATTTTTATCGTATGACTATGACAAGCTTTCAAATTACCTGCACTTGCTTCCTCTTGTTAACCGCCGCCACATTCATGACATGATGTTTCTTTATAAATGTGTGCACTCAATATTTGATTCCCCTTTTCTGTTAGGCCGCCTAAATTTTTGTCTCCCGCGTGCTACTCTGCGGAACCCCCCAACGTTCTATGTCAACCACTGCTGTCCTAATGTCCCCTTACACGATGCCAAATCTTGTTTAACTCGCCCCGTTCATCTCTTGGTATTTTTTCAGCATCATGTACATCATTTAGGTGTCGTATCTCTTCTCATTTTTCGGAGATTTCTTTTCTTTGACTTTTTCAGATAATTTCCCTTTTGTTGCAGTGCGATTGCATCTGTTTCTCAGATTACAATGTGAATGTGCGTGTGCTCTTCTCTCGTTTTCAATTCATGTATTTTTTTTTCTTCTTTTCTTCATGTACAGTCTCTTTTGTTTTTGTTTTTGTTTTTGTGTGTGTGACCGCGTAGATCGTGTCTTGTTGTTAGTGCATATTGTCTTACTGTATTTGTATGTATATTGTGTCTAATTGTAGTGCATTGTATTGTATTTGTGTGCGCCAACATTAGGGTTGTCACGACCGTTCTTAGGCACCAATGATTATTATTATTATTATTATCTCATACACTGTTTCTCAAACACGCACGTACTTCGTTCCACCAAGAATACAACGAATGTCTTGATGTGAACGGGGTCGCGGTCGTGACGCTCGCCCCGGTGAACTTTTGCGGTGCGCTCGCACCTTCTGTGGTGCGATCGTACCATATTTTCTTTTGGGGGGGGAGGGGGTAGCAGAATTCGCTTGCGCGAATTCAACCTCCCCTTCTTCTTCTTTTTTTTTTTTAACAACCAACCAACCAACAACGAATGCGTATCACAGCTTTCTAATACGTAGTGTATAAGCATTTAGGCGTGCTGTGCAGGATTCTTGTATGTATTTCCAACAGCGAATGTGGACAACGAGGGCGTTGAGACGGCACGAGAGGAGCTGGTGGTGGCGGTGAAAGGGCTCGCCGTTGTCGGCCTCACATATGTGGGCAACGTCACGACTGACGCCCTGGAGGAATGTGCGTCCTGGGCCGACTTCTAAGGGAACTGTGCCGACATATGTCTGAGGAGCTGCCTTGGAGGCACAAGACGAATGTTCAATCCATCAGCGGCTTGTAAAAGTGAGTTATGTAATCGCTCATGTACATACGTAATGACTATACATGCATATAATAGGAACTACAGAAAGGAACAAGCCGAAGCTCTAATGCTGCAGGTGGAGCATTCATTAAGCGTGTCAGTATCCCTGCTACGGACGCTCGTTTCATTCTCTTCAGCACAGTGCAGGGTTGTGACACGCTTCAGTGGCGGCGCCAACAGTGTGTCTCGGCGATACATCAGTGTTTCACGCTGTTAGCAACGCCTGTGGAGGACGCAATGCAAACGCGAGAAAGTGGACGTGCAAAAAGAAATACGCCGAAGCTCTATATGGCAGGCTCTCTACGTGCAGAGCTTCGGCATATTTCGTTCTGTACATGTACTTTCTGACTTCACACTGCGGCCTTCACAGGAGTTGCTAAACCGTGGAGAACCGGCGAGACACACTGATGGCGCCGACATTGAGGCGTGTCACAATGCTCACAAACCTGCACTGTGCCGGAGAAACGATCATCCGAAGTTGGGGCAGTGGCACGCTCGGTAAATAAACATGGAATAGATTATAACTAATACGTAATTAATAATAATAAATATCTTAAACGAGAAAACCATGTCTCCTTTTTGTCGGATGTTCGCTACCTGTCCCTGCGGATGTACGTCCTGCGATATTGCACGTCTCAGCGTAAATCAGTGCGTATTCCGTGGACCACATGACACGCGTGTAGGCGAACACGACATCAGGTCACACGTTACGTTTCATATAACGTAGCATGTCTTTTCGACCACTTCTGCGTGTACAGTTTGACTCATGACGATACTGACTACACAAGAGCATGACAGCTATTTACGCTTCTTTCCGAAAGTGAGTGTGTGTCCTTCTTTCTTTCTCCTTTTTTTTTCCCCAAGTACGATAGCATTTCTTTAACGCGCTTTTGGGGCTTCCGTGTCCGCGTCGCGTCACGCTGCTCCCCTTCGTTTGTTTCATCAGTGGGATGATTCAGAATTATTGGAATGAATTGAGGTGATTTAGCAGATTGGAAGATCTTGACGATAATGGTTCCGTAAATATGATACGCCAAGCATACTTGATTCCTCTGAAGGTGTGACATCACGATGCTGATCTTGGATATTTATTTATTTATGTATTATTCAGAAACCCAAAGGACCGTGACGGTGATTACGTGCGTAATACAAAGTTGAAACGCAATACAGTACATGCTAATACATAATTAAGAACACGAGTCGCTACATTATTAAGGCACTATGATATGACAGGTTTCCTTTATAGTAGTTTCTTAGGATGTGCTAAAACTCCCTAATGTATGGTTCTTTTTGATTCCATGTTAGTGCCACGAAGCAACCATAGGTATGAGTGGCGTACAGACGCGGCGACCGAAAATGAGGAACGTAAGCGGCGTACGACAAAGCATACCACCATCACTCTCGGCCAGATGTTCAGCAATGCGCAAAAAGAGAGTGCACAATGACTTCAGCAAGAAGTGAACGCGTTTGCAGGCGAAACCCGTTTTTGTGCACGAGGCCCATGGCAACCCATGGTGGGGTTCGCCGTTGCGACGAACTCATGTACGGTCACAGCGCAAGGAGCGCCCTTCGTCTGCTGCAATGCTATTGGCGTCGAGAAGTTTGAGAATCACCCCATTGTGTTCACTGAGCGAACCGTCTCGTGGGGATATTCACGGCTGTATTCGCACATTGCATTGCGTATCAAGGCATTGCACGTGTGAGAGGCTGTCCAGCGTTGACATTTTCTGGGGATTCATGACGAAAACGACATATGTGCCCCAAGTAAATCGCATTTTCATTACAATATGACAGTTTACACTGTAAGTCGGAGAAACGAAACCGAAACAAGAATCCACACCAAGAGGCGGCACAGTGGCGTTCTTAGTGAGGGTCTCGCCGCCATACGCGTTTTGCAATGCGCCAAAGAGTACAGTTATTTTTTAATGGGAAAGTATACCTGGGAATCGAGAAGATAAGCTGAGTGTGACGTACAGTTCGATTTCTGCACCCACGTGACGTGAAGGGGGCGCGGTTTGCCCGTCAGAAAGGGCGGCTCACGGAATACTTACTTCATGGTTCATGTTTACACAACATTTTGCTTACCTAAACACCAGCTCGTCGAAGTTTCTGCAATTCTTCAACAACATTCCGCATGCCAAACGCGCGTCTGAATATTCCCCTTGAAGTTAACAAATCCTTTCCCTACTAGCAAAGCGAACGCGCTTGGGCTCTTAAGCCTGGCTGACACGCTCTAGTGGGCACCCGCCCCGCAATGAAGCAAGTCCTTTCCAATCTCCTATCCTGTCAGGTTAGTATACCTCCTTGACGTAGTCGCTAATACAGCAGCTCCTTAGCAAACAGGCGGGGGCACAAATCCCTCTCAAGTCTACGCAGTAATCAGCCTTTTCAGGCACCTCCTGTTTGCCGATTCAACCCTACGGATTCCGTTCGGGCATTTGTCGCTTAATCACCGGCTACAACGAAGCCGAGAGTGGCAATTACTTTAGTCGTTAATTGCTCGTCGGGCTGTCCCCCTCGTGAGTTGAGCGGGGGTCCGTTCGCAATTCGTCACTCTATATTCCTTTTCGTCACGACTTCTTGCAACGGCGTTCGTTCTTGCCAGAGAAAGCTTTAATGAATCAAAACGGGTAGATACGATTGGCGCAGGACTAGTTCGCCCACAACAATTCGTTTTCAACACTGCACTGTGATCTACGCAGACAATGTTTGCTTGTAATTACCTTAGGAGTAGCGCGTATGTAGAAACAAGAACACAAACAATACCACATAGCACACAATCTTAGCACTCTGCTGCAAGCTGGCACCTTTGTGCAAGCCATTCGAACTGCACACACTGAACGAATTGCCCCAGCAAGTAAAAAAAAAAAGAGAAAGGGAGAGAAAGAATAACAGTCAGCTATATGTCTCTGTTACAGTTGCACGCGAAAACTGTGTCGCAGGCCTTTTCCTAGAACTCATTTTTGGCCGAGCACATTGAAACAAAAGTGAACTATACGTATGAGCATTTCCAACATAGTGATGTGCCTGCTGAGAGGTGACATCAAATGCTACCCTGGATGCCTCTTTTTTTCTTTTTCTTTTTTTCGAATGGAAGATTAAGAAGTACGCAAAGTCCACACTTACTGGAAGACATGCCATTAGCAGTGTCGCTTTCGTGTGGGATGCGTTGGGACGTAACACCCCCGGGGATGACGTGGGGTGGGGGATACTATGGTGGGGACCAAAAGAATTGAAACAGGCGAACCCTGAACCAAAGCAGTTTGCGCTAAAGAGAGGGAAACCAGATTGACAGCAAGTGCAAATAAACAAACTCAGAATGAACGCAGTCTGTTTTTTCTGCCAGGACATTTCGCTGCTCAGAATCGTGCGATCTGCGATTGCTGCAAGGTGCACATAAAACATTGGATAATTGGAGTGGTGCCACACCCGTGGTTCCTCGTTCTAGCACAGAACTTCAGCAACACTAAAACACAAATTTCCCTTCACTCAGTTATAAGAAATTTTTTTATCACATTTATTAAATAATGGCAGTTGATAAGAAACCCACACTATCACACACCACCATCGACCTCACACATACACATATCTCGCGACATGTCACCAAAGCACCATGCCTGATTCGTATCACGCTTACTCATGCCTCTACTTTCAGCAAGAAAAAAAAAGCAAAGAAAGCCACCAAAGCGGTTATGTCCAAAGGGATGATGTGCGAAAATCATCGCTACCACGCTCCCACCCGGGTGGAACACTTTTTTTGATGACGCTGATTGTCACCACTTATTCAGGCTTACCCATTTTCCCCCAAAAGACAGTAAGGTCGAGAACAAAACAACCTGTAGAGGGAGCCACGTGCGCGAGCAAACGCCCGGTTGCTAAGCGACCACCCTTAAACCCCATTTTCGAGCTCGATGATCAGATAGGAACCCATATATCAATGCGAGAAGGATAATCCCCAGTGTTTGCTGGCTTCCCCGTCCGACTTTTTTTTATGATTGCGTTGTTTATTTCCCAGAGGCACAGCGAGTACAAGAGGGCAGGAAAGAGGTATTAAGGGATATATTTTCAAATGTCGGATTCGAAAATGCGAGTCAGGCCACCAGAAGATGAAATTCCCGTCTTAAGGCACGGGATGCTGCATGAAATATTATGAGCTTCATCACGAGACCTGAATGTGAGATGCAAAGTTTATCTCGGTAAGATTTTTCTGGCTTAGCGTTCGCAAGCCGGTTTTTCCTGCACCAGCTGAGTAAAATGCAGACCGCGTGCTATAGGCGTCCACTTGGGGCACTACGAGGGCGTTCAAGGCCTGTGCAATTGATGGGGGTATCTAAAAAGTCAAGACTCTCTTCATCATTTGGCGATGTCTCGGTTTTAAAGGGGTTATCGCATCCGGGAAACTTATGTATGAGACCGATACGATAATGTTCCTTACAGCTACACAGTCAACTTGGCCAAGTTTCTCTTCCAAAAGCAGCTTGCATATTAAATAAACGAGTTTTAAAGATCCGCACTTCGTCTGCAACTAACACCATGATGACGTAAGCCCAGCATACGAATGGGAGCGCAGCACGGGCGATTGTCTCGGAGGTCGTCTGCTTGGCGTTCGCATCGCAACATACTAAGTGAGGAGTCCTCGGTAAATACGCCGACTTTCGCTTACCAGTGTGAGTTCTGACGTGACCATTATGCGTGGAACATGGTCGTGCGCTCCTAGCTGTACGAACACGTTCGACGCTAACCACAAATAACGTTCCGCAAGCCCATCATAGAGCAGACGTCCCCTAGTATTCCGGCTCGCCCGCCCGCCTGTTGGTCCGTCGGTCGCCAAGACTACCATGGTCCCTTCAGCCGCTCTCTGGTTGGTCTCGTCCGCGCCAAAGGGCGTTCACTTATTGGCCTTGTGCGGGTGACGTTGCCATTGAGGGAATTCCGGATTACTCTCAATATGCCTCGTCTGCTCTTGCCATATGTTACATCAAACTACACAGGAACAGCGCCATAATTGCGTTCAGATTTTCGCCGTTATTATCAGTGATGAACGCGCAGTAAAACGGCACTATAGTCTAGGAATCGACCAGGACGGATGCCACGTGCACACAGAAGTTCACCGCATACCACGCTGTGCGCCAACCAGTGCCACGAATGATAGGGTTATAGCTTCTGATTCGAAGAGAGAGAGGGGGTGTTCGCCTTTCTGTCGCAATTTACTGGTAATTACCATAAAAGAGGCGTACGCCCCCTATTCGGTGAAGCTCTGTTTTCAGACTGCAGGCGGTCTCTCGACTCGCTTTAAAGAAATGCGTCAAACATCAAGCAAATAGCAATATTGCACGTCCGATATGGCCCTTGCCATTGGTTGTAACGCGAGAACTCTATTAGCAGCATCTCACGTTCGTATACATTGCGTTAGAGCATAATGCATTACCGCCGTAGTGAATGTAAGCATTTTATTGCTCGCGCAATGCTAGGGCATCCCCCCGAACGTGACTGTATAAACACTACTTGGCCGCATCGTTTACCCTGTTGTTCACACACATTTGGGCGTCGAGGGATGTGTGACGGCAAACATTTCAACTGTCGCTGACAGGCACAATATTATCACGCCGTTCTTGGCAGTTCCTTAATGGATCTGGATGACTCGAAAAAGGAAATGTGGAAATAGGATCATTCAAAGTTAGAAACGCAGGAAGTTTGGCTTGTGCATTACGCCTTAAGAATACAACGATTTTCGGACGCAGATGAAGGTAACGTATGAATGCGGAAGAAGGTAACGGATTCAACTGAACAGTGACTGTTTTCCGCTGACTGTGTTGCAGGAAGGCTCTAAATTCACAAGCTGTTTGCGCAAGAACTTAAGCGCGAAAACAAGAATAGCTCACACAAAAGAGAGAGAGAGAGCTTGCGCTCTTTCTGCGGCGGTGGCACTGCTAATTTAATAGCTGTCTGCCCATATTAGTGCTTGGGAGGGGGTCCTATCCTGCGTCTCGGGCCAACTAAGCAGAGATCTGTACCGATATTTGGCAGACTTCAGAAGTCACCGTTTTCCCTACACGCGACCGGCTCGGTCGCAGGAACTTCGCTTTCCTCTGCAGAGTACTGCCCTGCGTTGTTCTCCCAACAAAATCACATAAGGAGCGACGTGCACGTCAGTGCATTTTAGCCTATACCTAAGCCTTACTTATTGTTCAATCCAAATAAATATTACTTACCCCCACAATTGTGTGTGACATAAAAATTAAGTGCCATCTATGAACACGTTGCTATGCGCATCATGTCAAAGCGTATCACACGTTATCATACTCGCACTACTTTACATATTTGACAAGAGCAACACAACGCCGATAATATGCGAATACTTCCTCGTAAAACCCGATAACCTTTCCTGTTCTTTTTTAATAAACGTCTCCCCGACTACCCCCCCCCCCCCCCATAACCGCGGCAAGCTACACATGCAGGGCGTACATAGCACTCTTATATGGCTATTCAAGCATAAACTATCTACGAAAAGCTCTCGATCACAGCGTCCGATTTTATGCATGCACAGTAACCTCCGGTCATAAACAGTACATCGGCGTTTTCATGGCATCACGTATGTATAGCCAAACACCCGCTGCGTAGTCCATCCTAATCTTTTCCTGTATTCATGGCTGAAGTGCCGTTATAAGATAGGCAGATTCGCCAACGGAAGCCCAGACGCACGCGATAGAGAACGTGCTTAAGTGTGAGAGAGAGAGAAAGAGTTTCACGTAAAACGCTTCTTTGTTTGTTATTTCGAGTGCCAATGTCATCGCCAAGCTTCCACAGTTGGCTGCAGGCGATAGCACGTGCAGTGCATTCGAGCGGAGATACGCGCAGGAATTTTCCTTTGCCGAGCGTGAAAACGTTTCAAGTTTTGTGCTCGAAGAAAGAAACTCGGCTCACAGCATTCAGATTCTATAGATGGAAAGTTTACGTTACTCAGGGCTTTAAATGTGGAACGGCACTGGCGGGTGCTTGTAGATCGTGCCTCGCTCAATAAAGGCAACAACAGTATTCCTTTCCTCTTCGGGTATGTGTATCGAAAAAGTAGATTAAGGGAAAAGAGGGGCATATCCGTAAATGTGAGACGTTCTGAATATTTCCGTATGCGCTTGCGATAAGTTTTCGGCGAGTACGGCGAGGTACGGCGAGGTTTTCGGCGAGTACTGTAAACGTATTTTTATTCGCGATGTATTAATTTTCGCGAATTTCGCGACCGCTAAAAAAATCGCAAACAATTGTCCTCGCGAACACAGCTTGACGTTTATCCCGCGAAAGGAAACAGCCATGGAATCGCGAAGTCAAATACACACGAATAATTTCGCAAATGAATGAGTGCGCGATTCGCGGAAATTAATACACCGCGAATAAAAATACGTTTACAGTACTTGTGACGGGTAATATTCCGTACCACGAACGTTGTGCTACGTTGTGCTCAGGCCCTCTTTTCATGTGTATATACTGCCTTTCGTGGAAAAAAAAAACATAACTAGCGTAAACGTTGAGAACGCAGAATACTACGCGAAAGAAACATCCTTCAAATCGATTGTAAACGCTGCACTATACAATGCTCATCGTAAAAGAGGGAACCAAGTTTAGTCTCGCCCACTACCGAGAGGTGAACGTTTTGCGGCGAAGCTGGTGAGATACATATTACGCTTACGTGGTTCCGACGTTGTGAGATACATCAATCATACCAAAAGCGCGTGCCTCAGCTAACCTTAGGACAACATATTGTAAAATACAGAAACGCGAATGAAAGTCCGGTGGGCAAAGTTTTCGCTTGCCTGGAAGCTTGCCTTTAGTTGATTTCTCCCACGAGAAGGCGTAGAGTCAGCGCGCTGGTAACAATTGCTTACTTTGGTTTTTTGTACTTCTTTGATTTCTATTCGCAGCTGAGATGAATCTCTAAGGCGCGTTGTGAAAAAGGCCCGCGGCAAAATATGTAGCGTCACGCAATCAGATTCGTGCGCTCAATTTCAACCATGCGTACTAGGCAGAATTATTGAAGCGTTTCCTCTTTCACGTTAGTGCTCAGTGAATGTTGATCCCCTGTGATCCTCTTTCGTTTTTCATTTAATAAACGTTCATATCACCTCCCTCCCCCCCCCCCCACCTGTGATAGATGAATGGGATTGCTACAGTTTTCAATACATTTAGCGTTGTTGCACATTCGATGGTTCAAGTATGTGCTCGGAAATAAAGTGGAGGCTGCGTGTGTAATACCCCTTTAAAGCGTGCTTTGCCGACATTACAGCAACGCATTGCGGCGAAGCGGCCTTTCTTATTTTCATTCTTTAAATTCCTTAATAAATTAATTTCGTTTAAGGAACTGTCAAGTGAAATATAACCAGCATGTTCTAACATATCATCATGTAGAACTTGGCTGTGTGATAACACACACACACGTGCGCTCAGTTTTTCGTACTTTTCGTGCCAGTTAATTAAACAAATCTAGAAACTGAAAGGTGACGCCCTTCTACGTTCGCGAAGGACAAAGTGGGAGCCGACCCCGGATTGGTGGACAGATAACACGTGATACTGAAGTACTACGTAACGCATTTAAAACAGGTTATACTAATTACTGTTGGATTTGAAGAACAACATCAATTCTCGAGAAGTTCGCTTTTTACAGTTGTAACCTGTGAGAAATATCGATGCGATGTTCGCCATCTGTTGATCTTTCTCTCTCTCCTCGCCTCTGTGTCGTCCGTTCCTCAGCTATTACCCTCAGTCCTGACGGGAATAGGGTGACCAGAATACGAAAACTATGAAAGTTCCTTGATGTTGCAGCACTGTGTGCAAAACTTCGCATTCATGCGATTTTTACGGATGTCTTGTTTACGTTCTGGTATTCTGGGATGCACCAACCGTGCACGGAAAGCCGCCATGTTGACTCCCACGCATATCATGCGTGAAAGCTGTGTACCGCTTTCACCATCGTTTTAATACCTCTTTTGCTATGTATTTACTCATCCCCAAATTGTAGTGTGTCGCTGAGCTTATATAGCTACACTTTTCTGAGCGAATCGCAAGCTCCGCGTGGCCGTCAAGATGGTGGAAATTCGTAGCAGACGACGAGGTTGTCTGTACCCTATGAGGAGGGAGCTAGTATTGAGGCACGCTATTCAGGCTTTGCTCGCCTTGGAGTGGAGTCCGTATTGCTTTCCTTGACTTTTGCTTGGCGCAGCAATCTTGGAATTTCGATAATGTGGATAGAATCCAGGTGCATACCAAACAATGCATGATCGTCAAACGAATTTTTTTATGCCTCGGCTATAGCTACGACCGGGGGTCAGGTATGATGTCACTTACAAAGACTGGTAAATTAATGCCTGAATAGAAAACGCTGTCCGTACGTGACTATGCGCACAACGCGAGACCAGTGTGAACACGTTACTCCTTACGTGTGCACTAAGATTGAGTACGCCTCGATGAGAACTCTCTATTGTCTGTGCATGGTGTCATATACAACGCGTTGCATCTCGTACCGGAATGTATTTCCCGTCACGTATTTCTAAAAGAAACTGGAGCCGGGCGGAAAGAAACGAACACGTTACGACCCGCACACCCGTAAAAGATAGTCAACATAGTCACGTGCTAGACCCTCGTCAACCATAACGCCCACCCCCTCAAGCAATTCCAACATTTCCTCCCAAGCGCGCACGAGGATTTCTGCACGCAAAAGAAAAGTACGAGGAAAGCGAAAGAGTCAAGCACGTTCACCTCCAGGCCTGGCAGCAGTCCTCTCGACGTGATTCCGCGACAGGGCTCGAAGACGCTGATTGCTCGCGGTCTTCTTTATCCGCGTGTGATTCTTTCAACGTCTCAAACAAGGGAAGGAAGAGGTGAAAACGGCATCCAGTATGAAATGGTCGACGGCGAAGCTAAGGAAACTGCCGGTCAACTATTTTCGCCGAACGTGAGAGTACTGGGAAATGAAGAATGGCATTTTCTCTTCCTCTGATGTTGCTGTTATTTCTTCATCTGAACTTCTTGCCCGAAGGGAGGCTGGATCTTTCTAGAGGCTCAACGGGCGTCAATAGGCGTTACGGTCGTCTCCGCGTCTAAGAGGCAGTGAAATTGGAAGGGTGCACCTGTACAGGCGCCGCGGGGATGTTGCGTTTTCTGATGTAGCTTTAGCGCTGCTGGCGAGCAAGGGAAAGGTTGTCAGGTGAAAAACGAACGTAACAAAAGCTACGTTACAGGTGGCTGTGATTCAACGACATTTTGTCTGTTTTTTTTTTTTTTTTTCGAACGAAGCAACATGTTTTGGTTGAAAGCTTGTTCGTTCAACACATTGATTTCGTTTGAAGCTTACTTGATCGTTGTATGAGTCCTGCTATATACGGTGAAAAGCACGAAACTCAATGAAGAAGTCAATACAGTTTCTGAAGATACCCGTTTTTGAGCTCGCACTGCATCGTTTCTTTATTCGCTATTTCCCACTTTTTACATACGGTATTTCACCTGCTGTGAATTGCCGTGTCGAGATACGTCAGACTTTTATGAGCAAGTGTCTTAATTCTTTTTTTTTTTTTTTTTTTTGCTGGAAAGCCATACAAGATGCTGTTCACGCAGCACAAGCAATCGAGATTGGTGCTTCACGATGAAGACAGCTAGTGTTTACTTAATATGACCCCCGTTAATCCGACACACTCGCGTTATGACCGTTTCTCCGGGGAACCGTTCCACGGGCATGTAAATCCCCCTCGTTACTATGCCAATCCGTTTATCGGACAGTGACAAAGATTTTTGTCACAAGTAGGATCAAACCACGACCTACTAGATTATAACGACCATGTCACAATCAGCAACCCCTATGAGGAGCCCGTCCGCACGATCCGCCAGGGGCGCTACTCATCGGCACGCCACGATTGGACGATGGAAATTTGAATTCTGAACGCGCAGAAGCGTATGTACGACTACCGTAGCAGACGACAGCGATAGCTCCTATGAAAACGCGTAGAATGATGATGATAATCAACCTCACAATGAAACATCTGTGGAACGTCCACCGCTTGTACAGAAATACTAAGGTAAGCTGAAGTACAAAGTATTGTAGAAGTTGAGGAAGCAATAACTGGGACGATGAGAAGCGCCACCGCTAGCTTCCAAAAATGCGGCGCTGGGAAGGGGTGCCCACGACATGGTCGTTATAATCTAGTAGGTCGTGGTTCAAACACAGCTATTTCCTTCTGGCTATCATGACCGCGTCACATGACCCTCAGCGTAGTCCCTGGAAGGAGCTACCACGTACCTCACTCAGAGGGTGACACGGCACGGCACGGAACGGGTGAGCGGGGGCATCAAGGTTTCGGATGCCCCCTGAAATCGTTGTCCCCGGGATTATACTAATGTCGCTCTTCGAACCACCGCAGTGTTTAAAAAGGCGGTGACCACGGGACCAGGTCACATTGTGCTGCTGTCGTCTCGTGGCCGGAACGAAGCGGAAGAGATCTGATTTAGCCACCGGAATGGAGAGCGGCGTTACTCGAAGGAGGCAAGCGGAGCCCTACAGATTGTCTCGTTATATTTTGAGCAAAAAAAGGACATTGATAAGATGACCGCAACTGGCGGTACTATTGTCCATTTAGAAAAAAATACTGAAAATTGTTCAAAGCAGATATTGTTAAGTGATTTTTCGGAAAATAAATCGTAATTACGTAGGCTTTTCTTGTGCGTAGCGGTCTGTCCGGTCCGCAGAGGGATCGTTTCTTGTTAATATGACAATTCTCTTTATGACCGAAATCCGCAGGAACTGCAGTGGTCATATTAACGAGGGTTCACTGTATATAATTATTTATAAGAACCTATAATAAAATTACAGGACGGTTGCGGTTCTGTAGCGCGAATTACAGCGGTAGCTGTTGCGTGTGGACATTGATACGTTTATATACGACACTGATACATGCACAACTACTTTAGATTGAGGAGTACTGCCTTGTGATATATGAAGTGAGTGGTGATGTGCAGAGCTGAGATCAGCTAAACAAAAATATTACTAAGATCGGGACAAAAGCGGGACAGGAAACGCCAAAAAATCGGGACACCTTCCGAGACAATGTACCCATCTTGGAGTATGTCAAAGCTGCTTTTATTAGCTTCAGATTATTTTTAGTTGTGTTGCACCGCCGTAGCCGACATTCAACAGACAGAAGAAGAAGAAGACAGAAGGAGACATAGAAGAAGAGGGAAAAACCGGAGAGTTGGAGTTGGAATAAAAAAGAAAAATATGGAGATGGTGACGGAGGGTATTGTGATACAACCACAGCGATTTCCCGGGAACTTCCCGTTAACAGCTACCGCTTTAATACGTTGCGCGAGGAGTAAAGCAGTTCAACCTGACAATGATGCGTAAGAGCGACAACGAGTGACAATGATGCGCGAGCCTAGAACCGTAAAAATTACGTGTATTCGCATATTGGTCAAATACCATTTTAGCTAATCGAAACTGGCGAGGTTTTTAGATTTCGCCACCTGGTCGCACACTGTTAAATTCAAAACACCCTTTTAGGTGTGATAAGGGAGTAATCAGAGTGTATCTCTATGCTTACTCCCTTTTTGCACCCTCACTGGAAGAACTGCTGTGTCTGGAGGGTGTGAAATGGGTGTAATAACTATGTGGAGACATTTTTGGTAGCGGTTTTGCACTCATGGGTGTGAAAAGGGTGTAAACAAGCAAAGCAGAGCCAGCCCTGCAAGCATACCATACAGGATACCTCCTGTTCAAAGAACGTGCAGATACGGCACTAACCTTACGACCAGAACTTAAGCAACGTGTAGGTCTTTTGCCAGATGATGACTAGTTAAATAGAAATTCTAAGCGAAAAAAGCTAAGATTGTCGTGAGCATATAGGGAGAACGAGAATGAACGAGAACGAGGGAGAATGAAAAGCGCTTTTGCCTGCCCCCAAATGGTGTGGAAAAACCCCATTCTTTTCCAGTGTACCCAGGTTACATTGCAACTGTAACAATTACCCCGCCCTCGATTTCGCAACACCCCCGCCCTGTGTGCTTGCCAATATGGATAAACCACTTGTTAGCGGGAAAGCTGCAGTCGCTCGTAACTTACATAGTAATCGCTTATAATGGTATGATCGCTCGCGCAGGTTAGTTTTCCTTTATAAATATCACACAAATAATTCCCGCGACTATCGCAATCGACGAGTTTGCGGTGCTTCCGCCTGGGTTAGAAACCGCAACTTTATGCTCTAATGCGTTCGTCAGATCGAGCGTCATCGGCATCAGAGACTGCTGAACATGGAAGAAGGAAACACAGGAGCGGCCGTTTCGAACAGATTTCTGTGGGACCCCTCTGGCGGTCGCCCCTGTCAAAACCGCCATTACTTCCTGTCCACAACGTGATCCTCTCTAAAGTTTCGGTTTAGCAATGCTTTGTTGCTCGCGCTGTTTTCCGTGCTTTTATGCTTTTCCAAAGTCATTTACTCTTAAAATGTGAACACCATTGCGGAAACAACATTTTGTTAACGTGTTCTTACCGCGCTTGCGGCTGTCGTTCAACAGAAAGCAGCTCTGTCACGGCAATAACGTTTCATTCGTAAGTACGTACTTGATCGGTTTGTTTCGTATCCCTGTCTGTGAGAGAGTCATCTTGAATCGTTCGTTTGCAAGCTGGCGCTGTGCTACAGCTGCAGATTCATCTGATTTCCTTCATTGTTGTATAAGTTTGATTACTGGCATGCTTTGCCACTTCAGCAACAAACACAAAACGTGGCCACGTCGTCACACGAACGTCACTGCCACGAATGATGTTTCTAGTACTGCCTGTTTGTCCTGCAGACCGTGACCGGTCTTGTAGTAGAAGGGTACACCAAGAGTAAACCTCCGAACACACACAAATAAAACTGGACGCGCGGCGCTCATCACAAGGCAGATACCTGAGCGTCTGAGCTGCAATCACGACTTCCGTACCCGTCGTCTGCTTAGGGAGCTGGCCTGCGCATGCTCTTGGGGTCAGGTGAGCGGTCACATGGTAGACAGGAGCATCCCAGAGTGCAATGCGAGGCTGGCACGCCCGCCCCCATGGCAAAAACTTGGAAGGGCCGCTCCTGTGTTTCCATGGAGGAAGGAAACGCAGGAGCGGCCGTTTCGAACAGATTTCCGTGGGACCCCTCTGGCGGTCGCCCCTGTCAAAACCGCCATTACTTCCTGTCCACCACGTGATCCTCTCTAAAGTTTCGGTTTAGCAACGCTTTGTTGCTCGCGCTGCTTTCCGTGCTTTTCCAAAGTCATTTACTCTTAAAATGTGAGCACCATTGCGGAAACAACATTTTGTTAACGTGTTCTTACCGCGGTTGCGGCTGTCGTTCAACAGAAAGCAGCTCTGTCACGGGAGTAACGTTTCATTCGTAAGTACTTGATCGGTTTGTTTCGTATCCCTGCCTGTGAGAGAGTCACCTTGAATCGTTCGTTTGCAAGCTAGCGCTGTGCTACAGCTGCAGATTCACCTGATGTCCTTCATTGTTGTATAAGTTTGATTACTGGCATGCTTTACCGCTTCAGCAACAAACACAAAACGTGGCCACGTCGTCACACAAACGTCACTGCCACGAATGATGTTTCTGGTACTGCTTGCTTGTCCTGCAGACCGCGACCGGTCTTGTAGTCGAAGGGTAAACCAAGAGTAAACCTCCGAACACACACAAATAAAACTGGACGCGCGGCGCTCATCACGTACAAGGCAGATACCTGAGCGTCTGAGCTGCAATCACGACTCCCGTCGTTTGCTTAGACAGCTGGCCTGCGCATGCTCTTGGAGTCAGGTGAGCGGTCACATGGTAGACAGGAGCATCCCAGAGTGCAACGCGAGGCTGGCACGCCCGTCCCCATGGCAAAAACTTGGAAGGGCCGCTCCTGTGTTTCCTTCCTCCATGTGTGTTTCCTTCCTCCATGCTGCTGAATCACTGATCTCGATTGTAAAAGGCTGGATCGCGGATAGGGAGCGCGAGCGTGCGGCAACCGGCCGCCATCTTACTGTACCCAAAACAGTCGCCGCAGTGATCATGGTACCTTCTTGCAATTACGGTCGTACCAACCGTACCGGCAAGGATACAGGGCCGAAATTTCTACAGGTGAGTCATTCTTTATCAAGGAATAAATAGGCGTCGATTCTGTACATTTATTTGACAATTATGAAGTGTTTTTTTGCCCAAAATCAACACCGGGTGCAAGTTGTTTGATCGCTCTTCCGAGGTTCAATCGAACACACTTGGATTTTACCCGCCGGCAAATACAGTTTGAGTGCATAATATGCTGGAGAGAACATGGTGCACTACACTGATAGTGGTGTCATCAATATGCGCGAGCACTCGAGCGCTTTTCTGCATGCATTGCTAGCACGGTACACGGTGTTCTCTACGGAAGCAAGTCCATAGTCATTTCTTTGAATCACTTTCGCGCACAAGTTGAGTATTACGACATAATGAAACCAAGAGAGTCAATCTTTTTCATGTATTTGTATTGTTTTGTGCCTTGGTTTGATTTGTGACAAAGAATCCTACGTAACGGTGGTGTGGTGTGACTTGGATAACGCCTTTGTGTCTGAGCTACGTTGTCAGCTTGTTGCGATAATCATAATTTGTAGCTTGTCGTGTTATTTGTAGCAATGTTTAAGGCAAAAGTGGTCTCTCAATACAAGTTTCCTCACGGGGCTACCCAAAGGATCGTCTGTGTCATCGAGCATCATCTGTGTCATCGTCTGATGCGATCGAGCTTACAGATAAGTATCATGTTCCTCATTCACGGGTTCCTTCTTTACGGGGAGCCTTTTGGAGGAACCACCTCAGTGCACGAACTGTGGTGAGCCTCTCTCAATTTTGCACATTCTCTTTACATGTGAACATCATGGAACACATCACTTCAGAGAGTTTTATATACACCTTAGGCCCCTTAACACAGCATTGTGTCTTGGTGATGAAGCTATAATTATTTTTAGAACAGCGTTTAAACGCTGAAATTTTTACAAGATATCGGGATTGTAAACCCTGTTTTAAACTGATGTTTTAAACATTTATGCAATGCTTTTACTAAACAACATATTTATGTTTAACTAGTTGCATCCTAACCAATGTTCTCTCCTTCACAGCTGCCTCGACATACTCAAGAAATGGGTGCAAAACCTGAGCAGTGCCCACAAACTTCGATCACCACAGCACCTCCAAAAAGTAAAAGCAAATGTGTCACATGAGATTTTTAAAGGTATTCATAGTATATAATACCTTGTATTAACTGTTGTAGATCTAACCCACCTCTACAGTATGCACCCTCAGGAATTAAAACTTGGGGAAACAATTGGGGAACTGTGATCATTGTTTCAGTTACTAGGCATGCACATATATGCTATAAGAAGAAAATTATTTCTTGAGAATGCACTACTGATGATCACACTCATGCAGCTGTAGGTTTACCTTCGGCCTCCTGGAACTCTCTGTAGTTGCCTTAGCTGCAGGAGGGGTGTCCTCCAGCATGTCAACTACTTGCAAAAATATTGACATATTTAAGATTATGACACAGTTTGAAGGATTTCAATTCAGGAAATTTGCAGTGTCAGGGCTTGCCAGAGTGAAACCTACTGAATATTTTAGGGTGTCGAAGTGGCGGTTCCTTCAGGATAGGAATATCTTAGATGGGAGCAAAAAGCTTGAAAATAACAAAGTGTTGTTTGCATTAAGCAATTTATAATACACTGAACACATAGGCAGCAAAACAAAAATTTAAAATTCAGCATGTATGAAAATTGGGTCAAACAAATTTACATAGTGTACCTGTACATTGTCATTCCTGATATATATATTGTCATTGCAGGGAGGTCACAAAACAATAAACGTATTGTTTTGTCACCTCCCTGCACATTCATTGTATCTTGAAATGCATATATGCAAGAATAAATGTTGAACTTGAAAAATGTATATTCTCTTTATTCATAGAGCATAACATCACTTATCTTCTTTACAAAAGCACATCGTGTTACATCTTTGTCACGCAGAATGCACAACCAAGAAAGCCATCTTCCACTAAACATCACGTTTGACATGATTCAGTTGATATCATTTCATAGACAGGGTACACCAGTACTCCAGTTTCAAGCTCCAAATCGTCATGTTGCAGTTTGGAAACCGTACATGTGTAGTGCAAGAGAGCCCTCGCACATTAAAATGTAAGATGGGAGTCACTGTTAATGCAAAGTGACTCCTATGAGAGAGGCTGACGCTGAAAAAAAAGTGTGCAAACTGCGGAAAGTGTCACTGAAGATCTTCAGAAATAGTGCCTGGTTTCACGGCAGTGCTACCACACTCCCTTTTAGATGACGATGATAATGATTGGAGTTTCAGATGTGCAGCTGCATTTTTTGCAACGTGCTCCACATAACAAGTGGATGGCACGCCCCCGTCCCTACGCAGCTTTGTTCACGCTGCAGTTCTATTCAGCAAAAGCATATGTGAGTACGCGAGAAAGACATTCAATTTCACCTGCAAATAATCAGAGCAAATGAAGGAAGAAACAAAACAAACAAAAAAAGAAGGGCTGTACTTCAAAAGGAGACAAGTCTTGTGTCTCAAGGAGGTGTTACCATTACCAAGTAACTTGATTAAGTGTACATCGATACCTAGATTAACTGGCCTAAGCGTGATCTAATTGCGTGAAATAATTGTTTGGGATGCTTCGGTGTGTTCATATTTGCGAGGCATTACGTCGAAGACACCACTGTTGTTCACTAAAAGACCCTTTCTTGCTTGATATAAATCACACTAAACGCATACGCCTGTCTAAAACAACGGCTGTGATTCTACGGGGCGATTTTTTTCTACCATGCGGGTATATCCTTTGTTGGGCCGTCCTTTGTGGAACAATTTTTGTCCAGAACGCATGCAGCACGGGAGATTATATACATGGTTGTTGTTAATCTCACATCGTTTCTTATTGAAATATTGGCTGGGAAACGTGCTGTAGTACAATCCCCAGCGCTGCACTGCTTCGGAATGCAAAACATAACGTAATTAAGAATCGAACGGCAGGACACCTGTGAAACACTGTTTGGATACATCAGTATACTGGCACCTTACAAAATTGTGTGACGACAAACAACGATCAACGCCTGCAGCGCAATAAATACTCACAATCTCTGTTGCCTCCCATTGTTTTCTATGGGCGCATACAGCGCTTTAGGGCCTCCCAACATGGCGGCCCGAATGCGTGCCTCTCCCCCACGAGCCCCTCTCCCATGCGCGATCCAGCCTTTACATGGAGGAAGGAAACACAAGGAGCGGCCCCTCCGACAGTTTTCTATCGGGACGAACGTAGCCGGCACCGCATTGCATTCTGGGATGCTCCTGTCTACCACGTGACCGCTCACGTGACCCTCCAGAGAGCATGTCTCCAGCAAAGCAGACAACGCGAGCTATAGTTGTGTTGCAGTTCAGATGGCAGTATTACGTTGAACGCGTGCTTGCACTTTATTTCTGTGTGCTACGAATGTTTACTGTTCTATTAGTCCAGACCAGTCACAGTGTGCAGAACGCAAAAGGAGTACGCAGGACCGGAAACATCACGTGTGGCAACGGTTACAACGTATGTACTTTTCTTGACCAAGTGGTTAAGAATGCCGTTCCATTAGTCAGATTGGTACAACAACAGAAGATATGAAATGAATCAGCGGCAGAGTTTGAGGTCCCAAATGAACAGTTCAAGATGACTCGAAGACACACGGGCAACTAAAGCATCAATCAATTAGCATTGAATTAGCAATCAATTAGCATCAAGTATCAATTAAACGCCTTGCTGGTTTTGAGCCTTCGTGTTTGTGTTTGTTTACGTGTCTTGCCTATCGCTCAGGCTTGCCTATCATGGAATTTATCCACCAGCTAGCCTGCATTTACGCCATTCTGACAACTAAAGCAAGTTACAGTGTACTTACGAACAAAACGCGTTCCCGTGGAGCTGCTTTCAGTTCAACGAGAGCCGCAGCCGGGACAGGAACACATTACCATACGTTGTTTTTACGACGGTGCTCACATTTTCACAATAAATTACTTCCAAGAAGCAAAATCATACGGAGAGCAGCGCGAGAAACAAAGCCTTGCAAAACCGAAACTTTAGAGGGGATCACGTGGTGGACAGGAAGCAATGGCGATTTTGACTCGAGCGACCGCTAGAGGGTGGCTACGCTAGTCTGGAGGGAAGAGCCACTCCTTGTGTTGCCTTCCTCCATGAGCCTTTATACATAGAGATCAGTGTTGTGGATCGTTGTACTGGTTGCGTCTCGAAGTCGCTGGCTCGTAAATAATCATTACCGCTCGCTATTCAGTGCTGAAAACTATGCAAAAATGGAAGTTGCTTTGAATCGATGGCTTTGAAGCGCTAATTTGTGAATAGTCCGTTCTCTTTTAACCTTATGCACGAGCGGAGGTGTAAGAAACTAGAATGGATGCAGATAGAAATCAGTGACCGGTGGTCGTCGGTGTAGTAGCTGTTTTTGAGTCTTGCACAACAGTGTTGTGCCAACTATCATTGAGAAAAACTTGCATGTTAATGTGTCAAGAAACATGACCGATCATTGATCTGTAACATTTTGTATATGATAATTCACATGCGACATTTCTAGTCGGTGAATGTAATGATGTTCAGTTGAATAAAGCTGTCCTTTTTCCATTTCTATGTACTTGCAGAGACGCTCTAGGGAAAATACACCCTTTTTTGAGGGTGTAATTCTTTACTAGGGGTGTACATTTACACCTAAAAGGGTGTTAGTTATCGAACCCTCCAAAACACCCAAAAGGGGGAAGACACTGGATTGAAAACACCCATTTTTTCTTGTTGGTGTTTATTTACACCCAAAAGGGTGGTAGTTATGGTACCGCGCCATTACACCCTAAAGGGTGTTTAAAATTTAACAGTGAGCGAAAATTACAATGACTGCCTTTACGTACAAGCACGTGCTATTAGCACTTCCATACATTCCTCTTGCTGAGAGACACGTCTCGCTCTATACTGCCTGCGAATCTCGGAGTTGCTAACTCAAAGAGAAAACCCACTCGCCTTATTAGAACGAGCAAATACCACCTGAACCCAGAAGCTGCTAGTAACATTTTTGTACTGTGCACAGGTTTACATAGAGATGTGGAAGCTGCTCGACAAAAGGAACTCGTTACAAGTTAAATTACTGTGCAAAAAATTTAACGAATTTACAAGTAATGCAATTAACCTGCATATTTTCTGAAACTTTGGGTTGTTACTTTCGAGTTACTTGTTACCTAATATACACTCTTTAGTGACCTTTCTGTAATTAATTCGGACACTGGTGTCGCAATGGGTGGTCCAAGACATATTTCGCTAGCTTTTGTGACATCAAATTTATACCAGTCACGATATAATGAAGGAAGCCGTACCTTGATGTGCTTTCTTGTATTGGGATTTTACGTTTCTGGTTTCACAATAAAATACTCCCGGCCCAAAGCAGACATCGGAATTTTAGGTTCCACAAGTTGTCTTCTACGCATATTTCATAGAAGTTTTTTTCTCAAGTTTTCATCTTGCTACACAGTGCCCTGTTCCATTATAGGTACAATGTTATTCGCTATGGTGAACGTCACAGGAGTCTCTACCGCAGCAACAACAACAAGGGAGCGTATAGTCAGACAGCGCACATGGCTCTGTCTCATTAGAGGAAGAGGGCACCGATTGCGTTATTTGGAGACCAGAATTGAACAAAAGGTACTTGGAACTTACTTTGACAGAGATATATCAAAAAGGAAATAGTTCCTCATGAAGTTACTGGAGCTCAAAAGCAACGAGTTAAGTTAAAAGTTACCAAAAAAAAAGGTAGCTCAGTTGCAACAACGAGTTATCCCCAGCGCTGGCGTTATATTGTAAGCACTCTATTGCGCAGACATTTTGTAAGCAGTCATTTTGCGCAATATTATTCATTATTCAATTTTTTTCAATTCAATTCAATTTTATTATTAGTTATGCCATACACAGTACAGTGGGGGCCCCGTAGCATAGCTAGAGATTATGGATCCACAACCATTACTCTGTCTTGCCTTTGCAGCAGAGCTGTAGGTCAGACACACGGCATCCACGGCAACAAAAAGTCAGATTATTATCTGCAACAGCACACGTTCTGTGTGCAGAAACGAATCGGTCCCACACTGTCTTCCCCATCCCATCATCATTCATGTAGTTGTTGTTCTTCACACTGAAACGTAATAGCCCACAATTCCAGTCGAAACGAGCTTTACCACTTGGAAAGCAGGAGTATGAAAAAACAACATCTTTACCCTATGATGACGACTGAGGTGCTTCACCGCCACATGCGATTCTCTACCCCGTTGTCTGCGCCAATTGAAGCTCTATATTTTCGAGAAAGTTTGGCAGTGCTTTTAACAGCGTCGCCTGGATTTCACCATGGACCAAGTAATTTTGTCATAGTGAGAGAGGGCGACAGTTCAGCTGAGTTACAGACGCTGTGAGTGTCGCCCTGAAAGGTTGGTAGGTAGTGCGGACAATGGAGATGGAGAAGCAAGTCCTACAGTGACGGCACCTCCAAGATGCGACGAAATATCTTGAGGGTGCTGCATTAATTCACCGGATACGGCTCAATGTCGCTTTTACAGATCAGGAGCGTTATACGCTAGCGTGAGTATGATATGCGTACTGTTGTATACCATAAAAACTTTCGATAATTTTCCCTTGTACATCGTTGTTCAACATAACAGGGACCTGTCACCTATGGGGCAACGTTAAGCATCGATTACGTGTCGTGACAGACAGTTATCAGCTATGTCGTGAGGATAACGCTGGGCGGGCACGCCACCTAGACGCAGAAAAGGGCAGCGCTAGGGGATCCACACAGTCCTATATCAGTGTCATAGAAGGGGCACTTGCCATGATGAACGTCGTTCGATACTGTAGGGAAAGCAACCGCGTAGGAGGTGTGCGCGCCACTTTTGTTCTTTCATGCTTCTGATCGTTGTACACAAGTTATGTTGGAAAGGACATAACGACGTAGCCAAGCGGTTCAAAGACTCTTTGTGTTGAGTTCGCATTCGTTCCTTCGTCTTCCTACCGGCACTCGTCTATGAATCAAAGTGTCTGTGTCTTCGATTCGTGTGTACTCTCTTAAGGTCATTTACTACAAGTACTCGATGCTTAGCTCGTTTACTATACACTTAAAGCAGTACTGCACCACATAGCACGCTGAAGACCAACAACACTTCTTTTCACAACGCTTCTGCACATGCTCTGTGACCCTGACGGCGTCGAAGAAGGCTCCCCGCATATTCAATAAATGGCACCAATATGGCGCCGGCTGTGCGTTGGCGAGCGCCGATCATGTTTCGTTGGACTGCCGCTAGGATACGACGCGAGCGTGAAATAGGTCCACCGTTCTGGACGTTTGCTCTGGATCGTGCATTGCATGTTTAACCAAGGCACTGTCACATTCCAATCTGGTACTACCCGACTAGTATGCATATTCCCGGAAAATACGGCTTATTAGATTTACGCTGTTGCCAAAGACTTCAGTTTCACCTAGGGCTGTGCGAATAGTGACATTTTGGTTCGAATCGAATACAAATAGAATATTTATGTCTTCGAACAATAACGAATCGAATACATTCGAATATTGCTATATGTACTTAAAATGGCTGACTGGGCCAGTTGGTACATGATTTAGGTTTGGGACTAGGAGCCAAAAACACGAGGACAGGAGAGCGGCACACCACGCATCTCCGCTAACAACTGTTTAATGGAAATTCGTCCCACAGGGCAAGTTTAATAAAAACAAGTAAAACAACATAAAACGATGACGTAAATGGAAGATGCAAAAAAATGTCCCCTGTTGGTATGTATATACTCTTTCATGCTTTTACTCTGACCTCAAGTTAGCTTATCTCGTCAATGGTTAGAGCAACAGAAGGTTCACGAATACATTCGTTTCTGTGTTTCTTTATTAAAAAGGTCTCAAACATTTCTCTTTTTAATATTGTCTTAAAAAGACCTTTAACTTCAGTCCTATTAAAACGCGGAGCGCACCCGCACTGTTTTACATGGGTCCCCAATGTGCTCACTACATTGCCCTTTACATTGTTCTGGTGCTCTTTCAGTCTTTCATTAACGCACCGTCCGGGCTGACCCACATAAACTGGTATATCAGATTCCCTTGTCATGTAAAAAAGTTTATGTGGGTCAGTGTTTTACCTGTTTTTATTAGTCTTGCCCCGTGGGACGAATTTTCATTAAGCAGTTGTTAGTGGAGCTGTGTGGTGTGCCGTTCTCCTGTCCTTGTGTGTTTGGCTCCTACTTCCAAACCTAAATGCTCTATGTAGTAGTACATATAGCAATATCCAAATGTATTCGATTCGATTCGATTCGATTCATTGATTTCATGAATCAATGTTGTGACAGACCTACCAGGATGTTTCAGCGAATAGCGTGCTAGATGGCCAAGAGAGGGTAGCACCCCGATTCGTCCAAATGTTTATTTCGTCCAAGTATTCACAACGTCCAAGTACTCAGCACGTCCGAAAAATATTGGACATAGTGGGCATTGGACGAACTGAACCAAAGGGGGGAAAACATGACCAACCCGTCCAAATAACCGTACCGTCCAAACGCTTGTTTCGTCCGATAAGAAAGGGGGATCTCCGAATGCGAGTGAACAATTGCTTCGTTTACGATTAACGGTAGGATTGAAACATTCACACCGAAAGATGCCATGCCATACACCAAGTAAAAAAAAAAAATGCTCAGCCTGCTCAGTTTATTTATTTTTCTTTCTTTCTTTTCTTTTCATTCCAACAACTGACTTATTAGTTGAAGGTAAGATTTAAACATTCCCACTGAAAGATGTTATACACCGAGTAAAACGAGTAACAAATGCTCAGCCTGCTCCGTTTAGTTTTTTTTTTTTTTTTTTGAACAACTAACTTATTAGTTAGCATGGCCCAGCAGGTGGGACATGCGCTGCAGGTATGGGCTTGATGCAGGTATAGGCTTGATGACATGAGCAAACTGCTCCGTTACGTCTGTGAAGGGTGCTTCGTTTCCCAGCATCATTTCCCCTGAGCTGTATTTTCCGTACGCCCATGAGAAGGAAGAGCGAGCTTCTTGTATCGTCTCCTGCTTGGCGAAGCCCCGTTCAACAGCAGCCGAATGCGTACCTGCAAATGACGGTAAGAAGCATGAATACAAAGAGAGCAAGCGAGGAAGTATATCTGCTATATTCTATTAACTATCATGATGATGTTCTCTGATTATGCGAATTTGTTGCTTACCTGGTTGTGCTTACCTTGTGTATGGTTGACTCAAATTCGACGAGGAACTTCGAGAACGTCATGTGGGGCTGGCTCTTGAATTTAATCCGCAGCGAATTATGCCATCCTTCGGCGTGATTGTTTGTGCGGAGATCGTCCCCATCCGCAAACTAATTCCAGAGATGAACGTTGGTAAGCCACTGCCGCTCGAAGTAGTCTACGTAAAGGCAAAGGGTCGCAAGTTTCCTTTCAGATCCCTAGATGTTTCCAAGAAAGATCACTGACATTGGGAAACGCGGTACTTAGCGAGAACACAGTTATAGAAAACAACACATCGTTAACTGGACGGTCACTGTAGGTCAGTGGTCCTGTGAACGCGTTTGTGTTTTCTGTGCTTCCCCGTTTGATCGATAATTCATTTGCTTTCATGAATACAGTCACCTGCCATTCACCCAGTGTCAAAATGGCCTGTGCTTTCATGAATGCAGCCAGGCAGTCGCCTGCCGAAAGGAGCAGAGCCTTTGGAAATTCCCTCATTTGGACGAAATGGGCTATTGAACGGTACGGGTATTGGACGCGCTGGGCAAGTTTCTCCTCGCCTGTTCATTTCGTCCAAGTGTTCAGTACGTCCGATTTTTTTCGGACGAATTAAACATTTGGACGTTGTGAGTACTTGGACGAAATAAACGTTTGGACGAAATGGGGCGTAACCCAAGAGAGGACATGACAAAATGAGTCTGAGTGGATAAGTATAAGAGAAAGTAAAGCAAATTCGGAAACTTTAACATCTTCTACAGAGTTTTTTCTCGTTTCATCATCGGAGGCACCAAACGTGGTTTTGTTTATAGCTTGCAAAAGGTTCTGATGCCTCCTCGTCTTTTTCGACCTACTATGCTCCTTTGTGTTTGACAACCTCACATAATTTTCACTGGCAATACGATGTAGTACGTAGATGCACTGGGCCCTTGTGTCACAGTCTTTGACTGGACGAAGCTATCCCTTGAATACTGGCAGCATCCCCAAGCTCTTGCGAGGCTTCTGGTCTTACTTAGGAGGCATTTTGGAAAGCACTTGCGTCTAGTCCAAGCGGCGCGTCAGAAAAGGGGCAAACCGGAAATAGCTCAAAGGCACTAGCGGTGTAAAGAGCAGCAGGAGCTCTCTGGCATGGGTTGGACCTGAGCAGTTACGCCCGGTGAAAGGTGGCGCGATTTCATATTTTTCGCCAGAGCTTGCCGTCCGCCGAAATGTGGCAGGACAAATCACGATTCTTTCTGACTTCATTCGTGTCGCTGAAAAGTCGCTGAACATATCAGAAAGTCACGAAAAAATCCGCTAATCCCAAATACAACAAAATTTTGTCGCTAGACAGACCCGGAAATCTGCTAAATTTAGCGACTTTTCCCCAACTTCAGCAACACTGACACTCGAACTCCCCATAAAGGTTTTGGATCTTTATCGGATTGGATTGGATTTGCCTCAGTGTTGCACGCATTGAAACCGAAAATCCGCCAAATTTGAGCCTGTAGAAACCGGAACTGCCAGATGTGCACGCCATTGCAGTGGGTGTTCGATGACTCCAATAATTCGAAGTATTCGACAAAGCACTATTCGAATCGAATGTCGAAGACATGACTGCTGTATTTCACCCAAATATCGAATACTTCGAATATTCGCACAGCCCTAGATCACCCCAGTCGTCCCGGCACGCAAAGTCACCTCTATGTCCCTCACTCCTTCCTGCCGTCCTTTCTCCATCTGTCCCCGTCTGGACGCCGCTCAGCTACAAGCTACCCTTCAGTGCAAGCTACAAGCTCAGTGCAAGCTACAAGCTCAGTACAAGCTACCCTTCAGTACAAGCTACAAGCTCAGTACAAGCTACAGTTGCTTCGCGGCTCTAACACGGAATCAAAAAGTTTCACCCCCATCGTGCTGTAACAGATTATCTGCATTACAGTCACTATATACAAGGTGTTTTTTTTTATGCGTTACAGAATTTTTATAAAGAGCTAACAATGCAAAAAGGATGCATTTTTGCAGTTGAGTTATATGACCAGGCGAATATTCTCTGGAAAAAAGTATATAACTGCAAGATCACTAATTACCTAAATTCATTAATTAACTCTTTAATTATGGGATTTCGCACAAAAGCGAGATAACAGGCAGAGTATTCCTCGTTGAAAGCCATTCCGTTTTGAAAAACCCATTAAACGTGCACGGGTGTTGAAATATTCATCACTGAATTTCGCTATGTAAATGAGCCGAAGCTAGAACCACTCTTTTCGAGCGCAGAAAGAAGGACGAGCAATCCACGTGAGAGGACCACGTGCTTTGGAGCGATGGAGCTGATTGCTGTAGGAGCTAATCTGTTGGCCAGATAGACCGCTTCCTGGAAAAGATAAGGCGAAGGCTTCATTTCTGCGCTCGAACAGTGCGTAGTTCTTGTTTCGCCTCATTTGCATAGCGAAATTCAGCCAGGGATATTTCAATACACGTGCGTTTTAAGGGTTTTCAAAACTTGGAATGGCGTTCAACGCGGAATATCTCCCGTTCTGCTACATCGCTTTTGCGCGAAATCCCCTAATTAAAAAGTTAATGAATGAATTTTTGGTAATTAGTGATCTTGTAGTTACATACTTTCTTCCAGAGAATGTTGGCCTGGCCATATAACTTAAATGCAAAAACAGCATCTATTTTGCTCTGCTAGATGCCTTATAAAAATGCTGTAACAAGTAATGAAAAAAGCTCTCTATGATAAATGTTTATCTTGCCTGTTCGAAACTTCTCCTTTTTTCTCAAGTGTTAAAGGGACCGTGAAAAGATACCTGAAAAGCCTACGATCATTTTTAATTTGTTCCTCTATACTAAAGCATTCCCCCTGTGAATATGAAGTTGAAAATCGTTCAAATAGCGAAAATATTCTACAGGGTGTCCCACCGAAAAAGGGCCAGGGGCTAATGAAAAAACAGAGTGATCTACACAAATGGAACCAACTGTACGTGCTTGGCTGTTGTGTGGTCTATCCAAAAATATATTTTTCATCGGCCCTTGTCAATTAATCAGCGGTAATTAATTTTCCAACTTTTTAATTATCGGTTTTAGCTCTCAGATGTCAATGAGGAAGTTGTAGTACATGTCGAAAAAGATGCAACTGAAGTGGTTCGAGGTTGCTATGGCTTGTGGTTTAGTTTTTTCCCGGGTTTAAAAATTGGTTTCTGAAGCCACGCGCACCACAGAGCGCTTCCCATAATTCGGCGCCCGCGTGCGACGATTGCAGTGCACTCTGATAGGTGTGCCGTGAAACAGGTGAAATATCTTCCTCTTGTGTGAAGTGGCCCAAGGATGGTCTCCAAGTGCTAATATCAAAGTCAATGTACGCCGGAGGGCGCGGGTGCCGGATTGCAGGACTTTTAAGCTCGGGAAAAAACGAAACCACAAGGCATAGCGACCTCGAACCACTTCAGTTGTGTCTCTTTCGACATCTACTACAACCTCCTCATTGACATCTGAGAGCTAAAACCGATGATTATAAAGTTAGAAAATTAATTACCGCTAATTAATTGACAAGGGGTGATGAAAATTCTTTTTTTTTTTAATAGACCACACAACTGCCAAGCACGTACAGTTGGTTCCATTTGTGTAAAGCACTCCGTTTTTTCTTTAGCCCCTGGCCCTTTTTCGGTGGGACACCCTGTATATTAACTACGGCAGTGAACGGCGGTGGTACGACCCGCCTGCGAGGCGAACTGGCCGTGACATCATACACAGAGGATTTTGCCGATTCGCGGGCGGCCTTTTGCGAGCACATTGCAAAATCTGCAAGCAAGCTTGCAAACTTCGCCATGGATTATGTTTTAATTTGACCTGGAACTAAGATCGTATTTAATCGTTGACACAGAATCCTACGAGAAGTGTAATATAGCCGCTGATTGTCACCATGGTTACCGGAGCACGTTTTCCGCTCTGAGCTGCTGCTTCTTCAGAAAATGTCTCTGTCGGTGACCTTTCGGGAGCTGCTGCGTACGGAACGATTCCTATCCGCTGTGTGCGTCGCATAATCTTTTCCTCCATCGCTTACAATTTGCCTTTCACCATATTTCTACTGTTTTCGACGGCAGGTATACGACGGTGTTGTTGTACAAACCGAAACCATGCACACGCGCGGTCCCGCGAGGTGTGTGCTCCAGCATTGGCTGCGAGGGCTGGACGATGACGTAATCCAGCTTCGAAGGGATGTATCCGGCGGTCACGCCCCGCTATTTTTGCGTGGTAACTGCGCCCCGGTGCACCTAATACGGTTAAAAGTCTATGTGTGTATGATAATGGGGGATCATGAGAACCGTTCCCGGCAGAGTACTTGGAATTCGCGAAAATCATTTCATGGTCCCTTTAATTTCACACACTTTCTCTTCGGTGCTTTCAACCTGTCATAGGACGCTTTCCCCGGGCCCCTGGTGCAGTGCAAGGCCGAACATAGGTGGTAACGCCAAGACAGGGTAGCGACCTAGATTCGCAAGAGATCACACTAAACGCTTTCGGTAAAGGCAAGAAGATTACCTCAGGAAGAGAAGAGGGGCGAATGTCATAAAACGATTGACCCGTCTTGAGCCTTGTCAACGCAAGGAAAGGCTATTAGATTGAGAAAATCAAGACAACACTTCGTCCGACTTAGCGTGGAAAACCCTGTCGTACTTCCGAGATAGGGAAATGTCCGACGTAAGGATTTCACTCACCATGTATTTCCTCACTGTATTTCTTTGCTCTTATCTCCCATTTTGCTCTCAGTAAACGCAACTCTTCGAAAGTCAACCCTGGATTTATGAACGGTTAACGTTCTTGGAAGAATCGTTAATGAATCGCTTTGTAGTGACTTAAATCCCCATTTTTTTCCCTTCCGTTCCGTTTCCGTCACTTTTTTATCAGCATTAAACATATCCCCCATTCTTTCTTCCTCTATCCCGTCACATCACATCAATCGCGGACTTCATAAACCGACGTGTTTAAATGAGGAACGTAGAAAAATCGAGGGTTGGGTGTATCCCATTTGAAACCCTGAAAAAGAACCTTTCAAAAATAAACGCATAAGTAGCCACTGCTAACCATAAATCTCCCAAAATACTCGCTTAAAAATCAACGCTTAAAAATAATCGCTGAAATAACCCCGTGTAAATAAAAACGCTGAGGAATCCACGGCTAGGAATATATCGAAAAAAATAAATCGTTTGAGAATCAAAAAAAAAAAAAATCCACCCTACGGTTACTACAGTCACGTGGTATGGCCGCGAGTGAAATGGACAGTCCGCTTCGAGAAATAGTCCAAAAGTCGGCGAATTTGATTGGGCTCCCAGCATGATTATACTTCGTACGCGAAACAACCGTGCTCCACTTGAACGTCAGCGTAAAATGAACTCACGACACATGCACGAACGAACGAGCCCTCAACACTGTCCCATCACTTCCTGTCGATGCTTTGTCAAGCGAAATAACGCGAGACATGCATTAATGCATAGCCTTCCTACACTAGAAAAGAAAACGTGGTATAACGACACAAAAAAAAAAAAAAAAAGCACTGTGCTAACAAGGGCAAAACCACCAATGTAAGCTACATATCGTACAGCAATCCTCAGCAGTCCTCAATCAGCAATCCTCAGAGATAACTATGTATTATTCCGCTGTCGTGCTGAACCACAGGATATATTTTGAAATAGATTATTTTTAACTATATATTTTTAAACAGTTTATTTTTGACGATATATTTGCAACGATTTCATGGTGCCGTTGTTGGGCGATTGTTCTTTGGCCGGGGATTTTTGCGCGGCTAATTTCTTATCGGGAAATTAAACGCGGCTTATTGTAAAACAATTATCTTGAAATAGTTTTTTTTCAAGGATTGATGCTTAAAGATTTATTAGTGTAACCCCCCCCCCCTCCCCGAGGGTTGACTGCATATCAACTTCCTCGTGGTTCTCGCTGATGGCAGTTTTGCCATCGCATTCACAACTTGATCTTAAACTCATATGACAACATCGCATTCTTTTATGCAGGTAATCCCGTTCTATCCCCTTTACCTGTATATGAAGGAGCCCCGTATCGTTTTACAGCCGCTTTAGAGCACGAAGACAGGCTGGAAAAATTGAGCTTAGAAGATTCCGTGCAAGAAAAAAAAAGACAAGGATCGATAACGCTGGCTGAACCAGAAATAACACTCAGTGACGCCTAATAAACTGTGTGAATAGTCACGTGTATAGTCACATGAAAGTCCACCGTTGGACGCGACGTACTGCCACATGCAATAGCACCGGTGTGGAGCGCACCTTCGAAGAACTCCGCCGTCTGGAGCCTACGCTTCATTCGAAAAGCACCTGCCGCCCGTACTGCTGCACCGATAGTGCGGTTCATTAAACGAAGTGAAAGGTTCGCTTCTCCGTCGCTCCTCATCAAAGGAACGGGACTCGCTTTGGCAACTTTACTAACACGCACTCTGAACGAGTCTGCTGCCTAAGAAGGCGTGGTATTAAAGAACCTGCTTCCTAAAGATCGTGACGACATTTTAGGCAACGTTAAGGGTCCCGCAGATGGGGCTTTGCTTAAGTGGGAGTTCATTTCATTCAGTCATTACAGTTAAGGAAAACCGTCTCTCTCACTACTTCCGTAGTACGAAGCAAAGATATAGCTTCTGTTCGCCTCTTTAGATCACTCAAATGAGCATAAGCATTGTTGTATTTTCCGTAGACGACAGTAAAAAATGATAAGGCAGCGGCATATGAGTCATTTGTATTTTGTTGCCTACACTCTTAAAAATGAACTTCACCGCATAGCACGCTCCTAGCCAACCATCATCTCAAATGATCCCTGATTTGTTGAAAACTGGAGGAGGACGCCTTTTTTGTGACAATTATGGAGAGCATAAGTTGGCAGCAGACATGTACAAGATACTCAAAAATGTATTTAAGATAAGATAATAAATACTAACGTTAGAATGTAATTAAGATAGAGTATAAATACATGAAAATTAAAGTAATTAAGATAGATTACAAAATACTTCAAAAAGTATTTGAAATACAATTAAGATACTATTTATCCTTGAACGCAAAAAGTCACCGGTCACTGGTCAATAAGGCAAGTCGCCGGTATGCGACATGAATCTCCTAAACCCAGTGCACTATATACGCTAGCCGCCGCTGTGTGACAGGAGTCATCTAAACACAAGTCCCGAAAAGATGACAAAGAGATACCACATAATTTCACTAAGTATATGTGTCCCAGAACTAAGCAAGCTTCTATAGCAAGTCCCTGCTCGGCGAGGTCCGAATTTGGTGTCACCGCGTCAGGGCACACATAATAGAACCCTCACTGGCCAAGGATTAGTACACACGGGGCAAGATCTCTAAATGGGGACTTCCAAGAAGGGTCAATGTCCGGGTCAAGTTCGAGGGACTCAGGAAATTTCCACTGAACAAGCAAGATAATGGAAAGACGAGACACAGAAAGTTTGAGAGGGACATCCAAAATATGTAATTAGAGTATTGAGTAGAAAATACCATAAAATGTATTTTAAATAGAGTACAAATACACAAAACAAAAAGTATTGGGTAGAGTACCAAAATACCGCAAATTGTATTTAAAATACAGTATTTTAAATACAATACTCCAAATACGTACAAGTCTGGTTGGCAGAAGCGATAACCCTATCATTCGTGGCAATGGTTGGCGCACAGCGTGCTCTGCGGTGAAGTTCTGTTTTTTGAGTGTACTTTATGGAATAATATGTCGCACCCTGCTGTGCTTGCCTGATTCCCTGGCCGGTCGTAAAAACACCTTGCTGCACTGGTGCACTTATTCTCTGCTATTTTTAGTTTTACTCATTATAACCAATGTTAAATGAACTATGAAAAAAAAAAGCTACAGTTTTAGGTGTGATTGAATCAATGATATTTTTGCAAGTACACTTTGCGTGTGGAATCGTGAAGTTGAGTTGTAACAGAAACAACATTGTACATTCCACATTTGCAGAGCCTACCTTAAATTCTAGCATGTAGCGGTGGGTGCAGATAAAGTAGCCCCACAACGCCATACCAGAATGAATGTGGTGCTACTATATCTGCACCCACCCTGTATATGAACGCTGCCATAGCGTCTGTCCGTCTACTGTCGCATTGAATTCGCTTTGGATTCTCGTGTTACAATTCTCATACTGAAATTTCACGTACAATTTGCGCGGAATCGCAAATTGTACGCGTTTCACATATATATTACAATAATGGTGCCGCCATGTGGCGACATGTTGCACGTGTCGCAAGGCAAAGGGTTTCGTGGGGATTTCGGGGTAGGAGTGCCAATAATTTCGACCACCTGGGATTCTTTTTACGTGCGCCGGAAATCTCCGACACACGGTGCTGGAAGCAATGTTTACCTCCCCCACATTGCTGCCGTCCTCGGCCGGTAACGAACCCGCGATCTTCAGCTCTGCTAGCCAACGCGTTACTGACTGAGCTTCCGAGGCAACAGCTACAGCGATATTGAACGTTGATCCTGCAATCTGGCAACAGATGTGTTGACTGGGACTAAACGATGCTCTTTAAAATTGTCAAGCAAGAATTCCAAAGTCAGGAATGCGTTAGTAGAGCGAAAGTGAAATTAAGTGGATGCGGATGAATGGAGCTGACACGCGCGAGCGTGAGAATATCATTCTTCTCGCTCGAGTATTCCCAAGTTAGCGAGCCACTTAGCGCGAGCGTGAAATCACCATCTCGTTGATATCTTAGGCCTCTTGATATTTTCGCTCTCGCTTCAAAGATGGCGGACAAGGAAACAAAAACATACGCGCATGCTGGCACATGGAAATGTAACACAGGTAGTAATTGTCATAATTTTTATCGTACGATATGAAGTACGGAAATTAGGGCTATTTTACATGCGTTGGGCTATGTCAAACAAACAATTGTGCGTAAACAAATTCACTCCAGAATCCGCCGTGGGCCCAACGTCGCCGCAAATAATCATAATTGTGGCCGACGCCTTGTGAGTGCAAAAGTGGTGATAAAAAGATGCGAAACTTGGAGAAATCTCCCTTATAAAAACAAATATTGACTTTCTTTTAACATTCTATGTACTTTCTATGTACTCCATTGCTTTCTTATTGACATTCACTGTGTATTGACAATTACCAATAGAAATTCTAAAGACATCATATTGACTTCTTATTTACATGCTGACTATTGAGTACTGCTCATAAACTGTCTATATATAACCTATTGACTTTCTATTTATGTACTCTGTATTGTGTGAGGCATATAGACTGTCTATATGCAACTTGCTGACTTTTTATTTACATACCATGTATTGTGTGCAGCACATAGGCTGTCTAAGAAATATTGCGACTTCTTCCTAACATTGAGCATATTGCAAAATTTTAGTGCTGCAATGGCTGAAACAATATATTCACTTCACGTAACATTGTTCGCACTCTAACATTGTGATTGTTACCTTTAGTACCAATTTGGTAAGTTATAATGATAAATTAGGAGAATAATTAAAATTCTGTTCCTTTCAAATATCCAAATGGGGTGCAACACTGTTCATAATTTATAATGGTCAGTAACCATATATGCGGCTACGTGTGTGTGCATGTTGTCAAGATGTGTTAGTGGTATATTCAGTAAAAATCATTCAATACAAAGGAACGAAAGTCTTATATCTCAAACTTGACTTTCAAATTCAGTTGTTCCACACCAGATCTTTAAATTGAATTGTTTTCACATTAAGCATCACAGCAAAAAGCCCACCAGAGACAACCTAAAATGTATGTCAAACATTTCCGGTTTCATACAGTCTTTGCTGTTCGTAGTACAGCGTACAGCATATATACCTTATAAACAGTAAATTGAACATCTGTATGCAATAAGGGGACACGTCGAATGATCCCCTTTTTAGTGTCATTGTTGCAATGACATCTACATAGTACCGTTATGTACCTGCCAAAGAAAATTTAGGACCGTACTGGAATTTATTGACCCGCTACAGGTGGGTAAGAAACGTCAATGGGATGGACAGCCAGATCAGGCCCCTTTTCCACACATGCGTACAAAATTGTTCTCGCTGCGCCAGTAAACTCACAATCACCATCACATGCGTACGAATCGTGTAGCTTAAATTTTGCTTGGGCGCAGAAATCCCCAAAACATGGACTTCCGCTCGAAAAACATGATCTTCCTACCTCACATGACACTGTCAGCAGTGCTACTGAGCGTTGTAATCAGAAAACAAATTCATCAGAAATCAGAACAAATTCTGTCCATGAGTACACAATACGTTTTCACTTTCTTAGAGAACGTACGCACATTTTAAATTATTTTGAGGAATTTTTAGTGTGACCCGGACCACCGTATGCCGGACCTGTGTGATACGTCTACATTGTCATGCAACACCTCTTGTGTGTAAATATTTTTCTTTTTTGCTTTCAAAATATGTCTAACATAGATTATTTATCGTAATACCACACGTATTTATTGATTTAGTTCTTGAATATGGCTTGAGCATTGTCCCCACCAGGGGGTGTCAGTATGCATTCATAGTATGTACTTATGCCAAGGCAATCCAAGACCAACCCTTTCTGCATGGGACTTGTGAATGCGTCTGAGGGTTGTGTTTGTTTGTTTCTTTTCCAAATAGTTTCCATTTTCCACAGTTCTTCTCGCAACTGTAAGCTATGTCGCATGTACTTGTCAAATGGCCGCGGCTTGCTCAGTGGGATGTATATCCCGTTAGAGTAATCGTGGACGCAGATTTGGGGAGGCAACTTGCAGCATATCCATCACACGTGGAGGCTCTGAGGGGTCAGAAAGTGCTTGTCAAATGGAAGGACGGCGTTCAAGCTTCTTCAGCTTACATTTTGGCTGTCGGTAAGTACATCTGGCATCGCAAATCTTCCACTTGTAACTTATTCTGCGCTGTATTTTTAATTGTGTGAACTAAGTAAGCGTCCAAGTATGCGTCAGTTTCGCGACGCGTCTTCGTGTAATGTTGTTTGCTCTACGATTACATGAGGTGTTGCTTAGGTATTATATGTTTCTCCCTTTTATCGCAGGTTCTGACACATCAGTAGAGAAAAAACGTACCAGGATTGTCAAGGACCATTATTTGCATATGGATGGAGCTGCAGCAGAAGGACCTGATGCCGCCAATGTAAGCTGATTAAAATAGTACATAAACAAAGACTATCGAAGCCGTTGGGAAAGTTTGTTGAATGTTGTTTTGTGTAGGGAGCCATGCTGTTCTCACGTGGCGGAGCTTGCCTCACTCCAGTCGCAGTTAGCATTTAGTTAGCATCAGCATAGCTGATTTGCATGCTAAAATTTGGAGTCTGATGCTTTAACGCACGTGCATGTTCAGGATTTTTTTAACGTGGAACAGCGTTCAACGAGGGTAGTCTCTCAATCTGCTGTCTCACTTTTGCCCTAAATTTCCTAATTAGAAAGTTAATTAATAAATTTCAGGTAATTCGCCATCTCGTAGTTACACGCCCTTCTCCTGGCTGTAGAACTCAACTGCAAAAACATCTATGCTGTTCTCATAGCTTTTATAAAAGTTCTATAAAGGGTAACAACAAAAAGGTTGTGTGATATGGCTATGCTTTGAATATGATATGCTTGACAAAGCTGAACAGTGTACATTGAACCCTCGTTAATATGACCCCCGACAATCTGATATACCCGCTTTACGACCATACTGTTGGGAATCAATGTTGTGAAACCCCTGCACGTCCCCCCGTTAATATAACAACTCCGCATATGACCAAAATTTTCGGGATCGACCATGGTCACTGAACGAGGGTCCACTATATTGTGCATTTGTCTTTTTTTTTTTGTAGTGTCAAAGCACTCATGTGATATTTCTTGTTATGAAACGTTAAGCGCTTAATGGTGTTTCTGATTGTTCTAGCGTACACTGTGGCCACCTTCAACCTGCATGACGACAGCAAGGTGAAGAACAGCCTGTCGAGCCTGCTCGTCAGGGAGTGTAAATAAATAAACAGATAAGCTGACCAAACTGTGTCATTATGTATTTCTTCTACGACACGTCTGCTGCTCTATAAAATGACACAAATTACATTGAAAGTCAATGATGTCCTACAGACCATTGTCAATAGACATCGTACACACAATGGCCAATAGAGAGTCAATAAGAACTCGGTGGCCAATTCTGAGTAGACTTTCTATAGAAAGCTCATACAAAGTATATATACTTCCTACTGACTCCCTGTTGAATTATGTATATAGAGATTCTATAGGATGTCAATAGATTTTTTTGTAAGGGCTATCAAAAACGTAAGCAGCGCCGCAGTGAAGGCGCCTGTGGTGTGCTAGGTTACAAGGGCCAGTGCAAAACACACAAAATATATTAAAAGCAGTCATTGCAGAACACAGAAATCAGTGCACAAAATCTGTGTGCTTGGTAGGTGCACTGAACAAAGACAATTCTTCCTTCATAATCCCGTTTGCGCCTGCCTCTTATTGTGTACAAAGTTTAAAATATCTACGACGGCATTATGTGAGATGACTTAGAGGAACTACACGCATTTTGGACGACATGATGAGTACAGACTTCTGCTCCAGCGTTTCTCGCGACTACACCTTTTGCGCTGGTGTCGCTATGCGATAGCCACAGGTAGCGAGACCTTGTCCTCGCGTCGCTTTCCAGCTCTCGCTGTAAAACTCGCTCGTTTGAGAAAGCAGCATCAGAAGTCGAATAAAAGTTTGTCTGACCACAGGGTTTATAAACTCGCATTAGTTTCCTTTTATTTCGCGGTTACCTTGAGCTTCCCCATCAAACTCGACAGTCGGAGCAACGGCAACACTACGAACGGCACACACAACGACAACACAGTTGTAAGCAAAAGAACGAAACATAGGACGAATACTCACTGCGCGCCAAGAATCGGAGAGGACCCGGGTCTGAACACGGCATGGACTGCGCTGAATGATTGTCTGGTTGTTTTTCTTGGGTTTCCCTCAGACGTTGTACCTGATCCCTGTGAAGCAGGCAAATGACGCGCTGGATTATTAAATAACACTCGCATCTAGTGCTCATAATAGTGCTCATAACCCTTGAGCGTGTACAGCGAAACACTGCAATAAAAATAGAAATAAAAAGGAGCCTTTCCAGCCTAAAAGTGTGATTAAGGGAAGCGGGTGTTAGAAGAGTAATCCTATAAGGAGGGCGAGGAAACGTCTGTATCAGCATTCACCATTATAAAACTTGGACTTTCATTTCCAGAAGAAGCAAAAATCTTGGGCACTACCAATATGTCGAGCACTCGACCACGATACCACTGATGCACCGCACAACCTCCTTGCTTTGCTTCAAAACACAAACCGGTGCACACGACAGTTATGCACTCTTCCTCCCCTCCGCACGAGCGAACAAAATTTCCATTTCCTCAAACAATCATTTACGTCAGCTTATAAAGAACCTTCTTTATTTTTTCCCCCACGGTGAAGCCATTCCAGGGAAAGTCGTATATATAGCCACTTCTCGACTTTTTATTCGTGTCAAAAGCAAGCGTTCGGGTCACCCAAGCTGGCCTCAGCTCGGCCATTCCAATTTCCGCAAAGGCTCAAAGTGCGACGACGAAATCGGATTACGTACTATGCGATAAACTTTCCCCCCCTCGGTGGAATTTGAATCTTGATTTACGTTCATGCGACACTCTGTGCGTGCACGATGCCGTTACTGTTGCTCGGATTACGCTTTATTACGCGCTCGCGGAAGACAAACGCAGAGTCCCTGGAGTCCGCAAATGGTTCCCGAGCCGCTCCAGAATTTATTTTTCAACGGTGGCTGGATTAGTGAGTGAAATATGGGCCACTCGTGCCACTAAGATGTAACGGAGTTTGTGACCGCCATGATGGACGTTTATGATCGAGGGGGTGATATGAGGAGACCGACCGCTCTTTATCTGGATTTTGCTCCGCCGTAAAGAACAAAGCTATAAAAAACAGTTTAGGTATAGCCTCTGTCCAGCAGCTAGTAAAAGACATTAGTAGGAGCTCGACGGATATATGGAGTGCTGCAATATCATCATCGATGTCCTAAAAGACAAAAGAAGTACGCGTTTTCTTGGTCACAACAATGTACTTATGTGCTCTTTGCCACACATAACGTTACTGTCTCAAAACGTTGCATATGACCTTAGTTAGCATAGTCCGTACGCCATAAAAACCCAAATCATCATCATCAAAGCGTTGCATACAAATGCCTCATGACCAGACTTGTACGTATCTTGAGTACGTACTCAAGATACAGTATTTTAAATACTTTTTCCAGTATCTTAGTACTCTACTCAATACTTTTTTGCGACAAGTATTTTTAACGTATTTAAAATACTTTTTTCGGTATTTGGTACTCAGTACTCAAAATACCTTCCTTCCTTGTCAAGCCATATCCAGCACGCTTCCCGTCGTGCCAAGATTTTCAGCTCACTGGAATTTAACCCCCTTTTTCTTCTTTTTCCTTTTTCGGGAATTAGGGAATCTGTCATTTATCCTCTTGCACAATAGGCTGGTCCCAAGCCTGGCCTTGCTTGTCAATAGCCAACTTCGTCAGAAAACCGTTCCTATTCATATTGCCAGGTGAATCGCCAGGGGATTAGGTACAAGATACTCCCGGCATTTATTTCCTTGGTCATCAAAGCAATAAACATGTGCCAGAGGTTGAAAGACCCGACGAACCGACATACAGGAGGGATTACGAAGTTTTGGGTCAGAACATATCAACAAAGTTTACTTGTGTTCACCAAAGTTCACCAAACATTACTTGACGCCAAGACGTTGCAAATGAAAGATATGAATGGCTGATGAAGTTTATTCTCTTCATTTGTAAGGCCACGTTCAGAATACGCGTTTCACTTACTGCTAATACTAAAGTATTTTAAAGAGTATCTTAAATATTTCTTAGAGTATTTAGTACTCTACTCAAATTACTTTCAGTTTTGAGTATTTTGTACTCTATTTTAAATACTTTTTCCGTAGAGTATTTAGTATCTTATTTTAAATACTTTTGCGCAATATTTTGTACAAGTCTGCTCATGACTCGCGTAGCGTAGTCACACACTGCGATGCCCTATATAGTACACGATTGCAAAGCAGCCTTCTGTGAGTGTACGAATAAAGTACGAGGTACCTTTAAACAGAAATTAGACTGGTGCTGTACAAATTCGAGTTAGAAATCGAGTTGTTCCCCAGGAAGCAACGCCCCCATATATAGACGTATGGCTACCACTCCCTATAGGTACTAGAAGTATCCAACAGGAACTGCCTTCAGCGTGGATGATCCGCAACTTGTGTCAGCTGCATGGTCTGTCGCCCCCTTTCGAATGCTGCCCTCAGTGCCTGAGGACACTAAGGACGACCTTTGATGCGCAATTTATGCTTCGGGGAATGGAAAGACGGAAGAAGCGTTAGCAAGAAAAAACTAGCATCAGTTTGCTAATTTCTTATTCGTTCTGTCGTGTGCTGGCGGTCCCAATGTTTTTTAGCAATCTTTTTGACGCACTCGCAACCGTTCACAAGAGGGTTCGATTTCACCATATCAGAGGTAACGATTTCAATGAAACAGTGAATCACCATGTCGTCATCACATCATCATCCCATCACCACATCATCATCCCATTTATGTGTGTGTGTGTGTGTTCAATGAAACAATACATATAGATCAGGATTTTTGTGTGTATATATGTATAGGCCTGGCCACTTTTTCTTCTTCTTCTTCTTCTTCTTAGCGGTACTGAACCTAAAAGTTTCTGGTATCATCCACGGGGCCACCGTCCAAAGATCAAATAATTGTTGTTTGAAAAAATTTATTAAACGCCAGTCAACAACACTATTACAAAGAGTTTGCAACCTACCGTAGACATTCATTTCTAATAATTAAAAGCAATTACTGGATATTAACTATGGCGATGATCTACGTACAGTGTATAGCCAGGTTGGTCCGGTTGGTCACACTTCAATTGTGACTAATGGTCAAATTGCTGGTCAGTGTTCCGGTTGGTCACACTTAGACAAAATAGCGCATTGACACGGGGAAGAGAACTACTGCATAACACATAACTGTCCGTGTATAGCACGTATGTGTACTGGCATGTAATACATATTTGAGACTTAGTCGATATCATACAGAAACCCTTAATGGTGGTGGCGTTGATGATTGGTGGTTCGATTGATGCGGCTAAAACGATTTCGTGAGCATGCTGACGTTTCGAAGTGAAACGTAGCCCACATATTTTTAGGTGCGTATATCAGTTTGTTTGTTTGCTTTTCTTTTGTTGCTGTTTTTGCAAAGCCAATGCAGTGCTTGGTATATACTGCCATGCTTGCAAAAAAAGAAAACGAGAGATAAAGTCACAACACCACCCCACAGTCACCGGGAACCGGAAAAAATGTCCTCGGAAGAAATGTCCCCGGAAAAAATGTCCCCTCGAGAAACATCCACTTTTGGTGCGCGTGGAATTTTTGCGAAATCCCCAGTTGCGATATTGCAGGTCTTGAAGTCCTCGGGCTAAAAATAAATACTAAAATTCCTAACCACTTACTAAGTGTTTTTACTTGGAAAGCTCGACCTACTTTCACTTACGATTTCTCGTAGCGAATACACTGCAATCAATTGTCACGTTCGTTGATACGACGTGCACACTTGGCTGGGATATTCTTATTTTGTTTCTTTCTTCTTATACTAAGAAGTAATATCATGCGTGACGTCACACTGACTGATGTGCAATCAGAACGCCGGGATTTTGCGACTGTAAATTTTAGGCCTGATGACACAGCTATTCTTTCAGGTTTGAGGGAATTAACGTCTCCCTAGTATTTTTCTTCATCAACATCAACATCAACATAAGAGCGGGATGTACTTTTTTCTGTACCAGCTCGCGTGGAGTAGCTGTTTGGATGATCGCTTTTCACGTCGAGACTGGGAGGTGACACGGGTTCGAATCCTGTCACCAGGTGTGCTCTCTGACGTTTTCCCTGGGTTTTCCGTCGAACTTTCCTGACGAATATCGGCACACTCACCCTTAAGTCGGCCCAGGACGCATACTAACCCCCTGTCACCCTCCCTCCTGCTGTCCTCTGTCCACGTCTGTACACCGCGTACAGCAACAGCTGCTTCGCGGCGCTAACACGGAAAAACATTTTCTCTGCTAATTAGCACAAATGTTAAGTGTCACACAAAGTAGTACGCCGTCCAGTTTCAAGAAATCAGGAGAGAAGATGTCATTGGGAATGGCCAGGAGCATGTCAAGTTCTGTTTTAGAAGTGCGCAGATCGACGTGCACGGTGATGTGTAAGAAGGAAAATAAAATGCGGGGGAAAAAGCAACAAAATTGACAGGCAAAAATGTATTTCAATATGTCTAGCGGTGTCACATCTCGGGAGCCCCATCACTGTACAGGCCGCTTTGTTGCAAGACACAACGAAGTAAATTCACCAAAACTGACGCACAGCAACTCCCGAGGCAAAGAAATGCTATGTGTGAGTAGTCATTTTAAAATGGAACTGAATACGAATAAATTAAGCGACTCGTTGAATAACCGTAATTGGATACATATACAACATATATTGGAATACAAACATGTACGGTATATGTATGCCTAAGTATAGCGCTTACTCTTTTTTTTCCTACATGTGCCGGGGGGGGGGGGGTATATGTTTATTCACACAAAATGGAGATGCCGGCCTTAATGTGCACTATTCAAATATATTCGGTTTAGTAGAAGCATCAATTCGGTTTGGAACTCGAACATTGAATTCCGTATTTGATTCGGAAATGGAATAGGATATACGATTACTCGCTTTGGTGCTCAAAAATCCAAACGTTCACCACCGTCCTAGTAAAAAATCAACGTCCGAAGTCAACCAGTCCACGCGTACCAAAAGTGAATTTTCCTCAGGGGACATTTTTTCCGGGGACATTTTTTCCGGGAACAATTTTTCCGGGGGCATTTCTTCCGGGGACATTTTTTCCGGGGACATTTCTTCCTGGACCTCACAGTCACCACCCCACAATACGTGACTCCAACTGAATCAGAAGCCGCCGATATTTCGAACAGAGACTGTTCTTCTTCTGGGCACCGTCCTCATCATTGGCATGGTATTGAAAGGGTTAGGTGTGACGTGTTTAAAGGTTCATGCGAATTGTGGGTCAACAGCCCGGAGGGAAGAAAGGGTCCGTACGGGCTTCTATATACAGCCGGAGTGAATGGCTGCTTTGTTAGAGTGTGGAGGGGATTATGTGAACGTAGTGATCTAGGCTACAGACCGGTTACAGAAAAATGGAAGGTTCACGAACACGTGGAAGAAACGGGACAACAGGCAAAAACTGGTAAGCATAGCGAAAGATAAGGAGGTTAGTGGCTGGTTACGTGGGGAAAATTCCAGAACGAGCAAAGTTTTTTTTTTTAATATTTGTAATACAAAGTCGTGGCATGCAATAAAGAAAGCAGAAAGCAGTGGCCTTGCAGAACATAACAGATGATAGTGGAGGTAGAAGGGAAAAGCATATTTTATTTGTGAAGTGTTTCTAGGGTGCCTTGTGATTTGTTGATACCGGACGGGTGAAGAGCGTTGAACTTGTATATGAGATAAGACTCCCTATCATGTCTGCCACGTGTGGATCTAAATCCGGTTTCAATAATATACAGTTTAATGTTGTCAAAATTGTGACCAGGAACGTTAACGTGTTCGGCGACTGCTTTAGGGAGTTTGTTGGACGTGTCGGTTCTGTGTCCGGTAAGGCGGTTGTTAATTTGTTGTCCGGTTTCACCAATGTATTGCATAGAGCAGTCGCCGCATACAATGCAGTATATGACATTGGAGCTTGTGCTTTTGATGGAGTTAGCGTGTTGAACGTGCTCAGTAAGGACCTGCAAAACATATTTGCATGCCCTCGCGATGAACCTCCCCACTCTCCATCTCAAAATAAAGTTGTTGTTGTTGTTATCTGCATGTCTGGTACAAGTCGAATGCTGACGCGTTTCGTGAAGTGAGGTGGAATGTAATGAAATGGCATTCGAAGAGACGGCCTTCGATGAAACTGCGTACGACAAAACATGATGCGATGGAATGGGCTGGCACCAGAGCCGTCGCGAGGCGAGTTTGCACCCAGGGCAAGGCTAATCTGAAGCGCCCCCCCCCCTCCCTCACTGCAGTCAGAAGTCAAGAACCAACAAACAAATAAACAAAAAAAAGACAACGCTTGTTGACACTGTCGAGACCGTAAATTCAAATTGTCTTCATTCCTACTTTATATTGTGCAACCGACCTGCCAGGGCTTGCCGCTTGGCGCCCGGGGCGGCTGCCCCTCTCTCACCCCTGTCGCTATACGGCTCTGGCGGGCACCGATTCAGATGCAGATCACTACAGACCATACTAACTGTGGAACATTGACCAGACCTCACAAATACACTCACTTTGAATGCTTTGTTTAATATGCAACGTCCTCTACGCCGGGAGAGGATAGACTTTCTACTGTGCTTCCCGGTCTTTCTTTTTGTGTCACTCTGTCACTGAGGGATTGCAGTGCGCGCGATCCCGCACTCGGGCGCAGAGGTAGGGAGTAAACGTACCACTAAGCTAGGCAGGCAGACCGCTCGTCCACCCTACGTTACTGCCCCCCCCCACACACACACACACTTTGTGGAGTCATGCAAAACTTTGTGCATTGTTTAAGAAGTAATGCATTGTCGGTAACAGCATTGCGCGCTCTTATCGACTTCCCCACCGCTTCGAACCTGCGTCACTCTGTGACAGCTTCTATGACATTCTGTGTTCGCGCGGTCTCTGACATTATGAACCAGTGAGAGTTTATCGGTGCCCTAACGTCTCCCTCTTTCATTTCCCCCTTTTTCCTTTGTGCTTTCTTCTGCCTCTTTCCTGCTTGTTTGTTTTTCGCATTTTTCTGCCTCTATTGTTCTACCCACAGTAGCCAGTCCTGTCTGGGTCGGGACTAACCTCTCCGATTGAATCTCATTACAGCCGATGTCTCATTACGGCCGAAGATGTCTCATAACGGCCAAAAGTCAACGTGTGTATTGTAACATTCAGTGATATGCAATGTTGCAGCCAGGTATGGATATACATTCAGCAGGGTATAAGCCATGCCGTGTGCCCTTATCACACACACACACACACACACAGATATATATACATATATATAGAAGTTCAAAAAAAGACGCGGAAACAGATTTTAGGGAAGTTACAAACACTAGTTTATTACATAGGGAGACGTTAAAAAGTAAAATGGGCAGGGGGTCGACGATTCGACAGTGGCACTATCTTCGTCAGAACAAAAAAAAAATCACAACAAAGTTCATCTAGCTCTCCACAAGTAGCTATATATATACAAATATGTCAAACGTCGCCATGCCAGTACTGGACAGCTGTTTCGGCCTTCTTGGGCCTCATCAGCAGTACGCAGGCAGGCAACGTTTGAGCGGATGGCGTCAGAAGGTCACGTGGCACGTGATGCCTTTCGTCAGGGTGTCCTAAGACACCTCTGAAAGCCCAGTGCAAAGCCAGTCAAGTGTATAAAGACTGATATTTTTTTCCTTTATATATATATATATATATATATATATATATATATATATATATACAGTGAGAGGGACAGAGAGAAAGAAACAGCATGTTATCATGCTGTTGCACAATGCAGCACATTGTGTAATGTGTACACCCACAATGTAGTGTTGATGTTGCTGTGAAGCAGTCTACTATGTGGAGTTAGCTACTTGTGGAGAGCTAGATGAACTTTGTTGTGATGTTTTTTTGAGTCATCCTACAGGCACTGGCCGAGAAGGAACACCTATCTCAGTCAACGTCAGTTTATTTCCATTTGCCTTCCAATGGTACAGTTCTTGCTTCTGGAATGAGTATACCTGCAATAAGCAAGGAGCAGAGGTGGGGAAATTACTTTTATTTTGTAATGCATTACCATTACTCATTACTTGCATAAAAAACTAATGCATTACATTACTCATTACTTTTTGGATATTAGTAATGCATTAGTAATGTCATTACTTTAGCGAAGTAATGGCATTACTCTGGCATTACATTTACATTTTAGGGCATAAGCCTCAAAAATGCTATGCATAAGTTTTCCCTTGCTTTTTTTTTTTTTTTTTTTTTGCTGTAGGCAATAGCCACCCGAGTATCCCCAAATTGGTGCCACTAAATCCCCGCAGAAGCGAGTCTGATAGGCAAAAACTATCGATAAGATTTATTGCAAATGCCTTTTCTAGCATTATGGAGCCGGCGGATGAAGTCCAGCCTACGGAAAAACTGGCAGAAGAACTACCTCAGACAGCACAAGAGAAACTAACACGGGACCATACCAAAACAGTGAATCACTACAGCAATAATTACGTGTTACCTTCATAGAGGCTATGTTTCTATTTCACTGATTATCCTTTACTCCAAACGTACACATGAGAAAATCGGTGATATCATCATGTAGACACTTGTGACACACACCGCCGGCTGTTGAACGCTTGCAGAATTCCCCAGGCCGCGCCTTTCTCTTTCCATGTTGCCCTGTGCTCATTGTTAAAGGCAGGTTGAAAAGAACCTGGATGTTCCAAAACTTCGCGTGGCGCAATGAACATTCGACAAAAGTAATGAGTAATGCCACCCTGCATTACTTAGTCGGAATGTAATGCATTACCATTACTCATTACTTGCTCGCAAAATGTAATTCATTACTATTACTCATTACGCAAAAGTAATGCATTACCAGTAATGCATTACTTTGTAATGCATTACTCCCCACCTCTGGCAAGGAGCAACCATGAATAGGCTAGAACATTAAAAAACAGGCATTTGACTCTACATGGTGATTTTAATGTGCATAAGCTACATATATGTTGATATGTGTCCGTTATTTCATACAAGGCTAAGGCAGTGTAATACACTTTGGCTTATTCATACATATGTTGTAATTCTGTATGCTTTGTCTTGTAGGCTCTGTTTGTTCCACTCCTACGACAGCACCCCAGGGTGCTAGTATTATTATTAAATAAATAAATAAGGCTAACATAAATCTTCATCTAGACAAAAAAATGACAAGGCTTAAAAATGTAACTTCCAGGCAAACACAGAGCATGACCATGAGATGAATTTAGTTTCATTAGTTCATTCACTTAATGCAAACATGTGAATATGAAATAGTGATACATTACAATTCATGAAATAATGCATGCATGACTTTCCTTTTCTCGTTTCTTTTTTACAAAAGTAGTGCATGAATTAACATTCGTGCACTACTATACACAATTTCTCAATTCACAACAGAAGCGTATGATACATCTGTACTGTCTCACATGTATGATATATGATGCATCTGTCATGATGCATCGCATCACGTATGATACATCTGTCTCACCGCTTCGGTCAGGACTCCCTGGGCAGCAGCATCCTATTAGCCATGTTGTTGTTGTTTCACTTTTTCCAAATCCTTCGAGTTGCCACATGACTGGAATGGAAAAATAGCTATAAATAACAATGTATTTAAATGACTTGCTCTTGAAATAATTATTCTAATCAGATATGTTTTTGCGCCTAGTATGGTGCGCGAAGGCACATAAGCACAACATTTGCAGATGTTCGCCGTAAGCAATTCAAGGAGATTCAAGGGAATTCAAGTATGCCGACTTGTGCTTTTATTTTTGAACAAATATGACGACAAATTTTAACAAATAAAATATAGTTCACAATGATAAATGCTGCTGTACAGTGAAGCACTATCCGTATCTCAAAGTCTTAACTTCGATTAAATTTGATGTTCCTACACGCGCAACGAACTACAAACGGCGCAAATCTACAAACAAAAACCGAGCCACATCTATTACAGGTACTTCGACTATTTTGATTCAGTCAAATTCAACTATGTGTGGATAGCACACTGCTATCTACGAATGCATAACTCACCAGAATGCTTGGTTGACTTGGCCTTCCAATATTGGCAACCCCAGCAAGACGGTTAGAAGGACGCCACCTAGCGCAAGTTTAGAACTGCTGAAAACAGGTCCCGACGTAACAACTAACGTAACACGTAACGTAACAACTAGCAAGCACCCTTCGATCGTACGGAAAACATTGAGCGTGTTTTGCGTGCCGCATGTCCACATAACAGAAAACGTGTGTCGAAGGAATTCGGTAGCCGGTAATAGAGAGTTTTAGCAGACCGTTGATAACTTGACTTGATGAACGTTGACTTACGTCGAACCGTATCAACCGGAACCAATTAGTGGATAAGATTCTGAGTCACGCACAACTGCGATTGGTTCCGATAGGCACGATAACCTTATCAACGGTATACTAAAACTCACTAATGTCTATCTGCCAGACGGAAAGATAAAGTCACTTCCCACACGGTAACGATCGAAAATCACCCCGACCAGCCACAGCATCCAACAAATCGCCGCAAAGCATGAATACATCGCCTTCGCATCGGGAAAACTGTCACCAGAACGATGCTTGTCTGCTGTAAACATTTTCGTGATAAGGATTACATCTTGCCACGTAAGCTTTAGACACTTCGTTCAGTGTGCAAATATCGAGGTTGCCCACGCGCACTCCACATCAGTGTAGCTTAGTTGATTCAACGATGCTGCCCAACACTGTTGAAACACAAGGACAGATGAACTGCAGCGAAAGTCAATGCGATGCTAATAACACAGGAACCACAAGTGATACTACACACGCCCACTTGCATGTAATCGCTTCGAAAACAAAGTGAAAATCTAAGGGTACATTTATGCTGCAGCATCGCTGCTGGCACATGGCACATCGCTGTTTGGCGATGACGAAACAAACACATGTATCTCTGTGGGCGCGTTCATGCTGCAGCATCGCTGCTTGCCAAAGATGCACGCCATGATCATCGCCACAACAATGCTGCCAAACATGTTTGAACATGCCCGGGGACTACCTGACTTCTGGCGATGACAGGTCAAACACAGAGCTTTCTGTTGGTGCATTTACCCTGCAGCCTGGCTGCTCGCGTATCCTCGCCGCTGCTTGCCGCTCTGCTCGCTGCACCTAGGAATGTAAACATGTTTGTCTTCCTGGTATCATTGATGACTGGCGTCTTGAAATCCGACCTGCGATTGGTTGTGATGAAGTCGGTTTCCTCCTTCCCACTTTTCCTCGTTTCCATCCTTCCACAGTGAACGCTGCTAGGCGACTGATATAGCGAAAGCGAGCAGCATCTTGAGCAATCTGCAGGGTAAACGCACCCTAGCGGTTATGCGAGCAGCGATGTGCTTGAAGCTGCAGCGAGCAGCGAGCAGCGATGCTGCAGCATAAATGTAACCTAAAGGAGCTGAGATATATGTGCTCTGCTCTGCAGGCGGCAGTGCTCGAATACGAGTGTCATCATTCATAATGAGAATCTGCACAAATATGCAACTTGCAACATGCGAAGCAACCAATTAATATTTGTATTGTGATGATTTGTATCGTGTGTCACAAATAGACGCTAAGTTTTCGATATGCTGGCGCTAATTACATTGACGAAAATAAACTTTACTTACTGGTAGCAGTGAAGCAGTAATGCGGCGAAGTTTTTACACTTTTCTGACTGACCAGCTGTGCAAGAACAGAAACACTTAATGACCTGTGGAGTTTCACTGCCGCGTGATTGAATCGAGAATACGGCTTCCGCGGTATGCGGCTGCTTGCGTATGGCCGACGTTTGCAGGCGGAGTCCGACGCATTTTACTTCACGAACTTCATTTTGCGTGATGCCAGCAAGGATGAGGTGTTTTGCTTCCAGCACAAGTTCACCATCAACAAAGCAACGCTACTCGGCCGTGCAACCGAGGAATTTCATTACCGCAGAAAGCGTGAGGGTGCTGCCGACGGACCTGTTTTCGGATGCCATTTTGAAAAGTAGCAGCGCCCTCTGTGGTTGTTTGAGTTTCCAATACGCGCGATATACTTTGGGACTGTGATAATTCATTCAACTAAATTTCCTCCGGAACAACAGCAGCGGAAGTGTTTTGCGCACACACGTTTCACCATGAAGCCTGCAGGTAACTTCGGAAACCTGATTCTGAATTAATTAACATATTGTAGCTGAGTAATTCCGAATGCACAGGATGACACATGCTTACAACATTGTGATCAGTGCAGCGGCATGACCACTAATGTAGTGTCCCAAAAAATGAACGAGGGGGACTCCTCCACCTCATGTAAGGGCATCATAAAACACCCCCTGAAATGTTTTTCTGGCTATGCAACTGCATCATTATGACGTAATTGTCATTGTTGTCCATAATTTCTTGTATGTCTTGAATATATGAAAAAATGTCTGGTTGAGAACATATGTCTTATAGGCATCATCAGACAAGAGCATATGTTGTTTTGTACAGCACCTTATGTACTTTTTTTAAATTTCGGGTGGACGTAAATTGTAGAAGGCAGCAAGTGGGGGAAAAGATCATCGTCATAGGTCATGTGGTTCCTGATACATGCCCTGTAGAGTAACCTTTTCAGAAGACACACATACAGTTTGCTCACAGAAACAATGAGTACGATGTTGCTCGAACACCAAGAGAAAATGGCATAACAGATACAAATACCATATAACACCGAGCGGGAATAAAAACATTTTTCACGAGGGCTGCACGAAACACTGTCGCAGTATTGTGCGCTTGAACCATTGTGTGTGATACAAGCCGTGAGGGCACACCCGCCTCGGAGACACTTTGGGAAGCATACAAAGCAGCGATTGCTAATATTGCCACGAATCATCTTCGAGAAACTTCCAGGGCAGGCACGAAACGGTACATCTCATCCCGGCGCATGCTGAAGAAGAAGCAAGAAGCTTCCAAACACATCGCCTGCTCTCTGGCAAACGCACATGCTGTTTCTAGACTTTTCGGCGCGACGCTTAAATGCTTGTGCGCTCCAGGCTGGAGCATTCATGCTTTGGACTTAGTTGTGTTCAGAGAGCTATCACTCTTGTGTTTTTGCTACCAAGTAGTTTAATAAACCGTTTGCTGTTTATTCGACGACTCGCCGGCCCATTTCGCTTCGTAACATTTCTGGTGGAGGTGCGGGGTAATCCCTGCTCAACGGCCTGGAAGAACAGAAACGACTTAGTCGAAGACAGCGTGGTCTACCTTCGTAATTTATGCCATTGGAACCCCCAACCCGCAAGAAGATGAATACGACAGCCACCATCGGCAGCGCGGCACGGCAACAGCTGGGCGCATTCGCGACCCGCCCAACCTGCACCACTCAGTTACCAGCCACACGCATAAGGAACTCCCAAGACAGACGTACGGCGAACGTCAGACTTGAGGCCGCTCTGCTACCACTGTGAAGAAGCCACCCGGGTCTACCGCCGTTTCCCGTACCGACGACTGGGTCTACCCGGATTTTCACCTGACGCCTCCCGCCTTCAGCGCGTAGTCACCCCGCCGCAATTGAAGACTCTCTACGGCAGCAGCATGCTTCTGCTGACTCACGACGCGACCAGTCTCCGAGCTCGACGAACAGCAATACAGACCGACGCGACGCTCAAAACCTTACCAGTGACCTGCAAATACTCAATCACGACCACGAGACAACTGCATTAATCGACAACGGCGCCGACGACAATGTTAAAGACGACGACGTTGGCTACGAGGCTTCGCAGGGGTGCAAACGAAATGCGATGAGCCGACACAGGGGCCCTATTCCGAGCTACCGATTGCGCGTGACCGACACTGTCGGTAGGCGAGGATCGCTCGCTCTCGATCGACCTTGTGGGAACGACCCATGCAACTTTTGATATTCCGACGGCGCGTCTAACGATAGCGTGCTTGAATCGCGAGGTGCACCGCACGAGCAATCGAGCTGTTTGCAACCGATGGCACGTGATGCGTGATGTCACGTATCGACGGCACCGAGCATTTGGTATTTCATTGCCTTCTAAACGTGTCGCTTGTGAACGATGCTATCGGCTGAGTGTCGGTGCACGAGCGATTTCTCGGACCCAGTCGTTTGGCCTGTCGAGTAGCCAGAGCATTCAACGGAGATGGCTGCAAGTTACTTCGCGTGGCTGCTATCGAGGCCAACGCGGTCGGAACCTATGTGCACGTCGACCTGCCTTCATCACTCTGTGAGGCAGAAGCTGCCTCGGGCGGTGCCATATAAATGATCGTTGATGCGGACTCCGAGGCCGGCAGTGCCCGTATCCCGAGTCTCCTGCATCCCGGTCGTCGCCACTTGCCCAATCACAGCTAGGCGAGCCGCTCCTCCAGCTCAGAGAGCAATTCTTTCGGTGGGGGACCTCTTCCCGGCTCCCGCGTGTGATGTGAGATGCGAGCTGCCTTGGCTTTGGTGGCGCTTTTCCAGTTGGTTCACGTCTAAAAGTTCCCATTGAACACAACTTCAATCAAGTAGTGGGATATTGCAGCAAAAACAACATATATATTCTGATGATGCAGGAGGGAAGGGGGGGGCGGTTTTCCACTCTATGAGTGGAAAACTACCCCATAGCTCGGGGTTCTAATGTGAGTGGTGACAATGAGAGATGACGGGAATGATCGGAGCGGCGATGGCGATGATGAACGTGATCGTGATGGTGGAAATGTCCGAGAGCGCTGGTGGGGTCATAATAAGTTCCTTAGGCCTGTCGCCTCAAAAGAGCCAACTACATGACGTAAGGTCGCCCTGGAGTGGGCCGCGGTGTCCCAAGGGCCGATGACGGGGATATTTCAGTCGTCACTGCTGCCGCAATTTTGAGATTTTTGTTGGTGTTTCGTATCTGACACTAATTTACGCACCTTTCTCCACCTCTCAACGGGTTTCACTGCACCACCGCTGGCGTTCAAACGTGTAGCCAGCTCGCACCACTCCCTATTCCTGCATTGCGTTGTGTAGCCAGCGGACAGCCCACCCGTAAAGAAATTACGATGCTCCCCCACATAGTCGAGCACAATGTGAAACTGCTCCGAGGTGGGACGTGAAGCGTGTACCGGTGAATCCATCGCAGATAGAGGAAATTATACGAAAAAAAGAAAAAAAAGCACAGCTTGTTTCTTTTTGTCTTTTTTTTTTTTGCGTCGTCTTTTATTGCCTATGTTTGCTTTTATCTCAAATGCACAAAGTTATATTTGCGAACGCGCTCGTGCAATCGCTTTGTCGTCGTCATCTAGGATGCGCGTGACAGTGACGTTGAACACGTCGACGGGCTGAACGATAGTAAATAACCCAAGCGCGCGATCGTTAGACGTAACCCGAAATACCAAAAGTGGCAGGTATCGTTCCCGCCGCCTCGATCGCTTCGCCTACCGACACCATCGGTGGTTCAGAACTACATGTGGTAGCTGCTCAACGGATTGGGAAGTTGTCAGTGGTTCATTTGCCTTTGCCTTTCGCACCTCCGACTGCTTTTCACTGCATGTATTCACTGTCAGCCATGGAAAAATTTGCTAGAGCGGGAAGCCGCTATACAATGTAGCAAAAAAAAAAAAAAAATCATTACACACGTTGCTAGCTTATGAGGGTCGGAACCAGGCGACAGTCGTCTTCTGGTGGTTCGTGTTGAAAGTTGCTCCTTTTCACGTTCCCTTCTGCTGAGCTCTCCCCGCTGAACAAGCGTGCGCATCGGTCAAACGACAGGATCGTTCACGCGCGGCTCGTCTGAAAGCACTGGAATACCAAATTCTCGTCGCTGTCGTTCGATGACATCACACACCACGTGCCGTCGCTTGCAAACGACTCGATTGCGCGAGCGAGGCACCTCGGAATAGGGCCCCAGGTTCTGGCATCGGGACGATGCCACGTCTACGGAGGAGGCAATGCCACGAATCATCTTCGAGAAACTTCCAGGGCAGGCATGAAACGGTACATCTCATCCCGGCGCATGCTGAAGAAGCAGTAAGAAGCTTCCAGACACATTGCCTGCTTTCTGGCAAACGCACGTGCTGTTTCTAGACTTTTCGGCGCGACGCTTAAATGCTTGTGCGCTCCAGGCTGGAGCATTGATGCTTTGGACTTAGTTGTGTTCAGAGAGCTATCACTCTTGTGTTTTTGCTACCAAGTAGTTTAATAAACCGTTCGCTGTTTATTCGACGACTCGCCGGCCCATTTCGCTTCGTGACAATATGGTGGATGCTTCTTTTTCCTTTCGGCCGTGATGAAACATCTTCGGCCGAAATGAGACTACCTTCGGCCGTATTGAGACTTTGGCCGTAATGAGACACCTGGGGATTAAAGGATTTTCGACCGTAATGAGACTTTCGGCCGTAATGAGACTTTCGGCCGTAATGAGATGTTACCACCTCTCCATATATTTTTTTTTTCATATCCAATCCAATCCAATTAAATTTTGGCAATGCGTAACGGTAATGCGTTATATTTTGGGAGACGGTAATGAGTAATGTAATGCCATTACATTTTTACCGAGTAATGCGTCATTATGTTATTCATTATTTGGATTTAAAGTTCTGACACTGTCTAACGCCGACAGCTAAAAATTGTGCATTGTCGAGGTTCCTTCATTTTTCCAAGACCGGAACCAGCAGAGAGAGCCCGGGTATTCCCCGGTAGGGCAACAAGTATCCATAATGTCATCAACCTTTATCTCCTCCGCCGCTTTTCGAACAAAGGGGAACGAACCCAAGAAGAAGAAGAAGAAAAAACAGCCTGTACACCACTGATCTCGATTGTAAAAGGCTGGATCGCGGATAGGGAGCGCGATCGTGCGGCAACCGGCCGCCATCTTACTGTACCCAAAACAGTCGCCGCAGCGATCATGGCAACTTCTTGCAATTACGGTCGTACCAACCGTACCGGCAATTATACCGGGCCGAAATTTCTACAGGTGAGTCATTCTTTATCAAGGAATAAATAGGCGTCCATTCTGTACATTTATTTGACAATTATGAAGCGTTTTTTTGTCCAAAACCAGCACTGGGTGCAAGTTGTTTGATCGCTCTTCCGAGGTTCAATCGAACCCACTTGCATTTTACCCGCCGGCAAATACAGTTTGAGTGCATAACATGCTGGAGAGAACATGTTACACTACACTGATAGTGGTGTCATCAATATGTGCGAGCACTCGAGCGCTTTTCTGCATGCATTGCTAGCACTGTACCAAGTGTTCTCTACGGAAGCAAGTGCACAGTCATTTCTTTGAACCACCTTCGCGTATAAGTTCAGTATTACGTCATAATAAGACCAAGATAGTCACCCTTTTTCTTGTATTGGTATTATTTTGTGCCTTGGTTTGATTTGTGACAAAGAATCCTACGTAACTGTGGTGTGGTGTGACTTGGATACCGCCTTTGTGTCTGAGCTATGTTGTCAGCTTGTTGCGATAATAATAATTTGTATCTTGTCGTGTTATTTGCAGCAGTGTGGTCCCTCAATACAGGTTTCCTCACGGGGGCTACCCAGAGGATCGTCTGTGTCATCGAGCATCACCTGTGTCATCGTCTGATGCGATCGAGCTTACAGATAAGTATCATGTTCCTCATTCACGGGTTCCTACTGTACGAGGAGGAACCACCCCAGTGCACGCACTGTGGTGAGCCTTTCTCAATTTTGCACCTTCCCTTTACATGTTCACATCATGGAACACATTACTTCAAAGAGCTTTATATACACCTTAGACACCTTCACCCAGCATTGTGTCTTAGTGATGAAGCTATAATTTCTTTTACAACAGCGTTTAAACGTTGAAATTTTTAAAAGATATCAAGATTGTAAACCCTGTTTTAAACTGATGTTTTAAACATTTATGCGATGCTTTTACTAAACAACATATTTATTTTTAACTAGTTGCAACCTAACAAATGTTACAGATAAAATGGTTAAAAAGCAAGCGAGCTGGTGACTAAGATCCATGACGAAAACCCGAGACTGGGAAAAAGACGAAAACAGACGACACAACGACATATGTGTTGTGTCGTCTGTTTTCGTCTTTTTCCCAGTCTCGGGTTTTCGTCATGGGTAACAAATGTTCTCTCCTTCACAGCTGCCTCGACATACGCAAGAAATGGGTGCCAAACCTGAGCAGTGCCCACAAACTTCGATCACCGCAGCACCTCCAAAAAGTAAAAGCATATGTGTCACATGAGATTTTTAAAGGTATTCATAGCAGTGATGGCCAGTAGTTAACTACATGTAGTTAAACTACCTGATTGTAGTTAAAAAGTAGTTATCAACTACTTGCAGAAATGTAGTGTGCAACTACTAGTTAAACTACTATTTCGAGTAGTTGGCTACAGTAGTTAGGTTACTGCAGGCGCCAACTACTTCCGATTTTGCCGCAAGCTTTACGGCATGGCTGTGCTTCCGATTTTTACCTTGAGCTACTTGTTTGATGAGAACGGAGGTGCAGAGCAATTGTGCCGTGCATGTGTACTAAATTTTCACTTTTATCACTGCTTGTGATTCATATTTAGGGGTCTTAGAACGCTATAGAATAGGATTGGTGTTGATGGACAACATTCAGTAGTTATAGATGTAGTTAAACTACACTGCAGTAGTTAAAGAAGTAGTTTTAACTACCCTGCCTGAAAAGTAGTTGAACTACTACTAGTTAAACTACTCCATTGCAAAGTAGTTAGTAGTTATAGTAGAAGTACTTAGTGGCCATCACTGATTCATAGTATATAATACCTTGTATATTAACTGTTGTAGATCTAACCTACCTCTACAGTGTACACCCTCAGGAATTAAAACTCGTTGCGGAACTGTGGTCATTGTTTCAGTTACTAGGCATGCACATATATGCTAGAAGAAGAAAATTATTTCTTGAGAATGCACTACTGTTGATCAAACTCATGCAGCTGTAGGTTTACCTTCGGCCTCTTGGAACTCTCTGTAGTTGCCTTAGCTGCAGGAGGAGTGTCCTCCAGCATGTAAACTACTTGCAAAAATATTGACGTATTTAAGGTTATGACACAGTTTGAAGGGTTTCAATTCAGGAAATGTGCAGTGGCAGGGCCTGCCAGAGTGAAACCTACTGAATATTTATGGTGTCGAAGGGGCGGTTCCTTCAGGACAGGAATATCTTGGATGGGAGCAAAAAGCTTGAAATTAACAAAGTGTTGTTTGCATTACACAATTTGTAATACACTGAACACATAGGCAGCAAAACAAAAATTTAAAATTCAGCATGTATGAAAATTGGGTGCAACAAATTTACATAGTGTACCTGTACGTTGTCATTTCTGTGATATATATTGTCATTGCAGGGAGGTCACAAAACAATAAATGTATTGTTTTCTCACTTCCCTGCGCATTCATTGTATCTTGAAATGCGTATATGCCAGAATAAATGTTGAACTTGAAAAATGTATATTTTCTTTATTCATAGAGCATAACATCACTTGTCTTTACAAAAGCATATCGTGTTAATCTTTGTCACTCAGAATGCACAACCAAGAAAGCCATCTTCCACTAAACATCACGTTTGACAAGGTTCAGTTGGTATCATTTCATACACAGGGAACACCAGGGCTCCAGTTTCAAGCTCCAAATCGTCATGTTGCAGTTGGGAAACCGTACATGTGTAGTGCAAGAGAGCCCTCGCACATGAAAATGTAAGATGGGAGTCACTGTTAATGCAAAGTGACTCCTATGAGAGAGACTGACGCTGAAGAAAAGTGTGCAAACTGCGGAAAGTGCCATAGAGGGTTTTCAGAAATCGTGCCTGGTTTCACAGCAGTGCTACCACATTCCCTTTTAGATGACGATGATAATGATTGGAGTTTCAGATGTGCAGCTGCATTTTTTGCAAAGTGCTCCACATAACTAGCATGACAAAGTCAGCAGTGGATGGCAGGCCCCCATCCTTACGCAGCTTTGTTCACGCTGCAGTTCTATTCAGCAAAAGCATGTGAGTACGCGAGAAGGACATTCAATTTCACCTGCAAATAATCAGAGCAAATGAAGGAAGAAGAAAAAAGAAGTTCTGTACTTCAAAAGGAGATAAGTCTTGTGTCTCAAGGAGGTGTTACCACTTACTAAATAACTTTATTAAGTTTACATCAACACCTAGATTAACTGGCCTAAGCGTAATCTAATTGCGTGCAGTAATTGTTTGGGATGCTTCGGTGTGTTCATATTTGCGAGGCACTACATCGAAGACACCACTGTCGTTCACTAAAAGACCCTTTCTTGCTTGATATCAATCAAATTAAACGCATACGCCTGTTTGAAACAACGGCTGTGATTCTACGGGGCGATTTCTTTCTACCATGCGGGTACTCCTTCTGGGACCGTTCTTTGTGGAACAATTTTTGTCCAGAACGCAGCACGGGATATTATATACATGGTTGTTGTTAACCTCACATCGTTTCTTATTTAAATATTGGCTGGGAAACGTGCTGTAGTACAATTCCCAGCGCTGCACTGCAGTGACGGTCTAGTTTCGGAATGCAAAACATAACGTTATTAAGAATCGAAATGCAGGGCACCTGCGAAACTCTGTTAGGATACATCAGTATACTGGCACCTTACAAAATCGCGTGACGACAAACAATGATCAACGCCTGTAGCGCAATAAATACTCACAATCTCTGTTGCCTCCCATTGTTTCCAATGGGCACACGCAGCGTTTTAGGGCCCACCAACATGGCGGCCCGAATGCGTGCCTCTCTCCCACGAGCCCCTCTCCCATACGCGATCCAGCCTTTATACATAGAGATCAGTGCTGTACACCTGTGACAAGTAACAAGTCATTGTTTTTTGTTTGATTGTTTTTTTACTGAGCACAAACTGCGTCTGCGTTGCACTTTTAACTCTGAAAACAGTAATGAGCGGAATGGTAGTGCATTAAAATATAAAAGTAATTTTCCCACCTCTGAACTCTGCCGTATCGAAGCAATGGTACGACGAATTTATTCGAAAGCGCTTGTTTTTTAACCAAGGTATCGTAGCGGCAGCCGTTTGCGTGCAACCAGATATGATCGTTGTATGACTCGTCTCATTCCACTTCGTTAAGGCGTCCACATAGTTTGTTTGCCGGGGCTTCTAACCTCTCAGGTCGCATTTACAGTGCGTGTATAAAATCCTTCTGTCATCCAACAATGCGAGAACTGTTGTTGTTGTTGAATTATTTTACTGACTAACCCGTAATAACGAGAGGAACTTGGGACGATGATAAAGAACGACATCTGCGCTACGCAGCGCTTGCAGGAAAGTTTAAATTGTATAAGAAATCGGTTGTTCTCAATCTAAAAATCATTGAACAAAAGTCAGGACTTCGTCACAATCAGCATACAAGCTAGCGGAGAAATCAATAGAAGTGGCGCGACCGAAACAGGGTACCATTCACCACATAATAATAGGTGTAGTGTTTATATATACACAGTGTTTCAAAAAACGTGTCATTCGGACTTTATAAAAAAAACGGGGCGACGGAAAAATACAGGGTAAATTTGATTTTAATTAAAAGAAATTGAATTTCTTTAATTGAACTCCAAAATTTCCCAAGTCAACCTAACGTGTTTTTTTTTTTTTTTTTTACAGAATTAGAGAGCCCGTAGCGAACTTAGTCAGATCCACCAAGAAATTCGCTCGATATTGCAAATAGAACTACCCAAAAAAAGTCCCGAAATTGAGGCTTCCGAATTTCGGGTATTCAACCGCGCACAAAATCAGTTGCAAAGACGCGCGTAGAGCCTGACATGCTCCTGCCCCCACGAAGCTGGTACAATTTATCGCCGAACCGGCGTGCAGCACAAGACGTGCCGATAACAAGGCGGTGGACATTGCACCACACGTTGATAAGCGGCAAACAAAAATGATTCCGCCTCTTTTTTCCCGCCCTCTTTTTTTCTTTTTTTTTCCAACCTTCTATCTTTCATGCGGGCAGGAGCATGTGCTGCTCTCTGCGCACCTTTGCGACTGATTTGGTGTGCCGTTGAATACCTGAAACTTTGAAGCCTCAATTTCGGGAATTTTTTTGGGCAGTTCCATTTGCAATATCGAGCGGATTTCTTGTTGGATCTGACTGAGTTCGCTACGGGCTCTCAAATTCTGTAAAAAAAAAAAAAAAAAACGGTAGGTTGACTTGGGAAATTTTGGAGTTCAATTAAAGAAATTCAATTTAGTTTAATTAAAATCAAATGAAAATATTTTTTCAAGGTGGCAAATTCAGTTGCCACACAAGTGCCGTTTACCCCGTATTTTTCCATCGCCCCGTTTTTTTATAAAGTCGGAATGACACCTTTTTTTAAAAAACCCTGTATAAATTATACTTTGACACGGGAAGCAAATGACATCCGAGTGCTGAACGCTGAATGCTGAACACTTCACTTGAATGCTGAATTGTTAAGGTCCGAAGTTTTCTAGTCATTAATTCGGCGTAGAAGTGCTTTGATTACGTGCATGGTGACAGATGTAGGGCCGCTGAACGAAATCAAAAAGAAGTGGAATCGAGCTCCAAAATCGCACACGCACGTGTAGAAATGATGATGATGATGTGGGACTGTTGATGCCATCGAGGCGATATCGTAATCTTAATTATTTTCCTTGCACGCAATGCGAAAGACACGCTGTCGGCACTTAAACCTCAACTTTCGCTATGCGATATGCGCACTGCTAATTAACGCATCAGCCATCAAGAAAACAACGTGTCGCAAGCCATTCTCGCAATATCTACACAAACCCGCCCTCCTTCTGCGTCAGCGGAATTTTCCGTTGCCGATACAAAACCTTATGGTTTTGTATCGGCAACGGAAAATTCCGCTGACGTGTGGTGAACCCGTGTGGTGCCGACTCCGTAACACTGACGCGCCAAAATCCCACTTGCCCTTGCTAACAATAGAAGCGTTTACTATACAGGCTGTTACTGCAGCGGGCAAGGTGACGCCCCGGAGGGGCAGGCGTGGAATATTAGAAACACTTTTTTTTTTCTTCATGTCTCATCAATATGCGGTCTTCTTGGCTCCCATCTCGCTTTTAATCAGAGATTCCGAAGTCGTGCCCTGAAATAGTTATGGGAGCCCTGATACCGTGCGGAGGCTCTACGCTTTATGTTGATCCTCACTGTGTCTTAGTTGTTTCTAGAACTGTGAAGAATAAATTCATTTATATCCCATACAAGTACAAATAGGTATTCGTTCATTTCCGAAAATGCAGCACCGCAGACTCGCCTGCAGACCCGCAACTACTTTTACTGTTAGAAGCAACTCGCAACTGTTTGTCACCTGGTTCCAAACTCTGTTCCGTCCAACTTCCCCCTTCCTTTCGTCATTGATCATATTCGTTGCATGCCTGTCATGTATTGCGCAGTTTATTCTCAGCCCACTGGGTTAGACGGTTCGAGTTTCACAGGTTTTTATTCTGACGTGCGGAACAGCCTGTCAAACAAGCAGTGTGAAACATTTGCATATTCGGTAGATCAAACAGAATGATATGCCTTTATGCAGAATCATATTCATTTTTGAATGGCTTAGCGTATCCGCGTACTAGGTAACAACATCCTTACCTACCATCACTGCGATGTGTCCCGCTAACGCTGATTACACTAAAAAGTAAAAAAAAAATGTAACGGGAACTGTTTGGAAGTGTACACGGGAAAAAATAACCATGGCACCAGGTAACATGTCACTTCTTTCTAAGCCCACAGGTTCACTGAACGGCAGATGAAGCCAGTAAGCCAGCCATTAAAGAAAACAGCACATAGCAACGAACTGCGATTTTCCCAGTAGTAATAAATTGTCCGAGAAGAAAGATAATGTTCATGCTTTTACATCGGCCGATATATTCGAACCATAAAGAACGGGGAAATGAAAGTCCTTTCAATGACAAGATAGGCACAGTAATCTGGAGGCCAGCCGTTCGCACAAGAGAACGATAACGTATCGAGACTTTCAATACGCGTTCTTGCGGCGAGACTAATGGCCACATATATCGAACAGGGATCAGTACGACTGCACCATTATTATTCCGGTCTCCTCATTCCTCATTTTGTAGAATGAAAATCGATTCGTCTATCCGATATGCTTGGTAAACAATCTGCAGACGACTGCATAATTAGGAGATTAATCACTGCGACTATCAGACGGGTGTTTGATTTTCGGTACTGCGGTTTACGCTTCGTCTGTGGACGCATCTTGGTTGACACATCTGAACTTTTGTGTTAGTGAGATCCGGCACGTATATTGATAAGGGCGGTGGGCTTCGTATCACTGCTAGAATGATACGGATAAGATCACATTGAATACTGGGCTTGAGTATAGTTCGTACCGTTTAAAAAGTTTGCCGTAAACACCGCAGTTGGAATTGGTGTGTCCCACGAGATAGACCTAAGTGACTCGAACCATAGAGGTTAACGGAGTGCATTAACAGAGTGAGGTTAAAAGAGAGTCTAGGAGAGAGAGGTACAATAAGGAAGAGCAACAGATGTTGGAGTGGGTGTGAAGTTGTTGTCTAAGGGTGAAAACGTTGCAAAAGTCTGCTAAGGGTGTCTTCCCAATCTCCCGAATTCCAACTCGCCGAATGACCGGCATGTCCATTCCCAATTTGCCGAGTTTACCTTGCTACCCTGGCTTAGTTGGCCAAGCAAGCAGTTCGCCTATTCGATTGTTCGTGGAACGTTGTGTTCTTCCTACGATGACGGCGTTTCAAGCCGTGACTGGGAGGTGAAACGTGCTGTGCTGTCTGAGTGTTTTTGCTGTGTTTTCCTGAGACGCTTTAAGACAAATGTTGCCACAGTTCCCTGTGAAGTCTGCCAAGGACGCACAATCCCCCCTGAGGTTAACGTGACGTTGCCGCCTGAGCGTGGCCAACTACGGCAAGCAGTTCCGTCGCCACCACCGCAATCAGCACCTACGTTCCTCTCACATGGAGTGCTTTCATTACTTTGATACGCAATAATATACGTAGGGAGTGACTTTTTCGTGTTAAACCCGATTCCGCCCGGTTATTCCTGCCCGAACTGACCTCCGACCAATTCGGGTTAAACCCGATTTCTCCTCGAATTCCAGACACTATGAAATCCTCAAGTGAAGTTTCCACTGAAGACGAACAAAGGTCGCTACGTGTAACATATGTAAGAATGGGTCACTTACGTTCCCAGCAATACACCCACGTCTGTCAACACTGTCTATGCCTCCGGGAATTACCGCAGGAATGTCACGACCCCGCAAAAAAAAAAAAAGGAGAGATTAGGAAAGAACTTATTAGACAAGAGGGGGAAACAAAAACACCCGATAACACCCGAAGGCACAACAGTTATCGTCCGATTTCTCCCCGAATTACAGATTTCAAAATAGCGCCCAATTTTTACCCCCCGAATCTCAAAAGGCATTTAACCCGAAAAAGTCACTCCCTAAATATGCCCCTTCATTGGTTAATAATGGGCGTTGAAACCATCCTCATATCCAGTCACAGCGTTGCGACAGGACCTCTCACGATAGTGACGGAGAGCTCACGGCTTCTAAGTGCATAGACGAATAGGTGCCGTAATCAAATATCTGGTTTCAAAAACAACATTTAAAGCTTAATGGTTTGAAGTGTATCGCAATAAAATGGACCCTGAACATATTTTTTTTCTTACTCTAAATTATAAAATTACGAAACAATGCACGTATTCTTAACTAAAGAATGGTAAGAAAACATGCGAGACGGTGCCAAGGATACGATACGAAAAACCGTGAGACCAGGAAACGTTAAGCTATGAGATCACACACAAACAAGAAACGCATTTGTGAGGTTTGATACGGAGACTACCCCCTACTCTGTGAATAAATTTGTCGTCTGTCTATTCAGCAGATCTACTCCTAATTATTAATCATGTTTGCGCGCGCTCTCGCTACGTTTCCTAGTCTCGGGGGATATTGTAATTTACTATATACAAGGACAATATGCTATTACATCGTTTTATAGCCAGCTTGGCTGCAGTGTGCCATGTCCGTGTGTCATTTTTCAACACAATGTATAGGTCTCCGGCTATAATTCACTGAGTGATGGTTGATTGATTAATTGTTTGATTGTTGGTAAAAGAAGAGACGGATATGATTCAGCAGGAGCCATTGGACACTTCCTCATCTCGCAAGATGTCCGCTCCGACCCCTTTCCTATTTAGATCATTTTCCTCCATACCCAACCCGCCGAAAAGCTCATGTATCCTTTCCCAGCTGGCCGAAAGGAGTTGACCTTCGCCTCACAGATAATCCGCTTAACTGCATTCGGCGAACTGGGATTCGGCAGACTGGGCTGTGACCCTGCTAAGCGTACGCACCTAGTCGCACCAGTGAAACCCGCGTTTCCGTTTTTTTTTTTTCTATTTTTATTCTATCCCATTCTGTCAAGATTAAGGTTTGCAGTATAGTAAAGTATAGTTATAAGCGAGCTGCGCTACAGCTTTGGAGCGACGCGAGCGCCACGCTGTGGCGGGAGCGCGCACATATCTGCTGCGATAGCTCTCTTCTGTTTCGCTGGCTCGTTAGCTATCATATTCTCTGTTTGTCGAATCCTTCGTATGCTGTGCAATGGAGAACGAAAATCCTAATCGATGGTCGCCGAAATGCAAGTATTGCTGCACAACAAACAATGGATACGCGATGCTATCCACACCTCGTGTAACCCGTTTCTCGGAAAGCCACACTGGAAGGATAGGAGATAACGTTGGATCACAACAGTTCATTGAATTGAATAAGTTCATCTCCGCCTAGAAATTTACGATGTGCGGCACATTTTATTTCACGGTGAGGAGAGTGCAAACTTTTAAACGCGTGTTGCAGCCAAGTGAAAAGTGGGTACCAACGAAGAGAACTGTCGTATGCAGTGTGTTGGTAACAAGACGAGCGATTTTACAAATAGCCCTTTTTATACATCCACGGACGTGCATGTTGCCAAGCACATCACGACATGGACGCGGCTGACTGGAGGCATGCTACTATTCATTTCGAAAACATACGGTGGCTAGGCTACATATTTCTAAATCATTTTGAACTCTGGCTTCCTGAAGCATGAGCAAAATAGGCGATGAATCCTCAGTGACAAAGATATCCGGGGACACGTGCAGACATGGAATCAATGATCATCCTCCTCTCAATGAACGCCGTGTTAGTCATGCCACCCTTCTTAGTGGGGCACCTCAATTTCGTGAAGATAACATGGACCTGGCGTGCCATATATCACAAGTAATAAATACGTATATAAATAAAAATACGTAAACACACATAAATATACAGAATACTCGAATTCTGGTCACACCTGTGCCCTACATCGGCGACATATTCTACATGTGTTCCGTGCTGATGAATTTGCTTAGACTTGTGTCAAAGCAATATTTTTGTTCAGTATTTTAGTGTAGGGAATAGGAGTTGTTAGCATGACAGATGCCGCGGAATATGCGGAACACTGCACGATATGGAGTTTTCCATTTCGTGCATTGACGGTGTCGGTAGCTCAGGTAGTAGCGTGTAAGCTTTTGCTGAGCACCCCAGGTGCTCAAAATTGTCCGCAGCCCTATATCTGGCTATGCAGCATGCAGCTAGCCATGCTGCAGACTCCCCTTAGTGTAAATTTCCCAAATATTATTAGTGTGCATGCAAAAAAAAAAAAATCAGCCTAGACGATTTCAGCCATAAACGCAAACACAGCACACTCACCTCATCACTCTACAGCGTGACTGTGCGCGCGCTTTCCGCGAGGGGCGCTGTAGCACAATAGCTAGTGGCGCCTCTAGCGAAGCGCAGGTCGTCTATATACTGCAGTAGCTGTCTTCTTTAAATTGCCTGTGTTTCACAGAGCGGAACTCCATTAACCTGCCTGACATCTACTTTTAAATTCCGTGTTACCGCCGCGAAGCAACTGGGGCTATGAGCGGTGTACACATGTGGACAGATGGTTGGAGAGGACAGCAGGAAGGTGGAAGCCGAAGAGGAGAGAGGCAACAGTGCAGGAGCGAGCTGGGAGGTGGTAGTTCCCGTATGTGGCTTCGTTATACAATTTTAGCTTTCTTTGATATTCCGGGGTTCCCAGTGCTGTGAGCTCAATCCTTCGTTGGCACTGCCTCCAGAAGGGTTGCATTGAACACGGTACAAAAATATGGCGTAAAGGCAGATTTGGATATAAAGCAAATATATGAAGTCGCGATAAAGTAAAACAGCTGCTTCAGATTGGATAGCTGGACTGCTTTTCAGCTGTTCGTCCTCTCACCTCGACGTATGTCGGCACAGTTCCCTTAGAAGTCGGCCCAGGACGCACATTCCCCAGGGCGTCAGTCGTGACGTTGCCCACCTCTGTGAGGCCGACAACGGCAAGCAAATCTCGCCATCACCACCACCACCTCTCACCTCCTTTTTCTTCATGGCCGTTCGCGCGATGAATATGTTCTGATGGCCGTCCAGTCCATTCATAGGTTGGAGCAAACTTCTCTGCCCAGATAGCATGGCTGCTGTTAACGCACGTACAGTAGAAACGTCACAGAACGTAGAAAAAGCTGTCTGGCATAAGAAAAATTTGCGTTCTTGTTTTTCTTTCCGTTTTTTTTTTTTTCTTTTTAGTTTCCACTCTTAATTTGGAGACATTGCACCAACAATATTATCAAAGCTCATTCTATGTCGCGACTAACTTTCGGTCATGGAAGACAGCTGGTCGCACACACTGAGTATGGACAGCACACCACACTTCATGAGTACGTGTTATCCAAGTACTGTACCAAGTGCTCTCATTCGCCGCCGTTTTTTAATTGACACTGATGTTTACTTTTTCTTTTCTTTTTTTCAGTGGAGTGCAGACAACGCGGATTTTAGGAAGCGGTTCTCCAAAGTTATGCTACCTTTCGCGTATTTCTGTCAGATATGTACCCACGTTCTTTTATAAAAGGAAGTACTACAGGGTAGTGAGCAAAATGGCACAACCTTCTGTATCCGTACCAATGAAATAAAGCGGATATATAATCGCTTTAAGTAGAGCTCCCTAGCATGGGGAAGCGGACAATTGCTCAAGAGACATTTGCTCACCGGACATTTGCTCACAAGTCCAGAGCTGGGACAGGACATTTGCTCACCTCGTTCTATTTTACCATGAGTCCACCCTGACAGTTTCATAATTTATTGTCATCTTTTCCACTGTGTGAAGCAGTGCATAATAAAGCGTTGTACTTTTGCAATCTTTTTTTTTTTTTTTTTGAAGAGTGACGAAATCTGGGCTTGTTGGTTTGAGACCATATTGCTGCAGAGCCCTATAAAGACGAGGAACACAACACATGTGTTGTGTTCCTCGTCTTTATAGGGCTCTGCAGCAATATGTCTTTTTTAACTTTTTCGAACCGTATGCATCGTCCGATAGCTGCTAAAAACAGCTTCAGTCTTCCATTTGTGGGGTAATTGTTGGGTTATGACAGTAACCATAACATAAGATATATTAGATGCTGTCAGTCGTATTGGACCTTTATAGGCGTAGCCGCAGCTCGCTTTCCTTTGTTGTTTGGAGGTATTGAACCTAAATTTTTAGTCTGCATTTGTGTGGTACTGATTTTCCAAGAAAAGAGGAAATAAGGGGGAGGCAAAAACCTTCCAGTGCTCCTTATCTGCACAGAAGAATACTGCGTCACATACCGCACACCGCAGCAGCACCGCTCCCTGAGGTATGAAGTACAAAAAGATATTTCGGTTATTTACCTACCCAGGGAATCTGCACTCTTTGGATATACGGATAACCTAGAATAGAATAGAAATAGAACGAAAAAAATGGAAACGTAGGTCGCACTGGTGCGACCAGCTGTTCCAGGACGCTTGACGTGTGGAAGCACTGAATGAATTAAAAGATTATATCAGCACGTATGTCCTTGAGGTAGGTCGTCAGTGCATACAGCGCAGGTTGCTGGTGCTGCCTTGGCCAGCTCCCCAGTACCTTCTCAACACTAAATGGACGGTTGTCAAGTTTCGCGAGGGAGTCCTTAAGTATTCGCCGACTAAAGTCGAAGCGTCGACAGGTGACCAGCACGTGCTCCGTGTTCTCCACAGTCCCGCAACGGATAACCTTTCCATTGTATCGCCATATACTAGCTGTTGACGCATAAAAAAAGAAAAAAAGAAGCTCGCGGCACCAAGTTTTCGCGAAACGACCACAGGGCTTATTATTTGAATACAGCATTATCGCAGCTAGTCATCCCTCAGCCACAAGAGCATGTTCTCCTGCAACAAACATTTTATACAGTGCCACCAAACACGACACACTATTTGCGAAAACAACGGGCACGTAAAAAAACTTTTGTGCGCCTTGAGCTTTCGGGTGGTGAGCAAATGTCCTGGATCCCCCTAGCATGATGTTCAGACTTCACGCCCGCTGTACATGAGGGTCATGGGATGTTGTTCCCAACTCTACCTGGATGCTAGTATTTTCCTATTGTTGGTCAGACACAGGCTTTATACAGTTCTTCTCTTATACTTTCTATGTCGATGAACCGTATCTTCAGCATAAGCGGAGTTCTGACTTGTGAGGGCAATGAAACAATGAATGAGAGGGCGTACAGCTTTTAGCGTCCATAAACGGCGACACAGAAAAGACGCAGGGGACACCTTTAAAACTCGTGTCTGACCAACAATCGAAATATACTGACATCCAGCGAACTAGTGCACCGAAAGATATCACTTTTATGTTGCTCATTGAATGGCGTACAGGTTTTATTATCGATTAACACATGGAAGAAAAAAAACGTCACCCAATTTCAACAAATCGGGAGAGCGAATGGTAACACACGGTCTGCTGTGGTGTGTTTCATCAGCTATCTCCAACCATGGCCCTATACGTTTGGGTGCGAGGAGCTTGAGGAACCATTTTTTTCCGCCCACACTACAACCAGGGGCCATTTTTTCCGGGACCATTTTTTCCTACACCCCAAACACAAGGACCGAAGTTTTTTACCTCGGTGTTTACCGTAGTTTCACGCGTATTACCCGCGGCTTATGCGTGATTGTTATTATTTCTTTTTTCGCGGGCGCTGTGCGGCTTATCTGATTACTATTTCTCCCATTTATTTTCCTCATATCCCGGTTTTAACAAAAGGGCCGAGAGTGTCTCCGGATCAGCACTGCCATGGAACGGTTACATCCCTTTCGCCTAATCCGGATTATCGGATTAAAGAGGTGGGCGGGGTGACAGGCGTTAGGCGAAATGGGACTGCTGTGCAATCTCATTAGGCGAAATACGACTACCGGCAAGCGGGCGTTACTTGCACGCCCCGCCCCGATGGTGAAGTCTACAAGAAATGAACGTGATCGTCCGACAACAAACTTACGTGGTCCGACACCGACACAAGAGCCCTTTACATTTGCAAATCAAGGTGTGTGCGACACCACTAATAGCAAAATGAATAGATTATTATCCTGTAAAATTTTTTCGTTGATTCATGAATGGATGGATGGACGTTTAACGTAAATAATAGATACGTTCCCCTACAGCCTGGACACGGAAATAGACCAGGTTCTATTATGCAAAATCACTAGTGCGGTCGCTGGTCTTTCGTGCAGCTCAGGGAATTGGACATGGAATTAACAAAAAAGAGCATATTTTTGCTCACTTGAAAAAACAAAACGAAAGAAAGCTCCACTCGTGATAAGAGAGGAGGGATCACGATGGCATGGCGAAGGGCAACCCAGGAAGGCAGGCGGTCGACGAACAATACAGAATGATATGGCACCACAGGATGAACGCGATGGTCCAACGCCGCAATATGAATTTGTATGAAATAGTTCAACTTCTTCAGAGGGACCAGCAGATAAATGAGAAACAGCAGGCAATACTTACTTCAGGCCACGTGCCCCCACGCAGGAGGAGGGCCTACGGCGTCATCAATGAGAAACTACAGATGTTTGAACTACAACTTCAGAATAGCGAACGGAACATCATGTCATACCTCAGTGCAGTAGGACATGTAATGCATATTGAATAGAGCTGCAAATTTGGAAGGAAAATTGAAGTGCTGAGCAGAAAGCTACCTTTTCACTTTTTAGAAAAAATTTAAATGAAAACGGTATTTTCACTCTTGCATCGGTTATATTTGTTAGCGAGAAGATTAGGGAACAAATCCTGGTGAATATGAATTATTAATACAGACCTCATTGCTTTAGCACACTGATACGAAATATTTCATTTCTCATTTATTCATATTTTATATCCAAGACAAATGCGTGGAGGTGGCCAGAAAGCAGTGCAAGACTGCTTGACTAGGGCACGCCTCCGTGTAACAGCTCGGTGCATCAGTCAGCAAAGGAAATTCTGACACCAAAATTGACAATCAACATCGAGCTTAATTGTTGAAAGCATTGGCTGTTGTGTAGACATTTTGCATTGAAATGTGCAATGAACCAATCTTCGGACTTAAAATAATGGTTTGCCGGACGCGGGCAAAATGAACGCGACATTATACACAACAATTTCCTTTTGGGTGAATACGTAAAACAATGTGCATCTGAATGACAGCGGTTCGAATTCCCGACGCCTTTCAAGCGCTGTGAGAATTATGTGCAGCTGGTGCACATGCAATGCAATAGCCCTTTCGCCTCTCATTCGTATTACAAATCCCGTCCAACTGGACATTTTGCTTGCGTTTATTCTTCGTAGAATGAACCACAGAACAGTGTCTTCCAGATAAACGTATGTTGTTGATTTAGAATAATCCAGGTCGTACGAAAATGCCACGAACCAACACCGTGCCTACAGTGAACTTGCATTCCGACAGCTTCACACGCAGTCCCCGCGCTGAACGTGCTCGCAGGCGGCGCGCTGTGTGTCGGGAGTACAGGGAGTGTCTGGTTCGCGCTGGTTCGTAGCTAAAATTCTGGTCTATAGCATGCAAAACGTGATTAGCGCTGAGATGAACATACATGTCCATGACGCGAGTTATTTTCACTGATCAAAAAGAGGTCACGTGGGATTGCGTGACGCTTGCGAAATGGGCAGCAATGTGCAATGAGAATGGCGAAACGAAACTTGTAAATAGTGCATTGCACTTCATGGTAGCTGTCAGAAAATCGATGCAAACTTATGAGACACTGAATTACAGGTGTGTTGGCATCTTTTTCATTCCTGCACATCATTTCACATTACACTGTACGTGGATACATGGGTGTCGTGTCTCACAATGCTGGGGAAGCAGTTGCATGGGGAAGTGTGCATGGTTCTAGAGTTTTAATTTTTGATCGCGTAATCGGAATATCGGCATATCTCGCGTTGTGGCTTGCATGTGACCAACCAAGAGCTGTTACTCTACTAGCGCTTCTTACAAACGACAAAACGAAACATGTGTGAAGGTATATTTTTGATTACTCATATATAACGAGAAAATGTATCGTTTTCAGGTTGCTGCCACCACTCCATGTGCCCGCAATTGTCTTGCGTGTATGATTACACTAACGACGTCGCCAACCACAGCGGAAGTGTTTCGCCCACACGTTTCAGCATGGAGCCTGCAGGTAACATCTGCTGCTTACCCTTCTGATATACTGATTGTGAATTTACATATTGTAGCCACCGTAATTATAGCTTAGAGGAATTCCGAATGCCCAACGACACATGCCCAATGACACATGCTTATAACATTGTGACATCAGTGCAGTGGCACGAGCACTAATGTAGTACCCCCCGATAATGAACGAGTGGCGGTGGTTTATCCAGAATCCCAAGCACGGAGGGGTGTTGGAAAAAATTGTGTGTGTGTTTGTGGGGGGGGGGGGGTCATCATTATAATTACGTCATTACAGCTTAACATATCATTACAGACGTGTCTGATGCTGAAATCGCAAAGGCACCCCCTGTAGGGGGTACACAGGCAAAAAAGTTAGGGAGGTGTCACTGAACATTTGGGGGGTGTAAGGGGGGGGGGGGGGTTCTGGATAAATCACTGACGAGGGAGACTCCTCCACCCCATGTAAAGCATCATAAAACACCTCCTGAAATATTTTTCTGGCTATGCAGCTGCATCATTATGACGGAATTGTCTTTGTTGTCCATAATTTCTTGAATGTGTTTTGAATACATGAACAAAAAAAGTCTGGTCGACAGCATATGTTTTATGGTCATCATCAAACAAGAGCATATGTCGTTTTGTTCACCACCTTATGTACTTTTTTTTTTTCAGGTGGACGTAAATTGTAGAAGGCAGCTAGTGGGGAAAAGATCATAGTCATAGGTCATGTGGCTCCTGGAGCTCTCAGTGGGCTCCCTTGTGGAGTAACTTTTCAGAACACACACAAACAGTTCGCTCACAGAACCAATGTGTAGGATGTTGCTCGAATACTGAGAGAAAATGGCGTAACACATACAAATATCGTGTGAGACAGTATGAAAAACATTTTTCACGAGGGATGCATGAAACACTGTCGCAATATTGTGTGCATGAACCATTGTGTGTGACACAAGCCGTGGGGGCACACCTCCTCGGACACACTTTGGGAAGCATAAAACACAGCGATTGCTAATATGGTGGATGCTTCTTTTTGGCCGTGATGAAACATCTTCGGCCGAAATGAGATTACCTTCGGCCGTAATGAGATTTGGCCGTAACGAGACACTTGGGGATTCAAGGATTTTCGGCCGTAATGAGACTTTCCGCCGTAATGTGACTTTGGCCGTATTGAGACTTCGGCCGTAATGAGATGTTACCAAAAACGAGGCCTACGGCTTATCTGCGGTGCGGCTTATACGCGTGAAATTACGGTAACTCGACTTCGGTCCCAGTTCGATATTCTCCCAACGTAGACCTAGTTTGTTTCTCTGAAAGGAGACGGTATACCAGCTATATATCAAAGACTCCAATATCGTGAGACGGCGCCCACAATATACGAGTTGAGTCTAATAAGAACGCTTGCTACTGTTTTAATGACGGACTGGATTTATGTTCCTCCGTGCTATATTGTGTTCAACGATGCATGAAGATGCCTTCCATTTATCGTTCTTTGTCGTACTTTTATTTCTACTACGACGTACATCGTACGTATGTCGAGGCCACGACAGTAACGATACTCGAACACGCATAATGTCGATGACGTTGGACACTTCATCACTCTGTGAACGGCTTTTAGTAGTGAACGGTTTTTAGTAAAGAAAACAAAAAGGATGCAATAGGTAGAGGCACTGAGTTCAGTTCGGCGTGTATAGCCTGTACTTTGGATTCATAGTCAACTCGCCAGATCGCATTATCACCTCGTGCTTTGCGGAACGGCTCCACGACCTGAATTTCTCTGAGAGTGCGCAATACAACAACAAGAAGAAAAAAAAAACGACAGAAATAGCACTGCACTAGACGCCGTGCAGCCGTTCTCCCTTTGTTCCTTAACTTTATGATAACGTGGAAGTAGACCAATCGAAGATGAAAAAGAAAAAGCACACAAACGACAGCAACGCGATTCATGGCAAACAAAAGATCCAACTCATTGCAGTGCAGCTTTTGATTCGCTGACTTCTTACCCCCTAAATGAATTCAATCTACATTTCGACTGGGACCATAGACCCCAAACGACTGAAGCAATCAGGGGCGACATGAAGCGCTTCGGCATCAATCAATGAAACAATTCCGCACTGCATCCAACTAAAGAGGGCCTAGTGGTCGTTCAATCCAGCAACACTGCCTCAAATTACCCGAGCCGACCACTTCGTGGGTCTCATAATGTCTCCTGCACCCTTCATTCCCTCAAACCATCTGAAAAGACTCGGACTTCTGACTCAGAGCCAAGATCAGCGTGCATGTTGTAATCATTAAAGGCCACCAATCTCGCGAGAAACCTCATCGGAACAAGGTGGAGAAACATTACGATAATACACGTTACGAGGAACAGTAAAACACATTTTCCCTCCCATCGCACATCGTTTATCACCTGTCCCAAATGATCATTCACTAGAGACCGCACACTTTCGCGGGTACGGTACAACCAGAACGATTGATGACAAAGTTCTGTCCTGCTCTCCTATTGTTTAAACCGCAAAAGCGACAAACACTAGCCAACACAGGACCCGTCCTCGAAGCACACAATGTCCAAGATGGATCATTCCTTCGTCGCAAGACATACACCCACACACACATCAAAGGTCCTTCAATCTTGAAACGCATCGAAGACGACAACAAAAGAGTTGGTTTGGGGATAGAGGGGGAAGAAAGGGGATAGAAGCGATGCTTGAGGGATATCGGTTTACCCCGAAGAAAGAAGATAGCCTATTTGGCCTGGTTCACCGAAGGCTTCCAGCTCTCTTCGTTTCCCCGAGAGACAAGGGATAGATCCCGTATCAGTGAAGCCTCGGGGTGTTCGACCAACGACAGGGAATCCCTCCTATTAACATTCCCTGCAGAAAGGGTCAAGAGGCCGTTCAACTGTAGGAGGGCGAGGGAGGCTCTTAAAATGTTACCCATAGTACCAGTTACACGCTCCAAGTTAGTTGCTACGGTTACTTCTTGAGGAAGAGGGGAGGTGGAACGCGATGGCACCGTTGGATGTAGTTTGCTTGTTGTTGTTCTGCATTGGCTACTTTGAAGGTATGTGATAATCTCAAACTCTCCGCCTCCTAGGCTATTTCGCCCGAAGTAGGTTGCTTCCGAGTGAATAGATGCTACCTTTGTCGTTTTATGTCTGCAGTTTCGTTGTTGCACTGAGTGACGATTCTACAATTACAGGTAGCTTTTAAATGTTCAAAATTAGCATAATGTCTAGGATTAATGTTCAAAATTAATGTTTACGTAGCACCCTACGTTTCTTCAGCTACAAAACATCACACGCAGGTGAAAACAAAAAAACTGAAAGTGCGATCGGAATACTGGGTGCTTGAAATCCATGTAACCGGAATATTTCGTTTTGAAACTGTCAAAAACATTCGAAAATTAATTTAATCAAATTTTGCAGCTGGCTGCGCGCTCCCGGCTGAATTCAGCAACAGTGTGTGGACCGACGTCACTGGAGTCGGTCACGAAGGCAGACTGTCCATCACAAAATGCGGTCTTCCGTCTCGCAATCTGCTGCCGAACAGTCGCTAAAAAAATCTGCGTTCATGCTCTTTTGCGGTATCGGATCGCAACCAGTCTGGCGACGCCGTCAACTGAACGATTGGGAATTTCGCGAGCAATGCCAATTAGTACGTCACCGGAAGAGGCGAAGCAGGGAATGGGCCGTTCCGACCGGTAGCTGGCATTTGGTTCCGAATGCGATGTTTTTGATGTTTTAAGAAAGAAACACAACGAATTTTGCAAAATGTTCTTTCCCGATTCCTCGCGGACCTCACCTTTACGTCGCCCTATAATGGCACTGCCACAAACGTGTCTGTCCATTTTTTCTTCGTTTCCGGCTAAACGTGACTCTCCTGCGACCCCGAAATATGTGATGATACCCTCGGTGTTATCTTGCTCCCTTCAGGAAATTTAATTTTATACACAACGCGCACTTAACTTGGTTAGCGAACATGAGCCTCCGGTCGTCTATTCATTCTAGCCGCTGGCAGCTCGTTAATCATGGCGCCTGCACAATGTCCTGCGCGAGGGTTAGAGGTGCTGTTGCATCGCCATGCAATTCATCATAGCCTCAAAGTTGCAAGTGAGAATCAATACTGGGTACACTGAAGTTCCATGAATCTTAAATGCTTCAAACAAACACATTTGCAGTTCGATACCACAGTGCAGTGCGTTGACTGGTTTGATTTTAGGTAGATTATTTGGAACAGACGAAGTAGTGGAAAGGTTGAGCAAAGGCTCCGATAAGAAAGCAGTGCTCGTGGATGGCGTTTCCCGATATACATGTCCAGCAAATCAGTACTGGGAAGTTAAGATGCCTCCTGAAGATTGCCATTTAAGTATTGTCTTGATACACAGAGGGCGAGCATATCGTATCTATTGTTTCATATTAATATTTAAACATAAGCTCCATGTGCGATGGAACCGCCAACTGAGTTTTCGACATAGTGTAGAAGTGTGGGTTACTGACTTTTATTTTATTGTGTTAACCATTACTCATTGCCTTTTTATTGCTCAGTAATGCATTCCTAATGTCATGATTAACCATAACTTTGGCGTTACAATTTCCCCTTTTATTTTCCCAGAAGTCTCTAACGCAGTCCTACGTCATATTTGAAGCGCGTAGTGTATCGAGACGTGAGTGAGTTTTAGTTTGTTGCGCATTACAGGTAATAGTAATTGGACGCTACACAAAGGCGCTACGTGTGAATGATTCCGTGAAGAGGTGAGACCGGTATGCATTGTCTAAATGAGCAAACATATGCCGGGTGTTTCACGAAGATCCCAGGGCTGAGTAATTCGTAAACAGGTAGCACCGTCGAAAAGCTTCCGTTTCAGTGAGCAGCCCTGAGACATCGGTCAAGAACTGAGCAGTGAGAGGCTCATTTGCATACGCTCATTAATTAAATAAGAAGCCCAACTTTTAAATTTTACATCGGACGCTTTCGGAACCTTCAGCGAAAAACGTTACAAAAAAAAAACGCCTAGACACTTCGTGATTTTTTAGAGTAATTAATAGTTTCAGCTTACATAAATTCTTGCGTGGAGCAGCGAGGTGTATGCTGAAATGAACACTTTGAAGTAAAAATTAAAACTCCACGCTAATTCCGCCCACCAAAATCCATCTGCTGAAATAATCCATGTAAGAATCCACGCTCGTAAAGCCCACACTGTCAAATTTAGGGTTCGGAATCCCCAACCGTTTTTACGATCCCGGGATTTCGAAATGTGGATCCCGGGACGTACGGGATCGGGATATGTTCGCAACTGTACCCAGGATGTCGTATAGGACTGTATCCACTTGCACAACCATGTTATCACAGATTGTGATATAGTTCGCGTCCTCTGTCATGCCCACAGAACATTCTAGCGGGAAAAAAAATCGCAAAAAAAAAAAACAATCTGCTCACGGGGCAAAACGTGCGTATTACATTGAGCATTCGCACCGTGCCGGAATGTCAACTGAAATGCCGCACTGAAATGCGTCTCTTCTTGTCGTCTGCTACGGAATATCTTCTGGCTGCGCCCCAGAATATTTCCCGCAGTTAGTAGTGCACGAGAAGATACATACTTATGACGTACAGCAATTCTACTTACGCAGCCGCTAAAATCAATGACTTATTTCGCATCATCCGCTGGAGTATTCTGGAGGGAATGTCACTTGTGTGAATACATGGAATAATGCGGTTTGCTCGTCTTGCCTTTTATTCATCCACAGTGACAGTTGTGTTCTAGTTTTTTTTTTTATTTTTATTCCGTGTTAGCGCCGCGGAGCAGCCGAGTTTAAAATGTTCTGAAAAGGCTGTCTTCATTTTCTCTTTTTACTTTCAAATATATATATACATATATAATAATGAATAAGTGAGCCGGAGACGGAAGTTACATGAAAGCAGTTAGGCCCGTTTCACCAACGCTAGTTAACTTTGAACCGAGATCAAGGGTTGCTAAAACTTCAAGTTAACACTCAATTATTTTTTCCAAACGTTAACTTTTAACAAACGTTAACCACGCCAAGAGTGTTTCAGTGGCAATAACTCCCTTTAATGAAGCAGAATTAAGCGCTAAATTAAAGTTAACGGATCGTTGATCTCGGTTCAAATGTGAATCTGCGTTGGTGAAACCGAGCCCCAGTAGTTAACGTAAATAATTAGGTCTTAGATTTAAAAAAGTTACAAAAATGCAGACGATCGACGTTTCGGAGGAAGCTCCTCCTTCTTCAGGATAAAGGTAAATGACTTTTTGCTATGGCTTATGTAGGTTTCTTGAATGACGTCATAGTTAAGCAGGAGCTCGCCACATGCCGATTGTCGTGGCGACAATCGCCAGGTGGCGAGCCCCTCATCGGTACTGTCATGTTGATACTGCATGATATGTATATCATGCTGTATATATATCTGTAATATTTCGCTAGCGATGTTCGGTAATTGAGCTCGCAGAGGGACCAATGGGAACCTCACAGATGTTCCGTATAAAGTTCGGAGAATTGCGAACCGCGAAGAACTGGAAATATTTATTAACTCTCTTAGTCGCTCCTTTCAAAGCTGTCATAATTGCTGGTGGAGCTGTCAGTGTGCAGCACACGCGCATCCAAAACTTAGCGCCCTGAACTCATGTGTGGTCATCTCTTCGTTTGGCCGAAATCTCGAAATTCGCTGAAAGCATGTGCACTTATGAGTTATTTGCTCTTTTAACGTCTGTAGTCCCTCTGCGTTCCCTTCGTTACCGCGCTTCCTGTACCGCGTCAGATTTCTTGTTTTGCTGTCCATAATGCTTACCAGCTATCACTCCTCATTCTGCAGGCTCAACAGCAAAGAAAAATGAAGAGCAATGCCCACACCAATGCGTGTCTGTCAATCATATTCCAACATGTTCTTCAGTGCCGCTGAATCGTTCCTGCGAATATCCTCATTTTGTATGCTGCTACCTGAAAGACCTGGAACATTCAACGCAAGATCATGAAGGTCGGAACTCTGTAACACCAGGTGATGCCTTTCAAGAACGTATCCCTCTAGCAACCTGGAACAGAACTTCCAGAAACACTTACTTCGACATTTGGAGGTTGGCAGTTAATTCCCTGCTGAAACCACCAGCAACTGTGCCCCGAACTACAGAAGACAGCACAACCGCGACCACCCGTAGCACACCCAACGTTGGATTACTACAAACGACACATGAGACACCGATTGCAAGCACTACTGGTCGCACCTCATTTCACGAGTCTCCACTAAGGGAACTCGTTGAAGAAGAACGTATAGTTCGACATTCCGGAGCCGCAGAGCTCACACAACAACCAGGTCAATATAACGCGGTCGAGGACGACATGTCTCTATTGGCTACAGCAACAACTCGTCCTGAAGCACGTTTGAAGACATCGCTAGGCGGAGGTGAAGAGTTGGATACCAACAACAGCAGACCGAAAAACACGCAAGCTTCGGCTACAGCAACGGAGGATATCATGTCAGAGCCAACAACATTACTCAGCAGTAGTATCTCAGACGTCAGCAACTTTTTGTCGACCCGAAGTAGCACCCTAGACCAGGATCGTTCCACGAAGTATTTCCCCGAGGAAACAAGCACTGTTGCTACAATAACACATTACGAACCCACTGCAGAACACTTCTACAAACGCGAGCCAATCGCAAATCCAAAGAGTACGAGTAGCCCTCAGGAATTCACAACAGACAACTTCGGTAGCGTGCTTTCCACTGTCACCACAACGAACGCAGTTGGTACTCACTATACAATAGACAAAACTGAAGCGGAAAGTTCAACGACAGCACCCTCAGCGAGTACCAACGTGACATGCCCGGGATCGTGCGTGCAAACACTCCTTTCATGGTTCTGCGACCAGCGTGCACCTCAATATTCGTGTCCAGAGAGCTCAACCTGTTGCGTGCCGATTCCGACAACAACGACGACAGTCCGACCCATTGGACCCTGTCCTGGAACGTGTCTACATCCGGTGTTATCTGGCCTGTGTAACAGGCCGGCCAAACTGCTGCTCAAGACGACCACGTGTGACCCACAGAGCATATGCTGCACTGACACTCCAAGGCTGTGGTGAACGACTTTCATGGGTTATAGCATTTCTTCTTGAAAGTGGTTCGTTATATTTGCTCAGGAGACGAGACAATTACGTGACCTGCCAGCCATAATGACAAGAGATTCGCACCAATTCGATTTCATTTTACAAACTCAGCATGCTGTCATTCATTCATAACAAAGACGCCTGTTTGTATGTCACTTTACAACAAACATGGAAAACAGATAGGGTCATCGCACTTATGTCTACAGGGCATAGAAAGGCTAATAAAACATGCACTGGGCACTTCCCCAATCGTCATTTCTATGGCCTCGCGCGTACACAACAATATCGCATGGATATCGGAATTGCCCAATATATGAAGGACGGAAGTTTATTCACCCTGAGCTTCCCAACACATCGCTATTGCAACAGACATAAAAGTCAAGCGACACAAATAAGAACACGAATTTTATCATCAATCTGTACCATCCATCAAAGCTGCAACTACAAGGAACGCATAAATCTGGAGTCTGACCCAGCTCTTTTCAAACCCAAAACAAAATTTAATATCCGATCAAACTCGGAGCGTAAAACTTTCGCAATATATATGCCGCATAGATATTCCGCGTTCACTCATGCCGATATACAGTGAGGCGTGCCTTGTACCGCCGAGAACTTTCCTGTCACTGTCACTTCGGGATTTGCACTCGAAACGGAGGAGGCATTGTCGCTTCGCATTCCATCTTGCGCCTCCACGGAGCAGCGTTTCGGAAAGCTATTTCCTCGGATGCCTCCACTATGAAGGCAGCTTGCTTAATTCCATTTTCCGCCTGAGGGAGCTCCGGAGGCAAACCCGTGCCCTTCTCTTCGATTGGCCGAGGTCCCGCTACTGCGAATCCTGAGCCTTGGACTCGCTAGACACGATCAGAATCAGTTTCCGATACAGAGCGAGTCAGCTTTTGCCAGAAGAAAAGAACAGGTCCGGGGGTGAAGGGCTCATCTAAAATTTTATAGTGGTGCTGTCAAAATCTTAACAGCCCATTTTATGGCTGCCGCTTAGAAAAAGAAAACAATAACGTTTCGATTTTGTGGCTGTACGTGTGCGGGGTTGTAATCTCGTCTTTTTGCGCTTTTCCGTTTCGAATTGTATGAGGTCCCCATTTTTTAAATGGCTAGTGGTCTGGGAGGACAACGAGCGCTGTTTTACGATAACAGAGAGACACACGAAAAAAGTGGAGAAAGGCAGCCGGCAGTTAATTCTTCCCATACGAGCGTTAAAGAGACATGTCGATAGAACCACAGTAGGAGACATGTCTGCTTGTCCCAAGCTCAGAAAGAAGGTCATTGTTTGGAATGCACGTGGAAAGCCTGCACTGCTAACAGGACAGCGATGTGTACTGCATAGCAATGGAAGAATGATGGTTGACTGTAGCTCCGAGTGAGTCGAAACCAACCAGGAATAAAGCTATATAATCTTCTGCGACTTCAAATGTGCTCTACGTCATCATTTGTTCTTGCTGCAGTTCATGCGTTTCATCTCAAAGAAGCACTCCTGAATCATATGGTAATGAACTGAGAGCACAAGGCTCCTCGCGCAATACCGTCATGTCTACGAGAATGAGGTTATGCAGCAGCACATGTTGTCCCATCATTTCTTAACATATTTGCGCTTGTTACGCTCTGCTGAAATATGTGAAACTTACATTTCATTCAACTCAAACAAAGAGAAACACACGTTTTTTTTTACATTAGAATCTCCCGGATATCGCCACTATACAGCACTACTATACGAACGTGTGGTATCATCGTGGGCTAATGTGAGTAAGCAGACTGTGATACGTCCTAAAGCAGGAAACTATTGTACTCGGGTGTCGTATGAACATAAAACACCGAACACATTCAAAATCAGCAGCTTCCATTGCACAACATGAAAGAAAAATGCAGCTTGCAACAAGAAAGCTTTACAGAGAGGGAAAAAAATGTATCCAACGGCGATACGACATCCGGTACTGTAAACAGCGACAACGACAGCAGAGCCTTTGAACGACAACGTTTTGACAACGGTTACCAAAACGCTCATGTGCTTTTTACATATAAATTCATGCTTGCGGAGAGTTTTCACGGTGAACGTATCGGACCTGTGAAAGATGTTCAAGCTTTAAAAGCGGTAGCATCCCATTTCGGTCAAAGTCTCATTACGCCCAATAAGCCTTTATTTCAGCGATCCATGTTAGCGATGAGTGTTATATGCTTCCCAAGGTGTCCCTGAGGCGAATGTGCCACTGGCGATGTTGTGTACACATGGGAAGGATATGAAACCCACAACATCAAAAACGAATCTTTGACATTTTGATTTGAACATATGTTTGTTTTCAGCTGCAGTTGGGAAAATCGCTGCTTACACACGTGACGCACGCTTGAAGTTTGCTTGTTGCAGGCGTTATACTAAATGTTACATTACGTGCCTGCTTACCGTCGCTAAATTAATTTATGTACACACACAGACAAACACACTCTATTAGTGAGGTTGTGACAGTCGCGCTTTACCGTTTTCCAAAGATGTTTCTAGAGCCAGACACGTCCACCACCAGCACCCGTAGCGTGCGTCGTCTGATAGCGTAGACACGGAAGTAAACCCTTTTCCCATGATTCTTAGAAAGTACCGCTCACCTATTGTGATGAGAGAAAGGTGTCACAACCAAGTTTACTGCTGCTTCAGAAAACTGCATTTGCTATGAGGAAACTACTTTTTTTTTCTTGTATCGTTCTTCGCTGTTTTGTTCTGTAACTTCAGAGTTTGGGAATACAAACATGCTGGTGTGTATAGCAAAATGTCCTTATTTGCACATTTTGCATTGCGATCTACTTCTTTCAAAAATAACAAAAGAAGACACAGCTATAGTCAATGACAATATAAATATCTGACACTTGACCCCGCCCTCACACAAGAATCGCTCCGCGCGCGCGAATGTAGTGCGGCGCGGCCAACTGGGGACTGAGGGGGGAGAGAGAGCCGGCACTACATCGCGAAGTGGGGGCGTCGTCCAATGGCTGGTAGCCAGTCACAGGAGTCTTCCGCGGATGAGTAGGCGGTCCCAATTGTAGGACTTAAGCTGTCACTGACTATAGTCGTTATGCCACGCTACTCAAGCACTCATTTATTCTGTGAGCGTACTACTCGTGTGCACTCTGAAAACGTTTCTCCACAGGAACGCGCCACGATCTGCCTTCCACATTTTATGTCCTGAAAAAAAAAATACATGTGATGCATGACGCATGCTCTTGTTCGGTGATACTATAACATGCCATGTCACCAACAAGACATTGTTTACTGCTTATAGGTGTACATATTCAATACAACGTTTCGTGTTTTGTTTTCAATATGAAAGTCAATTCAATTATCATTACATCGTGCTGGTGTCACAATGTTATAACCGTGTCTAAGTTGGTTTTAGTTTTGTTGTCGTAAGCTACAAAGCGCGAGAGGTCCCGATTACGCAATCCAAAAAGACTTGGAGGATAGAAAATCCCCTCCCCCCTCCCAGCTGATCCCGGACAATCTGAATATTTGAACGTTGAAAACACGATTACATACGGGGTGTCATGCCGCGTCACGAGAATGGAAGTAGTTTGGAAAGCTCATAATTTCAAAACTATTCAAGAATGCTGCTAGGCAGGTACATGGCTAGATAGACGCCAGGAACTGCAAGAACTTTCGCGATCGTCACACTGGACCCCTCCCCCCCCCCCTCCCCCAACACATATACTTTTCTCCCGTCGTATTTGCACGAGTTGCGAAAGCCCGTGGCACGGGGGGGGGGGGGGGTGATACGGCTCGACTCTGTGCGTTGTTCTACACCGGAGAAGGGGGGAGATTGGCGCAGCCGCGCATGACTCAAGATGGCGGGCTCGCTCGCTCGCCGACGTAGCTCAGTGTCGCTACTCTGCTCCCCCTATTTAGTGACTCTACACTCTTAAAAATGATGGTGGTGGTGGTGATGACAACGTTCTCGCCCTTGATTTGTTGAAAACGGGAGGCGGAGCCTGTTCTGTGCTGTGCATAATGGCACAAAATAGGCTCCGCCTCCCGTTTTCAGCAAATCTAAGGCGAGAACGTTGTCATTGGGAATGATGGTTGGCTAGGAGCGTGCAATGTGGTGAAGTTCATTTTTAAGAGTGTAGTACTGCCTACTTATCTGATGAACGTTCTTCTTTCTGAAGCACACTTCTGTGCAGCTCACGTCAGGAAGGGAAGCAAAACCTTGTCTAGGCAAAACACAACCAAGTTTGTTTCAAACTTTAGTAGCCATTATGTGCAAGAAAGCGCAAGGGATAGCGTGCAAACGAATACCAAGTCAGTTTTGTAACTGTGCATTTGAATCAGCGCGTCAAATCGCTTGGGAAAGAATGCAGAAAGGATGCGACGTTTCGTTAAGGTTTCCCAAAAACACGCGCACCAGTGACACACAGGTATCGCAACATGCCCTGTACATTCTAAACTAAATTCGTAGTTCGTACACGCGCTACACACTTAGAAGATTGTATCTGTATGGGAGCATCATCACAGATGTCGTGCGCTTGCATGTCTCTGACATTCCTGCAGCGCAGAGCACACGCTGCTTCGAATGTCGGCCTCGCAACCGGTAAAGGTGAAATTCACCTTCACGAAGTGTGGTGTGATCAAACACGCTGGAGTAGCCTTCTGTCTGGACAACTCGGTTACGCCTGCCAGAAGTATATGAGAAGCGTTTAATATTCGTTTGCCTTCAACACATCGAGAATCAACATTGCAGTTCAGAAATCTCAAAATCGAAACTAAGAGACAACCTGGATATGTCCGCCATGGTGGAGTTTAGATAGCCACCTACAGGTCATGCAAAACTGGAATACCATGCACCGCCGCTTCCTCTCTATCTCTGCGGCGCGATGACACCGAACATAACACGAGGAGCACTCTGCAAACACGTCGTTCCTTTTTCTTTTTTTTTTTCTGCAGGTAGTTTGACATTGTATTTAACGTGTATCGCCTGGCACAAGAAAAGGATCCTTTAAGTAGGGGGGGGGGGTTGATTCCGCTCCTGTTGACGCATACCCTCGTGAAGCTACTGCGAGACACCATCGGGCATCCACGTATGACCACGCTGTAATGTGAAATGATGGGTAGGCGTGAAAAAGATGCCCAACATACCTGATATCCAGAGCTTTATAAATTTACTTTGATTTCTTGGGAGCAACGCGCCATCCGCAAATTCCGTTTCGCGTTTGCATACGCCGGTAACTTGAAAAAATCTGACGTGACCTTCCGTTCTTTAGTGAAAATGTATGTCATAATAGACGAATATGTTCATTTCAGTAGGAATTATGGTATGCAAGCGACAGGAGGGTAGTCCTTTAGTGTATTGATATCTCGCCATTACTCTATCGGAACTAACATGTGGTGATGCAGCGCAATATAGTAGGGACTGACATTTTTGGGATAAATGTCTTTCCCGGATCGGGAAAGGGGGGGGTGGGATCCGGTGCTATTTTCAAATCTGAAATTCGCTGTGAAATTGAGTGGTGTTGACATGGTCGGATGTTATTTGGTTACTTTTTTCTTTCCAGAAGCGGCCTTTTTGGTTGCTATAATGTGCGCATTAGCATGCTTTATGTTTTCTGTCGTTGTCTTTAGAGCAGCGTGTGTTGTTACCGTGCAAGTTTTGATAAATGAATGCCACAGTCCCGATGTACAACGCACAATGTTGACCAAAGCCAAGTCAACCAACAAGTATGGTGAGTTTTGCTTTCATAAACGTTTGCTGGTTTAGCAGTATGCTATCCACATATACTTGCATTCTCAGACAAGTAACTTGAGTGAATGTAAACAGCAAAAGTGCATGTAGTAGAAGATATACTTCGATATGTTAGTAGGAGATATGCACCGTTAGTAGTTTGTTGAGCGTTTAGGAACAACAAATTGGTTCGAAGTTATGACACCGATCATGTATCATTTATCACTGTGAGCATATTTCATTTGTTAAAATCTGCCGTCATATTTGTAGTCACTTGTCGTCCTTTCACGAAGCATAAAAAAACAAAAACAAAAAATTTATAACTAGTCGGACGTTGCTGCACAGTGCCCAGAGAGTGCTCGAGGAGGAGAGCTGTTGTCACAAACAAAATATCGGTCCTGTTGTGAAGCCGTAGCCTTTCTAACCTTGGTGCACTGCTTCCTTGGACAAGAAACGATAAAAAAAAATACATGCATCGTTGAATGAACTACTACAATTTTTCATTGTCAATGTTTTTGTGTCACTATTTTATTTCCACATGTTTTTATATGTCAACAAAATTCATTCCATAATCATGCTACGTGTTTTCCTGGAAGTTAGTCCAGATGAAGATTTATGTTAGCCAAGCATTCGAAAACGAATGTATATCAGATGCAGTTTGCGCACATTAAAACCAGCCATGGTGAGCCAAATGCCTGTTTTCTAGGACTGTAGCTTATTCACAGTTGCTTTTTGCTTCATGTAGGTAGGCATGCAGAAACAAGAATTCTACCATCGCAAGCTGAATGGAAATAAATCGAGGTCGAATGACAAAGATGTTCTTCCTTGACCAGTGACTAATGGATGACTCGAAAAAAGTATGCATGTAGTAGCATGCAGTGTACAGTACTGGTAGAAAAAAAAATGCTTTGGACAAATTTTCTCACTGTGCTATGGAAGTAAAAGAGTACAAATATTCAAAACCTACAATACCAGTTAGAATATGATAGACTGCCGTACAGCTTAGTAAAGTAGCTAAGCGCATTGACATGATGCCTTTCTTGGCCAAAATGAGAAGGCTTTTGAAGTAATGCGGCACCTTTGACCGAATTGAGATTTTGAACGTAATGAGCAGGGATCTTAGCTTTCCGTGATTAGAAAGAAAAAAAAAACAAATTTCGCGCTAAAATTTTGGAATTCCAACGTTTTTCGGCCTCACCTATAGGCACATACATAACTTACGGTCTGTCCCGAGTCCGCATATTGTAAACAGGCAAGGTCGCAAATCTATGCATAAACAGTAACATTGAATCGTTATAGAGGGATGTAATATTAAATGTGTTTTTTCCTTTCCTTTTCTTTCTTCTTTTTTTTTTTTTTTTTTTTGCTCCGTTCGTGTATACCGCCACTAGCGTCAGCACTTCAAGGAACATACAACCGCGCACACAGCACAAAAATGTTGGAGGCACACTATCTCAAATCATTCAACGAAAAGATTAAGCAGCTGCATTAAAATTTATCTGGAGCGTCCCGGCGACATTCCCCCGGTTTATGAGCTGGGGTTGAAGCCGGAAAAACCTTCCCAGCTTAAATGCTGAAGCTCGCTCTATATACTCAGCAGATGAGACAAGGACTTGCAGCAACGGTATCGCAATGTGGGAAAGGGTGACGCCTTGCGCTCGTTTGGGGTATCCGGTCGGCTCTTCATCTGGCTCCAAGACTTCCTTACAGACCGAACTGTCGCTGCCCGTACGTCCCAAGGCCAAAGCCCTCAGCATCCTGTTCCACAAGGAGTCCCCCAAGGAAGCATTCTCAGCCCGACACTCTTTAACGTGGTGATGGCCGGCCTACAATCAGTAATTCCTCGTAAAGTGTCGTTTTCCGTGTATGCAGATGACGTCGCCCTTTGGACAGTAGGCAAATCACGCCCAGCCATACAGCGCCGCCTGCAGCTCGCTTTAAATAATATTCATACGTACCTCACGCACCTTGGGATGGACCTTTCACCCGAAAAATGTGTAGAGCTCCCTTTCACGCGCAAAGCTATGGCCAAATTCCCTCTTTGGCTTGGTACAAAGAAGCTTGAGCCGGTACGCTTCCACCGCTTCCTTGGCGTGGTAATCGACTCGGACTTGCGCTGGGCTCGGCACATTAAACACCTTGAAACTAAAGTGCAGCGATGGCTCCCCGCAATTCAACATCTTTCTGGCTCAGGATGGGGCTGTGATCAGCGTTACCAGCTCGCGGTTCAACGCGGCATTGGTGAGGGCGACTGTGCTTTACAGCCTTCCTATTCTGCACAGGATATTGTCACGAGGCGAAATGGGTCGGCGAATAAACAGCGAACGGTTTATTAGACTACTTGGTAGCAAAACACAAGAGTGATAGCTCTCTGAACACAACTGAGTCCAAAGAATGAATGAATGCTCCAGCATGGAGAGCACAAGCATTTAAGCGTCGCGCCGAAAAGTCTAGAAACAGCACGTGCAGCAGGCGATGTGTCTGGAAGCTTCTTTCTTCTTCTTCAGCATGCACCGGGATGAGATGTACCGTTTCGTGCCTGCCCTGGAAGTTTCTCGAAAATGATTCGTGGCATTGCCCCCTCCGTAGACGTGGCATCGTCCCGATGCCAGAACTGTGTCGGCTCATCGCATTGCGTTTGCACCCTGCGAAGCCTCGTAGCCAACGTCGTCGTCTTTAACATTGCCGTCGGCGCCGTTATCGATTAATACAGTTGTCTCGTGGTCGTCGATCAGTATTCGCAGGTCACTGGTAAGGTTTTGTGCGTCGCAGCGGTTTGTATTGCTGTGCGTCGAGCTCGGAGACCGGTCGCGTCGTGAGTCAGCAGAAGCATGCTGCTGCCGTAGACTGTTCAGTTGCGGCGGGATGACTACGCGCTGAAGGCGGGAGGCGTGACGTGAAAATCCGTGAAGCCCCAGTCGTCGGTACGGGAAACGGCGGTGGACCCGGGTGGCTTCTTCACAGTGGTAGCAGAGCGGCCTCAAGTCTGACGTTCGCCGTACGTCTGTCTTGCGAGTTCCTTGTGCGCGTGGCTTGTAGCTGAGTGGTGCAGGTTGGGCGGGTCGCGAATGCGCCCAGCTGTTGCCGTGCCGCGCTGCCGATGGTGGCTGTCGTATTCATCTTCTTGCGAGTTGGGGGTTCCCAATGGCCTGAATTCCGAAGGTAGATCACGCTGTCTTCGACTCAGACGTTTCCGTTCTTCCAGGCCGTTGAGCAGGGATTGCCCCGCACCTCCACCAGAAATGACACGAAGCGAAATGGGTCGGCGAGTCGTCGAATAAACAGCGAACGGTTTATTAGACTACTTGGTAGCAAAACACAAGAGTGATAGCTCTCTGAGCACAACTGAGTCCAAAGAATGAATGAATGCTCCAGCCTGGAGCGCACAAGCATTTAAGCGTCGCCCCGAAAAGTCTATAAACAGCACGTGCAGCAGGTGATGTGTCTGGAAGCTTCTGTCTTCTTCTTCAGCATGCACCGGGATGAGATGTACCGTTTCGTGCCTGCCCTAGAAGTTTCTCGAAGATGATTCGTGGCAATATCAACCACTTCATTAAATACACTTCGGTCCCTGTTTGCTCGAAGCCTTCGTCGATGCCTCGGAGTTCAAAGAATGGCTGAAACACGGCAAGTACTCGCTGAAGCTGGTGAGCTCCCGATTGAGGTTCTCCGTGAACGTGAAACGGCTCGGCACTTCCTCCGTTTGCGTGCTCATATTCCCCGCCACCAGCTCCTCAGGAAAATTCGATACCGCCCTGAAAGCGACTTCTATCGAGTAGCGCAGAGGACACGCCAGACTCTCACTGGCTTCATAACTAAGGACACTATACCGCCGGAAGCCCCATGGTCTCTACCGGTACCGCCCACTTTTGTACGCCTTCCAAACTTTCTGGAAAGAAGAGATCAGGTCCCCCCTCAAGTCCTACGAGCCCATTTTCATGCTCTGGTAGACGAGAAGTTTTCTACGTTTACGGCAGCATATACCGATGGCGCATCCCGAAACAACAAGTCCGCCTCAGCATTCGTCATACCATCCGTAGGCGTAGTGCATGGAAGACGCCATTCACATCCAACCTCCTCCACAGCTGCGGAACTCTATGCCATTCTTTTCTTTCTACAACACATCGCTGATTTTACACCGCGGGAATGGGCAGTCTTCACAGACTCCAAATCTGCACTTCAAGCAATTGAAAATTCCGGCATACGAGGCCAATCCGCTCCCCTAGTCACAGATGTGTTAATGGCTTACCACACTACCTGCGTAGCAGGCCACCGGCTAGTTGTCCAGTGGGTTCCAGCCCATTGTGGTGTCGTAGGGAACGAGCTGGCCGACAGCGCCGCAGAAGCAGCACTCTCGTATCGGAAACGGGCCAGCTTTGTTCTTCTGAGAGGAGACCGCCGTTCAATTCTCCGACGCCTAGTGACACCCCTGGCTTCCCGCCAATGGAGAACCGACATTCTTCCCCCCTCTATGTTGAGCAGAGTTGATCCAACGCTCGCTTTCCGCATGCCACGAAATACCTCTCGTCAAGATGCTGCATTAATCCACGGAAGGCGCCTCTATGTGGCCTTTACAGCTCAGTGGCGTTACCGCTTGAGACAACTTGACTCTCCCACCCGCTGCCACTGCGGTGTTCTTGAGGATCTGGAGCATATTCTTCTTCATTGCTCCCACTACCAACCTTCCCGAACCACACTCTCCGAGTCTCTTCGTCAGCTGGACTCTCGCCCCTTCTCACTATCGAAATTGCTTGATCCCTGGCCTAATCCAGCCCAGCAATGCTCTGCGCTCAAAGCTCTTCTGACATTTCTGGACACCATCGGACTTCGATCGTTATTGTGAAGGGACTCGTTATTTTCTTCCCCACTTTCCCACCAGCAATGGGGTAGAGTATCGCCTGTGGCGATGAAGCTCCCCACTCTCCAAAGCCAAAATAAAGTTGTTGTTGGGAAAGGGTGGAAGTACGTTGAGCCAGGGCCTTCCAAAAGACTGTCGGGTGGACTATGTATTTCGATGCTGGTGTCTTCAGCTACCTGTTTAGAGACCGTCCACTCCTGCCGACATTCTTCGGGGAAGCCTAGCGTTCGAAGTTGTTGCTTGTCATACCTGGCATCACGGGTCGGCCTCAATTCAGTATTCCCCGCAGTACGTAGAGAACGACTTTTGCGACCAATGATTATTTACGCGCTATTTAAAATGATAAACCCGCGTTTTCCCCCCCGAGAAGTATGGAAATCCTCGTTTCTCAATGTCCAAAATCAAAATCCGCGTTTTTCCGCGACCACGGAATCCTAGGATCCCTGGTAATGAGACACTTAGGGATCAAAGGATTATTGGGCGTAATGAGACTCTTTTGACCGTAATGAAACTGACCAAAACGGGATACAACCCTAAAAGATGCTCTAAAGCTTCGTAAGGTCCTGCCACTGGTATTGCCCAAGTCTTGCGCCCGCTAAATCCAGGCTACCGTACGTCTGCGTGCAGGTTTTACTTGTACTGGTTTTTATATCTCTCTTTACAGTGAAAAAAATTGCTGTTCTTGTTTAAAGAACAGTTTCGTAAGCTCTTTTTTTTTCTTGTTCTCGTTCATGTGACAGGTGCCCCCAACTATTATTATCATGCTAACGAGGCGTCAAGCCCATCTGCGTTTGAGTTGCAGCTCCCGGTATCACATTGCTGCTGGGGGGGAGGGGGGATATGTTTAATAGAAAGGAAAGAAAAATAGAAGAGGAAATGTCAGCCAGGCCGGTGCCGGCTTGCTACTCCAAGAAAAGAAAGAGGAGGAAGAAACTCAACATAAACATAATAAAGAAAAAAAAAGGAAAAAGAAAGAAAGAAGAACAGTCAGTGCAGCACACGCACGACATGGCGCGAGAAAGCCTGCTCAGAGGGCGGACGCAAGGCCCGAGTCTTGCAGGAAGCGCAGCAGGGCTGTATAGTGCTTATTTGTTTGTTTATTATGGGATATAAGAGAGATTAGCCAAGCTAGAGCTGGCTTGACGGCCCACTGGGCAGGTCAAGGTACAGTGTAGCCGAGGGACGGGACCAAGGAGGGTGGCCATGGCATTGTGCTGCACCCAAGCTGCATTGGACGGCGACGGATGGCTTGCCGTTGGGGAAGGCGTTGCTGGCAGTGCAGAAGATAATCAGGAATTTTGGCCACCTCGCCTCAGCTAGAAGCCACAGAAGTGATTCCTCGTGGCGACTGCAGAGACACGCAATGAAGAAGGCAACCAAGGGGTCGATGGACTGCATGTGACTGCTGTAGGAAGCAGCCTCAGATCTGAGCGCTTGGGCACGGGCAGCACACCGGCGGCGAATAGATAGATGTCAAGCTTCTGGGGGATCCCACACGTGGCCATAGCGTAAGCAACGGTTTATTTGTGCTTGTAGTACAACGAAGCTATTTCTAAACTCTGAAGGCCTCACTGGACTACTCGCGTATTCAATAAGTTTGTGCGCGGGTCGCGAATATTATCGGGACGCTTCGGATAGTCGATACCACCTTGCCAAATGGTTCTTTCTTGTGTGATCATTGTAGCGTCGTCTACATTGCAGACAGAGTGTCGATAACCAGAAGTTCTCGGACCCGGAAACTCTTCAGGTAACCGTTTCATGATCGCCTACCATAAAACAATTTCTTGTTTCGTTTGGGCGCTCCTTATAATACTTCTCGCTCAACTTCCGATACTATATGTCAAACGGCTGACCTATTTTCACGTAGAGTCTGCCTTTTCGGAAAACGTACACGACAAACAACTCCAACTATCGATGAACAGGGTCCCGGAAAAAATCCCTTGTCCCGTGCCTGCCGATGGTGCCTCTAGGCTGCTTTTGGTAGCCTCGTTTTAGAGCAGCTGCCATATAGTTTAGTGGGTTACGTTTTAATGAAAAAATGCTTTTTCGTGCAATGCGCAAAGTTCCGGTATATAGGGGAGGACTGGCGGGTCAACAGCCGGTATAAGTCAGCAATGCATGCATTTCCAATTAGACCACCCTCTATTATTCGGGAATCTGCAGGAATTTTGCAGTCTCAACTGTGTTCCTTAAAAACCTATACCATGGTTTCGTGAGCTGTGAGCTGTGTGCAAACATCAAGAAGACGAAGTACCTCTCATCCGGTTAAAAAGTATGATCATCGGGGCTTGAGATTGGTGATCTGCATTGACATTGGCGATGCACGTTTTTGCTACCCAAGGCGATCATTCCGCGACAAAACCATTTACTTATAAAGCGCTGGAGCTTTCCATTACTGACTACAGTTCAGTAGAGCAGTATTCCAAAGCAATCACCACAGTAACCGGGGTAGACGTGGTAAATATAACAGCAGTCCGTTTTGTTAAGAACGGTTGTTTCCGTTATGTTCCGCTCATGTTACAATTAGAAGAAATCTATGCATTATACATGATGAATGTAATCGTCGATTTTGATCTCCAATGATAAAGTTCGTACCTGAGGGTGTAGTACCAGTTGTTGTATGCCAACAAATTTGTGGTGGTGATAACGGACGCCAGAAATACAAAACGAAGACAGGCTTACAGTGTGACACCTCATCTTCTTTCGCGCGTATTCTCACAGAAGAAGGACACCAAATCGAAACAAAAGTCATCGTAGAGCAATGTGTATTTCGCCAAAAACTCCATTCTCAAAAACGATTTTCGCTAAAACGTAACAGGACGCCATTTTCCCTGTGATGGTATTTCCTAATACTCCACTCTCTCTTTTTTTCCCACATATTCTACGCAGTCCAGGAGCACCACCGGAGAGCACGGGACCTTTTTTTTTTTTTTTTCCTACCATGCCAGATGGGACCGTTTTTCCCGGGCTGTTTTATCTTTTTTCCTTTTTTTTCCCCGAAAGGTTCCTACACCCCGATGAACAGTACTGTACGTTCCAAAGTAAGGCTCTTCTCAAAACAGTTGCGCATCTTGCTCAATATGTGCGTTCATATAGTGTGAATTAACGCAATGTTGTGCCAAAACATCTATTTACAGAAACTCGATAAACTCGATGCATAAGTAGCATATCCGACTTTCGCCCCCCAGTTTGTGAAAAGCATTCACGAGTCAACCAAACCCTCGTCGGATCACACCTGGTATAGCGTCACCCTGGGAACATTTTTTCCCGCCTATCTCTGCCCGTGGGATCCAGGACATTTCCTCACCGGACATTTCGTATTGCACAAGTGCAATACTTGCCCACATCACTCTTCAAAAATAGTACCGCCCTCGAGGAGCAGGCATGTACTACAAGTGTAAATTGGCCACGTGTTTAATCGTTGCAGAGCTGTCCTGCGGCAGCTTAAGTTCGTTGATTTGCCCATCACTTTTCGCGCTCATCTGCTACCCAAGTAGCACATCCTATCGGGCCAGTCGCGGGAGCGATCGGCGCTCCAGCGGCGGAAATCGGCCGATCCTCCCCGTCAGAAGCCGATGTCGTGCCGAGCGGGCCGAGCGGCAAGTGGTGTGCGAAGAGAACCGGGAGAGAGAACGACGAGGAGGAGAGACTGCGCGGTGCCGGTGACGTTGGTGACGTCCCCGCACTTAGTTTTTCTTTTTGTATTGGCTGCGTTGCGCATGCGCAGCGGTTACTTCGAGCACGCTTCTCCCAACGAAGTGTCTCGTTTCCCGGCTGCTGGTACGAACTTCGTTGTTTGCCAAGTTACGACTTCGTCGTGTTCACAGGTAATAAGCCGCTAAAGTGTGCTTCTGTGGTTAACTGTAACTTGTTGTGTTAGTAGAAGACTTCTTGCGGCGTTTGACAGAGTACATGCAGCGCCGTACATTCAAATTGTCATGCCCTCGCTATCGTGCAACCGTCGCCAATTTCCGAAGACAAAGTAAACGCAAAACGCTTATTTGCAGAAGTGTGCATAGTTGCAAGTGGTGCAAGTGTGTTTGGTTGGTTTGCTCCGCTGTCACGGTTGTGTAAGCGTTCGGGGATTAGAATCGGTCTCTTCAATTAGATTGCTGTCTGTCTGATGTATCAGTGCGTCCGCTCCTGTGGGAAGGCACTTTGCTGTCGGCTCGCGCGGCGCGTGTTCCTATGCGTCGCCAGTCGTGCTTATATTTTCCAATTCGCAGGTGCACCGGTGATGTGATCGAATTAAGCAACGTCGCGCTGCAAGAGGTACAGGAACGTACAAAAGGAGGTCAGGGAATTGTTGCAACAAATTGAAGATGGCCAGGGCATTTTTTTAATCTCATTTCCAGCATTCGTGAAGAAAGTGGTGTATACTATACTCCTCTATAGCGAACACCTTTTTAACGAAAATACCAATACAGCAAATTGTTTTGCGGTCCCGCTGGAGCCCTATAGGTCCAATAATGGACATCCTTTTTAACGAAAATACCTTTACTGCAATTTTTTTTTTTTTTTGCTGTCCCCTGAGTTTCGTTGTAAAGGAGTTTGACTGTATATATTATATATGGTATATACTATAAACACTCATATATCTAAGTATATAAATAAGGTGCCTTAGACCCGGTCCTCTTTAATTTTACAGTGTAATAAATGTGTTGCTAAGGGCAAAACGACACTCGTTGAACACCCAGTATGTGGTCTCCTTCCTCTCCCGCAGGTTGACTTTCTGGCATGCATTGGACGAGCACCACTACCTTCTTCAGTTATCCTCATCATGAAATGCTTGTTGACCAATGACCTTGCCTTAAAATACAGCCTCAGGGGTCTGCAGAAGAAAAAGGCTTTCCAGGAAATCTCCCTACGTGAATGTGTTGTTGTGGGTATGTGCAACTTGTACGGTTTAGATTCGGATGTAGATTGACAACTCTACAAACTTCTTTTCAGAGGCAGCGAAACGGTGGTGCAGGTCTGCTACCGAAGGCGAAATTGGACGACGCATAGGAAAGTTAGCTGACCGGAATGGCGCAAGGGGACGGACGATTGATAGTCAGATACCGAGTACACACATCTTGGAGGAGCACTGTCAGGCATGCGTGCTGTTTTGTAATATTTTGTACCTGCAATACGTTGACCTTTATGTCTGTGATGCTTTAAAACATAGTATTAAACAGTGATACTGATACATGTGCATCTGGCTTTTTAATACAGACATACGATGAGTATTACTAACAGGAAGAGCACAGAGAATACGTTAGGGATCAGAATGAGGAGAAAAGACGTGAAAACAATATTCGGGTAAGAGATCGGACAGATGTCGGGCGCTGACACCAGCACAATATTGGGATGATATCGGCAGAGGACAACGGCCCGACATCTATGGCCGATACCCCTACGATATCGCCAAATGTTGCAAAAAGTTACTGGGGCGATATCGGGGCCGATATGTGCCCGATATCTTTGGCCGGTTGCTCCCAGTAATGGCCCGATACCTCCCCGATCGATTGTGCTACCTGGGAGTGGCCTGGAACTACAGTCGCTTGTGCTTCCTAGAAGTCGTTGCCACGCCGCCACCAGTATTTCGTGCCACTATCACTAGGCACACGTTCCGTTTTCTCTGCGGCGGGTCGCGAGGTCCCGCTTGCATTACGGAGATAAACTTTCAAATTTGGATCTGTCGTTGCCGGCTGGCTTTCGGTGGCCCAGACTTCGGAGACGCAGATATAGTTCAGGCTGTCAGGGCAGGTCTTCGCAGCAACATCACCCGTGAGGGAGCACTGTACGGCCTTCTGGAATGCTCTCGCCGTTGGCTGACGTCTACTCGACTTTTCCGTCACGTTCAGGGTAAGTGGCAAGTCATGTTCTAGCCATCTTGCTAGGACTGTACTGTCCTCTGCAGCGACTCTCCCGTGTTTGGATTGTTCGCATGGTATGGGCAGTACGAAAAGCAAACTCTCCTAGAGAGTGTTTTTATCTAGCTTGTGGGATTGTAACGTGCAGTTAGTGTCAATGCAAAGGGGACTACCTCCGTAGGCAGTTCGCGTGCTTGATGACAATACACACTGCTATGTCTCCCTCTATGTCGATCATTAGAACGCCTATCTGACATTTGCTCACACCGTACATTTGCTCACCGTCCGAAAGCTCGAGGCGGACAAATGCTCAGTTCAAGCTCAAAGTTTGCCTGTTGTTTTCGCAAGTTACCGTGTTTAGTGGCACAGTATAATAGAAAAAATGTTTCTTGAAGGCTAACATACTTTGTTGTGGCTAGGGCGGGAACGGGAAGACTGCGGAAGACGGGAATTTCTGCGTCATGTTTTCAACCACGCGCATGACTGAAGCTCCTTAACAATAAAATAATTCATACATGTGCACAAGCATAGAAGCATATAGGACTCACGTGGTAGTGCGTTATGAATAAATATGTCGGTAAAGGCGAAGCCGATTAGTCTAATAATGGAGGGCATTTATTGGTCGTTCATTTCCTTCCACAAATATGTTTAATAGTTGCGAAGCGGACTGGTTGAACTATAATGAAAATTTCGCGTGCCTGACAAGTGCAAAAGCGAATTAAAATATTGTGTATCAATGCTGCTTTCACGAAATGTTTTGAAGGTAAACTAATCCAGCCAGAGATTTCAACCATGACTTCGAGAAATGCAGTGGGCGCTCATATAAGCGTTATGGTCGTTTCGTGAAAATTTGGAGCCGCGACATTAGTTTTCTTTTTGTACTAGCATGCTTCAACAGCTAGTATACGCTAGAGACGCTGGGAAGGTTATCCTTATATTCTGTCGGATGACCCCATAGCGTAATCCTACAAGGAATGGAAATTTCCTAGTTAGGTGAACCTCGGAAAGGTTACCAGTACTTCATGTCTCAGGGAGCGGTCCTGCCTTGTGTATGTGAGGGGGTGTTTCTCCTTCTAGTATTCTCTGTACAGATAACGAGCACCGAAAGATTTCTGACCCCTCTCCCCCTTATTTTCTAGTTTCTTACAAGATCAGTACCACACAAATGCAGACTAAAAATTTTGAGTGCAACACCTCCAAACAACAAAGGAAAGCGAGCTGTGGCCACGGCTACGAAGGGCAAAAACGACTGACAGCTTCTAACATTGTCATATCCTGAGTTAGAAGTCATTACTTCCACCAAGGGAATATCGCAGCTGTTTTTTTAGCAGCTGTCGGACGATGTATTCGTTTCTAAAAGATGTGTTCTAAAAGTGTTTCACACAGTGGAAAAGACGAAAATAAATTATGAAACTGTTAGGGTGGGCTCATGGTAAAATAGAACGAGCTGAGCAAATGTCTGGTCTCAGCTCTGGATGGGTGAGTGAGCAGTTGTCCGCTCCCCTGCCCATGGTCCCTCTTCGGGGAACATTATTTCCGGGGCCTTTCTTCCGAATACCACCACATCATCATCCCCTGTAAATGTGTGTGTGGCATCACGCGCGTGCTGCATTTACGTACGCTACAGTATGTTTTCAGGAACCTGAAAGAACTTAGAACCTTTAGCTCCCGTGCATTGTATGTGCCAACAACCGCAACTGCCCGATAAAAAGCAAACAACAGCTTTATTTTGGTGATGATGGTATTTCGTGGTAACGACAAGCCGTAAACTACGGCTACCCCGTAGCATTCCGGCACTACATCGCGAAATGAGTCGAGTACTGATCCTACACGCAGCACATAAAGCATTACGCAGCTTTTCGTGCCAGAACACTTGTTGAGCAGGACGAAATGTTTCGCGTAAACGATACGTGGCGTTCAACTGACTGTAACCGGGTTCGCTTGTTCAATATTACGCACGAGCAACACATTTGGCGTAGTGCATATTCATGGCCTTTTTCAAGTATAGCCCATATAGCCAAAAATAGAGCAAACAATTGAAATAGGTCCATGTAACGACGTCATTTGTGTCACAAAGCAGAAAGGGAAGTGTCTAGGAAGTGCCTTTCCATTTGCACGACAAAAGACAGCCATCAACTGACACATTCCACATTGCCCCATTCCTCCCCTTTCAGTAGGAAGTCACGAGGAACAGAGAATAAAGGCTGTACTTTGTGATCGACAGGATGTCGGCTTCAAAGATGTTCTCACGAAGACAGACGCACTTGTACATCAGAGCTGACTGTTGCGTTCTTCCGGTTGATGAAGGCACATGAAGGAAAGTAACCTGGATTATAGAGCAACGCGTTTGTGTCCGAAAGGAAAGGGTGTTCGAAAGAGTTTCTCTGTGCTGTTTTCTTTCTCGCTCTTAATGTTCGTCACGCTCAATAAAAACGAGCCTCCAGACACCAAGTGATACCAGCCAGAAGGAACCGTTCGCTTATCTTGGCAGATGCACAGCACACGAAAAAAGTCCGCCTTCTTTTTTCATCCTTTTCTTTATCGCGCTTCTTAGCGTGTGGCTGCGGCTTTCCATTACTAGTTTTCTAAATTTAATGCAGAAGCAACCGGTTGTCTTGTAATGGTAAATGTTTGTCTTATGGCAACCACGAGCATAAACAAGTAAGGCTGGTGCTATTCCCCGAAAGGTCAACAACGACAACTTTGTTGTGAGACGATGAATGGGGAGTTTCATCGCCAGGGGCGATACTCTACCCCATTGCGGGTGGTTATGTGGGGAATGAAATAACGAGCCCCTTCACAATAAGGATACCGAAAGGACGAATCGTTTGAAGGACTTGCCTTATTTGTAATTTATAAATTACAACTAAATGTTTGTTCTAAACGCAGAGCTGAGGTACAATAAATAACCCCGTACAAGCGTTATAGTACAACGTTGTTATATGGTTGTTATGTGACTTGGTCACGTCCTTATTTTTTGTTTTTTCTTCTTCTTTTCTGTTCTTGCAGAATATCTCTTTCTTTCCCCTTTTTTCCTTTTTCTCTTTTTCTTTGTATGGCAAGTCGTCTCATTGCCTGGCTGACCTTTCCATTTTTCAATGAACATATCCCCCACCCCCCACCCATACAAGCTCAAGAGCCTGTCCGGTGTTTTTTATTGTGTTCCCGCTCTTCGTTTAGAGTGAGCTACAACCAACTAACCTAACTTTCTGAGCCAAGTTCAAATAAATGTTGTTTCGCATTCAGTTTAGTGCTCTACACAGCAGCCTCCTTCTGCGCTCCTAGCATGTACAGAAGCGCCAAAGTGGAGAACGGAGTATAGGCAAATTTACTTGAGGATCGTAAGCTTTCCAGTAGAAATACAATGCAAAAGCATAACCCGCTTCTGCATGTATACTTTGGGACATGGGCGCCCCCCCCCCCCCTGGAGCTCCAAGGATCCTTGTGAAAATAGTGTGCTCATTAGTCATAGGTCGTTTTGATTATTCTCAGATGTCATAATATGAACCGCTGAACACCCGCACAGACCGCAGCGTCCGTATCCAGGAAACGAGGAGGGGTTCCACGCTTCCCCACCCCCTGGAAGTACTTTGCCCCCCCCCTCCCCCCTGGGAAAAATCTCGAGAACGCCCATGCTTTGAGGGTCACCATAACTAACGTGTTGGGGGTGGACTCAGGGCGCTACACCTACTTGCTGGCGAGAAATAGACGCTTAAAGGGACTATCGCATCCAGACTCGTGTGTATGGGACCGTGTGTAATAATAATAATAATAATAATAATAAAGTTTATATCACCAAGTGCTTGGTGGGAAGTGGAGGCAAAAAGCTATAAGGTAGTAGATTGACACGACGTCAACCCCCTCGATTGTCATACCTCGAAATATATAACTAGATTACCTAGTTACAGTTGTACATTCGTTGAACAGCAATAGTAACGATAACAATATTACATAATTATATCAAGGTTAAGAATAAATGGTACTAACTATCACAAATAAGTGAATATAATGCAAAGTGCTGCTATAAGTTTACCTACGAACCGCGTACTAAAAATGGTGTCCTAAACAATATAAAGTAATCTTAGCGAGCGAAGTGCTTCAATGGTAATGTTGCTTTGCAGATGTGTGTTGTTAAGATGTGGCGACCTATGTGATAAGAGCTGGAGGCCAAAAGTTAGTTCTTTAGTGCCCAATGTTGTAAGGTTCGTTGCGGCGTAAGGTGTTGATCTAGTTGTCAGTCTTGCTAAGTTAGGACAGTATTGTTACGTTGCTTGAGTGACATGTTATACAAGGAAGTGCTTGCTAAGCGATAGCTGTAGAGGTTTGTAATCTTTATCACGTTAAGCTTTGGAAATCGGAACTTAGTTGTATGTAAGAAGGTTAGCGATGTGCCGAACAATTTTCGTTTGGCTAGAAGTAGCGTGTTCAGGTTGGTTTGTGTTGCTATCCCCATACAAGGTGAAAATATGCCCGACGTGGTAAATTAGAGTATTGTAAACCTTTAATTTTGCCTTACATGGTAAGGGGGTTCTTGGACGCCCTAGACGGCCAAGTGTACTTGTTATTTTGTTAGTGGTGTGACTAACGTCTTTGTATCACGACATGGTATGGGTGAACCACACACCCAATGACTTAACTTCTGTCACAATGTTAATTGCACTGGTTCCTAGGATAAAGGACCTGGTGTATGTGATAGATTTACATGGAGAGTGGAAGACAACTGCCTTGGTTTGGTAGCAGCTAGTTGAAGTGCGTCATCCTGGCGTACAGGACATCATGCAAAATCACTGACCTTCTCTTTCCATGAAAGACTTTCCCTGAGTCATGCGCATACACTGCTCCATCGGCTACGCATATAGTATCTACGTTCACGAACTCATATGTGTTCATGATGGGCTCCAGGGAGGATTCTAGCTGCAGTCACTGTCATCATCCGGGAACTATCGAACATATCCTGACAGAATGCCGCGCATACCATACTATGCGGGAAACCCACCTCCCACACTGCAGGCATGGCATAGTGACGGACATCCTATTCCCCGAAGGTCCCTCGAAAACCTCGCGGTATATTAGTACTTCTGGTTCATCATTAGTCAGACTACAGGTCAGAAACTCGCCGTAGAAAACATCGGAAGCGACCACTGCCGTCATTTTGAATGTCATTCCATGCGTGGATGCTGTGGTGACTTAGAACTGTTTAAACGTTCCGTTTAGAATATTGTTACAATGTCTTATCGGTCGAATATACGTGTGGGAGTACGCTTAGTATTATTCTGTGAAAGAATATTTACAGTGCATAGGAAAAATGTTCTATTCTTAAAGGGACCGAAAAGTGAATATAAACCTATCGAAACTTTATGTTCAGCGAAAAGCTTGAACCTTCAAAAGCTCAAATGTCAAAGAACTCCGCTGAAATCGCTGTAGTTTTTCTGTAATCGAATTTTCCATAATTGCATGTCCAGGGACCTAGTAGGAAACCGAGCAGTCTGTCAACAATGGCATGACCCCGCGCCATCTGTCGAGGACGCATGTAATACGCGCACTTCCGGGCGCTAATCCGGCGAAAGCGAAAATGGCAGTGGGCATTTGTGACCGCTTTCTACGTCGAGAATGTCGAGCCTCTTGGAATAAGTGCGCTGGAATTCCGCATTCGAGAACTGTCACTCACATAGAACTGTTGTTCGTGCGTTAGCGTGGTGGAAAGTGTGTTCTTCGCAGCAGAAGATTCCTCGTCCATAGATTAATCGGAGTCACATTCGTCCTCAGGAGTAGCTCACCGTGCCGTGAACATGGACTTCTTTGTGAAATTTCCATGTATCAGGGAGAAGCACTTATGTAAGCCGAAACAAGCGCTGTTTTTTCGTCGTGCAAGTGTTCATGTGTGAAATGCAAACCGACGGATACTACGGTGGATACTACGGTTTTTGCTGCCGAGAGGTAGAGAATGCGTGTGAAAAGCAGACAGACGATTGCATCAGAACTAACGAATATTTCGAAATACTGTGCCTTGACACCGAAGTACTGCCAGTGTCTTTTACATACATCCGAGAAATCGAAGAGCATGGCAACGTACACGGCAGCGCCATGTGGTCTTTACGTGCTACTTGAAAGGCAAACTGGACGGAAAACCCTTATTTCTGCAGGAATTTCAGTTTTACCACCCGTTGGTGATTCACAAGGATATGGGGTGCTCCGTGAAAATACAATAGAAAATCTCGATCTGCGTCATGCATGCTATTAGGGATGATTTCCCATCAGTGCGCTGACCTGTAGAAATGTTGTCAGCACATTTTCATTTCTTGTTTGCTGCAAGTTTTTCTCATTGCTTTTTCTTTGCTGTCACAGCATATTATAATTACTAGTTTGTACCTGGAGGGTTAAGTAACCTGTGGGCATAGATGTATTTGTAGGTTATACTCATGTCTCACTTGTATATGTGAGGAGTAAGTAAGACAATTTTCATCAGTGTCATTCAGCTGAATTGTGTTCATAACCTTTTAGTATACTTCTTAGTGACCACGTTTCCAAATGTCAACTAATAATTGAACCAAGATTGGGATTTAACACTTAATTAACTCTGCTTTGCTAAACGGAGTACTTGTAACTGATTCATTATCATGTCGCCAACTAACATTTGTAAAGAAGGACTTGAGGGCTGACTTCAACTATTATTAACCCTTGATCTGGGTTCAAAGTTAACAATGCACCATTGGTGTGCATAGTACTCCAAAATGGCTAAATAATTTATTGCATAAGTTCTCTGTTACTGTAATTGAGATGTACTTTCGTAAAGTACTTTTGACAGCCCTGCAAATTGAAACTGGCTTCAGCGTACACTACAAATGCATCGTAACATTTAATTGAAATATAATATAAGAGCAGAAGCAACGTTTTGTCCCAATTCAAACTATATCTTTCTTTTTTATTGTCCAGGGATTTAGGATATAGAGTAGGACTTCCTGCCCTGTGATGTTTTGACGTACTTGAACGTACAGTTGTAAAACCTACAACAAAATAAACAAGAGAAGTATAAACAGTTTTGTCTTTCCCTTTCGAATTTAACAAGCTAGTTATATTTTACCATTTGTTCACTTTTGTATTCTCTATTGGTGAAAAGATTACAGGAAAAATGATGCTGCAGATCAAACAATGACCTGTCATCTTGATGAAGATCAGAACATTTCTTCAGGCATGCGAAGTGAGACAAAAGAAATGTACAATGAAGGTTGTACAAAAACAGCAAATCTCCGTCGACTAAAACTTTATATATGTGGATGTTACCACATCGTGTAGTTTCCACCCAAAAGTAGGACTAGGCAAGGTTGTTTGGAAGGTTGTTGGGATGTTGATGTGCTATACCGTTAGAGCACATCAATATAGATGAGGGGCAAACACAGTAGACAGCATAATGGCTGCAAACTCAAGTGAAGATTTATTCAACAGAATAAGAAACCGAAAGCATGAGCAGAGAAAGGCAGTGCCCATGCAGTGTATGGTGAACCATATTCATTTCTGAGAAGGTAGGATCGGAAGAGCAATAAAGGGAAATGACAGCTGCGTCCGAGATAGGGGAACTCTGCAAATTTTGGGACCAATATGATGTGGTAACCTTGCATGGCTCACTGCAGCTCTGACACACATTGAACAATTCCAGTAGTTGCGGCTTCAAAGACAATGAACGTTTGCTGTTGCTCTGGGTATTCAAGTGTAGAGGATGCATCTCTAGAAAATTAATTATTGTTCCTTAGTCATAAAGTCATAACTCTATCTCAACAGGAACTATTCTCGTATCCTTCAAACATGCTAGTAGTTCTCATCGGTTTCTTCTCCTCTTGTTGACGTCATACTAATGTTCTGCACCTGTCCAAAGACTAAAAAAAAAAAAATGTCACAAAGTCTGCAACACGTAACAAATCTAGTGCTTCCATCTGTGGACTTTGCATACCTGCTTTCAGTTATTTCTGTAATGTCAACTTGAGTGCCTGGATCACACATACGAAGCAGTCTTGCGCCACTTCAACACTGGAAGGCCCCTCAAACTAAATTTGTTGATGTTGACAAAGTTGAGTACGGGACAAGAAGGATAACGTAAGTTAAATGGAATACGTCGTCGCTATATTATAACTTATACGTGTGTGACGCCTGTACATACCTAAGACGTTGTGTTGAACTCGTCACCTCGGTGAAGCAAAATCACTGGGTACTGAGCATCAGTGTGCTTCGGACGTCTTCGCAATTCGCCTTCTACGGCATCTTCGTAGTCATCGGCAGCAAAATGAGCTCAGCACATACCACACGACTGCTACAAACCGAGTGCTTTGAACCACATTCGTTTTCGCGCACTCTCCTGTTGAATCTTGTGGTAGAAACGCCTGCCGTCGATGGTGAACGAACATGATTTTTGCATCCCCGAACACCAAAACCACACCACTCATATGTAGGACTCTCGAATAGTTGACACAACAACCACGAACATGTCATTCACTTCTCTTTGCGCGACCAACACGACCGCCCACGACGTAAACAATAAACGCGATAACACAGACGACCTTGCAGATGGCGCGGCGGATCGTAGCTCGTAGCGGCGAAGTAGCTGAATGCTTTATTAACGTAAAAGCTATGGAAGTGAGCGTCATTTTTAAAATCGTGTTTAGCTGTAAGATAATGTGCGCCAGCTTCGTTCTCTACAAAATTAGCTCACACGTGGTAAGGGTTGACCAATCCTGGGAGCCCTGGACCTGAAACCCAAGTTGCTCTTTTTCGCCGTTCGCTGGCAGCACCGTCCATGTTCCGGCAATCTTCAAAATATTTATACGTAAAAAATATGCCGAATTGAGAAGTAATGCTTTCTGTGTCTTACCAAACAACGATGTTGTGCACGACAGTGGGCAAAAATATGGGGGTTATTTTTCACTTTTCGGTCCCTTTAACTAGAGATAGCGCCACACGCATCGCGGCGGTTGTTCCACTCCGGTTCCCGCGCGAATACCCCTTCCGTGGAGTCTCCGATAGTTTCCTCGCCACTGGACCACGCAACGGCCGACTTATCGACCGTATACACCGGTTCAGGAAAAGGCCCTAATGTGGCATGAACCCCACTCTTTTTGTTTTAAAATGAGCCAACTGCCTTCTTGCCCCACGTGTCATGTAGTAACGGACGTGCGACACATCATGAACGGCTGCCAACGGTACGAAGGATACCGGTCTATATAGTCTCCGGCGCCGTCCCGCCCATCTTGGCTACCCAGAGCTTTCCCTCTCAGTGCTACTTGGCCCTACTGCGCACGCTGAGGTCACAGCTGCGCTGCTGCGGTTCCCTGGGGTCGCTTGACTCTTGGGCATTTTGTGATGCCTCCCTAGCTGCAGTGCCTGCCTGAACAGCGACTGGTACAGGAGCAGTCTTCCTTTTTCTTTAGGGAATACCAAGCCTCCTGTATTTGCCCCTTTTCTTTTTCTTTTTATCCCCAATCCCTAAACACTTTCTCGTTGTTGTCGCTGATGGCACTTCTGCAATCGCGTTTCCAGCTTAATGTTAAACCCATTTGACAACATACCGTTCTGTAAGACGGCAATCCCGTTCTATCCTCTTTCCTTATGCATGTAGGAGCCCAGATATTTTCCAGCCGGTTTAGAGCACAAAGGCAGCCTGGGAAAATTGAGCTCAGAACCTTGGGCGTGCAAGAAAACACTAAAAATTACAAGGATTGATAACGCTGACTGAAACAAGAATAACATTTAGTGACGTGAAATATGCCGCTGTTTGAATAGCAACACGAAAGTCCACCGTTGGACGCGATGTACAGTCACATACTGCAGCCTAAAAGCGGTGTAGGTCGCACGATCGAAGAACTTCGGCGTCCGGAGCCTACACTTCATTCGAAAAGTTGTACACGCTTAGGACGATTGTCATTCTCTTTCACATATGCATCCTGAAACCTGTAAATTTCTATGCGTATCATGTATACTTCAGCAGTGATGTACGGTGAGAATCCTATTTGCGTAGCTTTATGGGGATGGCTTAATAGCTTATTCATACGAGAAGTGGAAATTTCCTGGTTGGTTGAATCTGCGAACGGCAATTTTGTGGTTTAGGTCTCCAGGAGAACACCTGGTTTGTGCAGGCGATTGCGAGCTTGAGTTCTTTCCTACGGATTACGAACAGTGCAAGGTTTCTGCCCAGTTCCTTGTGAAAGAAGTGCCCGTCGATGGCCTCGGAACATTTTGGGTTCACTGTCTCGAGAACAAGAAAAACAAATGTGAGCCGTGATTGTACCTATAAAAGGCGAAAGTAACTAAAAGCACCTGAGATTCAGACGTTCATTATGGAAGTCCTTACCTCTACGGGGAAGACCGAAACTCCTTTTGGACCGTTATGAATATGTCAAAAGGTCCCTAGAAATGACTGGATTCGATGGCAGTGTAAGTTCCAAAGAAACTGTAACTGCAAGGGAGTCCTCCGAGGAAATGAAAATCTGAAGGTGACCTCTGTGGTCCTTTATAAAAAGGTGAATATTTGGTCAGGCTTCAGTGTTTCACTGATGAGCTGTTGTCCGGTGAGTACCTGTCCGCTCCCCAATGATAAGACATCGCCAGGAACCACAGCTACCGTACTCACTTCAGTCTGCTCCATGTGGCACCTTTTCCAATCGAATGGTCGAGTGTAGTGCAAAGTATGCACCTCCGCTGAATCGAATGCGGGAACTTGCACCATTTGCACTGGTCCACAAAGTGCGGCCCAATCGAAGACGTCTAATGGAATTCAAAGAGGATCACGAAAGAGGTGGCCAAAGCTACGACTCGAACCTAGACCTTCCTGAGTTGCTAGGGGGCGGGGGGGTTGTAGAGGAGGTGGAGTTTCCTCTACATGAGTCCCGACCGGCGCTGATGGTATGCCACGGAGAGGCGATGACGGTGGCCTATCTCCATGGCCGCGCCGGTGGAACTGAGGCAGCTGCTCCAGGCGCGTGGCCATCTTCGTCGTTGTCCACTGGCCGCTATATCACTCCCCCCCCCCTCAGACGCGGAGCGGCGATAAAGCAGATGATGTCCGCGAGTTCACTGGAGGAGGGCAGCGAGGGCGACCGTGGTTAGCATGCACGGTTGAACAGGATGACGGCACGGTGACCGGTGGCGAAGCATCACAGCTGATGAGTAATCAGATCCGGTAGCCCGAGAAGAGCGAGGAAAAGAGTGAGGCGCTGGGGAAGTGGAGGTCCTGGGGTGCTGCTACCGGCACGGGAGCCGAAGCTCTGAGAGACCCAGAGGAGGAGAGGGTGAGGCTGTGGGAGCCGTTGAGAGACGCCGAGACGCCGGCTGAAGCGTGCCGTGACCGACTGCCGCGACTGCCGCGACCGGCAGGTGAGCGCGAAGCTCGGGTGTCGCGGCCGACAGTGAAGCAGCGCCGGGGTGCGGTGAACATCGGACTGAAGCGAAGCGTAATGAAGCTGTGATGCGCGTGCGTACCGGTTGGTAGTGCTTTGTAGGAGACAGGTCGCTATGCAGCAGTCCGCTTGTCGAGCTCAGGAAGTCATTCGGGAATGAGCAGATGATGCTGAATGCAAGGCACGGATGAGAGTCGTGGCAGCGGGTCTGGACAGTTGAGGTTGAGGGTACCGCCGCGCCACGGAGCTACCGTACCGGTCGGATAGGTAGTAGTAGAGCGGCTTCCAAGCTGCGCGGCAGCGTGCCATCAGTGCTGGACATGCGGGAAGGTTGCCAAATTTGGGATGGGAAAAGGGCCGAATTACGTCGAACTTGATGTTCATAGTTCGGGTCACCAAATGTAGAGGAGGTGGAGTTCCCCTACATGAGTCCCGACCGATGATGGTATGCCACGGAGAGGCGATGACGGTGGCCTATCTCCATGGTCGCGCAGGTAGAACTGAGGCAGGTGCTCCAGGCGCGTGGCCATCTTCGTCGTTGCCCACCGGCCGCTATAGGGTGACCGACACTTAGTTTGTCTTGGGAGTCTTTTCTCTTGATGTTTTTTTTTTCTTTTTCTCTCTCTTATTTATTTTTTTGCTACTGCAGCCAGAACCAAATTTTTTGTCATTCTCAGGCATAGCTGGGCGAACTCACTCATGAGGGCCCTCATGAGTACCCCTCACCCTCACCTCACGCCTTTGAGGTGAGGGTGAGTGAGGGCAAGCCCGCGACCAGGCCATCCGTGAGTGCACTCATGCGGTTCTTACCCTCATGAGGTCTCCTGCGAGTGCACTCATGAGGTCTTACCCTCACGAAGTCTCATGTGAGTTCACTCATGAGGTTTTGCCCCTTATAAGACCTCCTGTGAGTGCACTCATGAGGTCTGAAGGGTGCCAGGTCTGTGTGAGTGAAGTCACTGGTGAGGCCTGATGGGTGTGAGGTCATTATGAGAGCATTCAGAAATGAGGTCAAATGACCCTTACGAGACGTGGGCAAATTATGAAGTCACTAGTGATATGGTTCCAGCGACCCAGCTACACGCAGTGTGCACTTTAAAGGGCTGGTGTGCCCGTTTTAGCAATTTCGTCTACGTCGCGCTGGGAACACAGCAAAGCGTCCTGAGCTGACTTATTACTTCGTGATATGGTTCCAGCGACCCAATTACAGGCAGGGTGCACTTTGAAGGGCTGATGTGCCCGTTTTTAGCAATTTCGTCTACGTCGCGCTGGGAACACAGCAAAGCGTCCTGAGCAGACTGATTATTTCGTGATGTGGTTCCAGCGACCCCTACAAGCAGGGTGCACTTTGAAGGGCTGGTGTGCCCGTTTTTAGCAATCTCGTCTACGTCGCGCTGGGAACACAGCAAAGCGTCCTTAGCTGACTGATTACTTCGTGATATGATTCCGCCGACACAATTACAGGCAGGGTGCACTTTGAAGGGCTGCTGTGCCCGTTTTTAGCAATTTCGTCTACGTCGCGCTGGGAACACAGCCAAGCGTCCTGAGCTGACTGATTACTTCTTGATATGGTTCCAACGACCCAACTACAGCCAGGGTGCACTTTGAAGGGCTGGTGTGCACGTTTTTAGCAATTTCGTCTATGTCGCGCTGGGGACACAGCAAAGCGTCCTGAGCTTACTGATTACTTCGTGATATGGTTCCACCGACCCAGCTACCGGCAAGGTGCACTTTAAAGGGCTGGTGTGTCCGTTTTTAGCAATCTCGTCTACGTCGCGCTGGGAACACAGCAAAGCGTCCTGAGCTGACTGATTACTTGGTGATATGGGTCCAGCGACCCAACTACAGGCAGGGTGCACATTAAAGGGCTGATGTGCACGTGTTTAACAATTTAGTCTACGTCGCGCACAGCCCAGTGTCCTGGGCAAAGCTCAGGAGGCTTTGCTGTGTTCCCAGCGCGGCGTAGACGAAATTGCTAAAATCGGGCACACCAGCCCTTTAAAGTGCACCCTGTCGGTAGTTGGGTCGCTGGAACCATATCACGACGTAATCAGTCAGCTCAGGACGCTTTGCTGTGTTCCCAGCGCGACGTACACGAAATTCTAAATGCGTGCACCCTTTAAAGTGCACACAGCCAGTAGTTGGGTCGCTGGAACAATATCACCAAGTGATCAGTCAGGTCAGGACGCTTTGCTGTGTTCCCAGCGCGACGTAGACGAAATTGCTAAATACGTGCACACCAGCCCTTTAAAGTGCACACAGCCGGTAGTTGGGTCGCTGGAACCATATAATCAAGTAATCAGTCAGCTCAGGACGCTTTGCTGTGTTCCCAGCGCGACGTAGACGAAATTCTAAATACGTACACACCAGCCCTTTAAAGTGCACACAGCCGGTAGTTAAGTCGCTGGAACCATATCACCAAGTAATCAGTCAGCTCAGGACGCTTTGCTGTGTTCCCAGCGCGACGTAGACCAAATTCTAAATACGTGCACACCATTCCTTTAAAGTGCACACAGCCGGTAGTTGTGTCGCTGGAATCATGTCATCAATGCCTTTATAATTTGCGCAGGTCTGGTATGCGTCATTTGACCTCATTTCTGAATCCCCCTCATACTGACCTCACACCCCTCAAGGCCTCACCAGTGACTTCACTCACACTGACCTGGCACCCCTTACACCTCATGAGTGCACTCACAGGAGGTCTCATGAGGGGCACAACCTCGTGAGTGCACTCACGGGAGACCTTATGAGGGTGAGGCCCCCATGGGTGAGGGCTTGCGTTTGCGAGTGCCGTGGGGGTGAGTGCGAGTGAGAGCATGTGCCGGTGAGAGCCGTGAGGGCGAGTGAGGGCATGTGCCCATGAGGGCCGTGAGGGCAAGTGAGGGCATGTGCTCGTGAGGGCGGTGAGGGTGAGGGCGAGTGAGGGCATGTGCTTCTGAGGGCGGTGAGGGTGAGGGCGAGCGAGGGTATGTGCCCATGAGGGCCGTGAGGGTGAGGGCGAGTGAGGTTTCACCAAAATACCCACCTATGTTCTCAGGTGGTGGTAAGGTACAACATTGAATTTTGCAGGGGAAAAAAGGGTGACCGGCACTTAGTTTGTCTTCGGGAGTCTTTTCTCTTGATGTTTTGTTTTCTTTTTTTTTTTTTTGCTACTGCAGCCAGAACCAATTTTTTTGTCATTCTCAGGTGGTGGTAAGGTAAGATGTCCCTTCGACCTTGCCTGCGTTCAGACAGAATAGGCCTTTATAACAACGGCCTATGCGCATGCGCATGACCTAGAGGCGCCGGACAGGGCTATCTCCGTTTTCACTAGATGACGCTGTATGGGGACGACAGAAGTGGGGACCAGTCTGGAAAGATCGGACGAACGGCGCGAGCTTGTCGGTCCCACTCCGGACCGGTATTGGTCCTCTGTGCTACCCACGTTGACCTGTTTTGGCACGCGTCGAGCGTGGTTTCGTTGGAGAGTCCCTAGGATGGGACGCGTATGTGAAAAAAAGGGTCTATTGAACCCTGGACAATCCGCTCACCGTGGAAGCGCTGAAGCCGGAAAATTGCTCACTATCTCGGTCAGCCAATTGTTATGTAGTGACTTACTGGCGCATATCTACAAAAAAGGAGAAAAGATAATACAGGCGGACAGATTTGTGTGCTCCGATGCGTTCTCGGAACGGCGCTTTATCGCGAATAGGCAGCGTGCCGCTTCTATTAATGCTTACATGCCTTGCGTGCTCGGTTCTGCCATAGCACCAGTTCATCCCACCACTAGGCTACAGTCGTGGCGTTGCCCACATTTGTGAGGTCCCACCAGATGGTTACTGTGTGCGTCAGGCTGCTCGTGCACATCGTAAATCCGAAATTGGCAAACTACTTGCTCACCTCATTACGTCATCGCCTCTTTAAGACCACGTGGCTGAGCGACGTCTTGCAACACTCGCTCATCACGCGAATCGACCCTAGCTGCACCTTAGAAATATTTTGCAGCAGAGCAGACGACGACAACAGGGTGGTTAAGACGAGCAAGACAGTGACACGGACGAATCGAAACTCTCAAACGGTGATGTAAACGGAATCAACACAAAGAGAGACGATAAGGCAGAATGCCTTCCTCTTTCCAGATAACGAACGCGGTTATCTTGCTGGTTCCTCCTGTAGTAGCATGATGTATTCTTCCCGGTTGCCAGCCAGTGCGTATAGATACTCAGCTTCTTCTTGCACTAGGGCAATCGAACGTAGGCTGACGCAATACTTCCCGTGCGTTGTAATGAAAAAGGCCTCGACAATCTCCCGAACCATCTGATCCCTATGTTTAGATAAAACTGCAGTTCTGTTAAGTTTGCAGTTTGTTGCAGTTTAAGCATGAACGGATATTTAACAAGCCCACGAACATTTTCAACTTGTTCCTCTGTAATAAAGTATTCAGCCTGCGAAATACGAAGTTGAGAATCGTTCAAATAGCGAAAATATTCTATATTAGCCACGGCCGCGATCGGCAGCTGCTATGACCCGCCTGCGAGGCGAACGGGCCGTGACATCATAGACAGGGGATGTTGCCGATTCGCGGACGGTCTTTTGCAAGCAAATCCCAAAATTTGCAAACAAGCTTGCAAACTTCCCCATGAAATATGTTTTAATTTGACCTGGAGCTAAGATCGTATTTCGTTGACCCAGAATCCTACCACAAGTGTAACGTAGTCATTGTTTGTCAGGATGTGTGCGTCGCATAATCTCTTCCTCCATCGCTGACAATTTGCGTTTCGCCATATTTCTACTGATTTGTGTGCTCGCGGTCGTCCACAATTGGCTGAGCGTACTGGATGTTGGTGACGTAAGCCGTGTATCGAAGGGATGTATCCGGCGGCCCCGCCCCGCTATTTTTGCGTGGTAACCGCGCCCCCACAGCACTGAATACAGTTAATAGTCGATGTGTGTATGATAGTGAGGGATCATGAGGCCATTTCCGGCAGAGTACTCGGAATTCGCGACATTTCATGGTCCCTTTAAGTAGAGGAGCACATGCGCAGTCGCGGCAATGTACTGCCAAGTGGCCCTTTGGTGCCGGACTGGAGGCTTAAGAGTGTTCCATCAGTCACACATTCAAACCATCTCCCGGTTTGTCCAATATAAAACCGTCCACACTCAAGTGGGGTACGGTAAACGGTACCTTGCTCGATGTTAACAAAAGGCTTCCTATGTTGAACCTTGCACCCTGATATTTCCTCTGCTTGGTTGACTCTGTAGGGATTGTAACTTCAAAGGAGCAGAGAATACTACGTTGATGTTATACCTTGCCCCAACTTTCTTAAGATTGTGCGATATTTTATGCACATAGGGTATGCAAATGGGCCTACCAGGTGGGTGGTCTCTTGGCTGTTTTGGTTCGCCGGACTTCAATTCCTTGATCAAGCCTTCAGCCACAGCTGTCAAAACAGGTTCAGGATAATCCGCGTTGTGTAGTCTTGGGACTTGTAACTGAGAACTGTGCGTAACATTATGATGACATGACCTAAGGAGAGCAGTTATTTTCCCCCGTTTTCGTGATAGCCCTGTTGACCATCTTGGAATGCGTTGAACTGTATGGCAACAATCTTTTTTTTTTTTCTTGGGTTGTAGATTCAACAGCTGTGATGTGCGTATTCCATCATGCGAATATCCAGGAATTGCAGACCCCATTCTCCGACATCTCAACAGTAACGTTAAGACCAACCATGCACCTTCTGAACACATCCAAAACCATTGCTCCATGTTTCGATCCCTTTTTGTAGAACACAAGAAAATCATCCACATACCGTTTCGCATGTAGACTACAACTCTGTGCTGATGGACCTCCCGCACTTTCCCAGATAAATCTCGCATAAAATCGCATAAAATCGCATCATAGGCGGGCCCGACTTCTGAATGTACATCTGTTGCCCATACTTAATAACGGTGCCTGCCAAATATGTAGTCAAAAGTTCCATAAAGGTAGACACTACAATGTCGGCCTTGTTTTGAAATACCACCGGGCCCGTATCTTCACCAAGCTCCTGAACTGCTAGGAACAGTGGTTGGTGAGGCAGATATCCTCCACGTCGACTGAAAGGTTGCCGAAGCCGGAAGCTCCTTGCTGGAGAAATTGCACAATGGTCTGGAAGATCTTAACCACGAAGGGGCCCGGTACTTGTAACTTGATAAGCTAGGCGTTGTAGGAAGGTTTTTTGCTGTGGTCGCTATAAAGTTCTCAATTCTCATTCTGTCATTTGGGTGGTGACCGGACCCAGGACAACAACAAAATCTTCGTTTTCACTTGTTACCAGGTTAGCCTCCGTTGCCCTGAAACGCTCAATGACGTATTTCAAATCGTTACTTCCTGAAGAGGGAAGCGGAAATGCTAGAATAGACCGAACGCACTGCGCAACACATGCCACTATGGCCTCTGACGGTGCCGCGTTTGCAACCTTTCTTATCAACCCCAACAACTCCGGTTCTTTGGTATAAGGCTGAACGCTAAATTTTGGTCCAACCCGCGAGCAGCTCAACAGTCAGCACTTTCTCAGGGACCTTGACAACTCTATGTCGGTCACTTCCTGTGGGACGGGGCGGTTTTCTTCTTTCTTGGGACAGCGTTAGGCATTGCAGCTTGTGTCTCCAAAATGTCTCGTGTAGTCGTTGCCCGAGCTGGCTATAACGTCTGTAACTGCCACTACTTCTGTCTTCAGGATCGCCTTCTACATAACAAGGCGCTCTTAAACAATTGCGGTACAATTTCACGTGTAGCCAACACTCACCTCGCAGGATTTTGCTTATCCGTCTGACATACCCGCAGGGGGAACCGGAGAAAAGGTCTCCGGAAAAAGGTCCCCAGCAAAAAGATCCCCGGCGTCAAAAGTGCGTCCCACGTAGTTATACTTTCTCGCTCGTAACTGTACTCAGAATTAGTTAAGAAATGCTGGAATATACATGAGATGCTACTGACAGAGGTGAACCTCCGTTTATGCCTTTGTCTCTCACCATACACAGCTTGACCCTAATGATTATATATATACTCCCACTTCGATGCCAGATACCGATAAAACTTGCCGGTCAATCTGCGTGGGATGCACTTTTGAAGGGACATTTTTCTCGGCGACATTTTCTCCAGTGACCTCTTCTCCTACACCCGTTCGCAGGTGGGCGTAAGAAACCCAAAGACCAGTCGCACTTCTTCAGGCACGACGTGTCTATCCAAGGCGCTGCCTTATTGCCTCCCATATAAGATGCAACGGTCGTCGGAGTCCGTAATCGATCGCCTGCGGCTGAACGTCCTGTTGACAGCAGCATTCCTCCATAAGATAGGTGTCGTTAGATCGTAGAACTGCTCAACTTGCGAAACCCTGGAGAACACCGAGCACGTGTTCTATTACATTACATTATTCTATACAAGGTTCTATTATGTGTGCCCTAATGTGGTAACGCCGAATTCTGACCTCGCCGAGCAGGGCCCTGCTAGAAGTTTGCTTTGTTCTGGGTCACATATACTTAGTGGAGATATGTGGTATCTCTTTGTCATCTTTTTGGGACTTCTGTTTAGATGACTCCTATCATACAGGGACGGCTTGCATAGTACGCGGGTTTCAGGTTATTCATGTCACATAGCGGCGACTCGCCGCATTGACCAGTGACTGGTGACTTTTTAAGTTCAAAGATAAATAGTATCTTAATTGTATTTCAAATACTTTTTGAAGTATTTCGTACTCTATCGTAATTACTTTAATTTTCATGTATTTATACTCTATCTTAATTACATTCTAACGTCAGTATTTATTATCTTATCTTAAATACATTTTTGAGTATCTTGTACATGTCTGCCTGGTTGTTTCCTTAATTTTATTTTTTTATTTTTCCCTTTCTTTCCTGGGAATAGCAAGCCGCCGTAGCGGTGGCTAACCTTTCCCTCCTATTTTTTTATGTAATAAACATACCCCCCCCCCCCCCACAATGTGAAAAAAAAGTAGGGGATAGGCATGGCGTACGGTTTTTTTTTTTTTTTTTTGTCTGCTCCGTGCAAGCTGTCCGGACTTCGGACCAGGATAGCTAATAGAAAAGCTAGAAGCACATGAACGTTGGTTATGTCACATTATTCACAAGTTGCACTACAAATGTTGTCTATTGTATATGTACCTTTGTCTTGTGGCAAGGTATACATAGGACAGACAGGCCGTTGGATCAATATTCGCACAAAAGAGCACCAAACGTCTACCAGGTCGGTAAGGGGGGGGGGGGGAGCTAATCTGCCTGCTCATTGTCGGGTGTGCGGATGTTCTCCGTTTTTTGCCCAAGTACAGATTATTGGCAGCCTGGCAGGGGTTTCTCGCACATGCGAGGGCATGGAATTAATCGCTGTGTAAGCGTTCCCTCGTTATCGCTTTAAAGAGTTTGGCTTCCTTCAAAAGTCACGGTGAGCACAGTGACACGTGTTTCTGTATGAGTGTCTGTTTGCATCATGTTTTTATCTTGTTCGCTGCTCGGCGCAAAGGGGGGGTTCTTTGGGGGGGGGGGCAATTTTATGTCGTTAAACCTGTTGCTAGTCCCACCGTGTGTTTGTCTCCTTTCCTCCTGTGTCTGCGTTTTTTGTTTTTTTTTCGCTCGTTTGCGCGATGCCGTATGTGTGAACTAGCCTTAAAGGCTAGTTCACACATACGGCAACGGCAGACGGCACTGCAAATCGCGCCGTTTCCTCGCTGCTGTGATCCGTGGTGGCCTCCGCGGCACGGCAAAACAAAGTTGAGACATGCTCAACATGTGACCTCGCCCACTCTCCATCGACTGGGGGGGGGGATGTAGGGGGAAGGTGCGGTCAGCCTGCTCTGAAGTGGCGGCTCGGTGCACCCACGGGAGGGGAGAGATGATGGTGGCACAGGAGAGGGAGGGGCGTGCTAACCCTCTTGCTCTGGGATTTTGGTAGTCGAAGAGGACAACCCGCCAAAGAAAACAAGCGAGCATCCCTCAGTAGTCTTCATTGGGATGCTCCCTGTACCATGGTAACCGCCAGGATTATTGGCGAAGTTACCCCATGACAGACCTCTCCATCGACCAATGGGCGTTGCGCATGGAAACTGCCGGTGCCTACCGTGTTTAGCCATGGGAGAGAAGGAAGGGAAGAAGATATGATAATGAAGAATCCGTGTGTTCGGGAAAGCACGAGACCGCGGCGCGAACAACGGCGACAAGAGACCGCGTTACGTCGCCTTGGCGTTATCGTTCGCCGTCCCTGCCATTGCCGTATGTGTGAACTAGCCTTTAATATTACCAACAGGTCCAACACCGAACCCGTCTACGTTATGTTCTTGGAGTGTGCTGCTCTTGCGCATCCCTGGCAATGGAGCAGGTATATATAGCGCCTTTAATGGCTGCTGAATGTTCCAAGCTTTACCTCTTCCCCCCTACTCTATATCCATGTGTCTGATAAGAATAGGTAAGAACCAGCTTATTCGTGTATACATGGGGAGTCTCACATATGGTGTCTATTGATAGTGCTTTGCGTGTGTAATGCTCTGGAGCAGACTAGGGGCCAGGGATGTTCCTTTTATCTTTGTTTCGTTTGGAGGGTGAATGCCCCATGCACGTAGGCGTTTTTGATGGTGACAGAAAAATGTGTGTGTGTGTGGGGGGGGGGGGGTTACTGTTGCCGGTGCAGTGAGCAATTGTCCGGCATCACCGCTTCGACGGTGAGCAAATGTTCGGTGAGCAATTGTTTGGTGAGTAGTTGCCCGGTGGACAATTGTCCACGCCCCGAACGGAATTACCCGCATATACTATCCGGTATGCAACTGTCGACCGTTCTCATCCCGTTCTTGCACGTGTGGTTATGTGTGTGTTGGAAGCCTATATATCAGGGCGAACGCTATACGGATGACCGACCATTCATTCTTGCAAGCGTAGTAACAACTTAGATGCGTGCTGTTGGCGTTAAACATATCAAGCGCATGCTAACTGGCTGGTTCAACACAAGGAGCATTTCTTTGTAGAGTGCAGAAAATGACAAAACTTTGTGTATCGTCGTCTCTCCGCCATTCCAATAATGTGCCATCCGTTTGTATGCGTCTTCTGTGGCCCGAAAAACGAAGATTTAGCTCAGATGACACGAAATTTATACGCGTTTATGAAAAAGAGCGACCCTGATGCCCAGCCAAAGCTGCCTGGCTATACAGACTGATCGGCGCAGCCCAGCCGGCACCACTACCATCCCCCACAACAACCGGCACCATTTCAATTTCCGAGACCGTAAAGTAAAACCCAACTTCCCACAGAAAACGATCGACCAATAAAACATACTTTCGCTGCGCTATATATGAAGCCTATATATGACGATGGCGAATTTTATGGGATTTCCCAAACGGAAGGAAGTTGGGAATACTTTATTTTTTCCTTCCCTGCACAGCGGGCAAGTTCTCAATCTCCGTCCCGAAATCTTTGACCGAAAACGTCTCTGCCATCTCCGGATCCCGGATTAGTTCCAGTCACGTGTGTGGGTGAACCAGCTCGGAAATCGGAATGCCCTCGGCGGCCGGCAATTTATTTGATGGCCGGGACTGCGAGTTGTTTCTCAGACTCTTTCCTTTCTACCCAACTCGTTTGCTTCCTGCAAAGAAACTCGTCACAGGAAATGCGCGCGACAGGACAGTTAAAGTTTTCTCCCAGAAAAGTTAGTGCCGACGACAGCGGTTGCCTAGAAAACGCTGTTTTCATCGCTTCGGATTAAATGAAGGAAGACATCGTCATTGCTAAAGTGGGCCTCTGTTCCTTTTTGCCTGGGGAAGAAAAGGAAGGGATGCTGGTCACGTACCCTCGGACGCAGCTGGTTGAGTAATGAGGGTCGTTTTCGTGGTCGGCGTTGAAAGAGCTGTCGTGGCTTTTGATTTGCCACACATCGCAAATCGCTTTGGATGTTTTTTGCTTCATCGTCGGACATGTTCTTACACATATTACGCCAAAGTTGCTTGCCTGGTATTTACCGGTGTGTACATGTCCAGTTCAAATCATGTAAAAGCGTAGGAGGATGTCGTACGTGCGTTACATTGCTGAGCTGAGCTTTTATTGCTGGTGTTCTTAGCAGTTATCGGGACACTCGAAGGTATATTGTTCGCCGATTCAAAAGTCTGAAAATCGAAACGCCAATATGCATGATGGGGTTTAGGACGGAAACTACAAGTAAGAAAGTTTCGTAGATCCCTTCGGAAAACGCACAAGAACACGCTGTTTGTGGCACAGCACAGAGCAACTTAACAAGTTCTTGTGAATACTACTTAGTGATCAAAATCTCGAGGGACGGTCATTGGATTTAACTTTTGCATCGCTTGGATTTTGTGTGGACGGAAACGGGGCACAAAGCACAAGGGGACAAGACAAAGCATGCAGGACAGCAAATCAGGACAGGGCAGTTTAAATCGGGGGAATCGTGCACGACCCCTTTTGGAACCTCGAATGGATTTGCGCGGCCGCGCTGAAACGCTTCATGGATGGAATGTATCAACTTGTCCGTCTGATTAGAGTGTACCCTAGTCTGATACTTTCTTATCGCTGTCACTATGCCTTCTTGGCTCCAAGTAGGGCTTTGTGTCGTGCAGTTATTCTGAGTTTCCCTCGTGCTTCTCAGTATGTTTGTTAGAATTTACTTCGCACTGTGACATGAAAGCTAAATTCGACAATTCAAGAACGACATACTTTACTTTCTGCTGAATGGTGCACGCCATGTTCACTGTCAACTGTGCTGGAGAGTAGGACTGCCATCTGCCGCTAAAGGATCAATTCTGCCGTGACAGTGTTGCCGGCATAGAATGTTACGAACTTTATTTTCGCTTTTTTGTCATCGTCATCTGCGGAGTTATGAGCCTTTCTTAGGTCCAGGGCACCCTGTGGATCTGACAAATTTATTTAGACCTGGTTCATTCCTGTTCGGTTCCCAATACGTATATCTACTAATTCCTTAATAAAAAATAACTCTAACCGCGCTAGCCCCAGTCTTAGCTAAAAGTCTAAAGCTCTACTCCCGATGTTTCTAGTTTTGCTCTCACCAATTCTCATCTATTTGTTTGCTCGCGTCTGGGCTTGTGTGCCTCACAAAGTGTATAGATTTGTGGCCTCTTTGCTTTCTCCCCCACCCTCCTTTTGGTTCATATTGTTTTATATATAGTGATCCCTAAATAACGCGTCCTGGAGTAGCCAGTCCCGAGTGTTTGGGGACTCACCTGTCCGCTGCTTTTTTTCTTCTTTTTTTTTTTTAACAATCGATCGACTCCCGAAGAATTTCATCGTCCGCTATCAACCTGCGTTCATACACTATACCTCGAACCAGTCGACCCTCCTCGGTAGCCCAGTCGGTAACGTGTTCAAACCCGGCCGATGACGGTAGCAATGTGGCGGAGCTAAACATTGCTTCCAGCCCCGTGTGTTGCGTCCGTGCGTCCGACGCGCGTCAAAATTATCCCCAGTCCTACCCTGCGGCACGTGCAACGCATGTCGCCATACCATAGGCAGATAAACCTTACGTGTAACATCACGGCACCATTATCATTATTTATTCTAACCAGTCTTAATACGAGACGGGGCAATATGAAATCGCGTCCTCCTGCGAAGCTTTCGCGACTGCATGTATACTTTCAAAGAAACTCTTGGAGCAAGCCCAGGGCGCAGACTCTCGGTTCGCGAAGGTAAATAGAGTACTCCTTGACAAATGCAGACATGTACTCAGCGAATGTTTACTGCCATTAAGCACTCCAAGTACTCTTAGAGGCACCGCGCAACCCATTGAATACACGCATTTTAAGAACCAACATTGCTTCACGATCTTGCACAAACACCACTTAACGTGCAAATACGATAACGTGTATGGTGCCCATAAATGAAGCGCGCAGATAGTCTGCGTTTCCTTGAAGATGCAACAGGCAGTTCTTTCATGTGACTTTAAAAGCAAAAACCCAAAGGAGAAGAAAGGGTATCACAAAGTACTCTGAGCTGCGCTTCCATTAAACACAAATCAAGCGGTGCATTTAATATTCAGGAGCAATTATTGAACTTGCTTAAAGGACCTGGATGCATGGAATGCAAATAGATGCAGTTGTGAAAAAAAGTCAGTTCCTGTCAATAACCATCGCGTGTTTGGGATTCGAATTAACGCCATTTTCTCTGGTAGAAAAACGGGGTAGTTGGTAAATCATAATTGAGAATCACGCAGCACAGAGACAGGGACAAAGATTATTAGTTATTATTTATTTATTTGATTTGTTTTTATTTTTCATTTACTTTGGCACTTTATTTAGTTATTAGTTTATTCACATTTTTATTATATCACATACAAGTTCGTGCCATGCTTTCGAACCAAACAGCCTCCCCGTTCGCAGCCTCACCTGGAGAGTTTCGCTGCCATCCGCTAGACGGCGCAGTATTTTCCACACGTGGTGGATTGTACGCATATGTGAATATTATGGTTCGAATGTCGATGCGAATAATCATTCGACTCGATTTCTGAATCGAATGCAAAAATTATACATTCGAATTTTGAATCCAATCGATGTTTCCTCTAAATGGAACATACCCGAATAGCAGTACTTCAGTACTGGGGAGCTGGCCAAGGCAGCTAGCACCAGCAACCTGCGCTGTGTGCATTCACGACCTACCTCAAGGACATACGTGCTGATATAATCTTTTAATTCATTCAGTGCTTCCACACGTCAAGCGTCCTGGAACAGCTGGTCGCACCAGTGCGACCTACGTTTCCGTTTTTTTTTTTTTTTTCGTTCCCTCCTATTTCTATTCTATTCTATTCTACTTCCGAAGCTGCACACGTAAGGCAAAATACGGTACAAGACACTGCATAAAACAAAGTGAGCGCACCTTCATATTCTGATCCGTATGCATGCTGTAACACATTTATATCCGTACATGCGCTATGAAGTGCATCCCGCCTGGTTATACAACATCATTCGCTTCGTATTCCATTCGGGTTTTATAATTATTCACTTCATATTTGGCGTAAACAACAAGATTTGGCCCAGGCAGGCCATTAATATGAACGACACGAACGTGTAAGGCTCCAACGGCCAGGAACTAAAGAATTCAAGTAACTCAGGGAAAATATGCTGATCAGGTTCGGTTCCTGCAGTCAGCACCTTTTCCCTGAGTTACTTGACTTCGTATATGCTTCGGTTTTAAAATAATTACTCGCACGCGCCTAGTGGACTGCATTAATACTTTGACATGATCCCCTCAAGCCTTCTAAGGTATTCTTGGGGAAAGGTCCTTCGTTCTTTGATGATGGTATTGTAGCAGAAGTCAGAACTCAAATAGCGGAATACCTCAATGGTTGTTCCCCATCACCAGAACAATTGGAAAACTTAAAGGTCTTGGCTCGATGCCTTTTCCAGAACTCAGGCCGTAAGCGTGCTCGTGGACGAATCTCCCTGCTTAATCGGCTCGCGGCGAAAATACGAGAGAGAGAGAGAGAGAGAAATACATGATGACGATGATATGGGGATGACTTCCGCTCATTGAGCAGAATGCTACCCCATTGCTATTGGGGAAAAATGAGAGGATGATGCTGACGACGAAAATACGAATTGAACTACGAGATGCTCCGTTACCGCCGCTTATGCAAGAGCACCTAGAAACGCTCCAAGAAAAGCACCGTCGCCCCATCCACTCGTCGCCCGGTGCAGCTCGGAAGCGGTAAACCCGAGATCAGTCAATTGTACAGGCCATGGTGTTGCAAGTTTCCTTCACTATGCATCGTACCCAGAACTGACAACACACACCCGTCGCTCTAATTCCTCTGCTACTGAAGATCCAAACGACGTCGTCAGTGGATTTGAGATTTTTTTTCGCAGGCTGTACGCCTGTACAACCAGACAACAGTGCCCATGGAAATGACTGTTTTAGTGAATTGCCGGTTCTGTCTGAGGCCGATCAAGCGTCCCTCGAAAGGCCGTAAACAATACTGGAGCTTGCCTGCGCTGTGCGCAGGGCAGCTTCGGGCACTAGTCCTGGCCCAGACGGTCTTTCTCCCGAATTTTAGGCGACATTCTGGCCTGTCAATTCGTCGTTTTTTCTTTCAAGTTTTGCAAGCATGTATAAGAGGCGATGCTTTCCCCGCATCGCTTTGCCTGGGACATATCGTGCTACTTCCTAAAAAGAACGGGGATCCTCCAAAACCAGAAAACTGGCGCCCAATCACCTTTCTGAACGCCGACTACAAAATCCTGACGTCCGCTTTGGCCCCCAAAATCCAGATCGTGCTCCCATCAATAATTCACCTCTCGCAATCGTCCAGTGTACCAGGCCGAAGCATGTACAACACGTTGTTCGGCCTCTCTTCGTTTTGTGTCATCTACTCATCCAGGTGGATACCTCTTATCACTTATCACTCTTTCTACTTCGGGCGTATGGGTTTCCAGATGGGATACTCAGCATCGTCGGACGCCTATACAGCAACCATCGCAGCTGCTCTCCTGCAAAGGTTTTCCTGTCAGTATATATCCAGCAGCAAGGGGTGTCAGACAGGGGTGCCCACTTTCCCCAATCTTGTTCGTATTGGCAATCAACCCGCCATTGTGAAACATCGACACCAACATCCGCATTCATGGTTTACCCCTTCCAGCATTCGGCGCTTGGAAAGTAACAGCCTACACTTCTTCTCAGTGACACAGCGTCGCGTCAGTGGCAGAGGCCCTTCCCGTGTATGATGCGTATGCTGCACTGTCCGGTGGCGTGTTGAACTAGGATAAAACAAACCTAATGCCCCTTGGCGACACCGGTTCTAATGTATACTGGTAAATGTCTCTGCGCTGTACCTCCTCTCTCAAGATCATTGACGTTTTATTCCACCGGAACGGCCCCATGCATGACAACTGGCTGCAGGCTTTGCATGAGTTTCAGTCCAAGTGTCAAGCCGCGGAAGCCTTCGACCTCTCGTACCTTGAACGCGCCTACTTAGCGCGAACTGTTTTCTGTTGGCGTGTACGGCACTCGGCCCACGTGTTAATTGCACCACACCAGACAATAGCGAGGTTCCACTTCGCAATGCTCTCGTTCTTCTGGAAGAAATGTCGCAGACCAATTGCACGGATCTTGCTGTCACTTCCTGACATTGTCCTTATGAACAGAGGAATCGCCATGAGAACTGCGCTGCGTATTCTAAATGGTGAGCCGTAGCCAACCCAAGTTTTGTTGCTGTATTGCATGGGCCGCCCACAAGATCTCGTCTATACCAATGAGCGAGTGGCTCCATCGGCTGCGTCACAGCCAGAGTTTCATGCCGCCGTGCACTCCTATCACCGCAAGCTGTTCTCTGTTCTACCAAGTCACTCACTGGCTTCTTCTCGTAGCTGTCGGAAGCAGTGGTTTGCCACGAAATGGAGAACAATGGGTCCAATACCGGGTGACGCCTAAGAAACATGTCGTGAAACGGTGCTGGTTGGTCGGTGGCACCCTGGACTTCTGCGTGATGAAATGTGGTGGTTTCTCTAGGATATCCTACACACACACGACCATCTTTTCTTGTGGAACCTTCTGTCGACAAACAGTTGTCCCTATTGTGGTCACGTCGAGACGTACAATCATGTGCTCTACGAGTGTCACACGGCGATGATCCTTTTGGTTTTGTTCAGTCGCCGTTTGACCTGTGTCATTCGACTGTCGCCTCCGTTCCACCGCCATAGTGTTCTTGTGACTGCTTGTGGCGCCGACATATTGTGGACAGTGCGCTGTAAGGTGGTTGCACAATGTCGGAGTCGCACCCCGTTGTTCTTGTTGCTGCGACGCTTGCGCGTGAATGTGACGAACTTCCTGCAGCGGGAGCTACTCGTGCTCGGACGTTATCGGTTCGATAGGCTGCCGTATGGGGTGCACATTCCTCAGTTTGTGCAGAGAACGGCCACGTATCAATCGTAGTTTATCCTGTATAGTGCTTGTGTTTTTTGTGTGTCGTATTTTATCATTCGAGTCCCTTCAGTTTCCTGTTGCCATCGCGTTGAAGTTGGTGTTGAGCACAACCTGTGCACACACAGTTAGCTGGGACACCCTGTATGTATACAGGGTGTCCCAGCTAAAAGCGAACATATTTTTTAAAAATATATATAACACTTTTTCCAAGATGAAATCAACTGCAATATAGCATATGCTGAAGGGCACTCCCTAGGAGGGCATTAGCAAAGTCCAAAGGCAATGTCTTAATTAACTTTCATTAATTAACTTTTTAATTATAAAAGCTACAAAGTTGTCCCAATAAGAACATCTGTTCCTTTCGGTTACCTGATATCGTAGCCATTTTCAGAACAAAAATCCGTTCGATAGATCGCCCGCAAAAAATTCGTGAAGGAACGTCATTTTTTTCTTTATTTTGTTCATTGCGCTTCTTAGAAGACGCGTCTTTCCTTCACCCCCAATGTGAGAGGGAGAAAGAGCACACTATCGCCTCTCGCGTCCTGGAAAAGATTAAAAGGAAACAGAAAATGCAACCCAAGATAAGGCCAGTTCCGATAGAGTCACCCGATAAATTTGTTTTGTTTCTCGAAGTTAACGCTCATCTTCGACGCATGAGGCGGCACTGTACTCCTTTCCCTTCTCACGTTGGGGATGAAGGAAATACGCGTCTCCGAAGATGCGCAATGAACAAAATAAAGAAAAAAATGGCGTTCCTTCACGAATGTTTTGCGGGCGATCTATCGAACGGATTTTTGTTCTGAAAACGGCTACGATATCAGGTGACCGAAAGGAACATATGTTCTCATTGGGACAACTTTGTAGCTTTTATAGTTAAAAAGTTAATTAATGAAAGTTAATTAAGACATTGCCTTTGGACTTTGCTAATGCCCTCCTAGGGAGTGCCCCTCAGCATGTGCTATACTGCGATTGATTTCATCTTGGAAAAAGTGTTATATATATTTTTTAAATATGTTCACAGTTAGCTGGGACACCCTGTATACGTACGTGTACTCGTATATACAAAGAAAATTTTATCGCGTGAAGGGGAAATAAAGTACGTATTAAGCCTAACGCTATCTCAGCTGCGCAGTGAAGTGGCAGAAAGCAGGGAAGTGTCATGCTGCAGGGCGTGCAACATGCAACAGTGCGTCCAACATGTTCCTATGTCGCATTGAAAACTGCACCTTTTTCTTTGTAGCCTTTGCCATGTGGGAAAGTGAAACAAAAAAAAAATCTTGAACACCGATGGACAGCCTTTCAAGGAAAAAAGCGATCTTCTTACCCCGGTACCAGGCGACTGCGACACAAGAAAAGTAACTGTCATCACAAAACTACGGCGGGTTCAAGGTTCCCGCAAATATCGCTGCGTTTAACCTCATGCAAAGAAATCAACAGCGTCCTACATAAAGCGGCAACATGGTAGATAATCCGCGTCGCTTTCATACAAAAGTCTACATTCATCGAGATCAGCAAAGGGCGCTCCATTCTATTAGATTGGCGAGTTCCTATTTGGCAGATAAAGAAACCAGGGAAAACACAACGGACATGATTCATGACTAGTTTTTCTATACTGCAACAAGCTGTGCCAAAACGTGAATTGAAATTCGACAAGCGGATTGATCGAGCAAAGTTGCATTCATCTATTCTCTACTTGCATTTCTCTCCCTGTTGCATCTCGTCCACGTCAGCTGCGAAAAAATCGAAAGCCTATGGTAGCGCCCAAGCACAGTGCACGTATCTCCCTGTGTGTGCTTTAAACTAAATAAGCAGCTTAATCTATAGTGCAACGGTGAAGATAGAGCGACCTATGGTTGCAGCACAGGTTTGATTTCCCCAAGGAACATAAGACGCGGCCGAGAAAGTACGCAGCAAGAAATGTCCGGACGTTATTCGGTTTTGTTCCCTGGAGTACTTTCCTTCTTTGAGCAGACAACTTTCATCTTTGCAGACAACAGGTAACAAAACATAAATATAATGCCGCGTTGTTGCATTTGCGGTCAGATGAATATTGAAATTTCTGCATCGTATAACTAGATGAGAACGCCTGTTGCTTCAGCTACAAGAAATGAAATTTCAAGCAAGGAGAACGGGATGAAGTGGTACATCACTTCGATTCGTAGGTTTTTTTTTTTTTTTTCTTTTTCACCTGTCCTTTTCTTCTTTTCCTCCTCATATGTGTACATATCTGCAAGAAGAGCTGTGGCTCTCTGCGTCTCGGTCACGGTAAAGGTGCCAATACCTGCGACAGATATGAAAGAATTTTTCCACCCCTCGTCCAGCATTTTTATCGACTTCTATGCTCCAGGTTGGTAATTTGTCACTAAGTCAGGGTTTAATATTGCGCGTATGACGAAAGCGTATTTTCTACTGACAGGCTTTTTTTATTACATGTGAACGCTGCGAAGCAACTGTGGCTATAAGCGGCGTACTGATGTGCGCAGATGGAAGACCTCCCAGTCTTGGCACGACCTTGGCTACCACGAACGAGTGGAACGCCTTTACCCGCTCGGCCATGCCGCTGGTCCAGATGGAAGTTCTCATCCGACATTGCTCGGTTATACCTATTTCCATATCTTGTCCTCAGTGCTCTCGGACTCATTCACTCATTATCGTCATCGTTGTCATTCTGTTTCCTTGTAGGTATAGGATTTCCTTCTCACTGAGAACATACGTTATGACGCACACATCAACATCACATCACCAATTTGCACAATGTCTTCCTTAATAGCTCCATCCCTATGGAGTTGTTGCTAATGGAGTTGTTGCTCGAATGTCTTCCACCAACGCTGCATCTGTTGCAAAAAGAGAAGGAAAGAAGGAGAAATAAAGCAATGTTTCGGAGGACGTGGGTGGTTTACGCATACATCGAGAAGTTACCCGTCAAAAAGAACTCGTTACGGGTTAAGTTACCGTGTGAAAAATTTAACTAAGTTAATAACGAAGTTCTTCAGTCTGAAATGTAACTCGCAGTTACAGAGTTACTGAAAAAAAAAAGAACGAGTTACTTTAAAGCAGGGTGTCCAACCGCAAAAAATACGGGTTCGGTTCGGGTTCACGTTGTTTTGATTTCGTTCCGGTTCGGTTCCGGTTCGGCCACGCCAAGAATCGAACCGGTTCGCAAACCGGTTCGCAGCTCCCAACCGGTTCGCGAACCGGTTCAACGCTTCCGTTTTATATGTTCCATAAAACAGCTTTTATCAGGAAATGCGTGGCTAATAGCTTACTGCTGTTGTCTGCATTGACGTCTCTAGCAGTGAGGTAGCCCTCTAGCGAGAAAAATGAGGAATGGATGAACACTTATTGCAAATAGAGTCCACGCTGTTGAAGCGGTGTAGTCCTGCTACTTTCTGTTCCCAAAATCTATTTTTTCACACGCACAGTGCCAGCAAGATACACTTAAAGGAAGCCTAATAAGATGGACAGCGTAACATAGACGACAGTACTAGCCGGCACACTGCCTTCGCAACGTGAATCGATCTGAAACCGTACTGAAGCATGTCGAAAATAAGCCTGCCAGCATTACTCTGTCCGAGCTCACAGCAGTGTACTAGTTAATCCACAACACAAAGGCAATATGTCACGACACAACTGCACTACCAATAAGCAGAACCACATTTACTTTTCAAGCCACGACCAATCAAACAGGCACCGTTCTGCGTACGCTCCTTCTCCACTTCTCATGTTTCTGACTTGTTTAATTTGTACTGCTCACGTATAACGGGAAATCTTGGGCGCTTATTTGATCGCATATTCGGCTTGTAGAGCTACATAACTGGCCTACTCCATTCCTGTTTCATTCGTCCGCGTGGCACCTCGTCTCTGAAGAGTAGATGCCGCACCGCGTGCGTGGGGCGCTAGCCGCGGCGCTCACAAGGACAACTGCGCTTCAACATGTTAAAAAACCGCTGAAAGTATACTTCACTACGACGCTGAAAGTATACGACTAAATACGTCGTCGTCTCACTGCTAGGTGAAAATTTCTGAAATCCATGATATAGGCGCGTGATGATGATACCAACGTGTCTTCGTTCGGGGATAGAGAGGAACTCTTATGCTGACTTCTTTTATGTCCGAACCGTTTTGTTGCGAACCGGTTACCGCTATTCAACAGTGTCATGAAAATTTCGGTTCGGGTTCGGGTTCGGGTTCGGTTCCGGCAAAAATAACGGATCGGGTACGGTTTTCGGTTCGGGTTCGGGTTCGGTTCGACACCCTGCTTTAAAGTTACTTCGGATACAGAATAGCAGTACACAGGTGCAGCGCGCGTGAACAGTTCAGTTCGACTTTGAGTTTCTTTCGGAGGAAATCAACACGCTTAGGTCATGATGGAAATTGATGTTCTTAGGCTGGAACACATAGAAACGACAAATACATACAAAGCCTCAAGTGCCTAAGAAATTAATTATGAAAGAAGGAAGTCACTGAAAGGTTCGCCAGCTGCAGGACTTCAACCCACATCTTCTGTATTACCTGTCCAGGGCTCTTAGCTAAGACACCTCCCGAGCGACTTCCAAGGGTGCGACACCTGAAGGGACAAACCAACCACTCTTTAAGAGTAAACTCGCCAAGACGGAAGCCGCTGCCCGCTAGCGACTGCCAGGAAAATCAATGTGTGCGGCCGACTAAGGCAAGCGAATCAACGTTGCCACCACCGGAAAATTAGATTGCTAAAATGTCGCTAAATTGACAGGAAAAGCCGGTGAATCGTGGCTATTGCTAATGCATCATCGTTTTATGGCATAAAATGTCATGAAAAAACCCAATAATAAGCGGACGTGCGTGAAAAGCGAAGTAATTAAAAGTAAGTAACTTGTGACTTCGCTCAAGTTACTTCGGCAAAAGTTACCTGAAAAAGAAACGAGTTCCTCTGAAAGTTACCATGGCATAAAGGCACCGAGTTAAGTTATAACTTATAAGTTACCAAAAAAAGGAACATAGTTACCTCGAACTCTGGGTTTACGGACGTGGGTGGGTAGTTGAAGGTTGTTTCTTTGCAACTTAGCGAAACATATACCACCTACTCACCCCCACGTGTATCTTCAAGACCGCGTAGCGGCACCCGCCGATGACAACGAGGAGGCCGCAACTGCTCAAACAGAGCATTTGATACCGTGTGTTTCACGAAGGTCCCCATGCTGAATAATTCGTAAACAGGTGATGCTATCGAAGAACTTTCTTTTTGGTAAAGATCCTTGGGACATCGGGCATGAACTGAGTAGTGAGCGCCTCATTTGCATACGCTCACTAATTAAATAAACGTCCTAACTTTTTAATTTTACTTCGCACGCTTTCGGAATCGCTGTTTTACGTATCGAGCCTTCAGCGAAAAATATTCAAAGAAAACGACTGCGTCGACACTTAGTTTCGAGTAATAGTAGAAATAGTAGTAATAGTACGAACAGCAGCAGGAGACACTTTGGACACTTACTCCTTCTCAACGCGACTGGTAAACACAGCTGGCGTTCTGTCGTTCCGTAGGTAAGATAGCGTGCTCTTATCAGCGGCTCCGAAACCGTACGAAGTAAAATGTAGAAGTTAGGACGTTTATTTAATTAGTGAGCATATGCAAATGAGCAGCTCTCTACTCAGTTCATGCCCGATGTCCCAAGAAAATTGCCAAAAGAAAGTTCTTCGATAGCGCTACCTGTTTACGAATTATTCAGCCAGGGGCCTCCGTGAAACGCCCGGTATATACAAAATAATTTCTCCCCTACCACTTCTATCATGATACAGGACCTAGTAATTGGAGTAGGTTTACACGTGTGTGTCAGTCTAGAGTGGCGACATGCTGCACGTGGTGCAGGGTAAGACTGCGGATAATTTCTATTCTAATCTATTTCTAGTTCTACGCGTATAAGCACAGGTTAAAGTGCCACTACGGACTAAATCTCGTGTCTTCCGAATCCTACTAAAGTTATGTTACTGAAATCTTCTTGTTTCACTTTACATTCCTGCAAAAAACTTTGGCTCTACGTGACGCGAAAACTAGAGAATTTTTATTTTTATTTTTGAGAATTGTGACGTCATGTCATGCTCTGACGGAGCGCCCGGCTCTCGTCTGGCATTGTTGCCCTTCGAGTCTTCCGAGGGGCTCACTTTTTGCACTCAGGTAGCGGAGCCCCACGTGACATACCATCCGACCACTCCGACCTTGGCGAAAACACAAAGGAGGGAGAAGAATCTCTCATTTTCCCGTCTCTCGATCAGCCTTACATGACTTCTTCACCACGTGACCCTCCCCGAACGCCGGCGTCGTTGCTAGGAGACGAGTGCCCTCTCCAGAACATGACATCATTGCAGTTTGTGGGCTTATGATTACGTCACTCGCTCGTTGCGTTTCGAAACTTGTGAAGGCTCAGCAGATATTCAAAAATGGACAGAAATGCACAGCGTTCGTAAACAGGATTTAAATTTCGCGTATAGAATCCTTGAGGCGCCTTCTTTTCATGGACTAAATAAAATAAACACTGTTTTCTGAATCCGGAGTGGCACTTTAACACCAGACTTCTTCTTTAGGCCAAGTGTAATGAAGAAAGAGCCGCGCGGAGGGAAGCATATCGAAGCAGACCTCCACACTACGTCAAAAGTTGCAATCTGTCATTTAGCGCTGAGATATCAGGAATGCGACCCATAATTAATGGGACTATCGCATCTGTCGCGGTCGATTTCGAAACTACAGTGCCATTTTATTCCTCGTTCATCACCGACAATGACGCCGAAAATCCGACGCGAATTAGTGCAGTTGTTTCTGTGCAATTTGATGTGATGCATGATAAGAGCAGACGACGGATGTTGAGAGCATTCCGGAATTCCCTCCCTGGAAATTGGACGAAACGTCACTTGGACAAGGCCAATCAGTGAGCGTCCAATGGCGAGGACAAGGCCAATCAGGGAGCGGAAGAGATACCTTGGCGTCCGACTGCCGTGCGGAAGTGATGCGGTATGCAGGTCGCGGAGAGGTCTGAAGCCTGGTCCGCACTATAAACCTCTACCCGAGAAACGTCATCATGACGTTGGTAGACAGACTGAAACCGAAACAGATCGGAAGGGGAGAGCTGGGTTCCACGAATGGGCATTTGTTCGCTGCCTCCTATTGACAGAAAAGTAGGATCGAAGGTCGCGTCCCTTTCAGAGACCATCGTAATCCCCTCAAGACCGTGGCTTTTGGGCCCGACCTTGTTCGCCACTAGCTTTGAACGTAGTTCAAATCTACCAAATACGTGGCGCTGTCGAACACTATGACGCTATGACGTCATTTGTTTACAAACAGGTAGAGGTCTATTGCGTTTCAATGCGTCCGTCATCGTTGCGTCGCTCTTCGAAGCGGTCGTTGCGTCGGTCTACGAACCGACGCAAGCCGCTTCGAAAGCGACGGACACATAGGTTCGCCCAGTTCAATTTTTGGACGGAACGACGCAAGAAATGCCTGTCGTTGCCCCGGTAACCGTGCCGCCGCGTGCTCGTATCTTCTCTCTCTTTCTTTCTTTTTTTATTCCGTGCTGGCACCGCGAAGCAACTGTGGCTATGATCGGCGTACAGATGCGGACAGATGGACAGCAGGAAGGAGTGGGGGACAGGGACGTCAGTATGCGCCCTGGGCCGACTTCAGGGGAAACTGTGCTGACAACTTATCTTCTTTTACTTCACTTCATGTAGTCTGTTCACTGCAACTTCTCTCCGTTGCGGGTATACGGTACAAATGGAGTGCGGATGCGGTTGTCGTGCGGCACGCTGTTCAGACACATGCATTCTTGATACCGGAAACGCCTGGGTTTCACCAATCATGCCCCCACCTTTTCTACGTCTATCTATCTATCCATCTCCACTCTCCAGTGCGCGTTCGCTCATTGGTCGGCTGCGTTACCGGAGGCAATCCATACCGCTTGGAGTTCGCATGGAGTTATTTGTAGTACCGCATGGAGTTCGTTCGAGCCCAATTCTTGCGGTGCGTATGCTCTTTGGTTCGCCGTGCTTCGTTGCCATCACAACCGTGCCGCGCCGCATCCGTAACGCGCGGAACGGCAACGGTGTGAACGAGGCATATGCTGTTTCTCGTAGCGCAGCATCGCAAAAGTGCGGACGCGAATTGGAAACCCATGCGTCCGTAGCACAGGAACGCTGACGGGCAGGCGTACTGAAACGCAATAGTGTGGACCAGGCTTGAGATCGGCTCGTGGAATGCTGTTTCTGGTTATAGCGTCGTACGTGTTTGGACAGCCAGGAGCGTAACACCGTGTTCCACGGACATGGTCATGTCGGGATTCACACTGGTAAGGGAAGGTCGGCGTATTTACCGAGGTCTTTTCACTTAGTATATTCCGATGCGAACGCGAAGCAAACGACCTCGTAGAGAATCACCTGGGCTGCGCTCCCATTCGTGTGCCCGACTTACGTCACTCAGGCTTAGCTGCAGAGGGAGTGCGAATCTTTAAAACTCATTTATTTAATAAGTAAGCTTTTTTCGGAAGAGAAACTTGGACCAAGTACACTGTGAAACCATGCTGGGCATTACCGTATAGGTCTGATGCACACCTTTCCGGGTGCGATAGTCCTTTTAAACACAGCAGACTCGTGAGACGTGGAAACCTCGACGTTGCGGACAGGCGTGACGATTTCCATAGCCGCCGTCAACTAGCCTGCACGGCTAGTCTGCATCGCTGCAGACTAGGCGAGAGGCGTCTTAGCAGCAGTCTAATTGGAACGGAAGGATTGGATTGGAAGTCGAATTGGAACGAGGCTCCATATGGCAGTGCTTCCGGTTAGACCGCCAAGCAGCTCTGGCAGGCTTGTACAGTAATTTGAGTAGATTATTTAAGTTACGTATCTTAAATACTTTTGCGAGTAACTTGGTATCCTTGCAAACACTCTTCCAGGTCAGTATTTAGTAATCTAACTTAAAGGACAACGGAAGCGAAATTTGTCCATTGCAAAAAAGGGTCCGAACAAGGTTTAGATATTACGTAGAATTATGGTGCCACAAGTATTTTGCGAGTACACTGTACGGATGGGCATATTTTTGACGATTACGAGCGCGCTGGGCCGCCCACCCGACACGATCGCCCATGGAGCGCACCCGCTGCCGCAAAGCATTGCGGGAAAATCTGAGGAGCGCGTGACGTCAAATATTTGTCGTGCTCCATGTGCGGCTGCCCGGTGAACGGGATAAACACGGTGAATTTCGAATAACGCCTGAAGATGATCGGTTCGGAGATCTCGTGGAAGTCTTATGGCGATATATCCTATGAGAGATGGGTTCGTACCTATGCTTCTTCGTCCCCGTTTTTTCTTCGTAGCGGAAATCGGACGTACGCCGAAACGCCAAGTTGAGGTAAAGATTTGTGCCTTCCGTTTTCGTGAAAATACCGAAGGGGCCGCTCCTTCTTTCAGTCTGATGTACTTCGTTGACAAGCCAAGGCTAATGAGCACCTCTGAGATTTGTTTTGAACCACTCGTCAACAATATGTCTGCACACTACTTGTCTTGTTTCACTTTCATCTTTCATTGTTTCACCTGTCTACAAGTATAGGCATAGACGGATTCGCGGCGAGAATAAGATTCCTGTCTTTCGGAAACAATTGAAATATGACAGTCATCAAAAAAGTCAGACATCAGCGGAATTTGAACTTCGCATCTCTCGATTGCCAGTCGAGCGCCAATGGCCAATACGGCCACGGAAACAACCACAGACTGGTAGAGCGTGTTTGTTCTGAAACATATCCTGGCCGAACGCAAGGTAAGACAGCCAGCAATGTAAGCAGCAAGACACTCATCCCTAGAGAGAATGAGATCACCTTCCGTCGGGTGGATTTTGGGGGCCAGCCTCGGTAGTTTTGTCTTTGTAATAAACGTCAGTCGATGTTTGACGCTACGTTTCTGCTGTCTATCCGTGTGTCGTTCGTGCAAGGAACACTATGTCCTCGCGTTGCTGAAGCACAGCCAGGAAAGACTTCACGAGCATATAAAATTTTTCTTGTCGCGGAAATCAATCTCCGATCGTAAAACAACCGCGAAATGAAAGTCAGGAGCTCCAACAGGAGAGACAACGTGCGTCACTTCCGTGGTTTGCTACGGCGGCGCGGCGACGCTCACCAGGGGCTCAGAGTGCTCCGCGGCCGAATTTTATATCGCGTTTGTGGCGGCATTTCAACCAATATACTACGTAAATCTAAGTCAAATTCCGGATTGTCTTGGTACACATCGCAATATGAGGTGAACAGCTTTGCAGCTTATTTTCGCTTCCGTCGTCCTTTAATTTTCAATAACTTTTCATCTTCGAAGTTACTTCGAAGATACTTCTCTGTGCGTGACACGGAGGTCGAGCGAAAGATTCTCTTTTCTCTCGGCAATGCGCTCTGTGCTGTACATATGCTTTAGCGCCTGAGACACTCGGGACATTCACGTCCGTCTTGGGAAGGAGCTCGGAATGGGTAGCGTACAGCGCCTCGGGATTGGGCGCATGCGTGAGGCGATGTGTTGTCCTGAAGCGTATGCGGGTAAATCATTGAGACCCCTATCAGGCAGGATAGAAGACCCGTGCCGAAAGCCGTAACGAGAGAGGGCACGTAAAATATTAATAGCTCTCTATGAGGTTACAGCAACGATAAGGAGAAAAACCACAGTAAATTGCGTCGTTTCTGTACAACATTCGTTCGCACCTATAGAGCACTTGTTCAGCATAGGGGATGATGTGCTTAAAAAATACGGGGCAAGCTATTGGATAGCAATTTTGAAAAGTAGTTGTTCCTGCGTACTAATACAGCTTTTTGGTAATGCCATTCTCAACTTCAACCTCTTGGTATTTCTTCGACAGCGAGCTTCAACTGTGACGTCAACGTATTTTGAAGCTATCTCGTATTCTACTGAGTTACATTTTTGCCCGGTGCTCAGTAACTTTGACTAAACTTTTTGTGAGTGTCTTGTACATGCCTGCAAAGTGTACAAATGAAACGCTGCGACACCAGTGCTAGTCTACCACAGTGCTATACAGGCGCCTACCTCCCGCATGAGGTAATGAGGTGAATGATCCGTGTGGTGAGGCTCCGACACGAGTGAACGATGATCTACGACATTTCGGTGCACAGACATTTCGAGGAAATGTATCTCTCGCTCAGTACGTATTTACGAAATGCTTCGCCCATAATACATTTTAAAATATAGTCTTAGTACTCTCACACTAGCCTTTTTCATGCAAATAACCGTTGACAAGTTTCATCTACTGTTTGTTATCGGATCTTGCGGCCGTTCTTGGGCACAATACGTCCGTCCGTCCGTTACTTTTTTCGTTACAGGTTCGTTCGTTAATTAATATAATGTCGGATAAAAATGTCAAAAAGAGGTAGCCACGAAACTGATGAGGAAGCTCGTCCTATATGTCGTTTCAGTGCGAGGTAGAACTGTGAGGCTGAAAACGTTCGCATAGCTTATCCGGAAAATTTCTCGGTGCGGAGATCGATATGTAATAATTTCAACGAGAATCACCTCGGGAAAACGAGGCATCACTTAATTCGCAGTTCCTAAACTATCAAGCTTCGTTCATGGGGCCTAATGAAATTTCAATATTAATGTTGAAGTCTTATACGTGTAGTTGTAATTGCGACGCTTCGCGCACGACATCAGATTGTGTGCAGAGTAGCGATCCACAGAAGTAATCACATGGAAGTGATGGCGTTGCGTAAAACTGTGTACTCTGTATGGCGAAACAATGTAGATAGACAACGGGTTCGGAATCGGAGCCCCTCTTCGCTAATTGGAAAACTGAACATGATGAAAAGAGCGCTGCCAGACGAAACACAAGAGACGTTAGAGACACACCGACGCGCTAACGTCTCTCTAACGTTTCTTGTGTTTCGTCTGGCAGCGCTCTTTTCATCATGTTCGTGTACCAACAACCCCAGATTCCTTCACTGTTGAAAATTGAACTCACTCGTGAACAAATTCCTCTCATCAGTGCTCACCGAGCAAAGGAAACGAGAAATAAAAGGGAGACTGGTATGGACCCTGTAAATCTTGTGGTCGGACAATATTTTATTTAATTGCTAACGTGTCCATCTCTTTCGCCTTTTCTCCTCCTAAAGTTTATCGAACACTTTCGCTCCACTGGCGAATTCCTTGCTTCAAAACCCGACGTTATAAGCTGCTTCCCTTGGAAACTGGTATCAAAGGGCGCGCATCGATACTATATCATACATCGATCATTTTTACTCCCTGTGGAAATGTGCATGTCAACGATCACGTTCGATTTACCCGATTCGTTCTTTACACTAGAGACTGCATATATTTATGAAATAAATAATTGTCATTCATGCGGAGACATTCATGTTTCATCAGCATTATTCGTTAGAGAAGGAAAAGAGGAAGTAATAAAGTCGGGTAATACTAGTACTAATAATAAAGTATGTCGAATTGAATACTTAACAATAAAGTACATCGAATAAAACGTCGCACAGGTACGAGTGCCGCAACTGTACACAAATGAAAACTCCGGAGCAGTGAGTGCGTTGCTCGGAGTACAGTCGTATACAGTATTGAATAGCATTACAGTTCGAAATCGTGCTCGGTACTAACACTGCGACACGTGGCCCACGGTAGCTTTTTAAAATAAAATATGGTATTCAACCCTATTACGTGCGAGTATGAAATGTTGGCGAAGAGTCGTTAAAACCACGTTCAAGCCACATTCATTTTGTATCGGTCTTTTCGCTATAATTGTTATTTCGCACATCTCTCGTCGAAAATAAAGGACAAAGAAATGTACGTATACATCGAACGATACGCGCTCTAAAATGTCCGCGCTTCGAAACGTCCGTGCACGGTGCACCAAAACGCCGAAATGCACCGTACACCGAGATGACCGCTTCCCGTCCAACGTTCCCGTTAAACTATTCATGCTGGTTGATTTATCCCTGCAATATGTAACGAAGGTGCAAAGTTATTCATTAACAATGTGTAATACCAGAGCTATGAAAATTACTTTTATTGTGTAATGTATTAACTATTACTCGTCGCAGTTCTGTAAATAAATACTTTGTAGACTGTAGACTTCTAGACGAATGTCGGCACTGTTTCCCATGAAGTGAGCCCAAGACGAATACTGTCTCCCACTGCTGTCCTCTCTGTCTGTACGCCGCTCATAGCTAACACAGAATTTTTAAAAAAAACTCATTATTTTTCTTAGTCATTATTACTCATTCTTTCTTTCTGCCTAGTAATCCATAATGCCATTACTTTCATCGAGTAATGACATATTTTTCTCAGAAGTCATTAACACAGCCTTATGTGGTGTTTGAAGTAGGCACTGTAAGGAGACGTGCTTTGTCGTATGCTTCGTTACACATTACTGGTGATAGGAATTAGAGGAGTTCCCGCAAAATCGCTACGTATTAATGACTTCGGCGGGAAATGAGAGCAGTATGTATAATCTAACTTAAAAACAATAGCTAAGATTAACTGCAGCGTAGAATAAGTTGGCGTTCAGAGACTCCACTTCGACTCCGTGCTCCTCCTTGGTGAACTGGTCGGTGACAAAAGGCGCTATGGAAACAGCCTGGTTTTCCTTGCCCGTACGTTACATAATTCATAACTGGTGGCTTGAGACAATGCCTGAATTTTTAATCAAATCACATCTAAAACAGACATATGATTGCTCGAGTAGGGTAAGGTGGGGAAAGATGAGAAAGAAATTTGTAATTGAATATAAAATTTTTATTTTTCGTGTTAAAAAAAAAATTAGCCATTGGCACATTATCAGGGGTCTAGATCTTTTGACCTGTAAATACAGAACGGATGTAACCGGTCTAAAATAAGCACAGAACAAGAAATTCGAAATGCAGATTGTCTCATCTTGTCCCAACCCTCGCGGCAAGACGAGACACCGCGTGGGGCAAGACGAGACACGCCGTACAATGAACTATACAAACTAGTTTTTGCAATCCAAGCAAACAAAGTAAAGCCCGTGGGCCCCTAAGCAACCCCCAACCCCCTTGAGCCCACCGCCCACATGATGTGCAATAAAACCACACAGAACACGGTATACTATTTTGCACCGTTCTTTGCGAACAAGGCACCGCCAGTCTGATGTGTCGCTGGTCGCTCGCTTTTGCTTGGGCTTCTGCTTTGCGGGAAATACTTATCCTATGAAACAGAAAAAATTGCTGAAAAATCCCAGCCAATATGCAACAAAGAAATCTCTGAGGAACAATCATAAAGCCACCTAGTAGTTGACGTATCAGTTTCTAAATTACACTAAATTTAAATTGCACTAAATTTAAATTAACATTAAATTGTCGCGTCTTGTCCCGTACATATCATCGGATGCATTATTTTTGGTGTTCAAGAGTGTCCATATTTTGCATATATCTAGATGAATGAATATAGAAATAGGATGTGGACTTACAGTGACAGAATAAGCCTGTGAAACGCTGCTGCACACATGACAAGAAAAAGGACTACAGAAAATCGCGCCTTTTTGCGGGTCTTTGCATTCCAGGCAGAAGTAACCGATTTTTCTCTCTCTCTCTCTTGAACTCAAATAACAATCCGGACAATGGACCATTTCCATATTCGCGTCACCCCTGGCGGCGGAATGTCGAACGTCGTGTCTTTCCCTCCAATAAACATGGTGACGCTTTTCGGACTGGCACGTTGCGTGGGAAAGTAGCAAGAGAAGATTGGAAGAAAAATGCGGAAAGAGTGAAAGCGCATTGCACTCATTACCAGTGCAAAGGGTTGTCAAATGTAGACCTCAAACGTCCGCGTGACCTTGAAACCGATTATCTCCCTCCAATGAACATAACAGTCGAAAGCAGGTGGGTCCATAGTGATGTTTTCCACTCAAAGATGGCGGACGCAAGGGCTGGGCATGCGCATAAGTGTTGTCGGAAATGGTCCATTCTCACATGCAATAAAGCGGACATGCAGAGACACCTATGAAGTAAAGTTTCAATCGCGTGGAGCAACGCGTATCTGAGACGGGCGGCGCCGAGCAAAAAACGTCGCGTCTTGCCCTACCTTACCCTATATCACGGCTCTGCCTACATCCGACGAGTGACGACACAGGTCGAAGTGCTCGTCGTCGCGATGCGAAGGAGACACGCCACGAGCATCCTACGTCAGGGGTGTCTGATCCATGACCTGTCTGATCAGCTGCCGTGCGGATCGGTGTTTCAAGGAGAATACTCGCGCAAAATATCACGATAACTATGTGCTTCGGCAAAATTTGGTTGCGGCGAGAGATGAGACGATTCCCGCTACTGGAACGATCATAGTCCCATATGACATCGAGGTTACTATGCGTATTCTAAAGGAGGGCTTATCACATTGTCACTTAACAAAGTGGAAAAATTCAATACAGTTTGTCTACACAGTCTCGTGAACTATCTATCGTTCGTTGATCCCCGTTACTGCAGGAAAAACATTTTTTGTTACTCTCACTCGCTATCAGCTGAGGACTCTAAACTGAAGACAGGCCAAACTGAACAACAGATTTGAGACAGTCCCAGTGTGCCTAAGAGGAAGTATGGCAATCGTCGAAGAGGTCAGACGCGGCGGAAATCGAACCGTGCACTTCTCGGTTGCAGGTATGGAGTGTACTCAACCGGCAATCGAGGGGTGCATGGTTCGATTTCCGCCGCTGCCTTACCTTTTCGACGATTGCCACATTTCAAGCAAAAGGTGGGGCAAAATGAGACGCGGAGTAAAATGAAACATATTTTTGCTTGACGGCATGTATCTCAGAAACACGCCCTTTCATGAACTTCACATTTTACTGAGAGGTGCCACTATGTGTCCTATTTGCCCTGGGGATTGTCGCTATTGGTACATGCGTTGAACAAGGAAAAATCGTCTCTTCATGCCTGGAGGGCGAAGGCTTGCCAAAAAGGCGCGAATGTCTGTAGTTCTATTTCTTTTCATGCGTCCAGCGGCGATTTAAAAGCTCGCTATGTCAAAGTAAGTTTGCAATCTATTTCCTTATTTACCTCGCTAGATTTGAAGAAAATAAGAACTCTCTGTAGGTGTGCTAGTTTAGAGGGAAAATATTATTTCAGTAAGCACATGCACGGGGCATAACGCGACAATGTTTCATTTAGAAAGGCATAAGCCAACAATTAGGTAGCACTATGTCTGTTCTTGAAGGTATTTCTTTTTCACTCATAGTCTTGGATGCTTCGAACATACGAGAAACAAACAGATTTGACAATGCAAACTACATGACGATGAAACAAAACAAGAGCACACAGAAAAGCAAACCACGTACGTCACAACACACTTGTAGTCTTATGGTAACGGACCAGTTTACCGCATGCGAAGTATGGGCACATGAAGATTGCGTTCGGTATATCATGATGTTGACTCTGCTTGTTTTCATTGCAAAATTAATTTGTACGGCTCATTTTGGTACGTTGCCGAACCTTACCCCGAAGGTCTAGGCAAAATAAGACTATTGTCGCTTTTGAATACCACAATATATTTCTGTGTTAAACTTTGTCTACTGCTTTCATATTTACAGGTCGGAAGCTCAATATTCCTAAGAATTCTGCTACATTTATTTATTTTTTATTTAGAAGTACACGTAGAGAATGACGACCAATCGCAAATTTGTGTCTCATTTTCTCCCACCTTGCCCTAAGTCTGTTACAATTCAAGCACCTTCTCAGTACATTATGTATGGAATCCCAACAAAAGCGACAGTAAATAAGCTTATGCGCAAAGAATTGGACAAGAACCAGGTATGTTAGGCGCAGACTTGTACACGTTACTAAAAAAAAATAATTGATTACCGTTACCCTGTACGAAAAAGTATTTTTTTACCGTTACAAATTACTCGCCGGAAAGAGTAATGCAGTAACGTCTAGAAAAATAACGCGTTACTTTGCCAATTACTTTCGATATCTGAGAGGAAAAGTACAAACACAAGTGTCTGAACAGGAGTGTCGTGCTTAACCGCGAGCGTACTGCAAGATGCAAGGCACCGGGAAATTGTGACTATCCTTGCGTTTGCTGACCAAGAGCGAGAGGGGCTCCGCCTCCTGGATGCAGGCCAATAGGAGGACGCGGAGGGCAGGCACTGCGGAAGCCTCTATGCTCTCGCCTATGAGATGGCGCAGCGTTACCAGCCGCCCAGTGCCGTGTATACCAAAGGGAGTCTGGCCATTAGGAGGAGCCTAAAAAAAAGGCTCGACCTGTCAATCAAACTTGGGCGCATTTCATTGGTGACCGTTTTCCATGGGCGCTGCCATCGACACCAAATTTTCTCCAAGATGGAGGATGGTGCTTGGAACGGCGAAGTGGAGATTTCGTGACAAAAAATTTTCACAGACTACTTTAATTTCATACTGTGAGTATATATTCTCATGTAGGCATCTGTAAAATCAGCTGGGTCATTCCACGCCAAAGGATCCAATGACTGCGCTCGACCTACCACCATTCGAGCCGAAAAAAAATCGTGGCACCTCCAAGTGATGTATAATGTCACATGACAAAATATTTATGCTCTAGTAATAACGGTTGTCTCTGCAGGCGCCATTAAAGGGGGAGTTCTTTGTAGAAACCACCAATCGCCCGTAAGATTGTAGCGACACTCCGGGATCTCCTAGAAACTTGGGATTGGTTTTAAATCGTAGAAGGTGGTCTATTTTATAATCGCAGGGAAATTCCCGCCTTTTTACCTTCCCCCGTCATTGCCAACGGAACCAGTCATGAACGCAATTTTCGTGTAATTTTGCGATTTTTTTACACCTGATGGGTCAGCTAAATTTCCGTGAATATTTTTTTCGCTGGTAGCTCTCGTGATGCTGCTCATGCAAAAAAAAATCGTCAGAACTGAGGGTGTAGTTGGTAACGTATTAAAAATTGGTAAAGTAGCCATTTTTAGCAAAATCTTCAATGTTCGGAGGCGAAATTCGGAATGAGAAGGTCGGTTTGGAAAAATAATGTTTGCGTCATTGTATGCGACGGACCTTCCCATACAACATATAAAAAAATCTCGAGGGTATTTTTTGATAAGCGCGAGAAAAAATTTTTTGCCGATGGATACATCGACACGTATCCGCGAGGGGATCTGCGTCGGCGTTGCAAGGCTAGACGCGACGCGTCGAGCACAAATATTCAGCGTCGCGTTCGTCGATCAGTCTGTGCATGATGGACGAAGCGAGACCATCAGGAAGCTCGGATGATCTCTGCAGTTCCGCCAGGAAGGTTTCTTTTATCCACATGTGAACCAAATTACCTGAAGGCAAGGATAGGAGAGCAGCGTATGCGTGGTTTGTGCGGGCTGTTCTATCAAACAAGACACATGGTGGGTTGAGAGGCAGCGACTAGAGCCCTGCACGGGCCGACTTTTCCGGCCCCTACCCGACCCGGGCCTTCATGCTTTTATGCGACTCGGCCCGGCCCTGTGACTCAGCAAATGGAGCCCGATCCGGCCCGATGACTCAGCGCGCAGATCCCCGGCTAGTATTTCCAGCCGTGACGTACGCATCTCTAGCGCTTATCACACAAACTTATCAGTAAATTTGTAAGAAGAGAAGACACGTAAGGCCACAAACATACAAGAACAGTCGGTTTAACACCACAAAAGCACGAGACCAAACTAAATCCAGGATGCACGTGGACTGCTGTGTGTGAGGATGCTGTCGACAAACTCCTCCCAATCCTTACCCCTTTCACCAAGCTTTGCGAACGTGCTTGTTTTTTCTTTTTCTTTTTTTTTCAGTGTTAGCGCCGCGAAGCAACTGCTATGCGGCTATGAGCGGCGTATGGAGGGAGCGGGACAGATGGAGGGAGGACAGCAGGAAGGAGTGGAAGACAGAGGGGTTAGTATGCGTCCTGGGCCGACTTCAAGGGGAACTGTGCCGACATTCGTCTGGAAAGTCCTCGGAAAACCCAGGGATAACCTCAGACAGCACAGCGGGTAACAGGATTCGAACACGTGTCACCTCCCAGTTGATGGCGATCACACTAACCACCAGTGATGGCCAGTAGTTAACTACATGTAGTTAAACTACTAGTTAAACTACCAGACCGTAGTTAAAAAGTAGTTATCAACTACTTGCAGAAATGTAGTGGCAACTACTAGTTAAACTACTATTTTAAGTAGTTAACTACAGTAGTTAGGTTACTGAAGGCGCGAACTACTTCCGATTTGGCCGCAAGCTTTACGGCACGATTGTGCTTCTGACTTTTACCTTGAGCTACTTGTTTGATGGGAACGGTGTCGTGCATGTGTACTAAATCTTCAGTTTTAATGCTTGTCCAGCAGTGTTGCGGATTTAACGAGTCAAATCGGATTTAAATCAAATCCATGTTTTTCGGAACACCGCAAATCAAATCCAAATCAAGTCTGGATTTAAACTTGAGGCGACAAATATCATTTTAAATTCGGATTTGTTTATGGTGTGCTAAATCAAATCTGGTTTTAAATCAGGATTCATCAAATCCGTCAACGAATCCGGGGGCTAAAGTTCCCGAAATAACTGTAGCATGCAGCTGACCATGTCTACAAGGTACAGTTACTGAATGCATTCGCTGGATAATACCCGTGACATGGTATAAACACATATAAATCTCACCGCAGCGAAGAGTATGAACAGCCAACATAGCGATGCGAAGGTTGACACTGACATTTTATTTATTTTCACGTGGATATCGGAGTAACATATTTGTCAAATACGCTTACTCGGCACATAAGATAAAGCCAACTGCCGGGAATTATGTTGTGTTAAATGTGACGGCTGCGTGCTGCACACCGCAGTTGTGTTATAACAAACTCAGTAGTGCATCCGCCCAACACGCGTAAGCAGTCTTATTCTCTCAAGTTCTTGTTTAGAAAGACCAGCTGCTCCAATGTAGCTTGGTGCAGCCTGTTTCTTTTCGCGGTCTTGATCAGGCTGGCTGCAGAGAGCACTCGTACGACTGCTCCAGAACATGCAGGTACTGCAAATAGATGTTTCGCTACTTCCGAAAGCAGCGGGTGGCTGGCCACTGCGGACATCCAATAGCAGAGAGGGGAAACAACATCATCCTTTACTGTACACTTGCTTAAATAGAGGATTTCGTCGTTCGTTTTTGCGGTAAGAGTTCTGCGGTGGCACCGAGTTGACCATAAGCAAGCCTCTATGAAAAAGGGCAACCAACATTCACATTCCTGTTCCTGGACACAATGACCTCATACGACTGGTTCTCATGTGGACATTTCGGGACTTATTTTAGCAATCTCTGGGACACCAGAACGCGACATCAGTCGCAGTTCAGAGCCAATAAAACAGGCAAAATACGTCTATGGTAGTCCTTTTGTCGAACGTACATTGTTTGAGCTCAGTGGGCCAGTGGTGCGCTTTCTCCAATGCGTTCCATTTCTGAGAAATTATGGAAAGCTGTGATACCGTTGTGAATTAGACATCGAACTGCCCATGTGATTATATGTGAGAGTATTGCATGACGAACCTTTAGTGCTCGGAAGGGAAGATGGCTATATGCCTTAGAGGTGGTCTGGCTGACAGACAAACCACCTCTTAAACTTGAAGCAGTCTACAAACAGTATCCGTAGACTGCTTCATGCAATCAAAAAATCGTGGCATTTCTTTTTAAATGAAACACAACTTTTAGCGGGACATTGGGAACCGAGATGGCGGGATGCAGGGCAAGCCATCTCAAATCCAAACACTTTTTAGACCTTCTCCTCATTAAGAGTTGCATTGCATCATGTGTAAACATATGTGAAATGCAATTCAGTCAAATCTCTTGTAAGAACGTAATTACAGAGACGGCCTCAGATACGACTGACAAACAATCTGCCTGCCCGTCAACGTCAAATTTCGTAGCAGTCAAAATCCAACCATTTCCCTTCAGAAGCTTGACCAAATACACATCCAATTCCGTCGAAAACAAAAAAACGTGATTCAATCCAAATTCAAATCATCTGCCAAAATTGTGATTCAATCCAAATCCAAATCGTCCTCATATTTTCCCCGTAAACCAAATCCCAAATCAAATCCACGAGCCCTTTGATGGATTTAAATCAAATCCCCGGATTTAAATCCGCAACACCGTTGTCCAGTGAAGCCTCGTTTGCTGTGAAATAATTATGCAACTCAGTTTATCGCGGAAGCACAGAAAGAATCCCGCCGCAAGCTTTGTATTTCACGGTCGTAGCAGTGGCTTGAGCCAAAGTTTATCATTGATTGTGATTTATATTTAGGAGTCCAAGAACACTACAAGGGATTGGTGTTGATGGACAACGTTAAGTAGTTATAGGTGTAGTTAAACTACATTGAAGTAGTTAAAGAAGTAGTTTTAACTACTCCCCTGAAAAGTAGTTGAACTACTAGTTAAACTACTCCATCACAAAGTAGTTAGTAGTTATAGTTAAACTACTGTAGAAGTAGTTAGCGGCCATCACTGCTAACCACTATGCCACGGTAGCTGGTCGAACGTGCTTGTGAAATACGTACGTGAAGAGTCAGGAGCATTGTAAAGTCGCCTTGAGAATGTTATAGAGGATCGAATCATACGCACAATGCAGTGTCCCTTGCTTGTTTTTGCAAATATATGCATATGAATTACGCTAGTATAGTCCTCCATTGCGTGGGATTAGTTGCGTGACCTGGTCGAGCCTGACTCTTGGGAACATCCAGAAGATGTGGGTTCGAGTCCTACAGCTGGCTAACCTTTTCAGTGACTTTCATCTTTCATCTTGGGAAAATGTTTGCCGGCCGGGCCCGCCGTGCTGGTGTCTCTTCTCGGCCCGGCCCGCAGTGTTGTCGTGTTTTGTCGGACCGGCCCGGCCCAGAGCACACAGCAAATAACAAGCCTGGCCCAGCCCAGAGGCCGGGTCGGGGGCCATGCCCGCAGGGCTCTAGCGACGATAACGCTAAGAAAACGTCACAGAAAAAAAAGAGAAGTCTCACAAGCCACCGCCGGCGTGCTTTCGCTCTAGGGAGTCACGTGCTCTGGAACGTGTCGTGCGCATGATAGTGGGCGCAGACATATTGGGACTCCTGTGGATCAGTTGCTCTCGCGTGCGATTATTTCGTTTTCGATGGCTCTGCTACGCTCAGTAAGCTGAAACAGGCCGTGTTGTGCGGCGCTGTACCGCAACGATAAGCACAGCGAAGCCCATAAAGTGTATACAGATGAGCAGTTTCATTGGGAATCTCATCTCTATTACGACTAATACGTGGATCATGGTGATCATCGTGATACATGAAATAATACACACACTTTCACAAGGAACCACTAAGGAACTATTTACTAAGGAATAGCAAGCCGTTCTTCTGGCTGACTTTTCCTGACAAGATAAATAGATCCCCCTTTCACAAAATGAGTCGTTTTGCAGTGATACTAAGGTATTACAGTCACTAATACTGTACTAATACAGTACAGGAACTACATTACTGCTCACCAGTGGCGTAGCCAGACCTGCAAGCTAGGGGGGGGGGGGCTCGATACGAAAACTCGTCCCCCCCACTGATCCTAGGTGCGACAACACACACATACTCGTGCACGCCGCAAAATGCGGTTAAAAGAAAACAGAACGAAAATAATTGATTTGGGGGACATTACATGTATAAGCTGTCATGTCCAATGAGGTGGTGTCACGAGATTGGAAGGATTTTGAAAAGCTCATACTTTGAAAACCATTCAAGAGTGCTGCTTAGACGCCATGAACTGTAAGAACTTTCGCGATCGTCACACTGTCACCTCCCATATATTATTTTCTCCTCGGATTTGCACGATTTCCGTGGGTCGGTTCGTGGCAGGTAGGGGGGGCTCGAGCCCCCCCCCCCCTAGCCCCCTAGCCCCCCCGTGGCTACGCCACTGCTGCCCACTCAAACAGTCCAGCATGTGGAGTGGCCCTTACAGTCCGACTATTGTGGCCCCGTGACAGATCGGCAACACTTCACGATTGAAGTACGCTTCTAACGGTGCACGGTGGATAATTATTACTCTCGTTGTGAAGGGCTTGACGCTCAGCCAGAAGCATTTCCGTAAGGTGAAAGCTACAACGCGGTGAACTCACAGTATAATTTTGTTAAAGTTACTGCAGTTATCACAATCAACTTCGATGACAAAGACTACAGTCTTGCACCCAAACTATAACTTATCTTGTAATTAAAACAGTTTCGAACACACGTCGCAACGTAGTTCCTACCAACGCGTACGGAACGTCGAGCACCCGCGGAGCTCGACGCGAGCGAGCGACAACCTTTAGGCCGCGTACCCACATGCGGAGAATCTGCGCGGAAACGCGAACGCGGCGTGGTAAACTCTTGCCGCTGTGCGGGAAAAGCCACCTCCGCTTGCCACTTTTTGGCGATCGCGCAGTGCACGATTTTTAGCGGCATCCGCACATTATCAGCCAATCAGACGTTGGCGGATGTCGCGTCACACTGTTTTCGTTCCGGTCTCCCATGCGGTCTGGAGCACGTTGATGAGCACGTCCTCCATGTTGACGACGCTGTCAGCATGGCGCAGCCAAGTGGACGCTTTCCAACGGGAGATTTTATTGCAGAAATCAGATCATACCCATGCTTGTACGATGAATCACTGCCAACGTACAAGGATACGGTGCTAAAGAGAAGTATTTGGTGCGAAATCGGACTAAAATTTGGCATTACTGGTAAGTAAGAAAAATTGTTCTGTGTGGCTGGTGTCAGGTGATAAAGTTAAAAACGAAAATGTTATAGGAAAGGAGTGTGAAAGTAAATGGAAGAACTTACAAGATCGTTGTGTTAAGCATCAAAGAAGCAGTGCTGGAGCACCAAACTGGGAGTATTACGATTTATTGAAAGGCATAATTGGAGTTTCAGGGAGTATCTCTCAAAGGTAAGAGATCGACAACCGGAAACACAGAAAAGAAAACACTGCTGACGGGTTTGTGCAGTGCACAACGCAATTATACAGGCTAAGATATGCATTTATCCAGAAACTCATTGATGAACTTGTTTCAGCATCATAACAAACATCCCGGAACGTAGCAGGTATGTTAATATGCAGACAGAATTGTCCTTCCTAGACAGAGCAAATAGGAAATGCACAAAGAAGTTTTTTTTCACAATTTTGCAATGTACAAACATTTATGCTCTAAATATATACAGTACCTCTACCACATCAAGCTGTTCCAGCCCCAGCACTAGCACAGCAGTGGGAGTTCTCAATTTGATGTGAGTGGCAGATTTTGGATGTTGCCCAGGTTTGCAAAACAAGAACGCATCATGCAGGATTCATATATGAATGTATTGCACATCACCTTTCACAGAAATGACAATCAGTCTTACTACTTTTTTGACACACCTCGAACATAATATGTTTAAATGTTGAGACAAGATTCCACAACAAAACAAAAGAGCTGTAGCACTAATCAAGCTATTTACATGGCAACCACTGGGGAAGAACATTTCTAAAACGTTATGTGATTATCCAGGTATGAAGATGAACAGTATGAGGAGGTGTTCGTGCAGCCTGATGCCGTTCTGCTATCGTCGCAGGAGGCAAGCATCGCCGAGTGAGTGTGTTCTTGTGTGCTCGTTATTCACCTGCGTGGCCAGAATAATTAGTATGCTTGAATCCATACGATGCTTGACGCAGGGTGCCTTCGGCTGCACGAAAAAGGCCACAGGAAAGCTGTAGTGCAGCAGGCAGGTATGTACAACAAAGTGTGCTACACAGTTCCGTTTAAATTGCAAGAAATCAATCTACGCTTCAGCGCTCTCAGCAAAGTTTTGCTTGTTCTTACTTCCAGGAACAAGAAATCAAAACCAAGCAACCCAATTGACGAATCTATACAGAGGTCCTTAGATGCCTGTTCTTCTAAACTGCAGAGCATAGAAGCCGACAAAGATGAAAGCTATTACTTCTGTCAGTTTATAGCTATGCGCCTGCGCGAACTAGACAAATCCCAAAGAAGAGAGGCATTCCACAAGATAGAGAAAACCATGTATGAATTGGAGCTCAGGAGTGGCAATTTTTGAGACATACTTATTACGTATTTCTGTCCTCTTTATGTGTCTCAGTGTTCTGCAAAAAGTAGATCTGTTACAATATCCAAGTGGCTAAAATGGATAAAAGTGGTATCTGGCTTTGTCAATAAAAATTACCTGGATTTATATGTGGTTATCTCGCCACGGCACTTTCCCTTCTGTTGAAAAGTACAGTGCAAGTTTGTCACGCACTTCTGCAGCTGTCCTGTAATTCAATTAGTTCACACGTTACACTGTCTGATTATTTTGAATTCACTGACCTTTTAGAGTGACAGCCTACTCCTCCGAGCTTTGCCTTAAATGGTTGTCTCAGTATTCTCCAACGATTGGCTAAGACGCCGAGAGAATTCTCTACGAGCCGTCTCGCTCGAGACAGACAACAGTTGAATGCCTTTTGTTGATAACCACACACAGCTGAAATGTCAAGGGATGTTGCATTCATCACATCACGTAATCTTTATGCAAAATATTGTGGGACACAGTCTAAGAATGTGTAACCAAAACAAATCTTTCTTTGTTGATTTACATGCCTCTTCTTGAGTATGGCCTCATTAAAAACGTTGAGAGGGGAAAGGCCTCGTCCCCAACTATACAGTGAGGAATTGGCCCAGCCGAACCAACATTCCTTGGTCCAGGGATTCCAAATTCATTGTTCTGGAGCACTTGCACCAGCCGTGACCGAGAAAAGATGCCTGCATCGCTTTCACCTCCGAGGCGCCCCATGTCCACATATGTAAAGCTGCAACGAACAGCAGAGCAGGGACACTTAACCCAGGGAAGAGAAAATTGGGTCCGTTTTTACCGGTACTGCGCATCACAGAGAGCAAGGAGCACAACACTAAATGTCCCCTTGTAGTTATAATTTCTGGAGCCCGAGTTGGCAGGGCTCTCAATCATCACGTGCTTGCCATCTATGCAGCCGATGCAGTTAGGAAAATTCCACCTTCTCTCCATATCCGATGCAATCTGAATGAAGTTCAGAGTACTAAAATCAGCACGTCTTGCACAATTCTACATGCATGCATGGTACAATAAATTGATTCATATTACCTGTCTCCACTCTTCAGTTGTTGAGGGAAAAGCAAGGTACTCCCCTTGAAGGTAATTCCATATTGCTTCGCACGTATCATGTACAATCCTGCCAACTGTGGTTCGTCCTACAAGGAAGTTGAACGAGGTGCTTCGGAAAGTGTCTCCGTTGGCGAGGAACCTCCATAAAGGACATATCTCATGTGCTCTGGCAGGACATAAGTGTCATGCTCCGTCTTTATGTAGATATATAACCTTGAGTTCGGGGACAAAAGAGACAACCACGCACATGAAACTTAGAACCAGCACTGGCTCTGAGTTTCGTGTGCATGGTTGTCTCTTGTTGTCCCCAAACTCAGGGTTATGTATCTGCATTGTGCCTCACACCAGCATGCTTGTCTTGTCATCATCTCTGTCTTTTCCGTTTCTAAAACCAATTACACAACGTCCCAAATATCCCGATGATATGACTGGAGTTTTCACGGCACACAAACAACGAAATCCCCAAAGTCAGCGAGAGTAATTTTCACGTTAGGTGCCTCGCTCCACAATATCACACTGGTCCTACACATCGTGGTTGTGATCATTGCCAAATATTTTATGCTGATTTGTAGAACTCAAACATGCCTGAGAGTCAGCGCCAATCGTTCACTTGCAGGAATCGCTCTCCTCCACCGTGTGTCCCTCCGTTCGATACTGCCTCGAACATAGCGCAGCAAAGTGTCAAATGCAGCAGGCGTCATTCGAAGGAAGCTAGTTGATGTGAAAAGAGAACGCCGTGTTTATAATCACGAGCGCTAGCAACTGAAACTTTTTGTCAGGAGCGGACTTACTTGCGGTAGAAGGCTTCGTCACTGCTGCGCAATCGTGGAACAAGACAGTTCGCTTGACCTTCGTCATTGCGATGGCGCCATAGGGGGTGGATCCAAAATCTGAGACTCCCGCGTCTCTGCTGTCGCTTTCGCAAAAGCACAGAGCCATTTATAGGGAGAGTTTTGCCATTCTGTGATCTTTTGCCGCCTCGTGGGTGGAGCCTATTTTGACGTCAGAGTCGTCGTTGCGCCGCCCAAAAGAGCCTGAATCCAAGCAGAATCTGCTCATCAGCCATCTGGTGTGCGCATATTGATGCTGTCCGTCAGCTTTGTTGTCGCAATGAATGCAATCTACAGGAATAGCAGGCTTATGACCCATAGCCGCCTGTGATAAGGGGGGCTTTGTTGCCAAACTGAAAGAGTTCAAGGACAAAAGCCTTTCGAAGGACAATGTACACACGTCTTCCCGCCTTGCATCGTAAACAACGATCAGCATCAATATGGCGTCGGTGACCGGCTGACAACGGGACAACAATAGAGCACGGCGAGGGAGGTGGCTTAGCCGTGACGTCGCGTGACGCGCTTCAAGTTAGGCTCCTCCTAATGGCCAAACTCTCCCTATAAACGGCTCTGCAAAAGCAGAGACGTGAGAAGCAGGACGTTTATAATAGTTAACAACTCTGCATCGCTGTCGGTCGCCACGTTGGAAGATGCGTTCTCAGACGGTCTCGTTTACATTTTGCATTTTTCGATTGGGAACGAGCCCAACCAATGCATCGCAAAACATCAAAAAAGTAATTCTGAAGGACGCCAGCAACTTGGTGGCAGGGTACAAGTTGCTTAGACACGCCGTCTTCCGCAAGGGACGTTAAATACGGGGTGCCGTGTGGTGAGCTTTCATCGCACGTTAAAGAACCCTCAGGTAGGCAAAAGCAATCCACAGACCGACCGCTGTGGCGTCGCTCATGATCTCAGTTGTCTCGCGACGTAAAACACCCAATTATTATTAAGTAATTCTGAGACAGAAGAAAAAATGGAACAGAAATGCCATAAGGCCCAAAACAGCTGTGTGGAGGAGAACATAGTGAATACTAAGAAAGCATCCCACAAAAGAAGAAAATCTCATTAATCTCTTAACTCACGCGAACACTTTCTAGTGAGTTGTGTGGTATTAGATGCGTAATAAAGGTCCACTGTGTAAAAAGAAAAGAAAAAAGAAAACACTTACTCGTCTAAGCCCCAAAACCTTTTTGTTCCTTGAAAGCAACATCAGTATGTTGAGCTAGTGAAAAGTTACAGAAGGTAATATTTAATTATGAAATCAACGCGGAATTTGTGGAGGTGTAGCATAAAAGCCTTTCCCCTTCACATGTATTCGACTGTCCCTGATGCTGCCACCAGAAAATTTCACTTCCCAGTTACCCAAAGGTTAGCTGACAAAATTTTACTAGCAACATAACCATTCAACAGATCAAATTTTGTCCAAGTTACATGCTACGGTAAAAAGATATGCTGGGTAAATTATGTAGGATGCTTAGCTTAATGCTAGGATGCTATAAATTAATAAACCTGTTCTCAACCATGACAAAAAATGCATATACCCCCCATGTAGCGCATATAGTCTATAAAAATGCATTCTCTCTAGTCAAACCACAATTCAAATTTTTAATATAGTAATCACGTTAATCAGCATTGGAGGATTTCTTTTTCACTTTTATACCCCACAGTTCTTCACTCTGCGAGATCCGAGGAACTGCTGGTGCCGGTAATGCAGGTGTTTCTTCTGCAGCTTGCTTCACCTGTGCGTTGGTATCCTCTTCGACAAGTAAGTTGACTGAAGGCATGGGGTCCTAAACAATTGCAATGCAATATTTACAGAAGCAGTACAGTACAGGACTGATATAGTTAGGGTGTACTTTGATACCTTCGCATTTTAAATTCTACAGTCGAACTGATGATTTGGCTGGAGCGTGAAGCTCCCCACAACTTTCACTAGGATCCCCAAAACAAACTTCTTCAACCTAAGAACTGCATGAAATGTAGCCTGTCGACCCTCAGAGCTACTCCGCTGGAGAAGTTCTACTGCAGTGCCACTGGTCACAGTTCCACTGCCAGGTCCTGTGCTGTCTGCAGATAAAGTAGTAGCCATTCCGCCGCGAGGTTTGAACCTTCTGTTTCTATGGCTGGAATGTACTTTAATTCGGTGAGTTCGTTCATGTGACAGACACTTGACCTGTAGTGGGTCCAAGGCCCTCACGCTTTTGAAGAACTACCAGCTCTCACCGTTTTCAAGGATCTTTTGTGCTTTCTGAGCTGCCTGCTGCATGCCTTTTTTTTTTAGCTTTTCTCCCACGTGAATAGCTTCTTCCTATTCTACTCCTTCCTGCCTCATGAGGGCAATATAATTCTCCAGCGATGTGGCTTTCAGATAGCCCCATAATGCAAATATAGCATTGAACACCTTTTGGGAAGCAACATGCTGACCCTCAGCTGCCTTCACTAGACGTGCAACCTTTCCAGGGCCAGCTCTGACTTGGCGACATCCGACGCGACGTCGTGAGCGGGCGGCGGAAATACAGGCGCATTTCCGCCGCCCCGTCAGAGCTCACGATTTTCATGTTCCTACCCCAGTGGCATTCCGTCGTCAAAACCCATGCACAAAGCAGACGAAAAATCAGAAGGCGTGGCCTTTCTGTGTCACCTTATTGGTCGGCCGCTGTCGTTCTCGGCCGCTCTTGCCGACGTCGTGAAAGAAGTTCGGCATGGCAATTTTTCTGGCTCGACGTCTCTCCTCTCCCGACTCCGGAAATACGCATCTGTTTCCACTGCCCGCTCACGACGTCGCGTCGGGCATCGCCAAGTGAGAGCTGGCCCTGACGGTCTTTTGCGTGGGCACGCAGTACGGGTCGTGAGACACAGCACGTACGTCGTAATAACCGTACACCTCGCGTCAATCGCGTCCTTCGACGCAATCAGATTTCCGCGAACTTCAGTGCAAAACTAAGAATTTTGCGAAGTTTCGAGCAAAATAGGGGATTCCGCAAAATTCCGTGCCAAACGAAGCATTCCACGATGAATTCCGGATTCCGCAAGATTTCGCGGAGTCGCGGAAAGCCGTTGCCTTGTTCATGACCCAGGCGATTGTCAAAATGGGGTGTTCCGTAGTCCCTCAGACACCAAACAACCCACATTTGGCACCCTCAGACTTCGACTCATTTGGTCCGATGAAGGACAGCCGGCGTGGTTCATTGTTTCGGGATTTGAATTAAGTTAAATCCGCTGTAAAGTTGTGGATCAGAAAGCAACCTCCTGATTTTTTTCAAGGCTGGATTTGACACTTCGGTTCAACAATGGCGTAAATGCACTGGAAGCAACAATGACTATGTTGAGCAGTAGTTTTATGTAGAGGGAGACATCAGGCTATAATATATGTAACTTATGCCTTGATCTGTTTTTAACTAAAGTTGCAGAAAATGACTAGACATTATTTTTTGACCAGCCCTCGTATTTACTCCTGTGGTACTATGACAATGTGCCGGCTCAGTAAATTGCTTACCATGTGTATGGCAGAACTAAATAATGACTTCAATAACTCAGCATCTTCCATTTTGGGTTCCTAGAAGGCAATGTAAGTCATAACAGTAAGTTTCTACTGTGCACGTCAAAAACATACAGGTGACAACATCTGCAGCATCGAAGCTTGTGTAGCTAATGGGCTCATATGCACATAGCTTCAAATGTAAGTGATTTATATGAAGATAGAAAAAAGATAAAGACCTCTCCAACATTTTCAGTCTGAGATGCTGGACCAGTGTCATCCTTCACCTCTCTGACTCTTCCAGCAGACGACCACAGCTTGGGCTTCCCGAAGCTGAAGACAGAAAATGAAAATACACACAGAGAAAGCATGCTAGGCTTGTTCAGAGCTCATGGAGACGAGAAAAGAAGCTAGCTTAAAATTAATTAATTTGCTCTTTCCAAATGATGGGGCAGTAAATAACAAAAAATAATGGCAATGAACCTTTCAGAAGAGGCTAAGGAAGGTGAGTCGAGGAACTGATGAGCTGATGATTCATCTGACCCAGCTGTTGATGCCATGGAAGAGGTCATAGTGTTAACGTCAGAGATAAGTAGCTGTTCCTCTGCAAATGGTTAAAGAAAACACAATATGAAGTGCCTTTAGATGTGTTCAGTGAGCTTAGGTTACTCTGAGCTATTTTCTGAAGCACAGTCAAGAATTGTCTCAGAACTCAAAATTTTGCCCTTATTTGCACTATGCAGGGAGACTTTTTTTTTGCAACAGGCACTGTCATGAACACACAGAACCACAGCAAACACTTGCTTTGCGCATATATTATATGCAGTGATGGCCAGTAGTTAACTACATGTAGTTAAACTACTAGTTAAACTACTTGATTGTAGTTAAAAAGTAGTTATCAACTACTTGCAGAAATGTAGCGGCAACTACTAGTTAAACTACTATTTTAAGTAGTTAACTAGAGTAGTTAGGTTAGTGAAGGCGCCAACTACTTCCGATTGTGCCGCAAGCTTTACGGAACGATTGTGCTTCCGAACAACAACAACTTCATTTTGACTTTGGAGAGTGGGGAGTTTCATCCCCAGAGGCGATACTCTACCCCATTGCTGGTGGGAATGTGGAGAATAAAATAACGAGTCCCTTCACAATAACGATCGAAGTCGGATGGTGTCCAGAAATGTCAAAAGAGCTTCAAGCGCAGAGCGTTGCTGGGCTGGATCGGGCCAGGGACCAAGCAATTTTGGTAGGAAGAAGGGGCGAGAGTCCAGCTGATGAAGAGACTTGGAGAGTGCGGTTCGGGAAGGTTGGTATTGGGGGCAATGAAGAAGAATATGCTCCAGATCCTCAAGAGCACCACAGTGGCAGCAGGTGGGAGAGTCAACTTGTCTTAAGCGGTAACGCCACTGAGCTGTAAAGGCCACATCGAGGCGCATTCGGTTGATTAATGCAGCATCTTGACGAGAGGTGTTTCGTGGCATGCGGAAAGCGAGCGTTGGATCAACTGTGCTCAACATAGAGGTGGGGAGAATGTCGGTTGTCTATTGGCGGGAAGCCAGGGGTGTCACGAGGCGTCGCAGAATGGAACGGCGGTCTCCTCGCAGCATAACAATACTGGTCCATAATGTAAAAACCCCGACACTAGGGAACACGAAAGGACAGACGCAACACGAAGTCGTCTTGTGTCTGTCCCTTCGTGTTCCCTAGTCTCGGGGGTTTTTACATTATGCATCATCTTCACCAGCTCGCTTGCTTCCTAGCCATTTTTTCAATACTGGTCCGTTTCCGATACGAGAGTGCTGCCGACTTTTACCTTGAGCTACTTGTTTGATGAGAACGGAGGTGCAGAGCAATTGTGTCGTGCAGGTGTACTAAATCTTCACTTTTAATACTTGTCTAGTGAAGCCCCATTTGCTGTGAAATAATTCTGAAACTTAGTTTATCGCGTAGGCACAGAAAGAATCCCGCCGCAAGCTTTGTATTTGACGATCGTAGCAATGGCTTGAGCCAAAGTTTATTATTGCTTGTGATTGATATTTAGGTGTCCAAGAACACTACAAGGAATTGGTGTTGGTGGACAACGTTAAGTAGTTATAGATGTAGTTAAACTACATTGCAGTAGTTAAAAAAGTAGTTTTAACTACTCCCCAGAAACGTAGTTGAACTACTAGTTAAACTACTCAATCACAAAGTAGTTAGTAGTTATAGTTAAACTACTGTAGAAGTAGTTAGTGGCCATCACTGATTATATGCCTCTCTCTAAACAAGTTTGTGGAACCAAATTATCTCATCTATAGCCATGTGATTAATTGAAAAATTTCCCTAAATGTGAACTATTGTTAGCTCACCTTTATGAGTAGTTCAGAACTATGAAAACCATGTTCGGTATACCGTATTGTACTCCCCCCCCCCCCCCCCCCCCCAATTCCTATGTGTGCCGTACTACTTGCATTCTGTGCCAGTCATCCCTACTTTATTTGTGACATGCCAGGACAAATCACGGATTACGATAACATATTCATTATACCATTCACGCCTTCTAAGTTGCATTTATACTCATGCTAAAACACAAGAGTAAAAAATGAACCTTGAACAAGAGCAAAAATTATACGCTAGAAACTAGGGCTATGGATGACAGATGCAGTTTGCTGTAGTCAAAATGGATCCTTACATTAAAGAGAAAAGCACGCACAGAGCTTCACTATTCCACGTTCCATGTACATCGACAAGATCTCAAAATGTTACCAATGCAATCCAGATTAAAGCACAGGAATACAAAAGGCTCAAGATCAATCTCCTTTGCAGCAGATACATTGCTGAGTTAAGCAATCTCAGCAGAAGTCACCAACAAGCCCAGGATCAATAATAGTATATGTGCACTTTTACATTAAACCATATGCTCATGGTGTTCCGGGTATGGACATGGTGCCATGCCTGAAAACCTGACAAGCTTCGGCTGCGTTGTGTTTGAATGCAACAAATTCTGAGAAAGTCACACCCAGGACTGCCAGTATACAAGGTGGCCTGGCCTAGGGTTCATTCTAAAGGCTCGCGCAATGTAATATATAGCAAACACATGGGCAGAAAGCAACGTTACAGAGGTCACCATGCAAAACGCTAACAGATATATACAAGAAAGTTACGCGTGTTTTCTTTGACAGCTGTAATAACGTGTGCTTTAGCAAAAAGTATTTGTCCTTTCTATGTTGTTCCAGCCTCAGAACATCAGTTCTCTCATGTTCAGAAAGAAAGCGCACTGAGCAATATGCACAAGCTGCACAAGCTGTTGTTATGAAATCAACTACCTTGTGTGGACACTCGCCGTTGACTTTTTGGTTTGTATGGAGCTGCCCCATTCTTCAATGCATCACTCACATAACCATCCAGGAAGGACAGGCCAGCATCGAGCTGCACACACATATAATGTAATTGTACATTTTACTGACCGTGACTCTTCTGTGTAGCTCAACAACATCTATACTTTCCGTAAAAAATGGACGGAGGGAGGTACTGGATTTCCTGTGCCATCACGAATGTGGAATGAGCATTCTCAGAGTTGAGTGTTGAGAGCACAATGAGCTCAAAGACAGGATTCAGGTTACAGATAATTTGTGGAACTATACTCGTACATACAATTGAACACAATTGAACCTCAATGTTCCTCACCCTCCTATTTCTGGCATATTTAAGCATTAAGGTGTTCAAACCCTCCACAAAACATATCACGGTTTGATAATGACGAAATACTGGATCAGTACCGGCAATGTAAATTGACACGCACCTGTCCAGGTTTCTTGTCCACGTGCAGAACTATTTCATTGTTGTTCTTGAACAACCTGCCCAAGTTCAGCAGTTCTGAAGCCCTCTTGAAAATATAAGTTAGCCATTTTGAGACTTGAGTTGGTACGCAAAATAATGGGATTGGGAAATACCTGTTTAATAACAACTGTGAGTGTCTTTTCAATTAAATGCAGCAGCACTCCATCATCATCAGTAATTGGTTGTTTTGTGACCAGCGAGGCTTTCATGAGGGCACTCAGTGCATTTATGCAGAGAGAGCTATGATGTGAGTGAGTATGAAGCAACTTCAGCAACATTCTTGTGCCCTGTTTTTGTTTCTCGCCTGCTTCGTTACACGAAACTCCGAGCACCTAAAAACACGAAAATATCTATACAACTGCCACATAATCAACTCGACATTGTAAACGCACCCATATTGCAAAGTGAAGAGCTGATACTCGGGCTGTAGCCAAATTGCTTTCGCAATACGAAAACACGATGGGATAAAGTTTTCCGACTGCGCCACCATCTGGAAGATTACTGTTTATAGTAGCTCATTGCACATGAATTCCATTGGGCAGCCTTCTTCGAAGACCACATAGACATGATATAGAGCATCTTCGAAGATATATATTATGCTAAACTGTAACAATGCAGTAACACTCTTCGGCAAGAGATACTGGCTACACCAGTGCCTCAGTCCAGAAGGGTACCGAGACGTAGCAAAGATATATATTTTGCTGGAAAGCAACGTGTAAAAGAATACATTGTCTATAAACAAGAGCCTCAAAATACCATTCCTTTGTAACGGAGAAGTTTATTCTCATTACTACATGAATGCGGAGCATAGATGCCATGCTAAAAGTGATTGTTGTGATTGACCTGCCATGCTTTACAGTGAATAGCAGTATTTCTATTAGTTTTAGTGAAATACTGTGAAATAACATGGAATGAAGTTATTGACACAAACAGTGCCAATGGCTCTTGAGATAAACTAAAAATGAGATCAAGTATGATAATCTCAACTGAACTCAATGACTTTGTGATGTTTTAATTAGGGTTCTGACTTTGGAATTCTATCTGATCCGATAATCATTCTCCAGTAATTTTTTAAAACAACCGGATTTGATATGAAAAACATAGATTTTCATCAGACTGAGAATGGCAATAGCAGTGTCTTCCCATGTTGCACTCATTCATATTTCCAGGTAAATGCACGCCATGCTTTTTTTTCCTTTTTCCCTAATATACAGGGTGTCCCAGAAAACGTGTCATTGAATTATAATAAAAAACTACACCACCTAGAATAATGCGGTCAACGGCATTTGTTCTTACTAGGTTTTTGCCACCTCCTGATGTGAATGTCATGTAACGTTTAATTATGTAAATCTTTGCAAATTAAAGCCAGAAATTTGCCAAGTAAAGGTCACTTTTTACCCAACCAATGTGAAGAGCGTGTTCAATCCACTCAAATTAACGATCATTGACAGGGATATTCAGGGGCTATCCCGTCAGAAAAAATAGCTGAACATCATGCTCTAAGGAGCTAGCACACGACAAATTTTTCAGCGCAATCGTTGTCAGCCCAACGAAAGGAGGTTGAAAACCCAGCCCACACCGGCACCACAGAAGGAGATAACACGGGCATGGCTTATCGCGTCCGGCTTTCGCAGGGATCATGCTCTCCCTCTCCCAATTTCAGAAACTGTCACTTTTTCTACTATCACTCTGTGGGCTGGGTTTGGAACCTCCATTCGTCGGACTGACAGCGACTGCACTCAAAAAGTCATAGTGCGTTATGGTCCCGTGCTCCAAAAAGCATGATGTTTGGCTATTTTTTCAGATGTGATAGCTCGTGAATATCACTGTTAATTATCATGAATTAGAGTGAATTCGGCACGCTCTTCATATTGGTGGGGTAAAAAAGTTACCTTTACTTGGCAAATTTCCGAGTTCAGTTCGCAAATATTCGCATAATTAAACTTACGATACATGACATGCACATCAGGAGGTGGCAAAGACCTAGTAAGAACGAATGCCGTTGACCGTATGATTCTAGGTGGCATAGTTTTTTTATTATAATTCAATGACATGTTTTCTGGGACACCCTGTACATTAACCTGTCGCCATGACAGACATTTACGAGCACCTTGTATATTCCTAACCAGCTGTTTAAATTGTCATTCCACATGGTGCTTTACTTCAAGGCTGTCACTGCATCCAAATGAAAACCTTGTGTACATTGTTAATCGTGATGCAGCGTCTCATTTTTACAATATCTGAAAAACTTTGTGAATTGATTCCACACAGTTTTTTTTTTTCTAACCTCCTAAAAAACCACAAATTTTCCAGAAATTGGCAACTGTGATAAGCACCCTCCCATTTTCACAAAAAAAAACTAGGAGAAGTTGGAAACCCTAGTCATAGGCCATCACAAAGGACACGTGAAGACGTCTCGCACAGCGGCATAATATGCGCCCGACATTCATAGGCAGACAAACACAAGGCCAATACATGACACATCCTATATATCAAACTGCACATTTTGTGCATGACACTGCCTTCCCCATGACCAACACTTCTTTGTACACACACAGAGGAAAACTTGTTTGTTGCTCACCTATATTAAACTTACTGATAAATTGGAACACAATATCTTCCGATACCAGATGGGGAGCTGCAAACAGCAATGTAGCAAACGTCTCAGTTGAACAATTGACATCACCCGGATATGTAACAAAAGTTAAGGTATTTACATTCAGAGGCAGAGAATTTTCAATCTGCCGGGGGGAGGGGGGGGGGCACAACACCCCCTCCACACATAGAGGGCGGGTAGAGCGTGAGGAATTCCGTGTTGTGACGTTATGAGACAAATTTTTACAGGATTTTCACGTTCACTCGAATGAAACACGCGATTCTTCGGATATCCCTTGAAACATTCATCTCAAGTGCGTTGTCTTCCTTGAGGGGAGGGGGCATGCCCCCCCCCCCCCCCTTGGGAAAGAGTCGAGGGAGGCTCAGGACCCTAAGCCCCCCACAGGCAGCGGCTATGGTTACATTGCTACAAGGGCTGTGCGAACAGTACAAATGTCGAATACAAATCGAATAGGAATATTGCAAATATTTGACTTCGAATATCGATTCGAATAATGACTTAAAGCAATCCTGTTTACTGCAATGTGTACATACAACCACATTTTGATACCCAGAGAAATATGTAGGGAAGCATCAACTATGAAAGGACGAGGAAAAAGTTGCCACTCCCATAAGACAATTTACACTGCCAGTAGTTTTGAGTGTACCCTACTCATGGTCAAGTTCCTCAAGATCAGATGGTGTATTTTATGCAGCGTGACTCACACAAAGTCACGTACCATCATACGCTTAGCAGCAACACCTTGAACTCGATGGTGGATGTAAGGTGGCTTTAGGTCAGACCCAGAAAGCTACGATTTGCTCGCGGCGCCCGCATATCACCCATGATGCTCTCTCGTTGGTCCCGTCAGCTTAACCTGCGCCGTTATGTCATGGCAGGCGGTAGAGACGCGGCACAATATGACGTCTCTAAAAAGTGACGTCTTTGCCAGGCATCGCTGCTCCCATTAGAGCTCTGAACCTCCACCTTTCATGACTAGACCCTGATGTTTTAGGGTTAAACCCGATTTTTCCCCGAATTTGCTCCCCGAATTGAGGTTCACCTATCTAGGGTTAAACCCGATTTCTACCTGCAAAACTGCACCTAGGCTAGGCACCTCAAGGCATCGACATACTACTTTCTCACAAAATACGCGACTGCCCCTTACTTCTGGCACTCTGGATAAACGGTACAGTGAACATTTATTCTACAATAATGCCCGATTTCTCCCCGAACTCAGATAGTAATTTTTCTGCCCGAATTTGTATGAATTTTTTTACATAAATTTACTGACCGGATTTCTACCCCCCATATTTGGAAAAATATAAAACCCGAAAACTTCAGGGTCTATTCATGACACTAAACTGACGTACATTGAGTACTATAGTTCCAACTATCTTTCATGTTGAACCTGCTGCTCTCATGTGGCAGCGGTTACTTCTGCTTTATGACAAATGTGATGGCTGGGACACCTCCTGTCGTGTTCACAACTGCCGCTTTTAAGGAGCTTGCTCGAGATACTGGGGTGTAGTTCGATACGTTCAGGTGCAGCAATGGAATATCCCAAGCAACCGCCTTACCATCTCCAACGAACCATGCTATAATGCAGTATTAATGTGCTGTTCCACATCTCGTTAAAAGGATATTTGTCTAAGAGGTGCAGGACCTTCTGTACAATAGCTGATTGGGTAGACTCGTCTGGAGTAGAAACTAGTAACTTCATAATGCGATTCACAATCACCGTCACATTCTGCTGGTTTGCCATTGTCACAAGCAGATTTAATGTCTGAAATGAGAATATGTCGTCATCTGTAACAAGCATAGACACATCTACATAGTACCAAAGAAGAAACAAGTAGCGTAGCAACTTTCAGCATGTGGGTACACATGAATAACAGATGTGATATCCTTGAAAAAATTGCAGTTTCTGGACTGACACACAAAATATGAGAGGTGTGATGCCACATTTGATTCCGCTGCTGCAACCCCTAGAGACATCCTTATGACAAAGCTTGTAGTTTGTTTCTTCTTTTTTCTTCATAGTATTTCCCATATGTGACAAAAAAAAAAAAAGGCACCACAAGTTCCACTACAACAGTGCTCGAACATGCTGCTATAGACTGAAAACAGCACCACTGTTTTTGAGTCTAGGAAGGCACAGTCCTGATTGCACGGGTGCAATGGTGTTATGTGTCATTCACATATTTCCTTTCTTCTGAGGAATCCAAAAGTGTGAAGACTACAATGGAGTTTTACTAATGTGCAATGGTCAAGAAATGTGTGCATTCTTGTTTACATAAGCTTCTTTAAAGTTCTGCACTAGTGTCATGTTCCCACAAGAAACCAAACATCGATTGTGTGTAGCTGGCCCTCCTAGCCCTCTTTGTGGCATGCTACTAAAGCTGCAACCGTGCGTGTACAGTATTTTGGCATTGAAACTATAGAGGCCTACTTTTATTCTAACACTGTCATCTGGATGATGAAGGCAGTCGATGATCACATCCTGGCAGCGGACAGCTTCTGATGGGCAACACCTTGACAATATGTGCTCCAAAGCTTCTACCCCTAAAGGAATGTATACCAGTGTTACTGAATCTCTGATCACACACAAGGAGACGTAGACAAGGCGGTTGAGCTGACTTACCACAATAATTTAGGTTTGCATTGTTTGAACGAAGCATCTTTGAAACACATCCAATGGATATGTTTGCCAGAGTAGTACTGTTACTCATAACTTTACCAACTGTATTGACAGCTTCTAAGATGATTGCTGGAAGGCAAAACATCCTTTCTTACCTCCTGATGACTAGTTGCTCATCGTTCAAGAAATCCACTATCTTCAAAATGATTCATACATCATGGCCCATGTCCAGGAGAGAATCGTGCACTGGGCATGAGGTTCCACAAAATGAAATGATACTCACCATAATATATGCCATGAGTGACCTCTGTTGATTCAAGTGTCCTTTGCAGTACTTGAGCTAACATATTGTATTGCCTGCAGAATTGCATCAAAATGAAGGTGTTTCACATAACTGATAGGACAAGCTAGAACAATGGCAATATGTGTAAAGCGTGATACACAGAAGAGCCTAAATTTGTTAAACCATATTCACTGTAATTCGTACAGCTTCTGAGTGTAGCACAAATCCATTTAACTTCCAGGCAACTTTCTTACTCTGTGTGCAGTTTCAAGCGGCTGAACGTGACCAAGATAGAAATCTGGAGCCATGGCATTGCAATGCCGCCAAACTCATATTCAGACCCAACAGTTCGTTGTCGAAGCTGCGCATACACTTTCTCCAGAGGCAAATACAAGTGACTTAGGTCACCAGTGGCACTCTGCAAACAGAAATTCCCTTTATGCACTGTGATACTTTGTGAAGGAAATCACAAGGTCTTTTGTTTTTACTAGGGCCATGCCCATGTCAAATAGTAATGTTCTGTACCTCTGCTAAAGAGCAAAAACTGTGTATTGATGAGCACACAACCCTGAGGTCTGAATCGTCCAGGGCTTTCTTGAATGGTGGCAGCAGAAGCGAGGGAATGGTAGACACGCCAGACTGTGCATAGCAATGATGTAAGGCAAACGTAGCTGCCTTTCGCACAATGGCACTGAAATGCGGCAGCAGAATTATGACACGGCCACGACCTAGATTTTAGCAACCACACCATTTGCATCCCTGCCCAGAGCCACTTTCGAGGTTAGCAGCGCCACACGTCATTGGCTTTTTCAATTTCCGTAATGCCTTATACTCAAACCTATGTTAGGATTTTTTGCACACACCCTGCATGTCCCATGAAGCATCTGTTCGTGTGCAAGTTATAACTCGATAATCGTCGTCCATACTACATGCTTTGATGGGAGCAGTGCCATGGCTGCCATCTGCTACGGCAGTCTGCCTGCTTCTGCCATTCAACTGTCCAATTATGATGAAGATACTGCTAGATGATGTCCTGCACCCCCAGTGGATCATGTGGACAGGAACCTCCATTGGAGTTGCATACTATGACATGGTTCACATAATCTAGTAGTTCATCGACCCGGTAGACTTTGCTCTGAATTGACCATTCACATTCCTAAGACCAAGTGTATTTGAGCTTACTGTAAAGCTTCAGCTACACACAGAAGTCCAGCCACATGAAACACTATCAAATTTAATGCTGAGCACAAGTGGTTGTACTCGAAAGGCAAAAAAGCATGATACAATACTGACTGAAATCAGTTCAGAGCACTGGAAACTTGTATAGTGTCCGATATAACACAGGTGAACCATGAATTTAATGTCAACTTTAGAATGCGTACCCGCTTTCAAAATTTTAAGATCACAATTACATTCTCACTATCCTTTAAGATGTCAGCACTTGCAGGCATCACCAACACATTTTTTAACAATGTTGAGCTGTAAAGACACTGCACAGATATACATTTCTGGAAAGCAAGGGCACTCGTTCAATTTACCTAGAATGCCTTGTTTTCTCGAGTACAGGTGCCTGAAATGCTGTTGTCATTTCTCCATGAATGAGCTTTGGTATTGCCTCCAGTGCTGCAACGACTATTAGGGACACACTACTCGAAATGTCCTGAAAGCAAGACAATGAAAATTTACTGCGTGTTTCCAGCTATGTGACTTTGAACACTGAAGAAGTATACCCGCTGAAGAGTGTTGACGATTAGCAGCACAAGTTCATGGTCAGAGTGAAGCATAGTACAAGCTGCCATATATCCTGAAAAATGGTGCTTGTGTCAATTAAATTTCCACATGCATTACAGTGTATTACCAAGCAGTGTATATATACTGTGTAATTTGTTCCAATAAGAAGTAACCGTGCTTTTAAAAGCATAAATTGTTCAGGAAAGACGACCAACTTCGGTAAGACAGTAGCAGCATCAATTCCATCATAAGCAGGAACCACTGTCAATGCACCGCAAAGAGAGAAGCAGGCACAGTACGGTACGTCCTCCCCACCCATCCCATCACCTGGCAGGGCCAGAACCCCCTACACTACACTCAGAACACCACTGATATCCGATGAAGCCTAAAACATCATACTCGTATGTGAGTATAATTGAACCCCTGTATGCAATAAGGGGACAAGTCGACTTATATCCTTTTCAATATTTTAACTACAATGACATCTAAATATACCAGGTCACCCACAAAATGTACCCACCAAAGAAAATGTAAGGAGAGTATCGCAACAAATTGAACCGCTACAGGACTTTAGGAAATTGAAAATGCATGTGTATCGATGGGCAGACAGTCAGTTCAGGCCCCTTTTGTACACACTCATTCAAATGTGCATAGCTTAAATTTTGTTACAATGCCGACATAGACTTTGACTTCCGCTCAAGAGACATGTTCTTCCTGCCTCATGTGATCGTGTCAGCAGTACTACGCTAAGCATTGTAATCAGAAAAATGTGTACACTACGCTAATCATGCATATTATGCTGGTCGTCTGCTACATTATTTTCAAAAGTGTGCTCATTCAGCTATACAGTAAGCCCAATTGTGGCTGCTCTACTACACACATCCATCCTACCTGGCATCACCAATGTTCAGTCATAAAGGTCTCATGAAAATTGGTTTTTGCTGCACCAAAACCACGTGTATTATAGTATTGAGAAAGGAGATAAGTCATGCTCCTGGGTTTGGTTCATATCACACACGTACAGTTCGTGAGGTCTAGACCCCATGAGAGCTAGAGGTACCCGACGTTCTAATAACGCTGGGACGGGACCAGCCGGTCACACATTCTTTGAGCAACTCAGTCACACACTTGTTTCGATAACATCATTTATAAATCCCACTAGAACACTTGAGAGTCCAGACATAAAATTATGAAAAACTCAAACAATGTGGTGATGAGCAACATAAACATAAATAGACATCAAACTTGCGGTTATCGCAGTGTTCAATCTTGAGGTGGTGGCGGCTGGGAGTGCCTCGTCATGGTGGGGAGATGAAACAGAGACGACAGTGCCGGAGACTGTCCACATGACACAAATGATGGGTCCGTGGTTGAGACGCAGAAGGTAGAAACCACACTTCATCGGCCCAATACTGATACACAATTCCGAGGCGCCCGATACACCACTGAGGAGTGCAACCTTTCCTGGAGATTGTCCGATACCAACTAACTCGTTGTCAGGTTTCAGTTCCCGAACGCACAAACAAGCAGGTTCCCAGCATAGAACCTACGACGCCGGCTTGTCCGGAATTACGAAGGTCTTGCGATTCGCTGAGCAGTATATCCAAAGGGGTAGCCTAATGGCACTACACGTTAAACTTGGATTGCCAGGCCGTCCAAGGCCAACCCAAGCCGTGGAGACACTGTGCAGCAAACGAGTTACACTTGTGGCTGTTTCTGCCCCAAGGCTCCTGACAGTTCAATTCCTTCTAAGTCACGTACCCTAAAATGATGCTAAACAGGACATGCATGTAGAGTGGATACATACATGCATGGTACACACTTTGCATTCACTTTATTCGAGGAATACCAGCTGCAATTACCTTACCAAATATTCACTCAAACTTTTCTCAGTTTGAGACATTTCGACTCATCCCCTGGTTGTAAGCAGAGGTTCAATTAACACCGTATAACGTGATCAACGTCAGCAGAACCTAAAATCTGGAGAACGCTAAACATTAACTGGCAGTTCGGACTTCTCATCACTACACTAATGCTGCTGATGTACACAGCAGCAGTGATCAATGAGTGTTGCCTGATGGTCATGGAGTGGAGACTATGTAATACCAGCATGGCAGGAGCATGGGGTACCAACTAGAGCCCTGCACGGCCCCGCGGGCCGGGCCGGGCTTGTGATATGGGGTTATACGGGCCGACAAAATACGCCGGCACAGTGGGCCGGGCCGGGCCCGGGCCGACAAACATGTTTCCGAGAGTCAGACTTTGCCACGTCACACGGCTAACTCCACACAATGGAGGACTATTAGTTCATATCATCACCCGCTTGCGTCATTCCTGTGCATATATTTGCAAAGACAAGCAAAGGATACTGCATTATGCGTATGATTCGACCCTCTAGAACATTCTCAAAGCCACTTCACATTGCTCCTCACATATTTCACAATCACGTTGGCAAAGCTCGGTGAGAGGGGTAGGGACTGGGAGGAGGAGTTTGTGAACAGCATCCTCTACCTCCGCAAAAACTTGACAGTGTAACCACAATGCCCATGCCCGGATGCGTTCTGGATTTATTTTGATCTCGTGCTGTTACGGTGTTAAACCGCCAGCACTTGTATGTTTGTGGCCTTTTCTTCTCTTCTTATAAATTTACTTTTACATTTGTTTGATAAGCGCCAGAAACGCGTACGTCACGGCTGGAAATACTAGGGCGAGATCTACTCGCCGAGTCACCGTGCCGGGCTGAGCCGCATAAAAATATGAAGGTCCGGGTCGGGCCGGGCCATTTTTCGATGCGCCCGGGTCGGGTCAGGCCATGAAAAGACGGCCCGTGCAGGGCTATTGTAGCAACCTCTTAAAGTGGAATTTCAGTCAGTTTTGAGTACCATGCTAAGAGTATCATACTTTTGATATGAACTGTAGAAGTTTTTTTAAACAAATTCTATAAAGAAGTCATATAGTAAACAAGATTTTGCAAAGATTAAGAAACACTGGAACCATGAGCAGAACTCCACTCCACAAGGTGTCATTATCGTGCTTTACATGTGTCATGACACTTGTGATGGCCTGTGTGACGTTTTACTCTTGATCACACAGTGGTATAGAACAAAGTGGTATAGTGGGCTTGGTGGGCCATAAAGACTGGTAGCCACTCTTCACATGCGGTAAATATATCCCCACAGTGAGACAGTTATTTGCCACATTAGTTTGCATATCATCAAGGTGTAAACTACAATCTGGCAAAAAAGCACTCACCAAGTACTTTCTGTTTGACATTGCCTTGCTCCAGCAGCTTGACGGCGTGAATGTAAGCAAACGATGCAGAATAACCCAACATCTCCAGATACATGGCTTGCAGTAGGCAACCCTCTATATTACCCTGAAAAACATATTGGTAGCTCTTAGTGTCTGCACCTGACAATAAAAAAAAGACATTTATTCTTTCACCAATGCACCAGTCTACAAGAATCAATTAGCTACGTATATAATCAAGCTACAAGAACAAGTACAAAAAGGCAATAATGTTCTAACGAAAATTGCCGTTACATATTTGTTCCATGAACTTACTTGCTTCCCGTCATTATTTTTCATACTCGTTTCCAGGGCAGTGAGCTTCTTACGTAAAAGATGATCTTCATCCTAAAACAGAAAGAGCACATGACAGCCTTGGACATTTATCACCCTTACTCATGTACTAGACTCGAAACTCAGGAAACTTCTTTGGTAAATGGCATCAACTATACTTAGACACGTGCGCTTGTGGGTTTTATGTTGTCTTATTTTTAATTTTGCAGTAAAAATCACTTTTGGTTTCAGAAGCAGTAAAATAGGGGAAAATCAGAACGATACCACGTGGAAAAGTTTTGGAGAAAAATAAAACAGGCGCTTCTCAACATAAACACAAGATGTCAAGCAGCCTTTTAGAATTTCCTTCATAACTGGCATCAGTTGTACTTAGGCCTTTATGCTTGTGGCCTTTATGGACTCTCTTAAATATTGGGGGAAATATCAGGTTTGATTTCAGAATTGTAAAAGAAGGTGAAGTCTGGATGATATCAACTGGAAAAACAAATTTTTGTGTGAAAAAAAAAAAGAAAACGCATTTCTCCCATTACAGATGAACACAAGATGCCGAGCAGCTGTGCTGAATGAACTGTGCATGGCATTCTCAAGTTCCTTTATCAGTGGCAGGATCTGCACTTTGGAAACTTTATTTTTGGAGTGCCTTAGGGGGTTTACCCTGAATGTTGATAATGCAAAACAGCGGTACAAATTGGTTTTACCCTAAAACACACCACTCTCATTGTACTACGCTTGCCAACATGCCATTTTTTTCCAAAAGTCGTGCTTTACAGATGGGTGAATTGTAATTGGTTAGAAAGTGTGCCTTGTCACAGGAACTTAGCTCTCCTCTACAGCTACTGCATGTGTTCCACAATATTCAGAGCGGCACAATATGGCAAGTAGGGAAATGTAACATGCTAGGTAGGAAACGCGGATGTAGTCGCTTGGCGCAACGTGGCTCTCGTCTCATGAAAGCATCGCGCCCTGCGAGATACTGCACCACAAACAAGAAGGTTTTGACAAGAAACCAGTTAGACAGCCAATGGTCACTTCAAAATACTGTACATTTACGATACCATATATTTAGGGTGGTTATCTATGATTAAGCAAGATGGCAGATGCGTGACAAAGCTCTTTCCTCATTCCACCCCTGGACATGACCCACAGTAGCAACAGCAATGGCCGTGAATATAGGCAGGAAACCTGGGTGTCCTGCGGTGCAACAAACCTCACTTCACTATATCTAGGCAAGGTGAGCGAAACAGTTAATTAATTAATTAATTAATTCGGAAGCAGTGCACTTTCTTTTGCTTTGTTTGTTTCCAACAGTGATGGCAGTATCCCTGAATAAAAATCTACTGTCGTGCAGCTTGAAGACATCTGGGGACCGCAAAATACATGACAGGGCCCCGTATGCATTAACAATACAGTTTTCCTGGTAGTATATCCTGATTTATGGAATCAAAGGCCTTTGAGAAATCTATATAAACGCGAAGTGTTAACCTTTTGTTTTCGAGACCATTGAAAATTAGTTCTTCTCGGTTTAACAGTGCAAGCTCAGTGCACCGGCCTTTCCTAAAACCGTATTGTGATTTTGCATTTTGTTGTTCAGGAGAAATTCGTGAAAGAATTGTCCAGCTGCAAAAATATATTTCTTTTCTGAAATCTTGAAAAAGAAATAGGCAAGTGCGGTATTGGTCGATAATCCATGAGAATATTTCGATCTCTGCGTTTAAACAAAACAGTTTATGTTGCGATTTGTATATTGCATGGGAAGACACCAGTCGATCAGCACTTGAATCAGTCGATCTTGAATATGTGTGTCAGTATACGGGGACAATTAGGTATCCAACAAACTTAACTAACCTGAGCTTATACCAAAAATGCCACAGCTTTTACTATTACACAGACATTTAGTGAGAACATCATTTTCATTTATAGGACATAGGACATTCACAAAGTTATGATTAAAATGATCTGCCAGGGCAGTATACTACGTAGGGTATTTCCACTGATAACCACGTCTGATATCGCTACTGGGTTGTTACAACGGTGTAAAACATTGTTTATCTTTTTCCAAAGCACATGAGGCAATTTTAAACGAGACTTGTCAAACATGCGATGGCAATATAGTGTTCCTGGTAATGCCTTAGCACAGCATTCAACAGACTGAGATACGCTTTAAGTAGACATAGACTTTTGGGATTTAAAAAAAAATTCTTATGTAAGTGACCTTTCTTGCATGCCGTGCGAACATGTAAGGGCGTGATCCAAGGCTTTCGTATTTTAGTAGGCCTTTTATAGCTTTGTAGTGAAAAAAGTTTGGTAGATGCTGATAAATATTCTGGGAAATGCATCACAGGCATTCTCTGCCGAGTTCTCGGAACAAACAAAGCTCCAATCACCAACATGAACGCATTCCTGAAAGTTCAATAAAGCATTTTTCATTAATGCACTGGAAGGTTGAAATTCCATTAAATGGAGGTACAGCATGAACATATTCAGTGAACATAAATATGGGCGGGTCATCACTAATATCTGATGCTAGCTTCATTGGTACTGAAAATATCCAGTAATGCAACTGAGTTGACAGATACACGAGTTGGGCTTTTAATAACATTACAAAAACCGTACAAAGTGAGAATATTTTGGAAGGCTAAGGGAACATTATTATTTTCAAGAAGATTTATATTTATATCACCACCTCAGTACAGGCAGTAGTTATTATATTAGCACAAAAGATAAACAGAAGTTCGAGGCAGTTCATAAATTCATTTACACTTCTAGATAGAGGCCTAAATGAAATACAAAATATACGTGACCCTGACTGAGAGCATAGAAATTCCTAATCACTTACGCATTCAGAAAAGGAGACAATCTTTACACATGTTAAATGGGTTTATGTGAGCAGAGCAGTCTCAACATGTCTTCAAACTTCTCGACCAAAACATGAATTGTCATACCCCAGGAGGAAAGCCAGGTCCTTTTCCTACTTGGTTCAAGTTTCTCAGCATAACAATGTGAAAACTTATGTTAACACAGGAACGTAGGGTTGTGACATCATCAAACTGGACATATACTATTGTGAAGGAAAGAGAGCATATTCTCAGCTTGTGTATCCATCTGAAAGCTATTTACAACACCAGAAAGTTTAGCTGCACAATACGACACGACGCAGTCCGGTTATAAATAGCATCAGCAAATAAGATCAACGTCACTATTGGTTAAAACGCGAAAAACAGGCATGCTTTCTGTTTTGTGTGCAAAGATCCTACCATTCCTCATACACACATATTTCCACCCAGTCTGTCGTTTTCGTGCGATAGCAAAGGTGTTCAGTCATGTAAATGAGGCTAGCAGGCTAGCAGATGCAATGCGCTCCTTCTCGGATCTTTATTACACAGTGTCTTGTTTGACTCAACGGATAGATAGTAGTACAACTATATTCGTCATACTTTTATCATTTGATGCCAGAATTCTCTGACAAACTTTTTTACAGATATATGTAAAGCAAGTCTGTGCATGGGGATGCTGAAAAGTTACCTGCCTGACAAGGAAGAACGTGGCCTAGAGCTACAAACATTTATATAGTTCGACATATTAACCTCAAAGTTCAAATCATTCCCGAGGATTCTTTAACCCTTGAAAAAAGAAACCCAACATCTCTTAGAAGTATGCTTCGGCTGCTCCTATCACCTCGGAGCCCTCCGCGAATCTCTTCCGTTTCAACCCTTTTTCAGGGTTTCAGGATGTCTTGCCTACTTTGTAAGACAGTGCATTGACCTACAAAAGCAGAATGCCTTTCTGTAGCTTCCCGCGATGTTTTTCTTTCGAAGGCTCTCTTAAGTGACAGAGCCAGCTACATGCAGTACTGTGCTGCATGAGCTGTTTCACCCTCCAGAGATAGTCAGTGATCAAAACACCTTCCTTGTCGAAGAAAACTGCAGATCTTTTAGTGTCAAAATGCCCATGCTGAAAGTTGGCACACCACTTCTTCACGGTTGAGCATGATGGCCACTCGTCCCCTAATTTTTGCATCATGTCCTCACAGATTTCCCTTGGAGTTTTCTTCTGCATATGATCAAAAAGTTCAACCTCTGAATATTTCACGCTTGTAATGATTCTGTTGACAGCCTGAGCAAAAATGAATGCTTCACATTACAAGACTGCAATTTCTCTTATTTGTCTTGCTCTTTGTATCTACGATGACGAGATTGCGTTCGCATATCTGGGAGTGAGTATGGTCGATAACTTTTCAGCACACTCGTGTATGGATATCCTGCTATGAATTCATCGTACTTCAACAGGAACTTGGATCATACTATGCATAAGCTGAGATGACACCAATCATGAATTTTTCGTACATCACCTTGTCATATGACAATGCATAGCGGGTGAAATTAATGGGGAAAGCATGCCCATCTCCTTTGCTCTATGGTCACACTGCCAATGTCTAAGCTGCAATTTTCCCAGAAACAGAACTTTGTTGGGACGTACCGACCTTCTAGGGGAGGGGTAGGTTTATGGGTATATGCATTGGGAAACTAGCTGTATTGGACAATCATTTCGGCCAGAAAATTCATGGGGCGAATCCTGGTGTCCACGATACCTTCTAGCATTTCAGACATAGGCAGCAAGTGAACCAAGTAAGCATATACCAGGGGCCTATTTTGGTCAAAGTAATCGACCTCGATTACTCTGTCTCTTTGCCTGTCATTGGTCGTTACGTGAAGGTGGCATGACCAAGTTGAAGGTGTCACAGAGAAGAAACAATTCCGAGCTGTACGTTTGCATGTAATAGCGCTGAAATATCGTCGAACATGTCCGAGGTAATGTGCTTAGTAGCCCAACCCTTTTCCTTCCTTTTTCGCGGTTACATGTGTGAACATTTTTTAACACACAATATTGCATCTCTGATAAGTCTGTTCAACTATGTGCTGTTTACTGCCAGATCCAATCCGCGATGCGAGAGCATTTACCAGTGGCTCGCCAACTGCCATCAGTCTGTAGATTTCTCGTAAAGGGCTCCTTGTGGTGTCCATAGGTTACATTTGTACTCAAGATGGTGTTGACAACAGTATCAAAGACGCCGCAAAGACAGTGTCACGCTGCACAAGTATGATCAGGTGCACTGTTTCTTTGTCTTACTTCTTTAGTTGGCGCAGATGCTATCTCAACCAGCTCCTGAACATAGGATGCATCACCACGCAAGTTCCGTTCCAGATAAGTCTGGAACATGTGAACAGTCCTCTCCATTATGGCAGACATTCTGCTTTTCCTTGATCACTTCATGTGCGAAGCAAAACGACGTAATAAACATCGACGCCTTAGCAAATGCGAGCAGTTTCGTTCCCGGTTCATGCTGAAACAGATACTACGGAGGCCGTCATGTTGGATCTTGTTGGATCGTCGAGCGGATTTACTAAACTGTCTTAAGTTAAGAAGTGAGTTTTCAAGAACGCCGCATTTTGTCCTGTGCTTACAATTGCAGTACCACAAGGAATGTCAGCAGCTCGTTAGCTTTTTAGTGAGCTCAGTGGTTCAGCGAACATGACAGCATAGCATCGTCGCATCGCCATCACTTCTGCGATCACGTGGTCAAGTCAAGTCAAAATCGACAATGGCTGGTCGCGGACGGGGAAAAGTGGCAATAGCTGCATTTCCCGAAGTCCGTCACCAATTACGACGTCCGAAAGAGGAACTACTTGCTGTAAATGGCAGCACAACCACAAATTCATCTGTTGATGGGACGCCACAGAAAACCACCGACGACACACCGGTAAAGACCTTAGTTACTTTCACACTGCTTTTCTCGCACAAAGCCTCTTGTCTGCAACCATCTGCAACTCTACAAGTAACGAAAAAAATCGGACAATGCACAGTGCTACTGCACCGGCTCTTAGCGGTGTCTTGTAACGTATGTGGCAGGTGTCTCTGTGACATGTATGCACGTGACTTTTCTCGTCTTTCTCTTTTCGGTAACTCCCGCTTGCTGCGTCTCACGTCAAACCTAATGCTGCGAAAATTTGCTGTATTCCAGGACAGTGAAGACCTGAAGAAACTATGTTTTCGACTGAAATACCTTCTCTCATCTTCGGATTCAGATTTCCCGAAAACAATAGGTGCTGTCAAGGTTGCTGTTAAGACAAAAAATGATGCAAGGAGCGCATCCGAGTACATGCACGAACTCAGCCAGTTGGGTGCCGACCAAGCCAAGATTACTGCGCTAGCCTTTGTTGCCCTGGCAGATTGGGAAATTGAGGGGAGCAAGTTTCGAAAGTTTCTATTGGACAAGATGCAAGCAGATTTTGAAGGTATGTTCATATACCTGTACCTTGGATACTGTCTAATGCCTCCGAATATAACCTGTACTGTTCTGAACTGCGAACAGTATGCTATCTCTCACCTGCTTTCTTCGTGTTGTCTCCTAGCTCTGTCTTGTCTCATACCCAAATTTTCATACTACAGTGTAGAGATTATGAATGGTACACAGGTGAATGTAGCATAGAAACAAGACAATTGGTGATGGGTGGAACTTTTGAGACCTACACTGAAAGCTAAAAGGCCTAGGTGGAGGTGGTGATGGTGAAAGGGGCTCGCCATTGTCGGCCTCACAGAGGTGGACAACGTCATGACTGATGCCCTGAGGGAAAGTGTGTACTATCCTAACACAAAATGCATCTATTACAGACATCCAAAGTTAGCAAAAGCAGCAGCCAGTTGTCTGGGTTTGGTTGATAATAGTGATGGTCACTGGCATAGTACCTCCACAGTTTCCTTCGTTCTTAGTAACTTCAGTGGCAGAAGGCACTACGTAGCTTCTTATTCTTTTTTTAGTAAGAGTCATGAAAACTGTCATCTCCAGGCACACGTAAAGCATTAACTTATTTGTATAGAGAGATGACATTGGCTCATTCCGGCTGAGACGTCCGAAGTCGGTGGCTCGACCATCAGGGATTTCGAAGAAACTTTCTTGTGGGTTTCCACTTCACGTGCACAAGACAGATGCAAAATATTGCGGCCCCAAAACTAACTGCTTCTCCACACATTGCGCAAAGCCTCGCTCCCTTTGCGCGGCTCTTGCGTGCCAACCCTTCAGCGGATCGGGAAACTTTTAACGGGATGCTCTTGGAGAAGGGTACAGTAAAACCTCGTTAATGCGTACCTGACGGGGATGCGAAAAAACTACGTACTAAGCGGTAGTACTGCCTAATGGAAGAAAAATGGAACATGTTCCACAAAATGAGGATAGATATCGCCGGTTATTCACCTTGCAACAAGATAGTCTGTTATTTTCACTTTGTGCCGAGGCGGCCTTGGAGCAACGATCACAGCTTCAAATCCACAAACATTGCTGGCGAACTGTTCAAGAAGTCCCCGTTTTCTGGCAAACTGGTGGTATGGGTGATGTCCAGTTTCTCCTTGATGTTGAGGACACGGTGCCATGGCATGGTGCTCTCCCACAAGCCAGCACAAGTGACAAAGAAGTGAGAAACGAAACTATAGGAGGGGGAGGAGGTTCGGGGCCAACTTGCCCTCTCCACTCTGTGGGAGAATGATTCAATGACCTCTCCTCCTCGCAGGAGTAACGTATCGGCCTCGCCCCCTCTCTGGAGGAGCCACATGCTTCCAAATCTTCGTTCTTGGTAGGGATGGAGCTAGTTTTTTTTGTTGTTCTGCACTGTCTGTTTCAGGACGAAAAGTACGCATTAACAGATATTGAGGCTGCGAGCAGCTACGGCATCAGCGGGTAGCAAATACGTGGGTTTCAATGGGAATCGCGGCGGGAATTCAGCGCAACTACTGCTTAAGCGGAATTACGGCTTAAGCGGGTACGTATTAACGAGGTCTCACTGTATGTCTATTTGTGAGCGGGTTTATGGCGACTTTGAACCTAAAACAGCAGAGAAGAATGACTGCCAATGTTGCACAAAACTTGCAGTATTTGATTTTTTTATGCTGCATTACATATCACATATCCAAATATTTTTTTTTTTGTCATTCAATTCTCACAATGTGGACATTACCTCAAAAAAATTTCAAGCCTCTATGTGTAGCCATTTTTTTAAATAAAAAATCTAAAATTTCAGTTTTTTTTTTTTCAAAAATGCTTCAGTAGAGACGACGAAAACGCTAACTGCCGGAGGTCCTAGAACCTCAAGCGGGGTATCAAAGCGTGACCAATGCCTCCAGTTTGCAGGAATAAAATACCTCTGGAGGGGGGGGGGGGGGGGGGTTCCTTGTTAGGAACATACAATTTTTTGAAGTAGAGTGGTGTAGGAGCCATGCCACACGTTAGGTTTCTGGTTCCGGGCGCTCCTTTACCCCACAACACTTGGCTGTTCCACGCTTCTGATGTCATGAAGGTACGTGTGAATAAAAGAAAAGTGAAGGGACAGATGTCTCCCTTGACCGTGCCGAACACCGACTTGATGGCATTGTGCAAGCTGTGACGACGCCAATGTCAGTCATGCGGATACCCAAATCTGAGGTGTTGTGCAGTTCGTTCTTTCACTCACAACGGAAAGTGCATCGGTCAGTTGCCGCAGCGAAGATCTGGGAGATGAGAATGCTAATATTGCGCAAACATGCTCATTTGAACCACAGAAGTGCAGCCCTTTCTACAGTATCATGAGTATTCAGCTTTCAAGCCTTATCGAGGAACAACAGTCTCGGCGCAGTGCAGCAATCATCACCGACATATGTGGGTACCACTATTACTACCTCTACGCTAATAAGTGCTCATTTGCAATAGACCTCTGACCAAGAAACATCATGACGACAGTAGGCAGACTGAAACTGAAACAAATCTGAAGGGGAGGGCTGGGTTCCACGAATGGGCACTCATTCCCTGCCTCCTATTGAAAGAAAAGTAGGACTGAAGGTCGTATCCCTTTCAGGGACCATCGTAATCCCCTCAACTCTGTGGCTTTCGGGCGCGACCTTGTTCGCCCATAGATTCGAGCATAGCTCAACTCTACCAAATTGGTGGCACTGTCGAATGCTATGACATCATTTGTTTACAAACAGGGAGAGGTCTATAACGTCCAGAAACTGCGCTGATCCATTTGCAAATCACAAAAGGAAATTTTGGAGCATTTCTGTCAGCCTGGCCCAAAGGTTTATGTCAGTTGACTGTTCTTTCGTACATGAGGACAAGCTCTGCCCGACTTGTTACAAGTCGTGCATGTATGTCAAAGCAGCTTTCCAGTACAAGAACTTTGCGAACTTCTAGAACCTTGAAGAGGACTTGGGTGTCGCTGCCACTTGGAACCTCTTCGCCACCAGCTGCGGGAAAGGACCTTGCGGTGGCATAGGCGGAACAGTAAAGAGACTCTCCACGAAAGCCAGCTTGCAAAGACTGCATGAAAATGAGATCCTGTGTCCACGGGATCTATTTCCACGGACTGAAGGGCATCTGTATGAGATACATCCAATATGAATGCCAAACGAAAAGTTTTTTCTTACAAACAAAGGTCTGCGAAGAAGGAGAGATACTCTGAGATCGGTTTAGGCAAGCTCTCTCAGTTCAGGGTGCACACAACTATGCACCGTTTTCAACCGTTGTCGCGGACACACCTGCGGCCGCCGTTAAGGCAGAATCAACCCAATGTATTCTCTATGGGCATTGCTTTGGGAAGTTCATCTCGAAAACTACCGCAGTAATGGAACAGTACGCCGAGCTGGTAATACATGGGCAAATTCTGCACGTCCTGACATATTTTTTATCTGAATACAGCAAATAGGCGAATTTAGACGATTTTTTGTTTCTGTGAATGTGAATACATGGAGTCCTATGGGAGCAGCAGAAATCACTTCCTCAGATCTTTTAGCGACGAAATAAACGCCTGAAAAATATGTCAGGACGTGCATCTGTGTCCCCTGATGACAGTACAAGCTAAGTTGCAACGTTAACCTTCGTATTATTCAAGATGAACGGGACAAATGTGTGGACATTTGTCGTCTGCTAGCATGGGCTGCATTGTGCTGCCCCCAGTGGGCTTCCGCTCCGGGAGAGGGGATACATCGAGATGGGAGGTGCGAGAGCAAGAGAAAAGGCAAACAGCTACGTGCACTGCGTGAGGTTGTTGTTTCAACCTGCCTTGGCGACGGGACAGAACGGCGCGTGTCTTATCGTGGTGAATGACTTTGCCTGCTCTATCCGGCGTCAGCGTCGTGCATCGATATTCCTCACGCATGGCCTGTTACTGCGACCTCGGCTGCAATCAGTAGGACATAAATTGGTGTAATCGTGGCGTAATGCACGATACAAATAGGTGTTGAAGAGAAGGTACGTCTTGTACTTTCTGTGTGTCAGTTGCGTGATGTTTTCGGGGGTGCGCTTGTTTTATTACACTGGTTCACGACCCAGTATATGCTTCAGCCTAAATATGGAGCGAAGGACAGTATTCATAGCTGAATCTGGCATGGTCAAGATGTGCTGACATCTCATGTGACCAACACAAGTGCACGATAACATGAGGTGTGCGTGATAAGGTGTCCAGGATGTTACTAAGCTGCCGCTACGGGAAGGATCGCCGTGAAATGTGGCTTGAGAACGAGAAGACGTGCCTTGATTTTGAACAAGTATGTCGGAAAGACGCTTGAATTGTGTACCATTATTATGGTGTAGCATTCCACTCATGAGGACCTTTCGAATGCCGTGTGCGGCTGTCCTTATATACAACAGCAGGTTCTGTTCGTCGTAAATCAGACCATCTGTTTATGGAATTTTATCGTGCATGTGCTTCTCTTCGTTCCTTAGTGCCACTTCTATGTACTCTGGGTCATTCCTAAGTGTGGGAGCTATGTGTACTAGTTGTCAAGAGGACAAAATTAAAGGCAATCAAATGGACTGTTCATCTGCATAGACAAGTGTTATTCATTTCTGCTTAGTTGCACCACGTACACACAGGTGAGCGCAAATAACATGTATGCGGGTGACCGTGACTACAAGAGGTACAAAAAAATCCAGCTAAAGTTATTGACACTGGGCATATAAGATGGTGGTTGATCTTGCCTGCGCCTTGCTCGTTATGGATATGAAAGAACTGATGTTCTGAGGCTGGAACAACATAGAAGGGACAAATACATACAATCCAGAAGATGTGGGTTCGAGTCATACACCTGGCTAACCTTTTCAGTGACTTTCATCTTTCATCGTTATGGATGTCCATTGAGTTTTTCCGGGTCTAGCTACAGGATTTGTGTGAGACCAACCACACGGCTTCATCCACAGTTATTCGCGTGCTTGCACCGATGGTTCAGCACATCATATTTTCTGCCGTGTTCCTATGTTGAATTATGCGATTATGATACGTGAAATAACAGACGCAGGCAAGTCATGGGGATATTCCTGCCGTCATCCTATCCCCATGGTGTGATTTGCAAACATTTCGGTGGGGGGATGGGGGAGGGCGGATATATTGAAAGGAATATATATATATAAAGAATGAAAGGGAAGCGCCAGCCATGCACAGTCCGATTGCTCCCGCAGTGTGCTCACCAACAGGAGCGTATACAGGGTGTTTAAAAAAACGTGTCATTCGGACTTTATAAAAAAAACGGGGTGACGGAAAAATACGGGGTAAACGGCATTTGGTAACGGTAACTGAATTTGCCACCTTGTAAAAATATTTTCATTTGATTTTAATTAAAAGAAATTGAATTTCTTTAATTGAACTCCAAAATTTCCCAAGTCAACCTAACGTTTTTTTTACAGAATTAGAGAGTCCGTAGCGAACTTAGTCAGATCCACCAAGAAATCCGCTCGATATTGCAAATGGAACTGCCCAAAACAAGTCCCGAAGTTGAGGCTTCGGAGTTTCGGGTATTCAACGGCGCACCAAATCAGTCGCGGGTACAAGTTGCTTAGACACGCCGTCGTCCGCGAGGGACGTTAAATACGGGGTGCCGTGTGATGAGCTTTCATCGCACGTTAAAGAACCCTCAGGTGGGCAAAAGCAATCCACAGACCGACCGCTGTGGCGTCGCTCATGATCTCAGTTGTCTCGCGACGTAAACACCCAATTATTACCAAATCAGTCGCAAAGATGCGCCAAGGGCAGGACATGTTCCTGCCCCCATGGAGCTAGAACAGTTTATCGCCGGACCGGCGTCCAGCACAAGACGCGCCGATAACAAGGCGGGTGACATTCCACCATACGTCGATAAGCGGCAAACAAAAATGATTCCGCCTCTTTTTTCCCGCCCTGCTTTTTTTTCGACCTTCTATCTTTCATGTGGGCAGGAGCAAGTCCTCCTCTCCACAAATCTTTGCGTCTGATTTCGTGCGCCGTTGAATACCCGAAACTTTGAAGCCTCAATTTCTGGACTTTTTTTGGGCAGTTCCATTTGCAATATCGAGCGGATTTCTTGGTGGATCTGACTAAGTTCGCTACAGGCTCTCTAACTCTGTAAAAAAAACGTTAGGTTGACTTGGGAAATTTTGGAGTTCAATTAAAGAAATTCAATTTATTTTAATTAAAATCAAATGAAAATATCTTTGCAAGATGGCAAATTCAGTTGCCACACAAATGCCGTTTACCCCGTATTTTTCCATCGCCCCGTTTTTTTATAAAGTCCGAATGACATGTTTTTTGAAACACCCTGTATACAGTTGTGCATAGCCCGGGATTGCATTGCATGCAGACTGAGTCAGACGTGTACAAGATACTCGAAAATGTATTTAAGAAAATACAATAAATACTAATGTTAGATTGTAATTAAGATAGAGTATAAGCACATGAAAATCGAAGTATTTAAGATAGAGTAAAATACTTCATATGGTATTTGAAATACAATACTATTCATCCTTGAACGCAAAAAGTCACTGGTCAATGCGGCAAGTTGCTGCTATGTGACATGAATCACCTAAACTCCGCCTCTGTGTGGTAGAAGTCATCAACATAAGTCCCAAAAAGATGACAAAGAGGTACCACATAACTCCACTAAGTATATGTGACCCAAAACAAAGCCAACTTCTAGCAGGTCCCTGCTCGACGAGGTCAGAATTCGGCGTCACCGCGTCAGGGCACACATAATTGAACCCTCACTGGCCAAGGATTAGTACACACAGGGCAAGATCTCTAAATGGAGACTTCCAAGAAGGGCCAATTTCCGGGTCAAGTCCGAGGCACTCAGGAAATTTCCACTGAACAAGCAAGATAATAGAAAGACGAGACACAGAAAGTCTGAGAGGGAGATCTAAAATATGTAATTAGGGTATGGAGTAGAAAATACCATAACATGCATTTTAAATAGCGTACAAATACACAATACAAAACGTAAGTAGAGTGCTAAAATACCGCTAATGGTATTTGAAAGACATTATTTTAAATACAGTACTCAAAATACGTACAAGTCTGGACTGACCGTATACACACACGATATCTACACTCACTGCACGCGAATAGCATTCTTATGCAGCTTGCCAGGATGATGAAGTTGCCACAGAATTTAAAAAGTTCGTCCAGTTCGCTCATTTCCACTGCTTTATCCCGTAGTTCCATGTGTCTCGTGAATCGTGGATCAACTAGCTCATGAATCATATATCCTACATAAAAGTTCCTAATGTCAGGCAATATTTTTTGCCAGAACGCAAGGTTCCTATTGATGGTTACAACTTGCAGGTTCGTCGTCGACCACACTGCGAGTGTGCAGTAGCTCCTCTTCGCAATGTTTAGCTGAGCTAGTATATGATAGAAGTACTTGTGTGATTCTGGAAGATATAAGCTGCCGTCTTTCGATATTTTTACGCCGGATGGAATGGTTGCGAGCGGTTTCTGCGATGGTCATGTAATTCTGTGCTGTTACAGGGCATCTTATTTCGAGGATTCCGTCGTTGTTGATAAGGCTGTCAGGAGTGGTGCATATGTAGGGTATATCAGGGTCGACGAAAAGGCCACATTTTTTCGCTTCAACGTTCGGGGCATCTCGCTTGGAATGATGATGATGCGTTTTCTTCGTGGTCGATGACGTACTGACAATCTTTGCTGCGGAACGACTTGGGATACATTATGACCTTCACTAAGGAAGAGTGCTTGAATGTTTTTCTATGTGGGCGACATATACTATGTATTCAGGTTGATGATATCCTCATCTTTCTTTGTGAGTGCCATAGGTCGGACTTGTTCTGTTCTAGTGTAGACTTCTGCAGACTGTGAGCTTCCTGGCTGGTCAACTGTATGCCACGCACAAAGTCTTTAGCTTTCTCAATAAAAATTGTCCTGTCCAGATCGGGTCTTTGAGACTGTCCTCCATAGTCCTTGTCTTCAACGGTGCTTGCGAATTTGGTTGTTCTCGACATTGGAGCCTTGTTGAACCGCAATTGCATTTTGCATTTTTGTTCGTTGCGCGTTTGTCTTGATGTTATTCGTTATACGTTATTCGTTACTGTTGCGGTAGTAGGTAACGTGTTACTAACGCCGTTACTTCTGATAAGTAATGCCGTTACTTTTGCATTACTTCATGAGGTTTTGCTTATAACATGTACCATTTTTGGTTGAGTCACAGAAGTGCATTCCGCAAATCAATACAAGCAATGTTGGGCACAAACAAGGGTCACGCATGAACACAACACCTTATTGCAACGCAGAAGTAGTTGATGTTCAAAATTTTCGTCTGTGAGCTTCGCCCGTAGGGCTGAGAGGACGCCTAATGACCAGTGAGTGCTCCTTGTCAAGGTTGATAGAGACGGTGACCTTTTATCTCACATAGTAAAAATCCAAACAGCCAATCCCGTGGTACTTTGTTACTTGTTCAGAGGGTAGAGGCGATTTTTCTTGCGTGCTTTTGCCCCATTCGTCCGAAAAACACCAGAGGGAGTGAAAAACAGAGGTGGTAAACAAAGGTGACATCTCAACCAGGGTATAGGTCAATAACCCTTCTTTTGCGTTCTTTGTGGGTGTCGATGTGACCTTAATTCTTGTCATTGTTGAAGATGAACAGAAAAAATCGGGGATTTTCCCGGATTCTGCAGGCACGCTCCTCGCTCAAGCTTTCAAGTTTAGACGATAAAGCAATGTTCCCGAACACGCAGTAACGCATAACGCCGTTCCGCGTTAGTTATTAAAAATGTAATGACGTTACGTTACTCATTACTTTTCTCCCAAATGTAATGCGTTACCATATTTCACTCCTCGAATGTAACGCGTTACGAGTAACGCACTACTTTGTAACGCGTTACTCCCCACCTATGTGTAGGAGCAAACGATATGTGAATCATACCTCAAGGTCAGGCCGCAACCCGCTTGCTCTCGACGGCTCCGCGCTTACTAGGAGGAAACCGTCACTTCCATAAAGGAGAGCAAGGAGCGTGAAAAAAAAAGCGAAGCATAAAAAAAAGCTTTTTATACACAGATTGTTTTTTTTTTAATCTACAGCCTTACATCACAAGCCTAGGGGATCCCACTTACTGGTCGTGTGTTCGAAAGAACGATTCTCAAAGGGCCACCAAGGCTATTGCATTTTGTTGAAGCAGCGGTATGCGTATATTCCCCCTCTCTTGATACTGTCACCATTTCATTCCACCCTCTAAAAATCAGAATATTTCCCGGATCATTCAAACTCCAGAGTTTCAAGTCTGCAAACAGCCACAACAACACATACGGGATGATGATGACTGAGGAAATTACACACTACAATATTGGACCACTACCCCATGGCTCACAGGGGGGTTATGAGATCTATAATGATGATCATAATGAGAATGTGATGCGCAGAGCAGAAAACTTGAGTTACGAGCCCAGGGTTGATGTAACACGCTGGACGCATGCACGACGTCATGGCAGACGAAAACAAAGTCCGCAAACTTGGACTGCATATTTCAGAAAACGAAAAGGTGCCAATGAAACGAGAAAAGTTTCGGCACAATAGCAGCGTCAGGAGAGTTTCTCGTCTGTGCGCCTCACAGACGCAACACGGATCCCATTGAAACATATGGAATTGAGAGCAGCAGTTGTGTGAACAGTCCCATACACATAAATATGCTCGTGCTCGGCCCATGAAAACTTGTGTGAAACCGGCCTCGTTGCCACGTTCCCTCCGAGCGAAGGTTTCGGAAAGACCGCCGCGCGAGAGACAGAAGACAATTTCCTCCAAAGCCACTGCCACTGGGATCTGCGACAGCGACACATGGCACATGCGCAAGCGGGATACTCCGCCACCAGCGCCGAGGGAAAAAAATATGAAGAAAACAATTTCGCAGCGGTGCTGCCATCCCTCGATGGTAGCGTGCAAACAAGGAGCGGAGAGGACCCCCTTAACATCAAAGTTCGAAGTAACTCGTTACTGTGACTAAGTTCCTTTTTTTGGTAACTTGTAACTTAACTCAGTACTTTTGCACCGTGGTACTTTCAAAGGAACTCGTTTCTTTTTCGGGTAACTTCACCAAAGTAACTTAAGCTAAGTTCCAAGTTACTTTTAATTCGCTTTGCACTCATGTCCACATATTTTCTGGCTTTCTCTCCTGTTCTTTCATGGTATTTTTTGCCATAAAACGTGATATTCAATCAATGACAGTATTCTGTTGGGGAAGTAAGAACCGCTGCCATTTAAATGGAGCTGAACCATTGTGCGCCCACAGGGAGTAAGATGCAAAGCGTTCGAATAGACCTCTACCAGAGAAACGTCATCGTGACGGTGGTAGACAGGCTGAAACCGAAACAAATTGGAAGGAGAGGGCTTGGTTCCACGAACAGGAACTTGTTCACTCTCTCCCTTTGAAAGAAAAGCAGGACCGAAGGCTGCGTCCCTTTCAGGGACCACCGTAATCCCCCGAAGACCGTGGCTTTTGGGTGCGACCTTGTTCACCTCTAGCTTCGAGCGTAGTCTAACTCTCCCAAATTTGTGGCGCTGTCGAACACTACGACGTCATTTGCTTACAAACAGGGAGAGGTCTATTGTTGGATTTGAACGAAAACGATCTAAGCGTGTTGCACCTCTGTGGTGCTATTTTGCGTCCGAAGAAACTTGGAAGTAACTCGTTCTTTTTTTTCAAGTAAGCCTGTAACTGCGAGTTACATTTCAGTCCGAAGAACTTCGTTATTAACGAGTTCTTTTTGACGGGTAACTTCTAGATCTGTGGTTAACGTCAACGTCAACAACAGGGGCAATGTTTTCCGCGTTTTATGATAACGTGTTAACGAAGTTGTTGTTCACTGTGAAACGCAAACTTGTAGTGAAACGTTCCAATGAAACGCAAGATACAAACACCACTTTGCCAGCAATCTAGAGACACAATATTGAGACGTGCAATTTGCTGGTTGTCGTGTGTGTTGAACTTTTAAGCTCCATGTTTTCCATACATTTGGGAAGTCTCTTGCCACTTGTTATTTTCTTGATGCTTTTGTCATTAAAGTGTATATGACACTTAGCAGTTAAGAGTTGTGGGGCAAAAGAAGTGCCCAGAACACGGAAACCTCGTGTGCGACATGGCTCCTAGACTGCTCTACCTCAAAAAATTTTATATTCCTGACAAGAAAAAAACACCCTCGAGATATTTTATTTCCTGCAAACTAGAGGCATTGATCTATACTTTGATACCATTCTTGAGGATCTAGACCGTCCGGCACTTCGCCTTTTTTTTTGTCTCTACCTGGGCATTTTTGCGAAAAAACTGAAGTTTGGGATTTTTTATTTAAAAAATGGCTACACCTGGGGCTTGAAAATTTTTTTTAGGTAATGTCCGCATTGTGGGGATTAAACTTTTAAAAAATCATTTCAATATGTGATGCGTGACCCACCATAAAAAAATCCTCATCATTGCAGGTTCTGTGCAACTTGTGCAGCCATTGTTCTCTGCTCTATGAGGTTCATAATCGCTAGAAACACACACGTAAATAGACATACCTTTCTCCAAGCGCATCCCATTAAAATTTTCCCGATCCGTTGAATGGTTGGCATGTAAGACACACTCAAAGGGAGCGAGCAGTTAGCTTTGGGACCGAAATATTTTGCATTTGTCTTGTGCACGTGCAGTTGAACACCACAAAAAAAAAAAACTTGTCGAAATCTCTGATGGTCGAGCCACTGACCTCAAAACGTTTGAGCTGGAATGAGCCATTGTGCTATCTTGATGGAATTAGTTTACATGTAATCATTTCTCTGTTGTCATTTGAAGGATTCAAAGAGAAGTCCAACAGGCGCCAAATGTACTACTGTGCAATGCCACGTTCCTCTGTGAGGTGTACTGCAGGTACCTGCTCAGTGGTGCTCCTCTGAAGCCCCTGCAAGGCCAGCGTGGGAGTACCTTAACTTCATGCTGCGAAGCCAACAGCCTTTCTTCGTTAAGCACTGCTTGCAAATTGTAAGTTGCTGCGTTGTTCTTTTTTTGCCTGTATTGTTATTCTGGATGCTGGTCAGGTGACACTAGCTTTGTACTCCGTAATGTAAAAGCCTGAGTCTGGGCACTCAGAGGGACAACGCAAACACACTACGCAAAAAGTCTGAGTTGTGTGTTTGTGTCCTCCCTCTGTGTGCCCAGACTCCGGCTTTTACATACGGAGTTCTTCCGCCAGCTGGCCTTCATATACGCCATCTTGTCTCAATATTCTGTTCAATATTGTCTGTTCTACTGCGTATTTCCTTCGGGCTTCACTTCTAGACAATAGGATTGTAGCCATCGACATCCATTGCCTTGAGAACGAGTTGCGAAAGTTGCCGTTACGCCACTCGTTCTCGGCGACACTTTCCCCCCAAATCAGAGGCAGTGTTTTTGTGTACGTTTACTCTCTGCGGCCCAGCCGTGGTGTAGGCCAGGTCAATGCGGCCTGCGACTCAGTTTGAGTTGGAGACCCCTGTTCTAGGTCATCGCAGTGACAGCATCTGTGAGAGGCAACTTTATACTACATGGACACAGAGAGAATACTGTTAGTGAAACTAATTTGCTGTGATGTGCATAATTGAAAACAGTATGGGGATCACATTATAGCATCTCTCTGTACAGAATGCAACTGCCTAGGAACAGTTTAGACCTCAACGTAATATATCAGATGTATATTTTATAAACGCCAGGAAAGGTCTGTGGGAGATATCTCCTGATTCAGTGATTCCTGAGTGATGAAAAAATTATCGAGTGATCTCTTTCAAACTGGGGCTTGTGTGAATGCATTATCCTTACAACTTGAACCTCTTCGTGTTCCAAGGATGATCCATGGATGTTTTTGCTCATACTTTCTTATTCTGCTCAGGTGGCGGAGCATGGAGGATTTCTTTCAAAGCATGGAGAGAGCGAGATGGCTTCGTTCCTTGATGAAGTCCGCAGCCTAATTGTTGAAGATGGTGTGGAAAAGCATGTGCGAAAGCAAGCTTTAAAGACATTAGAATCGTCTCTCAATGGCTGGAAACCATGTGCATCGAAATTTTATGAAGTAGTTAACGGAAGAAACTGAAAGCATGCCACACAGTCGTAATTTGTGCTAATGCTTCATGGTCATTGTCACTGTCACGTTAAAATATTTCATGTACCTCAAATGACATAGGCGAACAAAATAAATATCACATGCCGTTTGAATCGTTGAATGCTGTTGAATCCATTTTCTAGAGTGTGCCATTCATTGTGTTCTGGAGAAGAATATTTCTTACTACTGCCTTGAAGCTATTTGCAAGGGTCATTCAAGTTGACTGAAACTTTTATTTTTTTAAACGCAGTGGAAAATTCGGGAAGCAGCAAACAACACTAGTGTTTTAAAGTACTCACCGTGCGCATTGCCGTTTTACTCCCGTTCATCATTGATGATAACGCGAATATCCTACGCGAATTCGTGGCTTTGTTCCTGTGCAGTTTGATTTAACACGTGGCAAGAGCACACGACGCATATTGAGAGTAGTCCGGGATTTCCTATCTGGAAACGTCACAGGAACAAGGCTAATCAGTGAGCGGACGGAGGGACCTTGGTAGCCTTGGCGACCGACGGGCAGGAGGGCGTCATACACGTTCACATCATTCGTCATTCACATACGAGTCGTATCCTAGCGGCTCTCCAACGAACTATGCTCGGCGCGCATCGAAACGCAACGTTTTTCAACGTAATTTCCAGCTGCACTAATGCACTTGTCCCAGCGTTTCACGAGGGCTTGGATGCCAGCAGCGTAGAAATACTTACCGGCGCGTAGCAGCCATGATCGGACCGCATTCTTGACCTCGTCGTCGCAGCTGAAGTGGCGGCTCCCAAGGAACGCTTTCAGTGGGCCGAAGAGATGGAAATCGCTGGGGCGAGGTCTGTACTGTAAGGGGGATGTGGCAGCAACTCCCAGCCAAGTTTCTGAAGGTGCGTGCCGTGAGATGCGCGGTATGCGGGCGTGCATTGTCCTGCAGGAGGAGGACTCCTTTGGTGATGAGGCCCGGCCGCTTTTGCTTCAGCGCCTTATGTTCATCCCTGAGAACCTGGCAGTAATATGCACTATTGATTGAATCAACATGAACAACGCCAGCCTTGTCCCAGAAAACCGTGGCCATGACCTTACTCGCAAACGGGGTGCTTCGGAACTTCTTGGGAGCTGGCGAGCCCGGATGCTTCCACCGTATTGATGCGCGTTTTGACTCAGGAGTGAAATGGTGCACCCACGTTTCATCGCACGTGATGATCCGATCAAGGAACGACTGTCTTTCAGTGTCGAAACGGTACCTTAGCTCTTGGGAGATTTCCAGTCTTCTCTGCCGGTCAAACACGGAGAGCTGCCTCGGGACCCAACGGGCACTAACTTTCCGAAACTGGAGGTGTTCATGAATGATAGTGTTCAACGTTCCCACAGAAAGGTCCGTCTTTCGAGCTAGTTCGAGACATGTTATCGGTCGGTCCTTGAGAATCAGGCGCTCCACGAGCTGGATGTCCTCAGGAACTCTGACAGGGCTCTGAGCCGCCCCGGCCGGGATCGTCCTGCACTGATGTACGGCCGTCTCTGAACCGTTCGCACCACTCAAACGCTTTGCTGCGGCTAAGTGTATCGTGGCCATACTGAGCCTGAAGTCTTCTGTGAAGTTCAGATGACTTTACGCCTTCATTCACGAGAAACTTCATGGCAATTTGCTGTTCGATGTGCGCGCTCACTTCGTTGTCGGCCATCTTGTCCAGCACGTGTCTTCTGTTTTGCAAACTTTGAACCACCACGTGGTGAACGCGGAGGCCTGTCGCATGTGAAAATGACGAAAAGGAAGTAGCGCGAGCCATTTGGACACTCAGGAGACAGAAAGTCCCGGTTTGACTTGAACACCCCTCGTATATTGCGATGCGAACGCCAAGCAGACGACCCCGGAGACAATGGACCATTTTCACGTTCGCGTTGCCTCCGTCGCCTCTAGTACCGGAATGTCGAACGTCGTATTTCTACCCCAATTTTACATGGCGACGCCTTTCGAACTGACACGTCCCGTGGGAAAGTAGCGAGAGAAGATTGCAAAGCGTCCTCACGTCCTCGGCCTGGGTAGGTGGCTGCGTATGCGCTTACTTGTGGACACTTCCTTCTCTAGACACATGTCGCGCGCGGTTTCTTTGCGAAAGTAAATCAGGCGGGACTAAAGCGTAATTTTCACTTATTTTTTTCGACTGTTTCTGTCGTGATACTATGTATTAGGGCTGTGCGAGTAGCAAAATTTTCGAGTTCGAGTAATACGAAATCACTGTTTCGAGTATCGAGTCGAGTTCGAGTAGGTTGGCGTTCTATTAAATGATAAGCAACGTGTAGAAGCAGGAAGATAGATATAAAATTTCAAGCTGCTTTAGCGCCGCTTTTTTGGCCAAATTCCCCTTAAAAATGTTCTTTTGCGCTACAGTTGACAACAAAGAAGGAAATGAATGAGGATTATAAGAGCTTTATAAAAACAATGTGCCACCTAAGGACAACATTGCTAAATGAATATTGAAACCACAAAAGATTTACAAGTTATGGGTAGGAAAACTGGTCTTTCTACAAGGTGCGGTTTAACACTTTCCTTACCGCCGCAAAAATGGCCATTTTTGGGTGGTTTTGACAAATACATTTTTTGTGGCTGATAGTATCACTTCAAAATATGTTGCTATATAGGAAATGTAGCAAAATCAATGCCATATCGAATGATGTAAGTTTCATAGACAAAGCTATCCATGTATTTCCTAAATTGATTTTGGGACACCAAAAAATTGGTGCAAACAGCAGAAACCCTTCTGAATATACGCCTGTAACTTGAACAAAAATATCAATCTACAAGCTCTAAAATATACAAAATGTGGCAATCTTTGCCAGAAATAATATCTGAAAATGTCAACCCTCTGGATCAAGAAGTTCATGAGTTGTGGAAAATATCGTGAACACTGCATGTTGTTCATGTAACCTGAGCGACAAAGTTCATTGAATGAGTAAAACGGAAGTTAACGTCGTAATTTCCGCTGAAAACATTAGGTTTCAGACTCAGTTCTCCTGTTGCACCACATATTGCTATTTCGCCACTCTTCCATTCCTCCCGGTTAGTTTTGAGACAGGAAGAACAGCAATAGTGGAAGTTATACATGCCCACACATGCAGGACAAAAATCTGATTGTCTAACACCTTCAGAGGCGTTATTTGCGTTATAATAAACGAAATCGAATAAAAATATGCTTAAATTGGGAGTATTGCGCATTTGCGAAAGAGGTCTGCCGCGGGAACGCGACGCCCCAACCAAGATAGAATCACCAGGCTCCAACAGCTCCGCATGGAGCCCATAGTTTGAGATAATTCACACAACACTGGGCACACGACCAATGAGAGTGCAACGTTGTAGATATTATGCAATACCAGTCGGCCAATCAGGAGCCTTAACTTAGGCTTAGCTTTCGGCCGGTTCTGGCTACCATCGACTTCTACCGGATTTCACTCCTACCGCCCGTTACCCGATATTCAAAATAACTGAAGCTTCTTTTGGCTAAAAGAAATGTTTATTTGACACAAAGCACTGATTCAAAGGTCTGGTACATGGGTGCCACTGTGAATACAAACTCCACTGCGTTGTTGACGCACTGTAACTAAGTTCGAACTTGAAGCAAAACGAACGCAGCCCGACACGGCCGAGCGTGTTCTTCACTCTCCAACTGCTCCAACTCACGAAGCATTCCAGTTCCGGAGTTGATAGACTGTTCGTGGGATAATAGTCGTGTCCAGGAACAGCACAAACACACGTTGAATCACATCGACGCATGAATAAACTAGCGAATACTTCTACAAACTGTTCTGCCGTTTGACATCACTGAAACACGGAACACAAGAGGACGCCGTGCCGGCCGATTTTGTAATGAGCATCTTCTTTCCTTGCTTGCAGAGCGGAAGGCACTTGTGTGGCACGTAATCTTAATCCTGTTTTTGTTGTCAGCCCTCAAAATTCCACGGCGCCCGAACGCGTTCTTCACTCTCCAACCCACGCAGCACTCCAGTTCCGTAGTTGATAGACTGCACGTGGGATAATAGTCGTGTCCAGGAATAGCACAACACGCGTAGAATCGCAAGCTGTTCTGCCGATTGACATCACCGAAACACGGAACACAAGACGACGGACGCCGTGCCGGCCGATGCGAGCTATTTCGAAACTATGCTGAAACAGTTGAAACGGCCGCCGGCCCCGGGACGCTGCACGCAGGGGCGGATTTAAGGGGGGGGCGGGGGGGGGGGGGCGACCGCCCCCATACGGTCGTGTTCCCTATGTAAAAACCCCTATCTCCTGGACGATGCTGCGCTGCAACACACTAAATTTTCTTAAAACCGCCCGCCCCCCCCCCCATGACAGACGCTTAAATCCGCCCCTGGCTGCACGCACATGCGCGCGTAGAAAATGCGATTCAAAACATCGTCGACCGATCGGAGAGCGCACACAGTCTAGGCCAATGAGCTTGCAACGTTGTAGATTGTCGTAGTGGTACATAGTCTACAGCCGCATTCTCGGTTACCTGAGGAGGACTGGATTCACTGGAATCACCACACCGCCTCCTTGGCGAGGGCCAACTTCATAAATCGCTACCACAAAGAAAAGATAAAAGTGAAAATGGAACTCATTCTGCAGTGTTTATAGTATCCAACAAATGTGACCACTTGTCGAAATCTACTTTAGGGACCGAGTAGCGCCGCTCATAAAACGTCGATCACCGGTGATCGACTCTCTATGGGCGCGGTAAGGAAGCGTACGTACTGGAAATTTTCGTAGAGTAGTCCTACACAAGGCTCCATCCCTTTTCGGTTGTGTGGTGATGCCCCTTTCTTCACTCTTGTAGAACCGAAACAGACTCCCGCCGAAGAAACGAAAGTACGAAATGCGCTCCTCACATGTCGGATACGCTTCCGCGCGCGCGACGCCTCCATGGCCAGCAGTAGCCAGTTGAAGCCGGCTTGCCATTCATAGCCACTACTAAGTCTGTAGCCAAGTCGAGGGTCGAGGTTAGCCGAAGCTAAGAGTGAAAACAAGATGGCGGAATTGTGACAGCGATCACGGCTGCGCAAATGCGTGTTTCCAAACAGTGGAATCGTTGTGGCAGGTTATATCTTACATGTGATGGATTTTAATGTGGATCTAACGCGAGCTCGAAACGATATCGAGCACTCGAAAGTTGACGGGTCATCATTTGTCGAGTCGAGTTCGAGTCGAGTATGAGATCGACTTGACTCGAACTCGAATTTCGAGTACTACTCGCACAGCCCTACTATGTATAGTTTTTGTTGGGTCTGTGGTTATCCGCGTAGGGCTTCACATTTCCGTAAAAAAAAAAAAAAACAGTGAGGTTTGCTTGGGAACTTTCAAAGTTCAATTCTAAAAATAAATTTCCCTCAATTAAAAATTGTCGAAAGCCTTCCTAAATGGCGGCAAAAGTTTCTAGAAGGTAATTGCCGAAAGTCCCACAATCCTCCGGCGAGTACGCCGCCAGTTAGAATTTGTTATCACTTTAGGTGAAACACTCTGTATGTTTGGCATCGGCCGACAATCTAATTGGCAAATTTTTTTCGTCCGAAAAGTGCTTCGGTATTAATGAACGAAATTTAAAAATCAGCGCTGCTTCAGCAACTGCGGTCTCCAACACTGCTGTGGCCTCCGCGGGCTGCGGCCTGCGGAGGCTCCGGCGACAACGAGATCAGGGTGACGTCACTCCCTAACAAGAGATGTGAGAGGGCGTCGCCAGGGGGATGAACGTGTAGTATATTTCTATTGTTGGGAAAAACTCACGTGACCTCTAGCGTTGGGCCAATCGTTGGACGACGGTTGAGTAGATTTTTTGCTTTGCTTTTTTCTGTCTCCCTGGGTGACCTATGACGCTGGCGGTGCCTTTCCCCTTTCCCTCTCTCATCTGTTCTCTACCCTCTCCTCCGCTTTGGCGGTTCTGGATTTTCGTTCGCGTCGAGTGAAATAAATAACAAAATGCGGAAGCGTTGGCTGTTTCTGTTACACAAACTGCTTTATTTTTCGAGATAGATATTTCCAAATCACAAACTGCAGCCTGCTGTAGCTATGCAAAACACGAACATGATATGAACATTGTTTCTGAAGTTCGAATGATATGCCGAAGCAACTTTGCATTCACTGATGCTGATGTCTCACGTGGAAGATTTCACAGTAGAACAACAGTATATTGGCTGCACAGGCACACACATTCAGAGATCCGGCATGACAGAGAACATGTCCATATCCCTTTGCTGCTTCTGTAGGCGCCCTGGTTGACCCGCCACAAAGGAACTTGAGCAGCAGCTATGTCGAAAGATGATGCTCCAATCACTCTGGGTGGCTTATCCATTCTACTGTATCCATGCAGATGCTATTCTGAAGCAGATATCGGTTGAGTGCTTATACCTGAACAAGAAAAATAGGGATCAGAAAAGTGAAAACCAAAAATTATACCTGCGAAAATGCTGCGTATGACACAGGTCTGCGCTATGCTATTCTAAGCGGCAGAATGGAGTAGGAAGTGACTTACCTGTCATCGAGTGGGTAGCGGAAAAACGCAGTATTCGTGTCCTTCTTGAATCGTTGTCGCACCAAAGCAAGCGAAGCACACCTGCCTTACACTTATCTATCACTGAATTGACTTGCAGAAGTATCCATGAGGCACCGCGCTTTTCAGAGTCTGTATCGACAACATGTTAGGGAAGGACACTAAAAACCACCCAAAGCGGTACCGGCATAGATGCTTTGCTTGCGTCCCTGCTGCATCCAACACATTTCGAAACTTTGCGGAGAGCTGCTCGGTGGCTCGGTTGCTCCGGCACCGCCGACACGGTGTCGCCGGCTTGAGCGCGCCAAGGAAAGTTCATAATTTGAAACCAACCAATCAGCGCTCGCATACCGGGGGAGCGGCCTCAGGAGCCAATGGGCTCGTGACGGTTGAGAACTCGCGCTTCGACGTAAAAATTCTGACGTTTCATGACGTTCGATGACGTGAAAAGCTCGCAGCGCCTCACTTTAGTCCGCAAGTGAACTCGCGAGTTTCATCCCCTTGGCGTCGGCTGCACCGTAAGCCTCGCTCAGAAGAGGAAGGCTCCAGGCTCCTGCACCGCTGCGGCATCCCTTTTCTCAAGGCCGTGCTCTGATTTGTGGTGTATGGAATGACATTTTCGCCTTGTGTATACGTCTTTAAAATCATCAAGGTGGCATCCTGGAAAGCCGAACGACACGAAAACTCACTTTCGTTACTCCAACTCTGAATCAGAGATTACAAGGCCAGGGGCTGGGACACCCAACAGGGCCCCTCCAACACCTCCTATAGATAGCAGAAGTCCTTCGCCCTATACGTCACGCACGGAGGCCAGTGTGACCTTACGGAGCTGCTTCGAGCTTTCTTGCTCGCTCTTTCATTGACATCATAGCAGCATCCACAGGAGGCCTTCGTGTGTGACGCTGTGTCACGTGGGCGCAGGCCTTCTACTATCTAGGATGTGTTGGCCCCACCCCTTTGCCTCGCGATCTCCGGTCTCTGGGAGGTTGAAATCGATAACGAAACCGGCCTCGACATTCCCCTCAGCTCCCCGTGGCATGCGTTTGAAGTTGTCCCGTTTGTTGACCGTTCCGTCGCGAGCTCTTGTCTTCTTTTACTTCACTTCACGTAAGCGGCTGTAAGCCGTTTCTCGTAAAGTATCGTCGCAAAAGTGCGAACGCGAATTGGAAACCCATACGTCCTTCACACGGGGACGCTGACGGACAGACGTATTGGAACGCAATAGTGCGCACGAGGCTTTAAAGTCGATTCGTGTGCGCAGCACTGCAGGTTGCAATTTGAGTTTATCTCTAGTAAAGTGCAGGACTCATTTGTAGAGCAGCACGGAAACACTCCACTAACAAGCCGCCGGATGTGCGTGGAAATCTGGCGGTGTAGCGATTAACTTGGAGCGATGAGGTCTTTGGATGTGAGTAGTATGTGTTACGGAAGTTTCTTCAATTACCATCGCCCAATGCTATTATTAGCTCAGCTTGTTCACAGATGTGACAGTAACTGTAGCTGCGTTTACACGGATGCGACAAAGGCGTATCATATTGAGCTATCACAACCAACAGACCCTGTCCGACAGGGCCACGTCAACCAATCCATCTGGTCGGGGTAGGAGCGAGGAGGTGTGATAGCGGGTACGCGTTCTGTTGTCTGTGAGTCTTATTCTAGCATTAGCTTCTAAGAGACCATCGTAATGTATCTGCGAAATAAATGCACACTTGTAAGCCGGTGTTTGTCGCTTCAGTGTCCCATGCGAGACGTATTCACTGAAAAACCTGATACTACCTACCTCGAATTTTTACAGGGTCAGACTTTCCGAGATCGCGTCGGCGGCGTCGGCATTCGCGTGTCCGCACAAAACTTGTCGGATGTGCGCTCAGCGCTGTGAGTAAGCAGGAGAATCCCACCTGTTTACAACCTCTATCGACGGAAAGTGAGATAGCTGAGTGGGAGTGTCACGGAAAGGCGAATATCAACAGAACTTTGGCAGACGAATTTCATTGACTGCAAAAGCACCGCCTATGCACCATCACTACGCAGTGCGTGGAACAACCAGACAAGCCCAACTCGTTGACACTCGCAGTCCTAAATGTATGCTCCGTACTGCTCACCGCAGAAGACGTTGCACACGACTTTGTCCTCCGTGCGACATAACTTCTGTGTCCTTCCAAGACGTGGATGGAAGACGGAGAGACATAGATACAAGTCGACGGCTTCAGGTGCTGCAGCGGGATGCGTCGCAGTGGCAAGAGCAACCGAGCGGTCGCAGTTGCAATTTACCTGCGTGCCGGAGGACTGGCTACACCACTTGAAGTCCCCCTTCCTGCAGACGACGTCAGAGAAATTTGTACCGTGCAGCTTCCCACAGGCCTCGTAGTGACTGTGTGCTACTTCTCGCCTCGCGCCGCGCAGTAACGCGTCCGCGACTTTATCGTGTATGTACTCGCGCCTTACCGCACGCACAAGACTCTCGCCGTCGGAGACTTCAACGTAGACGTTTCACTGGCCAAGAACTCCACTGATATGTCCGAACAACTGGACCTTCCGCTGTGCACCGACATCCACCAACCCACTACTAGACATGACTCATGCATAGACTTGGTTTTTCAGAACAGCCCCTTCGTTCAGGGCACCACTCACGTCGCCAACCATTTCAGCGACCACAAATCAATACTCAAAACGAACTCGAAGTTCTCAAGTTACTTTAGAAAGAAACCAGGCACTTTCAGGTTACATCCTATATTTTTCGCGCTCTTTAGTTCTTGACTTTTGTATAATTAGCTCAGATCTAGAGGTCACAATGTATAAGACGTTTTACAATAGTTTCAATACATCAAGACCACCAGCTCCTACCAGGTTAGGATGACGGCTTTCCACGCAGAGACTGGGAGGTGACGCGGGTTCGAATCCTCGCACCGGTTCTGTGCGAGGATGCTGTTTGGGGTTTTCCCTGGGTTTTCCGGCGGACTTTGCAGACGAATGTCGGCAGAGTTGCCCCTGAAGTCGGCCCTTGACGCGTACTAACCCCGCAGTCCCCTCTCCTTCCTGCTGTCCTCTCTCTATCCGTCCACGTACGTAGCTCATAGCCACAGTTGCTTCGCGGCGCTAACACATAACTAAAAAAGAAAAAGAAACGCATCGAGATAAGGAAGGTCGAAAGCCCCTCGCCACAGGGGAGAGCTGAAGCATACATAGGATGGGTGCATCAAGAGCGTTCCGTATACAAACATATAAATAATAGTAAGACACAAAATATAACAAGTGACACGTACTACACGCAGTGCGGAATTACTTTAAACATGCCGTTATGAAAAACCGTACTGTGTACAGCATGTCCGGAGAGAATATACAGGGTGTTCACCACATCAGCTAATCGTTTCTAGCAGGAATAATCTGTCCAGTCAAATTCTATCTGAGCGTAGGCTAATCACATTGATAACTCTATGCAGGCCACTGTTTCAAGCACTGCGAAGGTGTTCTTTATCTGTTGCACCTTGATGATGTACCTTGCCTCCCACCTATGAGAGTATAAACTGAATGAAACTCAAAAGTAACGAGTTCAAATTTACCCGGAAAGAACCAGGCTTCAGTTTCTTTCTTTGAAGGCAAGTTCGTCTTCACACTGCAGCTTTAGTGACGGCGACTCTCATTCAGCTCATTGCGAACGTTCTGCATTACAGCGCTGACTTCACTCCGTCCGATTACCGCTTATTTGGGCCTCTGGGAGAAATTGTAGTATAGGTGAAAAAGCCAATAATAGTGAAGAGGTCGCCAATGCTGTGCCCAGCTGTTTTGAAAAGCAGCCGAAAGAGTCTTGGGAAAACGCATTCAGGCTTCCAGAACGCTGCAACAAGTGCCTTGCAGTCTGAGGTAAGGTGTCCTGGATTCTGGAAAACAGATTCAACTGCGTACTACTCAGAAAGGAACAGTGCAAAAGAAGCTTGAAATGTGCTCAACCATGAGTTAACGTGATTTATTGCATTCGTAGAAGCAAACGTCTGCAGGGCAACGTTCGACAGAGACGGCATCTTGACGTTATTCTGTAACTGTTAGAAGATGACGAGAGAGCCCTAATGACGTCACCGTGTTTGGAGACATCTGAGTAGGACCGAAATGGCTATTTACCTTATCCGTAAAGTTCTCGGTGGGCTGTCAGGTTTTCACATGCATTGGCAACACGGCACGGTGCTCCCCCGGAAGTCCCCTGAGCCGTGCGAGTGGACCGGTTTGATATTTTTCCCAGTAAGATTTTTCGAACCAGTCCCGCCCTGCATTTATGGTTTTAAAATCTGGCTCGTCAAGCTCACGTTAACATGAAAATTCTAACCTTTGACGAATGGTAAAAGGGGCAGGAGGTGCCACACAAACGGCAGAACAGAAGCGGGGAACGACACATGAAAAGTTGCTCGTTCCAGAGCGATATTCTCAACGTCATCCCGCATCGCCCACCACTCCCAGAGTTGTGCCTGCGTGCGCTCCGTTTTGGTTGATATATACGAGGGTGGTTCCATAAGTTTCCGGTCCGAGGTAGAAAATGCGCGCGAATTTGAAAATGCGATTAGGGACGCGTGGCGCCATCTGTTGGAAGCCCGGAGCACTACCCTCAACCCTCTTCATGCTTTTGTCGGTTGGAGAGCGGCATTTTAAACAGCCAGGGTGCACTCGGAAAAAATCGAGTACCGCGCTGTGATAAAATTCTTGACAAAAGAGGGACTTTCGCCTAAAGAAATTACAGCGCAACTGGACAACGTGTACAGGGAAGCCTCTCCGTCGTACACAACGGTAAAAGACTGGGCTAAGCAGTTTCTAAGCGAGGCTAAGCGAGAGTCCATTGAAGATGATCCACGCGATGGTCGTCCAGTGTAAGTAGTGACACAAGAAAATTTGTCTCTTGTCGAGGAGGAAGTGCTGAGCGACAGGCGTCTGAAGGTGAAGGAAATCTCAGAAAGGCTGGGGCTTTCCAAAACAACCGTTTTTGGTATCATCGGCGAGGGCCTTCACATGAAAAAGGTCAGTGCGAGATGGGTGCCACGACTTCTCTCGTCAGTTCAAAAGCAACAGCGCGTCGTCTGTGCTAAAGAGTTTTTGGAGCTCTGTCAAAAGAACGAAGAAGAAATATTGAAGTCAATTGTCACAGGGGATGAGACTATGGTGCTCTACTATAATCCCCTGTCGAAAAAGGAGTCGATGGAATGGCGCAAACCAGGAGAAGCACCCCCAAGAAAAACCAAGGTCACACAATCCACAAAGAAGACCATGGCAACAATATTTTGGGATTGTCACGGGATCCTCCTCATCGACTTCAAAGAGAGGAACACCACAGTGAATGCGAGTAATTATGCTTCACTCCTGCACCGACTGCGAGACACCGTCAAGGAAAAGAGGCGCGGCAGGTTGAGTCGAGGCGTCCGGTTGCTCCAGGACAATGCCCCTGTCCACACGGCTCCTGTTGCCAAGGCTGCACTGAAGGAGTGCGGCTACGAAGAAATCCACCTCCCACCCTACAGCCCAGACTTCGCATCGAGTGACTACTTCCTGTTCTCAAACTTGAAGAGGGATCTCAGAGAACGGAGATTTCAAAACGATAGTGAGGTGCAAGAGGCAGTTTTTCAGCATTTTGCGGACAAAACTTCGGACTATTTTTTCAAGGGTATAAGAATGCTGGTTGAAAGGTGTCAAAACTGCATCGAAGTTAAGGGTGACTATGTCGAAAAGTGATACACTTGTTTCGTCTCTATGACTATTAAAAGTTGGTCGGGCCGGAAAGTTATGGAACCACCCCCGTAGTTTTGGTTTAGGGTGTCCCAGCTAAGTCGGAACAGGCTTTAAAAAGACTAAGCACTCTACGCGTTCGAATTAAGCCAACTGGAAGTTGTTTACACTCGTATTCTCCGTTCACGAGTACCTTTTTCATTGCTCCTAATTGATGAGCTTTCTGGGAACCCTCGTAAGTTTTGGAGAGTCATATGTCCCCCTCGTGCCGAGTCTGTATCTCTGACGGGAACTGATGGCTCTAACCTTACTGAGGATGACTGCGCGGTTACATTTAACGAAGCCTTTGCGAGTGTTTTTACACAGGATGCACGATTAGCACACTCACGTGTCACCAACTCGCACAGCATCTCCGCTCCAATGGATAAGATTTTGGTCACGCAGGCAGGGGTGATCAGCATCATTGAGCGTTTGAAATTGTCATCCTCATGCGGTTCGACCTCATTAATTCTAAAGTTCTTAAAAACACGAAAGATGTGTCCTCATTATACGTGTATGCCATTTTTTCGCAATCCCTTGAGCATGGGGAAGTCCCGAGTGACTGGCGGCAGGCAAAGGTCATTCCGGTTTTTAAGTGCGGAGACAGGTCATCGCCCCTGAATTATCGACCCATTTCATTAACAGGCATATGCTGCAAGATACTCGAACACATTATTTATTCTGCACTCTCACATCATTTGGAATCTAACTACTACTTCTTTCCATTTCATTACGGGTTTCGTAGAGGTTTTTTCTGTGAAACGCTATTAGCCTAATTTATCTTTGATATCACATCTCAGGTGGACAACTCTACGCAGACGGACTCGATCTTTCTTGATTTCCGAAAAGCTTTCGACTCTGTGTCTCACGCGGGTCTCATTCATAAGCTCTCTCTGCTTAATATTTACCCTGATGTCCTTCGCTGGATCCAGAGTTACCTACCCAACCGGTCACAGAATACCATACCCTTTCTCCTTTCATTCCTGTTTCTTCAGGGGTCCCGCAGGGTTCAGTTCTTGGACCTCTATTGTTTCTCATCTTTATCAACAATATTCCAAATTCATTAACATCCTCTATCAGGCTCTTTGCAGACGACTGTGTCCTTTATCGACCTATACGTTCTCCTTCTGACCGGATGGCTCTTCAGCAGGGGCTTAACTCAATCTACGACTGGTGTTCGGTCTGGCTGCTGCCACTAAACGCTTCCAAATGTTGCTACCTCCCATTTTCTCGGCCCAGGTCGACTATGACCAATCAGTATCACATTGGTCCCTCCCCTGTCCCTTTTTCTACCTCCTATAAATACTTGGGTCTTACCCTTTCCACTAACCTTTCTTGGTCTGACCACATTCACGGCATTGTCAGTGATGCAAATCGTGTCCTGGGCTTTCTTCGTCGGACCCTAAGGCTAGCACCGGCCTCTGTCAGATGTCTTGCATATCCGACTTTGGTCCGGCCCAAATCTGAGTATGCTTGCAGTATTTGGGACCCACACCACGCTAAACCTGTCGATCTCCTTGAATCTGTTCAGAATCGTGCTACCAGATTTATTATTTCTAATTACTCTTATCCATCCAGTATTACCTTACTTAAATCATTTCTTGGTCTGCCTGCACTCCAGCAACGTAGGAAACTTTTTCGCCTGTGTCTCTTCCATAAACTATATTACGGATCACCGATTCGCCCTTCGTTCATACGTCCAGCCAGTTACATCTCATCTAGATTAAACCATTCCTGTAAAATACAGCCTATCACTTGTAACAACTCCTACTTCATGTACTCATTTTCCCTCCAAACAATCTCAGACTGTACCCCCTTAGCCTCAGTCACTCGTATCCATCTCCGATCATGCATCATTTCGAGCCACATTAGCTACTTACCTTTATTGTTAATAAGTGCACTATTGTCAATTTGTATTAAGTGTTGGATGTTTCTTTCTCCCCCCCCTCATGTATTGCCCAAGGATGGCATTTGAGGTATTGAAAATAAATAATAAATAAATAATTAGTCAATTCAATCTGTAAAATTAACTACCTTTTAATTATTGCTTTGGGAGCAAAGGTGTGAGTTGGAAAGTTGTACAGCATGGCGAGAGAAACATCTCCCCAGGTGCTCTATCTCCCTCTCTCTTTTCTCATCATGAAGAAAGAAGAGGTCCAAGTTCATTCCTGGTTGGTTCATTCGTGGCGCACCTCTGGGAGCACCTGAGCCTTGCGCGAAGGATATCACGTGGCACACTTTTGGATTTCTCTCTCTCTTTCCTCTTTTGTTTGCGAGGAGAAAAGCCCGCCCAAGAGGCTGTATAACGCTGTTAAAGTTTGCACTCAAGCTGTGTGACGTTTGCTCAGCACATTCTCTTCCACTGTTCGAGAAGCTCAATGTACCGACATCTTAACGACCGCCATTGACCGGCTTATAAGTTGCAATAGGCCCTCTTTATAACAAAGGAGTATTATATGCCGTACGCTTTGCTCACAGCCCATCTTTCTTCTTGCCTTTATCAGACTTCACATTTTTTCTACACGGGTATACAAGCAGCCGCGGATAGAATCGTTTTTGGTGGAGCCGTTGGTGCCCATGTGCCCTTCACAATTCTTAGCCATTACACTCTGTTTCATTTGAACGGTTGTGGCAAATATCGCTGGAGGTGTCAGACCGCACCGGATACCGCGCGGTTAATTTCCAGAAGATCCCGAACAAGTCCCCTGAATCTATCGAATTCCATGCAGTTATTTATCGACTGCCAATTTCTGCCATGCGTCCTTTCTTGTTTAGTTTGTCACGCGAAGCAGAAGAGGACGATAGCACGGCTTGCGTGCACGTGACCCATTGCTCTATTTGCTTGGCCAGGAAGGAAGGCTTGAGACAACTGCAATTCTGACGACTCACTCTAGTGCCAGGACTCTCGTCGCCTTACATTGAATCCACGCGGGTCCGGTGGCGTGGAATGTACGAGTCCAGCGCTGAGTACGTCATGGCTAGACCGAAAACACCGAGACACTTTCAGCTGCCGGATCTGGGCAAGCTCGTATCTCACGCGTGGAATAGGAGACGATGGATGTTTCTCGGCATTTGCGCCGCTTTGACCGTCATTGCTGTGGCTGTGCCTGCTGGCATACGGTATTCCATGCAGGGCGACGACCATGATCAGAGTCCATCACTCCTGCGCACAATTACAGAAGGTGAAGTTACGGAAGCTCGCAAACCGCCGAAGGCCAAGGTTGCACATGTTCCTCGTAAGCCGAAGCAAAAGTCTCATGCCGACGGGCCGGCATCGCCGGCCGGCAAGATTGTTGCAAATAAGCGTCTCCCAACTTCTGGAAAAGTGCGAAAGGTCGATAGAAGTGTGCATCAAGTTAAGCAGCAGCTTCAGAATGACTCTGTACCTGACGAGAATAAAAAGGTGAGCCCATCTACCGAAGCTCACACGGAGACCCCAGGGGAAGAGGAAAAAGAACATGTCAGTAAATCTGCCAAGGTTGCGGCACAGAACGATCCCGCCGCCACTGTGTACCGCTTTTCCGTTCCGTCGAACACCACAACTGTACCTGAACATTTTCCAGAAAACTCTGATCACCACGTGAAAGTTCTGCGGCTTCCTCGATCAGTTTACCCTGAGGAATACAAGCTGAGGTTCGAACCTTTCTTCTTCGAGCAAAGCATGATGTTTGGCGGCAGAGTTCGTATCAGTCTGGAATGCCGAGAACGTACGAAAGTGATCCAGCTGCATGCATCGAACATGGCTATCGAACGAGAAAACGTAACGGTGGTCACCTTTGCCGATTCGAAACCTATTGATGTGACTAGCGTAAACACCAACGAGTTTGCTCAGTTCCTGTACATTAATCTGGGTAGTGATTTACTTCCTGGAGAGAAATACTACCTCACCATCCCGTTCAAGAGTGTGGCCCTCTACGACAACGGCTTCAACGTTCGTCGTTACGATCGGGAAAATGGCACTTCCGCGTAAGTATGGGCTTCTCATTTATGTGGGCAACGCTCTGATTCGCCTGAGCGTTCGCCTTGTCCACTATAGGTCTTGGCTACAATATTCTCAGTCCGAAATGGCCGCACGTCGCTCAATGTTGCTTTTCTGTGCTCCCAATCGTCTGTTTCTGTAGCACGACATGACGGGTGTTGTACGGCGCTTCATTACTGCGTACTTCAGTGGCCTATTCTCTTTTCGTATAAATACATGCATATGCGCCAAAGCGGACGATGCATTGCTGGGGAAGTCCGCCTATCAGGGCGGTCTACGTTGTTCGAGGTCCCTTTACAAAAGCCGGGAGCCTCGCCCTCTCCTACCTTGCCTAGGCACCTACCTTGGCTACGACCATAGAGAAAGCGCTGATGACAGACAAACCACGAATGCCACTTAACGTCTCTTCTTTCCCGCCAGCAAACTTGCGACCTGAAGACATGTCATGTACTCGAAAAATAACTGAAATTAGTCGCAATTTCTTTAATTAACTTTCGTTAAAATTCGTTAATTAAGTGAGCGGAGCTCACAGTTCCTGTGCTTTCCATTTCTTATTTAGGTGGATGATTGGCACCAACTTCTTGCCCACCGAAGCTCGCAGGGCATTCCCGTGCTTCGACGAACCTGGCCTAAAGGCGACATACTACACGGAGGTTGTGAGAGATCGCCGTCTGCACTCTTTGTCGAACATGGCGCTGTCTAAGGTGTACCCCAAGTGAGTACGCCTTTCAGTTGATTAGCAGTGGAGTACACAAGGTTTCTAGGATCCTTGCCAGTTGTGCCTGGTTCACACTGTTGCATTTTCATGCGTCACGGATGCGGCGCGGCACAGTTTTCATGGCAGTTGGCAACGAAGTACGTCGAATCAGAAAGAAAGCATACTTACCGTTAGGGTTGGGCTTGACAGATTACCTCCGACTATACAGCTGACCAACGAGCGAAGGCGAACTTGAGAGTGCAGATAGGTAGATAGGATAGGTAGATGGAGATAGGTACATAGATAGAGGTAGAAAGAGACGAGTCGTGGAGTGGAGTGGAGCGGTGGTATGATTGGTGCACAGACGTATTCCGTATCAAAAACACATGCGTTGCACGGCAACCGCATCCGCACTCGATCTGTACCGTACCCGTAATGGAGAGAAGTTGCAGTGTGAACTGGGCATTAGTTTCGAAGTGTCGCACTCTCGGTAAATCGGAACACCTAGAGCGACCAGTATGGTAAAGTGATTAATAAAGGGCTCATCGCATCAAAATGCCGATTATTTCTAAAATATCCGCTGGACAACTTGACATGTGGTATGTGCAGCAAAAAACAAATACAGGCGACAGCACGATTGCTATACGAACTACCCCGTTTCCAGATGTTAGTAGTGACATGTACGTGTATGTGCTGGACGTACACACAATCTTTGAAGATTTATGCTCTTGGCATCACTGGTTTCTCGCTGTTGTTTGGAACGCCCCATCTTTATTTTGCTTAGTCTTGCATGTGGATTTCCCCTTGTTCCAAAAAGAAAAAGTAACGTAGCGCCATTAAACGTAGCATAAGCTCAAAAGTACAGTTCGGATCCCCGGATCCTAGGATTTCGGCATAATTTTATGTCCTGAAATTTCGGGATTTCGCGAGGCCAAATCCCGGGATTTCTGGATAATGAATTTCGGTTTTCTTGACAATAAGTACTAGGTCGTACGGAGTGGCTTTTCGTTTCAAGTATCATTTCCCCGAAAAATATCATTTGCAATCCGAAACCGAACCACTTGACAAATATGTTAGCTGCCGGCTCATGTGAGCCACGCAAGCCGTAGCCGAGACCAGCCCTCAAGTAGCATTAAAACACCTACGAAATCAGAAGTCTTCCGATCCATACAAAATACTGCCAGAATCGCTATTTCTCCCTCTCCAGAACCTTTCTTTTTCTGTTGATCCTCACGCATATGTTCGAAAGTGGAAAGAGAAAATGGAGCCAGCCTTTTCAGAAAACTAGTCGAGACTGCTCCAGACAAGAACACGACAGTTATTGCGGATGAATAAATGGGGGAAATGCAAAGCGCACCATTCCATGTATTCCCACACGCGACATTCTCCGGAATATTCCAGCGGAAAATACGGAAAACGTCATTGGAAGATCTGTCGACAGGCCGAAATCCGCAAACATCCATGCAAGAATATCCCAATATTGCACATCTCGCATATCGAGCAAGGCGCTCCAAAGGTCATTTCATGTTAAAGCTTTTAACAGGCAATTTCTGGCACGTAAATCCTTCACCTCTATATCATTGGGTCCGTCAGCTAGCAACCAGGGTGCAAGCAAGCGCTGCAATCACCGCTTCGAGCACAATACAGCATGCACCGGTTCCAATGCGCCATGTATTAAATTTAATTATAGCAGCGCCTCCGATATGCCCAGTTGCCCAATGGATTGATAAAATTACTCGCTTAAGTTCGCTAATGTCAAGAACATACATTGATATAAGCGAAATCTAAAATAGCCTGAAGCTTCGGGAAATTAATAAGGATGCCGCTTAAATTGATCTTGATGTCCATGGTTCATGGACATGAAAGCTCCGACTATACCTGCGTTCATGTCGCTTCAGGCATGACCGAGAAGTTATTTGGTAAAACTGACCTGATGTTCTCTAAAGGCCGCAGGACAAACAAGCGGACACGTTCCTGCCTACCTTCCCAATGTCTACGTTTTCCATGGGTTTCTTCATCTCGGATTTCGTCTCCCACGGTAACTCGTCCGTAAGTTTAACCCTCGATGACGTCGAAATGATGCAGGACCCCCACGTCCATCATGTTGCTGGTATATGGCCGGTCGCAGCATACCGGCGTTAGGCTCTCATAGGAGAAGGGGCGCCGTCACAAAGGGCACAAAGGGTAACGTTGCTCGAAACCCTGTCTCATCTATCAAGCTGTTCATCAGGAGCCACCACGCAAAATATGTTCGCTTTGTGCTGCATTATTAGTGCGCAATCAGACTTACAAAACAAAGCAGGAAACGTTCGGAGAAAACAGCCGCGGACGGCAGACACGATCCTCGCGTGACGTAGAGAAGTCCCCACGGTGGCGTCACTGGGGGATACGGGCCGCACCGGGTGACACGCAGACGGAGGTGGCTCGCCACACCAGCACCGTCGCTTCCTTCCTTTTATTGCGGTGCGGTGGTGTGATATTGTTAGTTATCGTGTATCGCCTGAAAGTGATCCGTTAGTGGGAAGGTGGAGGGTGGGGGGGACGCGTTCCCTAGTGACGCCACTGAGCCCCCGTGCTTTTTTCTTTGTTTCTTCCTTCGCAGCTCACTCGCCGCTTATACCTGCTTTGAGCTGTGCCACTGTACGTCGCGTCCCAATCATCTACACGTATGCACAATCATAAAGAAAAATAATAAAGTAAAATGTAACAATAATATTAAAATAAGATTAGTTATCGGTTAATCAACAACGTCCGACGATCCCTTCTACTATGATTGGTTACAATACTGCTATTATTAAGATACACATTGAGCGATACTGGTAAATTGTACCGAAGCATCTGATTCCCATAGTTTGTTCGGCAGAAAGGAACCTTCCATTCCACACTCTTAAGAAAAAAAAAAGGAGTAATTTTACTCCTTTTGGGGACTAAATGCATTGCCACAAAAAATAGTCACTTTCAGGAGTAAATGAATGTCACAGAGCGGAGACTGCATTTTACGCTCTGTTCTAAGAGTCCCAGGTACATACTTTGTGTGCATGCACGAAAATACTTTGGATAAAACCGTCAACAGTGATACGTCGAGTGATAAAAAATCTTGCGACATACATCGGGCACAATTTGCGAAGAAAGAAGCGCTAACTGTTTCTTACTCTGTGGAGGTGGAAAATTGCTAAGTTGGTTGAGTAAGACAGCCGTATGCCATCGGATTGACCAAGAGCACATATTTACATAGATTGTTGCATTCCGAAGACCATTTGTGAAGTTCAGTGACGATTTTCAGTCCTGGGGAGTAAATTTCTGGGTTAGGGGACTAAAATACGGAGTAATTGCAGTCTAGGGGACTAGTAGCTGCAATTACTTCCCATTCTTTACTCCTTTGTTTCTTAGAGTGCATAGCACCGTGAAGGCAGATTGAGGTATTAGAGTTATGTCGTTCAATTTCAGAGAGCGGTGTCAAAAAACGCTTGTAAATGTTATTACCGAATATATAAGAATAAAGTAACCCGTAGGTGTACATATTGTGTATTTTAATTATGCCTAGCGCTTCAAATAAGCCTTCTGTTGTGTGTAGATAAAATATGCTTGTTATATAACGGATGGCTTTATTTACAACATTTTAGTACAAGCATTTTGTCAAGGTTAGTCTTTGTAGTCGTACCCCATACCAGGAGACATTAGTTTAACTGCAACTGAAAAAAGGCACAGTAAACATGTTGCTTAGTGTTCTTAGGCAGGAACAAGCGACACCTTGCAATTGTACCTACAACCCTTGATAACTTAAATATGAGACGGGTAACGTGTGTGTTCCCTGACATAACGCCGCGTGCCTTAAAGGAAGGGTCGATTTCAGTAGGGGTATCCTGCAAGGTAAGCGATCCACTTAATCTATAGTGCATTTGTTTGTAGGGTGGAAGATAGCCTTAGTTTTGGTGCACTTAATGGTTAATTTATTTGATGACGTCCAGGCAGCTAGGTTATTTAAAAGTTTGCAGTGAGTTTGAGTTTGCAGTGAGTACTAAGACACCTGTGTCCGCGGCACTGAAGAGCAGAGTTGTATCATCGGCATAAATAGCATATATAGCATTTGGACTGATCCCCGTTATATGGTTTATATACATAGATATTAAATAGTAAAGGGCCTAGAATGCTTGCTTGTGGTACTCCAGAGGCCATTTCTAGTGGGCGGGACAAGTGTTCATCAATTATTACACTTTGAGGCGGATTTAATAAATTTGAATGACAGAAACGAAAAGCAGAACCCCTCAAGCCATATTGATGCAGCTTACACAGAAAAATATCGTGCTGTGCTGCTTTCATAGAGTTTTTCTAAATTCTGCAACACACATACATATAATATGAAGACATTACGTCTGAATTTGTTAGTGGCGTATAGTTTTAACTGACATCACTGGATAGCTCTAGCAAAGAATAATATATATGTTAAGCCTCCTATGGTTGTGCATGTACGCTTTTAGTAAACGTTGGAATTCATATACACACCTCGATGTACGAATTTCTACAAGGAGAGTATTTCATGTTTTAGGACCGTTTTATGCGGTAGACTGTATAATACAAAATTCGTTCTCGGGATGGGAACGTCAAGTGTGCACTAGTCTTTTCGTAGAACAAAAGGCGAAGAGCATTGTATAATATGTATATATGTATATGTATATATGTATATGACCTTCTGACGCCATCCACTCAAACGTTGCCTGCCTGCGTACTGTTGATGAGGCCCAACAAGGCCGAAACAGCTGTCCAGTACTGGCATGGCGACGTTTGAGTTACAAACATATGCTATACGTGCAGCCAAAGAGCTCTGGCTATTTTTTTCCTTTTATACTTCACTGGCTTTGCACTGGGCTTCCAGTGAGTGAATTATCTCACCCTGACGGGAGGAATCACGTGTTACATGACCTTCTGACGCCATCCACTCAAACGTTGCTTGCCTGCGTACTGTTGGTGAGGCCCAACAAGGCCGAAACAGCTGTCCAGTACTGGCATGGCGACGTTTGAGTTACAAACATATATATGTATATGTATGTATGTATGTGTATATTTAAGAAACCATAAAAGATATTGAACACGAGTGTTGGCATAATCAAAGTTCCGTAAGACGTCCAAAATAGAAAAAAAAAAACTTGAATGCGAACGTCACGCTTTCAGAAAATGGTAACAAAATAATTATTATTAACGCCCGTTTCCTGTAGAAGATAGATATGATTTAAAACTGTTGAGTATGTTAGTCCGTAAATTTCGATCGCCTATACATAATATGTGGCGCAATTACTGCCCTGTAAACTAATAACACTATACGCACAGGAAAAAATAAACTTCAGTTTTAAACGCCCTTATTAAAGCGGTAGGGCCATTTATGGAGCAGTCACTCAACGGTCGCGGGCTGAAAAAGCCACGGACACGGACGGACCAATATGGTGGTTGTACCGTGTATGTCAGCTAAAAAAAAGGACACTTGCTGTCCTGAATTCAAAAAAACCGTGCGTGGTGTAATATAAATAATTACTTCAGTTCAGAGTGTGGAGCCGACCTGACGCCCAGAAGAACGTTACCTTCGTTCTTGCACAAGTTCCCCGTATACTGTCATTCTACGAGAAGCACTTCTCCATTCCCTACCAGCTCTCTAAGTTGGGTACGCTCTCGTTTAGCCATCCATTCTGTGCCTTCGCAGCTTTATACTGAGTTCTACGCTACTTTTCAGACGTTATTGCCATGGAACATTACATCAACGACGTGCAAAACATGGGCATGATGTTCTTGCCAGAATCCGTGGCTTTCTTTGATGCTGAAGATTCGCCCCTCGTGAAACGGCAGAGTGTTTTGCAAATGCTGTGCCACGGAATTGGTCACCAAGTAAGTTGCCGATACAGTTTGATGGCGGTTCGCAGGGCATGGAATGGTACGGTGGGAATAATAGTTTGATGGCGGTATGCAGGGTATGGAATGGTGCTGGTATAATGTCTGCGTTCTGCGTGACCAGACAGTATCCGCGGATAACGCGCAAATTGCTGCGAGGGGTGTCCCGATTTGTGCCATTATGGTGCTAGCGGGTTGGACGCGGGTATATGACATTTCTGAAAAAGAGGAACAAAGGGTTTAATAAGTCGCCCAAGTTGCGTCATTGTTTGATTATGTACTTTTAACGGTTTGAAACAAACCTTCTATAGGCACATTACCCATTAGGAACAGCCTTGGGGAATATACTCACAGCCTTACGCCTGTGTTTCTTCTCTTCGCGGATGGCAGATCGGATGCGGATTGGATATTGAATAAGAAGAAAATGTGTGGGTTGCGGGAGAGTGGGGGTTTCATTTTATAATGGAACACAGAATGGCGTACGCGGGTCTTGCACCTGCGGGTACGGCAGGGTCGGAGGCGGGTCAAACGATTCCGGCTCGCGCAGAGCTCTATATTTATTTGGTAAAGTAGACAATGGACGACCGGGACATCTCTTCCCCTTCGCCATTGGTGAAGTTTATTTGACGTCAACATCATGTCATGCTAAACGGTGCGTTAAAAGTGCTATATGAGATCAGTCCAAATTTGCCTTTAGGGTATTCTTATTCTCCTCGTTACTGTGCGCCATTACGCATCAATTATGTTGTTTCATCGAGCTCAATGCCTTTTGTGAAACGCTAGATACTTGAGAATTTTTAAAGGTGTGGTGAACCCTAATGACAGATATGTTCCTAACGCAGTAGCTCAGACTCATAGATTAGGAGCGCGAACGTAGACAAAAACAGGAGGACCTAGACAGACACAGACAGCTATAGGCACTCTGTGTGCTTGTCTGAGTATGACCCTCCATTTTTGTCTAATGTTAAGTAGCCCAGAGATTCATAGTAATGTAAAATTCAAGATATTTTTGTTTATTTTAGTGGTTTGGAAATCTCATAACTCCTGATTGGTGGGATGACGTCTGGCTGATGGATGGCATCTCAAGTTACTTCCAGTATCGTTGCCTTGAGCACCTTGAAGGGTATCATAAAATTGTAAGCGTTCACTCAACCGGTGGTGGAATATTCGGCATAACGTCCCATTTATGAGTGCAGTATGAGTTCATGGTCCTGAACGAAATAGTGCCCGTCATGAAACACGACTCCTACAAGTACTCTCCTGCTGTAATCACCCCAGTGGACACGCAGTATAAAATCTACCAGTCATTCAACATCTTCAGCACACAGAAGGTGATGTTGACGTGCTTTTCTCTGTTGTCAGTACGGCTATCTGAGTTGCTTTTGTTGTCGGCGGGTAAAGTGCCCGTACTGCCATGAGATAGTGGTACTGCAATAACAGTAACCGGGTCGTTTTCCCTTCAGGCGGTCGCCATAATGCGAATGCTTAGTATGGCCGTCGGCGAATCGGTACTACAAGCCTCGCTACACGTGAGTATCTTACACATCTACAACACGGCATTGTGTGCAACCTCTTGATGATTATAAATCGTTTTTTTTTTCCGTTTGCAGAAAATTATGGCGGAGAGAATGTTCAGAGGCATCACTACAGAGCAACTTTTACGTGCCTTCACCGAAGTATGCACGTCCTCTCTCGGCTGTAGCGTTCTATATTTATTCTGCCACGTAATATGAAATGATTCTTTTCTTTTTCTTTATCTTTAGACAATGCCAAAGAACAGGCCGCTGGACGCGACGAGTACATTGATGCCCTGGCTAACGCAATCCGGATTTCCTGTACTCTCTGTCACGAGAGTTTACGATGAGAATGCTGCTACTCTGGTGCAGACGAAGTTCTCTCTAGATCCAGAAGAGCGGAGCTCGAAGTGAGTGCGTGCAGAGGGTGTCCAACGGTAGAGTTTAGAGCACTTTCTCCACCTCCTGGAGTGTCAACCTGTATATCGCCTGCACGACAACTTGTTTCCTGCTTTAGCGTGCGTGTTAAACGACTGCTCAACTTCATTTCTTGAGGCCAGATGGGCTTGTACCGTCCGAGCCGCGTCACTATTATACAGGATGCGGCACGGGAAGCGATCTAAAATTTGCACAAAGGCACGTTACGTTTTTTTCTTCAAAAACTGCACTGCGCGCCCTGTAAGTATTTCAGATATGACCTAGACGTAACGTTGTTTTAACAGCCTTAAAGCGGGACTCCGCAACAAAATCACCACAGAGGTTGTGGTATATCCGTAACCTTTCGAATGTCAGGAACATGTGTACGAAATATCTCATTCCAAAACTGCGCAGATTTTATTCAAACCAGTTTATTACGAATCGAGGGCTTCGTCTCTATGAAGCGAGAGGGCACTGAAAGCAACACACTGCTGACATCATCAGGCACCCGGCAAAGAACGCAGGTTGCCAAATAGACGACAATGCTGGTTGACGTCACGGTATCCTCCTCCTGATGAACAGCCGTGTAGTATGGAGCCCTGTTTTCTGCTCTTCGCGTTTCGGTTTCGGTTTGCTATTGTCATCATTTACGAATTAATTACTCGCGCAAAATGAATGCGAATGCTGTATTCGGTGTCGAGGAAGCGTTTCGTGTACGGTATGATGCTCTACTAGTTTTTTTCGAATACTTGCGAAGCCTCCTTTAATTAGCTTTCTTAAATAATACTCCTGCCACACGTGGGCAGTCTTTAATAATAATTGAAACCAACGGGGCAGTCTACGAACATTTCCTATCTTCGAGAACGAAAGAGTGGCTAAGGATGTCGTGACGTCCTATTTTTGAAGAGCCTCTTATATAAAGAATACGAACAAACCGAAAATCTTTAGAAAATTATTTCACGAACGGTTATTGTTATTTTTCTGTGTGCACCAAAATTAGTCCCATGGGCGGATCCAGGATTTTTCTGAGAGTTTGTAGGATCCGAGCCCCCGACAACATGTTACATTACACTCCCTAACGCCACCACGCTATGTGACGACACCAATTGAGCGGAGTCATGATATCACCCCCCCCCCCTCTTCTACCTCCACCCCTATTTAGTCCCCAGTGATACTTTAAAGAACAGGTAAGTTGCAAAAAATAATTTCTCTGCCTCTTCCTATGATTCCAATGTCGTCACCAGCTTTTGTTACAACTAGCAGCGTGTCGGATAAATATCGGACTAATATTCTCAAGCCAACTGTGGCTTGTAGCATTTTATGAGTGGTCCAGCCCATCAAAATTTCAACCGTCCTAATTTCTCTCTCTCTCTCTCTCTCTCTCCCGATATTGTCCAGTCAGTTGTGGCCTATCCCAATCACGTTCGTTACTTCTGATGACCTGCACTTCAACAAGACAACGCCACTATTCTGGTTGAAAGATAAGGAAGGTGAGCTCCTTCCATGCGTATTAAACAAATGCTACGAATATGAGTTTATCTATTTCAGGTCAACTCGAAAATCTACCTGATCCTCATCACTGGGTCATGGTGAACAATCAATTCCTCGGATATTTCAAAGTGAACTACGACCAGAAGAACTGGGAGCTGATCGTTCGCCAGCTACTATGGAACCACAGCGTACCGTATATCATTCATGAAATCATACAGGATAACGGCAAGAGCTCACTGATGTAGACTTATTTCCGTTTGTGATTTTAGATTGTTGCTCTTGAGTTTTCTGTGAGGTATATTTATAAATAGTCTCCGTCCTGCAGCAGATCACGGCCTGTCACGACGTCGATACCACCTTCTAACACCACCTGCTGCGCTATCGAACCTGCAGGCGCTGCCTCTATAGTGTCTCTAAGTTGGCAGTGGCAAAAATGTTACTGTTAACGTTCGTAGCTGGTCGATGCAAGGGCCACAAGTAACAACGCAGAGGAAGCCATATATCAGATACCAGAAAATGTTGCGCTAAATATCTTACCTTTAGGGTTTCGGATTTATCCGAAAAAATCCGAAAAACATACTCCAGTAAAATTTAAAGCAATTCGGATTTACCCAAGAAATCCACTTTGGGGTGTCCCCGTAACCGAGCGCTCAGTGTCAAAAGCCATGCCCTGATGACTAGATGGCGGGTGTGTTTACCTTCGTGTCGTGATTGTCCTCACATCCCTGGTTAGGAGTCCCCACAGAAAGCAAGGGTTGCTCTCCTTACCCAAATCCACTGTACAACAGTCTTTCACAGTCTGGCTGTCTTGTCAATGTCATTGTCAATGTCAGTGTTGTCAATGCTGAAGCATCCGTATAATGCGGACGAACTGGCTAGAGGCACCACGACATTGAAGTCGCTGAACAGGGTACTCCATTTAGTCTATTGAACATGAACGGTAGAAAATCAAGCGAAACGGCAAAGAAATGTTAAGGGAAAATGAGAAAAGAGAAAGGGAGCCGCTCGCGGCGGCTCTCGTCGAGGGGAGGAGGGAATATCGGTTTACTTACAAACATTGATGCTGTGTGACACCCATCAAGGCTCTGCTGCTCCATTTCTTGAAAGCGTTTCAATTGCGCGTGAATAAAAAATAGACATACGCAACAGAAGACACATGCGACAACAACACACGATTTAGGCGATTTAATTTACATACGTGTTAGACACTTCCCTAACATTGGACGTGCAAGCATTTTGAGGTCATTTCGGCCATTCCCAATGTCTACTACCGGGGCCTACGGTTTCCGTTTCCCTTTTAACGCAGATGACAAACAAATTATCTCCTTGTAGGGGAAGAGTAGAGGTTGTCAGGTTGTGATCGTGATACAGATCTCGTTATTCTTGTGAGTGTCCTGTTTCCCAGCCGTCACTTTTCCCCCGAATTTCGGATATTAATTCTGTTTTACAAAGTAAACGAAGAAAAATGCCGAATTCTGGGAAAGTAATAAATTCCGAAAACACCCTCCGAATATGCCATAAAATAAACTCCGAATATGCCATAAAATAAACTCCGAAAACCCGGAACTCCACTTATATTTAAGGAGTGACTTTTTTGGGTTAAACCCGATTCCGCCCGGTTATCCCCCTCCCCCTTCCCTCGAACCGACCTCCGACCAATTCGTGATAGACCCGATTTCTCTTCGAACTCGCAGTCACCATGAAATCCTCAAGTGGAGATTCCACTGAAGACTAACCAAGGTCTCGACGTATAGCATATGTAAGCATGGGTCACACTCATGTGTGTCAGCACTGTCTATGCTTCCGGGGATTAGCGCTGGTAGCTCTCATACACACACACACACAAAAAAAAAACAGACAACACCCGAAGGCACAATTATCGCCCGATTTCTCCCCAAATTACAGATTTAAAAATCGCGCATGATATTTAGCCCCCGAATCTGAGAAAAGCATTTAACCGGAAAAAGTCACTCCCTACATACATTGTCTGCTAACGTCCGTTGTGACGAAGATTAGAAACATCTATGATATTCGTTCGAGGCTTTTACGCATGTAAATTTTCTTTCCAGTACATCCACCTGTTAAATCGTGCCCAAGTCCACAACGATCTCTTCGACCTTGCAAAGTATGTACTTCGTATTGGACAGCATTTGGTGGCCTTCGTATCGCTTCTGATCTGAACGGTTGACATATTGTTTATACTCTGTCTCCTTTCTATTAGGGCTGGCATGGTGAACTACACTATCGCTTTAGATTCCACCAAATATCTTTCGAAGGAGCAGGAATACATTCCGTGGAAAATCGCCTTCGACAAGATGAAAGAAGTCGGAGCTAAGATGCGCAATACGGACTCGTACCAAAGGTGGACTGTGCGTACATGTTCTTTCAGTATTCCCTTTGAGCTTTGACATGCACTTTTTCCGATTGATGCACCGAAGAAAGCGAGTTAAAATAACTTCGCTGCAAATGACATTGGAAAAGCAGTTTTCAATTGACTTACACTTCGACTTTTCACTTCCTTCATTAATCTTAACAAAACAGTGGATATCTATGTGGAAATGCAGTAGGATGTGAAGGGAAAACTCAGCTGAAGGAAAAAAATAGCTTGCTCAACGAAGCCAGCTTGGGTATGTTAAGGAGAGCGCGATGCGAGAAGCGGGCACCTGATCCGCAATCAGAGGTCTAGATTCCTATCGCCTTATCCTTGCACTAGCAGCTGTGTCCACCGTCTGACAGAGGAAGCTGTGCTTTGCGCTTAATACCATACTCAAGATGTTTCGTCCTGTTGCTCAGAAGTTAACACTGACAAGGGGCTGTGTTACTGTAGTAAGAGACATTCCTCCAGATTATTGCCGGGCTATCTACTTTGAGCGTCGTTAGGCAGTAGGGGCAGAAATAGCTCTTAAGAGTTTATCGTTGACAATTCTGCATATCTGTGAACTTAATACAGCCACACCTACTTTAACCCGTGTGCGCGTTTAGAAAATTATTTTTTTTTTTGTATTCGTGACGTGGTCGTTTCAGGGCTACGTGTCTTCCCTGCTGAAAGCTAACTACGGAAACGTTACGTGGGATAACACCTCTTCCGCATATTCGAGGTCAGTTCTACAGAAACGACAAGGAAGCTGCAGAAGCTGGTTCTACAAAGTAAAACGCTCGTAATGGCACTTTCAGTGAATTCGAGTCGGAGCTGGTACTTTCAGCTTGCCACTTTGGTTACGAACCATGCGTGGAAAAGGCCGTCGAGCTCTTCAACCGATTCAAGAAGAGTCCAGATACGGAAGACGAGTAAGTGTCGCAAGCAAAATTTGTCGGTGCTTTGGTTACAGGGGCAGTCTTTTATCGTGTTGGTACTACTGCATGCAGGGTATTTTATGTTAAATTGGTAACATGTTAAAACATGTTAAAAAACATCGTTGATATGTTAAAGGGACCAAGTGGACGAGATTACTTTGCCTAAGGTGTTTTATTTCCCGATGTTATTGTAAAGCGAGTTTTCAACTTTTTTTTTTTTTTACATCTGAAAGCTTACATGTTTGATGCAGCAGCCATAAGGGTTCACACTTGCTTCCCTTGCAGCACCTGCAATGATTGTGAAGAAACGGGCACCACGAATTGTGAGGTGCAATAGATGGAAGTGTTTCCATCTGTTAATACACACAGAGCGTTACGGAGGTGCGATTGCTCCTTTGTCGATGTTGTGACTCGCATAGCGTAGCCGCAGCCATAAGTCGACCACTGCCGAGGCACGCGAGCTAGACATACAGTGTCCTATTCGATGATGGAATGACGAAAAATGTTTCTCACTCGTACAAGGGCAAGGTCTATCATTTCTCTAAACACGCGGTCACAGTCTTTCGTGTAAATGTCCGCGATAAAGGATACAACTGTTCATTTCAAGGAAAGTATTCGTCTGCTGTTTACGGCATATGTGACTTCAGTTTATTTTTACCGATCGTTTATTTTGCTTTGCAGAATTTCTAATAAATTTTCAATTTGGTGTGTCTCCACAGGATTCCCCCACATCTGAAATACCCAGTTTTCTGCGAAGCCATTAGGACAGGCGGTGAAGACAACTGGAAGTTCCTCTGGAACCGTCTTCAAACGACTGACGACAAGTCTGAACGATCTGACATCATACGGTCCCTCGGCTGCTCCAAAAACACTGACACACTTGGCAGGTATACGCCGCAACCAGCGCTACTTGACTTTCTGAAGACTAGCTGTAGCTTCGAGCACTGGCTTCCACGGTTACACTGAGAAGCTCAGATCAGCTTAGGCTTGTGAACACAGGGAATACCAATGCTATAAATTAATAACAGCAACGGTACACTGCGGTATTTCTGCTGTTGCACATTTCCTTTCAGTTACCTCAAGTCCGCCGTTACAGCAAAATCTGGTCTCTCGCGAGAAGACATGCCTATGGTACTCGACACGTTTGCGGACAGCCCTGAGGGGAAGGGAGTCGCCTTCAAGTTATTGCGATCTCAATGGGGTTCTCTACATAAGACGTACGTACAGGTCATTTGTACATTCATATAAAGTACTGTTGTGACTAACGCTATCCCTGTTACGGTTTTCGTTGCAGGTACAGACAGTGGCCTGACGTTCTGTTCCAGGTGGAAGAGTCCTTGATCGAGTCCGCAAACGAACCACATGATGTTGAGGAGGTACGAGGCAGTGTTAATTTTAGCATTTCTTCACCTCTTCAACCGTGGGCGTAGCTTTTGACCAAGGATCAGTCACGGGAAATCTGTAAGGTACTAATGGGCGTTTGTAAACTCTTCATGGAGGTGCCCACTCCTCCAATAGGAATGAACGTGTCCGCGTTCACGTGAAATCGCGTGCGACCACTGAAGATTGACGGCCCGATCTCGGATTGTAATGGTAGCGAGGCGAACACCTGCGTGAGGTTTATTCGAGATCTGTCGTTACTGCGGAAGAGTGTGCATCCTAATTAAAAACTAAGAAAATCCACATTTTACGAAAACGCTTCGAAAAGCGACAACACTTCCAGGGCTATGCCTAAGGAGGGTTAAGCTATGTGCTCCGTTTGGAGACGTCACGGTAACGCAGCTGAATATTACAACATTAGGGACCTTGCATTTAGGTTAGAATGCAATCTTAAGAATGTGTTGCCAACACCCACTGAGAGAAACAGACACGGGGCAACAAGTAGTGGCCCATTAGACACAAGTGACCGCCAGAAGGGATCCACAGTATTCTTTGTTTAATGCCAGTTCCTTAATTCCTTACTTTCTTGAGGTGATACCCATTTCACTACTGTAGAGACATGCTTTGAAATGATACCTGGGAAACACAATGACGGCGGCAAATGGCCCCTTGTCGTTTCAGCTGAGTTCCTTCTTCCTACGGAACAAGAAATCAACAGTGATCCCAGAATGGCGCTATCAGCAGGTTCAAGAAGAGAAGAAACTTGACCAGATGTGGCAAACCAAGTTTTACCCGGTGGTCAAGAACTGGTTGAAAACCGCTCGTCCATTGTGAACACGCCTCGGAATGAAGCTGTAAAATATACTTTAATGTATCGAGGTTCTTTGTGTGTATATTTCACTCGTATAGCGAAGCGTTACGAGCGTTTTTGTGGTGAATATTACATGATGAGGAGATATCTAAATGATGTGGAACTGGTGTGTCGTTCAATATCCGGCTGCTTGGCTGAGAAGATTGGCGTAGAATTCGTCGTGCGTTTTCACCACTGTCGCCCTGCATTGAATAGTAGAAATAGATCAGTGGGTGTCATATGTCAGAGCACGTTGAACAGTTGAACATGTCTTGCAAGGGTGGAATGTGCACTTTTCGTACAACGAATTAGGGGGTGAGATATAGCACCCCACAAGTATTTGCCCCAAATGAAAATACTTTTACTATACTATACTAATAAGTGTACTATACTACTATAATACCATATAACTATGTGGAGGAATGTTTTTCCCAGGCTGCGGCACGGTTTGTCACTGCTGCTGCTGCTGCTTATTTGTGTGAAATGTTTGCGGAGGTAGTGTGTCACTTGTGGGTTATGTCCTAGCAGATTATGTCCCACATATCCATTTATGCCCTAGATGTAAAGGCCACCAATAGACAGCAATAAAACTAACCTGTATTTTGCTAAAATCCAATATCAATTTAGACAAGCTACTCAGGAACATAGGTGTGCCGATTCTAGGGCCACGGGCAGGGAAAGAGTTTCGAGCACATTTAATTTGTTAATGTATTTTGTTGTTAAAGATGACGTTTCAGTTTTCCGCAAAAAATATCGATTGATGATTGAGATATAAAAAAGAGATGAAAACAAAAATATTTGCAGAACTACGTAACCCATTTCTACACAGACAAACATTCTTTTGTTCCCCAAGGATGGAGCTCTCGAGTACACGTCAAGTACACGGGGAAATTTAATCGTTCATCGTGACTCCTCCTGCTTTCTGCGTTCAATATAGTTTGGCGCCAAAAAATTTGGTGGGGAATAAAACCATACATTCAAGCGCCTCATGAATCTCATAAGAAGCCATCTTAGCCATCTTTTCATTGTCATAAGAACTGAGAAAAGTGTTACCTGAACATTACTGGCCCAGATGTTCCTCTGGGAGCCCTCCAGCTCAGAGTCGCTGCCTTCTTGCCGCGGTTATTATCGTGCGTGATGGACGAACATTGGGGCAGAAGTTTTACCCCCGAGCCGCCGAGGAATTCTCCGATGACCTCCCGTGTCTGCGGGTTGAAGCCTTGCACGATGAACCCTCTGAATGACGGTCCGGTTGTAGTAATGCTGACTATGAAACAGATACATGCAGTGAATGAGGGCTCAATCCTCCCCAATGCTTTTTCTGTGCCTTTCAATTGGCTGTAATTCTTCAGCAGCATGATTGCCTTATTAAAATACCAATTGGCCCGGCATTCACTCTCAGAACAGAACTTCAGCGCCAACCATTGCCACGAATGGTAGGTTACTGCTTCGGATTCGAAGGACGAAGGGGGCGTACGCCTTTTGTAGCAATTTGGATATATGATAATTGCCACAAAATGGCGTACGCCCCCTCTCTATTCAAATCAGGAGCGATAACCCTATCATTTATGGCAATGGTTGGCGGACCACGTGCTAGGCGGGGAAGTTCTGTTCGGAGAGTGTTGGATACATAATTTATCTGTTTCCATTTATGTACTTCGTTTTTAGCCGTCGATTGGAGGTGCTCTGTATTCTACATCGCTTTCGAAGACAATAGACTGCAACCTGACACTCTTGCATAAAATGATTTGCACATAATTACTAAGGTGTGAGCTCTCTTTATCCCCCCCCCCCCTCCTCTCTCTCTCTGTCGCTTTCATACGTATCGACATACGCCGCCTGAAGGCACAATTGGCGGGCGCTAGACCACTTTTTTCTCCTTTGCCAGCTGGGACAATTTTTTGGCGGGACTATTTTTCACATACCTGTGACGATGTCTCCGGGACCGTAGTGTGCCTTTGACTGAGTGACAGCGTATGGGGAAGAATGGTTCGGTAGAGGTTGTGCTGAACCGTGGCGGGGTAGGAAAGATTCACAAGCACCGATTGGAGCTCCGTCTGGGAAGCATCGAACCACTTGGACGAATAGTAACACCCCAACAGCTGCCACTGCCTTCATATTAGCCCTGCGTACCGGACAATCGAGAAATGAACGTGGCTCATCAATTTTCTGTCGGATAACAACAACAACTCGATGGGGGTTGAATCATATCACTGAATCATATTTTGATTCAGTGATATCATATTATATTATAGACGATATCATATTTGTCTCGAACACCATAGCCGTGTTTAACTCAAGAAATGCGCATTTAAGCCCTGCCCTATATAGGCTGTAGCCCCTGTTCCTATCGGCTGTAATCACAGCTGCATCACACTACGTTGCCATAAGTAGTGCGCCGACACAAACTACGGGAGCCCTATACAGGCTGCTCTTGGTGCCGCTGCAGTATAATTTATCCGGCGGGGTATCTCGACGGTCTACATTTCATGCCGTTCTTAGGTTGAACACGGGTGTAGTAGGTATAACAAGAGTTCGAAGAACATGGGAGCCAAAGAACAAGAGCGATGCAGAAAGAACCTATGAATACTTGCTTATACATGACATTCTCCGGTAAACATAAACAGGCCCACGCCACAACTTCCGGTGCCAAGAAGAAGACTTCTGGTCCTTCCGCGACTAAGGACGCTTGGAACCAGCCGCTATGCAGAATTGTCTTTCGCTTTCATGATTTGTTGAAAATGGGAGGCGTACGCCTCTTTGTGGAAGTTTTAATAGCCATAAAAAGGCATATACGGCCATCTCTCTCCTCAAATCAGAAGCGATAACTGTATCCATCGGCACAGTGGTTGGCGCAGAGCGTGTTTGCTGTGAAGCCGGATGTCGTTTTGGCACCAAACGTCGAGACTGGGAGGTACCGGGGTTCGAATCCCGGTGCCGGCTGTACGGTGTGGGGTTTTTCCTGAGTTATCCTCAGACGCTTTCAGACATATGTGTTTCTCTTAGAAGTCAGCCCAGGACGCACATTCCCCAAGGGCGTCAGTCGTGACGTTGCCCACCTCTGTGAGGCCGACAACGGCGAGCCCTTTCACCAGCACCACCACCAAACCGGAAGCAGTGCAAATAGGCATGTATACGGCAACAACGATTCGTTCATAGTACGTGGAGATGCCACAGGGGGGATAGGACATACAGATATATTTCTTTCTTTTTATTTTGTTTATTTATCTATCTGTCTATTTGTATGTACTCTACTGCACCACATAAATGGTTTTAAGATTCTACTGTTTAATCAATGATGGTCGGTTTGATCGCATTGGTGAAATAGTTACATAGTTGTCTCTTGACGATGATGTACGTGTTTCTTTTTCTTTATTTATTTATTTTTTTCATGGCGAGTTTTAGCATGGCGACGGCGAGCACCTGACAAGCCAATGGTCCTCCAGAAATATGCAGAACATTCAGTTTAATGTAATACATATCTACCTTTCTAGTATTTACCTTTATAGCAATGACATATATTTGTGCGGCATGTTTTTGTGACACCCATTACACAAATGCATCACTAATATGTAAGCCATTAAAACTGCGCGCCTCTCTTTTGTCTTCCTTCGGAGACCAGTGACCTGCATAGCTGCGAAAAACTTCCACGCTGAAGGCTATTTGTCTGGCCAGAAAATGGACAACGTTTTCCTCGTTCACCTTTTCCGTCCTGGCTTATTTTATTATGTAGTGCGCGTGTCCAATGTTTCTTATCTTCGCGAATTTCTGCGAGGACAGCGAACTTCCTACCCAAGAACAAATTAGTGAAGGACAGGGAAGTCTCCCGCTTCCTAGCTTCTGTTTTTCCGATACCAACATGGCGAGTTTGCGTGAACGGCTGTCTATTACGATAAAACACTGAACTCAGAAATAAGACAGAGGGAGATGATACTGGCAACATTCGCACGTTCATGCGCAGCTCAAATATCCGTATGATACACGCGGATATATGGTAACATTTTGTTCGCACGCAGATCGCGTGACGATACAAGAGTTTTCCAAGATGACAAACTAAAGAGAGAAATAATGTCGTGAGTTGTGCAAATGTTGGTGGCATTCGTACTAGTTCAGCTACTATCATAGTATCACGGAACTCCGCAGTGCCACAATATGACTCAAAATTATTACATTTCACGCAGTGTAGTGGCATTTCAGGATTACACAAGTATCTTTTTAGATCGTGCAACTCTAACTACGTTGTGCGCGATCAATTATCGCCAGTTTTTAAAAACGCCTCGTGGTAGACGACATGAAGTAGGCACCCTTTCTACGAGTACAGTATGTCGCTAACATGGCTTTTAACTTCAAGGAGGTGTGGAAGCCCTCTCCATAAATGTAGCATCGACCTGCAGTAGGTTCCTTCTCTACGAGTATACGTCGCTGACATCGCCTTTCGCTTAAAGGGACTCTCCCATCCGGAATGGTGTGTATGAGACCGATACGGTAATGTTTCGGCATGGTTTCACACTCTACTTGGCCGAGTCTCTCTTCTGAAAACAGCTTACTTAATAAATAAACGAGTTTTAAAGATTCGCACTCCCTCTGGAGCTACAAGCTAGAATGACGTAAGCCGAGCACACAAATAACGGGAGCGCAGCGCGGGTGATTGCCTCCGAGGTCGTCTGCTTCGCGTTCGCACCGCAGTATACTTAGCGAAAAGACCTCTGTAAAGACGCCGACTTTACCAGTGTGAGTTCTGACATGATCATGTTCCGTGGAACACGGTGTTACGCTCCTGGCTGTACAAACACGTAAGGACGCCAACCAGAAAAAGCATTCCTACGACCCAATCTCAGGCCTCTCCGCGACCTGCAGACGCCATCACTCCCGCCCGGCTGTCGGACGCCAAGGTATATCTGCCGCTTCCTGGTTGGCCTTGTCCAAGTGACGTTTTCTCTGATTTTCAGAGAGGGAATTCTAGAATGCTCTCAGCATCCGTCGTCTGCTCTTGCCGTGTATTATATCAAATTGCAGAGAAACGGCTCCAATAATTCGTGTCGGATTTTCGGCGTCATTGTCAGTGATGAACGAGGAGTAAAACGGCATTGTAGTTTCGGAATCGAACGCGACGGATGCGATAGTTCCTTTGAAGGAGCAGTGGAAGCCCCGGCTACCATAAATGTTACGTTTTTTGGCTGCGACAAATTGTACGACAAATAAAATATGTTCTTGCGCAAGAACAACGGTCAACTCCTTCGCAGAGTCAACGCCACCTAGATACAGAAGGCTTGTTTAATACCTCCTCTCGCTCCTTCGCATGTAGACAGTCGCCAATCGCAGGAGCCTGCCAAGATGTCAGCCGATCGCCGCAGACGATTTTGAATCACAGGCTTTCTATGACTACCACTGGCTGCCCATGCGGCTGATGGCGACTAGTTCCCATAGCAAAGGCTGCTGAAAGCACGGTCGTGATTAGCTACGCCGCTGAAAGCAACGTCGTGATTGACGGACTCTTAATTGTTACGTCATCGACTTGTTGCAACAAATCTTCTCCGACAAGGCCTCATCAACCAATACACCGGTCGGGATATGTTCGTGGAGGTGCGATAAGCCGATACGATGCGCTTCTGTCGCATTCATGTGACGGCGGCTTAGGTGGTATTGGCAGAGTCCGTGAGAGAACCAGTAAGGTTGACGTGAAACCGAAATATGCAACCAAATGGCGCCGGAAAATGTCATGATATGGAACAGTATGACGATCAGGGAGAAATATGCAATTACACTGTAGATTTGTGTCGTTGTGATTCGTAATGTATGGAGAAACGTTAGGGTATCCATCAGAATACATTCTAAAAATATGCATTTTGCATGAACTCCCGCGCCCTATTTATCCCAATAGCATCAAATGTTCATGGCCCGAAAAATCACGAACCTTTCTACAATTTCAAAACGAAGGACCGGCATGCGGACAGAATTGACGTGGCGCTGGGATCAGGGTTGGTCATCAATTTAAGTCTATGTTTCTGTTCAGACTAGAAGCGAGACCCTGAACTGCGTTCGCTTCAATGGGATGTTTGCCGATGCAAGTCAGATAGTAGGCTTCTTCCACTGGCATAAATAGGCCACCTATTTTCTTAAATCCTTCGAACAACGCCAGCTGAAAGGTCAGCAGGTCATTTGTCTGCTCATGTGACGTAATACGAGGGGCAGATTATCCTGGGTTGACTTTAATGGTAACTCTACCGACACATACCTGAGAGTGTCTGACGAAAAACCAGAAAAAGAACCGCAAAACAGAACACGCGTAGCGAATAGTATTTGAAGCTATCAGATTGAGTTGGTTGGTTGGTGGCGTGTTATTGCCGAGCGCTTTGCCTGCCAACCAGATCAAAGTACATGAGGCACACATGCAAGCCCAGCCAAGCTGAGAATAGCGTTTTATGCTAAGCTTGCGGAAAAACTGGTGTAGAATTGATTTTCTTGTATTTTTTTTCCTGGAAAAGGCAAGAATCATTTATAATACATTCATTCAAGAATCATCATTAATACATGGACTTGTAGCTGTGGTGGCGGTGATGATGGAACTGCTTGCCGTAGTCGGCAATGCATAGGCGGGCTACGTGCGTCAGGACTATCGCCGTGGGCGCGGGGGGGGGGGTGGTACCATGCGTCCGGGGCCGATTTCATAGGGAACTGTGCCGACATTTGTTTTAAAGCCGTCGGAGGAGAACACAGGGGAAACACCCAGACAAGCACAGCCGGCGCCCGGATTCGAGCCCGGGTCACCTCCCAGTCTGGGCGTGGAATGCCACCACCGTAGCTGTAGCTCTCGCGAGCATTCGAGTTTCCCTTCTCGCGACCATCGCCAGTAAACAGTTGCTAGCAGTCAGTCTCGTCATTGATATAGCTCCCACAGACTCCCAGAGACAAAGTTGTATGGCCGAATGCGCACTTTAATCTTGAATTACATTTGTGAATTTCTTCGATATTGTAACGCGTAACCAAATATTTTTATTAAGTAGACATATTGCTTTAATTGCAGCTGTAAACTCAATCGAGTAGGAAATCCACAATACACACAGCATGGTTTCGTTGACGAGGAAAAAAGAACAATAACAACAACAACTTTATTTTCGGTCTTGGAGAGAGAGGAAAAAAGAAAATGCCTCAGTTAATGCGACATATCCGAATCTTACAAAAGCAATGGATGGGAAATCACCGAAGTTTATTAGGCGAGTACAAGAAGCGAGGCTGAAGGGTGACATTTGGATTTTTCATCCTTTCTGAAAATAAGTAAATAATAGTCCAGCGAACAATTCGGCCTTCTATGCCATCGCTACCCCAAATTTCGCACCATAGCCTCAGAGCATGCTGCCGAGCATCGAACCCTGGGAGTCGTCGAACTCAACGACGCCCTATACACCGGCGCAATGCCTTGACAGTCATCCACGACAACTCTCCTACGACATCGTTCGAGCTCGTAGCTACCGTACCGGTCTGGTACCGTCGCTGTGCCTACCAAAGAGCTCTCGATTCACTAAAAACCTGCTCGTCTACACATCCCGAGCTGGACACGTTCTTCGACGGCTTCCCTGCTACAAGCAGCAGCTCCAGTTTATCGGCAGCGTCCTGGAGTGAAGCTACGGGCAGGGAAGTTCCCCAACATATCCGGCCCTCCGGGACATTTCATGATCGCCGATCAGGACTCAAGCAGAGGAACGCCTTCTCCTCTGCATTTCGGATGGAGGTCGCTACTCCATCGCTGCGCGCCTTCTCGCCGGAGAGACCAACAATGTCACTCCCAACGAGTCACCCTCACGAGTCTGCGTCTATCCCTGATATGCGCGCTCGCTTACAAGTCGAAGTCGCGGTCTTCACGAACATAGTAGCTGCTCCTAGGACTTCTCGCCAGTTCCGCCCTCGGTCCCCGCGCCCTCGTCATCAACCCCGACCTCTTTCCTACGCGCGAGATCGTACCCGGTCACCATCCACCGGCGCGGAACCTGACGATTCCGGCCCTTGCTGGTACAGCTTCGGAGAGCGCGCTCGCCGGTGCTCAAGCCCCTGTTCCCGGAGACCGCTAGAAGCGGCGGCTGGCCTCCGCCCTTCGACCAGCCGCTTGTTTTTCGACAAGACTCAAGACGCAAGACTCTGTTCCTTCGACAAGACCTCCGGAAGCAAGTTTCCCGTCGACACAGGTGCGGGAGACAGCGTCTTCCCCGTTACTAGGTGCGTCTCTCTCCGGCCTTCATTGCACCACCCCCGCGCCGTTGATAACACCGATGTCCCTATCTACGCCGAGCGATTTTTCACACTTAACTTCGGGCTTCGCCGACCCTTCCCATGGATTTTCTTTATCGCGACCGTCAATGTCTCCATCCTGGGTGCTGACCTCTTGGCCGCTTACAAGCTCAACGTAGACGTTGCCCGAGGCACGATCATTGACACCACTACCGCGCTCTCAGTGCACGCTATGAGCGCTTGCAGGCCTTCCGCCGTGACGGGCACTTTTCACGAGCCGTTGCAGCGGCATTATGCCTCCATGTTGTGAGACTTCCCTGGGCTCACCCAAGCCTGCAAATGGAAGAAGCCCATTACCCACGGCATATTCCACCATATTGAGACGACGGGCCCTCCCGTTCACTGCCGCACTCGCCGTTTGTCTCCGGACAAGCTCGCTATAGCTCGCAGTGAATTCGAGCACATGCTCGAGATCGGAACCATTCGACCCGCAACCAGCGACTTGTCTTCTCTCCTCCACATGACGCCTAAAAAACCGGCGACTGGCGCCCGTGCGGCGATTGTCGTGCATTGAACCTGGTGTCCAAGCCTGAGCGTTATCCGCTCCCTCACATTCAGGATTTCATCGCAAATGTATCCGGCGCAACCGTCTTTTCGAAAATCGACCTCAACAAGACGTGCCATCAGATTCCTGTCGCAGCGGAACACGTTCATAAGGCAGCTGTCACCACGGCATTTGGCCTTTTTGAGTTTGTTCAGATGTCCTTTGGTCTACGCAATGCGGCGCAGACCTTCCAGCGGTTATAGCTAACGTCCTGTGGGGCCTGCCATTTGTTATGGCACACATCAACGATCTCCTTATCGCCCCTCTCCTCAGGATCACGAAGCCCATCTTCACGCGGTCTTCTCTAAGCTACAACGCCACGGCATCATCATCAACCTGGAGTTCCGGGGGCATCAGGTTACGTAGCAAGGGATTATGCCCCTCCCCTCTAAAGTCCAGGCCATCACAGACTTCCTTCTCCCGTCTACGGCGTAGTAACTCCGCCATTTCCTCGGGCTCGCTAGCCGCAGCTTCATTCTCAACTGCGCCAGAACTGCTCGTCCCCACGAAGACCTTCTCCGTGGCCTCACAGCGAAGCACCGTCATTCTCATGGTCTCAGGTCTCAAGGGACACCTTTCAGCAAGCTAAACATGGCATTGCCTCAGCAGCACTTTTCCTCATGGTGGATGCATCCGACGGAGCCGTCGGTGGCCCTTCACCAGAATCAGCCAGGCGGCGCCATTGTGCCGATCGCCTTTTTTCCCATACGGATGCCGCATATAGCACTTTCGGCGAGTAACTTCTCGCGGCGTATAAGGCCGTCAAGTACTTCCGATTCTTCCTCGAGGGTAGGGCCGTTCACCCTTCTGACGAACCATAATCGACTGACAACCGCTTTCAGGTCCGCCAGCCACAAATACTCCCTCCGTGAAATTCGTCACCTGTCCTTCCTGGCGGAATTTACAACGGGCACTCAATACGTGAAGCAGCAAAGCTTGATCAGTCAGTCGACGACCTCAGCCGTGTATGCGCGGTCAACCCCATCTTGTCCATCAACGCCGACACATTGGCTTGCCTACAGCAGGAAGATTCTGAGCTGCGTGAGCTCCGGAACTCGACAACCACTAGTCTGTGCTTCGACGATAGCCATCTGCTTGCGTCAGGTACTCCACTCACGTGCGACATCTCGACCAGCGCACCCCGCCCCTTCGTCCCAGGCTCTCTTGGGTGCCCAGTTTTTCTTGACGTTCACTCCCTGGCAAACTGCTCTTGAGTACGGAAGCATCTCTTGCCGCTTACTTTGCCATTCGTCCAAATACCTGACGCGAACAATTCTGAGGGCTTCTAGTGGTGTCGCAGTTTTTCTTGAAGGCAGGTTTGTTGATTGGAAGGAAAAATTTCAAAAAGCGTCGAACAACAAATAGATGCCCGATTGAGTGTGTGTGTAGTAGTTCTAAAAATAATCTGTGTCAACGTACGATGTTCTCTTTGGCATACGTAAGCCACTCCGCCTCACTGTAAATAAGGCCTAAATGTCGTCTTAAAGCCTTAAAGGTCGAATTCGTTTCGTCTGACCTGATTTGTCATTCATGATTCGCGAACCTTCCTTAACAAGATCGTTGATGGGGCTGAAACCTCGCTGCCACACCATAAGAGTGAAAAAAGAGCGAAAGAGATAAAATGGTACCGTCGAATATACGCGCGGAGTGCACCGGCCTCTCATAACTTTCGACCAAGAGCATCCGTATACATATTCATGCATGTAAAAGAAAGGAAACTACGATACGCACTCTTGTAGTAGTCCGGTACACGTCCGTTCAAGTATCCGTCGATGGAGCGATTGACCTGCCGGCGTCTTTCCGCAGAGCAGACTGGTCGGATGGGTTCCCGCGGCGATGTGGAAGAAGCAACACGTGTCTCCTCTGCTTGGGTTTGGAAATACTGTAGTAGGAGCGACCGGCGAACTCTATCGGACAGGCCCGCCTTGATTACAGGGACGGACCTCATGATCACATGCTAGACAAATTGGGTCACCGGGGCGGTCGGTCGACGCCTTGTTCCATGCAATAGGACTCGGAGAGAGACATCAGATTGTCCTCTTTGGTCACGGAGCGCAAGACATATGCAATAATACGATAGATGCGGTCTTTATTTGAACGCCGTTGCTGATAATACACGCTTCTAAATGCAACAATAATGTTTCTGTTTCAGCCGTTTCTGCTCGCGAAACACATAACGGCCCACTCTGAGGCCGCTGACTGGTTTGGAGATGTACTGTAAAAGTAGAAATTTTTGGCGAGGACTTAATTTTCGCGAAGTTCGTCATCGATTTTTTTTCGCGAAATGAAGGTTCCGCACAATATAGGTAGCGGGGATGAAAAAGTGTGGGCACTGGAATTCGCAACGATATGAGCTCCACAAAGACAAATGGACTTACTTGACGACATATTTGTTCTTGTCAAACATTTCTATAATTGAAATGCCACCTCAACATCAGTAGTTTATTCGCATAGTGCATCACTTGGCAATGCAGATGCCTGCTTTCACAGAACCAGCACGTATGTTATTGTTATTGTTACGGGATTGGAGTTCACGGTAAGCCTTTATAAGCCAGCCGACATATAGAGCCTGGCATGCAGAAGCCGGCTAATTCCCGTTGTTTACTGGCGGCAGTGTCATGAACCCCCGAACTCCTCGATCTCGCGATTTCCGCTTCCGTACGCTTCCACGCGAATACGCGAAAGGAAGGTCCCGCGAAACATACCCGAAACGCGTTCCCGCTCAAATTCGTGAATTATTAAGACCGCGAATTTAACCACTTTTACAGTACCCAATTATGAGTTATGTGAACGCCATATGCAAAATTTCGTTAAACGGAACCTAGTACTTTTAGAGATGAACTAGAAAACCAAACCAAATGCTCACAGGTCGTTTCCTTTTCACGGTGACGTAAGCATATAGGTTGTTGCATTCCTGTGGGCATCACAGAGACGTGACACCGAGACACAGCTGATTGTGGACTGTTTTGAAGTATAACAAAACGCCATCAGCGAGTTGGCCCTGGTGCATGGCAATACAAAAACCGGAAGGTGCTGACGGTGACGTCAGGGCATTGAAACCTCTGGTTATAAGATTGAATTGATTAATTTAATTGAAACATTTTGCACTCTGGTTCTAAGCACGATAAGCGGCCACGTGACAGCGTTTTGTTTTGGACTGGGATTATTATCCCCACCGCTTCAACGACCTTATGTGTTCTTGAAGCAGAAGGCTCAGGTCGTGAGCCGCTGGACAAGATCCGTTGGTCTGTTCCTCTTCTTCACCCTCTGGAACAGACTTGTACAACTTACTCACAAAAAGTATTTAAGTTACTGAGTACCGGGCAAAAAAGTAACTGAGTTGAGTACTAAACGACCAGTGTTGAAAAGTATTTAAGATCGAGTATTAAATACCCTTAAAAGTAACTCGTTTCTTTCAAGATCCTTTGGCGTCACAGTTTAAATTCGCTATCAAAGACATACGAAGAGCGCGAACTTGAAAATGGCGTTACCAAAAAGCTCTATTAGATCGCAGGAACAACTGCTTTTTAAAATTACTATCCGATAGCCTGCTGCAGTTTTTTAAAACACACTACCCCCAATACTGAACAGGCGCTCTACAGATGCGAACGAATGCTCTACACAAACGACATCCACGATACGAAATCCACTGTTGCTTTAATTAACCTCATAAAGTGTTACAAATATTTTACGTGCCTTCTTTCGCTACGGCTTTCAGCACAGGTCCTCTGTCCTGCCTGATATGGGTCTCAATGGTTCACCCGACAACGCATGAATGCTCCCAAACCCGAGGCACTGCACGCTGCCCTTTCCCAAGAGGGACGTGGATGTCTCGAATATCTCAGACGCTAAAGCATATGTACAGCACAACCCGCATTGCCGAGACAAAAGAGTGTCGACACAATTCCTCCTGAAGTCGTAGGACGCATACTAACCCCCTGTCCCCCAACTCCTTCCTGTTGTCCTCTCTCCAGTGCACGTCTGTACGTCGCTTATAGCCACAGCTGCCTCGCGGTGCTAACATAGAATGTAAAAAAAAAAAGACAAAAGATGATATTTTGCTCGACCTCCGTGTCACGCATGGAGAAGTATCTTCTTGGAAAATGAGTGAAAGTTATTGAAAAAAAAAAGTTTTTTAAGTTAGGTTACTGAATAATGACATTTCAAAGTATTTGCAAGGTCCCGAGTTACTTGCAAAAATATTTAAGATACTGTACAAGTCTGCTATAGAAGAACCGACGCTGTTCAAAATAGCAGCGGCACCCGCTGTGGAGCTACTGCTTCAATATATACGTTCACCGCCATTGTAGGATTTTCGACGTATATTTTATTGTTGTTTCAGCTGACATCATATTGAGATATCTTAGACGATGTACCATTGGAGGCTACGCTGTTTCTAAACATTTATCGAAGTCAATGAAGCCGTTCCAGTGATCATCGTCATCGAAGTAATCGAAGTTACTCCACTGATGTGAACGGATTCTGTGTTTAAAGGCAAAGCGTCCTTCACTCTCAAGATTTATCACACATTTTTTCATTGTCTTGAATATGACGACAATATATCCGAAGGATTATTTTTTAAGTTCCGTGTTAGCGCCGCGAAGCAACTGTGGCTATGAGCGGCGTAGAGACGTGGACAGATAGAGAGAGGACAGCAGGAATGAGTGGAGGACGAGGGGTTAGTATGTGTCCTGGGCTGACTTCAGGGGGAACAGTGCCAACATTCGCCTAGAAAGTCTGCCGGAAAACCCAGGGAAAACCTCGGGCAGCGCAGCCGGTGCCGCGGGATTCGAACCCACGATATCCGAACGATTGAGCGCAAAGAAGTACACCGTGCTGAAACTATATAATGGAACAAGTACTCAGACTTTTTATCTGACTTCTAGCTCCTCAGGTATGGGAAACAATACCCTCTGTCTCAAGTTGGTGCTTCAGTTGCACGTGATGGCATGTATAGTTGTAAAGCGGTACAACTTAGTCTGCGGTCAATAATCGAGGATAGCTACAATATAGGTCCTCGCAATCCAGCAGAAAAATACGTTGTATCCAAGGTGCGTTACATTCAAAATAAGGAATAAAGAAGGGCATTCCCTTTGTTTTTAACTATCGAGTTCACCTTTTATCCCACTCAAAAGCGCCAATCATCTTCAATTTATTTGCTGAAAGAACTATGTCTTCGTTTTTCCTTCATTTATAGTGGCATCCCATCATCGCCGGCCAGGAATCATGTAGAGGAACAGCACCTCCTCTACATTTTGTGACCCGAACAAAGAACACCAACTTACTCTATATAGTCTCATCAGCCCATGTCAGAAGCATAAAAACAAGAATTCGCCGGTCTGAAACTTCACTCTCTTGGCTTAGATTGGCTATTAGTCCTGCAAACACATAGGATATGTGCCCCAAACGATTTTTTTTCTGCTCCGAGCAAGTGGGACGCAACCATCGCACTTCGGCACCACAACAGCGCCTTGTGACAGCTTCAATGCAACAAAATTTACTTTAAATTCGGTCTGCTGTAGACGATAGCCTGCAATACTCAGATCTATCGAATATGAAGTTCTACATACCAATACTGTAGGTGCCCCAAACAAAATAAGATATATGGTACATATGCTACATTATATCCGGGTGGCTGTTACAGCGAAGATCCGTTCTAGCGAGCCTGAACACATCGTTGCATCGTAATGGTCAGCACCAGCATAATGTTATGGCGGAAACCCATGTGCCATTTAAACGTCACCGCCCGGCATTTTTGGAAAGTATAGTAGCCTGCCTTTAATACCTGTTGAAAGACTAGCATTCTTTCATTATGTAAAAGTTACGCCAGTGACAAAAACTTTACGCTCTACAAAAGGTTTACGCTCTCAAAGAAGTCCTTTACACCCCTCTGAGCCAGATTTTGCTGGTGCGGTGAGAAACATGCTTTTCGCCTTCAGGTCTTTAAAGTCGTTGGACCAGTTTCAACTGCGTCAGGTCAACTTCTTCATTTGTAGCTCTGTACTCTGAACAAAGAATTATGCGCAATTCTTTTCCTACACTTAGGCCCCTGTGTTTCACGCGTCACACAGTTCTTCATTCTGGTTGTCAAAATACTTATCCAGAGGAGTTTGAATGTAGAAGAAAACCCAAAAAATCACCAAGAAAAGTGTAAGACAACAGTAAAAATTTGCGTTCCCTGGCAATACTCTCTATCAAATGATGTTCTACACTTTTGAAGGTGCAGCAGAAATGTCGGCAACAGCTGAGATCACGTGACTGAGACGGAACTGCTAGCGAAAGTGAAGAGTATGTTGTTTCTTTTATTTCTTTTTTTCGAGGTTCAGTCGAGTCGGTCCACAGGGTTTCTCCTACCGGCTATTTCATTCTCTCTTCGTTTTCACATTTCATAAGAGCAGACAACAAACTATGATAGGTTTCCTGAAACCTATCAGCTACCCCAGAAGATGGACGTTTCGAGGATAGAACCCCTCGTTTTCTGTTATCATCAGCTCGTAGCTTTTGTATCGTTCACTCGGCAAGATTGCGGCGAACAGCAACAAAAAAGTCGATTATCTGCGATAAACCCCATTATACGATGCACGACCTTTCGTCCGCAATAAAAGTGTCATTATAAGGGTCTGCCACTCAGATTCCCCGGGGGAGTTGCGGCTCTCCAGCGTGGGACGACGTTGGAAAATGAAGTCAATATTTTTCTTGCAAACCTTAGCCACACAATGAAGCACAGGATATTACGGACGCTGGAAGCCAAGTGCTGTGTACGTAGCTTGAAACCCGCTTTGCGTAGGAAGACGCTGAGAAGGCGGACTTTCACAGCACATTACTTTCGCGACCGCCAGTTCTCCCACAGGCATCTTGTCTGCAACAAGACGCTCTCCGGAAGGAGGTGAATTGGGTATCCTGAAGGTGAGTACAGTCTCTCCTATGCTTGTACAGTTCGGGAAGCCTGTTTCTGTTTAGATATAGCGACTGCCCAAGTTTCATCGTCAAATGATGAAGAACCGAATGTTGTTATTGCAATACAGACTGCTTGTGTAGCGTCACATCAATTGGCAGAGCGGCAGCTGTGCACCGATCGCACGACGAAGTCGCGTCAACAATGCGGCGTGACGTAATTTTCGTGACGTCAGTCTGGCTAGCGAGGGTGTTCCTATTCCATGCACGACTTTTACTGTTGAATCATGCGTGTACGAGAAGTTATACGAAGTTAATTTAGCAGAGCCGTTCTATAGAGAAAATTGTCCGTATATGATAACTTATAGCGTACGCAAATTTAATAATTGTACTTGTAATTGTAGTTCTAATCGTGCTTTACACTTGAGCTGAAGTAAGTAAACTGTCAGTGTAGCGGTTAAGTTCGTAGCGCCACGACGTCAAAATAGCATTGGAGCACCACCTTCCTCTATGTCCTCTGTATATGGAAACAGCGGAAGCGTTCCGTATCTGTTCCAAAATAAATAATATTCGTATGTGTTCTATTTCCTTCGACTGACATTCATTTCTTCGAAATATACGATTGCGATATTTTCTTCAAAAAATTCAGAAAATACTTTGCTGAGAACAACATGGCAATAAAAAGGCTGCTTTTGTCCATGAGAAACTGATGTTCTGAGGCTGGAACACATAGGAAGGACAAATACATACAAAGCCTCCAAGTGCCTAAGAAATTAATGATGAAAGGTGGAAGTCACTGAAAAGGTTAGCCAGCTGTAGGACTCGAACCCACATCTTAATCCAGAAGATGTGGAGTCGAGTCCTACAGCTGGCTAACCTTTTCAATGACCTACATCTTTCATCTGCTTTTGTCGTCTGGCAGGCAAAGGAGCCAGCTTTCCAAAATTTCCTGACATAAAAGGACGCCACCCCACCCACCCCACTTCATCATCACAATATATATGTTGTTGTTGTTGTTCTTATACGGAATGTTATTCGCAAATGATGCCACTGTCAATAATTAAGACAGGGTCGAACATATGAAGCATTATACAGGCACACTAGTTATATTTTTATTTCTTTTTCTCGAAACTAGCGTAAACATTAGATTCTTTCACAAAATCGTTGCGTTTTCGACAACACTTCGTTGGCTAAGTGTCACAAGCAAAGACAAGTAAGAAGCCCATCTGCACCGCACTTGGCAACATGGCGACTGGGAACGAGGGCAGGTCTCCGAAAAACAGTATTGAGCCTTTCGTCCTTCGTGTCAAAAGTTACCAAATTCCAAAATGTTTGATAAAATATTGAAGTGCAACTTTTCATTCGTCTCTGATTTCTTCGAGCGGTTTATCGTTGTTTTTACTAACTATCTACTGCGAGAGTACGCAGTCGGTGCGAGAACGAAAAGCGAATGCCATTCGCATGTATTGTCATGTGGTTTCACCGTGTGACACGGAACAAATGTCATTCAGTGCGAATGACATTCGCTGGGAATGACATTCAATTTGCCGTGTGACAGCGGTATTAGATTTATCCTACAACACACTGTTCCACGACAACAGCAACACTGTCATTGAGTTCCATGCTGGAGTGCGGAAGAAACACACAGAACAAAAATGACACAACATGACGCAGGCAAGCAGTTAGTGTCATTGAGACCTATAGACACCGAAACTACAAGATTGTCAGATGCTTTCTTTGCGTTTCGCGGCTTCTGTGTTCTTGTCAGTACTTCTATTTCTTATACCCATTCTCACGTTATTTCGTAGTGCAACATGCTCACTTCTTGTTTGCTCAAATGTCATTATCATGTGTCAGTATCTTGCGTTCCTAACTGTAATTGCTAACTGCTCTCCTCGAGGTGCCAGGCCGGGATCGTGCGCTGTGTACATTCTTCTGCACCTTTTTGTGTATGCATGATACCGCATTCTCTGCCGTACCATGCTTAAAGTACAGTAATACCACCGCCCTACGGCGCGAGCCGTTGCTCTCTTATGCTTTCTTCTGAATTGTGAAGGTTGTGCAGCGGCGAGTCTCGTGAATCAATTTTATAATATATATATCTGATCTAGATCAATCTAGAAATGAGGCATCTGCTGATACTTCTCATTTGGAGATTGAATATGGAGGAAGTCAAAAGTAATGGTAAGTGGCTTTCACAGTTCTCTTCGAAGGCAAGTGGGTCGACCGTAACAGCAGCAACTTTAATTAATGATGGGCCGCTTTTACGATAAAGGCATTTATTTTACGTTTCGTAATGCTGTTCGTTAAAGGGACTATCGCATCCGAGAGTAGCGTGTCTCTCGTTCGTCTTTGTCCATTGTGTTCGCTGCAAGTAAAGGATCATGTACCAACCTGCGCATCTACTAACGAAAACGTATGTATGAGACCGATACGGTAATGTTCGTCACCGCTTCACAGTCAACTTGGCCAAGTTTCTGTTCCGAAAACAGCTTACATATTAAATTATGGTTTTTAAAGATCCGCACTCCCTCTGCTGCAAACACCATGATGACGTAAGCCAGGCACACGAATGGGAGCCCAGCGCGGGCTATTGTCTCCGAGGTCGTCTGTTTTGCGTTCGCATCGCAATATACTAACTGAAAAGTACTCGGCAAATACGCCGACTTTCAGCTTACCAGTGTGAGTTCCGACCAGACCATGTTTGAGGAGCACGGTGTTACTCTCCTGGCTGTACGAACACGTCCGACGTTAACCAGAAACAACATTCCACAAGCCGATCACAGACCCTCCTCGACCAGCAGACACCGTCACCTCGTATTCCCGCTCGCTGGCCTGCCTGTCGGTCAGTTGCCAAGGCTACCAGGGTCCCTCCGTTCTCTGATTGGCTTTTTCCGTGTGACGTTTCCAGATAGGGAATTCCGGAATATTCTCAATATGCGTCGTCTGCTTTTGGCGTGTTATATCAAATAGCACAGGAACAAGCAGAGAGAACGGCTCGTCGGACAGGGCAACTTGCTAACATTGTCCAATACCGCCGGATAAAAGGTAAAGTAACAAGAAAACATAAGAAAGCAGTCCGGAAACGTTGGCGGTCGCTACCTTTCGCCGTTTGACCCGGCCACAAAGATCTGGAGGACAATCCGATCTCTGAAGGAGGCACCCCCTCAAAAGAATCCTCTCGCGGCCTTGGCTATATCGTTAAGGGTGTGGACGAAAACACACTAGCCACGGACTTCTGTGCCACGACACCGGCGGCTGCCTCGACGACTCCGGTACACCGCAGTTTTGTCCACACTTTGACGTCTGAAATTCACCAAGACTGGCCCAGTTCACTGGAGGTTACGGACCGTGACTTCACACTAATCGAGCTAAAGACAGTGCTGAAGCATGCGAATGCCGGCTCATCCCCGGGACCCGATAAAATCACCTATGCCGCACTGCGAAACTTTGACGGACGGTCACTCCAAGCTCCTCTCATCTGTATAATACGTCTTGGCAACAGGGATCTCTACCACCTACCTGGAAGGAGACATTGGTTGTTCCCATTTCGAAACCAGCAAGTCCCCAAATGCCCTATCCTCCTTTCGCACTATGAGCCTGACAAGCAGTATGGAAAAACTGCTGGAGGGAATGGTTTTGCATCGCCTCGACTGGTAGCTCGAAAAGCAAGGTGTGTTCCCTCACGAAATGGCTGGATTTCGTCGGCACGGAAGCTCCATGGATCCAGTTCTCGACCTAGTCTCTACAGTCCAACATGATCGTGCTCGTCGGCAGCTCGTCGTATCGGTTTTCCTGGACATCAAGCGCGCGTATGATACCGTCTCGCACATTTGTGCACTGCACCCCTTGCGCTTTCTTGGGGTATCCGGTCGACGCTTCATCTGGCTCCGAGACTTCCTTACGAACCGAACTGTCGCTGTCCGTACATCCCAAGGCCAAAGCCCTAATAAATCCTGTTCATGAAGGCGTCCTTGAAGGAAGCATTCTGAGTCCAACACTCTTTAATGTGGTGATGGCTGGCCTACAATCGCTAATTCCTCGCAAAGTGTCGTTTTCCGTGTATGCAGATGACGTCGCCCTCTGGAGAGTAGGAAAAACACGCCCAGCCATTCAGCGCCGCTTGCAGCTGGCTTTGAATATTGTCCATACGTACCTCGCGCAACTTGGGATGGACCTTTCGCCCGAAAAGTGCATCGAGCTCCCTTTCACAAGAAAGGCTATGACAAATTTCCCTCTTTGGATAGGTGCCAAGAAGCTTGAGCCTGTATGTTGCCATCGCTTCCTTGGCATGGTACTCGACTCGGACCTACAATGGGCTCGCCGCACCTAGCACTAAGCCACACTAAGCACCTTGAAACCAAAGTGCAGCGATGACTCCGTGCAATTCCACATATGTCTGGCTCAGGATGGGGCTGTGATCAGTGCTCCCTGCTCGCAGTTCTCGCGGCGTTGGTGAGGGCGACCGTGCTTTACAGCCTTCCTATCCAGCACAGGATCTCAACAACATCGTTAAATACCCTTCGAGCCCTCTCTGCTCGAAGCTTTTGTCCCTGCCTTGGAGTTCCAAGAATGGCTGAAGCTGGTGAACTCCCGGTTGAGGTTCTACGTGAACGTGAAACGGCTCGGCACTTCCTACGTTTGCGTACTCACATTCCTCGTCACCCACTCCTCAGGAAAATTCGATACCGCTCTGAAAGCGACTTCTATCGTGCAGCGCAGACGACCCGCCCGAGTCTCGCAGGCTTCGTAGCTAAGAACGTAAGAGCGCCGGAACCCCGCTGGTCTCTGCCGGTACCACCGACCTTCGTAAGCCTTCCGAACCTTCTCGAAAGAAGAGATCAGGTTCCCCCTCAAGCCCTTCGAGCCCATTTTTATGCTCTGGTAGACGAGAAGTTTTCTGCGTCTACACAGCGTACACAGATGGGGCATCCGAAAACGGCAAGTCCGCCTCGGCACTCGTCATCCCATCCGAAGGCGTAGTGCAAGGACGACGCCTTTTGCATCCAACCTCATCAACAGCTGTGGAACTCTATGCCATCTTTTTCTTTCTGCACCACATCGTTGATTTAGCCCCACGGGAATGGGCAGTCTTCACTGACTCAAAATCTGCACTGCAAGCTATTGAAAATTCCGGCATACGAAGCTCATCCGCACCCCTAGACACGGATGTATTAATGGCTTACCACCCCGTGTATGAAGCAGGCCACAGGCTGGTTCTGCAGTAGGTTCCAGCACACTGTGGTGTCGTGGGGAATGAGCAGGCCGACAGCGCCACAGAAGCAGCTCTCCCGTATCGGAAGTGGACCAATATTGCGCTGCTGAGAGGAGACCGTCGTTCCATTCTGCGACGCCTCGTGACACCCTTGGCTTCCCGACAGTGGACCACCGACATTCTCCCCCATCCATGCTGAGCAGAGTTGATCCAACGCTCGTTTTCCGCATGCCACGCAACACCTCTCGTCAAGATGATGCATTAATTCCTCGAATGTGACTCGACGTGGCTTTTACAGCTCAGTGGCGTTATCGCTTGAGACATGTTGACTCTTCCAGATGCTGTCACTGCTGTGCTCTAGAGGATATGGAGCACGTTTTTCTCCATTGCCCACACTACCAACCTTCCCGAACCGCACTCTCCTGGTCCCTTAGTCAGCTGGATTATCGTCCCTTCTCCCTGTCAAAATTGCTTGGTCCCTGGCCGAGTCCAGCCTACCAACGCTCTACGCTCAAAGCTCTTTTGACCTTTTTTTTTACCTTTCTGGACACAATCGGACTTCGATGCTTATTGTGAAGGGGCTCATTATTTCATTCCCCAGATCACCACAAGCAATAAGGTAGACTATCGCCTCTGGCGATGAAACTCCCCATGCATCATCTTAAATGAAGTTGTTGTTGTTGCTGCCACGAACAACGCCACGAATAAACCTCTACCCGAGGAACGTCATCATGACGTTGGTAGACACACCGAAACCAAAACAGATCGGAAGGGGATAGCTGGGTTCCACGAATGGGCAATTGTTCGTTGCCTCCTATTGAAAGAAAAGTGGGACCGAAGGTCACATCCTTTTCAGAGACCATCGTAATCCCCTCAAGACCGTGACTTTTGGGCGCGACCTTGTTTGCCACTAGCTTTGAACGTAGTTCAACTCTACCAAACTCGTGGCGCTGTCGAACATTATGACGTCATTTGTTTACAAACAGGTAGAGGTCTATTCGCGTCGGATTTTCATGGTTATTGTCAGTGATAAACGCTGAGTAAAACGGCACACCTGGTTTCGGAATCGACCAGGACGGATACGATAGTCCCTTTAATTCGCGCAGTTCTCGAAAACAAAGGACAACATATTCGTACTAAACACCCCAAATGTTGCACATCTTTCGGCGTTCAACAATTTGCACCGATTACAACTAACACAGTTGTTCTGCAGATTTGGAAATGTTCCACGCGCGTGATATTTTGCTTCTCTCTTTAGTTGTTCCTTTCACAGCCCTTCATACGATGCCTTAACAGCTACCTTCACAAACTCTTCCGCAAACTTCAAGACCTCAGCACTGTTTGCTATATCAAAAGAGAAACTCTTGGAGCACATCTCTCTTCTTTCACTGGTAGTTTGTGTGTTTTCTAGTGCAGTCAGAGTCGACTTAAATCAATGATGAATTATTAGAACGTAATCTCGTGATCAATGGCAAGCCTTTCTCTTGCTCGAAGAAGATTAACAATAATTCATCGTCCTACGTCACTGGACAACTATCATAAGCGACCATCGAGCTTTAGGTCAACCACGAACTTGATCACACGAACAATCAGCGTATGAGGAAGAATACACGTCTGTTCTTTTTCTTTCTTTTTTTCTTTTTTTTTTTTTGTGTGTACCACTTTCACCACCACTACCACCAACTTTCATTTGTACGTCGATGCAATAGGATTTTCTGGAAACCTACTAGGAGCATGTGCGTTAATTGCATGCAAGGCTGTCAGGGATGTTCAAGGAACACATCATTGATTCAAATGTTTCTTCTTCTTTTAACTGGCACCCACTACAGCCATTAACATTGAACTTGTTTTCAGAACCATGTCGTGCCGTAAAGCTGTTGGACAAATTCGAAAGGGAGTTTGCCGCCATGACCTACGAGCAGCAGACACTAGGATGGAACTTTGCTACTAATATCACTCCTTCAACATCAAAAGCGCGAGACGCCTTCCAGCCCGTGTATAGCCAGTGGATGTCGACATGGAAAAGATGGGCGCGAAATTACAGAGACAGAGAGCCCTGCCCAAAGTTCATTCTTGCCCTGATACGTGCGATGGCTCATGGCATTGTGCTGGATAATCCTTTACTCGCCAGGTAACTGATGCCATTTTATGTGCGATCACCTAAGGAGGAGGACGCAACCCTGTAGCGATGCAAAGTGTAGTGCTAATTACATTGCGTTGGATTTCCCTCAAATAGCCATGGGCTACTGATGACATTTTATGTGCGATCACGTAGGGTGTTTACTAATTTCCGGTTATTCAGGGCCGGCTTCCGCGTTGTGCCTATATGAACGCACTTGCACGAACATCCGACGCAACCCTGTAGCGATGCAATGTGTAGTGCTAATTACATTGCGTTGGATTTCCCTCAAATAGCCATGAGCTACTGCTGACATTTTATGTGCGATCAAGTAGGGTGTTTACTAATTTCCGGTTATTCAGGACCGGCTTCCGCGTTGTGCCTATATGAACGCACTTGCACGAACATCCGACGCAACGCTGTAGCGATGCAAAGTGTAGTGCTAATTACATTGCGTTGGATTTCCCTCAAATAGCCATGGGCTACTGCTGACATTTTATGTGCGATCACGTAGGGTGTTTACTAATTTCCGGTTATTCAGGACCGGCTTCCGCGTTGTGCCTATATGAACGCACTTGCACGAACATCCGACGCAACCCTGTAGCGATGCAAAGTGTAGTGCTAATTACATTGCGTTGGATTTCCCTCAAATAGCCATGGGCTACTGCTGACATTTTATGTGCGATCACGTAGGGTGTTTACTAATTTCCGGTTATTCAGGACCGGCTTCCGCGTTGTGCCTATATGAACGCACTTGCACGAACATCCGACGCAACCCTGTAGCGATGCAAAGTGTAGTGCTAATTACATTGCTTTGGATTTCCCTCAAATAGCCATGGGCTACTGCTGACATTTTATGTGCGATCACGTAGGGTGTTTACTAATTTCCGGTTATTCAGGACCGGCTTCCGCGTTGTGCCTATATGAACGCACTTGCACGAACATCCGACGCAACGCTGTAGCGATGCAAAGTGTAGTGCTAATTACATTGCGTTGGATTTCCCTCAAATAGCCATGGGCTACTGCTGACATTTTATGTGCGATCACGTAGGGTGTTTACTAATTTCCGGTTATTCAGGACCGGCTTCTGCGTTGTGTCTACGTATATGAACGCACTTGCATGAACATCCGACGCAACCCTGTAGCGATGCAAAGTGTAGTGCTAATTACATTGCGTTGGATTTCCCTCAAATAGCCATGGGCTACTGCTGACATTTTATGTGCGATCACGTAGGGTGTTTACTAATTTCCGGTTATTCAGGACCGGCTTCCGCGTTGTGCCTATATGAACGCACTTGCACGAACATCCGACGCAACCCTGTAGCGATGCAAAGTGTAGTGCTAATTACATTGCGTTGGATTTCCCTCAAATAGCCATGGGCTACTGCTGACATTTTATGTGCGATCACGTAGGGTGTTTACTAATTCCCGGTTATTCAGGACCGGCTTCCGCGTTGTGCCTATATGAACGCACTTGCACGAACATCCGACGCAACGCTGTAGCGATGCAAAGTGTAGTGCTAATTACATTGCGTTGGATTTCCCTCAAATAGCCATGGGCTACTGCTGACATTTTATGTGCGATCACGTAGGGTGTTTACTAATTTCCGGTTATTCAGGACCGGCTTCCGCGTTGTGCCTATATGAACGCACTTGCACGAACATCCGACGCAACCCTGTAGCGATGCAAAGTGTAGTGCTAATTACATTGCGTTGGATTTCCCTCAAATAGCCATGGGCTACTGCTGACATTTTATGTGCGATCACGTAGGGTGTTTACTAATTTCCGGTTATTCAGGACCGGCTTCCGCGTTGTGCCTATATGAACGCACTTGCACGAACATCCGACGCAACCCTGTAGCGATGCAAAGTGTAGTGCTAATTACATTGCTTTGGATTTCCCTCAAATAGCCATGGGCTACTGCTGACATTTTATGTGCGATCACGTAGGGTGTTTACTAATTTCCGGTTATTCAGGACCGGCTTCCGCGTTGTGCCTATATGAACGCACTTGCACGAACATCCGACGCAACGCTGTAGCGATGCAAAGTGTAGTGCTAATTACATTGCTTTGGATTTCCCTCAAATAGCCATGGGCTACTGCTGACATTTTATGTGCGATCACGTAGGGTGTTTACTAATTTCCGGTTATTCAGGACCGGCTTCCGCGTTGTGCCTATATGAACGCACTTGCACGAACATCCGACGCAACGCTGTAGCGATGCAAAGTGTAGTGCTAATTACATTGCGTTGGATTTCCCTCAAATAGCCATGGGCTACTGCTGACATTTTATGTGCGATCACGTAGGGTGTTTACTAATTTCCGGTTATTCAGGACCGGCTTCTGCGTTGTGTCTACGTATATGAACGCACTTGCATGAACATCCGACGCAACCCTGTAGCGATGCAAAGTGTAGTGCTAATTACATTGCGTTGGATTTCCCTCAAATAGCCATGGGCTACTGCTGACATTTTATGTGCGATCACGTAGGGTGTTTACTAATTTCCGGTTATTCAGGACCGGCTTCCGCGTTGTGCCTATATGAACGCACTTGCACGAACATCCGACGCAACCCTGTAGCGATGCAAAGTGTAGTGCTAATTACATTGCGTTGGATTTCCCTCAAATAGCCATGGGCTACTGCTGACATTTTATGTGCGATCACGTAGGGTGTTTACTAATTCCCGGTTATTCAGGACCGGCTTCCGCGTTGTGCCTATATGAACGCACTTGCACGAACATCCGACGCAACGCTGTAGCGATGCAAAGTGTAGTGCTAATTACATTGCGTTGGATTTCCCTCAAATAGCCATGGGCTACTGCTGACATTTTATGTGCGATCACGTAGGGTGTTTACTAATTTCCGGTTATTCAGGACCGGCTTCTGCGTTGTGTCTACGTATATGAACGCACTTGCATGAACATCCGACGCAACCCTGTAGCGATGCAAAGTGTAGTTCTAATTACATTGCGTTGGATTTCCCTCAAATAGCCATGGGCTACTGCTGACATTTTATGTGCGATCACGTAGGGTGTTTACTAATTTCCGGTTATTCAGGACCGGCTTCCGCGTTGTGCCTATATGAACGCACTTGCACGAACATCCGACGCAACCCTGTAGCGATGCAAAGTGTAGGGCTAATTACATTGCGTTGGATTTCCCTCAAATAGCCATGGGCTACTGCTGACATTTTATGTGCGATCACGTAGGGTGTTTGCTAATTTCCGGTTATTCAGTCCCGGCTTCCGCGTTGTGCCTATATGAACGCACTTGCACGGACATCCGACGCAACCCTGTAGCGATGCAAAGTGTAGTGCTAATTACATTGCGTTGGATTTCCCTCAAATAGCCATGGGCTACTGCTGACATTTTATGTGCGATCACGTAGGGTGTTCACTAATTTCCGAGTATTCAGGACCGGCTTCCGCGTTGTGCCTATATGAACGCACATGCACGAATATCCCACGCAACCCTGTAACGATGTAAAGTACAGTGCTGATTACACTGCGTTGGATTTTCCTTTCGTAGCCAGGCTACTGCTGACATTTTATGTACGATCACTTAGGGTGTTTACTAATTTCCGGTTATTAAGGCCCGGCTTCAGCGTTGTGCCGATATGAACGCACTTGCTCGAATATCCGACACAACACTGTAGCGATGCAAAGCGTAGTGCTAATTACATTGCGTTGGATTTCCCTCTAATAGCCAGGCTACTGCTGACATTTTATATGCGATCACGCAGGGTATTTACTAATTTCCGGTTAGTAAGGCATCGGGAAAGTTTATTAAATAAAAGAGGAAAGGCTCAGCTTCTGCGCTGTGCCTATATGAACGCACATGCACGAATATTTGACGTAATGTTGAAGCGACACATAAGGTAGTGCTAGAGGCATTGTGCCGAATTACCTTTTAATAACCAGGTTATTGCTGATATTTTCTGTGCGATCACACAGGGTGTTTACTAATTTCGCGTTAGTAAGGCCCGGCTTCTGCGCGGCTTCTTAAATGAACGCATTTGCACGAATATCAACGCAACCGTGTGCTATGGAAAGAGACATATAGGTGTTCAGCTCGAAGTGGCGACAATCCCAATTCAATTCATTCTTTCGCTCCCGCCATGTTTGTCTTTCAGAAAGGTATCTGAACTGCGGACCAGTCTGTCAGGTTTCTCGATAGACAGTTCAGGTGATGACATCGTCAGAGCCATTTCCACTGGTCGAAACCCAGAGCTGTTGAAATCTTTGTGGACCAGGTGGGCCAGAAGACAGCGGAATTCTCAGCCATACTTTGTAGCCCTCGTTGACATACTCAACGACGCCGCTAGAACAAACGGTAACCACCATCAATTGTTTTAGCAGCTCTAACCTGTAAACTATATAGGTGCAACCAGGGCCGGAACCAGGATTTTTCTGGGAGGGGAGTTGAGCCTTGCCCAGCACTGTAGATACACAATCGAGGTCAATTAAACACTATGTGAAGACCGAAATTGAGGAAGGGGTCAGGAATCCTGATCCCCACCCCCCTCTAGATCCGCCCCTGGGTGCAACACAGGCTGCCCTGAACTAAGCGTCGCAGCTGCTCTACAGGGTGTTCAAAATTAAGCTTTCACTAGCACTTCATAAGTAGGCGAACAAAAGAAAACTGGTTCTATTTTTTCTGTTCCTTGAGTAAGAAACAGGTGCAACTGTTTCTTACACAAGTAGCGTAAATTTATCATCCGGTTTTCTGTCATCGCTGTGTTTGCGTAGCACTCGTGAAAGCTTAATTTTGAACACCCTGTATAGCGCATCTGGGCGGGATGTTTTTCGTCAAACGACAGCAACCGTCGCCGTGCACTTAGGATAAACAAGGCCTGCTCGCTACTCGACGTGACGTATCGGTAGTATGTCCACCAATCACAGCCGCGCTTCCGGGCATACTAGTCATGGGAACGCCAGTGTGTGCCTGTGCTGTGCGACGTAGCTCTTTCCCATGCGTACGGTCGCTAACACAGAAGTTGTATTTGAAGGGACTTCTTAGGTTTGCGTCACGTTTAGCATAAACAAAGTTTTGCTGTCCAGCTATCGTCCGCTTCAACGGATCACGGCAAACGATTAACCGAGAAATCTTTCTAGACATTACGAATTATATGCATGTAGCTGGGTGATTCCACCGAAAATCAGCCAAGCATGGAACCTCGACATCGCCGATCTCACCGTAAAAAAAAAAAAAAAAAAAAATGTGTTACCACATCGCAAATGATGAAAAAAGACCATAAAAGAAACTTCCATATTATAACCGTTCTCGAGGGTGAGGAGGAGAAAGAAATGCGGTGTATTGGCGCCTGGTCGTTTCGGCCTACTTTGAGCGCTTCCCAAGCGGCAGCGGTGGGCCGCACGGCAGCTATTTATTTTCTTTTTTTTTCTGCTTATCCTCTGGCAAGCGGACAATGGATTGACGGCTTCTTACTGTTTTGGCGCAAAGAGCCACTATTTGAAAGAATGCCAAACTTGGGTGAGAGCGTTAAAATGGCTTCATTTTAAAGCCTTCTCCTTCCTTTCCCTTCTCCTTTCCTTGCCTCCTATCCAAGCCTAAAGCCTTGCCGCGCAGCCCACTTGTCGCACAAACATGTAACACACACCGTTGTGTTCGCCGTTAAAAGCTCTTTCTGTTGGTATCAAAATCATCATCGTTTCATCAGCGCATCGCATCCATATTGCCCTGAACACAGAAGCGGTTTCATAAAATTGGCAGATTTAGCACGCTTCTCACCCAAAAACCCCACCAAAAACATGCCTCGATTTTTTTATATGTTACGCAGAAATCCTTTCCCCGCACACCCACAAAAAGTCGTTATTCGTTCTTGATCGTGCTTCAGCGATTTTTTAAATGAACGCAGGATACGCACCCTACGGGGTCGCCTCCCGGGAACCCCCCAGCGCCGAATTCGTGCGCGCGCCGAAAGCGGAGGATGCTTCAAAGTAGCTGCATACAAACGTACACGTGCACACATTTTACTTGATTAACTTCATAGAACAACACAGACAGAATTCTGAATATACAACAACAGCGAGATAAACGATAACGACATACATATTTACATTGGTGACATGAGTTTCTGTATTTTCTTTAGCTTGACATCTGTTGCGGATGCGGTTTCCTTCTCCCACACGTAATAGCAACGAAGTCCCACAACTGGCCGAACACCTTTCCACTCCTCCAGTTTTATTTCTCTGTACCTGTGCACATCTTCAGCTGGAAGATGCAGGAGTGTTATATTATGGATCCTGTTTGACAGTGCTGCTGTGAACTCCGCTGCGTTCTGTATTGCCTGAGTTGCTGAAGAGCGCAAGTTGTACATTGTTGCTGCGTGCTTGACGACGCCTCCAACTCCATCGCACGCATTTTTGCCGTGACCCGGAGCCGAAAAAATCCATCTCTTGGCGGTGGCATTACGACTCATCTCAAAGTACTGGAACCTGTTTTTAAAATTAGCGGTTGCCCCATCGGAGACGTGTACTGCGCTCCCATACAGAGTACTGTGGTGTTCCTTGTGCCGTTCGATGGTCGACAAACAAAGGAGGGCTGCCGCACTATCATGTCGGGTGTTGTCAGATATGACGGCGTAGCAGCGAGCTCCAGAGGATGCAGTAACTGCGCACGTGAAGAGTGAAATTTGGTTTTTATGCCAATGGTAACTTCGAAACCCTTTCGGCAGAATGAGTCCAGTTTTCGGAAAAGTCAAAATGAAGCACGACATGACCAGACCTCAGAGCACACTTCTCCCGATGTATAGTTTCCTGTTGAATCTTCCTCACATAATCGTGATTCACAAAAGTACCGACCCAGCGCGGCAAAACAGCGAGGAATTCGCTCACCGATACTGTCCGTCTTTGCAGTCCTCTTGATATATTCTCCCATGTAGCAAACAGGATCTCCTCATCGTCGTGGATACCTAAACTTTCTGGTGTCAGGGCTTCCGGGCCGGGACACTGGTCACAGTTTCCCGAGAGGCATGCTTCAGAGTTGATGTCGCAGACGCACATATTGATTATCTCCTGTAACGTCAGCTCTTTCTCACTGTTGTTTATGGCCGCTGTCGTCGTTAATTCAAAGTTTGCGCAATATGTACACACGCATTCTTCCCTGCAGGGACTTACACTGACCCATATCGGTCGAATTGAGTAGAACCTGCTTAGGCTGAGCTTCACATCAGGATATTTTGTTTTAAATTTCCTATACGCTTCGCGGATAGAACAGGTCATATAACGTTTTGCTTTAGTCGTCTTCTGTCCCCCTTCCTTTACTTGTACGACGTCTCTTGCTCTTGGGCTGTGGATGGAGCCGTCTAGCTCATCCACGGTGTAGAAGCTCATCGCTGCTAGCAAATCCTCTTCCTTCAGGTGACCTCTGTCGTAGGGGTCAGGTGTTGCCCACACATGCTTCTCTGCAACCAGTCTCTTCGACTTGCGAATCATATACAGCGTTGCTTCTGGAATGACTTGCTGTATGTCCCGCTCTGACGTGAAGGGAGGAAGCAGGGTGAGAATCTGGCAGCGTACTTGCTGTGACTTGCTTTCTTCGTTGGCTGTTCTGAGGTTCCGAAACAGCTCCTCACTCAGCCTATTGCTGGAACTTGACGTCCCAGGAAGCGAAACGTCAAAAGCCCTCTCGATCTGTCGGCGCGTCTTCACGTTAAGTGCTTCACTGTTCATATAGGCCACAATACGAAGCGCAATTGAGACGCTGCTGCATCGTTTTCGGTTGAATGTCCCGTACGGTCAACAGTTCCTCCACAAGATTGGGCGGGCTGACTCTGCAGACTGTTCAGTGTGTGCGACAGTGGAGGACACTGAGCACATTCTCCTGCATTGTACAAAGTATGCTCCACAAAGGGCTAGGTTGAGGCATATACCCTCGACTGCCTGGACAACAGGCGATTCGACGTGGTGAAAGTGCTCGGACTGTGGGACCCCAGAAAGAGAGACACTGCCTTTGCGGCACTTGAGAACTTCCTTGTGAGCTGCGGCATGGAACTCATATTTTAGGATTTTGTGCGAGTGCCTCGTATCAGTGTGTATCTTTGTAGTGAGTATTAGTGTGTATTTGTAGTGTGTGTATCTTTGTATAGTAGTGTAGTAGTGCAGTGTGTATCTGTTTCTCTGCATGTTCTAGTGATATTTATTCATTTGCACCTAGTGTACTAACACACTAATTGTTGGGGATGGGGAATGTACTTTGTTTGTTTTTGGTTGTTTGTTGTTTTGTTTTGGGGGTAGCAGAACTAGTCAGGAGACAAGTTCAATTTCTCCCTGGTTTTCTGTTAAATAATCAATCAATCAATCACGAAGCGCAACGTGAAATTGTTCACGTTCCCTCCTAAAATTATTTTACAGATATCAACCGCTTTCGGCCAGCGCGCGCACGAATTCAGCGCTGATCACGATGATGCTGAAGCACGATCAACAACGAATCACGATTTTTTGTGGGTGTGCGGGGAAAGGATTTCTGCGTAACATATAAAAAAATCGAGGCATGTTTTTGGTAGGGTTTTTGGGTCAGAATCGTGCTAAATCTGCTAATTTTATGAAACAGCTTCTGTGTTCAGGGCAATATGGATGTGATGCGCTTATGAAATGATGATGATTTTGATACCAACAGAAAGAGCTGTTAACGGCGAACTCAACGGTGCGTGTTACATGTCTGTGCGACAAGTGGGCTGCGCGGCAGAAGGCTTTACAATGAAGCCATTTTAACGCTCTCACGCAAGTTTGGCATTTTTTCAAATAGTGGCTCTTTGCGCCAAAACAGTAAGAAGCCGTCAATCCATTGTCCGCTTGCCAGAGGATAAGCAGAAAAAAAAAACTGTCGTGCGGCCCATCGCTGCCGCTTGGGAAGCGCTCAAAGTAGGCCGAAACGACCAGGCGCCAATACACCGCATTTCTTTCTCCTCCTCTCCCTCGAGAACGGTTATAATATGGAAGTTTCTTTTATGGACTTTTTTCATCATTTGCGATGTGGTAACACATATTTTTTTTACGGTGAGATTGGCTTGGCTGATTTTCGGTGGAATCACCCAGCTTCCTAGTTGCTTTCGTGTCGACAAAAGAGTAAAAACAGATATTATCATCATCATCATCATCATTATAATAATAATTATTATTACCGTTATATTATCATTGTGCGATTTTTAACAAGCTGGTCATCATTTTTATGAACGTGTTACCAGGTACACGTTTATGCTGTTTTCCACGAGTTGTAAGGACTACTGTAGTAAAGGCCCATAACGCGATCTTCCTAATTTAGTTGTTGTTGTAGTTCTATAATAAAGCGCACAAACACCTTATTCAGTTGGAAATCAACTATGCAAAGGAAAATTAACATGATCGCTCGGGACACGCACGTCGGAACACGGATTTTTTAAACGCATTTGGCTTCGGTACAGGAGTATAAGACTAACAAATTAAGCCTCACTGTCCTCTTTTTTTTTCTTATTTTCTTATAAACGAACAAACTAACTAACCATAACTGGCATGAGCCATTTTGATGAGACAGTGGAGAGAAACAAAGATCTGGATGGACACCTATTTGTGGTGGTGGTGGTGATAGGGCTTGCCGTTGTCGGCCTCACGTATGTGGGCAACGTCACGACTCACGCCCTGGGGGAATGTGCGTCCTGGGCCGACTTCTAAGGGAACTGTGCCGACATATATCTGAAAGCGTCTGAGGAAAACCCAGGAAAAACCCCAGCACAACCGGCACCGGGATTCGAACCCGGGTACCTCCCAGTCTCGACGTGACATGGCCAGCGCGCTAACCACTGAGCCACGGGAGCTGGTAAATTTGTGTAGTTACACTACATTGAGAAAATGCAAGGGAATAGCCAAAATCGGAGGTGGTACAAGTGGAGGAAAACGCAAACTTGAAGCTGCTGGCGTCGCGGTATAAGAAGACACAGTCTCTTCTTGTACCATGACCCTTGCATGACCTATATGATGTTGGATTCCGATTAGGTTCACGTCTTGTAGAAGACTTCATAGGTATGTCGCATTTGAACTCGTTAAAATTTTATCCGTACTCTATCGCTACAGCTGGTGCGAATTTATAGTTGATCGAGAAATTATGGGAACACAGTTCTTATTGTTCTGCGTCAGGTTCGTCCAAGGCGTCGGCTCCGCGACGTTTCATTCCCATTGATTCTGTACTCTAAAATATAAACCCTTTGTAGGATATCGTGACCTCACAGACAACTGGAATGAAGGCATGGAAACAGAAATTGAATCTTTGAAGCTGTGGGAGAAAGTGAAACCACTGTACAAGCAACTGCACGCTTACGTTAGAGGCGCGCTGGTAAGGGCATATGGTAATCAGACGGTTCATCCCTCGTCGCCGCTGCCAGTCCATTTATTAGGTAATATATTAGTCATTCCCCCTTATTTTTCTATAGCCTCCATCCTAATTACGAATACCCCCCCCCCCCCCCCGCAAATTACGCATTGTCAGGCGATGTTGCACTTATAACAACGGTTGTTATCGTATGGAACAGGCAACGTGTATGGAGAAATGTGGACCAACATTGCTGACGTCGTGATGCCTGGGTGTGGAACCACTTGTTCTAGCCAACATCGGATGCCGCCAGTGGAAGTAGTGAAAAAAGCCGAGTTGTACTTCCGTTCGCTGGGTTTTCCCGCTCTAATGCCGCACTTCTGGGAGCGGTCAATTTTCTCACGTCCGTTCAATAGAACCAACCTTGACTGCCATGCTTCAGCATACGACTTCGGCAATGGAAGAGACTACAGGTAGGGGTAACTTCACGCTTTTTATTTCTTCTTTTCCTAACAAGTAGAGCTCTATAGCGCTGTGGTTAACGCAACCTATACCGGCAATCGAGATGTGCGCGATTCAAATTATTTCATTTATTTCGACTACGACCTATGTTTGGCTTTCTCGACGACTGCAGTATTTCAATCTGTCATGTTCAGGCACCTGGAGGCTTTGTTCGTCTGTTTGCGTGTTTCAGCTTAACAACACCTACTTTCCATCAGGTAGAGCTGTATTCGTAAAAGCGTAGACCCTTGCAAGACATGTTTTAAACTTCAATTAGTAAAATTAATTTTAAAGTCAAGTCGCTATACATCTGAGGCTGGAAGGACATTCCCGAACGCGTCATGCTAATGCGTCAGTTTTGTATTGCCAACTGTAGGATGGGACAAGCGTAAGCTTTCAGTTTTAATGCGCAGTTTAATTAAAGTTTAAGTGTCTTCGTGTCTGTAGAGACGTTTTGTTTTTCCTGCTATACTCATGTTAAGCGCACAGATTACATACTGTCTGGTTCCCAGGATGCACACCTGTGCAGATCAGTCAGCCCAACAGGGATACGCACTAGCATATTATGCTTCAAGCAGGAACATCGTAGATGGTGAATGAGGACAACATCTCGAATGGTACGAGTCATGTGCATACAGCATGGTGCAGCGCACCTTGCGTACTTTGCTTACCAGAGTAGTTGGCCTCCCCAGCTATAGATTCAAGTCTCCCGCTTATGACCGGCAGAGATACTGCGATCGAAGTTCCCAGAGTGGTCACAACAAAACCAGCGGTGCCCAATCCTATAGTGTTGTCTGAGCCCGTACCATTGCAATGCAGCTACTTGATTTGGGTTAGTATTTGGACAGCGTGCCTAACAAATGTTAACCCTCTCCAACACATCGATGACTTAGCTCGGGCCGCATCGACCTACCTCACGCGTGTGGCAAAAAAAAAAAAAAAAAAAAGTCGAAGTTTTGCGAGAGATAGGTCTAGGGCATGGTCTAGAGTCAGACCAACGGGTCTTTCACGGCCTCTATGTAGAAGAACTGGGTACCTTCAGTGTTCGCACGTTTCTTTCTTATACATAACACCATTCATAGCTTTCGATGCAGTTTAAGCAAACGACGGCACGTTCTTTCCAACCCCTTAACAGGATTAAGGTTTGCTTAGATGGCTCTCCGACGGACTTCGAGACAGTCTTGCACGAATTGGGTCACGTGCACTACTTCATGGAATACCGACACCGTCCATCCTTGTTGAGGACAGCCCCTTTGGGAGCAATACACGAAGCAATTGGGGACGCCTTCTCACACGGCAAATCTTGCGAAGGACCATCGAAGAGTACGTGTACATCATGTTTGAGTGCTGACAAGAAGGTTAGAAATGCAGTTGTGCAACTTGTCTATGTTCTTCAGGTGAGGACGCTATCGCAACGCCAGTGCACAACCTGCTAAGAGAGGCTCTGCTGAAGATAGTATCCCTTCCTTGGATACTTGCACTAGAAACGTGGAGGTACAGAGTCCTCAGAGGACGGATATCTGTGCAGGACCTCGCTAGTTCCCTGTGGGAACTCAGGTAAAATAATATTATGAGGCAAGCAGCTGCAAAACCAAACCTACCTGATGATGATGATGATGATTGCAGTTTTAATGGCCTGATTATCGTGCTTTGTGTATGCAAATTATAATAACGAGCGAATTGCGTGATTTTTCACTTTTTTATATTTTTGTCGCATTCGTGTTAACACAGCATTTTTTAGCGGAAATGCTCTTTCACGTACGTTCGTTGCAGTAGCATAGCCACGAGGGGGCTTGGGGGGTGCTCGAGCCCCCTCTACCTGCCACGGGCAGACTCACGAAAATCGTGCAAATCCGAGGATAAAAAAATAGTGGTCTCCCGATACAACGAGGAGTAGAGCGATAACAATCATTGAACGATTACGAAAATGCGGGTTAATTTTAAATTGCGCGTTATGGTTTGTAGATGTAAAAGTAGGAGCAGAGCTGCAATTTTTTATTATGTAATGCTCGAGAGGATAACGCGCTGCGGGGTTTAGCACATAACCATCTCGCAATGTAGTCGCCCGATGTGAAAGTGAAGGAACCCCGAGCCCGCAGTTGGTCCCTCAATGAGTTTGAAGGTCGCACAACACGACAATCGGCCTCCTTCCGCCTGCATATCCTCTTAGGGTCGCAAACGAGCTCGCTGCGCGGGAAGGTTTTTTTTTTTTTTTTCTGTTGTTGTCGTTGTTGTCTTGTACACAGGACCTGTGCTCTTATCGGCGCAGACCACAGGAATTTTTGAGGTGGTAGCGCAATAAAGCTGTCGCAATAAATTATGAGGGGGGGAGGGGGGGAGGAGCATAGCCAGATTTTTTTTTTTTTTTTAGGAAAGGGGGCTAGGACCTCCATGGGGCTGGGGTGTGGAGGTGGCACAAAAAAAAATCGTGCTCATCATTTACGAGGCAAAATGGTGATCGCCAGCCGGTGGTGACCACATTTCTTGAGTGCTTCAGCGAATCAACCTGAGCCGCCGTGAAGAAATGGCGCCAAACATACAAGGTGGTACGCATTCAACCCCCTTCGCTACGCCCCTGGATGGGGGTGGGGGAGCTCCAGTGTGACGATCACGCTTTTGCTCCACGTTATTAACTTTCTAACTGCGTAATCCGGTGCCCTATTCGATCCTGCGTAATCCGATATCGGAGAATAATCCTGTAAACAGAAAGATCGTACACCTTAACCTGCTCAAGAGACGCGGTACTGAGCTGCCATGTGCACTCTAAATAATTTTACACCTCAAAGAGCGTAAAAGAACATGTGCATGGCGCACACCTTTTAAGGTGTAACGGAACACCCTCAAGAAATCAAGGGTGTAATTGTGTGGAAGGGTGTAATGTAACCTGCAAACCATAGAAGAAGCAGCTGGAAATTATTACAGCTTCACTGCGAAAGTATAGTGTTTCTAGTTTTTACAGAAGCCACATGCTTGGTACTTTGGAGTGTCATTGTGGCTATCTTGGCATCACTCTTCGATCACAGCCATGCAAAATATTCTTTAAAAGGCCAATAATATACTTTTCTCACACTGAACTTGTAATACTTTCCAGGTATACGACTCAGCTGTACCCCATGTGACGCAAAAATACGACGTTGCGGACACATGTTGCACAGCACACACATGTTATAGGTGATTGATGGGGGTATATGCGGGCATCATACATATAAGGCACAATCACGGGAACTGAATGGTTATGCTTTTATTAGGTTGACATTAGGCCATGCAGCATACATATCCTACATTACGTAGGCGAAAAGCTATACAAACGTATCACTTAATACAGCTTTATCACATAGTCCTCTAACCTTGAGGGGTTATATGACACTGTACTAAATGTTGAGTAACTGGGCATTTGGTCTTTATATCACAACTTGTATCACAAGCTTAAGTTTTGAGTACCAAAAGCACTCCAACACCGCACAGAAACAGAAATACATTTAGCCTGTGTAATGGAGCCTGTCCCACCTCCAAATACACCCTTTGTTGCACCCTGATCACACCCTCTTGACAGTGTCTCATAAAAGGGTGTAATCCACCGTAGTTACACCCTCGAAAATTTTCAAGCCAAGCTTCTAGGGTGTAAAATAGGTGTAATACGTGAGAATACACCAATTTTACACCTTTAAATGTGTGAAAATATTTAGAGTGATGCGTACTCGTCTACTCTTTTTCTCTTCTAACATTTACGCCTTATTCTTTTTCCTAGGGACCCGGGTTTTGTACTACTTCTTGGCATATTCGGGGAGTGTTTTTCTTTTTTTGGGGGGGTGGGAGGGGGTTCGTCTTTATTTTTTACACAGTAATAACCAAAATTCGGTGAAAAAGCGACGGCTGTGAAATGGTATACAGTCAAACTCCTTTACAACGAAACTCAGGGGACTGCAAAAACAATTCGCAGTAAAGGTATTTTCGTTAAAAAGGATGTCCATTATTGGACCTATAGGGCTCCAGCGGGACAGCAAAAAAATTTGCTGTATTGGTATTTTCGCTAAAAAGGTGTTCGCTATAAAGGAGTTTGACTGTACAACAACTTTATTTAATGATGGTGAATGGGAAGCTTCATCGTCAGGGGCGAAGTGTTCTACAAAAAGAATGAGAACCTGCCTTTAAAAACGTTTATTGTTATGTGGCAGAACTCGCAGACAACGACATATGTACATGTACTATGATCACCTGACCACTTGAACTTCTCGAAATTCCAGACAGCTCTTTCGCTGGCGTCCCATCTTAGTGCCTGAGTTGCAGCAGCCATACCTGCCCCGGCCAACAGATTAAAAAAGCGGCCAACAAATTTTAAAAAAAAGCCACGCCGTGCCATCAGCAGACCCGGAGTATTCTCATAAATGCGCTTGCATGCGGGGTTCGCGACGCTTTCGGTGCATCACACAACCTCGCTTTCACGCCTGCTTTAACTTGTGCACGAGGGCCAAAATCTGTGTCGTGAGGTCCACCCACTGCCACTAAAGACCACAGCGTCTGCGTCTATCGCGGCATACACGGACGCCCCGCCTTCACGGTGCACAGCGCAGTGGTGTCTTCTCGAATTAGAGCGGACGCCAAAAACCTAAGAAAACCGTTTCACGTGCGTTGTCGGTAAGCGAAGCATGCAGCTGTGCAAGATTGCAGTTACGCAGCATGCCGTTGTGCAAGACTTTTTGGCCCAGAGACTAGAACTCACTCTGAATGTATAGCTCCAATAAAATGTCACTGTATCATTTTGGCTAACGTTCATGCGCTGAGATCGGAAGACGTCTTGCATTGCGACGAGCGAAACCGGCGGCAGGGGAGGGGGGGCGTGACGGGGTCGTCTATATTTTTATGGGCCGCGGGGCGGCGAAGTTTGGAACTACTGCAGTACAGAATTAAAACATGCTTATTTCGTATTATAAATCAACCCCGCCCAAAATCTCAGTAGGCAAAATATGAATGCCGTCAGTGAAATCGACCCGCTTCCACGAATTTCGAAAGAACCCGCAAAACTTCGTAGTTTCAGAATCTCCAAGAGTCCGCGGTAACATCACCGCGAACTCTGGCGTCTGTTTCCTAGCAACGGCGCGAGCACCTTCCCGGTCACCGTTGTTTGCTACACGCAAGGAGGAAGGAAAACTAAGGAGGGAACACCTCTGTTCCTTTCCGAATCGCGAGACTGTAGTTGAAGTGACGCCATATAGTGCACGGCATGAGCAAGTCATATCGATCAGGTGACCAGAGACAACCAATCTGCGGTGAGACGTTGCCACAACTGGGACAAACAATTCAGCTGCCGGCGTAGATGGCCTAGACCAGCACAGATACGAGATACTAGCAATAAGATTAAGCCGACGGACAAGTGATGCGATAAATTTTGTAGCAGTGTCGCTGCACGCTGTCAACTTTTACAAGAAACCATTACGTTGAAAATTTGGCTGGGGAAAGGAATCAAGAGCTGCGCGAGCTCCAACGGAATGAAATCCGACAATGATTGTTTGTTTGTTTCTTTGTAAGGAAAAAAAGAGAGCAGAAATTGAACTCGTCTCCCGACTTGTTCTGCTACTCGTTAGGCAAATTCTCACCCCAACCCCAAAAAACTACTTCTCAGGTGCTCTACACAATGGTCTTGTTGGCGTTTTCTATTCAATGCCGTTTAATTTGGATCAAGAATCTACCTTTTGTCTGCACTGCAGTGCTGACAGTAACATGTTCCATGCACCCCGGAAAGTACAAAGAGCGAGCTGGGAGAGCAGAATTGTGTGTCCCAGTTGTTTCTCTCGCCCAAACTTCCGGAATCGCGCAGAATGACGTCACACTACCTTCTTAGCTTTCCTTCTTCGTTGGCTCCACGTGGGGCTGGGCGGGTTCTCTGCCCCACACCATGCCCACGCTGGAAGTCTGACAGCAATCGACCATGGAGAAGCAATGTTGCCGGACGCGTGGCAGATTGCACACCCTATGACGTTGTACTTCGAAGAAGAAAAAAGAGCGAGAAATTAATTTAATGATACTTGCGTTCACATAAAAAAACAGAAAGAAAGAAACAATATTTTGGGAGAATACAGTGTGATACACGTGGACTGCAATAGCACAGATTCGGAAGGATTCTGAAGACACGAGATAAAAATTTACCCAACACGGCTTCTATCTTGATTGTTTACCCATAGGGATTTGGAGGTTCTTGGTTGTAACTTTGGGTTGCGATGTTGAATCGGTTTGAAATTTACCACAATGAAACGTACCAGTTAGAGGTCCACGCGGACACAGGAATTTCCCACCTGCATTCAGTAATTGTTGAGTACGGCGCACCGTCATGGGTAAACTTTTATAGGTAGCTATATCCTGTAGTTCTTAGACGGACTTTAAATGCGATGGAAAACAAAAGTTGCTTCCTTTCCTCCCTCGCATTTAAAGGCAACAGGGAAAGCGGGCTTATAGCGGAACGACAAAAATGACCACCAACTCTGCGGTTGTTTCCGAGGGCCATATTGACTCGGTCCTTTTCCTGAAAACGGTAATGGCGTCAACGCACCAAAAGGAACACATGTTATGAGTCTCGTCCCGTCGACTTCATGTGTCGTCTGCGTCTTTATCCCAAACTCAGGGTTATGTCCTCTACAAGTAACATGCAGTTAGCTGCAGTTAGCATGGAGTTAGCTTGCGTTCTTTTACTATGTTCTACCTTCTACGGACACATGTTGTCGTGGTGCCGAACTTCAATCCTTTATAATTAAAAGGGTCACTGGTCAAAATTAACAGCACAACGCCCGGAGGTTACTAGAGTTGCCATATGAGGCCCTCATTTATCGTAAAAAGGTATTTCCTTGGTTTGTAAAATTCTATCCATAGTAAGCGCAGACTTCTTCTTTTTTTAAGACGCTATGACAATACCACAGATGCCGTTGTAGTTGAGTCATACGGCCAGACGGATATCCTCAAGAAGAAAGTATGCATGTACTAGATTACTGATTACCTAAAATTAATTAATTAACTCTTTAGTTCGGAGCTCTCGAGCAAAAGTGAGCGCGCATAATAGGAGACAACCCTCGTTGATAGCCATTCTATTTTTAGAAATTCCTGAAACGAGCACGTACCTTTAAATAGGCATCGTCGAATTTTGTTACGCAAATGAGCCGATACCTCAACCGGCTGGATCAGGCTCTCAGGGAGGACAGTGTTTAGTCCACGTCAGAGGGCCATGTGCTTTGGAGCGGCACAGATAAGCTCGCGACGGGAAAGGCATAGAAATTCCGTTGTAGTTGATCCACGGCTGTGGAGACAAATTCAGCTGTCAGCTACATTTCTGTGATGTTGCGCATATTTATTTGGTACTTATATGGCTACGCAGGCGGAAGTTTCAAGGTATTGCTCCCCCTAACTCCGAAGCAAGAGGGTACTTCGACATTGGCGGAAAATATCACGTGGCCAACTTTATGCCTTACATGAGGTGAGTATGGAAATATTAGACGTCCGCTAGCTTTATCAGCATGTTGAGGGAGGCCATTATATAGTCGTGTTTTTTGTGTGTGTTTTTCTTCTCAAAGGTTCTCTTCGAGTAGTGTTGTCACAAGCGCAGGTTAACAGATCCAAAATGACATTTGTGAATGTCCATTGCACAGTACACCAAGGGATGTATTACCAAGGGATCGTCACTTTGGAATTTTGGAACTCACACGCAACAACTGCAGTGCGCTGCACTGTCATAGTACACTGCGAAGATCTTTTGCAGATTATGTGCGTTCTTGATTTCCATCAGGTCAAAGGAGTTTCCCCGTCTTATTTATCTGTTCCACTCAAGAATGTGATGCATACAGCAGTGTAAGTGGCACATAGGGGCGGGGTTAAGAAGTCGAAGGTCATATGACTGAGATTAAAGTTACCTGCATATGATACAAGGTTGATACGTGATTCTTGGAATGAGCGATAAGAAACCACATTCTTTAACAACTTGTTTCTCGACTGTTTCCTCTCGTTTTCCTTTCGTGCGAAGAGGAAGAAGGGTGTGGTCAAGGAGAGAAAGATTAAGTGTTCATACATTTGACAGTACGAATGATAAGCAGGGTTTACATGGACTCAACAGGAGCGGGTCGAGTTGGTTTATCGCAGCAAATCCTCTCCCATCAGGCGTGGCCGCGTGGTCGTCCCATCAGAGACCAATCTTCTAGAGAGGATTGATGTAAGGAGGTGCGATAAGTAAACTCGACCCGTTTCTGCAGTTTCTGTCGGGTTCATGTAACCGCAGCTAAGTACGAGAGTTTTCAATCTGCGGGAGGGGACCTGGGCACAACTCCCCCACCCACCCCCTGCCCTTTCATACACAGAGGTAGGGCAGGGTGTCCGGAATTCCGTGTTGGGACGTTCTGAGGCAGTTTCTTTTTTTTTTTTTTTTTTTTAGAGATTTTCGTGTTCACTCGCATGAAACTCGCGATTCTTAAGGTATCCCCCGAAACGTTCATCTTGAGTGTCAGCTGGGGAGACTTCTCGGAGGGGCCTGGCACCCCCTGGGAAAGTTCCGGGGGGAGGGGGGGCTCATGCTCCCAAGCTCCCCCGCAGTCGGCGCCTATGGTACAGATTATGCAAATATCACGCAACATCGCCATCTGCCTGAACACCTTTTCTTTCATACGTGTGTGTCTAACAATTTGCTCACCTCAGGTACTTCTTCGCTCGATTGCTCGAGTACCAATTCCTCCAGTCTATGTGTACCATGGGGGATCCGGAAGCCTCGCTTCATAATTGTTGCTTTCTAGAAAAAGAAGCGTCCGGCAGAAGTATCAGGTTTGTGTGTGCAAAAGCATTCTGTACTATGTTTCGACTTTTACGTAAAGCACTAAAGAGCTAACTTCGCCCATGGTTATGTTGGCTATTTGACGAGTTTTACAGCGAACGGACTAAAGAGCAAATAGAAAATCGACATCGCGAATACCAAAATTCATCCGGCTCCTGCATCACTGCAGGCGTCTCGGCACGTGAGGCAGGGCGGGAGAGGTCACGTGCATACGAGAACCAACGGAAACGGCTTTCGCTCCTCTCGATACGCATACTCCTCTCCTTGTTCTTCAATACCCTGGCGTGCAATACAGTGCATAACAACCCCTTCAAGAGGCTGTGACGCACGACATGCGACTTCTTTTGAACAGCATAACAACGCAGTTCCTGTTGCAAATGTGAAAAGAGTCCGCGTGCGTTTGCAGTAGGGTTGTGGTACTTTAGAGGTGCATGGAAGGACTCGAAAAAAAAAACATACCAGGAGAAGTAGAAATTAGGACCAGAAGCCCTGAAAAAAAAAAAAAAACGCACAAGACGTATGGCAGCAGCGCTCAATAGTGGTGCGCAAGCGAGCTTTCAGTTTCGCGGGTCAGAGATGCTCCTTCCTTACTTCTGCTGCCAGTCTGTGACGTCATGTCAATCGCCCAATAGTGATGCGCGCGCCTTTTTTCTCTCCTTCTCATTGCAGTTAAATTTGGCGCCGCATGTCCCGTGTCTCGACTGGACGCTTTCGCTAGCAGACGATTCTCGGCAGCCAATAAAAAGTGCTGACAGACTTGATGTCACCACACGCCAGGATAGCATGGGCGAAACCGCCGCCGCTGCGCGCATTCTTGTATATTAACTTTCACGGGAAATTCGCACTTCCCAAACGAAATATTTTGTGTGATGGTTCCTGAATGTAGTATAGTCATATCACGCGGTAAAAAAAAAGAGCTAGCAGTGCTTCAACCCTCCTCGTACGGTGAGCGGGGCGCTTGCGAACGGGCACCACCCTCGCAGCTGGACGTCGCGCTTAAGTCGCAGCGAGATGGAGCCTACGGGATCGGGGGCAATTCAGTACATAATTCCCGTATTTCACATATGCTGTTTTTGCATTTGCACAAGTCTCTCCAATTCGTCATTGTTGCTTTTTCTTTTCTAGACACATGATGTCTTATGGAGCAGCAATTCCATGGCGCACTGCTCTGCTGATTGCCACGGGCAGCGAGACCATCGATGTTGAGCCCCTCCTCGAATATTACCAGCCGCTACACGTATGGTTAAAGGCGCAGAATGAGCGTCTAAAGAACCCTGTTGGGTGGTGATCATCATTGTGATGCAAGATCGATCCCGCGAGTCGTGTTCTAGCAACACCTCTTATATAGCACCAGGCCTGCTCCCACGTGACACAGCGTCACACAGGATGTCCTGCTGTGGATGCTGCTATGACATCAATGAAAGAGCGAACAAGAGGAAAGCTACAAGCAGCTTGCAAAGCTCACGCAGGCCTCCGTGAGTTAGGTATAGTGCGCAGGCCTTCTACTATCTAGGAGGTGTTGGTTCTAGTCCAGTTTTTCACGTGACATGACGTAGAACAGAAACAATGAAATCTTATGTGAATGCTTCTTTATTCTCCTGCAAGTCTTGTACATCTGTGGCATGATGTTAAAATAAAATAAAAAAATAGCGGCCTCCTTGCTGCGGCAACAAGGAGTAATGCGCCAGCAATCGTTGTACTACAGTGAGAAAATGCGGGGATAATTTAAAATTGCGCATAATGGCTTGCATTATGCAAATCATTAAGGTGAAATGTAGGAACACAACTGCAATGAGTTATAAACTTATAATGTAATGCTAGAGAGCATAATGGCGGTCGCATCCGGAAACCCATCGGGTGTACCTCGAAATAAAGTGATCGAAATCTACGCTGCAAAATAAACTACTGGCACCTGAGGAAGGACGGACTTCGTCCGAAAGCTTGTTATTTATAGTAAACTAAATTATTTAAATGTTTCAATCTCTTTATATACTTATGTTATTTGACTAACTATAAAATGCACAGTCGCGCGCGGGAAACTGCTAAAAGCGAACGTAGACTAACCAAATAATAAACTAACCAACGTGGTGTCCCGTCGTGTTCGCCCCGCTTAGCCTAACGGCCGCTAAAATTCGGCTTTCATTCGCTAAAACGACTTGGACAGACATCGAAAACCCGTGAATTTGGGTGGTTAAATAGAGATACCGTGTTGTTTAAACATGATATATACCATCTTCGAAGCAATCAGGCATTCTTCTTGATTTTCCTTGTTTCGAGAACGGGAATTTCCAGATTGGGGTTTTCGCAACCGGGAATATCGAGGTCCACACAACCCATCTACATATACCACTTCCGATACCACTGTGTTCGGCCGACAATCTCCCTGGCTATTTTATTTTTTTCGTCCGAAAAGTGTTTCGATATTAAATAAACGAATTTTAAATATCATGCTACAAGATATCAGTATTAACGCTTTAACACACAGGCACAACATTTTAAAGATCTCAACATCCGGCGTCTGTACGTGTCATATATTCCGTCGAATAACGGTCAAACTATGCCACCATATCGCGTGGGATTTTCGATACAGTGGTCAGCGATTCAGGAGGAATAAAATTACATTATAGTTTCGAAATCCACTGGAACGGATGCGACCACACATAACCAAATCGCAACGTACTATATTGCCCGATGTGAAAGTGAAGGAACCGCCGAGCCCGCAGTTGGTCCTTCAACACTCTTAGAAATGAACTTCACCGCATAGCACGATCGTAGCCAACCATCATCTCGAATGATTTCGTTATCTGCCCTGATTTGTTGAAAACGGGAGGCGTACACCTTTTTGTGACAATTATGAACAGCATAAGTGTCACAAAAAGGCGTACGCCTCCCGTTTTCAACAAATCAGGGCATATAACGGTATCACTCGAGATGGTGGTTGGCTAGGAGCGTGCTTTGCGGTGAAGTTCGGTTTTAAGAGTGAATGATAGTCCTCCAAATCACTAGTCCTTCCAAAGTTGGAATATGTAGCGTCCGTGTTAGATAGTGATCACAGCACAATCTGGAACTCAATAAAAACAGTACAACGCACACTCTTAAAAATGAACTTCACCGCATAGCACGCTTCTAGCCAACCATTATCTCGAATGATATCGTTATCTACCCTAATCTGTTGAAAACAGGGGGCGTACGCCTTTTCTGTGACAATTATGAACAGCATAAGTGTCACAGAAATGGCGTACGCCCCCCGTTTTCAACAAATCAGGGCAGATAACGATATCATTCGAGATAATGGTTGGCTAGGAGCGTGCTATGCGGTGAAGTTCATTTTTAAGAGTGCAGGGAAGTCCGATTCATATTTGGTAATTACAACCGCACCGCCTGCGCCACTGCCATGAAACATAATCATGCCTACCTCCTTTGCGCTCGCTGAGCAATAACTCGCCTGTGTTTATCTCACAAAATTTATTATCCTAATTTATAATAATTATCTTAGAGCAGGGTCTGTCTTCCCCTTTCTGGACACCATACACTCTTAGAAATGAACCTCACCGCATAACACGCTCCTAGCCAACCATCATCTCGAATTATATCGTTATCTGCTCTGATTTGTTGAAAACGGGAAGTGTACGCCTTTTTGTGACAATTATGAACAGTATGATAAGTGTCACAAAAAAGGCGTACGCCTCTCGTTTTCAACAAATCAGGGCAGATAGCGATATCATTCGAGATAATGGTTGGCTAGGAGCGTGCTATGCGGTGAAGTTCATTTTTAAGAGTGTAGGGCTTCGATCCTTATTGTGAAGGGGCTCATTATTATTAGTAACTATAGTAACGATACGTCGAGACCAAAGCCGTCCCTGTAGACACTGCGGACCAGGTCTCCCACTTTTTCCTCCACCGCATAGTCCTTCGACACGGTGCGCCTCGTACCCTTCTCAGTGACCGCGGTACCCCTTTCTTGTCCGCTGTCGTTCGTTCCCTCCTTGACGCCTGCAGCACGGTCCATGCCCTCACGACGTCCTACCACCCACAAACGAATGGTTTAACTGAGCGCTTCAACCACACACTCGCCGATATGATCTCGATGTACGTCTCCTGCGACCACGCCAACTGGGACATGGTGTTACCATACATCACTTATGCCTACAACACCGCACGACAGCGCACTAACGGCAATAGCCCTTACTATCTTCTCTACTCCAGCCAACCTACAACTCTTTTAGATACCCTGCTGCCTTGTCCTCCCGAGGGCGTTCCGCCTGTCCTGGTGGCCGACGCCGTCGCTAACGCTGAAGAAGCTCGTCAGTTGGCTCACCTACGCACATTCGCTTCGCAAGACGAGGACCGTTCCCGGTATGACGCCCGCCACCGCGCTGTGGAATACAGCGTCGGAGATGAAGTTCTCCTGTGGACACCAACTCGTCTGCCTGGCCGTTCCACGAAACTCTTGAAGCGCTACGTTGGCCCGTATCGCGTGACTAGGCAGCTCTACCATCTCAACTACGAGGTCACACCCCTTGTACCGCCACCTGACAGCCGCTCACGTGGAACAGAAGTTGTTCACGTATTGCGTTAAGCCTTTCGTCCGGCCGGCCGAACCCCCAGCCCAGCCTTCCGAAGGAGGGGGAGGGGGGGTAATGTCGTGAAGATAATGAAGACTATGCCCTGATCGTGGTCGCATCTGAATGATCGCGCGTGCCTGCTTCTTCTTGCTAGTCAGAATAAACATCTCGGTTGTCCCGCTGAGTTGCTCCCTCTTAATCCCCGACAGTATGGACACATATTTATGGGTATATGCATTGGTAGTCGAGCTATATTGGGCGATTTCAGAAGCTAAGAAGGGGCGTTGCAAATAAAAAAAAAGCAGAGGGGGGGGGGGACGATTTCACACCTGTCGTGCAGCAAGCCTACGGCGGTAGCCGAGGTAGAAATTCATATAATTTCTTCTTTGAGAACCTCTTTAGCGTTATTGCATCTGAAGATACTGGATAAACTTCAGTACAAGTTCAGACAATAAGTTGTGACCCTACGTGTTTATTTGTATGGATAAAACGGACGCACGATGTAGATTTCAGTGACGAAGCTATGTGTGTGCAAAGAGGACTAAAGGAGTACAAGAATCCGTCATAAACATGATATTGCAAATGGCGGGAGTCAGAGAAGTACACGTATATAGCGTTCGCTAGCAAGCCAGGATTTTGTGAGGAGTCAAATAACCATCCTCTCGGCGTATCACTTACAGGTGACGACGCGAGTGGCTGTTCTCCTTTCGCACTGTTAGATACATTATAAATACGGTGGTAGCTTGTGTGCAGTTTGTTTCCATTCGCTTCGGTCGTGCCCCAGAAAGGTTCCACATTATTTGCACTTCGAAAATTAGCCCTTCTAATTACGGCGGTCGCCACGCAAGCTACGGTTCCATTTGAGAATGCAGAACGGGCGGCGTGGTATCACGTCTGATACTTCCAAGACCACCACTGGCGGCGCTGTCGCGACGGAGCAGCGCCCCCCCCCCTCCCCTTTAGGTGTCGCACGGTCCCTACAACTTGACCGACCACGGCTCCCTCAACAGTCTTGTTATCGGACCGTGCTCGACATTTGATTGTTGGCATTTGAGATTGACGCCGAGATTGCAGGACCAGGTTGCCGTGGCTGAGGATCATACAAAGAGTAGAGCCAGCACATGTCGTCTCCATCAGTTGGTTCAACCCGCAACTCAACTCGACAATTTCCCCGCACAACACTTTTGCTTTTCTCTTGCGCTTCGAAAGCAAGCTCTAGTTTACAGTCGCTTTCAAAGTCGGAGCTACTCTACTGCCTAGATGCACTTGGGGTTTACAAGCATCAGTGGCAACACACAATAAGTTACCTGCGGGGAATCCGCTGAATGGATCCGGCAAACCTCAAGCGACACCTTGCGACGAAACAATATATAAATATAATACTATAGTTAAACGATTAAATAATCAGTTATATACAGAACAAAAATTTGCTACCTCGCGCTTCAAGAGTTTCGTGGAACGGCCAGGCAGACGAGTTGGTGTCCACAGGAGAACTTCATCTCCGACGCTGTATTCCACAGCGCGGTGGCGAGCGTCATACCGGGAACGGTCTTCGTCTTGCGAAGCGAATGTGCGTAGGTGAGCCAACTGACGAGCTTCTTCAGCGTTAGCGACGGCGTCGGCCACCAGGACAGGCGGAACGGCCTCGGGAGGACAAGGCAGCAGGGTATCTAAAAGAGTTGTAGGTTGGCTGGAGTAGAGAAGATAGTAAGGGCTATTGCCGGTAGTGCGCTGTCGTGCGGTGTTGTAGGCATAAGTGATGTATGGTAACACCATGTCCCAGTTGGCGTGGTCGCAGGAGACGTACATCGAGATCATATCGGCGAGTGTGTGGTTGAAGCGCTCAGTTAAACCATTCGTTTGTGGGTGGTAGGACGTCGTGAGGGCATGGACCGTGCTGCACGCGTCAAGGAGGGAACGAACGACAGCGGACAAGAAAGGGGTACCGCGGTCACTGAGAAGGGTACGAGGCGCACCGTGTCGAAGGACTATGCGGTGGAGGAAAAAATGGGAGACCTGGTCCGCAGTGTCTACAGGGACGGCTTTGGTCTCGACGTATCGTGTCAAATGATCTACAGCAACCAATATCCACCGGTTTCCAAGAGTAGAAGGCGGGAAGGGTCCCAGAAAGTCAATCTCGAGCCGGCCAAACGGTTGAGACGGTGGGGCAAGTGGTTGGAGGTGCCCGGGAGGGAGTCCGGTAGGGTGCGCAAGAGCGAACGTGTTTCCAAACGGAGCGATACATGCCGCACCAGAAAAAGCGATCGATGAGGCGGGAATACGTCTTGAGAAACCCGAGGTGGCCAGCAGTGGGGTCATCATGGCACGTGCGAATGATGTCAGTTTGCAGAGATGCCGGCACAACAAGCAGCCAACGGTTGCCATCGGGGCGATAGTTCTTGCGATAGAGAATGGAGGCGTGCAAGGTGTACAGCTTGGCTTTTCGCTGGAGGCGTCGTGGTGCCGGTCGATCTGGGTCCTCTAGCAGTTGTATGAGAGGGAGGAGAAGAGGATCGCGACGCTGTTCAATGTCAAGGACCACAGTGGAGAGAGGGCAAGTCATGTACAGAGCGGAGGTGACGGGATCGTCATGGGTATCTGGATGTAGGCGAGAAAGAGCGTCCGCGTCGGAGTGTTGTCGGCCAGACTTGTAGGAAATAGTAATGTCGTATTCTTGCAGCTTGAGCATCCAGCGGCCAAGGCGGCCTCCGGGATTCTTCAGATTGGAGAGCCAACATAGGGAATGGTGATCTGTCACGACACTAAAAGGTCTTCCGTAGATATAGGGACGAAATTTGGAGATTGCCCAAACAACGGCCAAGCATTCTTTCTCGGTGGTAGAATAGTCTCTGGTCAAGAGAGAGTACGGCTGGCGTAGGCGATGACACGTTCCACACCGTTAACTTTTTGGACGAGGACAGCCCCCAATCAGGGCTGGGCAGTATTACAAATACATTGTATTATAATACCGTTACTGTAATACTTTAGAGTATTTGTATTTCGTATTATAATACAAAGAAATCGAGTATTACTTGCATTGTATTACTGCAAAACTCGTAATGCTTATGACATGTCTTGCCTGAGGTGATGGGTCTTACACGTGTATGCTTTCGGTACCATTCCAGTCCTACGAACACGACCTAGTTCTGCCAACAGAGGATCACACTTCAACGTGCAACAGAGGGACGATTACAGGAGCTGGCTGACTCAAATTTCTGAGAAACTTCTCCACTCTGGGTGAACAACCCGGAGCCCTTAGGGGGTCATATCATAGAATAGAGCCAGGGTCGGTGCGTCAGAAAGCAAGGCAGAAAAAAGGGGATTATAGACACACACACCTGCGTCCCGCGAGAGAGCGCCCTGAGAGCTGTGCACTGTGCCGTGCTAAGTTGGAAGTCCTGAAGTACCTCGATGACAAGCGCGTAGACTTGTCCATGTTGGTTGGACGACTACCCATCAGTGTTTTCTTAAAGTTCAACACTAATTTATGTTCGTCCGCGTCGGTTGAACGATTGTTTTAGTTTGCGAACCTGCAACTCAGACCAAACAGACGATCGTTAGAAGATGCCGTATTTGAAAAGATGTTCCTTCTTAAGTGCAATCAACTGAAATAAACATGTGTTGACCGGACCGGTGGCTTCAGAAATATGTCTGGGATTCCTTTTCTAATAACTGTCTGTCACGGCACAAAAGTATTACTAGTGTATTACTTGAGTAATACAGGGAAGTAATAGTACTATGTATTATAATACTTGAAAATAAAATGTATTACGTATTAGTATCATAATACAATTTTTCAGCAAGTATTATTGTATTTGTATTATAATACAAATTTTGAGTATTCCTGCCCAGCCCTGCCCCCAATCCCGTGTCGCTAGCGTCGGTATGGAGTTCAGTCCAGGCACCTTCAATGAAAAACCCCAGTACAGGGTCCGTCGTAAGATGTTGCTTAAGGACGAGGAACGAGTGCTCTGCAGCCTCCGTCCAATGGTATCGGGCGTCTTTCTTGAGCAGGCTGTACAGCGGTTCGGCGATGTCAGCAAAGTGAGGTATAAAATGGCGGAAGTATGAGCATAATCCAAGGAAGGCGCGCAACTGTTTAAGTGACGTGGGACATGGAAACGTCTGGGCGGCTTCGACTTTCTTGGGGTCTGGATGTATACCGTGACGGTCGACGACATGTCCCAAAACGGTGATGCGGCGACTACCAAAGAGGCACTTCGAGTTTAGCTGGAGGCCAGCACAGCGGAATCGGGAGAGGACCTCAAGCAACCGGTCCACATGATCCCGAAACGTGGAAGAGAAGATAACAACGTCGTCTAGGTAGCAAAGACACATGTGCCACTTGAGGCCCTGGAGGATGGTATCCATCATTCTTTCGAAAGTTGCAGGCGCATTTGACAGTCCGAACGGCATTACCGTGAACTCAAATAGACCGTCCGGGGTAATAAATGCTGTATTTTCACGGTCAGGTCATGCAACGGGGACCTGCCAGTAGCCACTCCGCAGGTCTAAACAAGAGAAATACTCAGACCCGTTCAAACAGTCCAGAAGGTCATCGATACGTGGTAAGGGGTACACGTCTTTCTTCGTAATTTTGTTCAGTCTGCGGAAATCGATACAGAATCGCCACGTGCCGTCTTTTTTTTCTTCACTAGAACAACTGGCGAGGACCAAGGGCTCGACGATGGTTGCACTACGCCACGTTTAAGCATATCAGAGACGTGCGTCTGGATTATGTTGCGTTCCGACGACGAGACTCTGTATGGACGGCTGTGAATCGGGGCGGAGTCTCCCGTGTTTATAGTATGTTCGACGGTGTGTGTGACGGGAAGACGGGAGGTGGGAGCGCCGGCATCAAAAATGTCTTGGAAATCTTGTAGGATAGATAACTGTTGCTGCTTTTCACAATCCGAGAGATCGTCGGCGATGGTCTTGTGAATCCACTCGGGTGAGGCGCGAGAGCCGGAAGTGCTCACAGTGTGTGGAGGGCTGTCCTGAGCCCCTTTTCACGCCATCAGATGTGATGGGGGTTGCGGTAGCGGCACACATGGCTTCTGGGAGGAGTTGCTTGTCCGAAGAGGTATTCAGAATCCAAACAAGCGTTTCGCCGGATGTACATACATGACTTGGTGGCTCCAGTGTCGACGAGTGCAAGAACAGGGTGATTGTCAATGTTAATGGCGACGTAGTTAGAGCGTAAGAGACGAAGGCGGCTGACGTCAAGTGGGTCGGGAGGGTTTATCGGCGGGGACGCGTGTGCAGCCTGCACCTCCACGCTACCGCAGGCTGCGTGGGTCAGTTTGGGCCGGCGGGAACAAGGGGCGACGAGGACCGGCGGCGGCGAGGATACGGTGACGGCGATCGAGAACGACGTGGTCCACCTTCGTAGCCGCTAGCAGACTGTCGTGGAAACGGGCGCGAATCCATAAAAGGGGCGAGAGGTACGGGGATCGATGCCCCGCACCTCCACCAGTTATGTCGGGGATTAAGAGGGAGCAACTCAGCGGGACAACCGAGCGGTTTATTCTGACCAGCAAGAAGAAGCAGGCACGCGCGATCATTCAGATGCGAGCACGATCAGGGCATCGTCTTCATTATCTTCACGACAATATACATATACCCCCTTCCCCCTTGGAAGCTCTGCCCCCCCCCCCAGAGGTCGATTTCTGCGGAAATTATTGTATACAGCAGAATAACGTTCTTGTTCCTCCTCTTCCGTGAACTACTGCGGTATATATATTGGTAACATCTCTCATTCCTCTGTCATCACGAATTCTGTTTTCACTAAAATCCTGGATATCGTAGGAAATTTCGGTACAAGACATTTTGGTACCTAGGACATTCTGGTACGGACATCTCGGTACACGGACTTGTATCGACGTCCGTGTACCGAAGCGGCCTGTACCGAAACGTCTGCATACCGTTTTGGCTAGGACGAAGTGGATTGTGAGGGAGTGTATTAAATTATTGAGACTTTAATGTTGAGTGCTGCATACCGAGGGTTGTAATAATAGATGAGAGGCTGTCTACACTATCTTCATCTGTCTCAAGCAGCTTTGATTGTTCATTTTTGCAATCGCTCAATCCTTGGTGACAATGATGCAAACGAAAAACTCGTAAAAAGTCGGAAGTTTTTTACCCTGAATTTGCCAATTTCCGAATATTTGATGTCCGGATTACACCTTCACCCGGACACCGGATGCAAGCCTTGAATTTCCGAACTGTTTGGGTGAAATCCGGACAGGTGGCTCACTATGAAACTCTTGAATATCTTTACATTATTGCGGGCCTTGTTACCGTCTTGGTTCAGTATTGGGTTGAGGATACGAGTTTCTCTCAATGGCCAGAACGGTGCATTGAAGCGCCACACAGACTTGATCTTGTTCCGTCGCCTTGCGCCGTTTCCGGTCGAGGAGCTCCTCTTCTGTGGGTTGTGGCCGCTTGCGAGGTCCCATCTCATCTGACACAACCACGACCATCTCTATAATAGAGATATTATAGAGATGGTCGTGGACACAACGAGCGCTTCAAGCTCGAGTTTTATAAACGGCTTACGACGCAATCATTGACGTCAGCGCCACTGCAGCGCACCACTTACAAAATTGGTCTTGAACGATTGGAAATGGTCCGCATGCAATCGGGTGCGATTGTGAAGGAGTGCGTACTGCCGTTCCGTTTTGTTACGAGGCCAGAAAACGTACCACTTTTTCGGTGTTAGTAGCTGAAGAATGGTTCGCCTAAAAATCATAAGCAATTGAAATTACTGTGTATCAATACACGAAACTGAGACGCTCTCTCTCTGCCAGATGCGAGCTACACCAAGTTGTGATCCAACTTAGATGTTATATGAGTTCACGATTTCTACGACACCTTTTACATATTCTGTGAGATTTATCTGTTTTATCTGTAACGTTACAACTTTCCCAGACAGGTGACAGATAGATCTAGCATCAATATTCACGCGAGCGACGCGAAGCCAAGGAGATTCTTCGTATCGTTAATTCCCACTTACTCCGCGTGGCGGACGCTTGTTCTTGTTCCTTGCGAAGGAAAGATGGCGGCGTCCTTTTGAGATTGCTCGTGCTCAGTTCGGCTCGTCAGTTTTCCTGAGCGTATGCCCGTTATTCTAACGTGTTCGTACATTTGAAACCGCCTGTTGAAGCATCAGACAATGGCAGACGATACAGAGGACACTGGAGGTGACGAAGATCAGAAGCCGCAGAAGAAAGTTGCCAAGCATGACAGTGGTGCTGCAGACTTGGAAAAAGTGACCGACTATGCAGAGGACAAAGAAATACGCACACAAGACATCATGGGTGTATGTACCAGTTTGTGACCTTACTTACACGTAACACATCATGTTCGCCTTCTGAATAGTGTAACCCGCAGCACAAGTGTGATGGCGCGGCGCGAGCAATGAATACAGCACATGTGTTGCATATTTATGAAGAAGCGCGTTCTGAGGTTTACGCAGTGCCTTGCAGAATTACCCTAAACCCTGAAAATGTGTGCTTGTATTAGCCAAAGTTTACCTGTTCCAGAAATTAGGAAGGGGGCAAACCCTCTTGGATAATTCTTGCACATCCCGATTCTTAAGACCCGCATAAATCACTGAGGGGGTACCTGTGCCTGAACAATGGAAGCCGTATTTTTACAGGTCCTTACTACTCTTTTCTCTGTTAGGCCATGTCTGTTATCGGCGAAAGGCATTCCAAGGAGACTGCAGAAAAAGCTGCAAGACAAAAGGAGCTTGCAAAAGTTACAATTAGAAAAGAAGATGTGGAACTTATTGTAAGTACCATTTCTATAGCATATAGTAGAATTCTTGAATACAGAGATAAGAAGTGGAACACAAGGCTCTTTCGAGCACATGTTTCAAGTAACTGTCACCACATTGGTTCACTACGCCAAAAGCAGTTGAAAGATTAAAGGAGAAGGTATCAAATGTGTGGCGAATGAACGCACTGAATCCAGTTGAGCACAGGAGTGGTAAGCAAGCGAGCTGGTGTGTACGTGAGGAAGGTAGCATCTCCTTGAGGCTGAGGAGTGGGGACGAAGACGACATGGATATTGGAACAACAGGACGGGGCAGACTCATGAAGTGTTTTGCGGCCGTCTTTTCACATCCCCCTCTCGCTGTCACCCTCTCTCAATAGATGCCAGGCTGTTCCTCAAAACATGGAGCACCCCACTCTGTCCCCAGGAGTGGGTGTGAGGGGAAATGGTGATGCCATTTTTCAACCTACGTTATCGCTAAAACGCCACCCGAAAGCTGATTGCAAAGCTTCCAGACCTTCCAAAAACCATGCAGATAACAAAGATAAAATAACTGATTCCGCGGCTCGATAAGTGGGGCACATTTTTAGAGGCTTTAACAAAACTAAAAAATAGCAGTATCACCGCGTCATATCCTAGCGGCTGTCTGGTGAGACATAATCAGCGTTCGTCAGAGCATAGCCAGCGCCATATAAACCTCTACCCGAAACAGATCGGAAGGGGGAGAACTGGGTTCCACAAATGGGCAATTGTTCGCTGAAAGGAAAGTAGGACCGAAAGTCGCGTCTCTTTCAGAGACTATCGTAATCCCCTCAAGACCGTGGCTTTCGGGCGCGACCTTGTTCGCCACTAGCTTTGAACGTAGTTCAACACTACCGAACTCGTGGCGCTGTCGAACACTATGACGTCATTTGTTTACAAACAGATAGAGGTCTATTGGTCCAATCTATTTAAAAAGGACCATCTTCAGTGCTCTCAGGGCCACAAAACATGCGCAGAAGCATTGTGGAAAAGGTCCATTTCGCGCAATGCTCGAAAGTTGTGCATTTTCGCATATTTTTTGCTAGAGCAGACAAAAGCCCTGCTGTTTCAATTCTAGCGGACGAGACTCATCAGGGTTGAGGACTACAACTTTGCAGTTCCGTGGTCAACCTATTTTCATGAAGTATAAAGATTAATTATGAAAGTTAATTAACGGCTGCACTAATTACTGATGCACCACTACCTTTGAGTAGGCCCCATTCAGAATAGATATATTCAATGACTTCCGAAAGAAACACAAATCATGAATTTAGGAAAATTCTGATCAGTCTTACGTGATGCACCCTGTATATACTGTCATTGTTTGATGGAAAAAATAAGGTTTATATTTGGTCGCATGAACATTCCATTTATTATACCCTAATTGTTAAAGAAGCACCGAGGATCTTGTCCTTTGCTGCTTATGCAACGAATAAATTGAGTGTGTGGGAGGCCTCTGCTTTGCACACCTTCTAAAAATCCTCCACTTTTGGAAAGAGTGTATCAGAGAATGAGGAAAGGAGCAGGGTACGTTGTGACATAGCCTATTCCCCTGACATGTGACTTGTGGCATAGACTGGCGCAGCTCAAACAGGTATAAGCATTGCGTGAGCTAAGAAGAAAGGCACAGGGGCTTGCCAACATCACACAAAGTTTGTGCTGGCTGTCTGCAGCTGCTTTCTCCAACTGTTTTTGTAAATTCGATTGTGCAGTGACATTACGCTGCACAGCTAACATATTCTGCATGGTGAATCTTGATGGGGACAGCTCAACCAATGAGACAGGGTTCTGAACCGTGCTCCTCATTGCTCCTTCAAGGGATAATACATCAGCATTATATGGGTGTCTTTATTGTTTTTATGCAACCTGCCTGCTTAAAATGTTGATATTTTCCCCATGTCCTAGTGCAATATATTGTGAAGCGTGTTACCCATGCACTGTATGTGCCTGATTGTGCATTTGTCACACTCACTGGTCTATTTTTTCCATTTACAGATGCATGAAATGGAAATCCCTCGGCATATAGCTGAGCTAAAATTGCGGGAACATCAAGGAAACGTGGTTGAAGCACTTATTGAGCTTACAAATTGAATAACTGCTAAAATTTGATTGTTTTTAATAAATTTTGTAACTTGCTCCTATGCATATGCATCAGTCATACGCTTTCAAGCCCTGAAGCATAGTTGCGCTCTGTGGAACAACATTTTTTATTGCTATGGTGTGAAACACAAAATATACCCAAATGAGATCTAGCTCGAATAACATGGACATGTCTACACAGGGAACTTGGTAGCATTCACACGTGGTGACTCTGGAGACTGGGGCACACAGTTGGGTCAGAACTTTTCCATCCGATTGTCTCCCCTTCGTTTTCTTTTCGAAGCCACTGCATCAGTGGCTCAAAATACTCAAGCATGGGTCTGGCATCCATTTTATTTGTCTTCCCTTTGGTCACTAGGCTGAGCACATCTGGCCACGGAACTGATTTTCCTAGCTGCAACATCTCGCTGAAGAAATAAAAGATATTGTTGAGGAACATTGGGGGAAAATATGGCCCACACTGACCATATGAAAATTTTGAACACAGTGACCCATTCAACAATTACAGGAAAAGACACTGCACCTGAACAGTTTTCCTGCTTCTTTGGATTGGTAGAAATCACAGGTATGCAGAGGGCCGTCGTGATGAGCTTCCTCACACAGGGATTTGTAGAACTGAAACTGCAGGATGGTGCTCACAAAGTACCTGCAATTTTTGATGATTATCTGGATATCTATACCAGCAGCCCCACTATCATAGTCTACTGTGGATCACAGAGAATTCTAAGATCACCTTATGTAGGGTACACTTGCAGATATGTGGTACTTGGATGGTGGATCAAAATCATCAGAAGTTCTCTTCACCCCAGGACAGATGCCCTGGTACTTGAATCTGGACATCATAGTAAAACCTGCTGATGACACTGCATCGGGTGCAAACTGCATCGATGCAGGCCGCTATCACTTACAGCAGTTCCCACCACTTCTCATTGAGCTCCTCAGTAGCGTAAACTCCACGAAATACGTTCCATCGCCACAGGTCGTAGATGTACTCAGCAGGCAAAGTGGCTATCTTGCTAAGTGCAATGCTGTACAGGTAGTTAATGTCAGATTCTGCAGAAAAGGAAACTGAGTTGTACGTGGCAGCAGCAGGTCTTCAACATCATCCGTCTATGGTGCGACTACAGAGCGACTTGTTTGCTTATATGTGTACCGGTTGGGGGAGAGGAGGGAGATTCTGCGCCTGGACAGAATTAATCTGGACTTGTCTTTTGCCTGAAAGCGCCCATGATGAACCCATCGACGTCACACTCACACATGCCCAACTGTTGCGTGCGTGAGAAAGCTACCGACGGATCACGGCATTAAGTGGAGCGATTAGTTTCAGTTTCTGAGTAGCTGTTTTCTTTCGCCAAGCACTGCAGTCGAAGAGTAACAGGAACTTCTGCCCACTTTTGAAGAAATCCACCTACACTAATTTCCGTTACAAGCTAATGCATAAAGGCATTACAGAAAATTCTATAATCGAATACTTGGAGACTTGTGGAATCCACTCTGTGAAATTATTGGGTAGCAGTACTTAAATTTCCCGTGAAACCCTTCACGTCGTCGCTATTATGATCTTGAAGACGCAAGTAAGTGACATGTAGCATTTTTTTGAAAACTTGAAACTTGTTTCATTTATCGATTGATCAAAATAATTCCAAGCGCTGTAATGACACTTACTGGGACGAGACAAAGTGGAGATGCAATCTATGGATTACGGAGAAGCGCAACGTAAAGCTTTGTTCACTCATCAAGCCGCCTAGCAAGAACAGCAATGCAGAATATATATTTCCCCTGCGCAGTGTCTTGTCACTGAATTTCCAACGCCGCGGCCCAAAAAGTAGCCAAGAGCGGTGCAGCATGATTTTGGAGGCCCGGTCGAATCTCCTGACGTAGCGTAATCAGATCCAGATGTGACCAAGCAGCGGCACATCGGGCAGCCACGAGGTATCATTTTCCGTTGAAAATTCGTCTGCTACGAATACAGCACTGCCGCTACTTGTGGCGGACTCTCCACGTCACCGAATGAGCTTCACTCATTCTCTTACGGGTCATCTGAACGAGTGGAGGGGTTTCTAAAGACCTCTCTTGCGCACTACAGGTAAGCTATGATCGTGGTTCTTAGGGCTGCATCGAAAATTGAAAAAAAAAAAAAAATGGAGGGGGGCCTTCACTGCTCCTCAAAACGCCTTGAGGAAGAAATTGCTGGGTTTTGCTGAAAGAAACCCTGGAATGAATAGAGTTGATTCTCGATTCACCAATATTCTTCTACTTAGCAAACTTCGGTACATCCATTGACAAGCAGGACGAATCCTCGATTCGCCAATATTCTTCTGCTTAACTTTGTTACATCCATCGGCAAGCAGGACAAATCCTCGGTACCCCCTTCAACAAATCGTTAGGGGTAAGATTAATCTTTTGGTAATATAATAATTTGGAGTAGATTTACACGTAGGCTGACTCAGCCTATTTGTGTGGCGACATGCTGCACGTGCCGCAGGGTAGGACTCCGGATAAGTTCGACCGCCGGGGTTCTTTTGAAATGCGCCAGAAATTTACGAAACGCGGTTAGCGGAAGCAATATTTACCTTCCCCTCCTTGCTACCGTCCACGACCGGGATCGAACCCGCGATCTTGAGCTCAGAAACCCAACAACAAGAAAGTTGTGAACAAGAAACAGGGTGTCCAAGCCAACGTGCACCGGGTTCTAAAATAAACGCGATGAGCCATAAGCGAATGAAAAACTTGAGAATATTGTGAGGATTAGCGTGTGCTGATCGCGTGTACTTTTTTTTCATGGCGGCCGGTTAATTAACTAGGCGTAATTAGCTAACTTTTAAATTATTTTTCATAGGGCCGACACGTGAATTGGAAAGTTGTAGAGCGTGGCTAGCAATACCCATCGCAATTGTTTACTAGAGCGTAGGCGTTGCTTGGTGTTTCTTTTTTTTTTTTTTTTTTTATTGTAATTAAGAACGCGCGCGAAATCCGAAAGTGTGACATAGGCGAAGCGCCGAAAAGTTTGGGAGTCGCCCCCTGGTGTTCACTGAACGAACCGTGTTGTGGGGGTACTCACGGGCAGTATTTGCGCATTGCATTGCGTGTCAAGACACGACATGTGTCAGAGGCTGTCCAGCGTTGATCTTTCCTGATAATGCATTACAAAATGATATATTTGTCCCAAGTAAGTCGCATTTTCATTCCAATATGACAGTTTATACCGTAAGTAACAAAGCCGAAAAAGAAATGAGGATCCCTACGAAGAGGCGACACAGTGGCGCCCGAGGGTCTCGCGCGCGTCTTGATTTGAGAGTTCTCTCAAGCGTATAGGAGAACTACTACATCCGTTATCTGCCGAGAAGCGACCTTCAGGTAATGGATGTAGTTGTTCCTTTGTACGCTTGAGAGCTCTGAAATCGAGGCGCGCGCGTAGGGGCTCTGGTCTCGTGTCACGTGCTACACTTTAGGATTTCGCATGTGTTATTTCTTACAAAAAAAGAAAAGAAAATATTCTCTCAAGGCGTACCTGTACTGTAGGAAGCAATTGCGATGAGTGTTTCTCGATACGCTCTACAACTTTCCAATTCACATCTCGGCCTAATTAAATAAAGAGCCACCATGGAAAATACAGGTGATTAGAACACGCGGCTCTTGACAATATTCTGCAGTTTTCATTCGCTCACGACGCACCGTGTTTTTTTAGACCCCGCTGCATGTTGGACACACTGTATAATACCTCAACCATTCCATTTTCTACCTTTTTCGTCGTCTCGTCGATCGTGCCTTCGGCGTAACGCATTGTAGCTTAGATGTTGTTCTATAAAAGTAAATCAACAGCACATTTGGCTCGGTAGCTTTCACTGTCGTTTTCTGTACAACCCTGACAAGCCCCGACAAATACTTCAAGATTGTCAAAACTTGCTTCTACACTGGCAGGAATGTTGTCCATTCCTGGTCAACTGGTTTCGCTTTGCGTTGCTTGATATGTCCATTTCAAACTCCAGTAGGACATTTATTTACCCGCTCTCCGTGCAGACACCCGAGTCACCCTTCTAGGTACGCATAGCAAATTGCCCTCGGTCATCGCAGACATTTGGTGCGTTGTTGACCTCCTGCCCGCATAGCGTTAATAAATCGAGGGAAAATACACTGGCAGTATGGCGTAGATGCAGTTCAGCTATGGCGAGACATACTCCATAGTGCAGAAGCCTGAGCTTGGGCATACACGGAAGGACGACACACGTAGTGTTGTGTTTGTTGCCACAGTTAGTAACACAGTGTTGATTTACACTTGTGTTAGTGTCGCTAGAGTCACTAAATAGGGAGCAGAGTAGTGACACTGAGCCACGCCGGCGAGTGAGCCCGCCATCTTGAGTCAGGCGCGGCTGCGTCGCCTGGCAATGGGATGACAATCTCCCTGTTCTCCGGTGTAGAACAACGCGCAGTCGAGCCAGCTCGCTATCCAAGAAACCGGTTTTGAATGGAGGGGACTCAACATGGACGGTGAGCCCTTGGAAGGAGAAACCACGCGACACGATCGGTCCAATCGCGCACACCGAACGGCGGCTCCGGCGCGGAAAAGGAATGCTATATTCTGTACCCTATTTAGTGACTCTAAGTATCGCTATTCTGTTTGTGCAGAGACTCAGGCTTTTGCGCTATGGAAGACACCCTGAGGTAATTCAGGTTAATGCCCACAGAATGCGCTCACTGTTCGGATATCGACCGCGTTCATAAAACGAGGGAGGAACACATGAAAAAAAAAATTAAGATGATGAGTGGGGAGTTTCATCAGCAGACCACATGGAAGATTTGACGCCGTATATATAGATAACACGTAGGCAGTATTGTATACTCCTTTTATGTTCAACGTGAGAAATGTCTCGTCCCACGAGGTATACGGTTCATAAGACGGGGAAACGCGTAAAGGGTAAACCGAGAGTTCACGGGCCGAGGGTTGACTTCACATCTTTGATATAGACATATGAGGAAATGCGTCTAGTTTTCCACATCCCCGCTAACAAAATACCTATGGCCATCGATCCCCATTGCTGCACGAGTACCGTACTTATATTCCGTACCTGCGTCGTCCGTCGAATTTTCGAGTAGGCCAATGCTCTTCAAATGTTTTGGAGTTGCCACGGCCAAAGCGATTGTGTCCCCAATAGCCTCGTGGAAACCTGTTGTGCAAACATACAGAGAACAGATGAGATAATAAGTTGTCATGCACAACTGTCCGTTATAAATATTAACACTGCAGAACACGTACCGGGATTGGCCCCAGCTCTGAAGTAGTATGGCTGTTTTGCGTACTGAAGAAAGTACTCAACATGTCCCATTTCGTGGTGTACTACAAGCAAGTCGTCCATCTTCACCTGGGTGCACTGTTTGATCCTGCATGTAAATCCAACAAGACATTGTAGTTGTCCATAATTCAACCTTAATCTCTGGTGGGAACTTCCGCACCTGACATCGTTGTTGGCGCAGAAGTCCCAGGCTGAAGCGTGACATATGACTTCTCTGTCCGTAGGCTTTTTGATGACAGATTTCTCCCAGAATGATTCTGGCATCGGTAACAAGCCCATTGAAGTAAAGAACTCCTCTGATAGCTTGAACATGTCCAGCTGTGTCATGTTCTACAAACATATCCCGTGCACGATTGTAAGAGGGAGAGTGAAACTACACTCTTCGCAAAGAGGGGCTGTTTTTATTACGGAATCATATGACAAAACTCTGCCATGTGTGAGCCTGGCACGTGAGCCATTGCACACTCCGAAGTCCTGACGGACGTAAAGGTAAATTGCTGTTACAGTTATTCATACTATAAATGGCAGCTGACTCTGCCTTTTGACACTGAATGGTACTTTTCGGATAAAGGCAAATGATGCAGATTATACCGTTCTTGCTTAGATTAGCCCAAAGCAAGTACTCGCGTCCAAAAAACTTTGTGGAACATTGGGTAAAGAAAACGAGCATAGCGTTGCGCATTTTTCTGCTGTGTCCACTTACTTTATTTTTCATGGTTTCTGTAACTTCAATTGTTGGCTTGTTTGGGTACGGCTGTGTTTCAGTGTTGAGGTGTGTCCACACCTGAGAGTGGATATGGCCTATAACATATACAAGAAAGAAAAATAAACAGTCAGACAGTGCAATAAGTGCAGCCTTGCGGCAGATCAAGACGCCATGTCTTGTTCTGCCCTTTCTCCCACGGATGGTACTTATACCTAGCAGATGTGCAGGAATGGGCCCATCTTTCAAGATGGTGTGCTCGCCGTAGGTGTGACGTAACTTTGTGCGAACGTAGGCATGGAGTTGCTCATAAAGGGGCCTTACTTGATTCCAAAGCTCTTCCAAATCCTTCTCGAGGTCTTTGTGTTCGTAGACGTCCAGCCACATCTCGCTGGCGTCCTTGAAACCTGTAACGCCATAACCAAATGCGATATTACGTGCAGCCTCCGGGCTTTTCAAATACATTTTTTCTTATGATTTATAGGTTCGCCCCCGCATGGAATGCCGATGGTACATGCTACAACGAGCTCTCAGTCTCTCGAAACCCCCTGCCACAAGATTCACTAGACCCATGACCCTTCTGCACATCCTGCCGCGACTGCATAAAAAAAATCGTGTTGCGTCCAAGCACACAGTCAGTGGTACATATCGGTATTCAGCTAGTTGGGTGATGCCTAGCAAAGTGACTTACCATTGAGGCGCGCAGCTTCGTTTTCAAGTTCAATGTACCTGAGGTACTTCTCTTTCACGGGCTTTCCTGCGACGGCTCTCCATTCATTCCACAAGTGTAACAGTTCCTCAGGGTTTTTTGACGTTTGCAACATGTTTTTTATAGCTGAAAGAAAAATAACGAATCAAGGTAACCATCACGTGAGTTTGTGTTTGCTTCCTGTATCTGAGCTGATCCGTTGTCCTGTCTGTGGATCGTTGTACTGTACCGGTACTTACTGGGTTCTAGGGAAACGTTGCATTCATCGTCCTCGTTCGTAACTCGAACAAATGGACATATCTTGGCGCCTCCGTGGTTCCCTGCCATGTCTGTTGTGAGTTTTATAAACTAAAAGTGGAAAACTTACACATTAGCCAGTGTATCATAGAATGGGCACATAGGCATGGGCATAAGTGAAGTGCACTCCGTAATTACAATCCATAGCCTTAGTGCAGATACACTGATGTCCGCAGTATTCACATTTTGGTGGGCGGAGACGTTGGTCTGGAACGTACGTGATTTTAGTCAAGGGGCATGTTGATGTCTTTGCGTTGCATTATAGTGTGGGGTCTGCTCTGCGGGGATACTGCAAACCTGTTGTTGGCCCATTCGCGACGCCCGGCACTTCCTATCCTAATCAATCACGGATGGAATAATTACGAATTGTTTAATTTCTAGCACTGGTATGAATTATCTGCAACCCTTTATATTAATTTTGCTGCTTCTCAAGCACCCTTAACTCCATACATATATTTCATTTCTTGCGCGGTGCGGCGAGCGGGCTTCGAGTGTTGCGTTTGTGCCACAGGCACTGGGGACAGCATGCTACATGCACTACCTAAGGTCGATTGAAGCACTTTGTAACGAAGACGATTGAGGGGACCCGGATCCCTTTCCTTCCTATATCTGCACCAGGGATGTTGTGCTGCATTTGACTGGGAGCTGGACAGCACTAAAACAACAGAACTGCTAAGATGCAATTAGTTGCATTTTGTGTGCAGGTACACTCACGCGTGTCTGCTCAAGGTCCGGATTCCGTCTTTGACTTGTCTTAGTTTATCTGCAACATTTCTTCTTACCTCGCTCAATTTTTCCTCTGGCAGGACGGAGGTCCCCAGCGTGGAAAACTCTTTGAACACTCTCCTGGTCACAGGATCCTTGAATGACTCCCAGTTGAACATCGTTGCGTTTGCCCAGATCTCCTTATCGAGGATGCTGGACTTGACGTTGTGATCGATCTATATTTATGAAGCGGGGAAGTGCGGAGCTTTTCAGGACAAATACTGCTTTATTTATACCAGTTCACTGCTGTACGTCATATATTCAACAATATCTATGTTAGAATTATGGCGTCAGAACTCCGGAGCTCCCTTTGTTGCACCCGAGCAGTGATGAAGTCACTTCTCGCAACAGTCCTAAAGGTACGTCGTGCTCAAGGGACAGCTGTTCCAATTAAGAGAAAGTGATTTGGCACGTGGGACGTTTCACAGTCCGCGCCCTCTGAGATTTTACTGCGGAGGAAAAATTGAATCAATTGGCCGACAATTGTAGCGTACGCTCCTAAATGTAGCTGTCTCGCGACGTCAAACCATACAAACCATCCACCATACAAATCATCGCGTTCCAAGAGCACTTGGCATGACAATTCCACACATGTTGTTCGGGGCTGCACATACGATATCTCACCTAGATCTGAAGTTCTGAAGCGCCATTCCTCATGTAGGGTGTTTACGATTTAGAACCCCTAGTTGCCTTTATATTCTGTTCACACTTACAGACTGATTCTTGTTGTACTCTGTCAAGTTTGTCGCGTAGTTCCAACTGGCCACCACAGTCCTGGTACACATGTCCGTCAGCACACCATTCAACTCCTTGAGGTACTCAACGGCCCGCTCTTCGTCGTCAATGATCCCAGTCACACAGCGGGCCTTAGCTGGCTCCACGCTTCTCAGGTGCTCCACAAGTAGAAAGACACCGACATACCACAAAGACTTCATCCTACACGCAAAACAGAACACGAGTCTACGACAAAGATTTCGCTGCTTATATAGCGATCGAACGCCGAATATAAATTTCGAACCGGTTGGTCGGTTCAATCGCCGATAACTTGCCTTCAAGCAGTTAGACGTTTGACGTGTAGGGCGTTACACTCGAGATGATTCCCAACGCGTCTGTGGACAAACCGCGTGATAAGAACAGCCCTGAGTGATGGCGAATCGATATCGCAGCTTATCCGATAATGATACTGACCTCTTCGTTGTTCGACTTCAATTTTCAGCTGTCGCGCGTTTCTTACGCCGAGTTCAACGCCGTCCGTGCGTATTTACGAGGAGGAGCCGAATGGCTTTGTAGAAGAAGCGCACCTGCTCAAAGGCAACCAAGCTAGTTTTGATGGTCCGAAGGCAATGTTGTAAAATCCTAAATGTTTTTGGTTTACAACGACAAGTCCGGTGCGAGTGCGGCGGCGTGCACTGCATGTGGAAACAGACCGCCTCAAGGACAGGTAGACTAAAGAATTAGGCAATTGTTTTTCCAACTGAAAATGCGTCTTCCCGTAACGCTCGAGATATTTGTTATGCAGTACCAGAGAACGACGTCGCGACGGGAGTCTTTATCTTCTTTTTCTTTTTATTACAAAAAATAAACGTCAATCAACCAATCCTTTATTTTATCTAAGGTGCCCATTAACAGCATGTAGCCTAGTAAACAGTGCACCCGCGACAATGAATATATTGAGATACAATGAGTAAAAAAAGCACACAAAACCAAAAGAACAGGTGAGGTTGACAAGTATAAGATAGTCATGAGCTAACGCAACATTCCGCATATCAGTTGAGTAAAGTCCTTGCTTTTAGTGAAGATATCAACAGCATCGTTGACAGCAACCAATTTGAAGTGACCAACGCATAGTGCTTGCAAGTGAAATGTTCTAGTGGAAATGGGAAGTGCAGCATGCCAAGGGTTTGACTCAACCAGATGGTGACCCTTGAAGGCGATGGAAAGACTAGAAGGGTACCTGACCGGTAATCAAGAGGTACGGGTTGCACTTCCGCTGTCTGGCTTTTTGGACTAATGCCATATTTCGATCTTTCATGTCATTAGTTAAATGGAGACTCCGGGACAATTGAAAATTCTTATATTGACTGTGTAGTAAGTTCGGTATATTCTTCAGAAATGAGAAAACAAAGTTGGTCTGGCGATCGGGGACTCGTTAGTTGCCAAAGGAGCTGGGAATAATAAGCTTATATCGAAACCGAAACTCCTGAAGGCTCCTTCTTCAGCCTCCTGCACAATGAGTGACGTCACAGGTATAGTCTCGTGCCGTCGGCTGTTTACTTAGTTTCGGGCACGCGCTCGGTAACTTCTTCCTGCGATGTGGATGACAAGTCATCTGTTTAATCGATATCGTTGTTTTTTACTGGTCACTGGTAACACAGAACTATAGACGAACCTACAGAAAGGCGCACGCAAAGAATCCTTGTTTTGCATCTAAACTCCAACATATGGTATACATCTAAATTCCAACATTGCGAACGTACCTAGCTAGGTTGTTGCTTGTTTTCGATTTTGAGATTTCTGAACTGCAATGTTGATTCTCGGTGCATTGAAGGCGAACGAGTGTTAAACGCTGCTCATATACTTCTGGCAGGCATAACCGAGTTGTCCGAAGAGAAGACTATAGTTGTCACGTATTGCTTGCGAAGTTCCGGCGTGTTTGACCAACCACACTTCGTGGAGGTAAATTTCACGTTTACCGGTTGCGAGGCGGAAATAGCAAGCACCGATTGTCCTGCGCTGCAAGAATGTCAGAGACATGTAAGCACACGACAGCTGTGCTGCTGCTCTCTTACATCCTGCACTGTACTTACTGTAAGATGCTCTAAGTGTGTAGCGCGTGTGTAGCGTTTAGAATTTACAGGGTAATGTTGCCACACCGGTGCGTCACTGGTGCGCATGTTTTGGGGGAACCTTATCACGTCGCATTCTTTCCCAAGTGATTCGACGCGCTGATTCAAATGCATAGTTACAAAACTGACTTGGTATACATTTTCGCGCTATCCCTTGCGCTTTCTTACGCATAATGGCTGGACAAGGTTTTGCTTCCCTTCCTGACGTGAGCTGCACAGATCTTGAGTGTGCTTGAGAAAAAAAAGTTCGTGAGATATGTAGGCAGTACCGCTCCAAGAGTTCTGACACACGCGCGCACACACACACACACACAAGCATTGCTGATGTAACAGGTTTGCCGATTTTGAGTCGCTCAATCCATCTCTTCCGAAATTGCTTGGTCTTTAGCCAAATCCAGCCCAACAACGCTCTGCCCTCAAAGCTCTTTTGACCTTTTTGGACGCCATAGGACATCAGTCCTTATTGTGAAGGGGCTCATCATTTAATTCCCCACATCACCACCAGTAATGCTGTAGAGTATCGCCCCTGGCCATGAAGCTCCCCATTCATCATTTCACAATAAGGGTATCGGACGATGCGTCAAAGTAGGCGGCCTTCCATGTGTGGAAAGATAAAAACGATGGAAAGACAAACTGCTGTCACTACGGCGCGCAGACTCGCATTATGGCACAGAACAAAAGTCGTTTGGTTTAGTTTGCTAGTCGTTATCTGCACTGTTTCCTTCATCCATGATTTGAACAGCAAAATACAGGTGCAGCTCAGCGACCCATGCGAAAAGCAGCAACTTCTCCGCGGGGTCGGCCATGTGAAACTGGATCGGCTAGTTCAGTGTTACCGCTGTGTGACGTCGATTTGGCGGAAAACGCGCAAAAGCCCAGTGTTGCAGGACCGCTCTTCCATGGAGGAGCGCCGAACCACTCAGAGGAAAATATCCGTTTTCCAACTATCTGGGCCACCTGGGGATGAGAAATTGTGTGCACCGATGAAATATCATGCGATGTGGATTCATGTTGCACTGTTACTTGAACACGTGCTTGGTGCGGAGTCTCTCTTTTCAGCCTTGTGTCCTGTTCGTCAATTTGTGTGTTCCAGATTCTGAATAGGCACTCACCATCGTATTCACCACATGCCACTGTATATGAAACACAGCATGAAGCTTCCCTGTGCCTTGTGCCCTACTACCCCTACGTAAAATCACACGTCTGTGCTTTTGTGAGATAAGAAGTGTCTTCGGAATCATGGCCCCCTTTTGCAAGACTGTCTAAGACCCGACTCACATAAATGATTTTCTCGTCCATGTGATATCCGTTCTTTTAACGGCCAGCATACGGACTCGTTAAAATCTACGGGAGAATGTTCACATATCCGTTTTCTAATGCGACAGCATTATTGTGGTGCCACCCAGGATTTTCTGTGTGATGTAACCGAAAACTCACTACTAGCCATGAGCGGCGATAGATAGTGCCACGTGTACAGCCGCACTGAAGCAGCCTACGCACGGCACAGCAGACGTGCAACAGAGACACGCAAGCAGTGAGAACGATGTTTCACTTGGATGTGGATCTGTCGAGAAATAGAAGGGAATACACGTCGCGCAAGGCATGTTGCTCCACAACAGATGGGGAAAGTAACTAGAGACAATTCCGTGTCTCATGTGGGAGCGGATCTTCAGTTTGTGGTTCGTTAAAGGGACGGTCTCGTGCAGCCGGGGCGATTTCGAAACTTAGCCAAAACTAGTTTCACGAGTACTGTACACATACAACCGTCAAAGTTGCATTCGGAATAACCAAGTCGTTTTCGAGGAAGTTGTCGAAACGTGCCGTAAGAGCAGACGACGAAAGCTGCGCTTCTCTCATGCATACGTCACGTATGACGTCGGCCTGCGGGTGCGTCGTCGTTGTCATGGTAATTGTAACTAGCAGAAGCACCTTGGGTTGAGTAATCCCCTTTGCTCTCGAAATGCGGACACTCAGGCATATACAACCGCGAGCGGAGAATGTAGTCCGAGCATTGACTGTGGGGTCTCCCATAATGTGGCGCACAATCGGATACGTGGAAGCTAAGTCACGTGTTTTCTTTCCGCGCGTATTTAATGTGGTTTTTAAATAAACACGTACTCCTTCTCCATGTACGTCTTCAGCGACACTTCATTTCGAAGCATGATCAGTGTACAACGGGGAGTGCAATGGAAGCGCGCGTAATATATTTTTGGTCGGAGCTGTAATGCGACTGCGCGCGCCGATGGCCAGCGACTTCAGAAGTTCAGAGTGATTGCGGATGGGGTTGTTCTGCGACTTTTAACTTGCTGAGGATTAACATAGTTGTTCTGAACCACCATGCTTGCCACTACCTAGAATGCGCGTTTTTCACCTGAGAACTGAAAGAAAATGTACGAGAGTTGCCGCGATGCCCAGTAACTTCTGAAAGTCGTCTGCTCACGCCGATGCACTAGCGCGCGCAAAAGCAGACGATTTCTGTATCCTATCACGGACTTTCCCGCAGGGCGACGTGGCCGTTCTTATTGTTGCCAACACAGATCGCGGCATGCTCTGCAATCTTTATCAATTTAATACGGTTATTTAATAACTGTGGCGTGTTTTGTCAGGTAAATTAGCAGTTTCCATTTTCAACAAAGGGCAATCGAATGGTACACTTTATGAAAGGGGAAGGGTGTACGAGACCGTCCCTTTAATAACTGTTATGAAGGTGCGAGTTGTGCGGACGTCTGTGATCAGTTCAAGCATAATGTCTTGGCAGTTCATCGGATCAGAAGCTATATGCTATCGCAATACGGCTCGCTGCATCAGCAGAGAGATCGCAAGACATTTCTACGGACCATATGTTCGTCCCGAGAAACTCAGCGCATGGCCTGTTTCTGAGGTATAATGACATGCTGATATGCGGGCGCAAGCGGAATGTAAACGGGCGCTTGTTTGCACGAATGTGACGGTTTTCATACCCGTTTTTCATGGCCGTAAAGGGTGTCACGTTCGTGTGAGTACGGCCTAAGGTGTATGACGGAGGGTAGAAAATACAATATATAGCCCGATGAACGTTGATTGAAGCAGAAGTCTCAGGTCGAGAACTGCAGATCTCTCGACCAGAATTGCCATCAAAACCAACAAAAAGATTGTAAAAAAAAAATAAAAAAAAATAAACGCTAGGAAAATCCATTGGTGGTTCGTTTGCTTCCTCCTTTCTGTTTTGCTTCTTTTCTTTGTTCCTTCTTTTCTTTCATCCCCTTCTCTTTTTTTTTGCATATTTTTCTTTTGTTCCTTCTTTTGCTTCCTCTTTTCTCGGTGGAGACACCGCGATATACTGTAACAGAAATGAGCATCCATGTCAGACTTCATTTTGGTTTCGGTTTCTGCACTGGTGGCACACCTAGCGGTATGGGTGCAACTATGAGGCACCGCCATGCCCGATACGAAATGTACGAAAAGCAAAGTTTGTGGCGATTATTTTTATTTTCTACGCAGAGGTTGGTAACCACGATTTTTATGTTGACTTTGATCGCATAAGTGCGTCGTCGTGCGCCACCGGGGGTTCGACAGGAAGCAGACAACGCGAATTACGTGCTCAACTGTGGGTATACTTTATCTGCACACACCCTGTAGGTAAACCACTGATCCTGTCCAACACATCCCATTGCAACTCCCAGCTTCTAGTATTGCGCTATAATTTCGGAAGTACGTATTTTACCCAAACGTTTTATGCAGGCCAGGTATGAACCGGGTGATATCACGCCGAATCAGTGACCTCTCCGATTTTTTAAAACGTATATCACATATAATATGCCCAAGGGCTAGGCTGTGATATATGATTGAAAGAAAAAATCGGAAAGGTTGACCGGACCACCCTACCTGATTTACCGTGAAATTACCCAATAGTAATATTGCGACATGAACTGCAAAGCCCCTTAGAGCATAGGTCGGCATTTTGCGAAAAGTTCATTCAACATCACATCACGCCCTGCCGTGCCCACAGGCCATAACATCACATCAGCATCACAGCCCATCACATCATAACCCATCATTCAACATCACGGCTCATCACATCATAACCCATCATTTAACATCACAGCCCATCACATCATTACCCATCATTCGACATCACAGCCCATAACATCATTACCCATCATCTGACATCATAGCCCATCACATCATAGGCCAGAATTTAACTTCAGACCCGTTCTGAATCAAACTTCATTTTGAATGATGGGTTTAGGAGCTAAATTCCAGAGACCGATTTTGAGACTGAGGGCGTGGGACGCCGTTTGGTAACATTGGACGGTGCACACGCTTTTAGGAATTTCACTGAAATTCTCCCAGAAGCACAGCAGAACAATGTAATCTGGATTGCTTTGGTGTGAGTGGTGCCGCCACCGGTATATTGCAGTTTACAGGGGCGGTGCACATGCTTTTAGGAATTTTATTTAATACAAGAAGCACAGCGCACCAATGTAATTCGGATTACTGTTTACCACTTTGGTGCCAGTGGTGCAACCACTGCATGTTGCATGCTGCAGTGGAAATGGGCGGTGTACAAGCTTTTAGTAACTTTATTTAACTTCTTCCAGAGGCGCAGCGGAGCAATATAATTTGAATTGCTGTTTACCGCTTTGGTGCCAGTGCTACAACCACCGGCATAATGCAGTTTAAATGAGCGGTGCACACGTTTTTGGGAATTTGATTTTTTCCACCAGAAGCACAGGTGAGCAATGTGATTTGAATTACTATTTACACTTTAATACTAATGGTACGACCACTGCGTGTTGCATATTGCCGTCTAAATGGACGGGACGGCGCACACGCTCTTAGGAGTTTTATTTAACTTCTACCAGTGGATCAATGTAATTTGAGTTACAGTTTACCACATTGGAGCCGATGGTGCCACCACTACACGTTGCTATTGCGGTTTGAAGGGGCGTCACACCCATCATGGTAATGTGATAGGTAAGCTTATGTGGCGTCGGGTACGGGCCAGGCTGAGTTTTCAGTAGCCAGGTCGGGTCAGGCAAGACTTCATGGCTTCGGGCATGGGCCGCGTCGGGCCAGTAAATTCAGGCCCGTGCATGGTATACGGCCTCTCCCAATCCTTATCACTGGAAGGGGACTTTCCATCTTCACATGAAGCAAACAGATGTCTCCCGTTTCCCAACGCCGGAAATGCGCATCTATTTCCGCCGCCCACTCACGACGTCGCCAAGTGAGAGCTGGTCCCTATCCCCTTATTTGGGAGAGGGAGCAATGACGTCGCTACGCTTACAATAGGGGAGAGAGGGACACTGGAAAGCTGCACATAAAGCTGACCTTCTCCCCCGACATACAACTTGTCCCGCCGGCCCTGCCTCCAGAGTACAGACCATAAACGCATTCTGTGACTATGCACAAAAAGTAGTTACCTTCAAGGGAATATTGGTGTACCGTAGGGGCGGTGTGACGCCCGTATCTGCTGCTTGCGTCACGTTTTCACCCTTTCTGGCCGGTGCATTGGAGAGTATTGCAAGACCTTCTTTTTCTTTGTTTTTTGCAGGGGGCTTTAGGGGGTCCTGTGGGAGACGCGGAAAAAGACTTTTGGCCTACGTTGTGTGGAGCTGCAGCGTTCGAGGCGGCCTTTCCGGAAACTATTCAAAGCAGACAGCCAACTCAGTTCTTGTCAATGCCCACTCATTCCTACATCTAATTTTTATACAGTTTGCAGTTCTACATGTTTGCTTTGCAAATGCTGCGACATGTGAGTAGAGGTCAGTGGGTTCGAGTACCACTACTAGTGATCTTCACAAAACAAAGTTTTGCCACACTTCAAAGGTCAGTCGAAATTTTTGCACTGTGTTACGGTTGTTAGTCCACAGTTTTTGCACTTCACTATTGTGGACCTCACTATGAGGAATTTTCCGAGATAAAACGTGCATATTGCCTCTCCGCAGCCTTAGCCTCTCCTCAATCTTTGACTGACATGCTTACAAGGGCCACCATGGGCTCGCAAGTTCGCGACAAGCCTCAAGTATCATACGTATAACAATAGTCTATAATGTGATACTGTAGGCATGCGCCTCCGGCTATTATAGCAGTAGCCGTAAACATTTAATATATCTATCCAGATTTACTGATGCTCCATTTAATGGAACGGCACCCCATGCTAGCAGTATCCAAACACATATCTCCTATGTCAAGAAACCTTGGCTTCCTGGTGAGCTGACGACGACATTTAGATTTAATCCTGCAGCAAGTGGCTCTTTTCTGTTTATAGAGTTATCTCTTGAAAACCACCTTGGAAATTCAGAAGCAAAGCAGTATGATAGCCTTCGGTTCAGTCCCTCTCATATCCATGTCCAGTATCATAGCTTCCACAGCTTTTCCTTGGTCACAGGTGACAATAACTTCTGTGTCTTTCGCAAGCCCTCCTGCCTTGTGAACACCATACCCACACGACTTGTAAGAAAATACTCTATTTAATTACGGGTCAAACCCTACATGCTTAGAGACATTACGAGCAGCTGACATGTGGCTGTATTCAGAAGCTCCTGGCTCCTCTGAAACATAAATGCTGCTATGCAAGCCCTGTTGTTTTGACGTCTCTACAGATTCACTGGCCGAGAAGATGATGTGAGCAATGTGAACCACACAAATCTCAGTTTAAAAAACAAAGCAGAACAGAGACGTTGAATGTTTTGGCATTCCTGATGACTTGCTCTGTCTTCAAGGAACTTCAATCAGATGGCAGATCAAGGATGAACCAAAAACCTATAGCTCTTCCTTGGTTGACTTGTTTGCCTGGGATGCCTAGAACAAATGCAAATACTGGTTTCAAATTTCATGTCACTGATGTTTGTGGGAGGGGGAGAAGGGAAGGAGGGGGGGGGGGGGGGTGATGTTTAGTGAATGCAGTTCCACCACTCTGAATGTGTAGTCAGCCTGCTCTGTTGTTGTGGCTTGCTGCACCAAGGGAAGGGTACAGGTCCCGACAAAAGTTTACGGAACACCTGAGCGACGTATTTCTTGATCTCAACGAAACCCTAGCGGCGAACGTACCCGGTCACCTGTTTGTAAGTCTATCTGCTCCTGTTTGCAGCAACCGTGTCGCTCAAATGGCTATATACACCACTCCAGTGTTCCGTAAACTTTTGTCGGGACCTGTACAACAAGAGAAGGATGATGGAATCACTGGAGGGGGCAGGGCGTGCAATCCCTTTTGCCCCGGGATTTGGGTAGTCCCACGGGACTACCCATGACAGAAAACATGCGCGCATCCTACAGCAGACTTCATTGGGGCCTACCTGGACTGTCGTAACCCCCAGGATGATTGGCAAAATGACCCCATGTTTATGAGATCTGAGAAACCACATGTACTCATCAGAGGCCATAGCCATTGGGGCAGGCCTACAGGCAGGAGATACAGCGTGCAAAAAACGTGAGCTAAGAGCTCTGTAGGGCACTTTTTTATTCCTCGAGAGCAGGGAGGGCGAGGCTTTGCACTTATTCTGACCCCAAGCAGATATGCGCCCTGGGAAACCACTGTTCAATTTCACTACAAGCGAGCTTCAAGCAATACCTTTGTGCTGAACTTTCCGTAGTAGGGCTTGCTCTCAATTACGATCTCTTCAAGCTGTTCTTGCTCAATAAGATAATCTTTGGCATCCCATGCTTGTGACCCATCTTTGAAGGAAAATATTGCTCGATTGCTGTCAACAATGAATCTGGAAAATGTGAAAACTAGTCGGTTAGAGTTCCGCTTAATGATGCAGCAATTATGGTCATGCATACCTATCAACACCAATGTGGTTGTTTATAAGACTAGACTGCCAGATAGAGGTGACTTGTTCCAGTTCTTCCTTCGTTGGATTTCCTGCATAGTCATTATGAATGCTCCTCATTGCGTTCCGAGAAATATTACAGTTACCTTTAACTGTAACGAATGTCATCAACATCTTCCCCTTTTTTGTCATCTTCAAGATATTTTCGGGATTTGAAGTGTCAAGTTTACTCATATCAATCTTTGGCGACGGCCTCAGGTGTTCAGGAAGCTCATCGGGTTCCAAGGGCTCTTCGTCTTCCTGGAGGGAATTATGTGAACAGCTGTAGAAAAATCTACATGGGCAGTAGCATACTCACCTCCCATTGGTCATAGAGCCTTTCTAGGTCTGCATCATTGTAATCACGCACATCTTTTTTCGCCCATGCAGGTTTGTCGGCACCTTTCGACTTTTTTGCACCTACAACAGATGCAAGCGCAATGAGCGCTAGCACCACGAAGAATGTTCTCCGAGTCATTATCGCCGTTAATTGGGGGACACAAATAACGGCAGCACTTTGATGACTTGTTCTGTTCTTGAGTGAAATCACGGCATCCGCACCACGAAAGGCAAAACCAAGAAACGCAATAAAATTACGCGCAAGAAATCAAGCAATCACACGTTGACAAATGGATTTGTAATGCCGGCTGCGAACGCGGACCATTATTGGCTGCATATTGGCTCGGACTGGCCGACAGCGCAAAGGGATGTTCATGCCCTCACTCTACTGCTTTGCAAAGGTCCACAAAATTTACTCACTTTTCGTAACTGATGCCTTCTGCACTTCAAATGGCTCAACTATTCGTATTTTCAAATTGAGCAGGCGTTACTTGCGCTGTCAGCGCTGGTCAACAGCCTTGTCCGCCTCACATTACACCGGAAGTACAAACAGTGTACCTCACCAACAACGACAACAACAACTCTTACCTCGCGCGTGTGTTTGTATTTATGGCACCGTATTTTGATTCATAATGCTGGGATCACCTAAGATATGCTGTTGCAGGCACCGTTAACAACAATAACAGCGCTGTAAGCAGCGTAAGCAACTGTACTACAGTTGCATTTTGGTTCTGTTTACAATCGCCTCTGACATTGACATGCCTCTTGAGTGACTCAGTGACTCTTGGGACCACTTCTTGACACGTAACCAAACCATGTGCCTTATATATTTCTTGCTTGGTCCCTCCCAAATAATCTTGTGCCAGTGCATGGCATTGCTGATGGATACTGCAAGACTTATGAACATGTTTTTTTCTTCTTCTGGTGTCATAGGAAATCCATAGCCGCACGTTTGCCAAATGTTGGTCTTCAGCATACGCAGGAATGCTGTTGTGTCTCCTGTCTGTCCTACAGTTTTTTGCCCTTACGGGGTATGCGGTGTCAGCTGATTTCTTAGTTCCACTTCGGCTAGCTCTTGACAGGAAAATTTTGAAGTCCGTGGAAGGAAACCTCCTTTCTGCGGAAGTAGTCGAAGGCTTTTATGTTACTGTCGACTTGGGGACACCTTCACAAAGGGTAAGTCGAAGAGTAATTTTTGTGTGGATATCGTGTTATCACCATTGCTTACTGTTGCAGTTCTGTGGCGGAATAAGTATAATTTTGTGTGATACTCTGTACAGGCGTCGCCACCCTTAACCGTAACGCGGGAGCGCGTGGCCTGCTTGCATGCCAGTGTCACCTTGCGTCGACGCCGGGGGGAGCTGGGGTCGAGGCCCTGGGGCCCTCAGAGCCATTTATAGGGAGAGTTTGGCCATTCTTTGATCTTTTGCCGCCTGATGGGTGGAGCCTGTTTTGACGTCAGAGTCATCGTTGCGCCGCCCAAAAAGCCTGAATCCGAGCGGAATCCACTTATCAGCCGTCTAGTCCGCGCCATATTGATGCTGTCCTCCAGCTAGCCCACAGCTTCGTGGTCGCGCTGAATGTAATCTACAGGAATAACCGGCTTATGACCCACTCGTGCCAGTGATAAGGGGGGCTTTGTTGCCGAACTGAAAGAGTTCAAGGACGAAAGGCTTTCGAAGCAAGAAGTTCGCACGTGCCTTCTCTCCGTGGATTGTAAACAACGATCAGCATCAATATGGCGTCGGCGACCAGCCGACGACGGGATAACAATAGAGCACGACGAGGGAGGTCGTTCAGCCGTGACGTCGCATGACGTGCTTTAAGTTAGGCTTCTCCTAATGGCCAAACTCTCCCTATAAACGGCTCTGGGGGCCCTGGTACATGAGCGCCCCCTCTCGACAGGGACTCCGCAGACACTTCAGCGACAAGAAAATCCGTACACCAGTAAAAATATCGGTGTGCCTTTGAGTATTTGAATCCACACAAACATGTTGCCAAATCTTTCCTCAGCAACGTGAAACATAATAAACATTTCTGTGATAACACGTAATAGCGTAGTGAACTGAACGCTTAGAGCAAACATGGGTGAATTTACAGTGCTTGCGTATGCCTCAAAATTATTTCATAATTTTGTGCCCCTCAAGCTCGCCTTTCCGCAAACCGGCATATAGATAAGACCGTGGTAGATAACGCACACACACGCTTGGTGTGCCTGTTGGGTGAGAGCGTTAGGTGACACTACAGAGCGGGTGATCTACTGTACTACGCCGATTTCCCCAAGCTCATTCCTTCGAGAAGAGGTGCTCGTGTACCATGGCCCTAGAGTCTCCACCTCAGCATTGATGCAAGGCGGTGCTGGCATGCAAGCGGGCCACACATTACGGTTAAGCGTGGCAACACCTGTACAAAGGAGCATCATGGTCATCATCACTAAACATCCGAATATTTTTTTCAGCTGAATTTATTTGTTGACACTGGTAGTAGTGACCTAGCAGTTGCATCGTACCCCAACTCCAACCTTTCTACGTATTTTAAATGGAAAGAGTAAGCTGCCTTAAATGTCTATGCGGCGTGTGTCACTGAAATGTTGCATGATTTATATCTTGGAATTTTACAGATCTACAAGCTATAATTCTGAACAAAAAACTGTTTCCACGCATTATGTTGAGGGCTTTTACAAGGGCACCGTCGGCACTGACATACTCACATTGTCTGCAGCGAGTGTGACACTCAGGACTACAGTAATTACAATGTCATATGCGAAAGGAATTTTTCCCTTTGGAGCTCAGTGGCATGGAATTCTGGGCCTTTCGTACCCATCTCTTACAGAGGTGATGGAAGTTTGCTACGTGTTTGGGCTGATGCAACTTTTCAGAATTTTTGCTTGAGCCTCGAAAACTTGCGTCACTTCTTCTTAATATTGCAGCACACAACATTTATGCAAGCACTTGACCTCCAGAGGGACGCTGGTCATTTCACTGTGGCACCGTGTCGAACAAGTTTGATTCCTTCGAGTGAAACATGTGGAAAATTGGTAAGCATATTTGATCTAGTACATGTTCTTAATGTGTTGTGATGCAAACGCTTCTACTTCTCTGCCTGCAAATCTTCATGGACGATAACTTCTAGCATGTGTAAGAAAAGTGCAGCGAAGCTCCTTCAGATGTAACAGCATTTTGACTGGTTGCCAAAGCTGTCCAGGGACATACGACCTAGCAGTTTAGGAGATGCAAAGTGTTAAAATGTTGTTCTATGCATTGTCATCTCTGCAGGACTTTGGGGGTCCCGTGCCAACCAACGTGTTCTTCACCCCTGTGATACAAGCAAAATACTACAGCATATCTTTAGTCGGCATGGCTGTCGGGAGTGTGGTGTGGCCTGGTCCATGCGAAGAAGTAAGCATAGCACACATACACGGTAATATTGCCTCCAGTAAGACTGTTTTGTTTAACCATTATTAAATGCTGTATAGGGCATGTCAGTGCTGATGTTGGAACGTGTGGAAGCAAAAATTAAAAATAAGTAAAAAGATACTAATGACTAAAAGATGATATATTAGTGGGCTCCATTTTGTAATGTTATGCTCTTGCCCATGAAGCCTGAGGGGTCTTGTTTGTAGCCACTTCAGGTGTCGCGTTACAGTAATTTTCAGCAAGTTTTCTTATTTTCTAGCTCAATGCAGAACAAACCATAGTTGACACGGGCACCAGTGACTTGAAATTCCCACCGGCTGTATACAAGTGGCTGATAGGTGCACTAAGTGAGGTAAAATCAGTTTTTATATACAGTGAACTCTCGTTAGTATGACTCCTGTTAATCTGACATGCTCGTTTTATGACCGTTTTCCCTGGGAAATGTTTCGCCGCCACGTAAATCCACCTCGTTACTACGACAACTTGCTTATCTGATGGTGACCATGATTTGTGTCACGAGTAGGGTCAGGCACATGTAACATTGGAGCGGATCCAGATCCTTGGTTTGGTGGTGGTGGTGGTGGGGGGGTTCTTTGCCGGAGCACGTAGTGGGGGAAGGGAGAGAGTGAAATCCAATGTATAAACTGATGTATTTGGTGGGCGATCACCCGACCGTCCCTCCTCCCCTTGGATCTGCCACTGTGTACTATCCTCTTGTTATTATGACTGCGGCACTTGATGCTCAGAGTAGCCCCAAGGAAAGGCTATCATGTACCTCAGGCAGAGGGCGACAGGTTGTGTTAGGCCGACAAGGTTTGGGATAGCTCCTGATGTTGTTGACCTCGGGATTACGCTGCGGATGGAGTGCCTGGTGGTGAGCTGAGTGGGCCCCACACATCACCGCAAAGGAGGCAAGCGAAGCACTAGTGGTTTCATTGTTATTCTTTGAGAATAGAAAGGCACTTATAACATGTGCACAATTGATGGTGCTATTGTCCATTTAGAAAACTTGATTACTGATAACTACCGCAGGTAGACACTGGTAACAGACTTTTTCAGAAAATAAATCGTCATTTCTACGTAGGCTTTTGTTCTGCGTAGCGCTCGGTCCGGACGGTGTGCTTCTCGTCAGCATGACAAATCGCTTTGTGACCAAAATCCATGGGAACAGCGGTGGTCAAAGTAACGAGGGTTGAATTGTCCGAGCTCCCGCGTAATTACCAAACACGAGCCTCTCAGGCTGCTGCTGTCCGGCGCCCTCTGGGGAAGGCACCTCGGGCAGCTGCCCCTCTCACACTCTCAAATTGCTCCCTTCGGCTCAGCTGCTATCTATATGTCAAATGCATTCACAAATATTGTGTGCAACAGCTCTACACTAATGGCGGTCCTTAAACGTCCTGACCCTAGTGGGGGGTCATGATTCAAGTGGCAGTCTTTTCCTTTTGTTGCTTTCAGGTTGGATATAACCTCACCAGTGATACATCAACTGCCTACTGCCTTGAAGACGGGTTTACAACGTCTGCCTTCCCAAATCTTTACCTCCACATTCCTGGCACAAATCATCGAGTATTTATCCTTGAAATTCCTCCAGAGGTAAAATCACAGTGAAAGCGATAATGGAGAAAATCAGTTACCTTGGCACAGAGCTTCAGTGAATTGTTGGATGCCAAGTGCTTTCAAATCTGGCAATTTCTTCTTCCACTTTTGAATTACAACCTTTTTCTGTGTTTCTTTCCCATAGGTCTATTTTCAAAGTGTACTCATACATTCCGTTGATCATCGGTGTCATAGACTGGGAATCAGCCCATCAGAAACAGGTACATGTGTACAATGAAGTGTCCTATACCACGAACAGACCACATCCAAGTTCGGAGTTCCTGAGCTGTGTTTCTGGGAGTAGTTGGTTCTTCAGGTTGAAATTTTCAAATGGTTATCAAGCAAGCTTTACTCATGGATTCGTTATTCTCCAGAGAATTTTGGGGCCTCACTATGCACATGTTTATTTACCCGATTTTTACCCCCCGAATTTAGACAAAAATATTTCCGGAAAACCTCAGGCTCTATGAATAAACCTACGTGCTTAGGAAACACTCAACAGAGGAAGTATGGACATGACCTTTTAAATTTTAGTTAACTTAATTGCTTCATCACTGATGTACACACGTGCACAAGAAAATCCACCCATGGTACACTTATATTGCAAACTAAGTTTGTTATGACTCGACGGTTAGATTTTACTGAATCCTATAGGAAGTACTTACAATGCTGTTGCAGGTGCGGTCATAGGATTCACTGTTCTACGAAGTCTTGTTACAGCATTTAATACAAAAGACAATTGTGTTGGCTTTGGTGAAGTTCCTTTCAATGGAACGCCCAGAATAACCATCACTGCTGCAAACTACACACGTTCAGGCAAGAAAGAAAAAGCATGTCTAGTCTGTTTTGATACACGTATCTTCTTTTTCACGGAAAGAAAATATAATGTCCTTTCAGGTCAGAATTGCCTTCAAAGAATGCCTCCACCTGATGGTCATATTTGGAGGGTATTCCATTATGTGCTGGCCTTCATTTGTGCCATGTGTGCCATTCCAACTATTGTAGTTGCATTCCTGTGCATAAGGAGACGAATTGGGATCTACAGAGCACGGAACAAGACAGACGCTGTGAGCCTTGTGGAATTTTAGGCAACATCTATGCAGAGCTTTTATGATTATGGGTGCCATTTTTTATCATTTCGTTGCTGCTCTGTATGCTGTTTTTAGTGATCACCTTTTAAGATCATAAATACCCTGTGAAAGACTGAATAAAATATGCTTGTTTGCTCAACACAGCATGCTTTTCAAGGTATGGTTTACGCTTTCTGGTGATGACAGTGCAGAGACACTGACTCAAAAATGGAAAATGCAAAAAGCAAAAACAGAATAGATAGAAATCTAGCATGGATCTTCCACTAGGAGAAAAGTACAGCCCTATGCAGGTAGTATGACAGTGCTAACTTTCCTGCTGATCTATCCTTGGGAATGCTGAGGTTGACAGCTCTTGGTTCTCCTCTTCCAATGAAAGAATTGCTAAAAAGAAAGCGAGGTAGTTATTAGAATTCATATTACTGGTACGTAATTGTACTATATATTATGGGAGACACAATATACACTGAGCGACACTGTCAATCTGTTCCTGTGGGAACTGTGTTCAGTATATCCAGAACCGCAAGCACGGGGGTGTTGCAAAAAAAAAAAAGAAATAATAATAACACATGATCACATTCATTATTACATTGTAAGAGTAGTACACAGGAAAAAAGTTTGGGCGTGCTGCCAAACACTTGCACGGGGGGGGGGGGGGGGGGGGGGTCTGGATATGCCCTCCTGAATTACTTTGCTGGCTACGTACTGCTGACAACTGACGTTAGCCACTTCACAGGAACCAGGCGATTGGTTTATCATGTTTTCGGAAACGTTCCTCTAATGTAAACAGAAAATGAAACGACACAATTTTCTTGGGATATTTCCTAGCGTTGACTTCGAATCCGAAACTACAGTCGGCTTAGGACTAGCTATGCCACCGCGCAGGCGTCACTATGAGCATTTACTACTATTTATTATTTTTTCCCCTTTGTCGACTGGAGTAGATGTTTGTAGTGAATAGAAGATGTAATCAAAATACTGTGGGCGCGTAGACATTGAAACATAGGTAGGTATGACGTTTTTGTGCATTGATTATGGTTTCAGTAGATGTACTCGTGATTTTCGCCTGTTACAGGGAGTTCTTACTACCATTAGCTTTCGGAAACGCTGAGGTACAATACTAGCTTACCTGTATTTGAGGGCAGACTATCGATCTCGTAATAAATGTTCAGCAGCTTTAGGATTTTTGGTGTCGTTCTGTTTTGAATCGCAGCTTTCTTTAGAACACATCCTTAGATTGATGTACGCCAAGGTAAGCATTGATTTAGAGCAATTCTGACCTTCAACACTTTGATAACAAAAGACTGAACGGTATTGACAAAAATAAGCTCAAGAGCGTTGAGCTTGCGAGAGGAGCAAAAATATAGCATAATCAATTTCTTCGGAACATTTGGGAACAGGTATATCATGCTCCTTGTGGACGATAGCGTTTTGTGGACAATTTACGTTTGTGTCACCGCGTACCTATGCAAATCGCACGACAGCGTTACTTGAGATCATCGATTGTAATTATAAAAGTTCAGCAATGTATTGAAGAGCAGCTCGTCTCCGTGGTGGTATGTATTGATGACGACTACTGCACTCGGGAAGCTGTGAAGGAAACAGAAAATGTCGAGGCGAAAGTGGGACAGTTATTACAGGATGGGCAAATCTTGGTCTCCGTTGTGTAGATGCATGAAAGTGCAACATGTTCTCCGTGGATGTGTAGTTTACCTACCAGAACACTGCATGATTACATTTGATCTGATACACGAAATAATTAATTCACCATTGTAATGTTTCTCGTTGTGCTGTAAGGGCCCCTGATTGGTAATGCTCAAGCCTAGGATAAATCAGTCACATACAGGGCAACCCACTTTGAAGCTCTGTGGGAGCTCTATCCTTAACACACACTACAGTAGCACAATAATACCACTGCATCCTATATTGGGGTGATGCTGATCATGCAAGAATTATTTGCATAAGCATCGTGGGCTGCACTGTTCATACCCACAGGCTGAATGCGGCACTTGCTATACGTTTTCATTAAATCACAAAAATCGAATGCGGTATCTGACGTGTCCCAGATTCGTAATCTAGTTGTAACGCTTTATTAGAATTTCCGCTAATGCAATTGCACTGAATATGGAAGAGGCATGGGGAAACTTTTTGCAAGAGAAGGCTGTTCAGATGCACTACCAACGTCTCAGACAACTTTTTGTTGCTGCTTGTGCACAGTGATAGCATCCCATAAAGCTTCAGGGAACCTGCTGTTAAGTTGCAGTGTCGAAGGTTGGTCGCATGCTGTCTTATATTTCTGCAACACAATGGAAATGTGTAATTCATGCAGAATTCATTTTGTGCTTCTGAAAATGAACTTTCTGTGTGAGGACATGTGCTTGGTAACATGGTGCAGGTACCACCAAATGTACTGCAAACATTTTTTGTTACATGCTTCAGCAAAATTGCATATTGTAAAACAGTTTTATATTACACCCTGTACATACTCGCAACCCCTAAATCGAGCGAGTTCTGGATGCTAAAATTGGTGGATTAATTGGCATACTTTGTGAGAAGCGTGAGATTACCCTACCAGATTTGATAAAAGCAGTATTTCACCTGCCCGTGCTGCCGAGTAGTTCAAATGCTTCCTGGTAACCTGTGCGACAGAGTGTAGAAATAAAATTTAAGATATTGCTGTATAATTTTTTAATGTGTTAACTTATGCTCAAAATTTTTCATTTGCCTTTAAAATTAGGGGTAGTAGCTTTGAAAGCACAGGGAAGTGCGTGCTTGGAGTTCTGCTAGGAGTTCCGCAGGTTTCAGTTTACGACGTGCATGATGGAAGAAAGTTGGCTGAAGGTTTCTTGTATTATTGGTGGGGCAGTGTTGTCAGATGGTAGTGGGCATGGAATACAAATCTTCTGCTACTGTCCTGCTTTTGTCTCCTTAGTAGCACAGTGTGGGTGGCAAGATGTTTCTTCAAGGTCTATCGAGATCATGAGTTAGCCAGAACGCCGCTAACTATAGTATACGTGGTTTATGCTTTTTCCCTAACAGTACACTTAAGTTGTGGTCACAATACAAGGGAACAACTCTCAATTGCAGGTGTGCATCAGGCAAGAGAAGCACAAAGTATAACAGCATGGAACAGGCTAAGGTGGAAGAAGCCACGTGTGGCACCTGTGTTTCGAGTAGAGGAGAGCAAAACAGGGCAATTAATCTGCTGGACCTTCCTTCTGAAATTCTAGAAAACATCCTCAAGTACACTAGCTTCTGCAATATGTGCCAGCTGAGAAGGGTACGTAAAAATGTATTTTGATGCATGTACAAGCAATTGGTGTGCTGCAAAAAACTGAATTGTGAAACGCCGTATGCAATCACAGGGTGTGGGTTTGAATCCTGCTGCAGGTGTCTTTTCTTCAACTGCCATCAATCCTGTGAAATCAGTTCCACTTTTCAATAAAAAAGGGCTCTATGGTCTCAGTCGCTTTTGCGCCAAAAACCTCCAATTATCATCATCATCAATAAAAAAGGGTCATTCCATGCCAGGCGGCCCAGACATTGCCCTCGACCATCCACGATTTCTTTCAAATAAATTGTGGTTGATTGTTCCCAAGCAGCCAATGCTAAAATTTTTCTTCGCCGTGGCCACCTCTTGAAGATTGCGATTTGATGTGCAGAAAGAAAAAAAGGGGGGAACTGGTGTACCGAAAAGGGGAGCAAAGAAATGGGGGGGGGGGGGGCGTGACATTTTGAGCGAAGGCTTTTCTTCAGACTAGATGAACGGAATGTGATATGCTACCTACCTGGCGAAAAAAAATTCAAACGAAATAGCTTTTGCACAAATTCCAACCAAATCTCTTCTGAGTGAAGGCAAAGCATAATACTTTCATGCCAAAATGTGTTGAACATTGATTGACACTTTTTATTGAGAGTTTATGCCGCGAGAAAACTGTAAAAGTTTGGGAACTTTTGAAATTTTTTACGGAACTCTGCAATTTTTTCGTAGCTACTTAAACTGTTTAGCGCTGTTGTGGAGGAGGCACAGAACGTGTCAAAAATATTTTGAGGTGCGCAGACTTGAAAGAGTACGCAGAAAAAAAATCATGAATTTCGGAAATATTGCTTTTTACCACATATTCAGTCATCAATTGCACACTGAGGTGGTCCTGATAAAAATATGAGACAAATTTTATTTGACAGTACGCCCCTTGAACATTTATTTTACAAAGTTTCATCGAAACACTTTTTGTTTTAGCAACGAAAAAAATTTTTGAACTTGACCACCCCCGCACTCATCCGGCATTGCACCGCAAGTCCGCTTCACCCCAAAACGCATCGCCGCTGCTGCTGCCCAAACCAATCTGAGTTGCCTGCAAAAACAGGTTGTATGTACAAATTAACTTTCGAAGCTTCAGGTTCTCATGAGAACGGCCTTCCGTGGTGCCGCAGTACACAAGGAGCACTGGAGCCAGGGATGTACTTCGACGACGACGGGTCTGCATCTATTACGACTAGCTCTCTGTGATCGGAGGTGACACTGTCCTCCTGAGCATGCTTATATTCAATGACGTCACTTGGACAGTTTTAAGTGTTCCCTTCTGTTATTGCGTTCCTTGGTGGTAGTTATTCTCGAGTAGTGAAGTATTTGTTGTTTTTTTTTTTTTTATTTGGCGTTCTGTGTCTCAGTTTCTTCTTCGTCCTTTTTGTTTGTTTCCCTTTGCTTTTGGGAATAGGAAACCGTCCTCGGTAGAAATGTGGGGGAGGTAAACATTGCTTCCAGCACTGTGTGTCGGATGTTGGGATACCTGGCAATGAACGAGCTGATCATGCTGCTACGGCTGCGCTAACAAGTGACATAACCCCTTTTGAAATTCCATATCAAGGCCTCAAACTATGTCTAAAAAGATGCATCAATAACGACTGGCAGACATTTTGGGACCAGCAAACCAACAATAAATTACATAGTATCAAGCCCTATGTAGGCTCCTACTCATCAGGTATGTCCAATCGACTATATGAAGTGCTCTTCACCCGCCTTTGTTTGGGACACACATACTTGATGCATGGGTATCTTCTACGAGGAGAAAACCCACCGGAATGCAACCACTGTGCGGAACAGCTTTCGATCATTGACATCCTCATCACGTGTCCGGCGTACCAACATCTTCGTCAACATCATTTTGCTCCCTTTTATAGAACCTTTTTGCCCCTCCACCCAATGCTTCTGCTGGGTGATGACAGATTTGTTCCTTTCGAGAACGTGTATAGGTTTTTTAAAGATACTGGGTTTTTAAAAGATCTGTGATTTTAAATACTAATAACAGTTACTCAAATTTTAGTCCTGCACATGTACTTTTTAACTAACTGTAGTCTTCAATGATATTTGGCGCATTATGGCCTTTGTAGCTGATGCGCCGATAAAACTCGAATCAAATCAAATAAAAAACTGTGTGTCGGATATTTCCGGCGCCCCGAGTGGTCGAAATTATCCACAGTCTTACCCTGTGGCACATGCAACATGTCGCCGCACTGGGCAGACAAACCTTACGTGTAACGTCACGGCACCATTATTAAGCCTCCATGAAGAGTAACCTTTCCTTTTTCTTTTTTTGGTCATTATTAAGCATATCTCCCCACACCCTTTATTCCCTGGCACCGTAGGGTCGGCGTTAGCAAGCGTTGTGTGCGTCATCACTCAACCACAACAGCTTTATTTTTAAGGTGAGGAATGGGAAGTTTCATCACCAAGGGCTATGTATACTCTACCTCATTGCTGGTGGTGAATGGTGTCATCGCTCGAACAGATTATGGTTATTCAATAGTCCAGCAGTGCCGGTTGTCACCGAAGTACATCCCTAGGCCCAGTGCTCCTACTGAACTGGGTCGCCACAGTAGGCCGTTCTCGTGAGGAACTGAAGGTTGGGAGATTAATAGGTTTTTTTCCCTTCCGCTGAAGGACACAAATCTGTTTGGGCAGCTCTCGTGTGCGTTTGGTGCTAGCGATGCCCCCTGGGGTGAAGTAGCGTTGCGGGGCAATGCCGGATGAGTGCGGGGATGAGTTTTTTTCGCTGCTAAAACAAAAGTTGTTTCGATGAAACTTTGTAGCATAAATGTTGAAGGGGCGTACTATCAAATACAATTTGTGTCATATTTTTATCAGGATCACTTCAGTGTGCAATAGACGGCTGAATATGTGGTAAAAAGCAATATTTCCGAAATTCATGATTTTTTTTTCTGCGTGCTCTTCCGAGTCTGCACGCCTCAGAATATTTTAACGTGTTCTATGCCTCCTAGAAAACAGTGCTATACAGTTTAAATAGCTATGAAAAATTGCAGAGTTCTGTAAAAATTCCAAAAGTTCCAAAAATTTTACGGTTTTCACAGGGCATAAACTCTCCATAAAAATTGCTGATCAACCTTGAACGGGTCTTGGCACGAAAGTATTATGCTTTGTCTTCACTCAGAAGAGATTTGGTTAGAATTTGCACAAAAAAAATTTTTGCAACAAAAATAAGCCGGGAGGGCATGGGAACAACCAACCACAATTTATTTGAAAGAAATCGGGGATGGTCGCGAACAGTGTCTGGGACGTTTGGCATGGAATGAGCCAAAAATGAATATTGATATTTTCCAGGGCTGTGTGAATATTCTGATTTTTAAAATCTTGAAGCAAATAATGTCAAAATAAAAATAAGACCATTAAGAGCATCATTTAATATACAAAACAAGACTCTTGTGCAGTAGCTACACTTCTTCAGATTTGAAGCAATGGTCCAAACAACAAGAAATAAATATTAGACATGTCACATGGCAGAGAGAGAGAAAAATAAAAGAAATGGAAACTGGTTGGGCAGGTCGCCCGTTTCTCTTATTTCCATTTCTTTTATTTTTCTCTCTCCCTGCCATGAGACATGTCTGTAGTATATTTTCGTGTTGTTTGGGCCATTGCTTCATACGTAACACAAAAGTCTTGTTTTGTATATTAAACAGATGCTCTCAACAGTCTTATTTTTATTTTGCGTCTTTCCTCGGTAACTCTGCATTGACTTTCATACCTTCTGCCATGTAATTGTGTCTTGATTTGGATTCCAAATCAAATATGACAATCTATACTCAAATTTATAATCTCATCGGACGTCTCTTTGAAACTGAATACATTAGAATAGTTTCAAATCTGCACACATAAGGTGAAATACCACAAGGCAAGATGCCTCAAGAAGGTGCAAAAGAAGGTGCCTCAAGGATTCTATATGCAAAATTTCAGTTTAATAACACTGTGCATTTCTGTCCATTTTTGAAGATCTGCTGAGCCTATATTTTATGCAGTGTGACAGACACAAAGTCATGTACCACATGCATAGCAACAGCATCTTGAGCTCGACGGTGGATGTGAGAAGGTGGCAGGTCAGACACCAAAACCTAGGGCTTGCTCGCGATGCCTGCATATCACCCATGACGCATTCACGCTGGTCACGTCAGCTTAACTTGCCCTCATATGACAACTTGCACGACATCTCTCGAAAATGATGTCCTTGATTGCAAATTGTAATCCAGGCACCCCTACTCTCATTGAAGCTCCACCTTCCACGATTAGGGCTGCCACTTGCCCGGATTTTACCCAAACAGTTAGGAAATTCAAGGCTTGTGTTCGTTGTCTGGGTGAAGTCTGAGTAAAAATGTTACGAAGTGAGTTTTTCGTTTGTGTCATTGCTGTCAAAGACGCAATCGAAGCTACGTTGATCCACATGAAGATGCTGTATACAACCTCCCATATATTATTAGAACCCTCCACACGCAGCACTCGGCTTTCAAGCCCGAAGGATTTGACACGATCCCTCACAATCCACTTCATCCAATCCAAGACACGGCAAAAATGGAGGGAGCAGTGGTTGGGGCCAACAGTAACAGCTCCCCATAGATCCCATAGTTTGAGATAGTTCACACAGCACTGGGCACAATGCAGGTGAAATTGACCGGACCAATAAACATGCGGCGTTACGCGTTCCAGCTGGCCAATCAGTGGTCTTCCTGCTTCTCTCTCCTTTCGGCTTGACCTGGCTCCCATCGACTTCTACTGGACTTCCGCCTGATGCCCAGTTATTTGTGGCCTGAAATAACAAAAGCATCTTTCGTTCAAAACATTTTATAATCTATTTATATATTTATATTTCGTCAACTTTTGCTCGAGTTGAGGAGATTATTTTTTTATCACTAGCAGCGATAATCACCTCTGGCCCCCCCCCAGAGAAAGCCAGGAACGCTACACAGACAGTACCAGACGACACAACAGCTATTATGTACATGTTTTGCTAGTTGAGACTCGTTACTAAGAGCAAATCCGGATAACATGTATCCTGGCGAACCGGCAAGAAGCGGTTGAGAAAACGTTTGCAGATGCTCTTGCTTTCGAATGACGCTGACATCACGAGCAACGCACTGCTACAGTGTGTTCCCATTGGGAAAATGCTGCATCAGTTTAACGAAGGCTCGTGCATTCGGAAATCTAGAATATTCTAAGAGGTTCGACTTATTCGAAAGCCACAAACATAGAATCGTTTAATTGAATCGAATACAAATCCTGAAAATACTCAATTTATATTCAAAATGTCGAATATTTGCGCAGGTTTAGTATGTACAACTTGCTTCATTCTGTCTGGTTTCAAAGCGACTATTCGCACAGCTCTAGTATATGTTCAGCTCTCTAACAGCATTGCCTGTTCACTTTCCTTTTCGTCAGGTGTGTCGGTACCTAAACCAAATTGCTGCCTCACTACTCAATTCTGAGTTCGTGAAGCTTCGCATGGCAATGCAGCAGCGTTTCCAGCACATTAAAGCTCAGATGCCTCGCCGAGAGTCAGCACGGCGCAAGCACCCACTGGCCAGGGAGTGCGATATTGTTGAGACCCTTCACATGCGTCTCACTCTTCTACAGATGACATTTGGAAAGCACATTGAACGCAAACACTGTTGTTTCTTCCCTGGAGAGGTCTGTATTTGACAAACTTTTCTATCTCTTGTGTCTGTACACAGTGGAGTCACTAGGGGGGGTGAGAGGAAGTGACGTGACGGAAGGGGTGATGCAATATCGCAACTTCCACTCTTTCTCTGTGGCGCGATGACACGGAAAACAACATGAGGAACCCTCTGAGGGTGCAGATGTTTTTTTTTCTGTGTGTGTGTTATGATATTGTACGTGTATTTATTGTGTAGCACCTGGTGTGAACAGGGATCCATTATTGGGAGGGGGGGGGAGGTGGTGATGCATACCCTAGTGATGCCACATGTGTACGCCATATTTGCTCGCATAATTAACACACACACACATTCAACTTCTGCTTCCAAAACTGTACTTCTCCCCACCCTTAACGCACCACGACATTTAGCAGCATGGTTAGCCTGCATCAAATGGGGTCAGTCAGCAGGGACAGAGCTAAGGAGGCTGTATGTCATGACCCCCCCCCCCATTTCCCCTCCATTTCTGTTACATAGTTTACCTTTGGCAGTGTATGCATAGGACCTTGTCTTTCTGGGTGAAACCCAAAAATGAACTTGCAAAAGTGCAACATCAGCCACCAATAGAGGCACTGGATAACGCTGAGCACAGCACAGCCACTAGGCATCTTGCCGTTTGTCTGAGATGCGAAACGCACACTGTATTTAATTTCTACCCAATATACGTATACCCATATGGCCCGATTCGGCCCCGTTTTACAGCTCCTGAAATGAAACCTGATGTAAATAAATAAATAAAATAAATGTAATGAAATAAATGTAGCATGCTATCCCAGACCTTTTTGAGTGGAAGTGTGTAGGTAATGCAGTAATGTAGTAAATAAGGTAAACTTCGATAAATGCTTGTGGTGTGTGAGATCGCAACCAGCAATTCTCTGGATAATTGCCAGACTTGCCTTACATGTATAGTATTTTTCGTGCTTCAGATACTTGACGAGGTATATCGCATTCTGCGATACGTAGAGGTAACTCCAACATTAAGCCGGGCCTACAAGGTGACTGATGAGCTGTTTGATCTGACCACCATGGCTATGGAGTATTTTAAGGAGCATATCGAGCCCACACTTCCAGAAATCACCTACTTTGCAACAGACTTCCTCGACTACACACCCTCCTTTCCATGTGAGAGACACTCCTCTGCTTTCCCTTCTTTTTTGCACTTTTTTTGCAAGCAGGTGACAAGTATGTATCCTTGTTGACAGCATCACTTAAGAGCCAGCTGTCCCTTATGGATGCCTCCCCTTCAACAAGCGTCCAAGGCTCATCTCCTAGTGGTCCACTCTCTCCTCAGCCTCCACAGGTTAATCCAACTGTCAAGAAACGTCTTCGGAAGCTAAGGGAGAGCATGAAAAAGTAAGTCGCTACTGCACCATTATGAAGTCCCTCAGTTTTCCGCGATTCCGCGAAAATTTCGCGGAAATCTGAATTAGTCGCGGAATCCTTCGTTTGGCACAGAATTTCACGGGATCCTTTATATTTAGTGGTGTGCAGATATTTGAGTTCTCGAATTCTAATCGAGTATCAATCACTCGAAGTATTCGATTTGCGAATCGAATACCCAATATTCGGATTTCCGGATATTCGACTACAGTCAAATTCCTTTATAGCGAACACCTTTTTAACGAAAATACCACTACAGCAAATTTTTTTTGCGGTCCCGCCGGAGCCTATAGGTCCAATAATAGACATCCTTTTTAACGAAAAAACCTTTACTGCGAATTTTTTTTGCTGTCCCCTGAGTTTCGTTGTAAAGGAGTTTGACTGTATTCGACGAATAAGAATGGCACCTCCCAACAGTGAGCTTCACCTGAAGCTCCCCTGCATGACGTGAAGCTTGCTTTACGAAACTGCCCATGCTGCAGGACAAACACCACAGACTGATTGTAGTTTAGCTTAAGATAGCGTTATTCTTAGCCTGAGGAAGGGGCAGCGTCCCTCTTGTATTTAACAATTTAACGGTGGCAGTGGGGGATTTTGATTTGATACCTGGGAGGTTGCCTTCAAAAAGTCAAGACTTTTAAGTAATGCCTACAGCCCAGGAACAAAAAGGGGTGTCCTGAAGATGTAACTTCCCCTGGGCATGTATTGTAATCTCCTTCCTATAACGTTCCTATAAAGTTCGTAGAAGAGCTCCTGCTGAAAGATCTTTCAGCAGGTATAAAATTATCTCTGGCGACAGACCGCATCAGATGAGAACACAAGATATCGTGTATGTATGGCTGAGCCACAACAGTGCTTTGAATCTGTAATTTATAACATATTTTTTGTTCCGACATTATCCAAGAAAATAAAATGCTTCCCATTTCATGCAGCCGTTGACTGCTCGCCGCGGGAAATCGCGGAATTTCGAATTTGCCGCAACAGAAAACCGAGGGCCTTAGCCATTACGATTCGCACTGTGTAGCAATTAGCAACCCTGTCATTTTATGACAATGAATAATATATGCTTAGTAAGAATGTTAAAAGTTGCAATGTTGCTGTGAGGCAAAATTCAACTCTGCATATCTGTTTTACACTTTTATAATGCTATAAATTTAGTTAACTTTCCTTAGTGGGAAACTGCAGGTGATACTTTGCACTTCCTATTTTTTTTTCTGACAAAACTATTGGCGCTATAAAACGGCTCACACTGCCAATGCATTTCAGCTTCCAATACTTGGGACCACTTCTCAAAAGAACAGCTCCGGTTTTCGTATGCATTTTGGCTCGAGCATGCTTCTTTTTATGTATCCTGCTATCTCCTGAAAACTGGAGGCACCGTAGAACTCAGCCTGACCCTTCGTACTGTTTTGTTTGTGGTCGTGCCTCCACAGCACACGTACGGAAGCGCCGCATTCACATGGACGTTGGCTGAGCCCACGTTGACTGCACCCCAAATTTGGAAACCGCAGATTTGTAAGTCCCACTTCGCGGAAAAGTAAAATTGTCACCATAGAAACCTAGGGGCTTTAAATTAGAGCACTGCACGGGCTCGGAGTTACCCGAAAACCTGGGCCGGGCCGGGTAAAGCGTTTTTTTTTTTTTTTGCGGGCCTGGGCTGGGCCCTAGCTTGTGTTGCCCCTCTGTTAGTTAGCCACGGTCAAATTTGACAGCCTGATACACTGGGCTGGGCAGGGCTGGGCTAGGCAGCCTATAAATTTGTCGGGCTCGGGCCGAGAAACTGGGCTGGGCCCGGGATGCAGCCGTCGAGCCGGGCCCGGGCGGGTAAATCAGAAGAAGACCGGGCTCGGCCTAAAAATGTGGCCCGTGCAGTACTTTAAATTCATGCTCATGATGTAAAGCCACAAATTATCGTTAGTAAAAAAAAAGAAAAACAGCCCTGATCTACTGTGGAAACCAGCCTGGAAAAGCCATTCCAGGCTAGAGCTGGGCTGGGCAAGGCTGTTTCCATGCTGGGTCTAGTGCAGTTTGAATATCCATTGTAAAACCATCCAACTTTTGTTCAAAGACCAGTATAGTTCCCTGCTGGAGCCGTGCTGGAAATGGGATGGGCCAGCTGGATGTGCGAGATTCCTGGCTGTGAAGATAATCTGGGCTTATATAAAGCAAAGAGACGTGTGTAAATAATTTGTGCTCAAATATAATAAAAATAAATAAATAAAATAATTAAATACCCCAAAGTGTGCAAAGTTGTGCACACAACTCCACGTACCTGAGTAGGCTGCAAAAAATGGACTGTGCAGTACGATGGCTCCTGGCTTTACGCTGCGAGACGTAAGCTTTCCCGGTCTTTCAAACCGAAACCACAGCCATAATGCTCTTATCGTGATATGCGACTAAGCGGCATCGGCATCAACTCGGAGTCTGTTTTGAACGTGGAAGCGTCTGTTGGAGTGTTGGCGTCTAAGACGCAGCCTGGTAAATTAAAGCGTTTCCTCCTGTCTTGTGACTCCTCTGACCGTATAAAAAACGTGAACGTCTTTACATTTGTGTAGTGAGGTGCTCCGTTATGCGTTTTGTTGTGTTTTGTTGTGTTGTTCCTGAAGTTGTGCACGAGCTTTATTGTGACAAAGGGTAAGTGGTGAGTGTAGAACAGTTGATCCTGAAGTCCCAAGTTCAAACCAAGAGGCGTAGTAGTGACCCTATATTTAAGATTAATTACCTGAACTGCCTTCATGATGTATCATCATCCCGCTTGCACTGAACGGACTTACTTTATCGGATGATTAAATGAGCGACTGATAAGTGACTTTGTGATTTCGCACATGCAATGTATCAAGGCTTTGCATCAAATTGTGTGATATCACATTATTTTCTCACAGTGTTGTCACTGTTGCTGCATGTACACGGAATATTTGTAGCATATCTGTTATCGTACCTGTTATGGGGTGTTAGTGTGGCTCAGAAATTAATGGAGCAGAGGAGAGGTGCTTTCATTGTTTTAGCTACCTTCTTTATACGTCTTCCTTACTTGCTGTTAGACGAGTTTGCATAGACAGTGTCTTTCATTTGCAGCCAGACTGTCTTACATTCTTACAATAAATTGTTCAATTTATTGCTCATTGTCACTTGTTAATTTGCTGGCATATTTAAACTTTTTGTGCTTTCTCGGGCAGCAATTTATCTTGCTTCAACAAGGATCTGATGTAGCCTTCGGTCTTCCGGCAGGAGGCAACATTGGCTTCTGTAGAAGTCACCACGAAACAGCGGGACGCGAAATTCGAGATGGAAACAGGCCGCATAGCCAGCCTTTTTCCAGCCTGCGTCCATTGTGGAACCATTGCGTTTCCACCCACGGTCGAACCTGTTTCCTGGCTGGATCCACTTGAAGTCAAGACTGGATCCAGTCCAATGATCCAGCCTGCAAATTCTAACTGGATCCAGCCTGTGTTTTTTAGTAGGGACGTCTGTAGCCCTTAAAACTCCAAAACTAATTTCGAAGTGAATGCATAGGTCCTAATATGATCATGTAGTTTCTTGGCGCTATTAAGTGGAGACAACAAAAACAAATATGAACATCCATTCCCTAAAACTACTTTAGCCCTTGCCTCATCTTTGGTTCACCAAAGTGTATTATGGTTCTGCTATACATGTATAGAGCTTAATATGAACTGAGAAATGCTGTGGGTTGATCCTTCGGTGGTCGTGTGCAAAATGCCATGGATACCCCATATGGACAAGCACCACTGTTTCGAGGCACTGTGTCTCGAGGCATACACAATGCTGTAAACATATTTTTATTCATGATGTATTGATTTTTGCGAATTTCGTGACCACTAAAAATCGCGAAAAATTGTACTCGCAACACAGCTAGACGTATTTATCCTGCGAAAGGAAACAGTACTGGAATCGCGAAATTAAATATGTACTCGCGAACAACTTCACAAATGACTGAATGCGCAATTTGCGAAAATTAATACATCGCGAATAAAAATATGTTCACAGTATCTCGTACAGACGCCGAATGAGTGCTCATTGGCTTCTAAGTCATCGCAAGACCCCCATTATTTAGGCACGAAAAAAGTTAATTTTAGGCGCCTGTAATAGGCAACAAAAATCTCTATTTAGGCACTAAAAGCGATGTTAGAGGCACAATAAACTAATGCGTGTGTTGGGTGTGCATTCGGCCCTGCTTAAAGTACAGGAGAATAAAATGAGATGAACTAAATAATGTGAAAAGTCTGAGTTTGGGCACAACTAGAGAACACCAGCTGGCCTGCATCTGTGACATATTCTCACTTACAAAATGCGATAAGTTCGTAAAAGATGAGACAAAATTGAGGGTGAGTGTTATTTTCCTTGAAGTAGTGCATGAACTAGAGCAGTTATCTCTTCCGTTCTCCATGCATCTCTGTCTGCATCCGTTACCCGATATTTTGTCGAGAGGACAGAAGAATATTCCTCTCGCAACCTAGTTAGCCCAATGGACAGCAGAACTTATATTCGAATTGGGTGGGCGGAAGAATACTTCATTCAAGTCGAGTTTATTGACTTCGGGGTGACTAGAAGTGGGAGTCGGAGTTGGCTGCTGCAAACTTCGCAAGGCTACTGCTCAGCAAAGGGGCGAATCGAGCCTCATGCAAGATTATGGTAGCAATGGCACACTAGCGCTATTTAGTGCAACTGAAAGAATGGCAAGGAAGCAAGCTAGCTGGTGACTAGAATAATGTCTGTGTGTCCATTTTTCCGTCACCTCCCTAGTCTCAGGGCTTTTTAGCATGTATTTAGTGCTAGTCATCCGCTCGACCTATGTGTCAGGATGTTGTCAGCCAAGCCGGAGCCAAGCCAAGCCGGGTCAGAAGTCCCCGAATTTATGGCATTCTACTGAGGCTCCTTTCAAGTGCGTACAGTTTGAACCGAATCGTGTCTTAGATGCAAATACATTTACAGATGTAAGCGCGTGGACACATAATGCTAGAAAAATATGGCCCACAGGTAGATTCTTGTATGATGTACGAAGCACCACCTGCATTGCTAGGAAAGAGGGAAGTGGGGAAGGGGATGAGCTGATGATGTCCGATTCCCATATTATTACCAAGTACATTCCTCGAGCGCACCTTTTCCAAGCAAAACTTTTACTCAATCTGTGACACACCCAGGACGGTTGCACGTTTAAAATGGCGCTCTCTGTAAGCTTAGCCTGCTAAAATGAGGCAATATTTTAGGCATTTCCACTGAAATAGGCACTAAAGCCGAAATGGGCATTTATAGGCACAATAAAATCAATGCTGCTGCGTTCCCAACACCCAATTTGTACCCCTGTACTGAGGAGGCACTATTAGGACTACAGGAAAAAAAACGGGCATTTGCCTGGAAATCTGGGGTCCAGACATTACAGGTGTTCACATGGGACTTACCACATGGCAGGTCTTCACTTGATAAAGTCAGTCTGTTGCATAGCCTGCATCAGGTCAATTCGTAAGTTGACTAGGTTGGGGTTGGGGTTGAGGTTTTTGGGTTGTAAGTTTTTCGAATGGGCACGAGTCAGATATGTGAACCGACTTATACAGACTTTACGGTATACAGACTTTTTGCGATATGAGCCCCTGCTGCATGTATGTGCTTGTGTGTATCCCCGATACTGGTCAGTGAGGTACCGTCCATAAGGTATCAGTGGAAGGATAAAATGCTCACAGTGTCGCCGTTTTTCTTATACTGCTCGCCAGTCAACTGCGCCCTAAATGTCGCCTTTCCTCTACTCCATGCAGAAATAGTGGCCAAGTGCTAGCCCTGCGACGCGAACTCAAGCTGACTCGCAAACGCGTGACCACGCAGCAGCGCCATCTGCTGGAATTGAAAGCACGCTACGACGACTACGACCAGCGCTTGCAGACAACATCTCGCAAGCTGAACGCCGTACTGCAGGAATTGAGCCGCTGCAAGACAGAGCTGCAGTACTGGCGCTCAAAATCACCCGCTGCAGTACCTTGCTCCTGCGGTAAAACCACACCTACTCCGGTCATGCCTCCACTGGAGTTTATGGGAAATGACGATTTCATGCCAATTGAGATACAGGAGGGTTCGTCGGCAGAAAATGAGCTCAAACTTGTTCCCGCTTGCTATGGACTGCCCCCGGATGACACATCAGACGACGGACATCCAGCAACTTCGCAAGAAGTGCTCAGAGGTTTCAAAAGAAAACTGGACTTGGACTCCCCTCAAACGGGCCATCTGATTTTGAAGATGCCAAAAGCCCAGCGGCTTTCTTTGCCCGATACGGAATAAAGGACAGGGTCCAGCTGTCAGTCCTGCAAAGATGAAGGAATTTTGAATTTGGTGCACGGGGAAGCCGAGGTTGCCGAGCGCGAAATGTAGTTAAAAGTGGTAAAGGTAAAGATTGTTCGGTAATAGAATCAGATTGCAAGCAAGTGTACAGACGTTTGAGCTGCTAAAAGGAGTACGACCAGAGGGCTGTTGGTACATAATTTGGTTAAATTATCTGATTTGCAAGAACATCATAAACAAAGAACACCTCGAAGGCAGACGTGTGGATCAGGGCTACTTGACATATCTGGGGATGCCATGATTCTCAGCTGCATAGTAATCTTTTTGGTGTGTACATTCAGTTGTAGGTACTTAACTTTCAATGAAAGAAAGAAAAATGGACTGTACCAGATAGAAGCCTTAGGCAAGGTATTTCAAGAAGCATGGTTTGCTTTTAGCAAGGATCATTCTCAGTATTTTTGTTTTCTGACAGGTTTGTCAACATATTAATCAAATGAATATGATTTAATGTGCAAGGTACATCTGTGGAATGACTAACAGTGAAACCAGTACTGTAGGATGGTGCTGGCTCTTTTATGGGATGCAAGTTATGTATCAAAACCAGATGCAAATAGCTGTTTTAGGTGTTTTTACATGTATTTTTCTCATTGTAGGTTGATATGTTGCCTTATTTAAAGAAACAAAGCTGTTGCATCACAATTCAGCCCGAGCTCTCTCTAGGAAAGATCATTAACTTGTTTTTACTCTCAACATAAGACCTGTTTTGTGAGCATCCAATGCTTTTCATTAAGCCAAAGCATTTATTGATAAGTGTGTGGTACTTAGAAAGGTGATGCAATGACGTTTGGGTATGGAAGGGCATTGCTTGCCTCTTTCCTTTTGATCTCCTTTGTGTATGGCAGGTATTTGTAACACTGCAATGTTGCTTTTTTTTCTTTTTTGCATAGAGTTCCCACTGCCACACAAAATATATTGCTTGTACATTTAGTAATATAGTTAACTTGTCATCGAATGGTTTTTCAACATATTAAACCACAATTAGGAGTAACAAATTTTTGTATTTCCACTTGTTCTGGTGTTCCTTGACAGGTGTCCTGTTTGTGTACACTGTTGTATTGCGAGTATCACCAGTCAAACTTTCTTGTTCTGTTCCAACAATTAAGCTGTTTCGTTTGAAACAACTTGTTCACTCATGATTAGAGTGTCAGTAAGGCTGTCATATAAAATTTTTCCTGCAAAGTCAAAGTAGAGCATTAAACAGTGAGAGGTAGCAAAAGCAATCAGTGTCCACAAACACTTTTTGTATGCACCACACAGAAAAGTGTTGCAAGCAGCTACATTCTGGGTAACTGCCAAATGTCCACAAGTACCAAGTAAGCTGCAGACTTGTGAAGCTGTGTGGTAGGGGGTATCCTATGTCCCTCATATCGCCTGGTACCTGCTGCACTCATTGCTGCACAAGTGTTTGCCTGCCATGGTAGAAGAAAGAACTAGGAAGATAAATGTGACTTTTTGTGTCTTTTTAACCTCGCATAACACAGTGTGTGTGTAAACAGAAGTAGTAGACAGTGCACACTAGCATTGTGACTGTTGTGCTTAGAAAACATGCTGTGTGGTTCTACACATAAGTTTGTCACATGAGCAGATGTATTTTCTGTAGCCTGAAAGAATACATAACAGCAAGCACAAAGCTTCATCCTCTGCACCAGCTTGTGGTGATAGGTTGTCAGCACCATTGTATGTTTGCAGCATGCAGACACTCTCTTGTCATTGCACGTGCAGTTCAGGTTTGCACACAGGATATTAGCGGGCAAGGGACAGAGTCTTGGAATCTAGTGACACGACGGTATCACTCGGTTGTGCCAAAGGGTGACAAAAGTGTATTTAAATGTGTTCCGAATAATTTACCTGTGCTTTTGTATGCAATAGAGATTATCATGCATTATGTGCAATTCTGTAAGGGGTACCCAGCAGGGATTATGGGACAATAAATATAACGGGGGAACAAAAAGTCACGTTCCCTCCCCTGCTCACCTTGTGGATACTGCGTTTTCACTTTGAAATGTGTAAATAATGGCATCAAATTCATTACGTGCATCTCATTGAGGATGACCTTTTTTGAATTATTTGATGTGTGCTATCTCTTGTATCTGATTCGGTGAGAAAGTTTTGACACTGAATGTTTCCGGATGTAGTGATCTGCAAAGTATGTCATTTCTACAGAAATAAGGAGCCTGATTTTGTCATCTGTATGCACTTTTTGTAACTTTGTCGAGACACGTTTATACACTGTATTAACTTCCGATGTTTAGAGAAGTCCTACGACTTTATGCAGAAAACATGTGGTAGCAATTCACATCATTTCAACTGCGCATTTATGTGCGGCTTTTCACAGAAATGTGTGAGCAAGTTTCCATCTAATGGCTCTTATATTGTACCACTCTTTGCCAAAATTTTCTGTATGCCTCTTCTTGACAGTGGAATGCGATTTTTAGTATTTGATACATATGAAAATTTATCTGGATGCACAGCTTTAGTAAATAACTTTTCTACTGCAGATCCTATTTCCAGTTCCAGAGTACAACTAGCAAGATGTGTCTGCACATATAGAGACAACTGTTTGCTTCAATATCATTCCTCTATTTCCTGGTTCCAATTGACATAATGCGGAACAGCATGTGATTCTTATAATTTCTTTTCTCCACTATGCTTCGGAGTGTTACCTCTGATGTTGTAATTTCAGCACCCATGTTACATCTGATGAACACAACACTTTTGATGTGGAAACTGGAAATAGTGTTGTGGTTCTGCAAACTGGAAAAGCTTGTGCTACTCTTGTTTTGAGATTTTGGTTCATTCATTTCATCTTTGCACTTATGCAATGCCTTTTATTTCCACATTTTCCACTCGATCACTGTGTATGCCCTGTGCGGAAAAAAAAAGAAAAAAGAAATGGAAATGCATACTTTGGTTTTATTTACTGAAATTTGAAAGTGATGTTTGCTGCACGTATGTCGGCAATGGGAAGTACTAACACTTGTCACCCGATCTCAGTCTTTTTTTGTGTCGGGAACTAGTAATGTAATGCGAGACCTTGAATGGCCTGTGTGACCTACGTGATTGTATTGACACGTTTTGGATGACCAGCTTGTTGAAGCAGGTCTTGATGATACCCAGTATTTATTGCTTCTTGTAATAAAATGTGTAACACAATATTCAGCTCATGTGCACACTTCTTAAATGAACAATTAAGGGGTCCGCCATATTTGATTCCGTTTTTGGATGCGGCATGCTGGGGTGTATAAAAAAATGGTCCCTCGGCGGAAAAAAAAATTTCCCGCAGGCTGCTTTGCTCCGAAAAATACAGGGACATGGTTGCGGATAAACGGTGAAGCACATCACAGCCAACCGAGTATTACCATTCGCCCTTCCGATTTATTGAAATTGGGAGACATTGGCTGGTATTTTATCTTTTTTTTTTTTCATATACAAAAGGAACATAAAAGCGGTATCGTTCGCTGCGCCGGTCCTGGATGCTATTATTTGTCTATTGTTGGTTAGACCACGGGTTCTACTATAGACCTCTACCCGAGAAACGTCATAATGACGTTGGTAGACAGACTGAAGCCGAAACAAATCGGAACGGGAGGGCTGGGTTCCACGAATGGACACTTGTTCGCTGCCTCCTATTGAGAGAAAAGTAGGACCGAAGGTCGCGTCCCTTTCAGGGACCATCGTAATCCCCTCAAGACCGTGGCTTTCGGGCGCGACCTTGTTCGCCTCTAGCTTCGAGTGCAGTTCAAGTCTACCAAATTGGTGGCGCTGTCGAGCACTATATGACGTCATTTCCGCAACAACACCGAATATCCTCTGGATGTACGAATAATGTCCTAACGAATTCGTACGTCCGATGGATATCCCTCAGATATCCACCGAACGTACGAATCCGTTAGGACATTATTCGTACATCCAGAGCATATTCGGTGTTGTTGGGGTTGCAAACAGGGAGAGGTCGATTGTCCCCTGCATCTTTTCTGTGTAGATGTTTATGGACAACATAGAAAAGGTGTACGCCCCCTCATTCATTGTTTCAAAACGTCTTGTAGTTAGCTAATTTAACTTCATTCTGATATCTGATATCTAATGTCTCGCGTATGATGGGGCAGTGTACTGCACTCCAGCGGTGAGTCATCTCATGTCATAGTCGCGATTCATTTCTTTTCGTTGTTTCATTGCTCTTACAACTCCGCCTCGGCTGAGGACATCGAAGATTATAGAAGGCAGCTGTAAAACCTGTGTCTGGCGAACAATAGGAAAATGCTAGCATCCCGGCCCGGCTATCTCGGTCGGTAGAGCACGAGACTCTTAATCTCGGGGTCGTGGGTTCGGGCCCCACGTTGGGCGCCACTTGTGGGATCAATGCTCGCCATCCCATCACTCGGGTTCGTAGTCCCTCTGTCCAGTGTACGAGGGAGACACTCAACAAAGCCCAGCTTACCAGAAGACAGTAAGGTTTATTACATCTTACCGACTGCCAGACCAACCGCTCAGCCTGAGCCCCCACGGCAAAACAGCCCCGGCCAAATGGATCCCTCCGCTTTTATTAAGTTCACCGGAGGCCACACCTCCAATAGGAACCGGTGGCGCACCTTACCACCACAGGTAAACAAGATAAGCGAGATAAGTCCCACAGCGGGTGTCACATCCACGTGCCGGCAAAAGGTCGACTTGGGGACTACGTCCGACGGAGCCCACGTACAGCAAACGTGAAGTCGGAGCCTCGGGCAAGTGAACTCGGCTTCAAGCGTTATATTTAGGGTCGTCCGGTAAAATTTTAAGCAATTCGGATTAATCCGAAAAACTCCGCTTGTCAGATATTCTCCCTGATAACCGTGTTATTGTTCTTTTCCTCGTTTTGTGTTCCGGGTTTCTTCTGACCTCAGATACTGACCCCACCGCAACATAATAATGGTTTCCGTGACCGACCGTTTTCTTCGACAGTCATCTCGACTACTTGAGGATTCACCGCCCACGTTTTCCCCCAGTCTGTTTCCCCATTTCCTTGTCCTACATGTGACCTAAGCACTTGTAGCAGACCGTGGACAACGACGAAGATGGACACGCGCCTGGAGCACCCGCTCCTCAGTTCCACCGGCGCGGCTATGGAGATAGGCCACCGTCATCGCCTCTCCGTGGCATACCGTCATCGCCGGTCGGGACTCATGTAGAGGGACATCATCTCCTCTACATTTGGTGACCCGAAAGATGAATATCAAGTTCTGCGCAATTACATGCGCAGCCTCTACACTGCCTCTACACACTAAAATAAGTATCGAAACATGGTCATACTGAGTGGTCTTTTTGAAAGTGCAACTACGTAGTTGCAGTCAGTGGCGGATCCAGGGGGGGGGCGATCGCCCCCCTAAACGTCAGTTTATACATTGGATTTCCCTCTCCCCCCTCCCCTACTACGCGCTCCGACAAAGAAACCGCCCCCCCCTCCCAAACCCAGTGTCTGGATCCGCCCCTGGTTGCAGTGCTGACGACAAGATGGGACGCAAGCGAAAGCTGCCCTGCGACTACGTCAAGTACCGTATTTTCCGGTGTATAACGCGCACCCCTAAAAACGGGCAAAATTTGAAAAATGTTCCATGTATAATGCGCACCGGTGCATAACGAGCACCGCAATGGTGCTACAAGCTTCTGTACTGCCACCAGTGTACACAACAAACCAAAGCGGTATATCATATATGCATATTCTATATATTTGAAACACATTTAGTTAAACCCCCTATGCAACAGCCGTCGCTGTCATAGTATACTTCAGTCTCCTCTCTGCTTTCTGTTTCACGTCCCTTCTCAATCACGCTGTTCTTCTGAAATGAATTCAAGATTACTGACTGCTGAATAGCATCCTTATGCAGCATCATTAACATTTTATGAACTCCAGTGCCCTTTCGCCGGTTTTGTCAACTCACCCTAAGAGATATGGGAGAAGGCCACAGCACACTCTGGAAGAGGCTAGAATTTGTACGTCACCGACCTGAAAAGGAACTCTGCTGGAAAATAGTTCCGTGTACAACGCGCACCGTTAGATAACGCGCAGGACCTCTTCAGAACACTTTTTTACTGTATAACGCGCACGTTATACACCGGAGAATACGGTAGTACCCAGATTTCGAGGAGTTCACATTATCTCTCGATTGCGATGCAGAGGTTGCCCTATGTAAGTATTGCCGCATAACAGTGAGCACAGCACACGGAAAGAGTGCTTTTGGAATTGCGGAACACTTCAGTGTGCGTCGCACGAAATGTATTGTTACGCTTGTGTCCCTTTAGTGTTGAAGGAATAAATGTGACAACTGCGTTTTCGCTGCACAAATGTGCGTGCGTCGTCAAGTTTTCTCCGAATTTCGGATATTAACTGAGCTGTAAATCATACTCTCCGAAAAAATCAGTTTTTTAGAAAAAAGAATAAAATCCCAAAAAACATCCTCCGGTAACACCCAGAAATAAACTCGAAATTCCGGAACCCTAGAACTTATATTTTACATTCTAGCAAGTAATGTGCCATATTGCTTACAACCCTGTAATACTTCCTTTTATAACACAAACATGCCCACACGTCTGGGACAGTTTGCGTCCGAGTCCTCCACTCCCTATCTGTAGACGCCGTACGCACTCTTCGTAGCCGCCACATAGCTTGTGATACACTGAAGGTGCTTGTACCCTTGTACCTGTACCCCGCATGGCTGCCGTTTTTTTTTTTTTTTTTGGTAAGGACGCAATTTTTGTCAACGACGCAGCGTGCCTCCTGACGCCATCTGCTCTCCGATTCGCTGCTGCACCAACCAATGTGCCGATGTGGAAGTCAGTACCCCCCCCCCCCCCTAAGCCGGCCTTGACAAGTAAGTAAGTTCCCTCATTCAGCGTTCAGCCACACTGCGCAGACAAACCTTACGTGTAACATCACAGTACCATTATTAAAACTGTATCTCGCCATAACGTCCTAAACCATAAGTCGTCGATAATAATCAAGGTTTCCCTTGTCCCATCCTCCAGTTAGCAATACGATAATAATGGATAATAATCTAATCAGTCAACAATACAACAATAATCGCTTGCGGTATGGTATGCTCTGGTCTCCCTTCAACTCCGCGTAATGGTGGAGGGAGAGCCGGTCCCTCGTATACTTGCCCCTTGATAACGCGGTCCGCCCACGGGTGGCATGTGTCTTTGAAGTTTGAACGCGCTGCCTACCAAACGGTCGTCGGGGCAGCATCGCTTACGGTGCTGTTTCCGGGAAGAATTTTTCCTAAAATCGCTTGCGGTGCGGTTCCCGGGAAGATTTTTTCCCCTAAAGTGGAGGAGGAGGAGGAGGAGGAGTGCCGTTGGGAGGAACCCGAGAGGTCTGCCTGCCTGATTAGGCGGCATGTTTCTCGGGAAGGGAAAGGTGGTGGAGAGGAGGAGAGGAAAGGGTGAAGTGGAAGACCGAGCGGAATCCGCTCGGGGGGAGGATAGCTGCGTCCATAGGCCGACTTGAGGGGAACTGTGCCGGCATACGCGTATTACACATCTGAGGGAAACCCAGGAAAAACCCCAGACGGCACAGCCGGCTCGCGGATTCGAACCGCGGACCTCCCAGTCTCCAAGCGCACGCGTTACCGCTGCGCCACCGGAGCTGGTTTCCCCTAAAGTAACCCGGGTTTCTCCAGCATTTTAAAGGTTCCCAGGGGAGAGAATAGACGACTTTACAAAGATTCGCGCGGCGCAAAGCAGCATGGGAACTGTGAGCGACACTGCTCTGTCGTCTGCTCCGGTTATGGTTTACCCGGGCTGTCGCTGCTGCTGCGCACACCGGGAATGTTGTTGTTCTTCTTCTACCTCCGCCTCTGTCCGTCTCGTAATACCGTAAGGCGCTGTAAGTTCCCATGAGTCCTTGCGTGCCACAGGGGGCGCATGCCCCCTCGAAGAAACGCATGGAAGGTACGTTGTTCATTACTAAGCGTTACTTTCTTTCGTGCCGTTATCCCGTACGCAACTCTCCGCAGTCTTGGTCTGTTGCATGGCGACGACAAGCACGAACAGCAATCCTTAACGTGACGTGATTTCACAAGCAGGAGTTGGCATTGCACTAGTTCTAGTTTTAGTCCTAGCTTGTTGAGATAGTTATATGGGAGCCAGTCCTTGTGACTGGTCTTCCGCCTCGATGCCAATACACACAGGGGGCGCATGCTTTTGTAAAAAGTTGGCGTAACAATGGGGTAACAAGCGGGATAAATGGTTAGGGAAAGCTTAGGAAGATGAGTACACAATCTTCTGTGGCTCATCTCATAGAGTCAACAATACAAGTTGGCGATACAAGGTCCATTGGTATACTATTGGTAAGGTATGCGGGGTGGTTTAAATGTGAAGCACAGCGGTATTGGCACTCCTCGAGAGTATACGATGGGATGCCGCACTTCAGTGCGATAGTAATGTGGCAATGTTTTAGAACTTATCTCAGTTGTTGACTCAAGAATAGAAATAGGCAAGATACGGTTAACAAGCGGGCTAAATGGCTAGGGAAAGTTTAGGAAGATGAGTACACAATCTTCTGTGGCTCATATCATAGAGTTAACAATACAAACGATTAATTTTTCCCTAAAATTACCCATAGACAGGTTCCATCCACAGTTGGCAATACAAGGTTTCTTACTTGATGACAACACACACACACACACACACACACACACACACACACACACACACACACACACACACACACACACACACACACACACACACACACACACACACACACACACACACAAATTGGCACCCTACAGTTGGCAATGCAAATACCTCATCTACAAAATGGCTCATCTCATAGAGTCAACAATACAACAAACCAAAATACGGTCGTAGTGGCAGAGCCTTCGTGGTGCTGTGTCCGGGAACTTTTTTACTCTTAACAATAACCCAAATTCGCGTACGCGGTACAGGGAGGCAAATGGGAGCCGGTCCTTCATGTTGGAGAAGGGCCCCCTTGATAACGCGGTCCGCCCACGTGTGAGACGTGTCTTTGAACGCGCGGACTATAAAACGGTCGTCGGGGCCAGTATCCTTCGCGGTGCATACGCATAAATGTACTTCGCTCGATGCGAGTGAAAGGGAAGGCAAAGCGTTATGGTGGTACAGAAGAGCGAGTGGTGTGAAGCCATGCACTGCCACCTGGAGGGTGGGAATTTGGGTAGTCCCAGAGAACTACTTATAAAAGGAAAACATTCGAGCTGCCCTCAGTGTGTATTGTCATCAAGCAGGAGAGCTACCTATGGAGCTACCTGCCCTCAGTGTGTATTGTCACCAAGCAAGGCAAAAAAAAAAAATTCTTTCACGGAAACAGTACCGCAAGCGATACTGCCCCGACGACCGTTTTAAAGGACGCATATTCAGAGACACGACCCACCCAGGGGCGGACCGCGTTATAAAGGGGCTCCCCTCTCCGGTATATGAGGGACCGGCTCCCATTTGCCTCCCTCCACCGCAAGTGGCCGTTCCCTCGAACGCGGTAAATGCCGAAATAAATAATTAAAGAAATTGGGTTGTCAGAAGGTCACATATGCCACACGATGTCCTCCCGTAAGGATGAAATCCTCACCAACTGAGAACTTAATGCAAAACTAATGATTAAATAACCAAGACGATACAACAACTGAATAGCTGAACTGCGGTACACGTGTTTATAAGTCGAAAATCTCCGCACGAGAAGCAGGGCGTTGTCACTCGCAACTTGATTAAAATTTGGACATGGATGGAGAAAACTAGTTACACTGTGGGAGTTACCTGGCAAATGCAGAGAACAGGAGGGAGTATCTCACTGAGAGGGGAGTGAAAATGGAGTAAGAGTGGGAAGTTACTCCCTCGTTACTCCCCTTTTTGTCGGAGTGAATTGAAGCCAATGGGACACCCTCACTTGCCCTTCCTCAACTGCTTGGGCTTCCGGCCAACCCAGCGCATCGACTACTAGCTCTAGAAGCCCTCATCACTTTTCTTAGCAGCAACAGGGTTCCTGCGTGAACTCTGAACATTCATCATCATTCACCATCTTCTCCCCCTGAAGCAATGGGATAGGGTACCGCCTCAGCGGCGAAACATCCCACTACATCATCATTACTTATTTGTTGTTGTTGTTGCGCAGGGAAGGAATTAAAAAAATCCAGGCTCAGAGATAATTGACCACTTTTGTAAAAGAAAAGAAGGGGAGCGTCCAAGACGGAGGGCATTCACGACTTATGATGCGGAGGCAGCATTTCCCAGAACGTGCGACGTTTTCCCGTGTCCGAGAAGTTGAGCATCTCGTGTGTCGGAGGGTTTTGGCGGGTTTCTCCGGAACAAGAGGGGGAAAACAACAAGAACAGAAAACTGTGAAAGGGTGCGAGAAGCTGAAAGCGCTGCGAAGACAACTGACAAAGTAATAAAGTACTGAGTAGAAAATAACGAAAAAAGTATGTTAGATAGACTAGAAAACACTGCTTCGAAAAAGTAACTAGTAAGATACTAAATACCGAAAAAGTATTTAAAATACAGCATTATAAATACAATATTTTAAATACGTGCAAGTCTGGGGAATGGTAACACTCGGTCGGCTGTGATGTGTTTCATCGGCTATCCGCGACAACGTCCCTGTCTTTTTGGCCGCGCAGGAGCCTGCGAGACCATTTATTTCCGGAACCAAATATTCGGGACCATTTGTTCCTACACCCGGGGTGCACACGGAAGGTGTTTACGTCCGTCTCCCGTGTGCATTCTTAGTAAGTTGTATGTTGAACTACAGTATGAACTTTAGTACAGGCTAGCCCTCATGTGAATACAGCAATGGTACGTCTTTCAAGTAACGCTCTATAACATGCACGTCAACCCGGTGTGGATCCAGAATTTTTCTTATGAAGGGGTCCTGCATTGGACAGAGTCCTATACGTACACTAACTACGGTCAATTGAAGCACTATGTGACGACATACATTGAGGGGTTGGGGTTAGGACATCCGGGCTCCCCTCTAGATCGGCGCCTGACTTCAACACTTACATTCGAACTCACTTAACTCGGAGTAATACCTTCGGGGAGGTGTTCCATGAGCAGAGAAAAAATGAGCTACGAAATGAAGCCCATTAGCTAGGCACCTAGGCAACTTCCCCCCCCCCCCCCCTCACTCACTCAATAGATTTCACGTGTTTACGAAATGTTCACAACATGACCAGACCTGACCGAACACGAACCATATCCATGGGCCCGTGACAGCCTGCGACGCCGCTGAAAAATCTCGGACCCGTATACCATACGGCCGCCGTCCCTTCGAAACAAAATGTGAGATTCTTACCACTCGTGTAACAATTAAATTAACGCTGTCAGAGTTGCGTGCTGCAGATCCTTAGAAAATGATCATTAGAAAAATGCCTCAGGACACGCACTTGAAAAGGGTTAATAAGGAATATGTATTAATGTATTGGCTTAACACAAGGCATATATGCTTATTTGCACATGTACAGTCAAATTATTTTTACAATGAAACAATGTGTCGTTCTCATGAGGCAAATGAAAACAGTAAAAACAACTTCCACTTTGAAAGTCCTTCACGGACAGTCTCGAAAGCTCCGCGCGTCGTTTTGTAGCTCTTACAAGATTCATGTCACTGTAGCGTACAAATTCGAGCGCGCAACCCGCAAAGGCTTGGTAGTAAGCTGGGATGATCTTCTAAAAAAAGTTCGAATATCAATTTTGGAATACTTCTCACATCTGTAAAAATGAGCTTTCATGCATTTCTTGTTTAACTGGAGTGTCCCTTTCTCAGCCGACCCTCGTATCACATATTACAGAAGCCCATGCAACAGAAATTGAGAGAGATATAGAAGAAAACGAGAAATTGAAGAAAGGAGCAAAAAAGAAAAAAGAGAAAGATGAAAAAAAAAATAAGGAAAGAAAGGATGGTCTCCTATACTTAGTTCCTACAAAGTAATATACGTTAGTGCGCCCGAACGCATGCCCGATAATAACTGTCATGTCAAAGTACATGCATGCAAGAGCAAAAGTTCGACCACTTTATGTTAAACGATCGTTCTCAGTAACGTCTACCGAAAAATCGAACGACGTATTGGAACAAATCACGGTCGCTCAGCCTAGTGGCTTGTACGAAAAGCTCAATTACAAAGTTTAGTAATGACCATGCAAGAAACCAGGCTTGTATAGCGTTCATTTTTATGCTAGGCTTTACGTTTAAGCGTGTCGGCAACTGCCAGGTTCTTGTAGAGCGGGTACCAAGCCTTACTCATAGGGGCCATGTAATTATCCCATCGACATGCAATTCAATCCTGCGTTAGAGTTGATACATGACTTAGCCTGGCTGATACGAGAAAGTACAAAAATGGCAGGAATTGTCTTTGTCCACTCTGTTTCTTGGAAGCTCATGTCAATCCAATGTCAACGCGAAACTATCGTACGATGAGAACCCATTGAGCCAGCGCATTCTGAAACGAAAGGTACTGCTGTCATCCTCCAAGGTATTTCTAGTTATCTTCATATTACACCTAAATTTACACCTTTTGCTACGAGAACGCGAACGTCGCTTTCGGAAATCGGCAGTTCCGTTTCGTCGTGCTTATATGGTGATTGTTCCCTTTTCGTATGGAACGCATATGGCGAGGAGATGAGGCGAAGCACTAATGTGAATAATCGTTACGTTATGCTTCACGTTACTACTCGTCTAGCTAAGCTTTGTTGTATTGGTTCTGTAGCAGCCCTTGTATTTCCTGTATCGTCTTATCTATATCCATTATCGTGCACGGTGCTGCTGGTTTCTTTAGTGGGGGAAAGCTAACAGCGTCATATCATATCGGCCGTGGTGCTAACCTTGCCTCGGTTCCGTCCACTACGTTATCCTATATACCCTTACCCGACATGTCGTCCGCAGAAAAGTTTTATTAATCTTTATACCTCTCCGTGTCAGCAGTGAGCACCTTATTATATATTTCCTTTGTAACAATTCAGATGAAACTTCGCACGAGGAGGCTAGTGAGGTCGGTTATTTGGATGGTGTCTCTGGGAGGTTTCTTCTATCAAGCTGGAACAATGTTGACCATGTACCGCACATACCCTTTCTCCGTCACTGTCGTCGAGAAACTTCAGAAGGGGATCATGTTCCCTGCGGTCACTGTATGCCTGGAGAATTGGTAAGAATTGCGACTGTTGCTACCTTGCATGTCGGTGAATATCAATCTAATGTCTAGTGAGGAGGCGTACCTGAACAGAAGGCTGAGGAAAACCAGGTGTTCCTTTTGTGCATATGTATCACGAGCGATACCCATAGACTGTCTTATTCCTTCAGAGTACATGGTTGTTGTTGGTTCTTGATGAATTTGGACTGTTTGCTTGGCTGCTAGGACGACAGGAAACAGAAGGCGATGAAGCAAACTTCGAAGTGAGGCACAAGTCACTGGCACTAACATTCATGTCTCAGCTGACGTTTCCTTTTGTCGGCTAGCCATACTTATTCTGCACCAGATGAGAAACCTGCGATATCACGGAGAGGGTGCAGGCGATAAGAGGGACCTTTTCGCAACTGTTCTCTATCAGCTGTAAAGCGAACTAACGCGTGTCTAAGCTTGTGCGCGTGGATCTCAAAGAACGCGTCAACACCGACGCTGAGACCTCCCGTAACGTTTGGTGGGAAATAAAACGTTGGCTACTACATTATGAACAGGCACCCTTTGTCTGTATCACTAACGGTCGAGTCTCCCGAGTGAGGCATAAAGGCGTACCGTATGGTATACCAAGCACAGAGGCGGATCCGGGATCTCTCTGCAGGTGGCCCAGGACAACATGCTACAAACACTGCCTGAGACAGATTGCAGCACTACGCGACGACAGGAATTGAGGTGGTGGTGTTGGCGGATGGGGTACGGCTTCGTGCACACGCTACTGTCCTCAACGCTGTTCAACGGTAAAGCACTGGCAAAGATACTGAAAACAGCACTGAGGAGTTTCCTCAACTTTCGTGCAAGCGGGCCCAGGTCTTTCAATGCCGTTCCTTTCCGATCTGTAGGGACTTCATTTAACCGTGTTACACGTTGATACGTTACGTCTGCCCTCAACACTGGGCGCGCAAGATGTAGCACGCGTATATATGCGGTAGGTACGTCTCTCTGGTATACAGGGAGGCAAGCCATGAGTGCGTACTCTACTCTAGGGGGGTGTCCTTGAGGCTAACTGTGGGCTGACTCTGGTGGGGCACCCAAGAGATTGCACAGACCTCAGTAGACTATGTAGCAGACAGCACCAGCGACAAATGCACGACTGCAACAGGATAAATATTCCACGTTGTAGGGCACCCGTAGCTTTCTTTCGTCCACCTCGTCCCCCTTCTCTGTACATACTCACTGATCTCATTTTCAGTCCTTGCGAAACAAGCCAAGGTACTCCTGGTTTTTTACTCGTTTGCATGTCATTAATGATTGCCTTATCCAAGTAGTCGAGCGCTACCAGGGTGGTGAATCGCATTTTGCTTGAGTTTTAAATGTCCCTTGTATGTTTCACCGGAACGGTACAACATGGGTACAAATATTTTGATTTTGCTACATTCAACAAAAATAAACTTTTACGCAACTTTTTAACGCAATAAACTCTTGAGGAATCGATTATGTGGAACAGGCGTAGATGAGACGAGAAACGGGGCACATGTTTTTCCCGGAAATGTTAACTGTGTGCTTCCTTTTGATTCATTCCCCTACCCCGCACGTAGCTGCCGCCCTCTCGCGCCGCTCTCCCTCCACACCTGCGCGCGCAGCTTTGACACTCCGTTTTCCACCTCTCTGGTGCGGAGAGGCGAGGGCGTTTTTGTTCCACAGACACGGCGTTCTCATGAAATCTTCCAGTTAACATGTACAGCTGTAAAACAGACATATGCGAGGAAGACAGTCCGTTATGTTTATCTAAGGAACCAATCAACCACATATTGAACATAGTCCTCGTCAGCCTTCCAGTGTCCATACCATTCGCAAAACACGCACACGCACATACACACACACACACATAGAGAGACGATGATGAGATGGGGCTGTGGGGCAGAAGCGTGCTAAGTAGCAGGTATGGTATTTGACTTACTATAGTCCTGCTATGGCATCACTATTCGGGCATCTTCAGCCACGCATTACTGAAGTGACTTAAATTAAACTTTCACTGACCTCTATCCTTTGTGTTTACTATGACTCTATAAAGGAGCAGCTAGGTTTTTGCTCTCACAGGTCCAGGACTGATCCAATGTCTTTCTAAACCGGAATGAAAGAAATGTTCTGTTGTTGTTGTAATACTCATTTTATTATCCACAATCAACAATCAAAACAGAACAGACCCGCCTAGTGAGGTGGGATGTGAGTAATAATATTAGTTTCCTTACTCGCGAGTATTAATATTAAATAATAATAATATTATTAATAATACATTTTGGTGGTCCCCCTGCGGGTCTCCGGTGGAACAGTGGTCCCGGTGCCACTTGCCTTCCAGAAGATGGTTCGCTGCTGGTTTGCTGAAAAATTTAGGATGGTGAATGGCCGAATTACGCCCAACATGGTGTTCGTTGTTCGGGTCACCAAATGTAGAGGAGGTGATGTCCCTCTACATGAGTCCTGACCGGCGATGATGGAATGTCCGAGCGGGCAGATGTGCGTGGCCTGACGCTAGGACGGTGCCGTGGCTGCCAGGCGCAGTAGCGCGCGGCAGCAGAGGCGCGTCGTCGTCGTCCACGGGCCGCCACAGGGCTGATGCCGGCCTCTGGCAGAGTCCGGCAGACCCAGCGTCTAGCAGACTAGACGCTGCCCCTGTATCAATTTTAGAGAATGAAAGATGATGATGGAGATGGCAGTTCTGGTGATCAAAGCATGGTAGAGAAGACGGTTGATGACAGAAACTCCCAAAAGTGATGGAGACCTTGACGCATATTAGCGGGATCGGGCCAGTTGCAGTCACCTGGGTAAAAGGGGCCGACTGCATGTATCCTGCGCTGCCAGGGGGATCGGACTCGCTCAAGGAAGCGTGGCCACAAGGGAGCTGCCGTACGCAGGTCATGGAAGGCATTGCCTTTCGTTGGCTACTTCATTCCGCTAAACTTGGCGCGCTCGTTTTCCTAAATTCATCACTTGCTATCGAAATTCGGCATACTATGTGCCTCTTTCATATGTATTTGTTAAATAAATAAGTGGACCAGGGCCACGATCTTGAACTCTGGCATAACAATGTTATCGTTATATTTAAACTTCGAGAGCTCCAAAGCTGTCTTGGTAGGCTCGCGCAACAGCTCGTTTAGAATTAGGAGCTGATGTGATGCATTTAACGCGCGTTATGGAATAACGACAAGTTGAAGATTGGGCAAGTTGAAGCACGGATGGTTCCGGTTTTACCATTTCCGGTTCCCGTTGGTTCGCAGAGCAGCATGAAGATGACGGTTAACTGTGTGTATTCAACCTTTGGATTACTGTTGTGCTCGGAAATACAGGCCTATAATCGTTACGATTTATTGATTTCGCTCGCAAAGCATACATACGCGGCTTCAACACGTCATAGGCGGCAAGCATATTGTGCTGCTTGGGGCATGTTCACCCGTGTCGCTGGAAAGCAAAGGGTTGGCTGTGTCGCAGGCAATCTCTCAGATAAGATATGATTCACGTTTGATACGATAACGTTTACCTTGTGATGCCAATAGAGAGTTTTAGCAGACGGTTGATAACGTGGCTTGCGTCGAACCGTATCAACCGGAACCAATTAGTGGATAAGATTCTGAGTCACGCACCATTGCAATTGGTTCCGATAGGCACGATAACTTTATCAACGGTATACTAAAACTCACTAATAGCACGACTCAATTCTGTGCGCTCCCACAAGGTTCGTACGTACTGAACACAATTACACGGCTTGCCTCGCTTCCTTCACTGGACGTTTGGGCGTCGTTTCCAGTGGCGCGTTCCCCCTTTGTTATCCTACGTGACTGCACAGGGTTGGCAACAAACGGTGCAGCTCTACTGTAGTCAGGGGGCAGGAATTGGTCCACTGACCAACGGATGGCTGAGCCCGGGAGGTCACGCTCGGGGACAAGAGTATCGCATTGACGGCGCGCCAAGTCCGTTCTCTAGAGTGTTCCTATATTAACTCTATGCGTGCTGCAAGATCTCGCGTTCCCGCTGGTAGGCGGGGCAGTCCACAAGTAGGTGGTGTAGGTCAGCGCGCACATTGCACGCGGCACAAAGGTCCGGCGGTCAAGGCGCTGCCTCATAACTGTGATAAACGCAATGTTCATTCGAAAACTTTTGGTCTTGACTCAAGTTTTGGAACTTTTCGATAACTAACCGTTTTTTCTTGAAAACAAAGTTATCATGTGAACGGGACACTATCTTATTAGCTCACTCAAGATTGTATGCCACTGCGTTAGCAGGTAGGATGAAAAGTGTTAATACAATAACCTTATCTCGTGAACAGGATAAATCGCACTGCTTTCTGCGAAATGGAAAGTCAGAGGTGCCAGTACCTCGATCAGGTGAGTTGTTTGCTTTGATGGCATTTCACAACGCGGAAGGGGGCTAATCGCAAAGAACATTAAGTAGGGAAAGGGCACACAGAAATGCGTCGTTGGACTACTCCCTGCTTGAAATTATCCTCGTTGAAATTGAAATTATGCTTAGGGTGCTAAGTAGCAGGTATGGTATTTAACTTACTAGTCCTGCTATGGCATCACTATTTGGGAATCTCCAGCCACTCATACTGAAGTGAGTTAAATTACCCTTTCACTGACCTCTACCCTTTGTGTTTACAATGACTTTGTAAAGGAGCAGCTAGGTGTTTGCTCTCACAGGTCCAGGACTGATCCAATGCCTTTCTAAACCGGAATGAAAGAAATGTTCTGTTGTTGTTGTAATACTAATAATTTTATTATCCACAATCAACAATCAAAACAGAACAGACCCGCCTAGTGAGGAGGGTTGTGAGTAATAATATTAGTTTACTTACCGACGAGTATTAATATTAAATAATAATATTAATAATAAATTTTGTTTTACCAAGTGCCTCGAAGGAGGTTAAGGCGAAAAGCTACAAGGAAGTAGCTTGACGCGGCCTCGCCCCCTCGGTTGACATACATCAAAATATATAACTAGACTAGTTGTGCATTCGTTGGACAGCAATAATAACGATGAATAGTGTTATGTGGTGATATCAAAGTGAAAAATAATGATACTAACTATTACAAAGACGTGAATATAATGCAAAGTGTTGTTATAAGTTTAGCTACGAACGGTGTACTAAACATGGTGTCCTAAATAATATAAAGCGATCTAAGCGAGGCGAAGTGCTTCAGTGCTAATGTCCTTTGCAGATGTGTGTTGATAAGATGAGGCAACCTGTGCGATAAGAGATGTAGGCCCAATGTTCTTGGGCGCCCCATGTTATAAGGTTCCTTGCTGCATAATGCAAAAAGGTGTTGATAGTTGTGGACCTTGCTAAGTAACGAAAGTATTATGTTGCTTGTGTGACATGTTATAAGTGCTTGCTAAGCGATAGGTGTAGAGATTTGTTATCTTTATTACGTTAGTCACTTAGTAGGGTGTAACTAAGGAGTAAAAGTAACATTTTCGTTCCCAGCAGAAGTAACGGAGGAATTATGTATTCTGACTGCAACGTCACTCAAATTTGCGTCAATCAAACCAGGCTGGACTCGACTCATATTTATATATGTATATATATGGCATATAATCATCAAAATACACATATGAATACATATCATATCATAAAAAAGACATTTCCTTAGTTTAAAAAAATAAATCTCATCACAGTTAGGGGGGACAGCCTATTTTCACATGTGTTGACCATAGTGTGGTAGCATTCTCACTGTATTTGTTGTTACATTCCAGGAGCCAAATGGAAGCAACATAGAGTTAGATGGATACTTCACAATAGTTTCAAAAGCTTCAGCTTCGCCTAAATCGTTATTCGAATGCACGATGCTTTCACCTGATATTACGTGCCCTGGCTTTCATTGCTACGCAAAGTAAGACTGAATAGTGTATACATAATTCCCACACGTGGTGTCACATTACCATACATACAGCATCTAAGATGGGAAATAGAAATCATAGTAGCCGAATCGTAAGTTAACTGGCATTAAAATTCACCGAAAATAAGCCGAAATGTGCGAATTAAACCCCTAAAAGGCACCATGTCAAATCCAGCTCTTTCACGATGCAGCAACCACACTGCACATAAAACGCAGCGCTAGCTGAGAAAAATCAACATCGACATTCATGCAATTCAAGAAGTTCAGTGCAAATGGATGAAAGTACTCACATCCCTGTTTTGAGATTTACGTCAGCTCACGAATTCCGAACAAGCCGCGATCTCCATAGCTGCTCAGGCTATACCCGAGACAAAGAGAGTAGGATACGAGAGGGATACAAGAAGTTCCCAGAAAAAATAACCAAGATATTGACTGGATTGATAATTACGAATACTGAACACTCATTTGAACTTGAGTCCTCCTGATACTATCATGAGGATCGCCAATATGTCTTGCGTTACAAAAATCTTGATTGTCATGCACTTTCGCAGCATACGCAGGACGTACTTTAGGCACCCACATCACATGTGCTACACCTTTGACCCAGTTCAACATGTGCATCCGGAGAGCAACTTCAACAAGTGCAAAGCACCGTGGTCATGGGGTAGGATGCCGGTCATGTTGCGTTGACCATCGCACTGATGAACCGTTGCTTCCCGCAGAACTCATTCTAACTGCGTCTTGGAACCCCACCGACATTCTGGCATTATCCAAGTCCGAGAAATTTCCCGTAATCATACACAGAACGGAGACCTGCCCTCCGGACAAGCTGTCTTCTGTAACAGCGGAGACTGGAAGAAGCTACGACCTCTCTGTCACTCAGGTAGAAGTCAGACAGGACGGGACAGTTATCCCTTTATTCACGCGAGCGATGTTCCACATAATACTCCAGCGGAAGATCCGAAAATGTCATAGCTTTGTAGTGCTACGCAAGCGCTGAACGTCATGTCTCTTTCGTGCACAGCTAACCTTCTCCAGCGCAGACACAGAATATCCCGTAGCAGACGAGAGACAACATTCCTTTACCGTGTGAATGCCCAACATAACACATAGCGGAACGTCTGCTCCGTGAACAGTTGTTTGTTTTTTCTTCCACAAAAATATTCCATGAGGATGTCGCTTCGTGTGTATGCAGAATGTGTGAGAACTTCCCACCCCAACTTTTCAGTTGCGTACCTGTTGCCGTGCTGCTTTGTTATCCGGTCCTGTCTGCTTACTAAATAGGGCATAGTTTCTTAATATCAATGTCACATGGACTAATTTAGTGTCATTTTCGTGAAGTGCACTCCTCCCAAGCGAATGTCACTTTCACTACGTGCTTGCTACACGGCTTAAGCAAGTGTCTCTAAGCAATGATGGCATTTACGATATGCTCTGGTCTCCCTTCAAATCCGCGTATTGATCTTTCGATCTATCGCGGTGGAGGGAGGCGAAAGGGAGCCGGTCCTTCATATTTCGAGAAGGGCCCCTTGATAACGCGGTCCGCCCCCGGGTGGGCCGTGTCTTGGAATGCGCGGCCCGTAAAACGGTCGTCGGGGCAACATCGCTTGCGGTGTTGTTTCCGGGAAGATTTTTTTCTAAAGATTTACGATAGATAAGAATGAACGGCGGCAAAGTTTTTCGGCGTACGCCACAATGCCTTTGTGAGACCGTTTTTCTTTGATTTAGAAACACTTCCTGCAAATCTTCTTCCAACATTGGCCTCACACATGTGCCACAACAAAAATGGCAGCCGCCAGACAGCCGAGACGGGGAAGTTTACACAGGATGTTAACGAGAGTAATGACAGGCTTTTTTTGTTACACTGTACTAAAATCATGTAAATTGTACATCGTAAACGCGCTGTTGAAAATACTTGTTCAAAAACATTGTGCTTGTCGGGGCCCGTCGCTTTTTCAGAACATTTTTACTTGCATCTGGAAGCCTGCTGTCGAGGCTACGCACCCAGTTCGCCGAAGAGAGGCGAATTGAGTTTTGGGAACTCACTAAAGCGTTGGTGCACTTTCTGAATAGTGTCACTAAAAGATGCCGTGTGACAGCACACGAATGACACAAAGTGCAAGTGTCACTCGGAGAAAGTGCCACTAAATTAATCCGTCTGACAGGGGTATCCTTCTAGGTCATAGGAGAGAAACAGAATAATCGCGAAAACGTCAACAATATGATAACAGCAACAATATTACAAAGACCATAAATCGCCTAGTAAAATGAGCTACGCGGCAGTTAATATATGACAGCATGACCGATCTGTTTCCATCTGTTTTCTAGCAAATTATCAATCGTCTGCCGCCACCTTACGCCTCGAAATGTACAGATTATATGAAGCGTGGGAAATATGCGGTCTTCGGCGGTTACCTCACTCAAGATGTAAGCATTCTACCAGAGTCCTACAAACGATGTTTTAATTCGTCTGTACCTTTCACAGACATGCCTTCAAAAGTGCCAGATGACGCTGGAAGTTCGTAAGTGCGGCTGTGTTGACGCACAGCACGAGTTCGCTGAATTCTTCGGCGCTTCAGGCTGCTCCGCCAAGCAGCGATGTACGTTTGTTACATTTCGATGCAACGAGTGAAATATGCCCATGCCTATGCTATGGCTTCATAGAAAGCACTGCACTGATTGCAGTTACACTTCATACTACCAACACGCTGTCATTTACGTTGTCATTTACGTTGTCATTTACGACGCTGTCGTTTCAGAGAATTGCGTTTTAGAGAACAGGTCACGTTTTAGTGAGTTACGTTTTAGGGAAAAAGAGTCTCGTTTTAGCGAATACCGTTTTAGAGACTCCGGGGCACGTTTTAGGGAACGCCGTTTTAGAGAAAACAGATTTCGGTTTTGGTATGCTAGCTCCGAAGAACATAAAAGATGAAAAGAGGAGGGAAGCACAGCAGAGATGAATATAGTTCTGGCTACTTGTTCGAGCGAAGACGAATTATTTTGCAACCGTCACTCCAGCTCATACATTTCTTACATAGTTTTATTACACTTAAGACATCGTAATAACCCCTGTGCTCCCTAAGCGTATCAAGACGGGGTAGTTTGTACAGGTTGAGCTTATGTTGTGTGCTTGTGTTTGTCTTGCTTGCTCTCCCCATCATGATATCCTCACGTGAGAATACAGGGTGTGTTATTTATTTTTGGAAACGCATCACATCACAGCGCGTTCAGTTAAGAAAGAAAGAAAATCAATAATAATAATAATAATAATAATAATAATAATAATAATAATAATAATAAATAATAGTAATAATCAAATAACAACACACGCTGTATATTGCTCGCAGTGTAGAAAAACTAGCAAATAATATTTCATAAATTTAATTAACTTAAAAATTATTATTACTTAAAAATTAGTTAGGATGCAGCCATACATAAACCTCACCAACTAGCCAGACCTAAACACCATACATGAACACCGGCTTCTAAACTGAGCATACAAGAAAAGGGGAAAAAAATGCGTTGATGATTAGTGGGAAGCGAAACCTAAACCAAAATCGTGGTGGGTTTCGCTAAAGCGTTATTCTCTAAAACGGTTTTCGCTGAAACGTAACCTACCGCCATCTTCTCTAAAACGCTATTATCTAAAACGAGGCTCTCTAAAACGGGATCTCTAAAACGAGGTTCGCTAAAACGAGGCTCTCTAAAATGAACGGCTCCCCTCGTTAATACGACATCCCCGATTTATGACGCTTTTTCTCGGGAACTGTTCCCACCCAATGGACCTTTTCACCATGGCTTACCCGCCTGACCTTCAGGCGCCGGAGAGCATTATCTCCGCCTTCATTAGATGGCGCAGTGTGGGGACGACAGAAGTGGGGACCAGTGGGGAGACCGCACGAATGGCGCGAGCTCGTCAGTCCCACTCCGGACCGGTTTTGGCCCTTTTGTGCTACCCACGTGGATCTGTTTTGACGCGCTCAGAGTGTGGTTCGCTGGAGAGACGTTATAGGATATGACGCGTATGTGAAAAAGGTCCATTGGCTATGCATGTAACTCTTGTTCGTTTATGTGACATATTTATATGACAATGACCGGTATTTTCAGCTCAACTAGGGGCGAACACGTGTGCTTTACCCTCGTTACAATTGACCGTTGGTCACTGAACCGTTATCCTGATCTATAATGGCCAAACCGCGCGCCCGCTCTTTCGGGTGACCCAAGATTGTCTGACGTGCTTAAAAGAGCAATATCACATGGCCATAGTGACCTGCTGCAGTCATATGACCTTCATCCACGACGTCTGCGAAGAAGCGAAAACGAACAGAGTTGTCTCGGACGAACAGAAAACCAACTTAAAGGGCATGGTAACACTCGTAACACGTGGTGTTCCGCTCGTTAATTCGAGAACTCGTTTTATGACCAAAATCCATGGGAACGGTCGTGGTCATATTAACGAGTTTATACTGTACAGCATTTCGCCTTTCGTTGTCATTCGTCTCTACATTGCAACTCGCTTCGTTTTGAGGTCCAGTAGGGATAGGGAGTCGTCGGACTTCGGCACGTAGCGACGACATCGCGTCGCCGAGGACTTTGAAAATTTTCCAGCGTCCGCAGTTTGCCGTTCCCGTGTCCCTACCGCCCGTGCGGATTCTGTCGTTCCTGCGCCACGAAGGACTCTGAAAATTTTCAGGCGTTCGGACATTGTCGTTCCCCCGTCCCTACCGCTCGAGGGGACGTGGTTAGGGACGTACTGTGACGATTTCGCCTCCTCGGGACTCTGTCGTTCCTGCGTTCCGTGGGGGACTGAAAATTTTCAGCCGTTCGGACTTTGCCGTTACCCGTCCCTACCGCACGTGGGGACATAGTTAGGGTGCGTGCTCTGCTAATTTCGCCCGGTTTGATCGTCGCCGAATACTCCTTCCTCAGCCCGGGGCGAACCACCGGTGCTTCGGATCGGACACGTACGATGTACAGGTAGCCTAGGTACCTGTGAAATGCTCCACGATGTGGGGATCGTCGCGCACTGGAGAACGGCCGCGTCGGCCTCACGCCAGGGACAGCAGGTACATTTCTGCGGACGCTAGGCCCTCAGGTGTACAAGCACTTGAGCGTCATCGTACAGGATCTTACCGTACAATCGCTTTTGTATACCCAGAACTCGCGCTGGATGAGCCATTGGCGATTTGCCGTTGACCAAATTTCCGCTCTCTTACTCCTCAGAATCGACAGCAAATCGTTTTTCCCATCCAGAACGAGTGCTGCATGAGCCGTCGGCCGTTCGCCGGTAACAGGACTTCGTCATTTCTTTCCGCCGCTGTACTCCTGAAAATCGACTTCAAATCGTTTCTTTCCATCCACAGCCAGTGCTGGATGAGCCCTCGACCACTCGCCGGTATCGTGACTATACCAATTCGTTTTTCCGCATTCGTTTTTCCGAGCACTGGATGCATCGCCGCCTAGGCGTCGGCGACGTCCGCTGTCCGTACTTCTCTCGGCCGACGGCAAACCGTTTTTCCACATCCAGCGAGGGAGCGGTGAGCTACGCTGGTACGGTGGATCTTGCGTGCTCGAGAGGTACTATACTGCACAGTCACTGCGAGCAAGAGAGTCTGCAGGAAGTCATCGTCTTCAAAGCAGCATTCTACACACAGACAGAAAAAAACACGAGCGACACAGCCAACTGCTTAAGCTTCAATTACCAACGTAGTTGGCAACTTCATTTATCAACTATGCCCCAAATGATGACATTAGTTCTGCAGGAAGCCCTTGTCTAACGGAGTGGCAAGTACTGGGCACTAATGGCAAGTATCGATAATCGGTATCGGTAACGCTACGGAGATCGCGTTACCATAAATTTGTAACGAAAATACTTTCCCGATACCGATTTTAAAAAGTATCGCAGTCCGCACTCCGATACCGAAAAACGTATCGATTTCTGTAACGGCGTTACTTGTAACAGCGATACGTACAACACTGGGTGCGTGCGCTTCTGCGCACGCTTCTTTCATGTGCTTCTTCCTTTTGTGCGACGTATAGCGTTGCGCAACCAGACGACGGGAGTTCGAGTTGGACTTGCACATAACTTCATTTTCATATTTCACATCTCATGCTTCTCGTGTAATGGGGTAGGGTACTGCTCTCAAGCGGTGAATCACCCCAGGCCATAGTCATGATTTAGTTGTTGTTGTTGTTGTTGGGTGCGTGCGTCATTGTTGACGGCGGAGCGGGAAGCTGGTCGGGTGCGGTCGACGCATTTTACCAAAACACTATTAGAAAGTACACCGACTTGCTCAATCTCTTACGCGTCCGTACTGCAGTCGCTCGAAATATGACGTAAAACGTCGCTGACAAGGGCGGAACAAACGCTCACAATGTTATGGTGCAATAGCGCCTGTGTGTCCTTCTTTGTCCATGTGGCTTTTCGTATCATCATGCCTCAAGTCACAAACCAACACGCATTTGCACCTTTTTTGCCCCCTGCGCTGATGTCGTACATGAAACCACGCACAAAGACACATCTAATCATCAGGCATAGACCAGGGGCCCTATCCTCGTCAAAACTAATCGACCTCGATTACTTTACGTCACAAGCTGTAGGGCGGGACTGCCACGAAATACTTCGCCCTTAAATCACACCCGCTTCAGTTGAAATTTATACGTAGTTTTTCTTCGCAGCCTCTCGACCCTAATCTCGGACCGTGAGCTTACATCATTTTGACGTAACAATGACGTAAAAGATTAGTTTCAAAGCTGAAAAGTATTGTAGCGAAAGATGGTCGATTACTTGGAGCGGCGACGGGTTTCGTGATGGGTCCGCATGTGCACTTCCGTTTATTGTGTTGTATAAAGTCTGTAAGTGCTCGTTACAACAAAAGATTATATCTTTCTGCATTTTTGTTTAATAATGACAGAAAAGCACCGCTGCACAACGCGCTTTATCGCGTAACACCGTTTCTCTGCGCCGATCGCGGCCTCGTATGCGTGAAAGTGGCGAGCTTTTCGAGGCGTCGTCAGAGCCGCCGTACAATCAATGTTATGGCAACATAGCGGTGTGCCCACAAAAAACTCATCCATCAAAATTCACTGTTTGTTGAGTAAAACTATCAACGCTCATTTGCGGTACCATTATCACCCCCACAGCTCACGAGCAAAAGAAGCATATTGAAATGCGACTTATCATTTCGCATATCGAGCACACGAACAGATAGAAAAATGTAAATAAATGCTCATAAATAAAGCTCAAGATTTAAAGCACGAACCGATTTCTCATAAACGCGTTTACGGCTCGTGCCACATTGTCCGCTCGACCCTTTGCATGGTCCTTTGCGGTTTTATCGTTGTGTTGCCTGCCATCAGCGCCATCTCACGGGCACATACCGCATTATAAATGTCATGTACAATCACGGTGCCACACAAACACTGCCGTCTTGCACACCTGTAGGTCATGAAAAATGACAAACAGCAAAAAAGGGAATTACGAGCGTGCTTTTCCGCGCATTTTCCACGGAATTCAGTTTTACGCCGGTAGAGTTTTCCGTGTAGAGGACGATGGTCTTCCTCTACATGAGTCCCGACCGGCGATGATGGTATGCCACGGAGAGGCGATGACGGTGGCCTATCTCCATGGCCGCGCCGGTGGAACTGAGGGAGGTGCTCCAGGCGCGTGGCCATCTTTGTCGTTGTCAACCGGCCGCTACATCACTCCCCCCCTCAGACGCGGAGCGGCGATAAAGCAGATGATGTCCGCGACTTCACTGGAGGAGGGCAGCGAGGGCGACCGTGGTTAGCATGCACGGTTGAACAGGATGACGGCACGGCAGACGGTGGCGAAGCATCACAGCTGATGAGTAATCATATCCGGTAGCCCGAGAAGAGCGAGGAAAAGAGTGAGGCGCTGGGGAAGTGGAGGTCCTGGGGTGCCGCTACTGGCACGGGAGCCGAAGCTCTGAGAGTCCCAGAGGAGGAGAGGGTGAGGCTGTGGGAGCCGTTGAGAGACGCCGAGACGCCGGCTGAAGCGTGCCGTGGCGTCGGCTGCCGCGACTGCCGCGACCGGCAGGTGAGCGCGAAGCTCGGGTGTCGCGGCCGACAGTGAAGGAGCGCCGGGGTGCGGTGAACAACGGGCTGAAGCGAAGGGTAATGAAGCTGTGATGCGCGTGTGTACCGGTTGGTAGTGCTTTGTAGGAGAGGGGTCGCTATGAAGCAGTCCGCTTGTCGAGCTCAGGAAGTCATTCGGGAATGAGCAGATGATGCTGAATGCAAGGCCCGGATGAGAGTCGTGGCAGCGGGTGTGGACAGTTGAGGTTGAGGGTACCGCCGTGCCACGGAGCTACCGTACCGGTCGGATAGGTAGTAGTAGAACGGCTTCAAAGCTGCGCGGCAGCGTGCCATCAGTGCTGGACATGCGGGAAGGTTGCCAAATTTGGGATGGGAAAAGGGCCGAATTACATCGAACTTGATGTTCATAGTTCGGGTCACCAAATGTAGAGGACGGTGGTCTTCCTCTACATGAGTCCCGACTGGCGACGATGGTATACCACGGAGAGGCGATGACGGTGTCCTCTCTCCATGGCCGCGCCGGTGGAACTGAGGCAGGTGCTCCAGGCGCATGGCCATCTTCGTCGTTGTCCATCGGCCGCTACATCCGTTTCCGACACCAAAGAACCGAAGTAGAGTGTACTAGAAGAGGGAGAGTGAGCCGACCCGCTGGCTCACCCGGCTCACCCCATGTATTTCGGTGAAGCGCGTAGTGTGAAAGCGTGTGGGGGCGCTGCGATAGATGTGGCTTGGGGAGTTGCCCAGCGTTCCGCATAAGGAGCACGTGTTTTTCGTCGTGGCTGATACCAAGGAAGTTGCTTACATGCGTGTTTGTGCGGTTGCTGTAGCCTGATGAAGGGCCTGATTTTTTCATTTAGCTTTCATCATGCCGAGGGAATCGTCATTGTCATGCTCCAGGTTATCGCTCTGTATAGTCTGGTTCGAGTGATTCTAGGTCACTCTACTCAGGTGTAAGCGCCGAAAGGAAGGTCTGGCTATTCAGCGCGCGTAAAGATGAAGAACGTAAAAAGCTCTGGGAAAGGAATCTTCACCGTGACAAGCCGCTTGAACAGCGCCGTGTGCGAGCTCCACTTCGAGGACCATTAGGGTACATTTATGCTGCAGCATCGCTGCTGGCACATGGCACATCGCTGTTTGGCGATGACGAAACAAACACATGTATCTCTGTGGGCGCGTTCATGCTGCAGCATCGCTGCTTGCCAAAGATGCACGCCATGATCATCGCCACAACAATGCTGCCAAACATGTTTGAACATGCCCGGGGACTACCTGACTTCTGGCGATGACAGGTCAAACACAGAGCTTTCTGTTGGTGCATTTACCCTGCAGCCTGGCTGCTCGCTTATCCTCGCCGCTGCTTGCCGCTCTGCTCGCTGCACCTAGGAATGTAAACATGTTTGTCTTCCTGGTATCATTGATGACTGGCGTCTTGAAATCCGACCTGCGATTGGTTGTGATGAAGTCGGTTTCCTCCTTCCCACTTTTCCTCGTTTCCATCCTTCCACAGTGAACGCTGCTAGGCGACTGATATAGCGAAAGCGAGCAGCATCTTGAGCAATCTGCAGGGTAAACGCACCCTAGCGGTTATGCGAGCAGCGATGTGCTTGAAGCTGCAGCGAGCAGCGATGCTGCAGCATAAATGTACCCTTACATTGTCCGCGATTATGTGCGCCTAATAAATGGCAATGAAGTGAGAATACCACTCGGAGTGCCGTGTGCAAAAGAAAAAAATTATTAAACGTTGTTAATCAAGTAAATTAATTAACCTATTAAACTGATTAACTAAAACTAATTAATCTCTTAGTTTAATCAAATAATAAAATAAAATAATGTAATTAGATTGATTTAGTTAATTATTAATTAAAGCTTAATTAATTATTAACGTAAACTAAGTGTGTAAATATGTATATAAATTAACGTTTTTAGTCCCATCGCTTGCTTTGTAGTGGCAGTGATAGTGGTAGCATGTTGTAGATGTGGTGTAAAATACACTACAAAGAAACTAGCTGATGTAAACGGAATATTAAGCAGATATCGTTGTGATACAAACAAGTTGTGATACAACTATTACCGGAAATATAAATGAAATGCAAGTTGTACAAAAGAGAACCTTGAGAGAGGTTGCTGGCATCGGTTCTTTATGTAATAATAACGCAAGCTTCCTAAAATCGTGTAATTTCAATAAACGAGTGTCTGCTTATTCATTTCGTAGTGAGCAGTGGTGTACACCTTTATGTAGGACTAACTACGACAAACAATTAGTACAATACACGTCCGCTTCAATCTCTAATCAACATGTTAGAATTACACCGGATCCTTCATTAATGACCAAAAAGAACCTCACTAGGTTCATCCTACATATGGACTAATCACTTTCTTCTCACTGCGCATTTAAGTTTGTTACTTTGTTATTTTGCAATTTGTTACTTTGTCATTTTGTAGTGCCGCTGCACGCTGTACATTGGGAGAGGAGCCTTCGTCAAGCCTCCTAGGCTTTTTGCTTCCCCTCCAAACCGAAAGGAAAATAAATATTGAATTGAATTGAGTGTTTCTCACGGCAACTCCCAGCTCAAAAACCGAAATCCGCGGGGTTTCACACGCGCGCAACCGCCCGACCGCGCGGCTGGCCCAAGCCAGCAGGGTGTCGAACCGAGACGTTTTTCGTTCCAGTTCTATCATAAACGGTCCGGTACCGGTTCTGCTCCGGAGCAAAAAAATAACGGTTCATACCGGTTTTAACCGGTTCCGCTTCTGGTGGGCATATTCATTCCCAGAAAAAAAAAATTAATTTTAATAGGCAGCTGTTAAATTGGTAGCTCCTGGTTCCTGTAAGTGACTGCCTGTTCAAATAGGCTTTCTCCTTTCTTGAACCGCATGATACAGACGGACTTGTTTGTCGTGATGTCATACGTAAAGTACTTTCTTGCTGGATTGGTGCGATCGCGTCCCATCCGAGTGTCTGTTGCTGCTTCTTAGCCAGCAAGCACCACCGCACGAGTACGACGCTAATCGAGAAACACCTTCACCCACAAACGCGTTTGACGGCTCCGTTTTCTTTTCTTCGTGTCTTGTCCACATACGTATCTGCCCTCGCGGATACGTAAATGTATTCAACTTCGCTGCTCTCAAACAAGGGACGCGTAGCGCGGCATTACTGAAAGAGAAGCTGTTACGTAGCCCCCTTGGGTCGCTGTTTAGTTGAGGAGTGTTTGGGCGGATGAAATTAAAACGAACACTACGGGCACGTTGGTAGAAAATCGGAACCGGTCGCATGTACCTCTTAGTTTATGTGCGTGAATGATAAAACGCTGCAAAGGGAGCCCAAGGGTCTTAGTATACCGACATACATTCCACCGTAGCCGTAACCCTCGTGAAGTAACCATGACATGACATGACATCAGAACACTCGACGTCAGTTTCGTTCGCCTATTCGTAGTCCAAACTGGCGAAGTTTCTTCTTGGACCGAAAACCGTTAGATAAATTTTTCGGTTTCCCTCCTGAGCGAAAAAAAAACCTATACGGTTTCGATCCCGTTCCGGTTCGCACCAAAATAGCGTTTCTTTTTCGGTTTTTGGTTCTGGTTTTCGGTTCGCTCCAACACCCTGAGCCAGTTCGCTCGCAGCGCCCTCGAGGCTTTCCACACGCGGCGCTTCAAGGAGAACGCTTCGGTCGGCTCACTCTCCCTCTTCTAGTACACTCTAACCGAAGCAACAAGGCAGGGCAGGCAGATCACAGGTGTGGCCTTCGGGTTCTCAGGAGGAAACACCGATAGGGCGGGTCGCTCTCCAAGATAACACGTTGGGCCATTGGTTGATAAAAGGTGTCAACCACTTTTAATATTCACGCCTTTTTCGATTGTGCACCGATGACTGAAGAGATTTGAAGTAATCGAGGTCTATTACTTGGACCAGGATAGGGCCCCAGGGAGTACTCTCAGTTAACTCGTCAACGTTCATCGCGTTGCGGGTAGCGGGTCGGGTGAGCTTTTCGAAAAAAATATGCGGGCTGCGGGCGGATGCGGGTCTCAATTTGTAACGGGACGCGGGTTGCGTGTGGAGTTGTGGATTTGAGCCTGCGGGTACGGGCGGATGGGGGTTAGATAATTCAGACCCGTGCAGGACTATACTTGGAAGCACCATCTGAACTCGTCACAATCCCGAAATCCCGTCCCAGGATCCCGGGATTGATAGCAAAAAATCTCGAAATCCCGGGACCGCAAAAATGGCTCGGAATTAACAACCCCAGTTGCCATCCATATAGGACCACGAAAGAGCTGTTTCACCTTTTCTAGCTGAATGTCTGTACTGGAAAAACTACTTCCTCAACCTACCTCATGTGTGGCGCCCTGCAGAAGGTCGAGCACATCCTAGTTATTTGAGAGTGTTACTGTGAAGCTCCTCTACAGAGTCGCTCTTTGTAGAGTCGGAAATAGCTGCAGTGGACGACCGGACTTTTGATGTCGCCAACCAACTCTGGCAGTGGCACCCATACAGTCCGCAAGAGGCGTTCCGCGAGCAGATGTTCAGACGGAGAGCAAATTTCAAAACCCAGAGGAGACAACAACAACAATAAATGGTGACGATGAGATGGGGTGTTTCACCGCGGTGGTGCGGTGCCCTACCCCATTGCACGTGGAATATTATGTGAAGATGATGAAGGAAGGATGAAAATACAAGAAAGAACTAAAGCATCTGGACCAATCCAGTGGACGACAGGAAGTCCATCAACAGGTGAAGAACTCGACGATGGAGCACAGGATCTTCATAGGGGCCAATGAGTGCAGTTAAGGTGAGCGGCCTCTTGCTGATACAGGCAAGCTCATCACACAGTATCCGCCTTTGCGGGCAGTAGAGTGCACATTCCATAAGAATGTGCTGGGCGGTCGCCACGATACCGCAGGTGGAACAAAGGCTTGTGTCACAGCATCTGATCATGCACTTTAATTTGCGAGGTGAAAGCCACATTGAGACGGAGTCTACGCATGAGGGAGGTAAAATGGCGTAATAGACGGGCAGGGAAAGAAAACGACAAATATGTGTCTACCGAATACATGAGAGATTGAGCCGTGATGTCCCGGCGCCATTGCTGCAGAGCCAGGGGTTGAAACCACGCAGCTAGTAGGGTTCTTCTGTCACCTCTCGACAGCACAATGGGCACGGCTGTCGGGGACTCGTGGGCAGCCGTTGCTACTCGGTCAGCCTCCTCATTGCCTCAGTGACCTGGTCCACTGCAGGGAAATATGATGACCTTCATCATGTAGGCGCTGAACTTGGTGGAGAATGTCTACCACGATGGAGGCTAGCGACCCACGAAGCCCCATGGTGGCCACACATTGCAGAGCAGCCCGTGAATCGATGTAGACGACCCAGGCACGTGGAGCAAGTTGGGATATCTGCTGCAGAAAGAGTAGAATGGCATACAGCTCCGCCGATGTTGATGACGTACGATGTGAGAGACGATATCCACGTGCGACTGCATGAGATGGGACGACAAAAGCACACGACGAACCCTCCCGTGTGGAGTATCCATCAGTGAAGACGGCAGTGCGGTCAGGATATTTAAGGTGCATCATGTCCGCTGCCAACTGTTGAAGAACTTAAGGTGGCACTTGATGCTTTGGAACCTTGAGGTCAGGGACAGATAGAGAGAGTGATGGGAACAGAAGCGACCACGGAGGGGTTGTGGGAACTGTTGAGTGGATTGTGAACGGAGGAAGCTTAAGCCTCACTTTCATTAGACACTTGAAGACAGCACTTTGGCTTCGCCGATAGATTTGTGCTAGAAAGGGATGACGACGATGGTGCGTTCTGAGGCGAATGTAATGGCGACACAGCGGACACAGTCGAGCCAAGTGGAACCTGAATTTCGTGGCTTAACGGTTTCGAAAGCTTGTTTGCCCCCCAACTGTTTCTTCCACTTCGTTCCTTTTTCCCATCAGTTTCGTCGTCCCAAAGCATCTCAAAGAGGTTAGCTGTAAATGCACTAGAGAAGCTAACTCTAGCTTGGTAGCATTACAATTTCAATTTTCTTTTTCATTACTTCACCTTCTTTCATATGTTGAAGATGCAGAAGGGTGAAAAGCACACAAACGAATCTTCTGGAGCACTTCGTCGCCCGCGATACTGCGAGTTATGCATGTCACCGAAATTGTAACATGTTGATTCTAGTAGATCTTCGATGTTTGTAACGTTGTTGGTGTGTGTCACATTTGAGCATACTTTTCGCATGCAAATGAAACCACCATAGCACGCTGCATGGAGGATCTCGCGAGCAATAAAACGTTCCAGATCTGCGAAAAGAAGTGCCGGGCACCATGCAAGTAAGTACCACCACTTTTTGGCATGTAATTTGCAATTAGCTTAACTTGTGTCAGGTTCATCCGCCTAGAATATCAAGCTTTGCTCTTTTTTTTTTCTCAGAGAAGCGTCGTATGATGTTCGGTTAACAGGCATCGGAACTGCGCCGGTAAGTTTGAGCTCGTCATGATCCATTTCTTGCAAATATGCTATTGCCCACGCCGTAAGCGGGTCTGCAGTGCAATTGTACATCAACCGACGTAAGTCTCCAAGCGGGTGGACTGCGAAAGGTGCCGGCCGTGTTTCTTTATTCCGTTGCTGTCCCGAGAGTTCAGGACCGTGGGCCTAAAATGCTAACAGCGTAAAATGGATACAGAAATGGGTGTGAAAATTTGGAACCACATTCAGGACACATTCTACACGAAGCTCGATTGCCGCATCACACACGCAACAACTCAGAACATTCATGTTGCACCCCCGTAAGCGGTAGAGGAGGGTCGTAGCCAACTGTATGGGGAGCGTCTCTCACAAGCACACGCGTCCACATTTCTTATATTACTTTTATTACTAAAAGCAACGGTATTCTCTTGTATCAGCCGCGCGTATAATGGCATTTCACCCAAGAGCAAATATAAGTGGCACTGTAAATTAGCAGCGAACCGTATTGGCTTTGTTTTACAGGTATACTTTGCAAGCGGCCACCACCTCTCGTTCTTTATTGGGCGATTACTTGCTTTATCTCTCAGAATTTGAGCTGTATACTGTGTCGAGCGTTGTGCACGTGTCTGCATGCAACATGGTGTTAACGTAGGCGCACCCTCTCTTTCTGCAGGTGCCCTCGTACTCCAAAAAGGCACAGTAAGAAAAGAGGATGAGATGCAGATGAAATCAGAGAAACCTAAACGCAACCTCTATTGCAGAAAAAAACGAATGGTTCTGAGATTAAAGTTCTCTTCCGACACCCAGAAGATTTTACATTACCAACCCAAACTTAGGGTAAGCAGCTTCCCACTTGAGTAATACTGTGTTGGGTAGTTCACACTGCAATGAATAATAACGATGAAACTACTGTGACAGCACAACGAGAGAGAGAGAGAGAAATACATGATGACGATGATATGGGGATGACTTCCGCTCATTGAGCAGAATGCTACCCCATTGCTATTGGGTAAAAATGAGAGGATGGTGATGAGGATGATGCTGAGGACGCTGACAGGGTTTTAGAGAGAGTCGATCAGGCCGGTAGCACAACGAGATTCCAACACACGTTCTGACAATCAAGGCTGAAAATGAGTGCTTTGCAGGGGGTGACCCTTTTTGAAGTTGCTTGATGCACCAAACACTGTCAAACGAATCAAGAGATGGACTCACTTAAAGCGTGTTCAGTACCCTGTGTGGTGGCAGCGGTAAATAACTTATGTACACATATCCTGTAATATGTCCATATATCAGCTAAAATACTTTAACCTTCACGGCTTCAGCCACGTCTGTTTGGCATTTTTGCCATAAATGTCTAAAAAGATTGGCACTACATTGAAGCAAAACCTTTCTCGTGAAATGGCGCTGAGAGATTTGGTTGTGTTTTCGATAGCTCTTTTGTGTTCCTGTTCCACACGACACAATATATCATTTTGTTTCCGTGTGGCGAACCATAAGGTTGCAAAACCCAAACTTAAATATGTCAACAACACGTACACAGTGGCTTTGCAGTTCCCTGCCTTGTTCCGTCCTGTCCACTTCTTTGCGTATCTGTTACTCCCTCCTCGCAAACTCGAGGAAATGTCGCCATTTACAAATTAGCCCCGATATTCGTATTACTCAGCATCAGATACAGCTCCGTACTTCCCAGGACACTGGCGGATGCACGGCAGAAAATACAATATGGTAAAATCTGATATAGTAGAAGAGAATGGCATGACTTTTCATTATATTCAGTGGGGCTTAACTTATGAGAGTCTGGGTTTGTTAGGACAAATCCGCCTATAACGAACATCCGGATATAACGTACCACATCTTTTGCTTCGTCGAGAAGTGAAAAATCCAGCTACCTAGTGGAGTAAATTGAAGCAGCAGCTTCAACGTCGGGAGCCGCCCATATTTCGAAAGGACACCGTCTCTCTATTCGGAATATCGGATGCCCCGACCTGATGACTCCTGCTTCAATATATCTCGTTTTGTTTGGTCTACCTACATTATGAATATGCAGAGCTTCACTCTCAACAGACCTGGTTATAACACGCTATCGGGTACAGCTAACCAAATTTAAAGCAAAAAATGTTGTTTTATTAGAACGGTACCAACTGACTTTTGTGGCGCCGAAGTCGGATAGTTGAGTTCCACCTGGCATAGAGCAGAAATAATCGTGTCTGGCCCCTCTCGTGAAAGCTTTCTCTTGGAATTCCTCCGCCGCTACCGCGCCTTTTTACTGCAATCTTCCACCGCATGAGGCTGAACGTTGCCTCTGCACCTGCCTTTAAACACCGTCTCGGTTTCCACCTCGTCTTCCTTTAGCCCTACTTGTGCAGTGCACGGCGACCTCTCCGAGTCTGCAGGGCGGGTTTCTTTGGTTTCGAAATTGAAGGTTATCGGCACTGTTGAGGGGGGCGAAAGGCAAACAGACATTGCGAAGGCCATAGATCCGTCCAAGCAGACTGTGAACGCGACAGTGAAAAACAGTGGAGGCTCTTCTTCATTCTTTATTTTGGATATACCGTAGTCTGGATGCAACATACTTTTTCTGCTAGATTATGAAGCTCTGTTGTATCGAGCTTGGACTGTAATTGAAGTCAAAGAGGATAGCAGGGCATGTCTGCACGAATGGAAAGTAAGTAAAAGAAATAAGAAGGAAAAGCTCTGTTCTCTCTGTTGCTCTCTGAGTTCCTGTACCTGAGTTCTTTATTTTCCATTTAAAGGAACTGTAGAGTGAAATGGAAACACCCTATTTTTATGTTCGGCACCAGGAAGGACTTGACTTGGTGACGATGACGCACGCAAGCATGCTTTTCATATTGGTGAATTTCAAAGATTGATATTTCCGCGATCGCGGCCCCAACAGACGTCTGCCACGCGAAACTAGTGGAAGCCACCCCAGATTGGTGGACATGTATCACCACGTGACACTGAAATACTGTGTTTTTTTGCTTCCGTGTTAGCGTCGCGAAGCAACTGTGGCTATGAGCGGCGTACAGATGTGGACAGATGGAGAGAAGACAGCAGGAAGGAGTGGGGGACAGGCGGGTTAGTATGCGTCTTTGGCCGACTTCAGGGGGAACTGTGCGACATTAGTCTGGAAAATCTTCAGAAAACCCAGGAAAACCTCAGGCAGCCCAGCCGGTAGCAGGAGGAATACTATGTAACGCATTTGCGATAGATTACTAATTACTATTAAACATGTTTTGAAAAAAGCGCGGCACCTCCTGATTAGTTAGGTTCAAATCCCTGTACGAACGTCATGCGTCTGGAGTGGTCTCCAACGACGTCTGTTGCGCCACCTGTTGGCCTCTCGAAGCGTCGTCTGGTCAGACTGCTCTTCCGCCATTATCCATGCCCCGTCTGAACTGGCAACTCCAGCAAGGCGGACGCCACCTAGCGCTCAAGTTTAGAACTGCTGAAAACAGGTCCAGACGTAGTAGACAAGCCCCCTTCGATGGTACGGAAGGCATTACGCGTGTTTTGCGAGCGGCATGTGTCCACATAACAGAAAACGTGTGTCGAAGGAATTCGGTAGCGTACCGCAGTGCTATCTACCAGACGGAAAGATAGATCAGTATCTTTCCATCAATTCCCACACGGTAACGAAAATCACCCCGACCAGCTACAGCGTCCAACAAATCGCCGCAAAGCATGGATAGATTGCCTTCGCATCGGGAAAACCGTCCCAGAACGATGCTTGTCTCCTCTAAACATTTGCGTGATGAAGATTACATCTTGCCACGTAAGAAGGGAGTTGCCTCAGGACAGAAGCCGCCGATATTTCGAACAGAGACTGTTCTTCTTCTGGGCCCAGAAGAAGAACAGTCTCTGTTCGAAATATCGGCGGCTTCTGTCCTGAGGCAACTCCCTTCCTACATTCTACCGGTTCGCTGGATTTCTACCCATCTATCTTGCCACGTAAGTTTCACTTACAGTAAACACAGCTCGTTCAGTGTGCAAATATCGTGGGTCCCCACGCGCACTCCCATCAGTGTAGCTACGTTGATTCAACCATGCTATCCCAACACTATTGAAACACAAGAACTGATTAACTGCAGTGAAAGCTAGTGCGATGCTATTAACACAGGAACCACAAGTGATACTGCATTCGCCCACTTGCGTGTAATCGCTTCGAAAAGAAAGTGAAAATCTAAAGGAGCTGAGATCTATGTGGCTCTGGTCTCCAGGCGGCAGTGCGCGAAAACGAGTGTCATCATTCATGATGAGAATCTGCACAAATATGCAACCTGCAATATGCAAGGCGGCCAATTAATATTTGTAGCCATGATTTGTAGCACGTACATTTCACAAATAGACGCTAAGTTTTCAACATGCTGGCGCTAATTACATTGACGAAAATAAACTTTACTTACTGGTAAGCAGTAATGCGGCGACGTGTTTACACTTTTCTGACTGACCAGCTGTGCAAGAACAGAAACACTTAATGACCTATGTGGAGTTTCACTGTCACGTGATTGAAACGAGAACACAGCTTCCACGGTGTGCGGCTGCTTGTATATGCCGGAAGTTTGCAGGCAAAGTCCGACGCCTTTTACTTCATGAACTTCGTTTCGCGTAATGCCACCAAGGATAATGTGTTTTACTGCCAGCACACGTTCACCCTCAACGAAACAACGCGACTCGACCGTGCAACCGAGGAATTTCATTATCGCAGGGAGCGTATGGGTGCCGACGGACCTGTTTTCGGACGCCATTTTGAAATGTAGCAGCGCCCTCTGTGGTTGTTGAAGTTGCCATGAGTGAAAGCCGTGAAAATCGCTTTTCTATCGCTGCTGCGCGTAACCTCGCACCCAACTAATTTCTGCAAATGCCTGGTTTACGTTGTAGTGTCCCGTGATGCACTAACCGTGCATCTTCGACGCTAGGCGACCGCTGCCGGCCGTAGTTTGTTCTGACAAGGGGGAGACCCGAGACAGGGGAAAAATTAACAGACAATAATGTTGTCTGTTAATTTTTGGCGTGTCTCCGGTCTCCCCCTTGTCATTATGAACCAGCTAGTCTGCGCCCTTTCACTGTTATCGTAATTCGTTCTATTGGCTAATGTAGTTGCTTCAGTTCTCAATGAACGGCGCGGGAGTCGCATCAGGGTTGTCGCATATTGGGAGTCCCCAAATTTTGCTTGGGGCGGCAATCTTTAAAATTCAATTGCTAAAAAGATACTCAATGAACAGCACACCTTTTTTGTGGATGCGGCATACAAGACCAAGTTACAAGGTTTCAGAAAAAATATACTTTTTGTATGGGTTTACCATTCACTTCACAGTTCCTTTTATGGAAAGCAGTGGCACCGGTAGCAGAGAAAAAAATTGCCGCTATCCATAGAGGAAATACTTTTTCGCTACAAACTTGAAATGTAGCGTGATTTCTACAGTCCGCCACTGCAAAAGGTGGTGGTGGTGGTGCTAATGAAAGAGCCTTATGGCTAGATGTGAGTGCGGGTAAGCAAACTTGGACCCGCACCCGCACAGTACCCGCGCGTGTGTGACCCGCACCCGCACTCGCAGTGCTGTCTGTATACCCGCATTGGGACCCGCAGGGGGAAGTGAGCGGTATACACGCGCTCGGCCGCCAGCTCGAACCCCCGTTTTCTTGTTCACTCTCTGGGTGATGAAGATGACGATGCGGACACGATACACCAGCCTTACCCCAAATCGATGGATGCGTTCCTTCTGTTCGTTATTGAACGTCCACTCGTCCCCTCGTCCACTTTAAACAATGGAAATTCTGAGTGTTGGCTACGTGTCTCGGACGGCTTCAATCGTATGCCAATAAAACTGCAATTCAACAGAGAGCCATATATGTCTGCATTAATAATCGAACTCACCCACCAGCACTTGCTTACTGCAGTCTGGCACATGGATTTATGCGGCCAACGACATAGGGCTCTGCTGAGCTCGCGTGTGACAGAGAGGGATCACTTAGTTGGCGATGGAGTGCGGGTAATGCGGGTATACCTGCATTACTCGCTGTCGCATTGCGGGTACACCCGCATTTTACCCGCTACCCGCGGCGATCCCGTATTCCTACCCGCAAATCGTGACGATGTGCGGGTAACTGCGGATACCCGCGGGTATACCCGCACCCGCGCTCAGCTCTACTTATGGCTAAGATCAAAGTGTAGTCCGCCTTGCAAAAAGTAACGAACATGGCGGCGGAGCCACTAGTAGTAACGCTGCTCTGCTGAAATTGCACAGCGAACTTTGACTTTGACTTTGAACGTATAGACGCAGACATTTCCAGCAGTTAGCGTCAATGCAGGTAATTTTCAAGAGACACTGTGCATTCGCAATTCCATGCATCGTAACTAGTATGTTAACACACATGTTAAATATCGAAGAACACAAACTTTACATGTGACTAACATCTCGTACACATTGATGTCCACCATTCATTACAGTTCCTCGTACGAACATTTACCTGCCAATTCTGATGCTTATGTCAATTAAAGTAGAATATATATAAAAAAGCCGTTGGCCATCAGCATTATCGTGTATGGGCTATTCCGCCATATCCTGGGCACAGAAGGCGCAGCAGCGTTGTAATAAGTTAGCCGGCGCTGGGCGCCCTCTTGTTGAAGTTACATGCATTGGATCGAGAGATCCTCGTTATTGGCATTGGTTCCTGATCCTCTTGCGGAGCATAACACCGACTTGCATTGTAAATTACTCAGCCAGCAAACCTTACTTTGATACATGCAGATTATTGAGGTTTTCGGTTACCTTGGTGGTTACCTCGGAATGTGGCTGGGATTCTCACTTTTCTCCTTCCTCAAAATCATCCAAGAAAAACTGGAAGATGTACTCTTCGGAGCGACACCAATTAAAGAAGTCACCTCATTGTAAGTGCAAAGTTTAAATTTGTCCTGAGTAGACCAAAGGGCCACGTACACTCATCTCCCTCACCCCAGGTGACGAGAGATTGGTAGCGGCAGTAAACATCCTGAATTCGGATGTCATGTTTCATTGTGTCTGAGCGTTACGACTCCTTGAATTTATTCCGGGCATATTTCAATCTCTTATTGAAGCTCATGTCTATCTGTCATAAACAATTTCAGGATTCCAGTGATGAGAAATCCAGCAGGTGTCACAAAGCCAATTGTGCGGCGAAGAATGATATCATGACGTGGAAGAATATCGTCGAACTTCAGTCTGACAACAGACGTATGGCACCTGTAAAATAAATGCAGACATGCTTTATGTTGTCACACACCTTATAGTTGACTGAGAAATCGTGCCTACCCTTCACTGGCTAAAGGGGACACAACAAGAGAATCGGCTTTCCCCTACTATTTTTTAAATATAATAAACATATCCCCCCCCCCCCCCCCCACACACACATCTTGTGCTGACACCACTGTGTGCTCATTGCATCCTTCAGAAGCCTATATTGACCCGATCAGTGTGTACTGCATACTGCAGGTCACTTGCAGCGTAAACTTAAAAAGCCATTTAGTGTAGCGCCCAACGAACACAATGACGTAATCTGAGTCTATAGTTACCGTTTGCAGCGCATGCATTATCAGCGTGACCATTCGATTTGCAGCACACGTTCCGTTTAAGCACTTGCAGTAAATTGTTGCTGCTTAAATCTTCCGTGTTTGCCCTATGCTTTCATACCATTTGCGGCATTCAGTTGTACATTATAGTGCATGCTATGATCCGAGAGATTAGACTAAGTAATCGCACAATGAGTACCATTCCCCTCCGCCTACCATCTCTGACGGTCTTGTAGAGCGAGAAATGAGGCGACCAGGCTCTACTGAGGTTGATGGGTTTAATGACGGTTAATGGCGATGAACCGAAAACGAAAGCTCGGGCCACGCGCAGTGCTGCGCGTAACCGATGGCGGTGCTGGTGATGATTATGACGCTGCTGCTACAGGGCTCCCCCCCGTGGCGGATGACAAAGCTGGCGAGGAGGGCCGAGGTTGGCGGAAAGGTCGGGCGCCGAGGCGAAGGAGTGCAGGAGCCGGACCCGAGGCGGCGGGCGGCTCGTAGTGTGTGAGCTGCGGCGCCCAATGCACTCGACGGGGAGGGGGAGGAATGCTGGAGACAGGAGGTGAGGACGGACGTAGGGAGGGCGGGTCGGGCGATACCAGAGGTGCCGACTCCAGGAATGCGGGCTTGAGCCTGTCGATGGCCACAGTGTCAGGTCCCCGCGGAAGATCGAGGCGAAAAAACTTCGCGGCTCGCGAGATGACCTTGTAGGGGCCGTCATAGGGAGGCTGCAAGCTGGAGCGCACAGAGTCCCGGCGGACGAAGACGTGGGTGGCTTGATTAAGGTCGGGGCTCACGAACACGCGTGTTGCGGGAGCGGAGCGGGTAGGCGTGGGCTTGAGGTCCCGGAAGAGCTGGCGGAGACGGTCGATGTAGGAGGAAGGGTCGTGCACGAGCGGGGCCGAGGGGGTGAAGAATGATCCGGGAAGGCGGAGCGGGCAGCCGTAGACCATGTGGGCCGCGCTGCAGTCATCCTGGCGGATCGCGGCGCGAAGGCCAAGCAGGACGAAGGGTAGACGCTCGGGCCAGGTTGTGTCGCCGTGGTCAGTGGCGCGGAGGGACGCCTTGAGCTGCCGATGAAGGCGCTCGACCAGGCCGTTGGCAGCCGGATGGTAGGCCGTGGTTCGGATGTGATGGGTTCCGAGGGCGCTGCACAGGTGACGGAAGAGGGCCGATTCAAACTGGCGTCCTCTGTCCGTGGTTACAGTGGACGGGACGCCGAATCGGGAAACCCAGGAGAAGAGGAATGCGTGGGCCACCGTCTCTGCCGTGATGTCAGGGATCGGCGTTACCTCCGGCCAGCGGGTAAAGCGGTCGATGCACGAGAGCAGGTAGCGGTAGCCTTTGGCCGGAGGAAGCGGGCCGACCAAGTCGATGTGGACCTGGTCGAAACGTGCATCTGGCGGAAGGAACCGCGATGGAGGCGAGATGGTGTGGCGGTAGATTTTGGACCGCTGGCAGGCCAGGCAGGCCCGCGCCCAGTCACGGACGTCGGCATTCATGCGAGGCCATATGTAGCGCTCTGCGACGATCTTTTGCGTGCCGCGCACGCCAGGGTGGGACAGCGAGTGGAGGGCGTTGAAAACATGCCGGCGGAAGGCCAGGGGAACGAAAGGGCGCGGGGTACCAGTAGAGGTGTCGCACCATAGACTTGCCGTCGAACCGGGGAGCGAGATCTCCCGAAAAGTGGTGGATGAGGCGGGGGATGAACGAAGGGCGGCGAGCTCTTGATCAGCCTGTTGCGCCTGGGCGATGCCGTCCAAATCGACCGCGGGGGGCGGATGGAGAGCATTGACGTCCGGCCGCGAGAGTGCGTCGGCAGCGGCATTGTCTTCGCCTGCGACGTGTCGCACATCGGTCGTGAACTCCAAGAGGTAGCACATGTGGCGGGTTTCACGAGGCGAGTGGTTGAGGGAGGCCGATCGCAGGGCGAACATGAGAGGCTTGTGGTCGGTGTACAGCACAAACGGGCGGCCCTCGAGAAAATGGCGGTAGTGTCTGCATGCCAGGTAGGCGGCGAGGAGCTCACGCCCGAAGGTGCTGTAGCGTGTTTCTGCTGGCGAGAGGCGCTGGGAAAAGAAACCGAGAGGTTTCCAGTGGCCATCCTGACGCTGCTGCAAGACTGCGCCGACAGCAGCAGTGGAGGCGTCGACGAACAACGCTGTCTCGGCGTCAGGACGAGGATGGTGGAGCAGCACAGCATCTGCCAGGGCCTGCTTGACCTCTTCGAACGCGCGTTCTGCTGCCGGTGTCCACTCCAGAGGGGCAGCACGGGCCTCTTTCGGATGGTCAGCGCCGAGAGCTGCGTAGAGAGGCTGGAGCAAGGCAGCACAGCGAGGCACAAAACGTCGGTAGAAAGTCACGAGGCCGAGGAATGAACGAAGTCCTTTGCGAGAAGTGGGGGCAGGAAAGTCTCGGATGGCCTGGACCTTGGATGCGAGTGGCCGGATGCCTTGCGGGGTGATGGTGTGTCCCAGGAAGGTAAGGGTGGTAACGCCAAACTCGCACTTCGCGGCATTGATGGAGACTCCGTAGTCCTCCAGGCGCGAGAACAGGGCGCGCAGATGGGCGCGATGAGCCTCCGGAGATGGACTTGCGACGAGGATGTCATCCATGTATGCGAATGCGAAGTCCAGGCCGCGGAGCACTTCGTTGATGAATCGTTGGAATGTCTGCGCAGCATTACGCAGGCCAAAGGGCATCCGCACGTATTCAAAGAGGCCAAAAGGGGTGGTTATGGCAGTCTTCGGGATGTCAGGGGGATGGACGGGAATTTGGTGATAGGCTTTGATGAGGTCTATCTTGGAGAAGATGGTCGCTCCGTCAAGATTCGCGGTGAAGTCCTGAATATGGGGAAGCGGGTATCTGTCCGGTACCGTGACGATGTTGAGTGCACGGTAGTCCCCACATGGGCGCCAATCACCAGGTGTTGCTTTGGGCACCATGTGGAGAGCGGAAGACCACGGGCTGGAGGAAGGCCGAATGATCCCCAGTTCGAGCATGTGCTCAAATTCCCTCTTGGCAATGACGAGGCGCTCCGGAGCCAGCCGTCTGGGGCGAGCGAAGACAGGGGGGCCCCGTGTCACGATGTGGTGAGTGACGCTGTGGCGAGGTGGGCAAGAGGCGTGCGATTGGCGCAGGACAGCGGGGAACTCCGTGACAATGTCGGCGAAAGCAGTGGGCAACGGTAGCCGAATGGTGGGACTAATGGCGGCTATATGCGCTGGGGCTCCATAAACGTGCAAAGAAGTAGTGTTGTCGACGAGGCGCTGGCGTCTAATATCCACAAGAAGGTCGAAATGGTGGAGGAAGTCGGCGCCAAGGATTGCGAAGGGGAGGTCGGCGATGGTAAAAACCCAACGAAATACTCTGCGCAGGCCGAGGTCAAGGGTGACGGAGCGTTGACCGTAAGTTGAGATGGTGGACTTGTTGACGGCCTGCAAAGCCAAGTCTGGTTGTCGGTGTCGTTTTTCTGCGGGGGTTGGTGGAACGACGCTCACGTCAGCCCCGGTGTCCACCAGGAAGCGACAGCCGGACACGCGGTCCGTGATCCGGAAGAGCCGGCTGTTGTCGCCCCCAGCCATGCCAGCCGTTAATGGTTGGGGGGAGCGTTTCCCGGCCACGAGCAAGGGGCCTGGCAGTTCCTTGCGGCATCGCCGAATTTTCGATGATACCAGCAGAAGTGGTGCTGAGAGGGCGAAGGAGACCGTTGACGGGATGGCGAGCAGCGACGGCAAAACGGGCGCCGAGGGGAACGTGGTCGCGGCGGGGGAATGGCGTCCACCCGGTTCACCAGGGCCGCCACCGTAGTCTGGAGTTGCTGGAGCGACGTGCTGATGGCATTGATTGCAACGTCCACCGGTGGAGGGGAGGTGCGGGGGGCCAGGGCGGCAACGGCTCCTGGAGATGGAAGGCCAGCAAAATCCAGAAGCTGCTGCAATCGCCGCTCCTCCGAAGCAGATGTGCGGCGAATTAACTCGTCCCTTAAGGTGTCGTAGGGTAACTCGGGGTGGGGGTGGATGATTAGGTCGCGGACTTCCGCCGCAGCTTCGGGAGGAAGGTTTGCGATGGCGTGGCCAAACCTTGAGGCTTGAGAAGTGACGCGGCGTCCGTCGAAGAGAACCTCCGCCTGCGCAAACCACAGCTGAGGGTCGGAGATGGAGAAAGGCGGCAGGCGGAGCGGTGCCACAGAAGCCTCAAGCGGTGGAAGTGGCGGTGGCCGGCTGGGAGGCGAAGAGCTGCTGGAGTGCTGGTCGCCGTTCATGATGGTGGAACGTTGGATCACGTTCGGGTCACCAGTTGTAGAGCGAGAAATGAGGCGACCAGGCTCTACTGAGGTTGATGGGTTTAATGACGGTTAATGGCGATGAACCGAAAACGAAAGCTCGGGCCACGCGCAGTGCTGCGCGTAACCGATGGCGGTGCTGGTGATGATTATGACGCTGCTGCTACAGTCTGTAACATTTTTTTTTTTTACGTAAAACAATGAACTCTCCCATGGATCCCGCATTAACGCTGGATTAGTTAAATATTACTTTTGCAATTGCCTATATTACATATTACGCCTGGAAGCAACTGAGCTCGTCTGCATGAGGATGCCTGCAACGTGTCAGTGACCTCGGGAACTGCTCATATCATGCTTGTTTTGTTTATTAAGTATAGAAGGCAACATTTCCCTGACTCTGGGACAAACAACACGACAAACAACTGCGAACGAGACTCGTCCGCGGTCTGTCGTCCCGTCCCTCGTACTCTTGCTACTGGCTTATACCAGCTCGCCTGCATTCTGTCATTATGTTATTGGCCATATAGAGATAAGTTATGCCATCCAATTTCTTTATGATAATTTGTTCTACTTGTATTTCGTTGTACTCGTTCACCCTTTCTCGTTTTTTTGGGGGTGGGGGGCCCTATTGGCAGGAAAAGTCAGCCAGAAAAGGGCAGCTTGCTATTCCTCAGCAAGAAAAAAAGACAGAAAAAGAACGAGACTTTGCTATCGACTTTACATCCCACGAAATATTTCTACAGTTCCGATGGTCATTCGTGTATTCCTACGAGAGTCCTGCTCGCGTGTATGCTAAATGTTCACGCAGCATGTCGCGCATGTTACTCGCTAATATTTTCCCAACATACATTTGGCGAGACTCAAAGGAGTGCACGGTCCATTAAGCTGAAGTTAGTTGCAGAACGTTTATTGAAAATGTTCTCTCCTGGGTGAACATTGTCTGAGTCATGTTCACGACTGGCGCGCAATTGGCGACTTCATCGACCAACGCACTGTTCCCGATAGAGTTCCAAAGACAGCGTTCGCATAGATCACGCGACGATGTTCAAGTTCTGTCGCTTTCTTCTCTGACCGTCTACTTACTTGCAGAACGTAAGTTGTGATATTTCCAATCTCACACGTATCACATAGTGCTAGCCGCAAAGTAAGTGGCGAATTTCCCATTCATCGTCACTTCATTTGTCTGTAGTTGTTACAAGAAGTGCCTGAATTGTAAACGATACGGAGCACATTTTTAGACATGAGACGATAAGTGGGCGCAGCCGCAGCGCACGGTCGTTACTACTACAAAGCAGGAAAAAGACAAAAAATTCACGTACAACTCGTTAACCAGTACGAAAGAGTACACATCTTCAAGAGAACCGATAATGAGCAAATTTCTCGTGAAGTATTGGTGACAATATATTCAACGACAACAAATACACTGACGGTGATGCATAGGGAAATTCGTCGCGTGGTACAAAAGGTCAAAGGGTACATTCTCATATCTCACATCTAATGTTTCGCGTGTAACGGGGTAGGGTACTGCCAGTACCAGCGGTTACTTTGTGCCTCCAGGGGGACAAGTGGGAAATCTGTGTCCTCCCCGGCATTCTTGCTCCCCAAAAGGTGTCTTTTTTGCGCCCCTTTAGGCGGGCTTAGGGGGGCATTTGCCCCAATGCTACCTCACTCCTCCCGGTAGATGTCGACCGTGGGAGCTGTTCTCCCGGAGAATCACCCCATGTCATATTCACGATTTATCTGTTGTTGTTGGCGTGTGTCTCTCGTTCGCTTGGCACAACGTAGAATGGTGAGGCGCAGTCGCTGGACGATGGTCTAATGATGCCGCGTTCGAGCTAATCCCTGAAATCTGTCTACCGTAGTTCTGTACAGTACAGGGGCACAGCCAATGCCGCTGCGACAAGTTCAATCTGATAGGGGGTTACTCTATAAGATAACCGCTACCTCCCCTAATACCCCAGGAGCAGAGCCTTATCTGGAGCAAAAGCCCGAGGTCGAGAGCAGCCGATGTTTCGAGCAGAGTAGAGATCATAGTTCCGTGTATTTCGGATGCGCACTAGAAGAGACGGGGGTTTATTATTCGCAGCGCGTTAAAGGAGGGAATTCTTCACTACAGCAGCTGACAGTGATGACAACGACAATCGTACATAGATAATCATCGACAAGGCGTGTGTAAACTTCCCGGAGTCGATTTCGATGATGGATTTGTGACATATTCTTTCATCAATCCACACCGCACCTTGTACTCAAGACGGAACACCGAAGAGTGGCATGCCTTTGGGGATGTCTTTAAGCTCCACGAGAAGCTGAACACTTTTACGTAAGTATTGTTCTTCGGAGCGCGCTTCATAACGAATATGACTAACTGTAATCTATCCATGCACGCATGTAACGCAGAACACTTTGATACGACGTGTAATACATCAACAATGCGGATCCACAACTCAGTTGTAGTGCGTGTCCTGGTGTGGCTGGCATGCATGTGTGGGTTTTTGTACCAGGCGTCTGAAATCATAGAAATGTTTCGTCGCTATCCTTTCACTGTCACCATCATCGAGGAGGTTCGACAGAACATCATTTTCCCAGGAATCACAATCTGCGTGGACAGCTGGTAAGCGAATAAGTGACTCCCTTGCGCTTCTGGTCAGAGAGAGTCGGGGTAAGAGAGAAATTTAGTTTGAAACTCATTCATTTATGTGTGCCGGACAAAAGAGCTCACATGCAAAACGGCGAGGAAGCAGGGAAGTTGATGGTGACCAGCATCCATATTTGCAACCCTGAGATTGAAGAACAAAGAGACGTGACACAGGCAAAGAATCTCAAGTCGTGTATGACACGTCGTATCGAGATTCTGGGAGTGCACGTCCCATCTTTGTTCCTGAATCTCAGCATTGTAAATATGGATGGAGTTCAGTCCCATGGAGAACACAGCCTGAGTTCGACAAAAATTCAGTGACAATTTATCGGTAAATGCAAGAGAAATGCGTTAGCATTAAGCGCCTTTCTCTTCTAAACTCGACTTCCGGTTCTGTACTTCCGGTCTAACCTGTCTTCTGGTTGTCCACATCCGGTCTAAACTTAACTTCCGATCCGACACTTTCAATTACCATATGTAAGTCAATTTAATTAACCGCGTCACTTGAATTAACTCAATTTAATTACGTTTACTTCCTTTAATTACTCTCAATTTCCTTTTAATTGACGTTGGTTACCTTTAATTACATTTAATTACCTCCGGTGACCTCGGGTTACCTTCGGTAATCTTTAATTTCATTTAACCTTTCTCTTAATTACATATATCTTACATTCATTACCTTTAAACTGAACTTTCTTGCTTTAATTACCTCTAATTGCTCTTACCTCTTATTATTAGTTACCTTTAACTACTTCAATTTCATATCATTTACCTTCATTTACATTTACCCTCTTATCTCTCCTCTGCATGTCCACTTGTACCTCTGCCTTTGGGAGGCTTCACCATCTCATACACAGACACACACATACAGCTTTTTCATTTTGACGCTCCTCATGCTAACGCGTTAAAACCTGTGCTGTCTTACCGTTGCAAGACAAGCGCAGAGCCATCTCATTTAAACACAGAGCTAAAGCCGAAACGCATGCGCAGTAGAGACGACCGCACCTGGCAAGCGGCCAGGAGCAGCCCATCAGCCCATGCAGCCCAGCAAACAGCCCATACACGCCTGCACACCCGTAAGTTCAGACTCGCCCGCGTGTCTGGCGCGCCGCCAAGACCGCTTCGGCAGACCTGCTCCTCTCCGTGACGTCACCCGCCGCGGCGCGCGTACATTGGCTTCCGCTCCGTGACATACTTTCCTTTACTCTCAACTCTCCACTGCCCTCCTCTCTCACGCGGCGTACTTCCCTCTCCACATTTTGACCAAGGTCGACCCGGCTACTTTTCCTTGAAATGACGCCTCTAATGCTGACCAGGGATCGGAACCGAAACTGAACCCGAACCGAAAACCGGAAAAAAACGTTATTTTCTGACGAACCCGAACCGAACCGAACCCGAACGATTTTTTTGCTTGTCCTGAGCCGAACCGGAACTGAACCGAGAAAAATTGATACGGTTACCGGTTCGGGAATCGGTTCAGAGGTGAATTAATTGTACTACTGACCGACCTTTTTTTTGCTCACCTGAACGGTTATCTCACACCTTTCTCTTACAATCGTGTACGGTGAGCGTAAGCTTGCTTGCATGTAGCAAAATTACTGCCAGTGGACCGGTTAAACCGATGCCGAAAAAAGTAACTGTTCTAATCCCTGTAAATGCCCCGACCGCTGACATATTTTTTTTTGTCTGTGTATGTGCGGGGGGGTGGGGGGGGGTTCTCCCTGAGCCGAACCCGAACCGAACCGAACCGATATACCTGAACCGGTTCACGCTGATAATTTCGGTTCAGCGGAGCTAAACCCGAACCGAACCAATATGCCTGAACCCGAACCCGAACCGGACCGAAAAAAATACCGGTTCCGATCCCTGATGCTGACGCATTAATAAAGGGATAAGGACGATATTCAATGGACCTTTTTCACACTCGCATCGTATTCTAGCGGCTGTCCAGCGAAACACGAGCGGCGCGCGCCAAAGCATTGCCGGCTATAGACCTGTTTCGCTGAAGTTTCACTCGGCGACCGCAGCGCTGATCAGGCCCCTGTTGTACAGCTGCCGTAATAGTGGATCGTGTGTGTCGTATTTCGCGCCGTTCCGCTGTACTGCGATGGCATCTCTACCAAAGAAAAGAAAGCCGGGTACACAATACTGTTGTATTGTAAACTGTTCTAACAGCTTGGAAAACACGAAGGGTCGGGTTCATGCAGTAAAGTCGTACCGTTTCTCCGGCAAATCATACGAAAAAGGCAGGCGAGAAGCGTTGGTGAAAGCAGCATATCCCGCTTGTGATTTCCCAGTTGGTTTTTCCCATTGCTGCGGTTTGCTGGTGCACGAACTGTCGCACTTTTGTTCACGTCGCAGCAAACAGCTGCAGCATTCTTGCATTTTTCAGTTGTGCTAGCTTTACAGGCGCAACTGGCGGAACGCAGTCTACGAGGGGCTTGTGAAACCTATAACAAATGTCAAGTCGTTACGTGCTAAGGAGCAGACACGTAGTCCAACACGTCATTTGTGTTGCTACACAGGTAACGATTCAGGAATTATGGGTATGACTCTAGAAATCGGAACGCTACGTTGTTGTGTGATTCATTCACTCACGCTGCCACTTATCTGTATGCTGTCGCAGGAACTTGCTAAATTTACCTCGTGCTGGGACGCTATGGGCCATGGGCGTACCAAGAGGGGACAAGGGGGCGTGTGTCCCTCCCCCAGAGCTCCAAGGTCACTTGTGAAAATTGTGGCTCTTTAGACATAGGTCGTCATGATTATTCTGTGATTTCATAATATGAAGCTCTGAACAGCCACACAGTCCGTAGCGCCCATTTCCAGGAAAAGAGGGGGCGCACGCTTTGCACCCCCCTTGGACAAAATCCTGGGAACGCCCATGCTGTGGACTGAGTCGAAAGTCACAAGCGCCGGAGGCTTTTGCATGTGCGCATGAATGCACGTGCAGTATGTAGAGAGGTGCGCTACACTCTAACGGAATACGAGTTTATGACTTACTAAATGTTTTTTACCGATCACGCCCACTTTTATGTAAATGATTTGAGGAAATGGTACTTAAGTTCAAAGACACGTTGTAGCTGACGCTGTCTTTCACTTGCGGGATGCATTTCTCCTTGATTAGCTTCACGTCGCCGTCAATTTCTTCTAATCCGTAGACGTGCATAATTAGCGCCTCTCCTTTCCGCAAGTTCGAGTCCCAAGATAATTCACTCAGGGATTTTATTTCCAGAAATCCGCAGTACAGACGCAACATGATTCCGAAACTGATCGATTTGCGCGGGTAGTGGTACGGGACCGAGTTGCGCGCTTTCGGCCATATGTGTTGCTGAAGGACATGGTTCGGAGCGCTCCCAAACGTCGTGCAACAGGCCTATAGGGGGATTCGATACTTGCGCCATCTTCGCAAAGAGGGCGCAAGTAGCACAAGTATCGAGGCATCCTACAGTCGGCGCCATGTTGTCGCCATCTATTGAATATGTAGGGAACTTTCTTCGGCGCCGTCAGGGTCACAGAGCATGCGCAGAAGCATTGTGAAAAAGGTCCTTTGTATTGAGTGCTCGCTTCCATCCCAGCAAGTACAGGGTATAGCTACGTATAAAAGTATACCCATGCCGGGGCGCAGCACTCACCAATTACTCAATATAAGTGGAAAATTCCTGTGTCTGTGTGGAACTCTAATTGGTACGTTTCAACGTGTTAAATTTCAAACCGATTCCTCGTACACTGCAATCCAAAGTTACAGCTAAAATCATCCACATCCTTATGGGAAAGCAATTAAATGGAAGCCATGTTGGGTAAACTTTTATAGGTAGCTCCATGTATATCTTCTCGGTCTGTTATTCATTCGTCCGATTGCCTGAAACACTCAGTGACACAGTGTATTCCATATTCCACATATATTCCAAAGTTCCGAAGAAAAAAAAAGAGAAAGAAAACAATGGTTCTCGCCATGATGAGTCGTCTTCCGAAGTGTCCTTCTACCATTGCTACATTTCGATTGCTAGTATTCACGCAGAGAAGTTTGGGACTCGCCCCCTGGTGTACACTGAACCAACCGTGTCGTGGGGATATTCTCGGGCAGTATTCGCACATTGCATTGCATATCAAGGCATTGCATGTGTAAGAGGTTGTCCTTCGTTGATCTTTCCGATAATTCATGACGAAAACGACATATGTGTTCCAAGTAAGTCGCATTTTCATTGCAATATGACCGTTTTTACTGTAAGTAACAGAAACGAAACCGAAACGAAAATCCCCACCTATAGGAGTCACAGTGGTGCCCCTAGTGAGGGTCCAGCCGCCATAGCCTAGTGAGGGTCCACTCTAGTCTAGTGATCGTTCTGTTTCTAGGCGGCCGCTTTCCCGCATGGACGTTTCCCATCTATACCCCTCCATCAGTTCAGAATGTTCATGTTTGTGGCACATTTCGTCGTTGATATAATCTATACCAATTGATAGGTAGGGGAGCCAGGAATGTACGTTGTGTAATAATTAGCTGTTGTTTTTCTTCGCTCAGGATCAACGAGACAAAGCTTTGTGAGCTTTACCCAAGTATGTGCACTGTTCAACAACAGGTGAGTGTCGGTGATATAGTGTTGGCATGGTACATGTCCAGAATAATCCCAGTAATGTGATTGCATCAATATCGAACTCAAATACCGGTTCAACACACAGACTATCGCCGATGGGGTTTTCCATCTTCAATTTGATCCAGTGATGCGACACAAAGTTGCTTTGGATCCTAAGGATATATTCCGGTGTACCATGAAATCTACCGTGCCAGTTTGTTCTTCATTTAACTGTCTAGACGTGTAAGTACAACAAGTAGGACGTGTAAGTGCTTGTATGTGCATACAAGTACAGGGTTACTCAAGACAAAGTACAGGGTTTGTAGACAATGTATAAAAAGTGAAAAACACGCTTTTGAAGCTACACTATACGTGGGAGACCGTGATAACCTATACACCAAATTCATGTAGAAATTTTCAGTTTGTCCAGTTCTATGTCGATAGAAGGCGAAAACTAAAAGAAGAACGCGACCGTCTTAAAGTTTACAGTAGCCTACACCATCTGCTATAAGGTTCGGGTTTGCGCAGTTTCATGGTAGCAAGTTTGTTACTATAGGCGGCTATCATATCGAAGTATAATACGTACTTTTGTTATTTCACTTTTAGTGGATTTGCTTCAGTTTTATTTTTCTTTCTTGCCAGATCCCGGGCAGTCATGTTTGCTTGGTCAAAGCGAAGCAATCTTGCATGTTCACGGTACCGAAAATATTTAGCCCAGTTCATGCTGTTTTGACGGTATAACCACTACAGTACTTATCAGACTCAGTCGCGAAGCGATTAATCTTTTTAATTGCTCGGTTATTTGGTTCACTCGATTGATTAGTTGCTTGGTTAATTAGCTCACTTGGTTAATTAGTTGCTTGACTATATGGCTCATTGATTAATGGGTTGCTAGTGGCGTGTTATCGCCGAGCAGTCTGCCTGCCGGTGTGACAGCATGTTGCTCTGGAAGTAATCATGGTTCCTGGGCCGACTTCACGGGGAACCGAGAGTAAATTGCGAATCATTAACGATGCCGCGACAGCTCAAGCAAATGGCGAAGTAGGGCACAGCCAAATGTATAGGAACGAGTGGTTTCTCAGTTTTCATACTTTACTGAAGCAAATCTGGAGGTTGAAAATTTGTGACAAGATTTTCTAGCACTCCATACATAACTGAGGAATGCAGAGTTGTCGCAGGTTGTTGCAAAGTTGCTTTCTTTACAGAGCGGAAGAAATCCCTTTCTTTATCCTGGGTAGCCCTGTATATTAAGCATATTCTGAGGAAACGTGTAGGTTCCTGCACTGTTGCTGTCAGGTAAAGAGCTAAAATGTCTTCACAACTTCACGAGTTTCAGAACAAGGAGGAGTTATTTCCGGCCGCCATCGTCCATGTGCTACACCATGGACGCTAACCATTGGGCAGGCGAGAGTCATCGCTTCAAGAAATGCAACATGCCCTGGACTTGGGGTGAGTTATCTCGGGAAGTAAGCAGCCAATGCGAGAGACGGAAGGTCTTGTCGAACCTGTTATCCGAAAGAGCCTTAGTGTATCATGCAATCTATTGTGACATCACATGGACCGACAAACGAAGTAGTTTAGAAGATGAGAAATTGATGTTTTGAGGCTGGAACACATAGAAAGAACAAATAGATACAAAGCCTCAAGTGCCTGAGAAATTAATGATGAAAGATGGAAGTCACTGAAAAGGTTAGCCAGCTGTAGGACTCGAACCCACATCTTCTGGATTACCGGTCCAGGGCTCTACCAATTGAGATAAGCTAACACACCTCCCCAGCGACTTCCAAGGGCGCGTCATCTGAAGGGACAAACGAACCACTCTCTCACTCATCCCCCTTTCACTTTTACATTTTTCTCACTCATACACACATACATACGACGGGATCGACGCAAGCGGCATCTGTTGAGCATGAGAAATTGATGTTCTGAGGCTGGAACACATAGAAAGGACAAATACATACAAAGCCTCAAGTGCCTAAGAAATTAATGATGAAAGATGGAAGTCACTGTAAAGGTTAGTCAGCTGTAGGACTCGAACCCAGGCAGCGCGAAGGAGTCAAATTGCGCTGGAATTGCGACTCACACTCTTGTATCAAACATACGATAACGAAAAATGCAAACTGTTACCTCTGTTTCAGGAATTATTGCAAGCATTGAATATTCCTCTTGTGTTTTGGCTGGGAAAGAGTTGATGGCGTGGGTCTCGTTAGGGACATGGTGGAGGTCAAGGCGTGTCGTCTGTATGATATAGAATCGCTGACTAGTACTGAGACTCACAACAATAGAAGAGAAAACAACGAACAAAACTGAAATGAACATAGTTCCACAAAAACTCAACGCGCCTTTTTACCACAGTGTTGCGGAATGCTTACCATTCTATAGCTGCGAATTAACTGTGTTCAGGCGAAGCTGTATGTTGTTTCGCAAAATTTACGCAGTAAAACGAATTTTTACACCAACTGTTCCACAGATTTCAGCTTCTTTAGCGGCCTCCTTAACACAATTTAAGAACTTTAACGGAACGTTTTAGATCTCACCATACGAGCAGACTGGAGGCCAGACAAGGTCATGCAACTGCAGAACTCGGAGAAGTTGCCATTGGTCGTGCACAGATCCGAAACATGCCCACCAGACAGACTCTCGTCAATAGCCATAAAACCAGGACTAAGTTACACAGTGTCTGTGGCACAAGTAAGGTCTTCGTGTTTGCGTCCGATACCTTCCACGTGCTCACTTTTGAACAAATTAGCAAAAATTGCAAACTCTATAAACAGCATATCATTTATGTAGAGGGTTCGCCAAGATAAACTTCGGGGTTTGTAACGGAGATAAAACAAATAGAAATAGTTTCGGGAAGCTGAAGTAGACGTTAGAGGACCTATTGTGCTCCAAAATTCTATGTCGATACTGCCACTTAGTTCATTTCTCCGTGAATAAATCGTGAAAAAAAAATAGAAAGACGCCGCTGCCTAACATTTCCAATCGGCTATTCCTGTGTTTCAGCTCCCTCCGTCAGATGGCTAAGCGGTCGTACGCGGCGTTGCAGACGATATCGAAACCAATTGAACAAGTGGAGCTGAATGCAGAGGACTACTGCGCGAAATCGTCTGCAACGCCGCGTTCGACGTGTCGCCATCTGACGGAAGGAGCTGAGACACAGGTATAGCCGATTGGAAATGTTAGGACGCGGTGTTTTTTTTTTTTAATTTTCACAATTTATCCGCAGAAAAACGGACCACGTGGCAATATCGACATATATTTTTGGGCCTAATACGTCCTCTATTAGCTTCCCGACACTGTTTCTATTTGTTTTGTCTTCGTTACAAACCTCGAAGTTTATCTTGGCGAACCCTGTACATCAGACAGACTTGAGCGGTTACGAAGGCTCCTTTTATGTGTGTTGCTACATTGAAATATCTTTCAGCAAACTGTGAGACGACTGCCGCCGCCGTACGCCTCGAAATGTACAGACTACAAGTCAATGGGCATAAAAGAAGAGTTCACTGGTTACCTAACACAAGATGTGCGTCACAAATACGTAACAGAACATCTTCGTGTTTTAATGCAGTTGTTACGCACGAACTAGCGTGGAAAGCCTGCACTTCATCACTTTGTGGTGATCGAGCGCATGGGGAAGGCCGAGAGAGCAGGCAACAGCCAACAGTTCCGTAGAACAAGTGGACGTCAAGTGTTTATGGTAATTCACAGAACTGTGGGATTGCCCAAGAGATGTTGCCGAGACAGAGGCCATTGATAGAGCAAAGTTTATTGACAGGGCGTGCCAGAAGTTCAAGGGTCGCCGTGAAGACGTTGATGCTGACGCTACATTTCCCCCCACTCAGATGCAGAAACAGCGTGATGCACCGCGAACTAAAGGACTCTAGATGGACGGAGCCCAGTGCACACGTTTGCGCTAAGGGCGAAGTCGTGCAACAGGGTCTAAGGAGCGAGTCGAGGAGCGAGTGTCGATGGGATAGAAGACGGGATGTGTTCTACAAAGGCGAGCCTCAATCGGTCCATGCTTATGGTGTCCTCCTTCCGTTTCTGGATAATCGTGAAATGCTTTGCCGACCTCTTGATGACGGGATGAGGGCGTGAGCAGGGACTTTTCAAGGACTTGGTGATGGCATCGGTACGCACGAATACGTGAGAAGCGTTTAGCAAGGCTTGGGGGGCATATACGGGCCGCGCCGAGGGTGTATGGGACGGAAGAGGTAGAAGAGGGGACATGGCGCGGGCCAAGTGCGTGACGTAGTCGTGTGTCGGAAAGTCCGAAATTGTGTGTATGTGTGTGTGTGTGTGTGGTGGTGGGGGGGGGGGGCTAAGAGCTGAGGGTGGCGAAAAGAAGTCTACCGGAAGGCGAAGCGACGTGCCGTATATAAGATCTGCGGAAGAACCGAGATCTGTCTTCAAAGCACAACGTATGCTCAGCCCCATTGGCACGTTGGCAAGCGAGGCATGACCGGGTCCACTGGCGAACGTCCTTGTTGAGTGCAGGCGAGGCGTAACGGGCTGAGATGAGCGCCTTTGTTGAGCGAACTCCGGAATGCGACACTGAACGAAAAGAGTCGACGACTCCTGTGCGTAGTGTCAGGGGAACGACAGTGCGCGGAGTTCGAGAGGACGTGTCGCAGAGAACGGGGTCGGCAGCATTAGGAAAGCTGACCTCCGCAAGAGACGAGAGGGACGTTCTGAGGCGTTGGAGGGATTCATCGGTGGCTTGTAAACGGACAAGGGGGTCGCGTTTCAGGTTGCGCGCACCGCTGATGGAGGACATCCAACCGAATGTGTTAGCGGGGATGTTGTCTGGTCCTTTGACGTGCCGAATGTCTGTCGTGAATTCGGCAAGGATCGAAAGATGACTAATCACGCCTGGAGAGTAGCGCTGACTGCCAGAACCCAAAGCTGAGTTCAGGGGCTTATGGTCCGTATAGATAGTGAAGGAACGGCCTTCCAGGAAGTGATGGAAGTGTCGCACCAGCATATAGGCAGCTGGTAGTTCTTTGCCGAATGGGCTATACTTCGCCCTTGCAGGGGTCAACTTTTTGGAAAAGAATGCCAACGGTTGCAGAACGCCAAGCGACGCCAGGGTGGCGCCAACAGCATTGTTAGACGCGTCAAGCATGAGTTACATCGGCGCGTCAGGTGGTAGGCGAGAAGTGCGGAGGCAGCTATGGAGCGTTTAGCTTGCACGAAGGCTGAAGTGGTGTCATCTGTCTAAGCAAATGGAGAGGTCAGAAAGCGGTGGTTCGCAAGCAGATCTACCAGTGGTCTCAACACCACAGCGCAGTTCGGAATGAAGCTGCGATAAAAATGGATGAATCCGAGTAAACGTACGACGAAGCTGACGGGAAGCTTCGGGATCATATGGAGTGCTCAGGACCAGTCGGAGGATGAGCCAGAGGCCGCGGACGACAGTGTACGGGGTGCCCACGTGTGGTGTTGCACACGGATGTTGCACTGCACAGGCTGGTTGTATGGCAGGGTCCATTCACACGGACTAGTCAATGAAGGGAAATCCTTCTGCTAACTTCGACTGGAGATGGGGAAGGGTTGTGTTTGCAAATGACAAAGGCTGCGTGGTTACAATGCAGGATACGGCTATATGCGTGGTCTGATTGGACGCAGACGGTGCATATCGACACAGAGGGCGTACTTGTGCAGGAAATCAGCTAATAAGATATCCGAATCCTAAGATATCCTAATCCTAAGATTGGGTGGGAGACAGCGGCTACCAGGACGACTCACGGGAAAGAGCAGCGAAAGCCGAAGTTTAGCGTAAGAGAGCGTTCGGCGTAGACCGGAATGGAAGTGTTGTGGACAGCGGTCAAGTGATACAGTGGCAGACGTAAGCGGTCAGCACTAGAAGCCCAAGTCGGCGTTCTCCCTTCTTCTGCAGGGAGAACGCCGACTTGGGCGCCTTTGTCCACCAGTAAGTTGACTTGGAAGAGCAGTCGACAACGAACAATAAACGGCTGGGGGTCAGACCTGGGGGACGCTTGCCGCTAGTGATCCCCGGAGTCGTTTCCCGTCGAGCTGCAGGGTCTTATGCACTTCTCGGAAGCAGCAAAAAATCGGCGGTGATAGCAGCAGATACCTAGACTTGCAAGGTCGAGAGCATGGGTTCTGCCGCTGCGGGAGCGGGACGGGCTTGGCCTTCGGCATCGAAGCCGAGAGCAATTTGAGTTAGGAGCCAAGATAGCTGCAACCAGGTGGGAAAGTCTGTTGAGGTCTTCACGCAGCTCAGCCATATCGTTAGTGGTGGAAAGACTGAGATGTTAGAGGTTAGCCTTCGTGGACGAAGGAACCGCGCAGATGGGCAGCGTCGGCACTTGCATAATTTTCTTACCGTGCGACGCTATAGCTCTGGTAAAGGCAGGTTGAAAGCCGATGCAAGGGTCATCTGGACATTCGAGGGTAGGCGCTGTAGGAAGAGTTCCTTCAGCACAGCCGTATCGAATGCCGCGATCGCCGAGGAGGGCTTGCATTTGCCGCAACAGCTGAGATGGCCTCCTATACGCAATCTCCCTTCTGGTTAGGAGCCGCAGCAGACGGCGTCGCTCAACCTGTGGTGCGCTCTATGATGGCGGTCTCGAGTGCATCGTAAGGCTGCGAGGCTGAAGAGGCTGCCGCCAAGTGGGCCAAGTCCACAATGGCATCTTGCGGAAGGGCGCAGTCGACATGCCGGTATATGGTGATCTGCGATGCCACGATAGCAAGGGCGAGCTGGCACCCCACTTGCGTAAACCATGCCGCGGGGCTGCTGAGGCGGAATGTAAGGAGTGGAACGGAAAAGTGGGAGACGGCTGTGGGCGATGCAGTCGGGATTGACTTGGATGCATTTGAAGGAACGGGATCGCTGACGGACACCGGAATGTCAGATCCGAAGGTTCAAGGCTGGGAAACGGGTTGGCCATGTAAAGTTCGGGTCACCAAACTATAGGATCGTCCAAGAGATGTTGCCGAAACAAAAGGTAGTGCTAAAACAACGTTGGGCATGGGCTGGGCCCATATGGCAACATATCAAAGGCTGTACTGCAGGGTGCAGGTAGTGCAAGCGTCCACGCGTAACGCCTCGGAACGGCAGGAACTGCGCAGCAACACTGCAGTAAGAATTCGGGCAGGTGACATGACATACTGAATCATCACCAGGAGCAGTGCTACCTCAAGGTCGTATTGTTGTGCAGCATCTTGGAATAGAATGAGGAAATTTCCTTTCTCGCGAGACCGGATGGTCGGGTGTTCCATATACACATATCCTGTCGCTTTTACTCTGCTACCTCACAACCTAATAACATGTCGTTCAAACAAATGTAGGATCAACAAGACGCACGAGCAGGCATGTGCAAATAGACACAAGGCAACGGGAGGCCGAGCCGGCATATCCACAACAAGGGGACACTGATTCATTAGCGAGAGGTATAACCCAGCTACCTCATGAAGGTCAGTCAGCGGGACTGTAAACCTGGACAGGGAGGACCTTTAGGAAACCCCAGCGATCTAGAATCTCTAGTAACTGTGAACGAGACTCCGTGTTAAAGATCATGAAACTGTTTAATATGTGCAATTAACTATTCAATAGGTCCTCAATAGGTGTAGTACACTTCTCCAAAGGAGGAGAGGTGTCAGGGAGAAGACGACGTGGCCATTCACGCACGAGGCTTGAGCGCGGCTCGTTCTGCGGTTCGCTTGTTCTACGGGTTGGCTGTCTCTGGTCTGTATCCTCCGGCACAGTCCCTTGTGAAGCCGTCCCAGGACGCACGACCCTCCCGCACCCCTGCCGCTATAATCGTCACGTTGCCCGCCTGAGCGTGGCTGACTACGGCAAGCACCACACGACCACCACCCGTCTGTGCCCTCGGTGTTCCCCCTACGCCCGATCAAGACGTTCTAATACGCCATATTAGTCTGGGATAAAACGACATGCCATATGGAGTTTTAAGTGTCTAAGTGAACATATAGTTAATTAACTTGTCGGGTGGAGGCAAGATTAACTGCGTTATTTGTTTTATTTTTATTTTTTCAGTTGTGTGTCCAGGAATGCTTAATTCACGTAGAAAAGCAGACATGTGGTTGTATCAGGTCAACCCACGAATTTGCGGCCAACTTTCCGGTACCTACTTGCAACCACCAAGCACATGGTGAGTGAGCGAGTCAAAAACGTGGTGCGCACGCCTCAGTGGCGACAACGTTGAACTGGGTACCATGGTAAGAATTAAGAAATCGTAAAAGAAAGTAGATGTGGGGAGGAAAAGACCTTAGTGGAGATTTCCGCTCACGCAACTTGAGTTATTCGGACACTCCAGTTATTCGGCTATTCTAGACACCTGATAGGAATGGAGTGCTTACGTACCAATAACCCAGAGGAATAACGTCAGTGATTGCGACCACCACGCAATCGCAATCTACTCCGCGACTGCGACAAAGCTCGTTAGTGGACGGTTGCCAGTCTTCTTAGAACTTGAGAGAGAACAAAGAGAAGTACTCCCTTCTCAACGGGGTCATCTGGTGTACATCACGACTTGCCACGAAACGCACCACGCAATTCGGCATTATGTGCTCCGCGTCCTCTAGCGCACGTACAACGGTTCCCTTCAAGCATATCTAAAAATAACAATTTCTATTATTCACCTAAAAAAATGTGGAAGTTCTTCACACGCTTTTCCTCCCCGTTAGAATGATGGTTACGCGGTGATCCTTTCTTCTCCTTATACTTGGGCAATTTCAGCTGTGGTTACGTGATGATCGTCCTTATCTTCAGTGGTGTCTTCGTTATAGAAATCAAATTAATTAACGCTAACTAACACTCTGTCAATTTGCAGTGGTATGTGATAAGCAGGTAACCAACGCTACACTTCAAAAGTGTCTGAAAAAGTGCGGACCCCCGTGCGAGTAAGTACCATTTTCATGTGTTCTGGTTCACGCCATGTAATGACAACTCTGCTGCAAAATGATTGAGATAAGAAGTATGGCAACTACCGAGTGTGTGGTAGGGTACACCGAGCAGAGCCTTGATACGCATGACTACTTTGCTTTCTTTCTTTTACAAAAAAATGCTATGGTTTTACTTACTTGACTTTACTTACTTTGAAATGTATTTTTGATTAAATAAATTCAATTCAATTCAATTTTGAATGTAAAAGGCGAAATCTCGATGACAGTCACATAATTGTATGCTCACCTGGATGGTAACATGCTTGAACTCATGTGTTCTAAAAGTTATACGGAAAGTTATCTCACTCTTAATTACAAAAAAAAAAGGAAATAAACAACTATTAAATTACGCTTATGTTGAACTTTCATCAGCATGCTAGAGGGGGAATCTGAAACATGCGTTTGTGACGTATGTTAATGCGTACCAAAAAGAGAAAGTGAACCCTGCAACCCAACTGGCGTCAGTAAGGTCTGAAGTCACTATTGAGAGAAGCTCTGCGGGAGAGTCGGGTGATTTTGTGATGTGGGAACGAGGGTTCAAACAAGCAAAGAACAGACATATGGATACAACAGATCTGCGGAGCACGATAGATTTGATACGCAAATAATTAATGTGTGCGACACTGCTAAACACTCGTCTAAACTCACTTAAGAGAATGCTCACTCATGCTCAATGTGGCGAATGAGCTACGCATGAGTGAGCAAATGGATAGCTGAGCAGGGAGTGAGTGGGCATGAGTGAGTAGACAGGGAGCTGAGCTGGAGATGAGTGAGCATGATTGAGCAAACGACAATATGAGCATGAGCAAAATTTACTCGTGAGCATGAATGGGCAAACAAAGAGATGAGCATGAGCGAGCAAACGAGGAGATATGAGCATGAGCAAGACCCACTCATGAGACTGCTCATTCACGCCCCGTGGCGAATGAGCTGAGCATGAGTGAGCTGAAATAATACTCAAATTGGGTGAACTGAGCATGACCGAGATTTAGCAACGCTCACGCACCGTGAGCTGGAGCAGTGCCCCTCTCCGTGTTTGCGATTTCAAATAAACCACTGCGCTATTATACCTTATACCTCATTTCACTCTCACTTAATCCCCATCATATCAGCTCAACTCCCTTCATATCATGCGCTTCACGCTCTTGACAACCTTGAGATTTGTGAGATGCGACAGCAAAACAGGATCGGAGGAAACCCGTGCGCGGGCGTGAGCACTGAGAGAGATCAGCCAGAGACGGGAAGCAGAGCCGAGGATGAGTGAGCTAACGCAGTGAGTGAGCATGAGTGACCAAGCTGAGAGCTGTGCTTGGAGTGAGTCAGCATGAGTGAGCGGCAGTCACGAGCGCCGACCTCTGATAAAAACCCCAAGGAGCTTACATTGTTTTTTCTTTTCTTTTTTTCTACTTCAGGGAGACGTCGTATGACGTTCGTTTGACCAGCCTTGGAGAGGAACGGGTAAGGAGACTGTGTACAACAGAACTAGAATTGACTGGTACATTATTTCCCATTTCGTTTTCAGAAACATAAAGACAGGTATGCAAAATGTCCATTTTGCTCATCCATTCGTCAACTATGACTACCTAAACCAATAATGTACCTACTAGGATAGCCTTTGGAGTGTCCGTGAAGTTTTCATCAGATTCTCAGAAGATATTCGAGTATCAACCAAAGCTAACGGTATTCAGCTTCTATTTCACCCTAATTGTTACAATGGCCATCTTTCCATAATAACCCTGGAAATCTTTTCAGGTAATCGAGGCTTTCGGTTACATGGGCGGCTACATCGGTATGTGGTTGGGCCTGTCCCTCTATTCCCTAATAACGGATGGTGAAAAATGGATGAGGAATTTTTTCCTCAGACGCGCTGCGAAAGCCAAAGAAGGAAAGTAAGCAACTGTCTAAATTTATATACGGAGTCTTTGATATTTAGTCGCTTTCAAGGCAGCGCAGGGAGGAAAATGTCACTGTAATCCTGCAATAACTTTATGTGTGAAGCGGCTCCGAGGAATTGAACTAACATGCCTATGAGCGACACCACCTGTTAAAAGTATCGTACACCAGCAGACATGCAGGCGTAGATTAGCAGCTTGCTGCTTGTAAACCGTGTGCAACGAGTAATACAGGGTGTCCCAGAAAACCTGTCACCTAGAGTCATGCGGTCAACGGCAAAAGGGACCATGAAAAGATATTTGACAAACCCACGATCATTGTTAATTAGTTCCCCTGTACTAAAGTATTCACTCTGTGAAATGTGAAGTTGAAAATCGTACAAATAGCGAAAATATTGTATATTTACCACAGGCGTGAACGGCAGCTGCTACGGCCCGCCTTCGAGGCGAACTGGCCGTGACATCATACACAGAACATGTTGCCGATTCGCGGACGGGCTTTTGCGAGCAAAGTCTAAAATTTTCAAACAAGCTTGCATACTTTGTCATGAAATATGATTTAATTTGACTTGGAGACAAGATTGTAACTAACCGTTGACACAAAATCCTACGAGAAATGTAATATAGCCGTTGACTGTCAGCATGGTTACCGGAGCACGTTTTCCTCTTTGAACTTCTTCTTCCTCAGAACATACCTTCGCCGGTGACATTCTACGAGCTGCTGCGTACCGAACGATCCATAGACGCTGTAGGTGTCACATAACCTCTTCCTCCATTGCTGATAATCTGCCTTTCGCCATATTTCAAGTGATTTCGACGGGAGATGTACAATGTCGTTGTCGTCCAAACCGAAACCATGCACCCACGTGGTCCGGCGGGGTGCGTCCTCCTTGTCGTTCACAGTTGGCTGAGAGGATTGGATGGCGATGACGTAAGCCCACTTCGAAGGCATATATCCAGCGGTCACGCCCTGCTATTTTTGTCTGATAACTGCGCCCCCGTTGTACTGAATACGGTTAAAAGTCGATGTGTGTACGATAGTGATGGATCATGAGAACGGTTTCCTGCAGAGTACTCGGAATTCTCGAAAATCATTTCATGGTCCCTTTAATGGGTTTTTGCGACCTCCTGATGTGAATGTCGTGTACCGTAAGTTTAATTATGTAAATTTTTGCAAGCTTAAGTCGGAAATTTGCCAAGTAAAGGTCACTTTTTTACCCCACCATTGTGAAGAGCGTCTCTAATTTACTCAAATTAATGATAACTGGAAACTGGTTGGAAACCCAGCCCACCCCGGCATCGCAGAACGAGATAACACAGGCATGGCTTATCGCGTCTGACTTTCGCTGGGATAATGCTTTCCCTCTCCCAATTTTAGGAACAACTACTTTTTCTACTATGAGTCTGTGGGCTGGCTTTGGAACCTCCTTTCGTGAGACTGTGAGCGATTGCGCTCAAAAAGTCATGGGGCGTTATGGTCCGGTGCTCCGAAAAGCATGATGTTCGGCTATTTTTTTCGATGGGATAGCTCATGAATATCACTGTCAATTATCATGAACTTGAGTGAATTCGGCACGCTGTTCACACTGGTGGGGTAAAAAAGTGACCTTCACTTGGCAAATTTCCGAGCTCAGTTAACAAATATTTACATACTTAAACTTACGATAGATGACACTCACATCAGGAGGTGGCAAAATCCTAATAAGAACAAATGCCGTTAACCGCGTGATTCTAGGTGGCGTAGTCTTTTTATTATAATTCAATGACACGTTTTCTGGGACACCCTGTATATGTGAGAGACAACACTTAGTGTTTCTAATTTCCGAGCAAAATTGCGGTAAAACGACTCGCGGCGTCGTCTGGTGGGAAATAATGCTCAATTCATCAAGCAACAATGATCGATGTTCCCGAGTCCCGATTGATCTCCTGCCGGACAAAAGGGAGAGTGCACGGACTAGCTGGTACATGACGATAACAAGAAAACCAGACATGGAGACAAAGAAGGACTAACACAGGCAGTTTCTCATAGGTGGAATTGCTGCTCTTGATGGCTACGTAGCTGACACGCAGCCAACTTTGTTTTACACCCAATGTTGTGAGCATGCGACGTACTTTCGCCACCGTACTTGAGGAGTGGTGCGCAAATGACGACACAGTGGTGCCCGTAATTTCCAATTTTAAATTTCTGCAAAACTATGAGCGCAATTGGGGCGAAAGCTGTGACGTGAGAGTACTGAAGGCTCAGGGAACACCACCTAGATAGAGAAAGTCTGCTTACTCGTCGACGTGACGTAACAACTAAGAGTCAGCCAATCAGGATCGAGTTTTCAACGGTTGTAGCCAATCACGAAGGTGCGGTCGTGGCCATGGAGACGAACTACAGTCTGCAAGTGGTGATTGAACGTCCCCGCGTACTAAATGGGAAAACTTTAAAATAAAGCATATAGGAGCATGGAATTGACCCCAAAAATTTTTAAATTTTTTTTTCTGCAACGTCTTCTACAACAAATAAAATGAGCTGCTGTTAAAGAACGATGAGCGCAAGTAACCCAGAGAGCACGCAAGGCTCCGTTCCACACAGCGCTCTCCACATCCGAAGAGCGCCGAAGCGAAGCCGAAGACGGTGTGACGTATCACGGGCTACGGCACGTGACCAGTGACGTCCAACGGCACAGCTGAAACATGTATAAGCGGCGTGCGAGCCGAGATGAAAAAACAAAGAAAAAAGGCGCCCAGCAGCTTCTACGTCACGCGGGGCTCGTGTCTCACTCCCGCGGCTGCCGTTCTCCGACTGTCTTTTATAATGCCACGAATCATCATCGCGAAACTTCCAGGGCAGGCACGAAACGGTACATCTCATCCCGGCGCATGCTGAAGAAGAAGCAAGAAGCTTCCAGACACATCGCCTGCTCTCTGGCAAACGCACGTGCTGTTCCTAGACTTTTCGGCGCGACGCTTAAATGCTTGTGCGCTCCAAGATGGAGCATTCATACTTTGGACTCAGTTGTGTTCAGAGAGCTATCACTCTTGTGTTTTGCTACCAAGTAGTCTAATAAACCGTTCGCTGTTTATTCGACGACTCGCCGACCCATTTCGCTTCGTGACAATAAAGTGTATTGCGCAGTGACATTACGCCGCAGATCGGAAATATTTTGCATGGTGACTCCTTGTGAACAGCTTCACAAATGAAGCAGGATTTCGAGTCATGTTAAGGGTCACTTCCATGCTGCTTTAAAACGGTCCTATATCTTCCTCAAGACTGATTTTCTGGAAAGCGTGTTGCACTTTTTGTCTACAGATTCAAAGCTACAGGTTCTAAGTTAGCTGCAATCATTTGCGAGTTCTTGAATTCGCAGAACGGCGAATCGTAGTAGCAGACGAATTGTGACTCTAGTTGGCGTTGTCTCAGGCTATCGAATATATATAAAGTTTCTGAGATTGATCCTCTACTGCTTTACGAACGGTACCTCTAATTAAGTATTGCTTGCAATTAAATTGCAGAAAGATGGCCGTGAAGGAAAGCTTGATGAAGACTGTATTTCCATCAAGGTGATACGGGCTCTCCTCCCTACAAGTTGATATAATATCATCCTCCTTCTTACCTCAGGATCATCCCCGTCACTTCGGTGGATAAACGAACAACGGGTGCGAGTGAACCGGCTGCAGTTCATCGCCGCTTTTGAAGTTTATGCCGACAACAGAATTATAGAAGTTATATTATGTTGTTTTCAGAAGTCGTCGGATTTTCACGTGGTTAGAGTCGATAAACGGTATATGATGCCGAAGAATAAAGGTATAATAAAAGGCATCCACGTTCCTTATTGCACATGCGGGTTATGTAGAATTATAGGCCATTCACGAGACTGATGCTCAGTAAAGCACTGCAGGTTCTGGGAGGGGACCCTGTGAACAGAGAGGATTAGTATACGCTACCTATCACATCTATCGGGATAACTCTCTCCCCTTGTGGCGTACACTCGGTTTCATTGAAGTACACCGCTGCCGCTGACCATACCGGTGACTGCATCCTCTGAAGCCCCCGTGCCAACTCATGCAACAACGGACTAATAGTGGAATAAAAAGCACGCAATGTCACAAACAGAACCAAAATGTGTTATTTTGCTGGCGTGTCGAACAACACGTCAGAGACCGTCACTCAAAACAACTATCGCAGAGTGCAACTTTGCTTTGCGCATGCTATTGCAATAAGCCAGTGCGTTTTCAACAACTGAATGCCAAGCGAGATTCTCGCATGGAGAATATTTCCACGCGCACCAAAATTCTCGTTTGGTCTCTATCGGCAATTCTGCAGTCATCGAAGTCGCCATCTTGCTTGGCGGAGTTGAACCGTAGCGGCGTTAGAGTCTCCTTTGCGCATTGTAGTGGTGACGTCTGCACCAGCTGGAGCCCACGACCAGTGTACCAACACACTCTAATCAGTCACTTTAGTTAGCTTAATGTTATGGTTCGAGTCCTAGTATGCCGAGCTTGCGTTACCTTGTTTTACTGAGCTGTACACTAGCACGGTATACGTACTCCATGCAATTGCACACGGAATACTGTATGCGAGTAGGCCAACCGTCTGTGCAGCCTTCCACTTTCCCTCTCTCCTATATAGTTCGAGGAACGACCTCGTTGGTCCGTCTCCCAAATAAGGGGGCAAAAGGTCAACATGAGGCGCACGTTGTTTCATGTGGAGTACCATGCAAAGTCTACGTCACACCAAGTCTTGTTGCTGCTTTGTGATTGAACAGATACTTCGTCACGTGGTTTTCCTAAACTTCACTCTCTCTCTCTCATGCGCAGAGTCAAACTGTCGTGTCACATTTTAAAACGCGCCGACAGGAAGAAACCACATGCACCTCACCAGAAAATGTTGTTCGTTGATTTGAGAAACCAATGAAGGGGCTGCAATAGGGGAAAGAGGAAAATTGGGGAGCTGCGCTGCCTTCTTGCATAGCGTATTACAACAGTTTCCTGCGAACAACTGCATGTAGTTCGTTTTCAAAAAACAGGATGTGATACCTAATATCGGTAGCAAGTTAATACGGTTTACCTTATAAGACTATCGCCATGCATGAACGATCACGTATGGTGTAAGTCTGTGGCACTGTGGGCATGGGTGTCTATATAGCACATGTGAACCTGTCCCGGCTTCATCTTCTGACTTTGAATGTCTTACAATCTACCATCACGTGAAAGCAAAAGCAACTCGAACCATCATCATCATCAAAGGTAACCGTGAATGTGTGTTTATTCGCAGAAGAGATAAAAAAAGTCGGTGTAGATAGTAGCCCGACTACAACTACGGAAAAACTTATAGTTTTTGCCGTGAATACGTCTCGCATGGGACACTGAAACGACAGACACCGAAAGGACAGACACCGACTTACAAGGTGAGGGTCTTCTCGAAATACGTGTCCGCGGCTTGCAACGATCGTCGTTAGGCACGGAGCGGACAGCGGAGCTTATTGCCGGAGCCTCTACCTTGCATGGCAACTGCGGGTTCACTCCTCAGTGGATGCGTCGACCCCGAAGAGGACTGAGTCTGCAGCCCTGTTGCTTGTTGGGTTTCCCGTTCGGCTTTCTTTCTCACACGATCAAGCTGGCAACGTTCCGCATTGTCCATAGACGGAACCATTCTATTTATCGAGGCACGACGCTTTTTATTAGCCAAAAACTTGCCCTTCATAACCCCACAGATGGGTCCACTACTTTACCACAGATTACCTCAAATGGTACCCTGTGCTGATGTGCACACGAATCGACCCACGCTTCTTGGCGACAGAAACGAGACAGGTGCGCTCAAGACGACAGTGTAATGCTTGGTTCACACTGCAACTCCTCTCCGTTGCGGGTACGGTACAGATCGAGTGCGGATGCCGTTGTCGTACGACACGCCGTTCAGACACATGCGTTCTTGGTACAGGAACGCCCGTGTTTGTCCTTCATGTCTCCACTCTTATCTACATCTATCTGTCTATCTCTACTCTCCAGTACACCTTCGATCATAGGTCAGCTGCGTAGCCGGATGTAATCCGTACCGGGGTACAGTCGAGCCGAACTGTTGCGGTGCGTGTACTATTCGGTTCGCCATACTCTGTTGGCATGACACCCATGCCGTATGCGTAACGCGTGAAAATGCAACAGTGTGAACCAGGCACGAATGACCCTTTTGACAGCCAAATATAAATGCGTGCCGCACGCGCGGAGCGTAGGTCGAGGCCGGTTTAGTTATTGCTTTCAACCTTCCAGGGATCAGAGACCACGAGGCCAAATGGTGAGGCACGGTTGGGTGCCCCACCCCTTGGCCTCGTAGTCTCTGATTGACAATTTGAGTGACGAAAGTGACAGTTTTCGTGTCGCACGGCTTTCCAGGATGCCACACTACCTCGGTGCCGATTTACGTCAATAACACTCTGTTAATAACATCGTGAGTGCAGTATGCGCACAACGACCTCGGTCACGCGCTATTACTTGACACGCGAACTCATTGCCGGTGAACATGGAAAATGAGATTGCTTCGTGTTCCTACTTGGTGTATAATGCTTTGCACATCTGACCTGAACGCAGTGCGGCGGATGTGACCCGTACGAAACAAAGCGATGGGCAGGCTCCAATACAACTTAGGATTTCGGATCACTGTTAGCTTCTATTGGTCTCAAAAACTGAAGCACGTTTAAATTTTAAAATAGCGTCGTGGGCAGAATTTCCAGGTGCGCTCAACCGAAGCAATACGAAGCGTATACACATGTAGTACACACACCGCTATGAACATACAGATAATCATGTATACGCGATGTGTACACGTGTTTGAAGTGGCACCCACATTGTTTATGCCCATCTTGTGCCGTTTTCAGCCTGAAGCGCGCAGCTTCGAGTGTTTGGAATATGATGAAAAGTAACTGTTCTGACAGTGGGCGACAGACGAATACGTATTCTAATATATTCGAAGAGAAAAAGAAAAAGTGAAGACAAAAATGATTCGAAATTCGAAGAGCGAATTCGATATTTGATTGGCAATCCCAATCGAATACACAATTATTCGCTTCCGTATTTGAAAAATTCAAATATTCGCAGAGCACTCTTAATTTTGTCCAATCGTCCACTTTGTGGTTTTGTTCAATCGAATACACAAGTATTGGCTTCCGTAGTCGAAAAATTCAAATATTCGCAGAGCACTCCTAATTTTGTTACTGCGTAGGCAAGTTGCGGAACTTCAACGTTTTAGTAAAGCATTTGTACAGCGTTTTCCATAGCTTTCGACTCGGATGACGTTGAGGATTGTCGTGTGTTCGCGCAAATGTCAATACTCACCCTGTCGATAATGCTGAGATTGGAAAGTGCGTTTGGTCCATTATGAGAGCACTTGCCATAGCCACTTGGTTAAATACCACGTTAAATGTTCCATGAAATGGCCATTTAGGATGGACCGAGACCTTGTTTGATTCGTCGTGTAATCTATCCTTAGCGGCAATGCATATGTTCTTCTGTTTATATGTTCGCATGTGTCCAACTCTCCATGTAACAGCACAACAAACGCTAATCGGAAGCACTCTACAAAAAAACGGTACGATAACGGACGCTGTCAAATCCAAGGTCACTAATAGCGAGTCTTATAGTATATCGGCTACGAAGACGATACGATAAGGGAAGCTGTCGAATCAAAGATCACCAACGTGACGTGAGCCTTTTGAAGGAACTAACGAAACTGGCTTATCATACTTTTTGAACCGTTATCGTACACATGATATGCCCATAGCCATATTTCTCTGAAGCGGCTGACATCAAATTGCTGGTAATGGATTTGACAGCGTCCTTTATCGTGGTCGTTTCTATCATGGACGACAGCCCAAAAATGTTCGGGTAGAGCGGTTCTCTTACTGCTGCGGAATGGACATCTCACTGTTTACGAACATATGACGTCAGATGCTACAACAGCGCCGCCAACTTGGTAGACTGGGACTTAGCGTGAAAAATTTACAAATAGCAAGAAGGCCACATTAAAGAGGGCATCTCATGTGTGTATAATTTTGTGCAGTTTCTTGCATATTATTAGTTTACGGCCGTGTTCTTGCTCCAGCCTACTGGTAGCCCTTTTTCTTGGATAGACGTCCAGCTTTCGAAACCCCTCTGGAAAATCAGGAAAGCGGGGGGTGGAGCGGCCTTCGACGAGAAGGGGGGGGGGGGAGGTTGAAGAATATTGCATCAGCCACCTCAGTGGTGGCGGCCTTGGTCACCAAGATGAAGGGAATACGATGGTGGTACAACAGAGGGAGAGGTGTGCAGTCACTCTTACTCTGGAATTCGGGTAGTCCCTCAGGACTACCCACCTTGGACGAGCGTATAGAGCCGCTACAGTGACAAGGCGCTACAGGTGAGCCATATTTGTTATAATAATAGGCAGTTTTAGCAAACCGTTGGTAAGGTTATCGTGCCTACCGGAGTCAATCGCAGTCGTGTGTGACTCAGAATCTTATCCACTGATTGGTTACGGTTCGACGCAAGCCACGATATCAATACCAGCTCCCGTGGCTCAGGGTTAGCGTGCTGGCCATGTCACGTTGAGACTGGGAGGTACTCGGGTTCGAATCCCGGTGCCGGCTGTGCTGTCTGGGGTTTTTACTGGATTTTCCCCAGACGCTTTCAGACATATGTCGGCACAGCTGCCTTGGAAGTCGGCCTAGGACGCACATTCCCCCAGGACGTCAGTCGTGACGTTGCCCACCTCTGTGAGTCCGACAACGGCGAGCCCTTTGACCACCACCACCGCCACCACGTTATCCATGGTTTGCTAAAACCAGGGTTGGCTACCGGAAACGAGAAACGGTAATTACCGAAATTCAACAGGAAACGAAAATGGAAACAAAATTGTTTGTTTCCACTACCGAAACTGAAACGAAATTCAAAAGCGGTAACGTTAACTGAAACCAAATTCGCAGGACGTTTCCCCCAGTGTTTTCGCGTTAATATGAAAATTATATATATCCGCACTATTCTTCCAGTCATCGTCCATTCATTCATTCGTTTATTTTTGGGACTTTCTTTCGTGTTGAGCCTACTGCGCAGCAAGATGGACGCGAAAGTTTTGTTATTTTTGCGCACGAGCGGAGACTTTTGAAACTTAAAGGCATGTATTTCCGCAACCTTGGGAGGCATCTACTTGCGGTGTATAAGATTCGTGATGAACTTTGAATTAAAGTCGTTAGTGTTTGTGTTTGGCGTGGCTGTCCTTTTGCATCTATTATGTAACTAGAATATCTGACATGAAAAAGACAAAACCAGACAGTACGAGTTCCGGATGAGAAACAGAAACCAGTACCGAAATTACCTCGGAAACGGAAACGAAATTCTTAAAGGAAACGGAAACAGAAACCGGTACCGAAAATCGTCCAGAAACGGAAACGAAACGCAGAGTTTTTCAGTTACTGGAAATGGAACCGTAAACAATAAAATTTTCAGTAACCAACCCTGGCTAAAACTCTCTAATAATTGGGTAGATTTACATGCAAGGTGAGTCAGCCCACAATTGTGTTGATACATGATGCACGTGCCGCAGGGTAGAACTGCGGATAATTTAGACCGCCTGGGGTTCTTTATGATAATTGTTCCTGAGCTAAAACGCGTGTTATTTGAGATAAAATCCGCTGCAGTTAAAACGCAAAATTTACGGATGCTGCCTTCACACATAAAATAGCAGAGACGCGGGCAAGCTGGTGGCTAAACTCCATGAACAACAACAACAACAGCAGCAACAACAGCAACAACAATAATGATAATAATAATAATATCATAATAAAGGTTGTCCGTTTTTCTGTCCTAGGCTTTTTCATTATGTAGTATGTCCTAGTCTGTTTTCTGCGGCCTGCTTTCACAGAGTTCGCCTTCTGGGAAAGGAAAGCTAAAGAACGTGCTAAATAATAACGACGTAATTTACTGTGTTCCCTTATGGTACAGCTTTTCTGAAACCCTACAACTTGTCCTACGAGGTTTGTTAGGCTCTGTTTTTGGCAGATGCTTCCTTTAACGAAGTATACGCTTGCACCCTTTAACCCTTAGCAACGCTTAGCGATGCTTTTCAGTCGGTTAGCAAATTCAATGGTATTAATCATTTGTTTATTTTAGAGGTCAAAGCTTTCTTCAAGTTCATGTGAAGTACTTATGTGAAGATGTTGAAAAATAATGCGAATTAAATAAGAGTGAACGCGTTGGTAAAACAGCAGTTGACAGTAGACTACTGTTGTCTTCCCGACCTGAAAACACGCGGTTCACCAAGAATTGGGGACGATGCTTCTAGCGAAGAGTCTCTGGGTAAAAGTCAATGTTGTCCAGGAATGTTTCCTCTTCCCGGCGCACCAGTGTGATTAATGTAGCGAAAGACGGGCTGTAGCTCGCGATGGCCTGGTTCAAAATGTCTCATTGCTGTGCTGCTGGTTCTGCAGTTTGGTGGTGAGCTTCGCTGGTGCTCTCGTAGAGGTGACTAGGTGTTGTCCTCGAGACGGCTCTGTCTCTGGAGCCATGTCGACGCATTTCGTACGTCACATGAGAAATATGTCTTATGTACACAATCACAGGGACCTCGTGAAGGAGCATTTCGTTTGTCCTTATGTCTCAGTGCGGCTGGTACCGTTCCCAGCGGTTCACCGAGGAACACTTAAAATACAGTTTGGCAGAGCGACGTCACACAGGCGTTGATATTGTGTTGTGATCACTCGTTGAGCCTCCTAGATGCTGAAACAGAATGACGAGCTTAGTGTGAGTATAAGGAAACCGGGACATTATGACTAAAGGACAGGCTTAGATAGGTGATGACCCTCATTTGCAGAAATGCAAGCCATGCAGGGGCAGTAGTGGAGCTAGACTGGAAGATATAATCCTATACGGCTGCTCCGTCGACAAGCTCAACGGATGTACCTCTCAGGAAACATATTCTAACATAGATGCTGGTGTCAGGCAAAGCATAACAAGAATGTGGAGCCTAAGACAGAAAACAAGGATCAAAAGCATGTGCTGAGGTTCAACACCTGACATTGTGATTAACAGAAAACCAAAAGAGGGCGACTGGGCGCCGAAGCAAAACGAGAAGAGGCATGCTGATCTACAGAATCGTTCAACATTCCCAATAACACATAAAATGATATGCGAGATAACCATGCAGAGAAATAGAAAAAAAAAGGTCTATGATACTCGTAAAAAAATAGGAAAGGCGAGTAACAAAAACGTAATCAATAGTGCACATGTCAAAACCACTCAATCGTGCAGATGTCTGCGTCTGGACAGAACACACATTGTACAGTACGCCGACTCTTTTCCACTTAAGCAGCGGTCACACTGGTTAAACAAGCACTCAAAACATGTTCAACAACATGTATGCAAACATGTTTCAGAGCTGTATAACGGCTGGTCATATTGATCATACACAACATGTCTCACAACAGTGTTTGCAGCGAACATTTGTTTGACCGAACACGGCTCAAACATGTTCAGCGCGAACAAGCTTCCGTCGCTGGTCACACCGATCATACAACGCCTATATGACGCCTGCGCACTAGCGTCAGTAGACGTCACCAACCTGCTTCCAATGAACAGCACGGCTGGCACGGCGCGCACGTGATATATCGGTCTTCTTTTCACGTTCGAGCTTGGTCCTGCGATTTGATCCTTCTGCTACGCCTTTTTGTGACATCGCGACCACATTCCACGCCGATGAATCTCGAGGCAGGTCATCCAAGCAGGAATGGTGAGTGTCAATGTCAGTGTGCATATATTAGACATTGCTTTGGGCCGCCGTGGTGCCGCGCGAACGCTATTCTTCTCCCCTTATTTACAGCAGAGATCGTGGTGGATGACGAAAACTGTGAGCTCGCCCTTGCAGCTATTGCTCTGTTGGAAGCAGAGGAAGAATTAAGCGCCAGCTCTGGCAGCCGTGGTCAGCGTCCCAAACGACGCAGCGTCTGGGTAAAGCCGTATCTATTGCGACGGCCCCAGATGAGCTGCTATGAAAATCTAATGCGGGAGCTGGCGGTCGAAGATCACGACGGATACAGAAGATACCTGCGCATGGACGTGGCGACGTTCGAGTATCTACTAAACATGGTTCGCCCATATATCGAGAAGCAAGACACGAACTTCCGAGCGGCAATATCTCCAGGAGAACGTCTCGCTGTCACGTTGAGGCATCTTGCAACAGGTGAGCCTCCGGAAACTTAATTAAGTTATGTGGAAAGACAGGAGCACTTCCCGGAGAGGTCAAGGCAGGTTCCCCACTTTTTCCCCAGCTACAGCGAACTCTAAACAATTTAAGCACTCACCATCCAAAAGCTTTTTTAGAGGTCTCAGTTGTCTAATACTCTTCGGGTATCGAGGTAACATTTACAGATAGCGAGCTTCAATGGCATCCAAATTAAGAGCTACTGTCTCTCTTGCTTCGACTGTGGTGTTTGTTGTGATGGCTGGCTATCAGGTCACTGTTTCACTCACACCTTCCATCTGTGATTGCACAATTGACAAAACAATGTATACTGCTCTCTGCTTTAGTTTTTTTTTTTTTTTTTTGCACCCTTGGGAAAATTTACTTTGAATAGTTAATAAGTTGGTTACACTTACTGGAGCAAAAGGTACTTGGTTAATTTTTTAAACATAAACGTTGTGAGCAGCTTCTGTTACACGTACTGTTCGCAGTGATACGAAATGAGCAGAGCTGCACCTTCTGCACAGCAGCTACTATTTGAAGTTAATGCTACAATTTCACATTACTAAGACTACCCCTGAAAATCTCCTCCATGTTTGATCCTTGACGCTATTAAATACTATGGAGATTTTTAGTACCGTTTGCTTCCCTACACGGATATTTTACTCTTCTCAGGGGGCAGGCCACTGCATGATCACCGGTGGCATCAAGAAGTTGGGACGAAATAGAAATTTTGATTAAAAACAGTAGAAAAGAGATTGGCTGCAGTTAAAACTTGCTAACTTTCTACTGCAAGTAGTTACTCGTAACGAAGTTACTTAAGACTGCTAATCGGTATCGCTCATCCCGACTGCAGATTTGCATGTTTCGCAGGTTGCGTTCCTGGACATGCACGAGTTCAACTGAATTGTATTTGCATGTTTTGAGACCGTATGAACGCAATAGCGTGGCTTTTATAGTGCATGAAAATGCATACTTGCCCTCCCCCATGCCTTGTGCATGCTCCCTCATTTTATTCTTCTGTGTTATGATCAGTTCTTAGCTGATATGACAGCTGCATATTTGCATTGTTATCAACCGTGCTTTTACTGCATATAATATCGCGGTCTGCCCATCATTACTTCAGTCTGTACAGTGTATGCCATGCAAGTGACTCACTCTTTGTAGCTACTATCATCATAGTTCACACATTAACTCCCCACAGGTGAATCGTTTCACTCACTGGGGTTCCAGTTCCGATTGGCACACAACACTGTTGCGGGCATAGTGCGTGAAGTGTGTCAGGTCATCTACAAAGTGCTCCAGCCAGTTTACCTCACAACACCGACGACAGAGGCTCAGTGGATGGAGGTTGCCGCGGCGTTCGAAGATGCCTGGAATTTTCCTAACTGCATTGGGGCCCTGGACGGTAAACACGTCCAGGTCCTACCTCCACCATCCTCTGGCGCTATGTACAGAAATTACAAGGGCAGCTTCAGTATTGTGCTCATGGCACTTGTTGGTGCAGACCTTGAATTTCTGTACATTGATGTTGGAAGGAATGGGAGGCTCTCGGACAGTGCAGTCTGGAACAATTCCAGCCTCAAGGACGCCATTGAGGGCAACACCGTTCACATTCCTTCGCCTCGAGTTCCCCGTGGCGGTGATAAAGCCCTTCCATACACTATTGTAGGCGACGAAGGGTTTGGGCTGAAGCCCTATCTGCAAAGACCATTTCCAGCCCGGGAACTTGACACAGAAAGACGGATATACAATTACAGGTTGGATGGCAGCCTGTACTGGCAGAAAACTGCATGTTACTTGTAATGCATGACAAATACGCATACACAATAAAAGGTGCATGCATCCTATCCTACATCTTAAACATATCCTACAATACTGAGATTGTATACATTTTGGTACTGCTGCAACAACTACTTGCAATGATTGCAGGCTATCAAGGGCCAGAAGGGTCGTCGAAAATGCTTTCGGTGTCCTGGCAAGCCGGTGGCAGCTTTTCAGGAGTCCGATACGGTCCAGTGCTGAAAATGCCAAGGATCTGGTGAAAGCCTGTGTGGTCTTGCACAATATGCTTCGACATGCCAGGCCCACAAAGAGGCTGTACACACCTCCTGGATATCTCGACACCGAAGATATCCTCACAGGTGACATCCTCTCTCCACATAATTGGCATTAGCCAAATAAGTAAGCTCCCTAATTCATGTCACTGCAGGTTGTGGATGGTGGAAAGATGCTTTCCTCCACAAGCAAGTTACTGCTCACACATGGTGACCTTGGCATTTATCGATTACAATTATAGGTGAAGTGAACCTCGGTGCCTGGAGGCAGTGCCATCGTGGCTTGCCCGAAGCACAGGGACAAGGTGCTCAGGGCCAGAACCATACAGCTAGGGCCAAGCAGGTGCGGGAAGACTTCTGCGCCTATTTTAACGGTCCGGGGAGTGTGAGCTGGCAGCGCCGATCAATCGGACTGGAGTGAAGCAGGTACGTGGGAACATGATGCTGTATCGCATATTACAGTAAATTTCGTTTATAACAAACTCTGCGGTCATGCGCAACCTGTTCGATCCAAAGTTCATTATACAGCCTTGACAGCATTCAAAATATTGCCATTCGATGCATTCGTTATAATCGGAAATTCGTCATAAGTGGGTTCGTTATAACCGAGATTTGCTGTATATGTATCTACATTGCAGGACGGGATGATCTGTCCACAGCAGCCTGTTAATTGCTGCGCGCTGCTCCAGAAGGGGCGAAGGACTGTGCAGAAATATGCATATCGCATAATAAAGAAGCATTCTGCTAATGTTTCAATCAGAAACTATATTTACTCTGTGCTAAACTCTGTTGTTTTGTGCTTTCCATTTAGCACTTTTGCCCACAGTGCCAGAAATAGTCTGTCCCGTTCTATTCCTGAAGGTACACAACGTATGCAGTCTCCCAGCTGCCTCAGGAAGTTGTCAACCTCATCCGTTTGAGTAGCAGGACGGGACAATCTGTTCACAGCAGCCTCTGGAAGTGCCGAGCGCTGCTCCAGGAGGGATGAAGGATCGTCTGGGCCAGACCGTGATTCAGAGACCGTGATACCGGCTCGCCATTTTACATGTGCTCCACCACGCTTCCTTCCCCGATATACCTTCTTCAATGTTGTTAACCCTTGTTTTGCGAAATGACATCCATTACAACTTTGCAATATAGTTCTATTTTGGAAAAATTACAGATAAATGTTTATTTGAGCATGAAACTCCTGCCGTTGTCACTCCAAATACATCTCAACGTACCGCGCAAAAAAAAGAACACTGTAGATCCAAAGTGGTTCAAAACTCTATGCCAAAGTCTGTCGTTTCAAACACTGTGTTAAGTGCCTTAGTCATTAACGCGTGAAATAGTTTTTCACGCTGCAGTCCAGATGGAACGCGGCGCAACACATTTGCTAGCCGTTTGACATAATCATCGACCTCATCTGTTTGGCAAGTAGCAGCCGGCCGGTTCAGTCTATCGATGGCTGCTTGCAAGAGTAGTGTCCGTCGCTCCAGCACCGTTGGGGACTCTTCTGTAGCTGTCCGAGCCCTTTTGCGAGGTTGTGAGCCGTGTGTGCTCACTGGAGAAAAGTGCTCTGCACGGGCAGTCGACTGCGTGGCCATAGGCTCAAGGTCTTCCTCCATCAGGGCACGACCGACTTCATGTCGTTCATCATCATCCTCAACAATTGCAACACTTCTTTGTGTCGACTCCAGTAGAGCCTAACATGTGAAACAATATAAAAAGACGACCAATGAGACTCTTTCTTTGCACACACTCTACTGCAATGTCATGTTGGAACCAAAGCAGCAGTTTCCAACAGCTCAACAGAAGGATTCTGCTGTGTTCTGTCAATAATTCACACAATTATGACACTCGTGCAAGCAGCAAAAAAGAAAACGGAACGAAAATGCTTCAGTAAGAAGCTAGTTGCAGCAAAATTTGTCACAGTAAAAGAAAATGCTTTGTGTGCGTTCATGGCAACTGCTTGTAGCTAGTGTAGCAATACGATCAGTCGCTAAAAATGGGAGAGAAGGTGCAAAGACGAAAACAGCTGTTTGCAGAAAGTGATAATTAAATGTGGTGCAAGTAAAAAAATATGAATTTTGGTAAAACAATTGCAACGCGATACAAAGTTGTTTAGAGGCTGGAAGGAACGTACAAAGGGAATCTCTGTGCTCTTAATTTTCCAGTTCGCATATCATTTCTAAACACAAGTTTGGTAAAACTGTGTGAAAAGGGTTTCACTGCCATTATTTGTCCAAGAATGACATTAAACGGTAGCAGCAACTTATTTATTTACACATGGTAACCATGTGTAAATAAAGAAGTTGCTGCTACCGTTTAATAGCACTCTTTGATTTACTCACCACCGGCGGCAACTTGACATCGCCTATTTTTCTGCCTTCGTATCTTGCCACTCAATGACGTGAAATACATACCAGTGGCATGTGTGATCATACCTGAACGGCGGGAGTCGGGGTTAAGGGGGAAGATGACGACTCGTCGAGGCTGGAGTCGCTACCGCTCCTTGGATTTCCAGATGCGATGAACCTCATCCTCTTGAAATGAGTCCACGACGAAACGTACGCCTGATCTCCGCCGTCCCCTGACCGCTTGGCTAAAGTCTTCCTTTGCTCTCTGGCAAACGCCGATCGGAGCGAGTTCCATTTTGCCTTTACAGCGGCAACTGGAATAATTTAGAAAATGAGCATACACGCTCGGGCTATGTTAAAAACGGATACTCACCCTCCACTCCAAGTTCAAGCGCGATTTCCCCAAACAATCTCTCGCGAACGTCTTTCTTGTGATAGTCGTGGTGTTTAATCTGCCACAAGGCAGGCCGTTCTTCCACCAAAGTGATCAGATCGGCCTCCAAGTGCACCGGAAAAGAGCTCGCCATTTCTATCGTCTGGACGGTCAGGAGCCTTCACCAAAGTGAACTAAACAAATGTCGCCATTAGCTGTTGTCACATGGTTTCCAAAACGCAACATGCTTTCGTAAATATAAATGAATGTCAGTGTGATGTGACGCAAATTTTTATTTCACTCAAAATCGTCGCACGGAACACTGCTGCTTTTGAACGGTGTCCAAATACATCGCAACACGTTTCACAACATGTTGTTAAACGTTGTCGTATCATACATTTGTATGACAGTCTGGTCACACTGGTTATACAACGAGGTTGTTGAACATGTTTCGGACGTGTATGATCAGTGTGACCAGGAGTGTATAAACGAACATGTTTGGAGGGTGTTCGTCATACATGTTCGTCATACATGTTTGAAGGAATGTTCGTGTTTGGTGTATAATGTTTTACCAGTGTGACCGCCCCTTTACGGCAGCGTATCATCATGCAGGTGTATCACGTACTATTTTCTGTCGTTCGAACTACAAGGGTCGTTCAAGGTTGACCGAAACTTTGCGAAGAACCAAACTATGTCAACTTTTCAAAGTATTCACCGTGCGCGTCTCTAGACACCGCTGCCATCGCTGTGGCAACTCTTTGATGCCTTTGGCGTAGAAAGAAGTGGGCTACTGTCGTAGTCACTGCAGGACATCTTTCTGGAGGGCTTCCTCTGTGTGGAACATCTTTCCTCCAAGGGGCCCTTTAAGGGGCCCGATGGTAATCGCTTGGGGATAAATCGGGCTGTAAGAGGTATGGAGCAAAACCTCCCAGCGCATTACGACCATGGTTGCTACCGTCAAATCCGCTGTGTGAGGCCTGGCGTTCTCATGAAAAATTACCCTTCCAGACAACATCCCAGGCCTTTTCTTGCGAATTGCGTTTCGCACGACACCCTGTATCAACGTGGAATGGTACTGGGCATTAATCGTGACACCTTGCTCCAAGAATTCCACATAGATGACACCCCGCATGTCCCAGAAGACGGTTCCCATGGACTTCCCAGCAGGCTTCGCAGACTTCTTGCTTTTCTTTATTGGCGGGGAAATCTGATGTCTTCATTCTATGCTGCTTCTTTCTGTCTCTGGGGAGAAATGATGTGCCCAGGTTTCATCACATGTGATGATTGGTTGCAAAAATTCGTCTCCCTCGGATTGAAACTGGTTCAGCAGCTGCTCAGAGACTACCATGCGCGCTCCATTCTAGTCACAAATGTGGTGTCGGGGAACACATGTTACACAGCCTTTTCGGAACAGTAAGTACATGTGAATGATTTTCTCCACAATGCCAACACTAATATAACGCTGGGCTGCACTGTCCGGATCTGTTACTTGCCGGTTCTCGAGGATGGCTTGCTCAACTCCTGTGATGTTCACTGGCGTTACCATTCATGGCGTTGCCGTTCATGTGCCGCTGACCGGAGAAGGATTGCACGTCGTCCTCCGAAAGTTTTATTAAGGTACATTTCCTCACTGATTTTTCTCAAGCAGAAGTCTCTGTCAACCTTGAACGATCCTTGCAAATGAATCTGGGTGTTATATGCGTTCCGCGTGCGCGTCTCTGTGCTCTATGTGCATAAGCATCGCCTGTGCCCTATTGATGCCATCCTTCCTGTCCGACACACCTGTGGATCCCTGTTGGTCAGTGAGGTGCAATCGGACCCCGAGTCTCTGCAGAGTACTGCATGGTTCTGTAGGGCTGTCTGCACTGTTCCATAGGATTTTGTACCTTTGTAGTGGAGGAAAAGAAGCAGCTCAACATCTAATTGCAGGAGGGGACACATAAACTGCATGCTACACGATGGCAATAGCGAGTTAAACTTTTGATAAAGATGCGTGACAAAAGAAAGATTGCCATCTACGTTCACCAACGCTCTTATTGCGAGGCTAAACACACCCGCACGATCAACAGGTGCCCACAGGAGCCAGGTCTCAGCAAGCGTGATTTCTTCATCATTGCGTATCAAAATATGGTAACTTACACCTCGGAGAGCTTGAGAGGCAGTACTACCAAAACAACGCAAATATTTGTTAAACAGCAATCTCGCGATGTTGATAACAGAAAGAGAGAGAGAGAGAGAGAAAAAAAAGCGGGACGAAGGTTTTTGCAGCAAAGGCGAGTTCAGCCAAGGCATCTCTACAACAGCAACTGTATACATATCAGCATAAAGAAACTTTCCATGAATGTTGTGTGAACATAAGTGAATATGACATGCTGGTTAGCTCATAGTTTGACATGTGGCAGATTTAAATATGCAGGAGGACGGAAGCCTCATTAATGAAGCAGCAACTTGTTTTACGCCAGTAGCTGTAAGAATAAGTGGAATGCGTGGATAAATCATGTTTTCCTCCGCCTTACCCGGCTTGTGGGTTGCATACTGTTCATGAGCGGCGTCTCCGAGGTGACCGCACAGGGGTCGTCCTCCTCGGGGTCCGGAGGCGGTGGCGGTGGTGCCACGTTGCTGAACAGCACTCCGGACCGCTGGAAGTCGATCTGGGCGTACTCGGTTGGCTGCTCACGAATCCGCACGGGGTATTTCGTGCGAGGCAAGGACAGTTCAGCGTACCGCACCTCATTGTCCATGTGCTGCGGAAACGTGTGGAGAAAAGTTGTGTGAAGTAACGAGGAAAAATAGCAGGCTCCGGTAAGCTGTTTATTTGCAAGCACACCTTTACCGGGGACGGTCTTCGGAGCGATGTCACATTTTCGTAGTTGTAATCGTTCGGCGAAAAACTGTCGTAGGTGCGATGTGTCGTGTAAGCCGGTATTCTTCGGACTGCTACGCGAGGATATTCTGAAAAGCAATAGCGGAAGTTTACCCATTGCAATATACCCGTCACAAGTGCATTAAGAGTACTGAAGTGAAAATTGCAAATAACAGTCGATTGAGATTGATATCATGAGATATCCGATCACGTCTGGAGATTGCACTACATCCACGCAGGTAGCGCCGAACAGCGGACAACTTCCGCGTTGTTCGCGACAACGTAATGTGGTGTTGTTTCGGCCCTGCCCGTCATTGTGTTTCCCATGCGCTCCATGCAGGCGTGTGAGCTTATTGATACGGGCACAACCCTCTCGAAACGTCCACAGTATTTCCTGTCGTATTTAATCCATGTGTCACAACTTTTAATCCTTGTACCGTGGGGTTTAGTCCCAAGCTCCCCCATCTTCTCTACAACTTTTCATCTCATGACAACTATAGTCAAGCGAAACTATCTTGGTAATCCTCTCACTGCACGACGTCTGAAGCAGGGCATCTTATCGGGTGAGTAAATTTGTGCGTGTTTTTTTTTTTAAGCGGTATGCCCTCGCTGCGCTGCATTTATCGATTGGTATAGTATTAATGGGAGACAGCCCTGGATGATCACATGATCGATCCACGGAAGTCGCTACTAAAGTACCCACCGTTTTACATAATTAGTTCTATTAAAATGAGTCTATTGGGATCGATTCACTGATATTGACTGCATGAAAAACTCGTGAGAGTACAGGAAGGGAGTTGTCCCTTCCTACATCTCTACCGGTTCGCTGGATTTCTACCCATCGTGAGAGTACAGATTGCTGAACAGTTGGTGAGAGTTCAGTGTTGGAGGTGCGATGTGATGAGGACGAACTGACTGTCTGAGGTTGTCCCGCGATTGCTGTTGGCTACTATTGAGTTGAGTTGAGGATATAGACTCAGCTATACGTGTGTTAAGGTCAGTGGAACTTGCTGAGGTTCAGTGCACAGTGTCTGTCTAAATATGCATGGTTGATGGATAGACTACCTCTTCATGAATTGAGCGATAAGGCTGACTCACAAAAACCGATTGATGGTGGTTGATTGATGACGTCGCTGACTAATTTAAGTTCGAGACACGGACTGTGACAGATAGAGACTTGCTGGTGAAAACTCACTGAACTAGTTTGTTGATAAGTGACAACTTGTTTTCGGTTACGGGTACGGAGTTTTCGACTGATACGTACTACTAGTTGTTGTTGTTCATATGGTGCCTCCGACTGAACGAATAACAACAGGAAACGGGGGGGGGGGTATATTTATTAGACGAAAGGAAAAAAAAACGGGGGAAAGGTCAGCCAAACGAGACGTCGGCTTGCTATTCCAGAAATAAATAAATAAAGAAAACCAAGAAATAATAACTAAATAAAAAGGAAAGAAAATAAAGAAAGAAAGAAATAGGAAGGAATAAGGAAACAGGAAGAGTAGCCAGTGACCGAATAACGAATGATTAAAAACACGGCATTTGCTACGCATTGGATAACTGAACAACAACAACATAGATGAATGGATGATGATGATGTGATAACTGAAACCTATCGACTGCTAAAGTGTTGTTGATACAGATAACCATGGAGTCACAAAAATTGCCTGATCAATGTGGCGATCAATATTCACTGAGCGGTAATTCCTGATAAGATCTATACTATTAATAACCATAGATTGAGAAGTTACCCGTTAAAAAGAACGCGTTCGAAGTTAAGTTACCATGTGCAAAATATAACTAAGTTAATAACGAAGTTCTTCAGCCTGAAATGTAACTCGCAGTTACTGAGTTACTTAAAAAAAAAGAACGAGTTACTTCCAAGTTACTTCGGACACAAAATAGCATTACGCAGGTGCAGCGCGCGTGAGCAGTTGAGTTAGACCTTGAGTTGCCTGCGAAGGAGTGCAACATGCTTAGATCGTTTTCCGTTTCTGTCCAACAATAGTCCTCTCCCTGTTTGTAAACAAATGACATCATAGTGTTCGACGGCGCCACAAATTTGGTAGAATTGAACTACGCTTGGAGCTAGAGGTGAACAAGGTCCCGTCCGAAAGCCAGGGTCTTGAGGGGATTTCGATATGGTCCCTTAAACGGACGCGACCCTCGGCCCTGCTTTTCTTGCAATGGGAGGCAGAGAACAAGTGCCCGTTCGTGGAACCCAGCCCTGTCCTTCCGATTTGTTTCGGTTTCAGCCTGTCTACCAATGTCATGGTGACGTTTCTCTGGTAGAGGTCTATTCGAACGCTTTACATCTTACTCCCTGTGGGCGCACAATGGTTCAGCTTGATTTCAATGGCAGCGGTTCTTATTTCCTGAATAAAATACTGTCATTGATTGAATATCACGTTTTATGGCAAAAAAATCCATGAAGGAACCGGAGAGAAAGCAAGAAAATATGTGGACGTGAGTGAAAAGCTATTTAAAAGTAACTTGGAACTTAACTTAAGTTACTTTGGCAAAGTTACCTGAAAAAGGAACGAGTTCCTCTGAAAGTTACCACGGCGCAAAAGTACCGAGTTAAGTTACAAGTTACCAAAAAAAGGAACTTAGTTACAGTAACGAGTTACTTGTAAGGAGTTACCTCGAACTCTGTTAATAACAGTATTGACTGGCATGTTGACATCGTAAGGTCGGTGTCGATTTGGGTTGATCGGTTTTGAAGGTCTGATCAGCTGGGTTTTGTTGCTGATAAGGATCGAGATATCGACTGATAAGGATTGATAATTTGCGATAAATGGGAGTAAATAAGGAAATTCAGGCTTAATTCACTGATTCCTTCTGACAAGATGATTGGTTTTGTGAACCAGAGAATGGAAATGCACCAACAGATAAGGAGTCGCTGATGAGGCTCGTACCCAAAGATTCACCGATAAAATGGCTTTAGAGGAGCTGCTGTCCCCTTTATCGCAAAGTATCAATTCTTACCAGTTGATATCCCCTTATCAACAAGACCTGATAAGCCAGGTCAATGAGCTTTCACCACTAACTCTCTATCGGTCCCGGGCTGTGTCTCACACATAAATTAGTCAGCGACGTTATCAATCAATCAGCCTCCATCAGTTCTTGTGATTCAATGGAACCATATCGCTCAACTGATTAGGCGGTTGCCTCAATACGTAATACAAATACACTTATCGGATGGGTATTATAATACGTAATACAAATACTCTAAAGTATTACAGTAACGGTATTATAATACAATGTATTTGTAATACTGCCCAGCCTGCATACTTGTCTGTACCTATCAATCAAGAATGTGTATTAGACAGATACTGTGCACTGATCTTAATTCACGCAACGGACTTTGTTCGTATCTGGAAATAGTGGCCAACAGCTAGGCAATCTCAACCAGTCAGTTCGCCCTTACCATGTCGCACCTTCAGCGTTGAGTTGTTACCCATCGCTCAGCAATCTGTACTGTCTTGAGCTGTTCAGGCAATCATTATCAGCCAGCCGTTCCCGATAGGTCCAATCAATTGTCTCTCATACAACTAATTAGAGTAGCACAGAAGTCATTTTTAACACTCAGTTTTCTTCCTATAAAACTGTGAAGTAGGCCAGTAAGATGCACCATGCGAAGTAATTTGCACCACAGAGTCATAATTATCGCAGAAATTGAATTTAAAATACGCCGCAAAAAGCGACCGTGCGCAACGGTGGTAAAGAGCAGTACCAGCCTGTGATCTGCCTGGAACCTCGCGCTGACGCTATAAGGAGAACGCTCGCTGATTGGCCTAGAGAAATGTTGTCTGCTACTCGGCTGTCGTCTGCTACTCGGCTGTTCGGGGTTCTGATAAACCTTTCTCCTTGCTCGGTAATGCTTCGGCCGCTCCTTCTATCCCCAATTCTCCGGGAAAACTGGCAAAACAGGTTTACGGCGGCAAAGGGACAAGGCGCTGACCCCACTGATCGGCAAACCAGAACGAGTCTCCTTATGCCGTCATCGGTGACGTGCCATCATACCTCCTCATCCTCGTTATAGCTGGAGTGGCGAGTTAAGGGTGAAGGCGCGGAGCTATGTTTATGTGAGTTTTTTTCTGGGAAACAAATTGCACACATCAAAACCTTTCGCGCTATTCGGTATAATGACACACACACTTTCATCAGATGTCTTAATCTGAATTTTTTTTGGATGGCCCCCTGTACTCCTTTAAGTAAAACGGTCGGTTCTTTGCTTGCTGGTAACACAGCTCCCTTTTGTTACCACTATAATGGTCAACAAACGCAACGCAGAGAGGGCATGCAGCTTTAAATTTTTTTTAACGATACCTAATTTAATCATCCGATAAGGTTCCCTCCTTCCCACGACGTGGTGTAGTAAGTAAATTTCCAAGATGATATCGTTTAATTATAGTTTATAAACTCATGAGATGAACGCAGAAAGGATGCGATAACTTAGAACTAAAGCCCGCGGCACAATAATTAAAAGTGACTGCACAAAGACTAAATTGCACGGTACGAGGACTGACGGCATGAGGATTAAATATGACGGGAAAGTTTGTAGTTCCCAACAGGAGCCTTCAGGGACCGCAGTGCCCGCCACAGTCGCAGAGGTACCCTCTGCACTAGGTTGGCTAGTAGCCTGAAATGGAGGAGAAGGCTTAGCCTACTCTGCTTCGAATATAGCAATATTTAGTGCGTGGCACCTTCGTCACCATACAGGTGACCAAGTAGTCTTCCGACATGCCGCGGACACACCGCAGTGGGTCGTCTGTACAGGAATGCAGGTGTAGATCATCATTTCGTGTATAGTGGACATGGGACCCAGCTTGAAATCTCAACCGTGTCATGGCATTTCTCGGACAAGGGGTCGTTCCTTCGAGCTGGTACACATGAGAATTATGTGCGCTTCGGAACACACTTTCGACTATTATCGCTGATATGGTAGGAGCTATACATGTCGCGTAAGTACCTGAACAAGCGGGAAGAGAGTCCTAATTCTTACCAAACTTTCAAAATGCTGCACTCAAGAACTTTGTATTTTGGGGATCAGGTCTTTGTGAGCATGTCATAAGCAAAATGTAAACTGATGCTGAGCACAGTGCAGCCAGTCGTTAGCCATTTATCATCGTTTATTAAAGGAGCAAGAAAATGGCACTCAAGCTTTCTCGAAACCTGGCTTAAATAATAATGCAGTCCATCAGCAGAGACCATGCGAGGTATTTTCTCTGAGCGGTACCCTGTCACTGCAAAATTCAATTTACAAGACCTTAAAAAAAATCAGGAACGCGCGAAGTGGCATGACGCTGAAGGAGCCAACCGGTCTGTTGCCGTGACGTCACGAGAAAATGCGCCGCGCCTTCAATGGACCATTTCGATATACGCCTCGCCCCTGGCGGCGGAATGTCGCATGTCGTGCCATACAGACTGGCACGTCGTGTGGAAAGTAGCAAGAGAAGACACGCAGAAAGGGAAAAATTGTCTCTCAGGCACAGCGAGCACGAAACGTGGAAACGTCAAGATTGAGCCTAAAACGTGCACGTAAGTGTGAAGCCGATAATTCCCGCCGATGAATATGGCGGCCGCCTGCGGGTGGCTGCGCATGCGTAAACGCGTACTCGGAAATGGTCCATTGCTACGAAAAAAATTTCCACCATGGGGACGGCGCACAGCTGGTTACATTATCTCCGGTTGCTTCGGCCGGGTCGGGCCGGTTGACGCCACGAGCCACCTGATTGCCTGTCGCATTGTTTAGCACCACTGTTTGGCTAACCACAACCGCCTCCACCACTAGCACTACCACCATGACCAAGTGACGTCACCAGGGGGACGTCTCTTACGGGATGTCGTAAGGATTGCAAAAGATTCCAGACTACGGGCAGGAAGAAGACCTCTCTCTTTCGCGCGCTACAGGTAAACTAATATAATTGTTCTTGTGCAAGAACGCAATGGTACAATACGCTCCAGCAAAAATCGAAGAATCGAGGAGGCATTCACTGCTCCTTTACTGGAGATAATGAAGGGCTGGCCCTCTTGCAGGTACAGCGCACTTACCTTGCGAGTCGCTATTTTTGGGTATCACGGAAGGATCTTTCATGTTGAGATCCGTTAAGCTCAAGTCGTCGGTGCTCTTACATTGCTGGTTTTGATCCCTGATTAGAGGAAAAAGGAAGCGAGACTTAGCAGAAGTCTAGACAAGTTAAATGCAACGCTTGCAGCCCATGCACGTTGGAAGCTCTGAATGCCATGTCGTACGTATTGGGCAGACAAATTCTACGAACACGTAAGCCGGACAGGGGGGAGTTTCAGGATCCGCCTCGGATCGTTCTGAGACCGTTCCCATTACACAAAATTGTTGAATTGTAACCATTGATATATTCGCATTTGTACGCAGGGTGGATCACTTGAAGTATTTCACACGCATTCAGAAGCTGCGACAATTGACATACCATACTGATACAAGGCACACATTTTAGAGGTACTTCAGGCATAATTTATAAGACCTTCGAGTTAGAAAGCCATTTAAAAATGTACTTAAAGTAATATTATCCAATGCTGAAATTGCACACGGCAGACCCGAGAACCACCACCGCTGTCGATATTTTGGAGCATTTCGCTTTTTGCGTTTTGGCGCTGTTTCACATTGTGAAGAGAGACTGTGGAGCTGCGTCGAAATGTAAATGTGTGTAATGCGCTGAGGGCACTTGACGATCTTTTACGTACAACCGGGCTTATGGACATTCTATGACTAGCTAAGTCTGTGCTGTGTGTGCCCCTAGCGATTCCGACATTTTGCACTCACTGGGTTGAAACTTTTGAACTACATGCGGAACTACATGCGGAACTACATGCCGCACTCCATCGCTTTAACCCGTTCATCTGATTGTATTTACTGTATGTAAGCGTCGGGTAGCCAGTTCGACTTTGTCGCGACTCTCATTCCTATTTTCTTGTCTGTAACAGCACCATCACCATCGCTATGGGTGAAGAACATTGGGGAAAGGTCACAACTGATTATACTGAAAATGTCTCAGGCTTACGCAAACAGCGATTACACGGCATAAAATATATGCACTCGAATTACTACGCAACTCCTCGGCAGAGGCGGTAAGCACAACTTCAAATCGGCAAAAGAATGTTTGCAACTCGCTCGAAATATCATTGGCCGCTGTTACTAGTCTTCGCGAAAATTCCCAACACAATGTGCTACTACGGAATCATAATTGTGTTTTTTGTTCTTCTTTTACTTTCTGCAGTTCACGCGGAATGTGTCAGCTTAGAAGGGATCTGACACTCCAAGTTATGACTAATAAATGCAAAGGACGTTCACGTGCATTGCTGTGAACTGTTTCTTGGCAAAGGGTTTGGTAAACCCTACAAAACGGCCGCAGCGAATACCGAAACACATCCTACTCTGTTCTCACGGCAGGCGTCCTCGCCAGTGAGACAGCCGCGGGAGGGGTCACATGCTCTCTAGAACCAATCGAAACGATCACAGCTCTCCCTCACCTGAAGCCAGAGCTTGACGCGGAAGTTTGTTCAAGGGTTCTCCAGGTACAACATGTAGAGAAATAATTATCTTATGTTCAATACCCTGGCGTGAAGTGCAATTCGTGTGTGATGACGCAATGAACCATATCTATCGAAGTGTCGCAACGCCCTTAAGCTAAGTAGCCCTCAGTTTCTTTACAGTGAGACAAGGTGCTGCCGCTGGTCACCGCATAAAATATCGATACCCACAACTGGTGCCTTTCGTTCGCCGGCAGCTCTCATACAATTTAGAAGAAGCCATCAAAGCTGAAGCCCGTCATTTGTAAGTAAGCACAAAGGAGAGCGTGACAGGACGCCTCTACACTGATTTTTCAACTTCCACACTAAAGCGAACTTGAGGCGCAATGAGGCGCGAACTGCCAAACTGCGTCTCTTCGAGTTCGCCAGCACACGGAGTTCTCTATATTTTATAAGGCTACGCTTCCTTTTTCTTGACTCCCTTCAAACACCGCAAAGTTCTTTTTCTCAGTTATATGAGGTATCGACCGCGTACAGTCTGCAATACTCGAGGATGAGAGACGAGGCTGAGCTCATATTAGAAAGGAGGTGGCAGCGAACGGACCAACGGACCTGGTACGCTTTTTCCAGCAACTTCTATTCTGAGGGATCAGACGGCTGTCCCTGATATGGTTTCGGTCACGTTTGTTTTGTGGCTCCGACGTAGTATGGCTTCTGATATTTACTTTAAACAGACTCCTGTTTACTGATGGGAAGATAAAGCGCTGGATTCTCGTTTCTGCCCAGGGGTAAATGGAATAGGTAAACACCACCAACATCACTGCTAGAAATGGTGGATGAAATCAAACAAGACGTCAACTCACTTTTCGGGACTTTCATCTGGGGTTCCTGCACAGAAATGCGATATGGAAAATGAGAAAGATGCCCAATACACGCACTTTTTTCGAAGCAAACTCATACAACGTGAAGTCTGACATGGTTATCGCATACCTATGTTACTTTTCCATGGCGAAAGGAATGCATCAATATTTTGTGTAAAATACTACACGTATTTTACTGACAACATTACTCGCACTACCGTGTGTTTACACGAGTGACACCTCCAGGGAATGTTGTAGTGGAAGACAAAGGAAAAACTGAAGTTCCGTCGCGCCTTATAGGTCGAGCATCCGCACGGCGCTGAGATATCGAGAGTTCGGAGACGATACTATCGGCGCTGTCGTCTGCTACATAAAACTTGAGGCTGAGCCGTCGGATGTTCCCACGACCTACTAGATTATACCGACCACGTCGTAGGCACCCCTTCCCAGCGCTGCATTCGGAGGCTAGCGGTGGCGCTACTCATCGGCCCGGTTATTGCTTCCTCAATTTCTACAATACTTTGTACTTTCCTTATTATTTTTGCACGAGCGGTGCACGTCCCACGAGAGACGCGTACTTTCTAAAGTTGACTATCATCATCATCCTACGCGTTTTCATAGAAGCTGTTGCTGTCATCTGCTACGGTAGGCGTATATAGCCGTCCACTCCTCCGCGTTCAAAATTCAAATTTCCATGGTCCAATCATGATGTAAATCTCGCGGGCCGATGTGTAGCGCTCCTAGCGGATCGCGCGAACGGGCACCTCATAGGAGTTGCCGATTATGACATGGTCGTTATAATCTAGTAGGTCGTGGACATTCCAAACGGTTAGATGGAGCACGAAACGACACGACGTTGATCGCTCGCACTCACATGAAGGAGAAAGCTGTGACGTTTTGCGCATCTTCCGTAGAAGTGTTCTGGGGTATGTCGCTCGTGCGAATACACGGTTACTCGCTTAAAGGACGACGGAAACGAAAATAGGCTGCACAGCTATTTGCCTCATATTGCGATGTGTACCAAAACAATCCGGAATTCGACTTAGATTTGCGTATATTAGTTGAAACGCCGCCACAATCGCGATATAAAATTCGGCCGTGGAGCACTCTGAGCCCCTGGTGAGCGTCGCCGCGCCGCCGTAGCAGACCACGGAAGTGACGCACGTTGGCTCTCCTGTTGGAGTTCCTGACTTTCATTTCGCTTCATTTCATTTGGTGTTTCGGCGTACGTCTAATTCCTGCTACGGGGAAAGGACGAAGACGAAGAAGCATGTACGAACCCATCTCTCATAGGATATATTGTCTTCAGACTTCCACGAGATCTCCGAATCAAACATCTTCAGGCGTTATTCAGAATTCGCCGTGTTTGTACCGTGCAGCCGCACATGGAGCGCGAGAGATATTTGACGTCACTCGCTCCTCAGATTTTCCCGCAATGCTTGGCGCGCTCCATGGGCGATCGTGTCGAGTGGGCGGCCCAGCGCTCTCGTAATCGTCAGAAATATGGCCATCCGCACAGCGTACTCGCAAAATACTAGTGGCACCATAATTTTACATAATATTTACACCTTGTTCGGTCCCGTTTTTGCAATGGACAAATTTCGTTTCCTTTAAGGGGGGGGGGATATATGTTTGTTATAAAAAGGAGGGAAAGGTTAGCCTGCGGCTTGCTATTCCCAGCAAAGGAAAAGAAAGGAAGAAGAAAAACAACAAACAAAAATGAAAACAAACACGAAATTCACCAGGAAGGCCACAGACCCGCAGGAACTGAACAAGTGCATTTGCTTAAGGCTCGTTAGCACAAATGTTTCCTGATCAGCTGACTTCATGCAGGACGTTCCGCCAGGTCTAATGCATTTTCCCCTCGACCTTCCTTCGGCAAGGTTTCCTTGCGTGCAGTCGAAAGGGAGTGCAGCAAAACACCAGAAGGTACAGAGGGCCTCTCCGAGCAAAGTACATGAAGTTTGCAGAATTGGGTACGCGCGGCTTGGTTTCTTCCTTCTTCTCTTTCTTTTTTTTTTTTTTTTTTACTATCACTGCGTTTTTGTGCCCATATGTGTTAGTTTCTTTAATGGCGGAATTTGCGCGCATGAACAAGCACAAAGAAACGCCGCAAAGAAAGACAAGCCACTGATCCTTACGTCTTTCGTCTCCGCGTAGTCGCATGACGACAACGATAACGATGGCCACCAACACTAAGGCTCCCACGATGCCGATCAAGACACCTAGCACAGGACTCACAGTTGTGATATCCGTGTTGGCTGCAACGAAAGCAAACACATATAATTATCGTCGTGCAACAAGCACTAGGGACATGGTACGAGGAAACCATATGAGAAGCAGCTGATGTGCCGCTTCAGAATGTCAAAAAAAAAGAAAAAGAAAAAAGAGAAAGAGCAAAGTTAGATAACAATGTTTAGTTTACATCTGAAAGACCAACCTAAAAATGTTACAAAGCCAATGTCTCCCTCCTCTTGTCAGGTGCATGGCAGCGACATGAAGTACTCTAGCGCAGACCCGAAATGAGAAAAAAAAAGAAAATGCCTGTGTTTATTAGACAGCAGGAGAGAGAAGACAGGAACGGTGAGTTTCACCCCAGCAACCGTCGTTATACGATTGGTTAATGGGGGAAACGCTGCACTTTTCCGGGAGGAAGTACTCGGGATAACGTCCCCTATAATGAGGTCGCAAAGCAGGTTTCTCCAGCACAAATCTGGTGTTGCTATAGTGAATTGATCGCTAATCCATAGATGGACAGGGTAAGGAACAGATTGAAATAATGAAAAATAAAAGGAAAAGAAGAAGAAAACATTACGTCAGTTCTGGTACCGAATAGGACGTTGCTGCGAAACAGCTGGAGAACAGCTAAAGACAGAACAGCCAAGATCAAGAACCTGTGGCCTTCATTGTCGTTGTTTGCTGCAGTTACTTGGGCTGTCGATTTTTTCTTAGCTACCTTGACGCATTTTTCAGATTTCATAAATTTTCTCGTTTGGGGTGTCTGCCGTCGTACGGTATCGGTATTATGGACACTATCTCGACGGCGCCATGATTGCTGCGTAACATGATTTTCTTTTCTTTTTCTTCAGTAGAGAAAACAGGAGTTACTACACCTGCCCTTCCTGAAAGACTCTTGAACTGAATATCAGCAAAAGCGAATAGCGCTGCCGCAGCACATATGCAACAGTATATGTTGCAGTTGACCCCTTTGCAGATGATTGTCATCGACCGCAGTGAATCGGCGTAGCAGAAAACGCTGGCTAACTGGCAAGCTATATTTTTGTTTAGGGTTCGGAGCGCCACAACCTGCACCCCACAACCATGACTAATAGTCAGTGTTGCACCCGTTACCGAAATATGGTATCGCGATACCGATACTCGTTGCTTGAGTAAATAGCATCGCAATACCGATACTTCTTTTTTAAAGTAACGGAGTACCGCTACCGTTACTAAAAAAAGTAACGCGATACTTTGCCCGATACCTTTGTTTGAAGCACGAAGATGATGCAACATAGAAATCTCGCCTACGTGAACACCCGATTTGTATAATAGCAAACTGAGAGAGGACAGTTTTGCAGTAAAAAAAAGAAAAGAAAAAAAAGAACAGAAAAGAAACAGAAAAGACAAACAGTATAATTATTATAGAGCTCAGAAACTTTGTTTGACTTTTTTTAATAGCTGGTTCTCAAAGGTTTCTTCTGCCATCCAAGCAGGCCGTGGTCTCTCCGGCAGCTGACAGAGGCCAGTATGAGAATGGACCTTGTTCACCGTGGCCTATGCGCATGCGTATGACCTTGAGGCGCCGGAGAGGTTTATCTCCGGCTCCACTAGATGTTTGGGGACACTATGGGGACGACAGAAGTGGGGACCCACTCCGGACCGGTTTTGGTCCTTTGTGATATCCACGTGGATTTGTTTTGACGCGCGCCGAGCATGGTTCGTTGGACAGCCGCTAGGATACGACGCGTATGTGAAAGAGCAGAGCCATTTATAGGGAATTTATAGAAAGAGGTCCATTGCGTTAGTCTCAGGCCCACACATACCGTGGAGTCCAATGACAAAGGAAACCCGCTATCCGAAGTTAACAAGGCCGCAGTTTATGTGAGCGTGACTCAGTGCGATACGGCAGCTTAGCAGTGGAATCCAGAGTGCACTGTCAAGGGATTGACCTTTGTTTGTGGACCTCAACTCTTGTTGAGCACAGCGTGGTTATTTCTTCCAGGTTCAAAGAAAAAGTGAACGTGTGTTTGGTATAATTACATAATTCCCGTTAGGGAGCAGGTAGGCGTGTCCACAGACTTCTTGTCCAGGGCTAGGCGGACCGTTGACAATGAATAAGAGTAAGAAATATGGTCGGTGAAGAAAGGGTGGGGCACTAAAAAAGTATCGGTAACGATACGGAGACCGCGTTACCATAAATTTGTAATGCAAATACTTTCCGATACCGATTTAAAAAAAGTATCGCGACCCGCACTCCGATACCGAAAAAAGTAACGATTACTGTAACGGCGTTACGTACAACACTGCTAATAGTGCAATAAGGAGACTAATGGTGATAATGATCATCCTGCAGAAAGGTCGCAGTGTTATTCCTCTTTTCAGCTCATTGTTTTTCTCATTACGAATAGTGCAATACGTCCTCCCTTTTCCAAAGCTTTTTAACATTGTTTCAAGATCGATCGATCGATCGTCGTTTTCGATAATCCATTCAGATCAATGGCAGTGCGCGAAAATATATCGGCAGTTGCACAGAATGGAAAATAGCCCTGTTTTAAACGAATGTTGAATTCATGAAGAAGAATGCCGTCCGATTTTGGCGAAATAATGTACCACGTAACTGGAGTAGATTTACGCAACATCATGACAAAAGGAAAGAAAAAGAAACGATCCAAACGAGTATGTACTTTTCGCCCACATGAAAATGTAGTGGGCTAAGGAAGACATTGAAATAATAATAACAGAAAAATTCAATGGTCTGGGGGAAAGAATATGTTGATTGTAAAGGAACAAAGGAAAAGTTAGCCATTTTAATTTCTTCATCTTCTAGTTTAGTATACAGAAAGTTTTGTATAGAACGTTATTACATCATACAATGTGTTCTTGTATCGGATAGGTTACAGGACACGTAAAACTATCGAAAATGATCATGGGCTTGTTGAGTAACGATTACAGGTAGATTGATTGATTGACTCATTGATTTAAAGAAAAATGGAGATTTTTGCTTCACTGGTGTGAGGCCGGCAACTCCACATCCCATGCACCAGTTACTTTGGTGAAAATTCGTGGAACGATGACGACAGTGATGATGATGATGATGGCAATGATGGTGGTGGTGGGGGTGATTCCGACAAAAAACAATTGCAAACACAGAGTTGTCATCATAAGACACACAAACAGTCGAACAGCAAAGCGCACAAACACTCGAAGTTTCAAAACTTTTAATGCCTTAGCATTAGAGTCCTGGGCTCCGATCTTCAACTTTCACGTAGCGATCGTTATCGTTATATTTAAAGTTCGCGCGCTCCAAGGCCGCTTTGATAGGCTCGTGCGAGAGATCATGGCGAATCACGGACCGAAGTGATGCATTTAGCGCACGTTATGGGGTAACGACAAGTTGAAGATCGGGCCCCTGGCTACGAAAGAATCGCGGCGTGATCTGTCTGTAGCCGCGGCGCTGCGTGCATGCGCGGTGAGTGGAGAGGGTAGGAGGGAAGGGGAGGGGAGGAGGGAAGGGGAGGGGAGGGCGCACGGAGAGCACGACGCGCGGCGCGTCTGGCAGTGGAGCCGTGGTGGTCAACAGGTTCAGACATGTCTGTGTGGGCGCGCCATGGGTTATGAAAATTGTGTAGAGGAGCGGCGGCGAAAGAAGGCTGAGTCTGCGAGACAGCGCCGCCAATCTGAATCGGAGGAAGCCCGAAAGGCTCGTTTGGCTGCGGATGCTGTCTTGTGTTAGCGTTGTGTAGGGTCATGTAGGGGTCAGGGTTGTGTAGCGTTTACGAAGGGTTGTGTAGCGTTGTGAAGGGATTACCCAAAGGGTTTTCAAGTTTTACTGCTGACGCATTTCCGTCGGATCCTCCAATGGATCGACCACGATTTTTCGTCCCAAAATCGCTTAGGTATTTGTCTGCACCAATGTCTCAGAGAATGTCATGTGCCTTACACTGGGATGCCAGGGCCAAAGTACTTCTGAAACACTGAGCGGACGGCCGTCCACTACCGTCACCTTCGACTGTAGAAGGCTACAAGCTACGGTGTACCGTACGCACGACATTATAACGTGCTCGACACCCTCCACAGCACCGCACATGGAGCAGTTTGGAGAGGCTACTTTCCCGATCATATATAAAAACGAACCACTATATAGGGAACATTCAGATAGAACCGGTGGATCAGGTCTCCATGGACAGAGGAAGCGAGGCTACGGCCGCGAACGAAAAGTCCAGGTCTATACTGATCAGTGACGACCTTCCAGATTCACTGCGCCACACTTCCCTGCTTAGTCTCTTAGTTAAAGTTGAAAACTGCCGTCCGAGGGGGTGAAATACACCTTACGAACCGAACCGGAATGATGCGCCCGGGAGGCCGCTGGATGCGCCGGGAGGAATGACCAGAGATTGACTGAAGGATGATGTCGTGTCCCCGTATTACACAAGCGTCGTAAGTATTAATGGCGTCGTGCACGATTGAAGCAAACCTGGTGATCTGCCCGGCGCTTGTAATACTCGCAATCCGGACTGTGAGTCACCGTACACAACCCAGGATTTGACGTCTTCATATGACTCTATGCATCGCCATAATGATTCCGTGGAGCTCCGCGGCCGTGGACGACGTGCGATGAGACAAACGTGCGTAACCCTCAGTGGAGTGCTCGTGGAGGATATATGCAAATGTGGATCCCGACTCATTCGTGGACGCATCCGTGAAAGTGTGGGAGTATACACTCTGTCTCTCTGACTGTGCATTACCTGAAGAGTTTGTTGACGTACGACATTTGAGGGCACGAACTTTCTCCCCGCGAGAACCGAGACTTTTGCGAAGACCCGAGGCGGTCCAGAGAGAGCTGTTGCAGCCCCTCACAGCTCTCGCAAAATCTGTATTAAAATGCGTGTTACTGCGCACGCAGCAATCCGTGCCTCTCCATTGGTCGGACGCCACAGATGTGTTCGGATTGGTTGCCGGAATTTGAAAACGGCACTTCGCGCTTCCTCGCCTGCGTGCTGCGTACCCTCTCGGTCTCGGCTCTCTCGGCGGTTTCTTTTGAAATTTGAAGTTTCGAACGGTGGACGCCGCCGGGTCGGCGGTATCATTCATTGGGAGGCAAGTGCGTTCGCCGTTGGCTGTCTTATCCGTGTATTGTGGAGTCCTTTGATGTTGTACTGTTTCTCGACACAAGCATCGGTCTACGAAGATTTCAGTTTGAATCTGATTTCAAACTGAAGTGTTGTCGTGAATTCTGGATCGATGAACACGTTCGAGCGCCGTCAGATTTGCATAGCGGTGACAAGAAGATAGGATTCATGAAGTAGCATCATTTTATGTTTGACGAATAGCAGGTAAGGACATGATGATCAAGAGATTGTGCGCAAGTATGTGACAGTTATTCGTTGTTGGAAATAGGCTGTGCCGATATGCGTGTTTGGCAAGTTTGAACTTTGTTGCAGTGTGCCAGGAAGCGCAACGCAATGGACTCAGTACGCTCAGTGCATGTAAATGCGTCAAGCTGCCGACTGTGTCAGTATAATGGGTGAAACACATTTCTGTTCATTACAACACTTTATACATTGTATCTTGTGCATTATAACTAATTCCAACTAGTGTATTAGTGTGTATTAATATTAGTATTAGTACTCGTAGTGTGCTCTATAGTATGAGTCGTCTAATAATTTTTTTCAAACACAACACTTTTCACAACTGCTTTGGAATCACGGAATAACTTTACGGCGTGCATGTAAGCTAGTAGACTTAGAGGCCAAGGGTAGTCGGTACAGGCCAGTATGGAAAGCAGCAGTCAGCAAGAGCCAGAACCTGTCAGGCTGCGAGCCGGGCGGAAACACCTCTGATTGGAGGATTGAGGAAGCAATCGCTGCATTCTCATTGGTCGGGTGCCCAGTGTTGTGTGAATTTTCCTATGCTATGGGCTCTATGGGGAGTTGCGGAGAGCTGGCTGTAGTGCACTGGCAATGGCTTATGCCGGGGGCGTAATACGGCATGGTATGATAGCTTGATGAAACCTCGAAGAACTTCGTGTCGAGGGAGCTCTTGACAACGGGTGCCGACGAAATCTCGTTGTTAAGTGGAGCGATTCTACCATCCGCACTCTGGTGCTCAGCTACTACAGCTGCATTAGACGCTGCTCTGGAGCCACCTATGCAGATCTTGATGCTCCTGGCCAACGCACTTTCTAGCATCCTTTCCGACGACGACGCAAGATCATGAATAACTGGGAGGTAGAACGTGTGGGAGATCGTAAGAAAGCAGTATGGAGGGCAAGCATGGATGTACAAGATGAGCCCCATCGACAACCCGCAAAAAAGCGTAAAATATTGGTACGGGCATGCGACTTGCTTTTGGGACTTAGGACTTCAGGTCTCCACGAGAGAGAACGATCCACAATAACGCCAAGGAACCATAGTGGTGTGTAACTCGTGACACAGCACATTCATTTATCTCCATCTGGAACCCTGGCAGCCGTTTCCGCGTGAACGGAAGGAAGAGAGTTTTTACCGGAGAGACGTCCATACCCCGCACTGTGAGAAACCTCATCACAAGGTCAAGGGAACTCTGCGACTAAGTTGAGGATTAAATGCTCCATTGCCTTGCACAGACAGCTCGTCAGACTGACCGGGCGAAAGGAGCCCAGCTCTCGTGGAGATATTCCTGGTGATTATAGATTAACGAGTAGAATAATGTGTGTTTTGTGTGGCTGAATGTTCTTGCGAATTGCAGTTACGAACGAGAGCTGATATAGGAGTAAATTTTCAAAGTTTCTACTCAATCGTCTCCATTCGGGAGAGGATCCACGACCGCATGAAAAGCACAGAAGTGTCATGAGGAGTTTCATTGCATACATCGGGTGCTTTGAATCGACCGAATCTTTATGGGAAGATCCCTGCGAAAGACAAATTCGAAAACAGAAGTGCCTCGTGTATGGATCAAAGTCAAAACTTCATTTTGTGTAGCATGCTCCCGCCTCGCCCGCTGCCTTTTTCACACATTGTAATTGTAAACACATGTAATTCAGCCGACAGCTCGAATACGTCCGAAGCTAACTGAAACGAGTATGACATCAATGCATAATAGCGTCCCACAAATCGACCCCAAACAACAAAAAGGCCTTTTTAAGCAAGTTCCAGAGCGAGGCAAACACGACCCGGTGCGTCAGCAAGGCAGAAGGAGTTGGCCGACAAGGCTTTCGTGGGCGAGCCCTCGCTCCCAGACGCGTCGTCCTGCTGTGTGGCAGACAGTTTCCCATTATCGCGATTGAGAGGACACGAATATCGATCAAGTTACGTTCGACGAACAGGGCTTGCTTCGCTTGTTGTATTTTTGTGACCTCGCTATAAAGGTTTTTAGGGTGCTCGCCACTCACACTCTAAAGATGATCGTTCTCACGTGACCCTCGAAAGCAGGTAAGATGTCTTCTACACTGCATTTTCATTCAGTGTTCTTCTAAATACACATCAAAGTGTTCTCTTCCTTTTTATTGTTGTTGCTAGACCAAGTTCTAGAGCTTATAGAGACCTCAGTGAAGAACAGTGGAACTCATGAACGCCATTGGTTATGCACACTCGTGCGCATTTCGCATACTTCTGCGACAGTAATTTCAGTCTGTCGTTGCATTTTCTTTTACCTCATTTGTTCATATTTTGTTGTTTTTCATCATTTTCCTACAGTTTCAAGCGGTCGCTTAACACTCGGCTTTAAGCCCCTTTGAGTAGACGGATCCACACTTGTCGAACCACGATCCCTATATTTCCCTTCACAGATAGAAGTCCAAATCCAAGTGCCAGACGCTCTTGGCATCTCATCATGGTAACGGTGAATAAACGTGTCCTGAGATACATCGAAAGGATGAGTATGTATTTTTCATCGGGGAAGTGCTCCAGCAATAGCGGCTGCGCAATGGGCACTCAACAGGAGAAAGAAAAACGACCGAAGCCATTGTTGTACCCTAAGGAATGTTATTGTATTGACATCATGTTCAAAGATCTATCCCACCCACGTTGGAGACGATATTTTCTCGCAGCTGTTCTGGGTGGTGCCGGCATCACACTGTAGCAATTTGGGATCCCGAAGGTCTGGATTTTAAACCACTGGATTGTTAGCTGTGTGATTTATCCAGATCTCCACACACCCTCTAACACCCCCCCCCCCCGAAAATCTTGGAGACACCCCCGAAAATTTTGTGAGATTGCGCAATATTTTGTAAAAAGCATGAAGGTTGTGACGTCACACCCCCAACCCCCCAGCGGAGCTAAAAACACCCCCCAAGGACCAAATTACTGGTAAACCACTAATTGGGATACCCTGTTCGACATCGTTCAGCCTCCGCATCCGACTGTGTCGCAAATCCTTCGTTGCCATTGGGATTGGCATACAAATCGCCGGACCAAGGTGCTGCTGCAGAAGCTCGCTCTCAAGACTAGAGACACCAGGTATCCTCGTCATCTGCTGGCTTTGCCGACAATCTAACGATACCACGACTACGACAAGCAGTTCTACCACGACCACCACCACGTGGGGCTCTTGCTCGTTTTCTCTTGTGTTCCGAAAGCATGGCACGCACCTGGAAAGTCGGAGCTAGTTCGGAGAAACTTTGGAGCTACTCCCTTGCCTACGTGAACTTCAAGTTTGCAAGAATCAGTTTGTAATCCAGAATGCGTTATTGGCGGAGAAGTACTGCCAAATAGCCCAATCAAACCGGCAAAGCTCAAGCGGATATTTTGCGACGAAACAATAAATACTTAAATAAATTATAATTAAAAATAAATAATTCGATACTTGTACAAGATCTACTAGTTCGCAAGGCGCCCCTCTAAAAGCAGCTTCCAGGGGTGGTTTCCATGGGGTCCAGCTGGCACAATTACGCTTTCCCTCCCGTAACCACTAAGCCCTGAGAGTATCATAAATAAATAAATAAATGAACATGGGTCGAGAACCAGTCCTTTACGCTAAACCCCACAGCGCGTTATCCTCTCTATAGCATTACATCATAAGTCATTGCAGTTATGCTCCTGCATTTGACTCATATCTACAGACCATTACGGCCAATTCAAACGTATCCCTCAACAACTGTTATCGCATTACTCTTCGTTGCATCAGAGAGGAGACCGCTAATTTTGTCTTTCTACCAATTCATCCACTGCTTCAGTATATTCGCGTGCGAATTCCGTGCACTGAATATATCTTTGCATTAGTAACGTGGCAAGGCTCCGTAGTAACCATTTGGTGTCTATAGTACTACAGAACGTGTGTTCACATGGGCGACACCCCCACAGAGTATCCTTGTGGAAGAAAAAGCACTGCACATAGTGCAGAAGTTCAGCCGCGCGTTATGTTGAGCGTTCGCAATGTTGAGCAATATCGGGAGTGATGTACTACGCGGTTAGCAGACGACACCGTCCACGTCCTTTTCTGTCGTCTGCTACGGAATATTTTGTGGCTGCGCCGCAGGATATTCTATACATGGTTTCCCATGCACCAAAAGACATGATGTTCTGCGCTCGCGCATACCTGCGGCAGCAGAAAGAGGTGACGTTTTTCGCATCTTCCGCTGGGGTACTCTAGAGAATGTCGCTCGTGTGAACACGCGGTATGTGAGCGTGTTCTGTCTTGTGCCTCTCTCTTCCCTCAAGCTCAGGAAAATGTTACATTGTTCGCATCAGCGTCAGCTTGTTCGCATTCTGCTATTATGCTCAGCCTAAATGACGTCGTCAAGTTGGTAAGCCATCTCGGTAGGTAAGCCACTATACAGCAGACAGGGTGACTTTGTTTAGTATTCCTGAAACGCGAAATGGGATATTTCGAGAAATGTAGTCGTAGTACGTACCACATGGTATAAAGTTTATAAAGACACACTTCGGACTGAGTATGATTTTATTTAGCACACACACACACACACACACACAAACATGTACTGTACAGCATCATGCGTGTAATAATTTACAATTTCAGTACACATATCGAGCAGTTAGGAACTGTTTTAAGTCATGCTCGAGCCTTTTCGCTTTTCGCCCCACGTCCAGACCACTGTTTTTGCTCCATTGTGCAGTGAAACGATGAGAGAAGAGACAAGACGAATTAAATAGGTTTTTAGTTTTACTGCCTATTTACGCAAACATGTGTTAAATGAACTGATAACGACAACTCACGTAATGAGTCAGTAGTCTCTGTTTCTGTCTCAGGGTCTAACAGATTTAGACTCTATCTTATTCGCTCTGTGCCCCTGTAGATGTTGGGAAATGACGTCATAAGCGTCCGGAGAAAAATATGCCACAGTAACCCCCCCGTCCAGGATAACCCCCAACTCTTCTCCACCCTGCTTCAAAATATGGTAAGCTGGGGTTATGTCGTCACACACACGCGCGTCTGCAAAACGCGACAGCTGACTTGACCGAATTTTGAAAGCTTTATGTTTTGCGTTGGTTTAGGGACATGTTCCAGTGTTCCCCATATGATCTACTAGAATATTACTACCTTTATTGAAGATCGGATCAAAACTGCGGAGCATTTCGAAAACGTGCCCGCGTCTGCATAAAATAGTATTTTCCAGTAGTGGTGCTCCACAGCACGTGGTTCTCATTTATAGGGCCTGACTTTTTCGGGCTAAGTCACATTGGTGCTCGAATTCCACCAGTCGTCAGCTGGACTAGATATACATTATTTACTACCAATCTGTACGCGTGTCTGACGTAAATATTCGAGTGCAGCAATAAATTCTGTCGGGCACGTTTGATGTTGCAATATATTGTGCCTCTGAGTACAATTCCGGAGGAATGCATGTTTCCCCACTTGTATGCATCTTTTACTGCGGACTCTAAAAGGACATCTTTCCATCATCATCACTTTCTCATCCCTTCCACAAGCGCAATGGGGCAGTGTACCGCCATAACGGCGGTGAAAGACCCACCAAATCATCATCCCATTTATGTGTGTGTGTGTTACTGCGGACTGCTTGCCGCACAGCAAGTGATAAAGAAACGACAAAGAAAACAGGAAAAAAAAAGAGGGCAAACGATAACAACTAATTGCACCAGTAGCACCTGATTTCACCCCGAACTATACAGATTTTTAACAGAAGCGTGTATTTTTATTGAACTCGAGTAACCTGCGAGTCGGGTGTGACGTAGCGTCGCGTGACAGCGTCAGCTGTATAGTGGAGACTTTCCCGAGATGGAGGAGGAGGAGGAGGAGTGTCGTTGGGAGGAACCCGAGAGGTCTGCCTGCCTGATTAGGCGGCATGTTTCTCGGGAAGGGAAAGGTGGTGGAGAGGAGGAGAGGAAAGGGTGAAGTGGAAGACCGAGCGGAATCCGCTCAGGGGGAGGATAGCTGCGTCCATGGGCCGACTTCAGGGGAACTGTGCCGGCATACGCCTATTACACATCTGAGGGAAACCCAGGAAAAACCCCAGACGGCACAGCCGGCCCACGGATTCGAACCGTGGACCTCCCAGTCTCCAAGCGCACGCGTTACCGCTGCGCCACCGGAGCTGGTTTCCCGAGATCACGTCGCCGTCGTCGGCATTCGCATGTTCGCGCAAAACTCTTGTCACATGTGCGCCCAGCGCTGGGAGTAAGGAGGAGAATCCCCGCCAGTTTACAACCGCTATCGATCGAAAGTGAGATAAAAACCAAAGTACGTCAGCAAAGTTTGCAGATGGCGTTGGAAATGTTGCGCGGCGCTTTATCGTGTATGTACTTGCGCCTTACTGCACGCACAAGCTTCTCGTCGTCGGAGACTTCAACGTGAACATTTCACTGGCCAAGAACACGACTTTCCGAAGTGATATGTCCGAACACCCAGACCTTACGCTGTGCAACAACATCCGCCAACCCACCACTAGACATGGCTGATGCATAGACTTGTGTGTTCCAGAACGGTCCCCTCGTTCAGGGCACCACTCACCTGGCCAACCATTTCAGCGACCACAAATCAATACTCATCAGGCTTAAATAAATTTGTTTACACACTCATTTCTTCACACGCACAGCTGACGCTGAATTTCGCGTTACACGAGTCGTAACCTTCCTGCTTCCTCTATCACACCACCAACAACAATAAATGCAGGAGAAGTGATGATGACATGGGACGTTTCCCCGTGGTAGCCACAGGACCCTACCCCACTTCATAGAGGTAAATATCACATCACATCACATCATTGACTTCTTCGCTGACCGTTCTTCAAACGCAGGGCTAAAGGCTGTCTTAGGCCTACAGTTCGTATTGTTTACATGCTATGTGATTACCATGAAATTGTTTTTAGTGATGTTTTGTCTAGTGCATACGATATTTGTTGCGTATTTATGTGTGTCTGTTCGTGTCTCGTATGCTTATATGTGCAACCTCCCTCATTTCTGCACAGGACTGCCAAAAGGTGTTCAGCAGTATTAACTAAAAAATGTAATGCACAAAAACAATCGCATTGTAGTAAACTAGAAATAACCCGGTAAGCTTTGGTGTTCCAATGATAATGTCATGTTTCACGAACTAGGGTTGAGGGACGGGGTAGCTGGGAACGATCCACGATGAACGAAGCAGCGAGATGAATACAGACATCGGTAGACAGCGAGGCAGTATAACTGCTAACTCGCAACAAGAGCAAATGCAAAACAGAAACCTGTAAGGATCCCGCATGCCACATTCCACGAAAACCGCATTTTTCTTTCTTTCCAGAGTCACCCTAGATATTCAATTTCAGCAAGTAGCAATCTCATCGATGGCGCCGTGCTTTTGGACGAGCAAGTCCTGGCAAATTCTCCTAGACAGTTTGTTCCTCGAAATAAGCTTCAACAGAAGTGTCTAAAAAATGTGGGCCGGCAACTGCACATGCAATGCACACGTTATACAAAACAATAGCCACGAAAACCTGCAAGGCGAATATCCTGGAATCTGGCATCTGGGATTCATACAGGTTTCTGTTTGAATTTGCTCGTGTAGGTGTACTTAAGCTTTTTGTGCTGCGAGTTAAACTGTTAGGTGAGTTCGCTGTTGTGCTGGACGTAGTTGTCTCTGTTTATCTGGCGGCTATGTGTGCAGCGGCTATATTGTATGTTCACCGGTAACATACATCACGGTTACTACAGGCGTGTGCGTGTACGGCTATAGCTAAGTCTACCGTCCCTTGTATCGCTGTGGCTTTACCTGCTGTCATTGGACAACTGCTGAGTGACATACCGTTATTGAGAAAGTTTATATGCTAAACAGTAAAAACTTTTCTTGATGTAGATCTGTAAGCGCAATGACCGCGGTTGTGCGGATGTATTCAATGTCGGCGCAGATACGCCTGTTTCAACTATTACGATTGCGGAAATTGTCACTCTTATCCGCGCTCACCTCGAACTCCCAAAAATACTGGTATGGGCTAGCAGGGCTGAGTGACATGTCGCGATAAAGCTACAGCACTGACCTGTCCTCCGCTCGGGCGAGGGCAGCGTGTTGGTGGGTATTGCTACGCTGTTGCTCCGTCCTTTGGAATTGGAAGCATAGAGCACCAGGATGAAGGCAGTGCCGGGCGAGAGGTCCCGGACGGTGAAGGCAGCGCCCTCTGTGGAACTGGTGTTCTTCTGGAGCAGCTCCAGCACGGAGTTGTAGACTTCCAAGTGGAAGGTTTGTTTAAGGCCTCCGTGGTCTCCGGGCTCGCATTCCACTGTCAGCGCTGTCACCGACTGGTTGCTCACCTGGCAGTTCTTCACCGGTTCTGGAGGCCCTGTCCATGGCACGGCTTCAACAATCAATTATCTTTTTTTCTTTGCATATCATTACAAATACCTTGACAACTCTATCTGCTACATGTAGATCTACAGGACTGTGCCTAAATGCAGTCTACGTATGAGAAACGACGGAAATAGTTTAAATACGATCAGGGACAAACACAGGGTGTAGATATCATCACACTTCCCCAAAAAGCCTGTTGAGGCAACTCTTCTGATAACTGATTACTCTTCTGTATTGATACTGAACGAATATGATTCAGTGTGTATCTTGTTTTCTAGGCGTGTTCGCGGCTCATACCTAGGTTAAACAAGAAAGAAAGATAAAGAGCACGGTCAAATACTGCTAAAGGATGGCTGTAGTAGGAGGGGCTGTAAGGAGGGGTTGGAGTGACGTTTTCACTTGGGTTAGGCGCTCACGTTGCGTTCCCACCAAGCGGTGCGCTATGATATTTATGGTACTTCATTAAGGCGAGTGCCACTGCGTCCCACATTGCGGGATGTTACCACTTAAGGAAACAAAAGTGCCGGAAAACGCCATACAAGTCACTTTGCCTGTAATCAAAATGGTTCCTCAAAATGACGATTTGAAATATGACGGGCGTCTTTGTCACGAAGGAGGACAAAATGTCGCAACCGACTTAAATAGGTGCCGTAATGTCCCTGGCCATGCAGCGGATGGGTTCCTGTGTGGCACCCTTGCTAATTCTGAAATAATTTTATCAATCCCAGAACAAATAAAGCATTATACCCCTGTCACACGGGGAAACTGAATGTCATTCCCGACGAACGGCATTCGTAAGAATGTCATTTGTTCAGTGCTGCACGGGTACGCAGAATGACATTACACGCGACTGACATTCGCTCTTCCCCCTTGCACGAACTGCATACCCTGGACGGCAGAGAGGCAGTGAGAAACAACAACGTCAAGGATTGAGAACGACAGAAATGCGACCGAAGAATTTACAGTCATTTTTTTTTTTTTAAATGGCGACATCTGAGATGAGGAAAGCAGATGTAAAGTAATGTTGACACGATACTAGCCAACTATGTACTCTCGTCCGCTGTCAACACGGATGCCATGGTCAGCGCTATGGCGGACATCATGGCAGGAGTTTCGCCTACAGCCACTGTAGTTCCAACCGTTTCAGCTGTTGCGCGTGGGAGAGAAAAAAAAAGAAAAGGGACCCAGTGGACAGATCACGAGACAGATCAGCTGTTGCGAGTGGCATTGTTCATCGCCGCCAGCCTCAAAATCGTTCTCGGCGCGATCAGAGATCTTGATTGGTGACCTCCTCCCCTCCTCCGTCCAGATGCGTACTCAACTTAGCTTCGGTCTTGTACGACATGCAAAGCACGGACTCAAAGCAAAGCGCAGGTTCGAAGGCGCGATGTTGAACACAGTTTTCAGAAGCACGCAAAAGTATATAAAGACTGAGTGCATGCACAGTCGTATGAAGCTGTCAAACTATTTCACGAATCGCCATTATCATCAGCACGGAATGACATTTATCTTTGCCGTGTAGCTACGCTTAGCCTTTGCGAATGGCATTCATACGAATGTCGTACGTTGGGAATGACATCCAGTTTCCTCGCGTGACAGGGGCATTACCGTGCTGCACCTTAACATATGGAGATTACACTTACTGGCTATATAGTTTCATCCAACGGGTATAGTTATGAACCGGTAGTTCCTGCGGTACGGTACCCACGACGGCGCTTTCAGGAAAAAATATGCTCTTACCTATTTGGGAAAGCACACGTCTCCATATTTCTCTGTTTCATATCTAATAGAAACTTAGTCCTGTACAACCAGTACCCAATATAACCTGTACAAACATTTCCTCTCTAGGCCTAATTGGGAAAAAAGCCCAATATATGCCCGGAGGCCAAGAAATTCCCACGACTAATACATTCATCCCTCTTCATTCGTAGTTACTATCTCCCTAAATGCAGCTTCCAACAGGAACGAGGCCGCGTGTTAAAACTCTTAAGACTCTCCACCTGCACGCTCACACGCAGGCATTACTAATTTAAGCGTGCTTTCTGGAAATGAAGCAACGAGAAGAACCCAAGGATCCGAGCAGGTAATCTCTACATGCGATATTCCCCTCCGCAAAATGCCATTCGGAACCACTAGCAGCAACGACTGCGGCGGTGCAGTATCCAACATACCTTCCTTCCTCCCTAACCCGGCGGGCAGCAATGAAGCTGTTTCTCCCTTTCTGATAACATTGCACCAATCCACTCCGGCTGCAATCTGGGCTGACTCCGTTTTCTTCGTCCTTTTCTTGCTTTTCTTTTGTGTGTGTGTGAGGGGGGGGGAGGAAGGGAGCAGGAGGAGGAGAGGCTTGCCCGCAAAATACTCTGGAAGCCGTAATGTTCGACTGGCAAAAAGAAGTGACGCCATGGAACAAGGCAGGAAGATTACGGCAATTTGGAAGATGGCTCGAGAAGGGGCCCTGTATCGACTTTACAAAAATTCCGAATACAAACACGAACGACAAAGAGGACAAAGCGTCGGAACGAGAAAATAAAATTCAATTTGCTCTTACGAGCGAGGTAGAAGTGTCCGTTGGTCCATGGAAAGTTGTAATGGTCGCTCCCGATAGATACAGTGTTCGATTTCTGGTTTGACTCGCTCTATCCTGCTGCGAGTTATTGGGTAAGACAACAGGTGTGAAGAAACGCCTATATCCTTCTTAGGGCCATTCTAAGCCTTCTAGGAGGATCACGTTTTGTTCTGTCGTACGCGCGCGTACGCGTTACTGTTTCCGTACCCGCCAATATAGCTTTAAAGTAACGTTACTAGTATTCACGTACGACATTTTGCTTTTGCTTTGCAAATCATATTTGTGCAGTTGAACGTGAACACCGGAGATGCGTGCGTCTAATAAAGTTCACCGAGGGTACAAAAATACCCTCTGAGTGCACGGGTGGGTTGCTCCAGCATACCTAAAGAATCCTCAATAATTTGCGCGGGGCTCAGCGTAGAGCTGGTGCGCAGATCCTAGGTTTCTACACGCACGGATAGGTTAATCTCATACAGGAGATAATGCACCTGCGCAGCGGTAATCGCATGCAGAGCAGCGCACGATAATCAACTAGTTGGGAGCGTGTACATCTATACTCTCAATTATTATTATTAGTCGGGAACATGCTTGCTACAAAATAGGGTACGACTGGTGACGCCTGTGTGATTTGCGCAGCGGTTTTGCTATCTCGTTAATATACAGGGCGACGGTGGCGTATAGAGGACAGTCTGGCTCGGAAAAAACTGCTGCTTATACCTTGCTTTCCTGTTATGCATTCAATGACGCATTGTGGACATTACTCACAGCTCGTACTTGACATGCCTCATCAACGGCCATGTGGCCTTTGTAACTCTGCTCCCGAACTTGTGCTGCTGTTTCTACACGTATAAGGCCATTATTGCGCTTCTAAGATTGAATACTGCTTACCTGCAGGGATGATATGGAAGGCGCAGGGCTCCCTTTGCGTTCCGATGTTGTTGGCGGCCCAGCAGAGGAGCACGCCGTAGCTGTGCTTCCAGCGGGGTTTGTAGGTGGCGACGCTCATAGTCCCGTTTTGAGAGAATGTCTTGACGTCGAATGTCTCTACGGAGTTGTTAAGTGCCCACTTGAAACTCAGCTCGGCCGGATCCGCCTCTACTTCGCACGAGATCTCAGCCTCTTCATCACGAGCCACGCCGTACACGATGTTCTGGCGCTTTTTGCACACTGGCGCATCTGAAAGCAACGTGCAAGTTCTAGACCATGCGCAAAGGAAAGCGACAGGGAAGAGGAATGCTCAGTGCAGAAGGCACAGAAACGCACTGTCAATGGACTTTTTTAACAATGGCCTTTGCGCATGCGTATGACCTTGAGGCGCCGGTGAGGATTATCTCCGTCTTCAGTAGATGGCGCACTATGGGGACGACAGAAGAGGGGACCATTGGGGAGACCTGTTATTGGTAAGTTGTGACCTTGACAACACTTGTGACCTTGAACACACGTGACTTAGAAACTTTACGTTATGTTACCCGTAGCGTGACAGAAAGTCTTTAGAGAGCTGTATGCACCTCATAGAGGGTACATGCCTCTCTATAATGAAGCAGAGCTCGGCGGGAACACGTGTTTTCTGCTGTCGCATGAGCTCTATAGGATATGTTCTGCCATGGTCTGTGGCTATCTATGGTTGTTGTCCAGTGTTGCTACCAGATACTCCACAGAAAAGTAGCGCCATACTGCCTCCGAATTTGAAAATGTAACGCGATACCGCTACCGAATAAAAGTGATGTAAATACTGTGCCGCTACTTATCCGCTGCCGTACCCTTCTCTATGCAATACCTTACCGTATAGACATCTCGTTGTCGAATGTGTCTAGCAACGGTCCAATATTTAAGTTCCCTCACATATAGCTAGCGCACAGTATAAAGTGTACCACTGCTTACAGCCAATATACAGGGTGTCTCTTTTAGGCGATACAGATTTTTCATTAAAAACTATACGGGCTATAGACATGCTGTTTTCACTTCTATCATCTCTGGGCCGGCGGACATTCTTTGCCATATGTTGCTCAACCATCAAATGACTAATTACCTAAAAATCGTTAATAACTTTTTCATTATAAAAGCTACGAAGTTGTCCCAATGAGAACATCTATACCTTTCGGTGACCTGATATCCTAGCCGTTTTCAGAACAAAAATCCGTTCGGTAGATTGTCCGCAAAAAAATCATGAAGAACACCATTTATATCTTTATTTTGTTTATTGCGCACCATCGGAGACCCGTCTTTCCTTCACCCCCAATATGGAGAGGGTGAAAGATCACACTGTCGCCTCTTGCGTCCTGGAAAACGATTAAAAGAACACAGAAAATGCAACCCAAGATAAGAGCAGTTCCGATAGCGTCACCCAATACATGTGTTTTTGTTTTATTTCCACATCTTCGACGCATGAGGCGGCACTGTGACGGCATCTTCGACGCATGAGGCTCCGTCACCATCTCACATTCAGGGTGATGAAGGAAAGATGCGTCTCCGAAGATGCGCAATGAACAAAATAAAGAAAAAAATTGTGTTCCTTCGCGAATTTTTTGCGGACGATCTACTAAACGGATTTTTGTTCTGAAAACGGCTACGATATCAGGTCACCGAAAGGAATAGATGTTCTCATTGGGACAACTTCGTAGCTTTTATAATTAAAAAGTTAATTAAAATGTTTTAGGTAATTAGTCATTTGACGGTTGAGCAACATATGACCAAGAACGTCCGCCGGCCCAGAGATGATCGAAATGAAAACAGCATGTCTATGGCCCTTTAATGAAAAATCTGTATCGCCTAAGAAAAGACACCCTGTATATTATTTCACGTTGATCTCACACCAGCACCAGCAATGGGGTAGGGTATCATCATCATCACCATCATCAAATGAAGTTGTTGTTGTTATTCACATTGATCTTGACCTTGAGATGTTACGCATTTAAGATGTAATTTAATGCACGTAACACATATGTGAATTTACTTACTTTCCCGTCGGAATGTTTCATACACAAGACGATTTTTAGCAGTTACAGCATTTTGTCCGAGATATTCCAACCTCAAAACTCTGCCGTCTGCTTCCTGTCGACGGATTAATCAGTTTTCCCTGTGACCAAGTGGCGCAACTACCAGCATAAGCAACCGCACATCGAGTCATCAATAAGTGGCGACCAGGGGGTGAATTCATAAAATGAATGGCATAATGTTTTCTCTAGCCAGTGCCAACACCATGCCGTTTGCATACTGCAACAAAGACTAGGTCTCAAAGGAAATAGGATTTACTGTTGTTGACAACCCCCTTTTTCCCTTCTTGCATGCATACGACACTTATCTTACAAAGCGTTTGACTATACGAAAAACTACGTATATTTACGCTTTTTCCGGGAGTATGAGTTCATCAGGGAGAGTCTATCCATGTGAGATTACCTCTGTAGTGAAGCATTTAGATTCACCCCAGTTCACTTCTAATGTGTGCGGCCTCCATTACCTTTTTTTTTTATCGCGTTTCTTGTCTTATATAAAACCTCCGCTTCTTCAAGGGCAGGCTCACATCTGCACGTCGATGTGTGATCCCTCAAAGTGACGGGAACGCTTCCCTGCAAGGATCTTCTGTGCTCTCTTAGTCTGATGTTTAAACATCGGCCTGCTTGGCCGATATAAGCTCGTCCACGGGATAGCGGAATCCTGTACATTACTCCCACTGCACTTCTCCATCTACATGTTGAATGGGACATTCCTTTCTTTTGGATGATTCGTTAACCATGCCTATCAGGGTCCTAAGTGTGTTTTGCGTGCTGAAGACCACGTTTGCTCCTTGTTTACTACCTATTTTGCTACCTTTTACTACCTACCTGTTTACTACCTGTTTTGCAGTGGAGTTCTACGGCCCGGCTTACATCCTCTCGAAGAAAGTATGCAACTACAAGATGACTAATTACCTAACATTCTTTAATGAACTCGTTAATTAGGATATTTCGGGCAAAAGCTGGAGATCAGAATCAGAGATCATCCTAGTTGAAAGCCATTCCACGTTTGACGAATCATGAAACGCGCACGTGAAGGTAACCGCCCCCGAATTTTGATATGCAAATGAGCCGAAACTGAAAAAGTGCGCCTGAGAAAGCATCACCTTCGCCGACGGAGTCTGGGCGGGAAAACGGTTAATCTGGCCCGCAGGTCGGCACTTACTCCAATCATCTCCATCGCTCCAAATCACATGACCCTCTGACGTGAAATGGATGCTGTACCCCCTGCGTTCCAGGTCGCCGCGGTTTCGGTTTCGGCTCATTTGCATATCGTAATTGGGGGTTTGATATCTTCACGCACGTGCGTGTCTCAGGATTTTTTAGAAGGAAGAATCTTGAGGATTTGTCCTTATCTTGCCGTTCATTCTTTGTTCTTCTTTTTTCTCATTTTCTTCTTTGTCCGTTCATTTGTTTATTCACGAAAGAACCTCGCATATGTTTCTATGTTGTTGTTTTTTTAAATTTTATTCTGTCTACTTCTATATTGTTATAATAAGGGGCGTTTTTTGCTTCCCCCCCCCTGCATTTTCGAGATTAGTGGGTTTGGGACTGCACATCTGGCTATGTCTCTTGTACTGCTTGCACTAGTGGTTGGAATTTAAAATAAACATGAATTGAATTGTACTGTAGGCACCGATGGACAAAACCGCACACCCAGGCTCTGCTAGATGAGATGTAGGCGATCCCATTCACTCATTCGTCTGATCGTCTTCTTCGTGAGGACCATTTGCAGCTCGCTTCATTTTTGTGAATTTCCTCGAGCGCCACATTGAACCGCGCACAAATTCAGGTCAATCTCATTCTCACTAAGTATACTCTAAACAATAGATATACTGCGCATACTTTTTAAAGAAATTTCCATCACGATAAAGTATTCAAACCCCCCCACAGCTAAAACAACGCCATGCCTCCGAGGGCACTGGCTCAATGCCAGTAGGGAGCGACTAAAGAAGGAAGAAGAAAAACCTGAAGACGAGAAGAAAAAAAGCGACAAAGACGCCAGCTACTTATTGAAAATGGGAACACAGGGGAGGGAAGAAGTATGGCCTGGAAATAATGCAGTGTCGTTCGCATCAAGATGCTGGAGAGCAACTGGATACCCACGCGTTGTTAGGGTGACGCTTTCTTTGCGGAGTGCCCAAACTTTTTTTTCTAAAGAGTCTTCTTCGGTTCCACATAGATCACACGAAGCCTTACAATATCCAGTTACAGGGTTCCGCTGGTTCTTGTTTCTTTCGAAGAGTCTTTGAGAAAGCCGTATACTACACGACATTCAATAACATAATGTACCTGAAGCGTTATGTGCAATCAGTATGTTGTGCATACCTAAAACGTACGTTGTGATGTAGAAGACGGGTTTTACACATAATAACGGAGAAGGATGAACATTAGTGGCTTTCAGTGAATGCTAATAAACCGTCTTCTGCTATAGCATATTGATTTTTAATGTTACTCTCTAGAGCACGCAATGCAATGATTCGTTACCTTGAATTACGTTGAACGTTATATAAGGAATACGTGTATGAAAGTGTTATGCACCCCTATAATCGTGCCCTGAAGCACACAATGTAAGTGTCCCGTTACGCTGATTGTATGCGACGCAATAAACATAATTACAGAAACAGTGTCATGGAAAGTATAATTTGTAGTTACGTGAAAAGTGGAAAGGAGGGAAGATATTCCCAGTCGGGGTGATAAGTAGATAATGTTTACTTCTTAAAGTGAAAACGTGTGCACTACTATAATGTATGCATTAGCGTACACGGCTTGCCTTTACTTCATTGTGCTCAATGAGAACCCCGCGTGCGGTATCTTCCTATTTCTCTCAAAGATTAAGCTCCCTCGTGTCCATGCCTCGTCCATGTTATGTTGATTATGTATGTACAATGCACGAAATAGGAGGCATATATTTGTTAGAAGACAAAAGAAAAAGAGAGAGAGAGAAAATGAAAGATCAGCAAAGCAGAGTGTCGGCTTGCTATTCTACAAGTAAATTAAACAACATAAATTATTAAAAGAATGAGAGAGACAAAAGCAGCAGATGGGAGTAATGTGGGGGTGGCACTGACGAATGAGATGAAAGAAGACACGAAATGGTTTTAACACAAAATACACGCGTTACATATGTATGTACACGTTCTTCGCAGCGCTAACTCAAAAGTGACTTGCCGCTGGTAGCTGGTGTGAGCAATCACGGCAATAGAAACAAGTACATGAACGTGCGGAGGACATTCAAGGTCACTAATCTTTTGCTCGTTACTAAATCCCTGACTTATCCTGTCCCAGACGATAAGAACAACTTTCTCGCGCACCCAGCAGTGAGCAGCAAATTACAAAGAGGAAACTACTAATTTGAAAGAAGCCCAACGTCCGGGTTTTACTTTACTGACTTTAATCGAGGTCATTCGGCAATCAATCTTTCCAGGAACGTCATCATAGAGCGTTTCGTACTTATATATGTACATATAAATAAATTTAACGTTATTTTCATTGATTATTATTTTTATATTTTTATGTTTATGTGATATTTACTAATATTTATTAAGCATTCAGTCAGAATTTCATGAAAACATTTTTGACGACACAACGCAGAAACGTACTGTTGTCAAGAATTACCCGTGGCAAACTGACGTTCTACTGTATACTGCATGAACCTGCGTGCCTGTTATGTATGCACTTTAAAAAATTACAGCAGATACAGGATAATGATGATGATGACGTGAGGTGGTTCACCGCAGGAGTTGGGGTATCCTAACGCATTACATGTGGGTTATTGCATGAGTGAAATGTGAATCACGTGGGTGAATCTCTCTCTCTCTCCCTCACACACACGCGCGCGCCCGCGCGCGCACACACAGACGCACAGATACAGGTGAGGCGTGGACTGCAAGCATACGCCACCGAGTGAATACGGAAGTTTATATACACACTACCATAAATACATAAGGCGCAACTGCTGCCCAAAAAGTTATCAACTAGCAAGCGTCGCCCCCTCTAGCAGTCTTCGAGCACAGTGGGTTGGAGAATTGGGTGGTCCAAATAATCCGCATTCCTACTCTCCGTCGAATGCAGATATCGAGTGCAATACAGACGGACTCACTTTACATACAAATCTACCCCCCACTCATGATGACTGCTGCATCCCACTCGTTGGTGGTAGTCAAGGTCGAGCTGAAGACTGGGAGGTGATGGGTTCGAATGCCATCACCAGCTCTGCTGTCTGAGGTTTACCTTGGGTTTTTCGGAGACTTTCCAGACGAATGTCGACACAGTTCCCCTGAAGTCGGCCCAGGACGCATACTAATGCCCCCCTGTCCCCCACTTGTTTCTGCTGTCCTCATAGCCGCTAGTCCTGTACGCCGCTCATAGACACAGTTGCTTGGCGGCGCTGGCACGGAACAAAAAGAAGAAGAAGGAGGAAAAAAAAGATGATTGCTGCCAACTACAGTTCAGCTCAGCCGGCAAGTCCACTAGAGGTAACTGTCCCCTGAGTCCCCTGTGAAAGGTTCCCATGTGTGTAATCGATGGATAGTAAAAGACATTGAAGCGCAGAAGTGCACAATAAGAATTAGGAAGTCACAGAGCTGGGTGAAACCGGTAGATACCACCACCAAGCCCCATGTAAATAATCGACATCGCTGATCTTGCACTTAATAAAGGAATATACCCCAAAGGCGGCGTTCTATCGTTTGTCCATATCCCACACGAAGCAACTACACAAAAGACCAACATTGACCGGAAGATGGCGCCATTAGAGTGCCACACAAGAATCTGTCTATCCTTCATCCTTTTTCTCAACAGCTGCACATCCAAAAGACGCACACACACACAAAAAGAGCAAAGACTGTTTCGCAAGATAGGAGAAAATACACGTAACTCCACAAACATAAAGCGGCACGAGAGTAAAGGATTGGGTGAAGCTCTTACAAGCAGTGATGCCTTCCCGAAAATACTGCGCAGACCTCATCTTTAGAGGAAAGGAAAAATGGCCGGGTAGCACCCCGAGCCTAAGAGGAGAAGGAGGAAGTGCGGCATCATGAGTGATATTTTTGCCGACTGAACGATAATAATAATTCGCACGTAGTTAGAACACCGACGTTTTTGCAGAGATAACGCACAGAATGAAATATGTCGCTTTAGCTTCTCCTCAGTGGCTCGGGCGTGTGGCTGAAACGTTCCTTCATAGTGTCAGGACCAGAAGTGGCTTTCTTGTACCGCTTAACATGTCACGGCTTTAGATAGAGCAGGATGTAGAAGAAGGAAAGAAAGTGGGCTTTACGAAGGGAGCAGTAATTTAAGCTTCGCTCGGACTGCAGAAATGATGGAGACTAACGCTTTTCTTTTGTTTCGTCGTTCTTTGGAGTACAGCGTTTACTCGCACAGATGAAGCAAGCGGGTGACCGCATTGCCATAGCTCATAGTTGCCAAATGGCAATGGTGCCGCCGCCGACAAGTTTTTGTACACCTATTGATCTAAAGAGTAGAACTGTTGTAAATGCAATAAATAACTAAAAAACTGTTGAGACCTGTAGTAAATACCTGCTTCTACGAGAGCCTGTCCCACTTCCCCGTCCTTGCTTCTCCAGAAGAAAAAAAAAACATCCTTGTGTGTTGCATTTGGGTTGTGGTCTAGTTAATTAAAGAGCAAATTGTGTTGTAGATGAAATTCATATAATTATAGGAGTCCCTGGAACATACACAAACGGCACAAAACTAGCACACACACCAGCTCCAATTATGTACAGTCTATGTTCTTGTCGCTTCTACTGTTCACTGTTATTATGTATTGATATCAACGAGCCCCATTTACCTGTTTTAATAGATGAAATTGTTTTAGTTCCTTTGCTCTTCAATAGAAACAGTGGCTGACACATAAAATAAGCAAACAGTGCTCTAGAGAATAACACTAAAAATCAATATACTATAGCAGAAGACGGATTATTAGCATTCACTGAAAGCCATTAATGTTCATCCTTCTCTGTTACTGCGTGTGAAACCCGTCTTCTTTATCACAACGTACGTTTTAGGTATGCACAACATACTGATTGCACATAACGCTGCAGGTACATTATGCTATTGAACATCGATTCTGCGAGGCTTGGAAGTTTCCCATTAAGGGAGAAACCTAGGTGTTGTTGTAAGTTTATAAGTCAAGCATCGTATGGCGACGTTTGAGTTATGAACTCATGCATTACATGCACACGAAAAGTCCCGGCTTCTTTTTTTATTCTATGTATGTAAATAGCTATTCTGTATTAGTGTGTATTCTGATTGCTCCCTGTACAGAGAACTCCTCCTCATTACGCATCTCAATGTGACAGAGTAGCCTCTGCAGGGTGCATGCTAGTCATTACTTCTCATTATTCTTTAGTTTTAGTCTTTATTCATTCAAGCTTTCCGATTCCTTTCTAAACTTTATTTGTTTAGTATTGTTCTGTTGTAATCTAACTATGCTTTTCCACGACAAGTGAAAGAACAGCGCAGTCAACTCATTTGGTCAGAGCTAGATATTACGGAAGCTGGACCTTTAGCAGCTACGAAACGTGACAACACTGTGTCGTTACTGCTATTTTCTCGCGTGTAACATAACCACAAGAAAACACAGAACCATGCATCACATTCTCCACGCGAGCAAAGCTGAAATAAACCTAGTCGAGTCTACCACACACACATTTAGAAACAGAACAATAAAAATTCGACACAGCGCAAATCGTTGAGAAAGCTACACAGCGGCGGGACACGTTCCTCATGATTATTGCTAGGATAGAACAGGCACATAGCAATTACTGTCACATTATTTTCTTATAAAGAAACGACGTGGGAAATGCGCAGGTAAGACAAGAACGAAAACCTACAGCTAGTACAGCATGCTAGTTCGCACGTTCTCCACCATTTCCTGCCGCAGTCTCACCATGACGAGATGGCGAAGATTCTTCGTTTCTTACGAAACGGAGGAAACACTCCAACACATCTCCTGATCGCGCGAACAAAACATTTTCCCGCTCTTATCCTCCTCGCGGGAGTATCCAGGCAAGCTTCCGCCGCTAATAAATGTGCACCGGGTCGAGAGTAGCTACACCTCTTTTCAGCAGGATAACATGAGCAGCACTTATCCCATCCACAAATATCAGAAAATGGTGCAGCAGCAAATCGTCTTCTTCCTAGACTTCCTCGGCTGCTCCAGATGATTCGAAATGACCTCAGGGATGAAGTCTCTTATCGAAACTCCCCCGTACGGGAACTCAATGCGGCGCCGATCTTAAATTGGAAGATTAACGCCCAACCTGCCTGAAAACAACGCGGGAAGAAGTGGATCCTGGATTAGGCGCCGTGTCCCATTGACAACGGCTGGACCATTCGAAACAGCTCGCCGAGATCCTATTGTCAGTCTTGAGATGCTTCCCCGTTATCTTATCTGAGCAATGGGAGGGATCATAGTAGCATTACGTATCTGAATGGAGCGCAAACTCCGCACTGTAGGTATTAGCGGCTACTGTGGTTTGAGATTGAAGACAGTTAGGTTTTGGTTTGAGTGAGAATGCTCGTTGGTTCGTCCTTTCTTCCAGAGACTTAATCTCAACCTGAATTGAAGGGCTTATACACTCATATTAATACAATCGTGCCTAGACTCACTATAGAAGTTTTTTTTCTCTCGTTACTGCGTATAGCGTGAATCGTTGCAAAATGCAAGCACGCTGACTTTTGTAGAATGGAAAGCAAATTATGCCGTCAACGTTGGCGTTTGCATTCGGCAGAGGAGTTTTCGCGTTTAAAGTAAAGGAGAATGAAAGCCAGAGAGTGCGGATAATTTAATTCTCATTCGCATGCAACTGAGTAATTCGTGCGACTTGCGGGGTTTCTAAACGAAAAGACGTAAAGGAATATAATGCTTCGTCATGCACGAAACACTGACGTAAAACGCTGTACACAATTATGTGCTACGAATTGCAGGGTAAGTGGTGGTGGTGGTGGTTGCCGTGGTGGTAATGACGTGAACAGCTTGCTTGGTACAAATTGCGAGGAAAGGTATGAGAAGCCTTTCAGAGTGGCGAGGATAAACCCGGCTTTATGCAGTCACGTTGCGCTGGTGTGGCATGCGCCGCGCACGAAGTGCCTCATGCGATATCGTGACACGCTCTAAGCGTCCTTTTCTTTCTATTCTGTGTTTAGACACGGTCATTAAATGGACTCCCGACTTACCCAAAAAGAAAGGATGGAGCTTTAATCTTTCAGTCGTCACGTCGTTGTCGTATCATGTGGTGGTAGCGATGGAACTGCTTCGCTGAAAGTCGGCCACGTTCAGGCGGACAATGAGGCTTGTGCAGTGACGTCACGTTTGGTCACGTGACTCGGGAAACATATTACACAACCGGAGTCACAGTAGAAGGCATGTCGAGAGTTGTTGCGGTATGCGTGCAATTACGAGAGGACATTGTAAAAATACACGCTGCTGCCTCATTCGGCCCGCAGTATGACGCCTGTGGTGCAGGTGACGCAGCGCCATGTTTTCCAATGTCACGTGGCTCAAAAGCACTCAAAGGCTGCGCGTGACGTCATCTGCACGATCCTCATTCGTATCATGTCGTGGTGGTGGTGACGGTGGATGTGAAAGGGCTCGCCGTTGTCGGCCTCACAGAAGTGGGCAACGTCACGACTGACGCCCCTGGGGAATGTGCGTCCTGGGCTGACCTCTAAGGGAACTGCTGACATATGTCTGAAAGCGTCTGAGGAAAACCCAGGAAAAACCCCAGACAGTACAGCCGGCACCGGGATTCGAACCCGGGTACCTCCCAGTCTCGACGTGACATCACGTGTTCTAGCTTGTGACTGATCATCCGCCAATGATACTCGGAGCGTTACTTTGCCCACAGGGAGCGCTCGCGAACCATAGTAGGCAAAACGGAAAATGCAGACCTTCACGGTGGCAAATGAATGTAAAATCGACTTACAGTGGACGCGCAGTGGGACGCGGTCGCTCTCGCCTTCTCCCTCGACGTTTGCGGCGACGCATTGGTAGTGGCCGCGGCTCTCCTTGCGCACCTTTTGCAGAACCAGTGACTGGTTGCTGACGATGACGCCCTGCTTGATGTTGCTGTACAGGGGACGGCCTTCAAACTTCCAGCCCACTTCACTCACCATCGGGTTAGCTTGAATGTTGCACTCAAAGTACACGTCCGAGCCTTCGCGGATCGCCTTGTGTTTCATGTTCGCGCCCAAGGACAGCGTCAGCCTCGGAACGTCTGTTAGGAACATACAGAAAACACGTAAGGACAACTTGTACACCTAAAGTTGCGTCCGGCACACACTGGACAGACGAATCAGAATAATTCATCGTGCCTTTATCCACCTAGAGAAAGACCTTTTTACATAACACATGAAAAAAAAAAAAAAAAAGCTAGGCCTATCAGCGAACCCCGCGTACCTGGGAAGTGTCCCTCCTGTTACGTTCTAGTACGAGTATCGGTATTCCACAATACGTTATCAGTAGGACCAACGATTCATGCGAACATTAGGGAGTTTTATAACATCTTTGATAAACCTGCACCGGGGTTGCCCCGGAACCAGCAGGGTGCGCAATGCTGCACACCGGTAGCCCACAGAGCAATGGCAATATCGCCGACAAACGATAAACTGCACCACGGCGGTGCTGGTAGCGAGATGGTAGCGAGCGGTACCTTGTGTTTCGCGGGGAATTCGAACAGCTGTGTTGTATGGTTATGAGTACGGTTCCGATTTTTGGACATTTATTCCTGGGAAGATTTGGCGGGTGTTCTTCGGCATTTATACATTTTGCCAAATTCTGATACTTTCGGCATTTTAAAACGTTTGTGCCAAACAGATGCCGAAACAAGCAGAGACGAGCCGGTCACACATAGCCGAGCCGCAAGCATGCAAACGCGTTTCGTTGTCGTGGCTTCGTCAAGATCGTACCGGCACTTCTGGCGCTCTCCGTCCAAATTTACATTGTGAATCAATGCTGCTTCCAACATCAATTGTCGGAACGATGGACGTGACACAGTATAATGCAGTTGTAGAAAAGGAGCTGCAGAATAAGCGAGACACATGTTTACCTGTCGGCGACCAACACACACGGTCACACTCAATATCACATTTATTTTCGTTTATTCTGTGGTTCGCGTAAATTGCAGCTCGGCGTTGACAGCTTAGACAACAAACGACTTGTTACAATGAAAATGTGTTCACTTACACGGTCACATGAAATATACACACAAAAGGGCAAAAGATCCCTGCGCGGTATTAGGTGTTGTGCTCGGAGGCCCGCCGTCGTCAAACGAAGCCACTTCCGCCCCTCTGCAAGCGCTCTGATTGGCCGGATGAATAGCGTTCGCGTTTCTGCCCTACGAAGCTGCAGCACGGAGTGGATCTCGAAAAGCGGCTGGAAACGCGCCGCGGCACCGAAGCGCGTTCAAAAAACGCATGTGTGAATCCAGCTTAAGTGCGCCGGTGTAGTTCCAAAGGAGAAACGAACGAAGAGCGAATGGAGCGACCGATGAAACGCGACGCAAGTTTCATTGAAGCGATCAGTGCAACATGCTCACTCAAGCCAGGCCAGTGTAAACTTTCCTGCACTGCAACGGCAACAACGGCAAGTGCAATTTGCCATTTGTGACATTCACATACTACGCTCACGCGGTCACTCGGGAAGTGCTTTCCACTGGTGATTACCATCGACTGAACTGTAACGCCTTCCTATGCTACTGCTTAGGGCAAACCCACCCGAGATCGCGTGGTCGGCGGTCGGCGTCCGCCGAAAACGCGCGTCACGTGACCACCGCAGAGCATAATCGAAGCATTCGAGGCGCATCGTCTGACGGAAGTTCCCAATATGCTGAACTGCCATTTCACGTTCGCATCTTGCTGTAGGTAGATGAAACTTGGTACGCAGATTGGAAATGCCCCTGGCTCTGGCCTCGTCGACCGCCATTGACGCGCTCCGCTTATTATGAAATGCACGCCGTTTTATGTAACGTCCACAATATATTGGCCGTCAAGCGGTCCACAAACGCAATCTTGATGTCGAACGATAGAAAATGTATTCAACTATCATGTACTACAATTTCGCGCGCTTATCTGAATTTGCACGGGAGCTATCATTGAAAGCCTGGACGCGGGTGACATTTTACAGCGTCAGCTAGAAGCAATATGAACAAACCGGGGTGGTTGGTAGGTACCACGTTGTACCAGGTTGTTCAGTAGGTACCACGCCGTGACGTTCTTCACACCGTAATAAACAGCTCGACATATACGCGTTGTTTGTCCACGTCTTCCGCGAAACATCGCCAACGGCGCAGGTCTCAATTCGCCTAGAAAGCTTCAACGCGAAAAAGACGTGACCCCATATGCCGTTCGTGAATTTCGTAGGATTTCAATCACTCGAAGCGGGCGCTAGCACATACAAAAAAAAAAAAAAGAAAGAAAAAAAGAAAAAGAAAGGAAAGGTAGCACGCTGAAGTGTGTCCGAGTGAGTTACATCAACGTAAGAAGTTTATTACGGGTGTGAACGAACACATGGCGAGTACGTGCGAGTTGCTCAGACATGACAACGATACATGCTCAGACCGGACTGACTGACAGTGGAAGGTGAGAGTCCATCCTCGACCGCGGACGTGTACTATGACTCTTTGTTATGGGTACCACTCCGTGGAGAATGCACCGCTGGCTCATGATTTGACGCAGTGCAGCAAGAAGACAAGGACGAATGTTACAAGGAACTGAACCTGCTGTAGACCTGTTCGCTTCATTCTAACATTCCTCCTTGTCTTCTCGCTGCAGTGCGTCAAATCATCAGCTGGAGATGCGCGTCACGTGATCTTCGCACAGTGTAGTCCAACCAGCCAATACAAAGTGATTTCACTCATACTTGTAAGATAAAACGTTTGAGAAAAGAATAGGTTCATAATAGGAAAGCATGAGTTAAAAGACGGGAAAGTGTTCTGTGACTGGAAAGAAATTCTTCAAGAGCCCCAAGGAGCACGGAATTACGTACAGTTGCATAACGAACTTGTGCGACGCCGTTTGCTGCTTGTCGCTCGTCACAATGCTTCTTGGGATTGCACCCGGCCGATTTTCTCGCTGCGCGTCGGGACAACTCGGGGCCCCACCGAGAGGGTGCACCTCGTTCATCGAGGACGTCCGGTGCCGCACCAGTGCTCACCGGTGCAGTCCATGGAAGCTGATCTTAGATAACCGCAAGCTTTGCCCGATTCCGACTCCGTTTGGTTGTCAGTCAATGATATCAGCAACGTGACGTCAGCCTTTCCAAAGGAATCATGCGATTGGCTTATCATGTTTTCGGAAACAATCGCCTTTGCGTACTTAAGGGATACCATTCATGGTTCTGCGCACGCCCATAACAGAAAGCGAGCTTCGCGCAGTGCGCAGAATCACCAACGCTATCCCTTACGTACGCAAAGGTGATAGCGTACGATGTACTAAAACTCTCTGTTATCGTGTAACTTCTACGTTCTCCTAAAACTAGCTGTTATCGTCCCCTGGCTACACGGCACAGGTTGTTGGGCAGGTTGGCGGGCAGGTTGGCGCATCTAATAGCGAATTCAGCTAGTCGTTTTCGTGCAGCACAGTGTAGTGTATCAGTGTGGGTTCAGCCGACAAAAGAAACGAAGTGCGAACAGAAGGACCAATGAAGCGCGACGCACGTTGGATTGAGGAGGCCGTGTGACATGCACGCTCGAGCCAGTGCAACTTCTTCTGCAGTACAACTACCAGCCGAATTCGCCATGGTTTGAGCAAGTCCCGTATGCGGTACGAAAGATGACAAGCCTTCTCTATCGCATTCTCCGCAGAAGCTCCGTGATTGATTGATTGAAAGAAAGAAAAAAAATGGTGATTTACATAGATTACATATATACGTATACAGCATGCAGGCTAGCTGGTGAACCATGATACGTACGAAAACCCAGGTACAGATGGGGGGGGGGGGGGGGACACCGGTACGGCGCAGCATATTCTGTGTCGTCCCTGTGCGTTTCTCTGCTCGCGGTTTTCATTCCCATTAAGTGGGCACTAAAGTGCAAAAATTTCCTCTCGCGGAAGATGCCATTATATTGAGAGCAATATAAAGAGTAACAGGATTAATCCGTTGCATCGTTCGCGAGTAAACGCGAACGAAACCGCGATTTACGCTTTCCCTCTACTCCCTTTCGCAAGAGGCGCGGGTGCCTCCCATTGGTTTCTGCAAACGATCTCGCGCGTTGATTGGGCATATCGTTTACATAGACCAATATCAAGCGTCCATGGCTCTTGATAAGGAGTGAAGAGCAAAAGCGTAAATTGCGGTTTCCTTCGACGACGCAACGGAACAAGGTACTAATGCAATTCATTTTTATTTTCACTAGTCATTTAACTAATCCACAGTTATCTTACGCATGCCCTCATGGCGTACACACATGCATATTTTCAGTATTTCGCCTAAATGCAACAAAGCTCAGAACTCCAAAGAGAACACTTCGAAAAACTGCTGATTCCTTTGTTCATGGAACATGAAAAAGCGTGTCATCCAGTGGGCGTGAGGCGAGCGTATCACAGTAAACTGGCAAATGCATGCAAAGAGCGTCTTGAAGAAACGGTGTGTGCACTCCATTCTTCGCTTCAGTAATGCGGGCCGCATATGCCACGGCCACCTGTTTATACATAAGACATGCTTCACACCAAGCGACAGCGCGCGAAAGAAGTTCAGTTTAAAACAAGCGCGTTCCGGATTTCCCCGCTCTACGCTACGCTACTGCAATACATTCTGCATAAGGAAGTGAGACGGGGGAAGCTTCTCTAGCACAAAATATCTTGGGTGAGTCATGTGCGCGCCGCGAGCTCCTACCGTCAGTAGTTAAGAAGTCATAGAGTATGTCAGTTCCTCATTTCCATATGAATTATAGATATCAGTTTTCGGACGCGCACGTTAGCATCTGCGCACTATCTGCTGTGTATATGCGGAAATGGGTTATATTGGGCTGTGTGAATTGTTCAGTAGGTACCACGCCGTGACGTTCTTCATACCGTAATAAACAGCTCGACATATACGCGTTGTTTGTCCACGTCTTCCGCAAAACATCGCCAACGGCGCAGGTCTCAATTCGCCTAGAAAGCTTCAACGCGAAAAAGACGTGGCCCCATATACCGTTCGTGAATTTCGTAGGATTTCAATCACTCGAAGCGGGCGCTAGCACATACAAAAAAAGAAAAAGAAAGAAAAGGTAGCACGCTGAAGTGTGTCCGAGTGAGTTACATCAACGTAAGAAGTTTATTACGGGTATGAACGAACACATGGCGAGTACGTGCGAGTTGTTCAGACATGACAGATGCTTACATGCTCAGACCGGACTGACTGACTGACTGACTGACAGTGGAAGGTGAGAGTCCATCCTCGACCGCGGACGTGTACTATGACTCTTTGTTATGGGCACCACTCCGTGGAGAATGCACCGCTGGCTCGGATACCGATACTACCCTCTTAGAAGCCGCATATTTGGCATACAGCACTCCCCCCCCCCCCCTTACTATGTCACCGGTTGCCCGCAGCATACTGGTGACCTCCGGCATCGTCGTCACCTTCTATAGGTGGTGGAACCGGAGTTAGGTGACTCTGGTTGTGGACTTCCATACTGGTCATCAATGTATCGTTTCTGTTGGCGATACCTGACACCGGCGGCGCAGTTGGTCGTCATGCGGCGCCAAGAGGTTCTTTTGCTAGTGGCATTGGTTGCGTCTGTTAACATTCAAAGCAGCGCTGTGTTTTCGATGTCTCCGTCTATTTCGCCACCAGAATAATGATCTTGCTACCGCTTTCATTGTTGCCATTCAGCAGCCTGTAGAGTGGAGTTGCAGTAGCATTGCATGGCGTGCTTTTTCTGGAATGATTATCCTCCTCCCCCGCAGGATGAGTCCTTGGTTCGTTAAGAGCCCATATCTTCAAAACCAATATGGTTGCAATAATTTGCCTTCTAGCATATGTAGCAATTAATTCCCGTTGTATGCCATCCCTGAGTGCTGGCACGTGGGATCCTGGTTTGTCAAGTCGGCTATCTGCTTTTCCTACCTTGGCCCTTCCTCTAGGTTTTGGATAGAACATACTAGTTCTGAGTTTGCGCGTTCTTCGTCAGTTGCAGAGCTCCTTTTATGAGAAGGCGGCTTCCGCATTGCCGTTTAGACCAGGTGTCGAACCGAATCGTTTTTCGTTCCAGTTCAATCATAAACGGTCCGGTACCGGTTCTGCTCCGGAGCAAAAAAATAACGGTTCATACCGGTTTTGAACCGGTTCCGCTTCTGGTGGGCATATTCATTCCCCAAAAAAAAAAAAAAATCAATGTTGCAAAATGTAAACCCGTTTATTCCACATACATGGTATATAATATTAACAGGCAGCTGTGAAATTGGTAGCTCCTAGCTGGTTCCTGTAGGTGACTGTCTGTTCAAATAGGCTTTCCCCTTTCTTGAAGGCCATGATACAGAAGGACTTGTTTGTCGTGATGTCATACCTAAAGTACTTTCTTGCTGGATTGGTGCGATCGTGTCCCATCCGAATGCCTGTTTCTGCTTCCTAGCCAGCAAGCACAACCGCATGAGTACGACGCAAATCGAGGAACACCTTCACTCACAAACGCGCCCGACGGCTGCGTTTTCTTTCCTTCGTGTCCTGTCCACAAAAGAAGCGCCACTTCGTACGCGCTTGCCCTCGCAGATACGTAAATGTATTCAACTTCACTGATCTCAAACAAGGCACGCGTTGCGCGACATTACCGATAGAGAAGCCGTTACGCAGCCCCCTTCTTGTCTTGTTTAGTTGAGGAGGGTTTGGGCGGATGAAATTAAAGCGAACACTACGGCGCATTGGTAGAGAGTCACAACTGGTCACATGTACCTCTAAGTCTATGTGCGCGAACGATAAAACATTACAAAGGGGTCATAGTATACCGACATACATTCTACCGTAACCGTAACCCTCGTAAAGTATCCGTGACATGACTTCAGAACACACGACGTCAGTTTCATTCGCTCATTCGTAATCCAAACCGGCGAAGCTTTTGCTTGGACCGAAAACCGTTAAATAATTTTTTTCGGTTTGCCTCCTGAGCGAAAAAAAAAAAAAAAACGTATATCGTTCCGATTCCGTTCCAGTTAGCACCAAAATAGCGTTTTTTTTTTTCGGTTTTCGGTTCTGGTTTTCGTTTCGCTCCGACACCCTGGTTTAGACATCCTGGTTTATGTTGAATTTTGCAATTGTAGGCGTCAGCATCAACGCCCACCGTTGGGTTATACAAACTGCTGTTGACTATGCAGCCTTGTTTCCTTTGAAGAGGCCTACCAACGGATTGTGGTTCGTTCGGAGCGTGATCTTTCGTCCCCAGAGGTAGTCTCTGAATCGCGTGACCCCGAAAACAAGAGCCAATGCTTCCCTCTCCAGGTGAGAGAAGTTCTGTTTAGTTCTGTTCTGCCGCCGTGAGAGTTCCCATCCTGAATGCAATTGGTATGTCTTGTTCATTGATGCGGTGCGATAGAACTGCTGCTATTCAGTACGGTAATGCATGGCACTCAAGCTGAAGTTCCCGTGGTGGATCAAAATATGTTAAGAAACCCAGAATTCACCAACACATCATTCATCATCACACATCATCATCATTCGCCTGTGTACTTCTTCCTGGGCAGTACACCATTTCCAGATGGAATCCTTTTTCAGCAGGCTGTAGCATCCGCCGGAAGCTGCCGTTTACGCAATGGTCCAGGGAAAATGGCGGGCGCCCAAACCACGTGATCCCCAGGAGCCACTCACAACGTCTCTGCTGGCCAGCGCGGGGAAAAAGCTGGGGCCCAGTGCGCATGCGCAGACCGACCTCCTTTCCCAACCTCCTTCCCCTTCTCTCCTCGGGTTTTTCGTCTCTCCTCTCGTCCCCCCTATCCCCCCAGCCTCGTCCGTTTGTGGTTTGTCTTCGGCGCTTGCTGTCTTGCTGTAGAGCAAGGATCATGCTGTCCCAAAGCAAACAATCAAAAAGCGATGGTGTATGGCAAATCAACTTTATTTGTCCTCGGGAACTGCCTCGAAAAAGCTAGAGTACATATCTTTTTACGTCTTGTAACAGGCTTCACTGTTCTTGTGGAGCTTTAGGTGCTTCGACCTCGAAGGGAAGTTCAAAAGCCAATGCTGAGCTATGTGCGTCGTTGTTGCCGATGGCTGCGGTAGAACTAAAACAAAACAAAAAATATATTGATGATCCGTAACTCTGCACGAAAATCACTGCTATGATAGGTAATCGATCTTGATTTCGTATTTGAACACCGAGGCATTCGTCACGAATGTTCGTAGATCACAGTGAATGAACGGCTGCGACGCGCATGAGTGGCAGCTAGCATAACCACACATAATTTGATTACCGGCATATCAGAAACGTACAATTTACGGCAATGCACTGCACAATGAAACGCCGCTAACGTACTGAGTGACTCGTAAATGTTGTACGTAATACACTTAACGTGATAAACCTGCATTACTTCCTTCAGTCACAAAAAAGTAATCAAACTTGTCTTACCGATCACCTGCAGTACGTCGGAAAGAGTGCAGACTTCCTCTCTGACGATTTCTGCGTCCTTTGGAGGTGCAGGGATTCTATGTCATGTTCGGCTTCCCGCTGTTGTGATGATGAGGTGGATGTGCCATTCCGTTCTCACATTAGCAGTTCGCCACAATCTAAATCTAAAGCATTCAAAACTCTCAAACTACCCCCTAGCGTCTGCGTGCACAACGGTTGCAGTCCGAGAGAACACGCGTGGCCGGACAGACGCGATGCCTCCTGTCGTTTTTCTCTTTCCTCCGTTCGGCTGCTTCCGTTGAGCGGTTCGCGCGTTCGGTTCGGATGCTCGCTCCTCAGTCAAATGACTCTCGCCCAATCAGCGCAAAGAAAACTGACGCCAGTTTTCTAGACCAATGAGCATCCAAATATTTATACATATATTGCGCAGCCAATCAGAGATCGTTAGCGTACGCGCGCCGGTGGCGACATTATTTTGGAGGCGGTGCGTTTCGCTTTAGAGCCGGCGGCTGGCTGTAGGGTATGAACAATAAGGACAAGCTATACGAATGAAGCTGCGGTAGTAAGTAAGCAGTATAAAGAAATATCTCAATTCTTGCGTGTCTTCTTGTGCGAGAGCTTCTACTATTGCTCATAGCTTCTTTTCTTCCCCTTTTGTCAATGCGATGTCCGAAGTACGACATATTCAGACTTGTGTAACTTACATTTATCTTCCTTCAGGCGAATACCGTCGCCTTGAGTGTAGACGCTGGACCTGGCGTTAGGGTTTCTCCGAAGTTCGTCTCCCATTCTCCAATCAGGACGCAATCGAGGAAAACCTATGTTCCCGGATTTTCTCTTAGCAAGTACTCCATTTAAAGGGACTATCGCATCCGTCCGGTCGATTCCGAAACTCTAGTGCTGTTTTACTCCGCGTTCATCACTGATAATAACGCCGGAAACCCGACGCGAATTGGTGGCGTTGTTCCTGCACAGTTTGATATAAAACTTGCCAAGAGCAGACGACGCATTCCAAGATTCCCTCTCTGCAAACATCACACGGACGAGGCCAATCCCTGCGCGCCCTATGACGCGGAGGAGACCAATCATGGAGCGGCAGGAAGCACCTTGGTGGCCTTGGCGACCGACCGACAGGCGGGCGAGCGAGCCGGAATGCGAGGGGACGGCGTCTTCTCTGTGATCGGCTCGCGGAATGTTGTTTCTGGTTAGCGTCGAACGTGTTCCTACAGCCAGGAGCGTAACACCGTGTTTCACGCAACTTGGTTACGTCAGGACTTACACTGGTAAGCGAAAGTCAGCGTATTTACCGAGGACTTTTCACTTAGTATATTCACGACCTCGGAGACAATCGCCTGCGCTGCGCTCCCATTCGTGTGCCTGGCTGACGTCATCATCGTGTTGGCTGCAGATGGTATGCGAGATGGTACCGGAGATACGGCCGGGGATGGAAAAAAGAAAATCAGGATACAGATGCTGCAGTAGAGTCAGGCGAGGCCCACTATCAGCGATCCATGCTGCATACGCAATAATCGACGAGCATCTGACGTTGGAAAAGGTATGGGTTGTGATCTTCGCATACAAGGTTCCTCTGTAGCGAGTCCCTATTTTGTTTCCTCAGATGCCACAGTGTCCACGTATCCACTGGAATGCAACCTCTAGAGCACCCTGAACAAGAGCACCATGGATAAAAAGGGCATCCTACACCAGCGAAGAGCACGACGAGTACGGGACACGTATACAAAACGTTCACAAAGCGACTTTGCTCTCGCAACAGAGAACCCAACGATTAGGCTTTGCTGTCTGTACCGAAGAGCCCGGATAATTGCATAGAATCCGTGCCACTACATCCAAAGTGCCATTACATCCAACGCGCCGTTACATCCAAAAACGAGCCGTTACGTCCAACATGCTGTTACATCCAAAAACGAGCCGTTACGTCCAACATGCTGTTACATCCATTGTGCCGTTACGTCCAACGAGACGTTACATCCATTGTGCCGTTACATCCAACGAGACGTTACATCGATTTTTGGCCCTACATCCACGGGTCATTACATCCAACGAGCCAGTATATCCAATAAGTCATCACATCCATCGTGCCAGTACGTCCAACGAGCCATTGCATCCACGGACACAGAACACTCGGTCAATGTTCTCGTCGGTGTTCTGTGCTTGTTACGCAGCGCCTTCCATCGACCATCTCAAACGCGGTTCATTCCATCATCGCTGTTCTGTACTTTTTTGTCGCACCTACGTCAGTGCCACTCAGTGGCCAGCAAGTGTTGAGGTCGTTAATTCCTTAGTTGTTTTTAAACTTAGGAGGAGAGCCTATATGAGTGGTCCCCATGCGAAAGTCGCTGTTCTGCGCTCTATTGCCAATGATCTCCTTCACCTATGAGATAGCGTCCTGTGTGTGAATCACGGTGTATGAATACCAGATAGTGTTGGGAAGGTGCACACACCTGGTCACCTGAATCTGGCAAAAACCACGGGTTGACCCAGAAACGGGTTATTGTTGCTGCCTGGACGATTCGACAGAGCAGAATTCCTCCAATTCAGAGACTCCACCCCGGGCAGCGAAATGGTTGTCTTGTGCGGAGATAGCGAGTTGGAAGCGCTTTTGTCGGCCGAGTACGTGTTTTGGGACGGAAACTTTAAGCATAACTCACCAGAATTCATGAATCCCGTTGTACATCCTTCATGTGTCGATACGAGGAGAGTGTCCCCCTGTGGTGTTTGCGCTCACCAGGCGACAAGACACAGCCGCCCATGAATAAACCCTTGATGTAATTCGTGACACACTCCTACACCGTCTCAGCCACTTGGGAACACTACAAAGCTCAGGTCACTGGATGTTTTACTTCGAAGTTGCAGCTATAAATGCAGCAGTGACAGTGTTCAGCGCTGTACGTGTGTGAAGGACCAGATGTGACTGCTTAACTTCACAGTTCAAATGAATGTGAAGTGAACAGCCCAGCCGTTACACAAACGTTCTTACACTCGAAAGGGTGTAATGCGACACCGTGGATCGGCGCCGTCTGTGTCGTTTTTCTCGGAAAGTGTCCGTTTCTTCGGTTTGGTCTCGAACTCTCGATCCCCATCCGTGGGGGAAGGCAGTTGTGCCAGAGCTCCCGAACGACAAACAAGGGTCCAGCACGGGGACGGCGTGATGGAGGAAGCCAAGAGACAAGGCAGCGGCCACTGAAGCTACTCGCAAGACAAGGGCGACCACCAACAGGAAGAAGGCGACGATCTGTAAGCCAACCTTTTCATTCCGTGCTCATATTAAACATGTGTGCCACAAAATTTGGTATGTCGTGTACTTCCTCTCAGCGTGGACTCACGCGTCGGTAGCGGGCCTTCACACGTGTGAACCAGCCGATAAAAATAAGTGGCTGCGCCCTTCATTATGCGAAGGCGATAAATGAAAAGCAGGACGAGCTTTGCTTGAGAACCGTCTGCAGGACAATGAAGAAGTACGAGAGTGGTTCAGGGTGGTAAGGCACCTGCCCTTCCTCCCCGAACATTTCCGTCTCCCGTTCAGCGAGGATATCATTTACAATCCACCTCAGCAAGTATCACCTCTTCTGAGCGCTCTGCTGTAGCCCTTCATATCCTACTTCCGCAATTTTGGCTGACATATGTTCCCGTCCGTGACGTATAGGACCCCTTTGGCAACTCCGGAGCACGCACCACGAATGTGGTTGAGGGTTGGCACAATGAAGTCCATGACCAACTCCCGAACCCGCACCGAAGTCTCGCGAAACTGCTTGCATTTTTTCAGAAGGTGCAGCACGCCGCAAAGTACCAGCTGCGGCTTCTGCTGTGCGACCCTGCAGCGCTGCCCAAGCCACAAACGCCACGAATCCGCGAGAGGAACGCCCGATATGCCGAAGAGGTGGAACTATTTCCCCGCTATTTTTTGTGTGCCCCTGATCAATATGAAGACGTCGCAACGTACCTGAAACGCGTGATAGACGTTGGGATTGTGCATTTACATAATGTTATAGTCCGCGAATGAAGAGCGGTTTGTAACTGATGTACCTACTAAAATATAGTATGCCGCGTTGCTCAAGAAACTGTGACCTTTTGCTGTTACGTCCACGCTATACTGCTATACCTTTGGTAATGGTACCGGTGGGCAACTATATAGCGAGAGCAGCACACAGATAAGATCATTAAAGACACGTTCATGCTTAATTCATTTAGTTATGCATTTTATTTTCAATGTCTGCCACATGTTGCAGCCACACGTTGTGGACGTGGGGTTGGCAGGTCAAGTTCGCGCTTGAGCAGAGCTCCCGTCGTGACGGGCCATCTTATGCTTGTAAAAGCTTTATTGTGTGTGCGTGTTTCTTATCTTTTTTGAGACTATCTGTGGTTGGTTTGGTCTGGTTCACGTTTCAAGTTCGTTCAGGAAATAATGGAGTAGAAATGAAAGACACAATTTGATAACGTTTTCGCATCGAATTTGGATGCTGACGTCCGCGCCTCCCATGCCAGCAAGACCGGGAGAAACGAAAGGATTGGCGGAACTAATACTATTGGCCAGGTATCGAAACGCATTATTGATGGATATTCATGCACTATGCATTGTGGATGAATGTACATCGTCACTGACCAGCAACCGGGGGGGGGGGCGATATGTTTATTGAAAAAGAAGCGGGGAAAGGTTAGTCAGGCATAGGCCGACTTGCTATTCCTTCCATAAAAAGAACACGAAAAAGAAAGAAAGAAAAAAAAAACACACACAGCAATCGCCTGCGGGTTGTAGTCGTCTTGAACACAGGCGGGTCAACGGTTCACTCCTGCGATTCCTAATCCGGGCTTCGCCTCCCGTCGACCTTCTTACCTCCCATGGCGACCCAGATTTTTTGGCCGTTACGTCCATCCTGTCGTTACATCCATCGTGTCATTACATCCATCATGCTGTTACGTCCAACGCGTCGTTACATCCATACCGTGCTACTATATCGAACGAGCGGTTACATCCATCGTGTCTTTACGTCCATCGATGGATGTAACAGCTCGTTGGATGTAATGGCCACGTACCATAATTGCATAGAGTTCTGCTGCATGACTTATGGCGAATTCCATTGGGAGAGCAATTTTTGCCCCGCGCTGGGTGGGGTTTCGTGCATACTCCCGGCGGGGTCGCACGGGTTTGCTTTGTCAATGGAATGCTAGCATTTAAGGTATGATGCGCGCTCTATGCATAGCGCGTGACCCGCGTACTTTCTCTGGTTTGCTTTGGCCGCGTGGGGTTCAGCAAACCGCTTCGGAATTGCAAAATATAATTACACACAGCTGGACGCGCATTGTTTGCACTGTGGAAGAGGCGCACGACTGCCTCCACGACACACGAGCAAAAGGGAAAAAAGAAAAAAAAGCTGGAACACCACGGTATCACGTTCTCACTTAGCGCGCGCATGCCTCCTCTTCTCGGGGGGGGGGGGGGGAGGAGCGTAACGTTGCGTAGACGAGCGGTTTGCCTGCCTAGCTGGTGGCATGTTGCTCGGGGGGAGGGAAAAGGGAGGAAGGGGGAAGGGAGAACAGTTAAGTTGCTTCTATGCATCACGTGTTCCTACAGTCGCCCTTGTGGGTCGACGACCTTGAAAAAGTCCAGAAGAGCATCCTTTTGGATGAGCTTCCGACGATGGAGGTTGCCACGAGGATGGACAATCTCCTCAAGTTCAGGCTTGCCGGTAGGCTGCACAGCTTGCTGCAGCCTGCGTCTTGCTTCCGATGTGGCTGGGCAATCCATAATAACGTGCTCCTCCGTTTCTGTTTCCCCACAGTGCGGGCATCCGGGGTTTGGGGTACGGTCGAGCTTGAAGACGTGGGCCAGTGTGTAGGCACTGCGAAAACGGATGCGGAGGAGGAGGGAAGCCTCGGCCCTGGAGAGGCCACCAGTAGCACAGAGTGGTGGTGCAGATCCGTCTCTCGTGCGCTTGTCAGGGTGCAGCATCCACACATACCCCCTAATTGATTTCGAGCAGCAGAAGTTGCTTAGGGGAGCTTTGACTTTGGGCCTGGTTTTCGCGGCTGCTTTTGCCAGAGAGTCAGCATGGTCATTGCCCGGTATGCCCTTGTGGGAAGGCATCCACTGTAGCGATACCGCAGTGCCCCGCGATTGAAGCCGTACTATGTGCATCCGGGCCTCTCCTGTGAAGCAGCATCTTTCGTAGAGGTGTTGGATGCGAGAAATAGCGCCCCGTGAGTCCGTGATGATGACAATGTTGAGTAAGTTGCGGTGTTCTGCAGCCTTCAGCACTTCTGTTATTGCTAGAAATTCCGCGTCTGTCGATGTTAGCTCCCCGAGTAGACTTTGACCAGCGGGAGAAGGGGCAGGGCTGGGGCCTCCGCGTACACAGCCTCGTTTCGTGCAAAGACTGGGATGCAAAGGGGATTCTTTAATTCTTTTCTGTGGAGCTGCTCCAATACTTGTTGTGCGGATGCGCTTGGACAAGTGAATGGGAGTCCGTAAAGTATCTTGGCGACGGTCGTGGCCTGGTGAATGGCTAGCACTGTGCGTTGTGGGCATCCAGATGTAGATCCTCCCAGCCGTCGAACAACGTTCTGTGAGGACAGACATTTAGATTTTATTTCTTTTGTGAGTGGCGCCCACGACTGGCGGCTGTCGATCACAAGGCCGAGTTACCGCTGCGTCTTCACCCCGGGACAAGGGTATTCCGTTTAGGGAAAGCGGGGGCAAATGAGACCAACCTTTCCCAGGCTCCAGGAGCGTAAAGCATGTGTCGCGTGTTGAGTGAGGCCAGGAGAGAAAAGGCGTCAAGTCGGACCAGACTATTTTATTGACCGTTCGGGCCGGTCGCTCGAGTAGAAGAAAATGTAACTAGCTCGCATCTCGCGAGCGCGAGGTGGCAGGGCACAAACAGGGTCATGTGGCCAAAGGCGATGTTGGTGCAGCTAGTGCTGCACTTGATCCATAAAACGTTGGAAGGTCTGGGCGGCGTTTCTCAGACCAAAGGGCATCCTGAGATATTCGAACATGCCGAATGGTGTAACGATGGCAGTCTTGGGAACGTCGGAGGGTTCTACTGGAATGTGATGGTAAGCTTTTACCAAATCGACCTTGGAGAACATGGTCATGCCGTGGAGATTGGAGGCGAAATCGTGAACATGCGGGATGGGATAGCGATCTGGCACAGTAACCTTATTAAGGGCTCTGTAGTCGCCGCACGGCCTCCAATCCCCGGTCTTCTTCGGTACCATGTGCAAGGCTGATGACCAACTGCTGGAAGAAGGCCGGACGATTCCAAGCTGGAGCATGTGTTGGAATTCCTTTTTCGCAATGGCGAGGCGCTCGGGGGCCAGGCGACGAGGACGGGCATGCACGGGAGGACCTGTGGTGACAACGTGGTGAGTCACTGTGTGCATCACAGGCCGCTCGGTGTTACATGGCTTCAAGAGGGATGGGAACTCCTGCAGGATGGCGGAGTATGGACAGTTTCCAGCCTTGAAGCGGGCGATGCGGCTGCACACTGAATGGCGACAGGGAATGCCGTTGACGCGAAACCGGGTTTGTGCATCCCAGAGCAAGCGTTTTTTCATGTTCACCATGAGACCGAAATGGCTCAGAAAGTCTGCTCCCAGAATAGGGTACTGCAAGTCAGCCACAAGGAAAATCCATGCGAAGGAGCGGCGGAGGCCCAAGTCGAGAGTGAGGGAATGCTCTCCATACGTCGCAATCGGCGTGGAATTAACAGCTTGCAGGGTGCGGGACGTTGGCTTGCGTGGTGAACGAAAAAGAGAGGACGGAAGCACACTGACGTCAGCGCCGGTGTCAACAAGAAACTTTAGTCCGGAATTGTTGTCAAGAACAAAGAGGTGGGATGGACGAGTGCCAGAGTCACCAGCCGCCATATCTAGTGACTGGCTCGGGAGTTTCCCTGGAAGGTGCATGGTAGTGTACAGTTGCGAGCCTTGGTGCGGAAACGGCGATGATACCAGCAAATTCCAGCTGGAGATGGGGAACGTCGATGCGCGAAGCGGGATGGGCGTGGAGACGGAGAAGGACTGCAGCGGCGGAGGGCTGCGACCTCCAGCTGCAGGTTGGAGATCTGTTCTACGAGCTGAGAAAGGTCCACTGCTTGCGGCGAGCTGGAACAAGTAGCCGTAGGCGGAAAAGGGGGGTGCGAGGCAACAGCTGCGATCTGCGGTGGTGCCATTTCCATGACCTTGTCGGCAAGGTTGGCCAGGTCGTTCAGCTTGAGAGCGACGGCGGAAACTTGAGGTGGGGGCAACAGGGGCGCCGCAATAGCGGGCACCGCAACGTTCTGTTGCTGTGGTCCTGGGACTTGCTGGACTGGCGGAAAGTGGCCTGCTGGTCCTGGGAGAGGGCCCGTAGCAGAAGGGGGTCCAGTGGCCATCACGTCCGGGTCACCAGTTGTCGCGTGTTGAGTGAGGCCAGGAGACAAAAGGCGTCAAGTCGGACCAGACTATTTTATTGACCGTTCGGGCCGGTCGCTCGAGTAGAAGAAAAAGTAACTAGCTCGCATCTCGCGAGCGCGAGGTGGCAGGGCACAAACAAGGTCATGTGGCCAAAGGCGATGTTGGTGCAGCTAGTGCTGCTACACATGTTTTGTCTTGAGCAAGTCGCAGCCCGCAGGCACTAACATAGTTATCAACCGCAGTAATGACGTCTTGGATGAATTTTCTGAGCTGACCTGGCTTTTTCCTCGATGCCCACAAACATAAGTCGTCTGCGTAAGCAGAAATGTTCAGCTCCGGCATTGACCTCGGTAAGGATTTGGGAAGCCCAGACAGGACAAGGTTAAAAAGAATGGGGTTCAGTACGCATCCCTGAGGTAACCCAAGATTCTGGCGTCTGGGTAAGCTGAGTGTCGTTCCCAGGCGAACCCTAAATGTACGGTCACTGAGGAAACCATGAATGAAAACTGCGGGCCTCCCTCCGATGTTGGCTGTATCGAGGGCCTGCATCACTATGTTAGTTGACACCGTGTCAAAGGCACATTCGACGTCGAAGTAAACCGCTGCGGTCCCCTTTTTGCACTTTGTGGCATTGTCCACGTCGGAGATGAAATCTAATAGTGCGTCAGCACCACTTAGGTGTGTTCTGAATCCCGTCATTTGGACTGGAAGGATAGTTTTGGCTTCCATGTACCACGACAGTCGCCTGAGCAGCATGCGCTCTGCGAGTTTGGCGATACATGAGGTGAGGGACACGGGACGATAGGATCATATGTCGTTGACTGGTTTGCCCCTCTTTAGAATGGGAACTCGTGTAGCAGCATCGGTATCGCTGCCTGCTCGTCACCCGCCGCACCCGCGCGGGTGATAATAAACGTTCATTTCAACTCCGTCCCTCTTGGCTGCCGGTTGTCTCCTTTTGCCTTCCTCAAGGCATCCACAAACTTGGTGACCCGGACGTGATTTGAACACGCAACTGTCTCAACTGTTGACTGTCTCGAATTCCTGGGCCATCATGTTGATTGACACGGCATCACGCCGTTCCCATCGAAAGTCAGGATCGTGCGAGATTTTCCCCAGCCTCAGACGTTCCGGCAGCTACACCGATATCTTGGGCTGATAAACTTTTATCGGCGATTTATCCCCCATTGTGCATCAGTTTAGGCTCCGCTAGAGGCCCTCCTTTGCACCTCCCGTCACCCCAACAGCTCCTCTACTTTTCAATGGACAGAAGGCGCAGAGCGAGCTTTGAACGAATCCAAGGACGCTCTCGCCAATGCGGTGTTGCTGATTCATCCGCACCACGATGCACCCACCTCTCTTGCTGTCGACGCGTCAAGTGCAGCGGTTGGTGCCGTTCTTCAGCAGCTCATCGACCGGGAATGGCAGCCGATCGCATTCTTTTCCACCAAGCTTACCGCAACTCAACAACGCTATAGTGTCTTCGGCCGAGAGCTGCTAGCCGCCTTCTCCGCCGTTAAGCACTTTCGCTACTTCCTGGAAGGACGACCTTTTACCCTGTATACTGACCACCTGCCGCTCGTCTATGCCTTTCGTGCTGCCGGTCAGCAGCACTTCCTTCGTGAGGTCCTCCATCTGGCGTTTCTCACCGAGTTCCCGGTGACGTTGGAGCACGTCAGCGGCTAGCATAACATCCCCGCGGACGTTTTCAGCCGTGTGTCCGCCTTCCCGCCTCCCATGTTCTCCATGGACAGTCTTGCGGAAGCCCAGCAATCCGACGATGAGCTGAAGCTGTTCCGCCAGTCCAACACGTCATCACTACGTCTCAAGGACCCTTCCTGGCAGTTCTTCGACCATTACCTGTGACGAGTCCACCGGCACTCTGCGACCCTACATCCCCAAGGCCCTTCGCCATCTCTCTTTCCGAGCCCTTCATGAGGTTGCCCACCCTGGAATCCGCGCCACAAGGAAGTTAATTTCTGCCCGCTACGTGTGGCCTGGCATGTCCAAAGACATTCAGTTATGGGCCTCTCGGTGTATTCCGCGCCGGCGTGCCAAGATGAACCGTCACACACGTTCTCCATCGGCCCGTTTCCGGCCCCCCGATCATCGCTTCCAGGTCATTCACGTGGACCTGGTCGGCCCACTGCCGCCATCGGCTGGTTTCAAATACCTTCTAACCGTCGTTGACCGGTTCACCAGATGGCCTGAAGCAACGCCCATACCCAACATCCGCGCTGAGACCGTGGCTGCTGCCCTCCTGTCCACATGGTTCTCCCGTTACGGTGTTCCAGACGACATAGTCATTGACCACGGGGCTCAGTTCGAGTCATCACTTTTCCTCGAGCTCTGTCGTCTGCTGGGCGCCAAGCGCTCGAGAACCACATCCTACCACCCCTGTGCGAATGGGCTCGTGGAAAGGTTCCACCGCTAGCTGAAGACCTGCTTTCGCGCCCTGCCGGATCCCAATAAATGGTCCCAGGCGCTCCCGCTCATCCTCTTGCACTTGAGAGCGTCCCTCATTGGGTGCTCTTCGGCAGAGCTCGTTCTCGGCACCACGCTTCGTTTACCGGCAGACCTGATCGTCCAGCAATCTCCCACTCCTGCACCTTCGCACTACGCTTCCTTGCTCAGCGACGTTTTCAAGTCCCTCGCCGCAACGCCGCCTCGTTACCCTCACTCCCGCCCCACGCACGTGCCCTCTGCCTTGGCCACCTCCACCCACGTTCTCCAGCTTCCTGCTTCTCGACGCTGCCTTCAGTCTCCGTACGCAGGTCCGTATCGTGTGGTCACCCGCTCCGCTAAGACCTTCGTTATTGAAGTCGCGGGACAGCACCAGACCGTTTCCATTGACCGCTTGAAGCCGGCTCTCGTGGACCCGCAGCCTGCCGCACCTCAAGCCCTCCTCGTCGACCCGGCCCTGTCTCCGGCGCCCGCGTCGGCCTTCCCGTCCATAGCCAGGCACGTTACTTGGAGCCCTTCCGTCGCGTCTGCGCCGCTCCTGAAGAGGGGGGGGGGGGCACGTGTAGCAGCATCGGTATCGCTGCCTGCTCGTCACCTGCCGCACCCGCGCGGGTGATAACAAACGTTCATTCCAACTCCGTCCCTCTTGGCTGCCGGTTGTCTCCTTTTGCCTTCCTCAAGGCATCCACACTATGACACCCTCTCGCCACTGGGCAGGCACGCTACCCGATATCCATACGTTGTTGATATAATTCAGAAGGGCCTGGGAACCACATGGGGGAAGGTTTCCCAAAGCTTGGTAGGTTATGCCATCGGCTCCCGGCGCCGATTTTGCCTTTAGGTGACATAGTACGTGTTGTAACTCGCACATCATAAAGGGGAGATCGAGGTCTGACGGCATACTTTGCGGTTGGAAGTAGTTGCAGGAACGTCTCTGCCTTCGCCGAACTTGCTTGCAAAGTCCTCGGCGAGCTCCTCCATTGATGTGTTCTTAGCCATGGCGCTTTTGGAATATCCCATAAGTGCGTTTGCCACGCCCCATATTTTTCTGGCCGGTGTGTGCTCATTTAGGGATGCGGAGAAAGATCTCCACTGGGCTCGGCGTAAGGTATTTGCGTAGCGCCGCAGTACAGCTGAGAAACGTGAGAGACGTGACGTGAGAAACGTGACTTGGTCAGATAGGTGCTGGGACGGTAGTTGTTGGTGCGTGAGGCTTTGGAGAACGAATATGGCGGCACTGCCGTGTTGAAATGTGGGAATGGCGGCTCTGGTGTACTTGACGAACCCCCCGATGTTGTACGTGTGTGGAATGTTTTCTTTTTCTTGAAGTGCGAGGATACTGTAATGAGATTTTTGGAGCCGAAGTTTAAGTTCGGATAGCTTGGGGCGCAGCCCAGCACAGTTCCATTGCAGCATTTTGTGGTATCCTCCCATGCCGGTTTAAAGTGACACTGAGCTTGTCTGACAAGAACTCCGATGAGGGAAGGAACTGAGTATTTGATGCAGTTGTTGATGAAACATGTCTCTACACCGTGAAGAGAGAGGCCAGGGTGTGCTGCAGTGGTGCCAATAGCGTTAGGAAATCCCGGATGCCTTTTGGGAGCCAAGTGCACTGGGAGAGGTGCTGTAGCGCTGTGAAGGCGAAGTTGATTATCGTGATTACCACAGACGGGCGAGACTGTGCGCGTGGTCCCTCCTGATGTCCGTTCTCTGTAGCTTTGGGGTCCCCTTGAGTATAGGCGCGTCCTTGCTGGTATTGCTGTTGGATGGAAGTTGGTACTCGTGCGTCTGGTCTGAAATTTTCTGGTCTGAAGTTTTCTTTCCCGTTAGGCCATGTGGCTGTGTATCAGGCGGTTGCTTGGAGCGGCTTGGAGTGGCAGCGTAGGAGCCTGAATGAGACGAATCGGCCGGACGGTGCCCCAACGCTTCTGGGCTGTTCTTTCCCGAAAGTTGCAGAAAAGGTTGCTGGGCGTTCCTCTGTCGCATTGCTTTCCGAGCCTTCTTAGTCGGGACTTCATTGGAGACACTGAACCTGTATGGAGCTGTCTCTAGTTGACGTACAGGGCAGATCTTATCGGTCATCATATGCCACTTTCCACAGTTTACACACTTTATACAGTTTTCATCTGCACAGTTTTGCACCTCATGATCTCCTGAACACTTTGCGCATACCATGGACGTGACGGCAGGCTGTACTGACGTGGCCGAACAGTCCACATTTATGGCATTGCGTAGGATTTATCTGAAAAGCAGTTACGGGGAAATTCACTATCCCAATATGTACGTTATCGAGGAGTGGCCCGTGGGAGAACACCACTTTCACCCACTCACCAGCTTTCCCAAGTCTGTGGACGCTGACGATTGGGATGTCTGAACGGATACGCGCTGCGCGATAGTGCGGTCACTTGCGGTTGTGTCAGACACGTGGACCAGACCAGTGGTTGACCCCAGGGGTGGCGGCACGAAAGCACGAACAGGGATCGCGCATAGATAATTGAGGCATAGAAGCTTGTTGACGCCTCCAGAAGTTTTCACATCCACTGCAACAATGCTTTTGTTGCGGTTGACGCGTATTTCGGAGAGCTCATTTGGAGCCTCAGATTCTAAGTATTGCTCCAGTTTGGTCAGTCGAAGAGACGATACACTGTTTTCGGTGCCGACTGGTCGGAATAGGACTGTGCGCGCTGCAGAAGGCCAAGTGGGCAATACTTTTCTTGATACGCTTGCACGTTTCACCGTGTCGTTGCTCGAGGAGGAGGAGGAGTAGGTACTTTGGCGGCGGCCTTGTTGCCTTCGCCGTTTTCGTTGTTGACGGGGGAGTTGGAACCCGCCGCCGTCAAGATGTAATGCGTGGAGTGCCGCGTCTCCTGTATCGTAGGCGAGAAGGTCGCTGTTCGGATCTCAGGACGATGCGGGAGTAGTGGGAGCTCTTTGAAGAGCGAGCGGAAACTCCTCTGAGAGAGTCATGAAGTTACCAGCTGAGATTTCCACCAGCGTGCAATAAGATAACAAACATGAACCTGCGTTTCGCAAACTTTAGCATATTCTTACATTGAAGTGACGATAGAGAAAGGGCACGAAATGCAAAGTTTAATCAACCTCTACTTTGCTTAGTTTCGTCTATTGTTTCAAAGTGAAGTACGCAAGTAACAGGCGCACGTTTAATGACCTTGCAGACACCCCAGTTCCGATGAACATGGAGAGCAGGTAGTACTTCAGTCCCAAGAGCATGGATACTTTACTGCGAAACCACTTCCTTTTTCTGACTCGGAACGTCGATTTTTCTTCTCTGCCTCTTTTGAAATATTGTATCACCCTACACGAGACGCGGATGTCACCACAACGGAAAGCGCACAACAACAAAACACAATGATGGCAAGAGTGAAATACTGACGCGGTGGAATTCCTGTGCTGTCTGGAAAGCTGGGAACGACCGTTCGCGTGGAAAATGACAGCGCCCTTGCGGTTGCTGCTGTCATGATAGTCGGGAAAGGGGCCAGACACGGGTTGCGGTACGGCTGGCCGGTAATGATGTCGCTGCTTTGCTTCCGTCGCTACGGAGGATAAGGGCCAGGGAACTGGATGCAACGAATGAATCAATAAACTGGCCCAACCGCTTGGTTTGCTTTACCAAGGAACAATACTATCGGAATACTGAGATGGGAAATATCGCTTTTTCCTTTGTGATGGAGACGCATAGCGCTAGGTCAGGGCTCGAAACATTCTGAGTACGCACAAGGGCGTCGGAAGGTGGGGGCAGGGTGGTCACCGGCTCGATTGAGCTCGGGCCGTGGGAGCCTCGACGAACCCCCCCCCCCTTTCACGCATAGAGATCGTATAGGGGTCTAGTACATTTTACACATCTATACTCGTGTTGAATGAGTTAACTGAACGGACTAATGAACTTTCATGACTATTAGGCAAGGAAAATCTGTTCGCATTAGCATACTCGCTGGCACCGTACTACCTCACGAAACACATGCCAAACCTATCCTAAATATGTCTGCATATGATAGTCACACAGGGAAGGAGGAGTCATCGGCTGCTGTTTCTCTTTCGTTTCGGCTGCTGTTCGTTTTTTTTACACAAAACTTTGTTCTCCAGCTGCCGCTACCGCCCCCCCCCCCCCCACCTGCCGCGAAGGACTTTTGACGTTGTTTGAGACAATGTGCTTCCACAGCTCCAGGTCAGCTGCACGTGTAATGAACGGGGAAGCTATTGCGAAAGTTCAAGCCAAACGACCACAGTGTTAAAATTCATGAAAATATATATAGTATGTCAAAAGCAAACCACCGAACTGCGGGTTGCCAAGCAGCGAAGGCCACCACTCACTAATCCAAAATTTTTCGGTGCAAGACCTGCCGAGAACGGCAGTAATTTTGATGATAATATAAAATTTGGTTTGATTGCGTGCCACATGCAATCGCTGTGTGTGTCACTGGAAGCCCTCCTGACTGTAAACGTGTGTTACACGTAAGGTCTGTCTTCCCAGTGTGGCAACCCACGTGACTGTGGTTAGGCGCCATTGAGCTACGTGATATGTGGATACTCACGAGTTTCGGTATCAATGAAAATAGAGTGCGTTAGTAGACCGTTGATAACGTGGCTTGCGAAGTACCGTATCTACCGCACCCAATCAACGGATAAGATTCCAAGTGATGCACGCTGTCACTGGTGCCGGTATGTACGTTAACTTGTCACTGTGACGTTGCCAACCGGTCTACTAACAGTCTAATAGAACGCGCAACCACTTTGTAACCAGCACAGGTGGCCTAATCGCATTACGCTTTCGATCTAACGAGTCGGAAAATAAGCTCGACACTTAGAGCCGCGGCCGCGAGATGCGAAGAAAATTTTGTTCCCTGTAAACAGACCGGACCTAATGAAATATCTTTGGGCCCCGCGTTGTGAGACATTGAGATACTTAAAAAAAAAAAAAAGGAAGCTCGCGAAGTAACGGACGCTAATTTGGCCCCAGACTTGATGACAAAATCGTGCTTCGGTAAGCACATGTGTCGACCATGCTGCAGTGTTTTGTGGTTCTTTCCTCTCTTTTCATAAAAATTACCCTCGCAACTCGGGAAGTGACTTGTTTTAATTGTGACGATATTCTTTGAAGGGCTAGTGAGAAAACTGCCTAAGTGCCGGCGAGCTGGTGTATAAAGAAACAATGTCCAAGCGCTCGCGATATCTAAATGTCCGCGATTTCGCAAGAGCTACTTAAATCGTCCAACGTTATCACAGACGAAAGCGCTGCGACACTGTGAGGGTGCCTTGCCACGAATATTAGCACGGAACTACGTCTATATTCCTTATTTATATACGTATACTTGCTACCCACAGAACTGTTACATAGGAACTTACACGAGCATATAAATGATTTTATTAAAACAATTCTGCCTTACCGCTCATAAAAGTGAGCAACATTGCAATTAGTAAGTCAACATTACGAGCGTTATCTGCCATTAGCAAATTGGCAGTATGATACGTTGGCCACGTCCGTATGATTATTATGCGCGGCTGGATCACAGTAGAGAACGAAAGAAACACAAAGCAAAAAGAAAAACAGACGAAACAGACCAGTAATAAAACTACTTCACGTTTTGTTTTACTGATATCGCGCGGAAAGGGAAAAGCATTTTGATAATGCACTGCTCATTGCTCTCCATATGCAGACTCCCATGCTTTGCAGGACGCATTTGGTTGACAGAAAGCTCCACAACGCGAGTCCACGATTATTACTCGAATTCAAATGACTAAACTTGTTGGTTTTTGCGGCGATGTACACAAAAGCCCATTATGAGATTGGATCAAAAACATTATTCTATTTGCCTCCGCAAGACCGTCGCATTTGGTATTCAGGCAGCCGCCAGCAGTCACGGCACAGTTCTTTTAAGTGTCTACCGCAGCCTATCGATCACGAAGATACAGTGCCAGACTGATCAAGTGCAGCTCTGCGTTAACGAAGCTCACGTCCAATAGCTCTACAGGGTTCCGTTGATGCACATATTGCGATCAGTCTCTCACTGGACTAGAACCGTTGTGTACGTGTCCTTCGCGCCTACTTCCTTCGTGGTGGATGTTACCGCTGTCACAGAATGAAGCGTCCAACAGCACCTCGTTAAGCGAGCATGTAGGGAGAATCGTTTAGAGAAAATGGCGAGGGGTGGGCGAATGTTGTAGCATGCCAGTCACGTGTGTGTGCCTCGGATATAGGTATCGCACAATGAGTGCGGGGCTAATGGCATGTCTTCAGCGTGTACGATAAAGGCCTATTGTATTGCAAGGAGAGCAATAACACAGTGACGCAATCTATAAATAGGTCGCGTACTGGAGGAGAAGATATCGAACGGGTATCCATCCAGTCATGAAAAATAAACGTGGGAATAAAACGCGATAAAATAAAATCATCGCGTGAAGAGTATGTTTCCGCTTCATGGAGGGGGAATAATGTTTTGTGCTCATCTGCGGTATCGCACCTGGGTGATCAAGACAGGAGAGTGCTAACTAATTGATTAATCTGCTAAGTAACACCGCGATGTCATTCCATGTCGTTCGGGCAGAACGTATGATTACCTTCAGCCGCAAGGAGAAACATGTTAGTGGGATATAAATATTTTTTATCAATTAATCAATAAAAAACAGAACTGCGCGGACGGAGAGCTCAAGCGAAATATTAAGGCGGTAGGGAGCATTAAAATATTACGTAATTCGACGGCAAAAATGGAGGATAGCATCGCACTCAAAATGCTATACATTGGAATTTATTGTCAGCGGAAGCAAATGCAGTTGGCGACGGTAGGGTATGGATACATTTTGGCTTCATATTTCGACAGGTATCTGACGAAATGCAGACTACTGCAAGAAACTTGTACGTTAATAAACAGTAGTTTCAGTGTTTTTAATCTTTTTGTCACCCGTGTTGGCTGCACTTGCCAGTTTCTCGATTCTTCGCTTGCTTCACAGGACCATATAAGCTCGCGAAGACAAACGCTTGCATACATTTGGATAGTGTTAATTGTTACTACCTAACCGGACGAATTTGAGACTTCACGAAGTTCAACATAGTAGTTGGGAAGGATACCAACGATGGTGTCATTAATTTTACCCGGTGCGTACTCACACTGGACGTTGAGCGTCCACCCGTCCGAGAGACCGCTGTCGGAGAGGAGTGGGTTGTCGGCGTGGCAGGCCATGTACTTGCCGTGGTCATCGATACTGGGCACGAAAACAATGGTCGATGTCGTGTAGTTGTCGTTGACGGTGACATTGTCCCTCACGAACGACAGCTTCTTCTTCCCAAGCCACCACGTGATCTGCGGAGGTGGACGCCCGCCGCTGGATTGGCATGAGAGCTCCACTTTCCGGTCAGCGGACAAGGGCCGCTTCAAGGTTGTGATCCGGACGTCCAGGGGGCGGACTGTACACAAGAGTGACAAGTTTACAAGTGTTGGCAACTCAACGTAACTCGGCATGTCAACAGTGGTTCGAATGTTCACGCCATTACACGAAGTACGTGCGTCTAAAATCACATGCTTTGAATTTCATTCGTAAGTCGGCGGCGACTCTATGGTGTACAGATCACGTCCGTGGATCAATAGTGGGTATATTTCTCTGCTTCAAGTTCACAAATGAGCTCTTCCCGTAACTCAGCAGGCAATGGGCTACTGTGCACTTAATTTCCGTATCAAAACTGCACCAACACACGCAAAGTTTTCATTACAAGAATAATTCTACTCCCGAATTATTATTATTTCACTACAAGAGGCAGCTTGAACGTCGATTTCACAACTACGGACCCGTTGCTGCAAACACATTTTGCGATGCCCGTTCTCACATGCCATTCATTTTCTATTCAATGCTATTCTTAGAATTCATTTTCACGACACCGTGCGCGTTTCCACTGTCATTAACATCGCAGTGCGCCAGTGACAGAACTCACAAGTTGCCGGAAGCTCTACATATTATTTCGCCATCATAACCTGATATGACTTAAACTCTTCTATTTGGCACAAACGACCGAAAAACACAATTAAATTTTGGGGGAGGCTCATGTTCCGAAGTCTGAGGGCCGTCAGGGAGACGTTTTAAATGCCTGCAGATAGGAGTGATTACCTCCTTTAATACCTAAAGTGAGCTTTATTCCAGAGAACAACTGCTATGAAAAACCGTCAGAACTTACGCAAGTGAGAAAGCATCGACGTTAACTCAATATTTTTTATATCAATCAATCAATCAATCAATCAATCAATCAATCAATCAATCAATCAATCAATCAATCAATCAATCAATCAATCAATCAATTAATTAATTAATTAATCGATCGATCGATCGATCGATCCATCGATCGGCGTTAATTCGAATTGTCAATCAGTCTGGTTTGATAGCGTTGCGTGGACCCGAGACTGCATGTACGCTGTGATTCCAACCTTCCTATACGCGAGTCCATTTACGAGCTGATCTAGTTCACGGTTGGCTTCTCCATAGGGTAATTAAATGTGCCTCCGAGTACGTTTTAGTCACTTTACTGTGATAAGAAACGCAGTTATAGTTTCTCACAGTGAAAGTGCATGTACCACAGGATGGACCTTAAATGTACTGTGACTTACTGATAAAATAGCATAAACGCAGGATAGCTGGTGGAAGAAATCCATGATGAAACAAGCCTGAGTATGGGCAGCTTGTGCCTGGGTCTGGGCTCATGGGCATGAGCTTGAGCTTCGTTGTGTATTTTTGTCTAATTCGTGTTGCCCATGATCCGGCTTGTTTGAGCATGGAAATTATTGCGACGTGCTCGTATACTGGAGCTTACGGCTATGCATCAAAGGGTTCACGCTCAAACTGCTCTTCCGCCCCAAAATGCCTTTGTAGAAACATTTTTATCGGGAATTCAATGATAACTGAACGTAGGAACAAATACCCCAATTTCTCCAAGAGTCCGATGTAAGGACCGTTTTTGTAGCAAAGCAAAGTACACACCGCAGTACACGCTGCGCAGTAAATTATTTTTTTACTTTACCCCGCAGTGAGGCAGATCGCCGTACACCGCTCAGCAGTTCAATTTCAACACAAAGAGACGCGGAGGACGAGAGAAAACAAAAAGTAAGCCGCAACAGCGGACAACAAAAGCACTAAACGCACTAACCGGACAAAGTGACCGAAGTGCTACGTCGAGCAACTTCAATGCACTGCGCGTCCTACGAACCACTTATGACGTCAACGACCTACCATCACCCTTTCTGTCGTATCATTTCACCGTCGCAATTTCGCCTGGCCGCCATTCTCCGTGCTTCCGTCCAAACAACCCCCATAAAGTGCAGCGTCGCAACGATATCTATAAATCCTTCCCTGCGGAAAACATCAAAGCCGAGTGGCACCTCTCCAGCGGCGCCCGATGAGTTCTCGCGGGCTCGCAATCAAGCACGAGTGCCCTCCACCATTCCTCTTAGCAACGGTGCTTGAAAGAGGTAACTTAATTTATTATTCTAATTTGAAAACAGAGAGTACCGCGAGTCATGACGGCACTGTCGGCGCACGAGCGTCGTCTTTGGAAAATTAGACTGAAGAGGGCGTGGCGAAGTGACGTCTTCAGCCGGTCATAATTCGGCCAAACAATGGGGTGCCTCTTAGAGCTCTCAGCCAGCAGACAAAATGTAGCAGATGGTGGCTGCGCAGGCCCTCGCTCGTCAGGAAGTGGCTACACGCTGATAAGGAAGCGAGGAGGTCGCTAGAATCCACGCTGCGAAGCCATCAATCACCTCTCCTAGTTGTAGGCTAGTTTAATGAAAATGGATATACGAGCTGCCCCGTCCCTCTGCACCCCTTGTAACGCATAAAACTGTTGAAAAGGGAAGAGTTGTGAGAAGAATAGCGTTACTGTCCAAGAGAGAGATATTGCGTATAGGGGGTATAGAGAGAGTTACAAGGGTCGCTTCAGGACCTTCCCTTTCTCTTTGACTTCGCTTTCGCATAGTGGCCGTGTAATCTCTGGCCACGGCTCGTTCCGCCCTATTCCCCAGGATGGGGGGCACGAACTCAAAAATGTAGCATTGTGTGGACGGGAGTTTTGTGTCAGAATGGCTCGGAAAAAGTGATTGATCACAAATGGAGCTTTGGGTACTTTCAGTGAGAGTTTGGAGAGAATCGAAGGGCGATTAAGTGAAAGTCGTTGCACCAGAAGCTTTGAGAAGGATGGAAAGGCTTTCATTTCCGCGAAATTTACTCCAACACTTTTATCAGTTGCGCTAATTTTTGTTTTCGTAAGCTTTTGCGCTAACGACCAAGACAATGCGTTAACGTGGAATATGATGAATAGACATGACCGGGCGCTAGATGGCTTGCAACAGGAAAGAACAGTCGCTGTGATAGTGATGGTGATGTGACAAAGAAAAAAACGGGAATGTGAGTTACAACGAAGTGGAACTGGCTACAGTACGCTTGCACACAGGAAGCACAAACAGATGAGAGAGTTAAAATGATGGAGTTCAACATGTAGCTCAAAAGCTTCAACCAAGCAAGTGTAAAATGTCAGAATCGCTGCGGCAACACACAGCACACATTCAGCGAGCCATAGAATATCCATAAACCCGGTTGTATGTAGAAAATCTTTAAGTGTCCTCAGCGCCTTGTCGGGCGACGGAGGCGCTGAGCCTCCCTATAGCTTTCTCGTTTGCGGGGCTCGCCTCTGGTGCAGGGTGTCAAAGGGCAAAAAATACGGATCCGGTTTTGGGTTCGCGTTACTTGAATTTCGTTCCGATTCAGTTCCGGTTCGGCCACGCCAAAAATCAAACCGATTCGCAAACAGGTTCGCAGCCCCGAACCGGTTCAACACTTCCATTTTATATGTCCCATCAAGCTGCTTTTATCGGGAAATGCGTGGCTAATAGCTTACTGCTGTTGTCTGCATTGACGTTTTTAGTGGTCTGGTACTTCCTTTTAGCGAGAGAAAGGAAAAAAAATGTAGGAACACTTATTGCAAATAGAGTCCACGCTAATGAAACGGTGTAGTCGTGCGACTTTCTGTCCTCAAAATCTTTTTAACACGCACAGGGCCAGCAAGATACACTTCAAGGAAGCCTAATAAGGTTAACAGCATTACATAGACGACGGTACTTGCAGGGCACACTGCAATCGCAGCGTGAATCGATCTGAAACCGTACCGAAAATAAGTGTGCCAGCATCGCTTTGTCCGAGCTCACAGCCGTGTACAAGTTAATCCACAACACAAAGGCAATGTATCACGACGCAATTGCACTACCAATAAGCAGAATTACATTTATATTTCAAACCACGACCAATCAAACAGGCACCGTTCTACGTACGCGCCTTCTCCACTTCTCATGTTTCTGACTTGTTTAATTTTTAGTGTAGAGGGAAATGTTGGGCGCTTATTTAGTCAGATATTCGTCCTATAGAGCTACACAACTTTCCTATACTCCATTATTGCTTCATTCGTTCGCGTCGCGCCACCTCTCAGAAGAGCAGACGCCGCAGTGCGTGCGTGGGGCGCGAGCCGCGGTGCTCACAAGGACAACTGCGCTGCAACATGTTAAAAGGACGCTGAAAGTATATTACTATACGTCCTCGCTTGACTGCAAGGTGAAAATTTTCGAAATCCATGATATGGATGTGTGATAATGATAGCAATGTGTCCTCGGAGATTGAGAGGAACTCACTTCTTTTATGTCCGAACCGTTTTATTGCGAACCAGTTACTGCTATTATTTTTTATGGTTCTGCTCGGTTCGGGTTCAACAGTGCCATGAAAATTTCGGTTCGGGTTCGGTTCGACACCCTGCTGGTGCTCGCCTCTGCACGGGCTCACTCGGAAGCCCGACACCGGCCGAGTAAAGCCTTGAATGATTGATTGATTGATTATGAAAGAAAAGCTTCTTTCAGCCTTCTTTTTGTGGGCCTATGGCGAGCTCGGGTTTAATATTGTGATCCGGTGCAGGCACAAACCCGTACATTGACGAGCTTGCAGGCAACGCGCTCGAGCCTGCGCTACGCCACTGACAGCTAGCTGCGGCTAATATTTGCAGCCTCACTACTCTATACGAGCCGGCTCGGATAACCCAGAAACTACTCGGGATTGGGTGGGGTCCGTGCCCGCTAGGTATACATGCGCTTCCTACAAGAAACGGGCCTTGCGCAAAGACGCCTCTAGCGTACCTTCCATCCACAGTGGACGTCGGTTGCATCGGTTGCGTACATACTGTATATACCTCACCTACACACCTCCACCATTTTTTTTCTTTTTCGGCCATAGTCGTGACGATGCCCACTGGTGTGTGGTCAACAACGGCAAACCTATCTCGCCCCCCCCCCCCCTGCATCGGGCCGGACCCAGGCGACTAAACAAAAGAAATGAGTGGCACGGGTCGGGCCTAAAAATGCCCGTGCAGTGCTCTAATGAGGGCTCAAGCGTAAACTGACTCTGCATTACAGATATCACACTTAAGTGCACAGGCAAAAATGTACTGATGTTCACAATAGTGAAAAATTGAGAACAGTTGCTATGTTCAGGCAAAAGTGCTTTTGTAAAACAATAGTGACTACGCTGTGCGGGTCTTCGATGCCTTTGACGGAAGTGCTCCGGAACCGGACAATCGCAGCGAGAGCAACACTAAGACTGTCGCACGGCCCTGCACATAGTAGGCATAACAGGCTTACATAAGACAACACGAAGTGACACCTTCTGTGTCCTAGTACTGCGTCATGGGTAAAATAAATATCGCTTTGCTACCAACCTTAATTAACACGTTACATAAGCGTGGATAATGTGCTTGGCCACAGTATAAGGATGCCATCAAAAACATCAGAAAAACGGAATGGCCAACGCAGGAATCAAGAAAAAGGAAACAGCAAGACGGATAATTTACTCCGTGCGAAATAGTGCATCAGCTGCTTGACCTGGTACGGTACTGCTGTGCTCAGAAGTCTACAGCAAAGCCAACATGACCAAACATGAATTGGTCGGGTGCCGAATTCAATCTCTCCACAATTTTTAAATTTTTGTTGTACTTATCAACTTAATGATCAAACATGATATTGTGTCTCAAACATCTCAGTTCCTTCTGTATGTTAAACGTTGCGTTCTACTTTTTTCTGATATTAGGGAGTTACGGTTCGCGAACGGTTTTGTCACGACACAATCAGATTATTACGTTCCGATTCATTTCCCCTTCTCATTGGTCATCCGTGAAACCGTTTGCGAACCGTTTTGGCGAAAACGATTAATTAAAACTCACTATTAAGAAGTTTTAGTAGACGGAAAGCAGGCTTATAAAACGATACCAGGTAAGAACCTCTGAAGAAAAAAAAATAAATAAAACGTGATGACAGCCATATGAGAAACGTCATCGTGAAAACTCGCTAATGCAGCCGATACGAAGAGTGGGATGCAAGCACAGGTACGCACCGAATAGTGCGTAGGATGAACTTACGGTTCATATTGATGGTGACGGAAGAAGACCTAGGAACAGTGAGGTTGGTGTTGCTGGCCTGACAGGTGAGCACCTTTAGGAGGTCGGACCGCTGTAAGCGAGGAATGGTCAGCTCGTTGCGCACCACCTCCAGGGGAGAAGGGGCGGAGCTGTCGTCGATGAGCGTCGAGCCACTCCACCAAGTCACGTTCGGAGGAGGTCGACCTGCAAGGAAACAAGATTCGTACTTAATCGGACTTGTGTCCAGAGATACAAAATTTCCGCGCATTTTGAGATTGAAAAAGAAAAATTTAGAGAAATTGTAGAAATATTTTAAAGAAAAATTAATACACAAACGAAACTTTTACTCCCGTACGACTTAGATTGGAACATTACAGCATAATTTATAGTGCGATATAGATTTACAAATATGGATTTTGTTTGTTTATCACTCAAATACGAAATACGACAACTTCAGGTCAATGTGATTCTTACTTGAAGAATGACTTTCTGAGATTTTTTAGAAATAACTGAATAGAACATAAAAGAAGATTAGCTCTCTTTTCACTGTGCAGTGACTATTATTTATAAGTGCTGTGTGCCGAGCGGGCACACTGTTGAATTTTAAACACAATTTTACATGCAGTCATGAAGGATGCACTCCCTTCTATGTACCCTGTATTTAAAAAATATATCTGCATGTGAGGTGCTAAATGGGTGTAAGAGAGAGGAAGAGAACTCCTGCACAGCAGTCTGGTGCAGAAAGAGTGTAAGAAAGGAACGAATTCGTTGTATGGTTTTCTGGAAGACGTACTCATTCGCAGTGATGGCCAGTAGTTAACTACATGTAGTTAAACTACTAGTTAAACTACCTGATTGTAGTTAAAAAGTAGTTACCAACTACTTGCAGAAATGTAGTGGCAACTACTAGTTAAACTACTATTTTAAGTAGTTAACTACAGTAGTTAGGTTACTGAAGGCGCCAACTACTTCCGATTTTGCCGCAAGCTTTACGGCACGATTGTGCTTCCGACTTTTGCCTTGAGCTACTTGTTTGATGAGAACGGAGGTGCAGAGCAATTGTATCGTGCATGTGTACTAAATCTTCACTTTTAATTAGAGTTATGCGAATATTGAAAATTTCGAATACGAATCGAATACGAATATCTACAAAATTGGCCTTCGAATATTGAATCGAATTTCGAATATCACGTCATAGGATAACAGCTTCTATGAGTTAATTAAATTAATTAAGCTCCGAAAACAAGCATCGTCACTGTTGTGTTCTGCTGATCCTTAGAAAAAAGTGCTAATGAGGAATATGTATTAATGTATTGGCTTAGCCTAGAGCATACATGCTTATATGCACATGTACGGTAAAATTATTTTTACAGTGAAACAGTGTGCTGTTCTCATGAGGCAAGCTGAAAACCGCAAGAAAAAACTTTCATTTCAAAAATCTTTTATGAACAGAGAACACCTGTGTTGGCATTGTAAATTGCTGGTGAAACAGACAGAATGGAAGTAAAGAGCAATGACATGTTCAGAGTGGGATGATTTAGTGATGAGCACCTCAGAAGGAAAATGATGGTGGCAAGTGGTCTCTTCTTGCATTGACAATGTCTTCCGCATTTGTCGTGAAGGCGGGAAACTAAAGGCGTAAAGGCGGGTTTCACTGCTCTCACGCGTGACGTCACGCGTGAGACCATCGTTACTGACGGTAATGCATAGTTTGGAACGGCCTCATGCATTATAGCGCAGTAAAACTGCGATCCTCGACGGTATTGTATGGCTGTATCACGCGTGATTGTTTCCGCGACGTTCGTGTTCAGCGCTCCTTCCATTTCAGGGCGGAAATCTGCGCGCGGGCCTCAAACTTTGTCGCGCCGACGGCGACGCGCGTGAGTCGCAAGCAAAATCGCTTCATGAAGGTCGGGTCCGGTTAAGGCTATATATGCGTCTTGCTATCATCTGTAACAACAGTTAGCGCAGTTTCAAATGACTGCAGCGTTACTGCATGTCGTCCTAGTTGGCGCTTTCATACGGTCGCAGAGCGCCGGAGTTGAAGAAACTATGTCGAAATATCAACACGTCCCACTCCTCGATTACCGCCGTCATCGCACGCGACCATGATTCTATCATATGTCGCTGACAACCACAAATCAAAACCGAAAAAGACGTATTCGAGAAGCAAGTTTTGGCTGTGCATGCAATGGGACGCTGAACAGCGGTGTTCAGCCCAACGTCAACATAATTTCAATATTTAACCGTAATTTCACCGAACTGTAGGCCTTATACGAATGTTCAGAGTTCGCTAGCAATCCACTAAAGCCGCGACAGTGCTGACGATGTATGAAACGTACTGCCACAGGCGCCGGCTGCGGGGGGGCTTGGGGGCCTGGTCCTCCCCGGAACTTTTCCTAGGAGGGGCCAGGCCCCCTCCGGGAAGTCTACCCAGCTGACACTCAAGATGAAAGTTTCGAGGGATATCCTAAGAATCGATCGCGTGTTGCACGCGATTGATGATGAACATCCTGCAAAAGTTCGTCTCGTAACGTCACAACACGGATTTCCTGATACCTTGCCCGACCTCTCTGTAAAAAGGGGGGGGGGGGGCTTTGTCCCCGGCCCCCTCCGGCAGATTGAATACTCTCCGCCTATGCGTACCGCGGTCTCGGGTTTCGGTTACCGAACGTATAGCGACGCATTCGTAAACGAGCGCGGAAGCTCAGCGCGTCGCTTTGCAGCTGTTCTACTATGCATGTTCGTCGCCGCAACGTACAAATTCCAGTGCGCAGCCCGCAACAGCTTCGGAATAAGCTGCTGTGATATGCGAAAAAAAAATCGAATATTCAGACTTTTACGAATATTCGAAAACTTCGAATATCAAATTTTCGAATACGAATATGAATCGAATATCGCAAATATTCTATTCATATTCGAAATTTCGAATATTCGCACAACTCTACTTTTAATGCTTGTCTAGTGAAGCCTCATATGCTGTGAAATAATTCTGCAACTTAGTTTATCGCGTAGGCACAGAAAGAATCCCACCGCAAACTTTGTATTTGACGATCGTAGCAATGGCTTGAGCCAAAGTTTATTATTGCATGTGATTCATATTTAGGTGTCCAAGAACACTGCAAGGGATTGGTGTTGGTGGACAACGCTAAGTAGTTATAGATGTAGTTAAACTACATTGCAGTAGTTAAAAAAGTAGTTTTAACTACTCCCCTGAAAAGTAGTTGAACTACTAGTTAAACTACTCAATCACAAAGTAGTTAGTAGTTATAGTTAAACTACTGTAGAAGTAGTTAGTGGCCATCACTGCTCATTCGTTTACAGCACAGACAGCACATAGCGGGCTAGTGGACGTCTGATATGATATAACCTGACACACCTGTCCAGAGGCGTGGAGTATTTAGATGTTTATTGCAAATTATCTGCAAGATGGGTAATACACATATTTATGTTGATGGCTATTGTGACGTTGAACAGAGATCTAAAGTGTCTCGAAATGACACCTTGAATAAGGTGGCGTAGTTATTGACGGACAAGTGCGCTTTCTAGGTACAGTGCAAATTAGGTATAACTACATAAATCGAATGCAATCAGGGAAGTAATTTGTTATTATGAATGTGATTAGCGCTCGTGTTACGTAATTAACTTTACAGATAAGAAAAGAGTTCATCAATCGACTACACTATTAGGACCCTAGCATAACAGTTGGGGTTGTAGCACATACTAAAGTAAAAACTGCAGCAAAAGCACGCTGACAGTAAGCGACAGATAGACCTGCAGACTCGCAACTAGCACAGGTTCAACGGATAAAGACAATATATGCAGAAGGCAAACAGCAAATGACAAAACAGGAGCTAACACGCTGTGTTGAGTATACAACTTGTGTATTACGTACATAATAAATTTTCTCATAACACCACGTGGAATTTGTCCAACCTTTGTGGCCTCGTTTTTTGTTGTCGCTCCATCTGTTAGGTACTGTTTTGCCATTAGTTGTTGGCCTTGTGTACTGCATATATAATCTTTATCGATTAAACTTCCGCTACTTGTGAGTCTGCAGGTCTATCTGTCGTTGACTGTATTAACCCGCTTGTCCGAGTCCTTTTGCTGCAGTTTTTAGATTAGTACGAAGTCTAGCATTGCAGAACAATGCCCTTTTGGAAGGGTGTACTCTTGTCGAAGGAAATGTTCGGGCTTCGGGCTTGGAAATTATGGAAAATTTTTCTGACGCCGAGAAAAAAAAAAAGAGAGCAAAAGAACCCGTTTTCGCCGATTTTTTCCGTTTCCTTTTTTCTTGCATTTTGAGGCTTCGTATTGTGTCCAGTACAAGTGTAATCCGGTCCTGAGAATGTCCGTAAAGCGTAAACTTGATGTAGCCCCGTCTCTCCATACACCTGTACACTTTTCTTCTACATTTCAACTGTCTTCGCGTTTCTTGCTCGTCTTGACGACTTGGTAGTTATTGTCCCGCTCACGAAAAAGTCTCATGGGCTACGGGGGGAGGGGGGATATATTTATTGAGAAAAAAAAGGGAGGAAAGGTTAGTCAGGCGTAGGCCGACTTGCTATTCCTTTAAAAACACACACGCACACACACAAAAAGGTTCTTAGAGGCTGGTCGAGAGGTCGGAGGCATCAAGAAAGCTCAAGAGGGCAGTCGTAACCGCCCCCTAGTTGTGCAGGACTGGGCCGAGCAGAGTGGCCAAAGAGACGTTGGGGAAACCAAGTTGTCGCACGTGGCTTACCGGTTGCAGTATAATTGATAGTGCTCAATGTCGGCCTCCACGCAACAAGTTGTGCAATTGGGGAGTTCGTCTGGCGCATTTTATACAGGAGGGAGGGTGGTGCGTGCAACATTCATTCGAAGACGATGGAGGAATGACTCTTCAGCTCTATTGCAACGGCAGGCAACAGTAAAGACCTGCAAAGGGGTCAATGAGACGTAAGAAATGATCATATGAGGTAGAGTCCTCTCGGAACTGCTGGGTACGGACACAGCGCCACCGGCGAATGTGCAGGGAACAGGCAGAGGTCGTTAGGGGTAGAGGGGTAGCAGGGAGAGCTCTGGTAGATGTTGCGAGTCTCGCCATTGTGTCTGCGCGGGTGTTACCAAGAAGGCCTACGTGTCACGGGATCCACTGAAGCGTCACAGAATGGCCAGTAGCCGCAAATTGTGTGAGAGCTTGCAGTATGAGTGCGTGGAGAGTGCATATTGTGCTGGGGCGAAAACAGAGCAGCAGATCCAGTCAAGCCTTGCTGTCAGTCAGAAAAAAACCCACTGTGCAGCCGGCAGGCTGAGCAAGTGCTGTAGAGCCGACAGGATGCCGAGGAGTTCTGCTTCCATACAGGACATTGGGTAAGGGAGGGCAATGGCTTGCTGAAAGTCACTATCAGGGATATAAAATGCAGCGAGACGTCTCAGGGGTACCTTGATTGATCAACACGATATCCATGCTAATTGTTGATATTAAGAAACACTGAGTTATACAACTTGAGTGATTGCCCGGACACTATCTGTTCACTATGTTCACCTTTATTGTTTCTACTTCTATGCATGAATGTGGCATCAATTTACCATTTCACACATTTCACACACACACACACAACCTATACAAAAATATAGAGGAAGACTGCTTCTGCACCAGTTGCTGTTGAGCCAGGCGTTGCAGGGAGACGTACAATAATACGTACAAAGCGAAAGACACGCGTATCACGTACAGCGATACTATCCAACGGACTAAGCACAAGTCCGGACAAAATAACTTACACATGGCTGGCCAATCTATGACCTAAAACAACTAAAACTCTCCTCGGCTTCTACAACGAAAGTTGGAATACCGGGATCGTGCAGGAGGAGTGGAAAATAGCGAGAATAATTCTAATCCGAAAATCGCAAACCCCAAGGAAGAACTATTATCGTACAAGCCAATCAGCCTTATGAGCTGCATAGCCAAAATAATGGAACGTATGATCCTGGTCCGAATCTACTGGTTGGATGGAGCATAACAAGATTGTTCCTGACGACACAGCTGGCTTTCGAAAATCACGCTGCACAGTAGACTGCATCACAGACCCAATAACCGATGTGGAGCATAACAAAGCCCTCTCCATCAAAAGCAGTAGCTGTGTTTCTAGACATAAAATGTGCTTTTGATATCGTCTGCCATGCCCATGTGCTTCTGGCGAAAAGAAATTCAGGCACGGAAGGACTGACTTTCACCTGGCTAAAAAGCTTCCTGACAGCTGCCGATGGAAGGACCCCCGCCCTCACCCTCCGTCAAGGAGGGCCCCAAGGCGCAATCCTCAGTCCAACACTCTTCAACCTGCTGATGTCGGAACCGGCAAAGTTACCCCCCACCCCCACCCTACACACACACACACACACATAGGTGAAGTTCACCATATATGCAGATAACTTATGTATATGGACTAGTGTGCGCCACATTCAACAGATCAGGAACACACTCCAATACGCCCTGGTGATCATTGGCATCTTCCTAGAAGAAATGGTGGTGGACCGCGGTCAGCAGCGAAAATAGTGAATGTTCCTCTTACAAGAAAAAAACATGTAAACGTGTACAGGTTCCTGGGCGTCATAGTCCACCAGAGAGCTTAGATGGTGAAAACAAGTCAAAAGCCTCGAGGAATCAACAAAAAACTACATCAAATCAACCTCATGTAAATCCTCGGTAGTTACCGCCTGGGCAGCAACAAAGCATTTCACAACATGCATCACAGGCTCATTGGACAGACGATAGCGTACAGCATCCCACATCTCAAGCAATCTTTCAGCAACAGAAGAATATGGACCCCGACGTATACTCAGCCGAAGCCTACGGATATACCTTGGCATCACAAAAACAGCAAGGACCGCAGTTACTCTCGCCCAGGGAAGAGAACCGTCCATCTACGCCTTACGATAACAGGAAACAGATCGGTACCTGATCTGCTTCCTCACAGGTCGTAACATCCACCCACTCGTCGACATCAAGAACGTATTATCAACAAGGCTATCCGTTATATCGAACGCAGACCGTCTAGGACGCCGGATTGAACCGCACAACCAAGACACGGCCCCATGGCTCCTATACCCTCCGACAGCGTGCGCAGACATTCCTAGCATCAGCAAAAAAAGAGGAAACCGCAACAGTGGCGCTCAAAACCTTGTCACTGGCCCACATTGAGAAGTATTACCCATCGGCTGCCGCTGTACCCGCGAAGAAGGGTCCCTTCTACATCGTCTTCGGCTGAACGTTGCCCTCACGCATTCACTCCTGTTCAAAATGGGCCGCGTCCCGTCTTCCACTTTCCCCTGCTGCGCCGTGGAAGACGACCCAAGCAACAAACAAAGGTTGGGCCAAGCTTGGCAATAATTAGGCTGGCCTTCCTGGCCTTGCTTGGTACATCATCGGCCAACAAGCTTGTTTCTTGATACGGATCTGTACCCTTGCCAATGACTTTTCAACCACTGGCCAGCACTGGCCTACATTGTGTCAAGCTTGTGCCAAGATACAGACCAAAGCATTCCTGCGGCGTCGCTCATATTCATACTCAACTGTCTCGCGGCGTAAGGTAACGATTTATCATTCTTTGTTTGTTGCTCGTATTTCCCACAACGAACAGTGAGCACGGCGTTTTAAAGCACAAAGATTTCCCAGACATTGTGCACTACGCTTCAAAGTGCAAAAAAGAAACAGGAAAAAATAGAGAGAGAGAAACATAAAAGCTCGAAAGATGCCCGAGACCACTAGGACCAAACAGCTCACAAAGAAAAGCAATTGCATTTCTTTCCTGAGGAACAACAGATACTATACATTGTCTCGCGAGCTTCCACAAATACGAGAGTCCTGTTTGCCTGTTAGTCAAAATGAAGGGTGAGGTGTCTAAGTTTAATTCGATGCGTGCACAAACAACACTGGAATGATGAATTGCTTGTCGTAATAACTAACCATGAAGATAACGTCTCTGTTTCGTACTGCTTTTGGTTTGAGACATTCACTTGGTCCATCAGAAGTCGAACTTATGCACTGCTACACCATTCCGCGTTACCCTCTCTTCAAGGCGACATACTCAGATTGAACCAAGTTTGGCAAGAGCTTGCCTGCCAACCTAGCCGTGCTTGGCAAGTGCTTGACCAACGAGCTCGTTTCTTGATACGGATCTGTCCCCTGGCCGACGGAAACCTCGCTCTGCTTACCACTATGCAACATTGCGCCAACGTTGGCTGGCCGAAGGAGATGTTGGCCAGCTGTCATCCGACTTTTTCCCATCCGTCGGTCATCGGCCATTGCTTGCTTGGGGATATCGCCCATCAGCTCCTCCACTGTCAGCGTCACCTTCATCATCGGGCCGTGCTTTGGCACCGCCTCTCACTGCTTGGGTGCTGTTATGACTCAAGCTCAAGTTTCGAGAATTGGCAACGTGGGACGACCTAGTTGAAAAGTCTTTTGGGAGCAGCTACGCAAGGGAAGAAAAGGAACCATCCCGAAAACAGACCAGCGGTCTCCTTCGGACAATAAGGCGGGGACGCAGTTAAGAGGCCGAACGAAGCAGGGGATGTATTCCTGGAATAGAGAAAGCGGGACACTCTCGCCTTCGATGGTTTTAAAAGCGTCCGACATCGGGTGCTCATGGCCTTTCTGTACTTTGGACGCATGTCCGTCACCAGTCTGTACAAATGATGTACATATACAGTGTTGTCTTCCCCCGTAATCTGCCTACCGGCGTCTGTCTCCATTTCCCTGCATAGTTTGTTGGAATTCGTCTTCACGCTACCCAAACGGCGGAGTTACAACACTGAACGGACGTTTCCCGTGCAACACTCCTTGGCCCCGCGCAGCGAGGTAGCAAGAGGAGTATCACTATGGTGGTGCTCCGCTTTCTGCGGGATACGGCACTGCTGGGCTCGCTGTGAGCCGTTTCCTATTTATTTTTTATTTTTTGGGAATTGCAAGCGTGGCGTGCTCCCTGGCTTCTCCCTGGCTGGTGCTTTCGGATTCTGTCTTTGCTTTTCGTTTTTCTGCCAATAAATTCCCCCTCGCCCCAATGGAAACACGGAGCATACTCCGACGGCTCTTCTTCCTCAGACAAGCGCATTCACGTTGAAAACCACCACTAAATCATACAGGCTATCCCACAGCGCTTCCTCCAAGGCAGCAGAACTGCACGCCATCTTAAGAGCTCCGCACCACATCAACAGCTCCCCTATCAAGACCTTGGTCATCTGCACAGACCCCAAGGCAACTCTACCCTCAATAGTACGGCAAGACACTAATGACCAAATCGCATATCACATACTCAGCATATACAACGAGGCCAAAACTATGGGACACATCATATCCCTCCAATGGATCCCATCTCACCATGGCAATCCTGTAAATGAAGCCCAGACGAGGCAGCCAAAAACGCTCTCAGCGATGCAAAATCATCAGACGCTCCTTTCACAACATCAGATGCAAAACGACTACTCAGAAGAACGGCACGAAAAAAAAAAAAAAAAAAGACGACAGAAAGGAGGGCTCACACTGTATGGAAATCAATCCAACAGAGTACCTGACGTTTATCGACCCCAATGCCGAAACTGTCATACCATGTAGAATTGAGCGAGCACTAAAGAGAGACATTCAACGCATTAGGTTTGGTGCGCTGGTTACCGCATCCACGCAACAGCAACCTCTGCACGCACTGCAAGGTTCCCCAGGAATACTCATCATGTCCTGATGCAATGCACCGAATTCGGCAATTCAAGAAATCAACCTCGACAGACCCTGCAGGCTCTCGATAACAGAACTTTCTCCTTCTGTAGGGTCATGGGAAGGTGGCACACACAGAATCAAGAAAATGAAGCACTAGAGGCCGTGCCTTTTTAAAAGACTGCGGTAAGTGTAACCGCTATTAACTCAAGCAACCTGGGATCTCCATAGCCCCTACGAAAGAATTGGAACTGCAGCCACGCTGCTCCAGCACCCGATCCAGCATCCGATCCAGCATGTGTACTACGACTACTACTATTACACGTGTATCACGTTCGCAAGCCGTAGGACAACCGACACACATCCGCGATCACTGGCAATAACCAAAATAGACAAAGAAGAAACAAGTCATTGTCATTACCATGTAGGGTAAAACAAGACACAAATTTGCCCTTCAGAGTTCTCGTTTACGTGTACTTGTATCACGAAAAAAAAAAAAAATCATAGGACCTCGTTCTTAGGGGTTTTGAGGGGGCGCTAAATATGAAAGCAGAATACTAAGTCTGACACAAAAATATATCGTGAAATTCAAAACTCACGAACGTCTCAGTTTGCTCCGACCCTCGGGGTTAAATGAGACCACATACCCAAACCATACTAACTCATTCCTAGAAAACGTTCCAAAGTGAACGTTATCATCCGCAGCACATCCTTGCTGAGCCCATAGTCCTCATGCGATGCACTGATCCTTTGCAAATAAGGCACTGTCGGTCTGTTTTGGGCTGGCGCACGTGTTCCTGTCTTCTGTGCGCTCTTGTTTTGCTTTATCGTCATATTTCTCGTCGCAAAATCTTTCTTTCTTTCTCGTATATTCGAAACTGTATGCTCGAGCTTGTTAGCTGATGAAATGAAACATTGTCATGTTATGCCCTGTATATCATCTTACATAACAAATTTTTTCTCCTCAAAACTAGCGAGCCAAGAGAGCTCATATTTTGTGGAATACAATGCGAATCTACTTTGACGTAATCGGCTTGTGAAACACAGCTCTTCTCGTGACAAGAAAAATAACAACAGAAAATTGTGCATTTTTTTGGCGTGTGTTCACACTTTGGACATGAATAGAATTTTCTATTTTGTGCCTTCAACGCATGCAGCAACAGTAGCTCGCGTGGCATAGTGGTTAGGATGATTGCTCTCCACGTCGAGACCGGGAGGTGACGCGGGTTCGGTTCGAATCCCCGAACCGGCTGCGCTGTCTGGGGTCTTTCCTGGGTTTTCCGGCAGATTTTCCACACATATGTTGGCGCAGTTTCCCCTGAATTCGGCCCAGTACGCATACTAACTCCCTGTCCCACAGTCCTTCCTGTTGTTCTCTCTCCATCTCTCCACGTCTGACGCCTCTCATAGCCACAGTTGCTTCGCTGCGCTAACACGGAATAAGACAAAACGCACCAATCACAAGAATTCCCAAGTCAAATAAAGCGGACACGCAGAGACACCTCTCAGTAAAGTGTGGCGCTTATCAAGCTGCGCGTTTCCGTTATAGATGACGACAAGCCAAAAAGTATAGCGTTTTGGCCCGCGTCTCATTTTGTCCCACCTTGCTCTAATTTTTTCCCTCGCTCCCATGGGTTCTGCGGCCCGTGTCGAGTGCTGCGGGGTGAGTGATAGCCGGTCGTCGGTGCTTCGGGGGACGGTACTTTTCATACGTCACACAGCGATACCGTATACCCTTGCACCACTGTTCCTTTCATACTACAGTCTTGAAGCAGAAATTCGCCACATAACACGGTGAAGGGCAACCACTGCACAGAACGAAACCGTTATCACCCCTTTTCGTAGGAAGCGAGAGGTGTACGCCTCCCGTTTTCGGCAAATCACGGGGTTGAACGATGTCATTCGGGATGGTGGTTGGTGGTTCGGGATAGTTCTACGGTGCGAAGTTCAGCTTTTAGAGTGTACAAGAAGGCAGTTCACCGACACAGACGCCGACGCAGAAACTTCAAAGGCAGACCAACACTTCCTGCTCTCGGAACTGACGAACCTGAGGAAGTACTAAACCTAAAACAGAAAACCTGAGGAACTGTTAAGTTAAATCGCGTAAAACTACGGCGCACGTTAAATCTAAATTCCGCCGGGAAGAGCGCAACCACCACTGCGAAGCAGAAGTGCATCGAAAGAAAAACGAGAGTTTAATTGTTTAAGGTCCCGCATACGAATGAGGCTTCCGCGTCCTCTACACACGAGACTCGAGGGAAAGACAGTAGCTAAACACGCCTTTAACTAAAACTGCCTACCAGACGAAAAACGAACGTACGCTGGGGGTATGGTACGGAATTTTCAATAGGCTCTCCCGTACACAGTAAAACGCCAGAAGAGGAGCGGCAATGATATCGATTGCCTGCCGACCAACTGCGCTGCGGTGTGGGATAAGAATTGTTGCGCCCACACTGCTTTGTGAGGCCTGGTTCCTGGATGCCTCGAATAATTGGAACCCGCATGCTCGCATGAAATGGGAACTCGTCGCGAAATATTCGGTCCAATGCTTAGGGTGCAAGCAATTTGTCAGGAAGGAGAGTCGCGCCTCCAGCGATGACATCTCCCAAGGACACTGCAGGTGTCCCAAACGTTGTTTTACTTTGTTGTGCAAAACTGATAGTTGAGTGTAAGACATGTTTGAAAAATGTAGCTCACAGAGATGGCAAGAACGGCAATTACTTTCATAGAATAGTATTCACTTTTCTCGCCGATTCGTTTCCTGAAAGTTATAAAAGTTTTCTATTTCGTAGACGGCATTCCACGCCGAGACTGGGAGGTAACCCGGGTTCGCATACAGGCGTCGGCTGTGCTATCTGGGTGTTTCCCCTGGGCTTCCCTCCGACGCCTTAAAGGGGTTGCGACAGATCACTCCACGTTATCCCAGATAAACGTAAAAGACGGTTCTTTGCACCGATGTGAAGCTGCATTGAAAGTTTTACAGTGACGAGGGGTATAGAAGCAGAGAGTATATAGGCATCGCGAATACCGAAACTCATGCAGCTCTGACATCACTGTAATGAACCAAACCTATAAAAGTATCCCAACCCCATTAAGGCAACCGGCACAGTGCCCTGATATTTTTTAAAGAATTCCGTGTTAGCGCCGCGAAGCAACTGTGGCTATGAGCGGCGTACAGACGTTGACAGACGGAGAGAGGACGGCAGGAAGGAGTGGGGGACGGGGGTGTTAGTATGAGTCCAGGGCCGACTTCACGTGGCGGTGCGCCGGCATTCGTCTGGAAAGTCTGCCGGAAAATCCAGGGAAAACCCCAGCCAGCACAGCCGGTGCGGGGATTCGAACCCGCGAAACCTCCCAGTCTCGGCGTGGAAAGCGGTCATCGTAACAGAGATCGCAAACGCGAGAAAGCACGCGGGTCACGCGCCATGCACAGAGAGCGCATCGTACCAGCTGGCTGCTCGCTACCTAGCGGCCCCCCGTCAGAAATACTCAATGAATGATAGTAACAGCAGACGACAGGTATATTTCGCGCTGACCCGAAAGTGCCGCAACTTCCCTTCGTGTGCGATGGAGTTTCTCGGGTTACAGAACTTGAACAGCAACGGCACTGCTCAATTCCGCAGTGCAAAACTACTGCAGAGAAAAATATTCAATGTCGAGAAGGGAAAGAGGGAAAAGATACTATCACAGGAGCGGCGCGAACGAAGACAACGAAGGCAGTATAGGAATAAAACAAGGGAAAGGGTGCAGGCTAGCTGGTGTAGATCCATAAAAAGACAGAGAGACACGGACACAGAACACAGTAGGAAACCACACGCGAGTTATGTTATTTGTACAAGTCTTGAAGCGTGTCTCGCGGAAGAAGTCATGAAGCAGGGCGATTTATTCATCGGCAATCATTCTTTTCTCCGCCATCCTGTGGACGAGGCAAGCGCCTCTATAGGTAGTTGGAGGGGCGACGACCCCGACGGAGCATACACAAAACCCCACATGCAGCGCGGGACAAAAACTGCCCTCCCAATGGGGGAATTCGCCATAACACTTCACCTATGTTTTTAGTGCGTACAGTAGTCCAGTTACTGTAATTAAGTACGTTCTCAGTAATAAATTACTTCCAGGCTTTTGGAGTTCCTTTTGGAACTACTTTGCGGTTTGGGATTCAACCGGATTCGAAACATTGAACCGTTTCTCGCGTCTTTCTTTTTCTGTGTCTTTTTTTTTTTTTTTTTGCCATTCGCGAAAGTCTACAGGTGGCAATTTTAAGGCATCCACGAAATTTCCCTGATGATTCACATGCAACCTCAGTTCAGGCATGTTCTCCTGTTTCTGTTTAGGTTTCTGGTCATCGTACTTCGCTAGTCCAATTATCCTTTCAATAAATATTTCAGTACCTTGTGCTACGTTCCCCAGGGAAAAAGAATAAGGTTACACACGAAAATCTTGCACTGAAATGAATTTAACTCGATACAGCTGAATCGCTTCGCGGAGGTATGATGAATTCAGTTATTTCTCGAACTGAATTCCTTATTGCACCAGAGCCGCTTATGAACTGAATGACGGAGTCGAATGTAATATGTTAGTAACTTAATGTTATGTTAGTAACTGGGTTAGTATTCTTTCATTTTAGCAGCCTGTGTCCGTAGATATTCGTCTAAGCATGCGAAATCGGAACTTGAAATGATATATCTTTCAAGCATCGCTAAAACATATTTTGTACATGCATCCGAAGTATTTTAAATAAAAAAGTAACGTCCAAACAAAACGTAGTAACCAGGCGGCTGAGGTTCAACTATTTCTTATTATTTATTATTTTTAATATATCAACATATACCCAGGGGAGGGGTTGTTGCCCACATGTGGCACCTTTTGTTAGCTTCTTGCCAGAAGTTTAAGGTGGAAAACTCAAAAGACGAGCCTTCAGGGTCGACGTACCGCGGTACCGGGAATTTAAGGTTCCGCGAATTATAGCCTGATCCTGGCTCCTCACAAGTCCGCGAAATATTAAGCCCACGAATTTAACCACTTATACAGTATTTCGTTCGGCGCATGAAGAAATATGGTTCCGTGTGGATGCCGACGAAGAACTCACGTGTCACGCTCACAGTCCCCAACATCTTGCTCTTTGCCTGTTTTAGCACATGCGCTTTGAAGCTTCTCGCAATACCTTGAATGTGTGCCGTCGAACTGTACGAGCGTCGCCATGATAGTTGTCATGAAAACATGGCGTGTTCTGAATATGAATATGCCTTAACAAGTTTTCATGTGGTCTTCTGGGGTGTATCACGTGTCGTGCGCTTTCACAGGAGCTTGCAATACCATTCAAAACAAATGTTATCCTGCTATATCCACAGAAAATGCCAGCTGCGCTCACGTGCTGTTAATTTGTCATCATTGCTTCGTAGTCTTCTCATCATGTCGTCCCTCGCCGCCAGGAGCGACGCGTACATGGAAATGGTCCATTCGAGTGAACATGCTATGAAAGCACTTCGGCCTTTAGCGCAGTCCCTCAGCTTTTCTCCTTCCCCTCGTGCACGCAGAACTATCTCATTGGATCGCTCTCAAATAAGGTGCCACAACAACTGCACGTGAGGACCACGTTGCTTCATCTTTTTCACTATAGTGCTGTGGCTCGTCTGCGAATAGCCCCTTATTGATGCTCTCTGAGTAGACCATAGAAATCATAAGGAGAGAGCCTAGAAGAAAAGGTGGGAGAGAGAGCAATCGGTGAGAGCAAATAAGTTGTACGGAGGCGAGAGCCCTCTCCCAATGTCCAAGCCCGGGAGGCGCCATGATCGAGATTTTGGATTCGGCCGGATTCGACCACCGCCTTTCCACGTGTAAAGACCAGGCGCGCTCGGCACCATGGTATCCAATCCAACGAAAGTCGTCTACTCTCACGTGCGCGCTTGAATTGTGTCTTATTCCGTAGGGAACGACTGTCGCGCTTCACACCTTGTGCTGCGACATGAAAAAACGGCGCACGGAACTCGTAGGAGACACCGTTCGTAACACGCTAGGCCTAACGTATCGATCATGGCGGCTCCCATGTTGAGATGCCCCCCTTCGCTGGCTTGGTTCCTAGTTATTATGAGAGTTCTATGGAGTAGACAAACTATGGTCACCATAGACAAACGCTTTGCCACCGTGCTTTCTCCAACGTTTTCTTTTTCTCATGCGCAGAGACATACTGTCCTAGCGGCAGACTTGTACGTAACGGGTAACGGGTAATTGCGTTACTAGTAATCAATTACTTTTTTGAGTAATTTGTAACGTAATCGATTACTTTTGGGGCCCAGTAATTTTTTGAGTAATTCAATTACAATTTTCAGTAATCAATTACCAAGTAATCGATTACTTGGAAACTAAAGAATCCACATTGTTCGGGACGACGCACACACACATATATGGGATGATTCACCGCCGCGAGAAGACAAAACCAACTGCCCTCTGCAAGTTCGGTGCACGGCAGCTGTCTTATCACTAGGACTTTTCCCGCAACAATTACTTACCCGAGGACCCCGAGGTCAATTGCCACAGTGTTCCGCACGTGTAGTGTATTTTTGAGTCCACTGTCCTCTCCCCATTCATGTGTACTAAAGTTGAACACTGCTCTTATGAAATAAATTCTGCTTCATTGCTGACTTCGTTTTTGCTTCGTTTCGCTTCGTTTTTGCTCAGTTTCCTTTTTTTTTTTGTGGATATCTTTTTCTTATATATTTTTTTCTATCTCTTTTTTATATCGTTTTCTCAGATATCGAAAGTAATTGGCAAAGTAACGCGTTACTTTTCAAGGCATTACTTCATTACTTTTTCCGGCAAGTAATTTGTAACGGTAAAAAATTACTTTTTCGTACAAGGTAACGGTAAAGGTAATCAATTACTTTTATTTAGTAACGTGTACAAGTCTGCCTAGCGGAAATGACGAGCGGAAAGTCTAGCAAGTCTAGATGTGAAAGTCTAGAAAGTCTAGTATGTGAACGTTGTGATTGAAATATCTTAAACATGTTTAAAGAACGCAAGGGAAGACCGAAACGGATTGTACACTAAAACAGCGCTCCTGTGAACGCTGTCTCTCGCCATACGTGTGTATCTGTCTGTAGTATATATCTAATCCTATTATTACTTGGACAAAAATGGCGCTCGAGCCGTTGAGTAAGGGAGAAGAAAATTCCCCTGCAATTAAGACAGGTAATTATTTTCAGTCATGCGTTACATTTTGGTGTGGACGCTGTTGCATCTACGATGTACAGTGCACACGATTGATCACAATCGTAACTGCATTTTCCATCCACTATAAAAACACACACACACACACACACACATACTTTAGCGTACTCATCATTTTTCGATATGATTGAAGAAAACACGGAAAATAGCACATCGTAATAGCACAATTACTCGTACGGGAATGCGTGAGGGGACTGGTAGCTTATTTAGTGACTCTATAGTAACGGGCACGCAGAAAGAACGACGTGTCCCTAAAGCGCCTGCATCAATCCAGTAGTCGCCAGAAACTCCATTAATAACCTCGACACCAGATTCAGTGACTTTCATCTTTCACCAGATTATGCTTTTGTACAAGAAGCAAACTAGGAAATGCATTATACTTGCGTAATACTTGGGAAATCCAACAGGGATCTTTTCCTAGACGACCTTTACTTCCACCATATCTCTTAGGAAGAGGAGCAAAGAAACGTTAAGAGTCCCAAAGCGATGAAATGTCACGATTTCAGCTATTTTTTCTTGTTGTTCTTTTTTTTACGTCAGTTCAGCATAGATACGGATTTAATTCTGTATCCTTGTGCTGCTGTTTGATGACACGTTTCCATGAATGAATTTTTGTTGCCAAGGAAGCTTTATTTCTGTACGCATGGGAGACCGCGGAGAGTTGTCACAGTTGTTGCTTCTGACTTTGTTGTGACGGCAGTACGTTCGTCAGGCTGATGAAAACAACGCTGGATTTTAGTGGCGATCTTTTGGTTACACAACGCACATATTAAACTAAAATTGGCTTCCAAAATCAGTTTATCAAAGAGATTTGCGCGGAGGTCGTCAAGTGGGACAATACGCCCCAGTAGCGGGGCACGTTGTCTCAGCTGCATTTTCTCGTAATCTCTATTGTGGAGGTGTACCGAATGAGATACAGCTGGAAATGCATATGGAAAACAAACTAACCCAGCAGAGAAGAACCTATGAGCTTAAAACCTTACATTCTATATTTCCACATCTGTCCTAGCTGTACAGGATTCATGTAAGCTAGCGATTACTGGCTGGTAGACCTGCATTGTAGATGTATAAAGCGGCACTAAATTATTACACGATCTCTAAGATGTACTACAAAGGTACTGGAGCACTTTCTCGCCGACATAGTTTGCGCTCTCAGTCGATCTACCAGTTGAAGCACGTGACAACTTACCCCGCCTCCTATGGGACAACTGACCCCTATGACACCCGCAATGACTTTATCTCAGCAGTGGAGCAGCTGTGGAGCGTATTCCGCTGAAAATCCGTGAAGAGATGTCTGTAAATTGAATAAACGTTACGAAACTCGCGTATTCTTTAGATCTTTAGCGCGTCGTGCAAAATTTGAAAATTGCAAGAACGGAAAATCTTTTATACTGGTGATAGAAACAAGTCTTGTGCTGTGTGCACCTTGCCATACTTTCCATGACAATGAAGTTAGTGGTTGCTCGTTCCGCTGCTCTGCTTCGTTTTCTTCGAGTAGCAAGTGTGACAACTCTTACCGGTCTCCATTACTTGTCGACAAAATCGAAAAGGAAAAAAATAAAAATAAAAATACACGCCGTACTTTGTGTAGGACGAACCTTGGAAGCGGAACAGGGCCTTACGCTCTTCAGGCAATGTGTGGGAGAAACAAAACGGTTATACTTAAGGAGGTCTCGGAAAGGAACCAGTCTGGCGAATAGCCTCCTTGCAAGGATACACCGAGACGAGCTTTTAAGCTCATTCCATTATAATTTACTCAAGTGGTGCTCCGTCTTTTCCTGCTCTATCGCTTACCGCAGCGATGCCTGACGCTTTCCACTCAGCAGTTCGTTCACGGCTACCTTTATATATACCGCTTTCCGAGAGTGCCATTTTTATCGAGGCAGCCTCGTTTACAGATTTGCGCACAATCTACCCTGATTGTTTAATTATCATCGTCTGCTCAAACGTTGCGTTGCGAGGCTTAGAACAGTATAATGTTTTCCCGGAAGTTCCTTAGAAAGGTGGTGATGTATACAGCCTACAGCCGCTAACGCAACGCGCGCTGAATAGGAGAGTGTGCGGGTCGTTAAAGCTGTTCCTAACTATAAATTTCCAATTTATGAAAGATCTTCGAAGCGGAAGGTGCTCACACCCCCATGCCGATTATTATATATGTATAGTGATTAGGACGTAGAAATAGCATCCTCCTAGGCGCTATTGAACAGTGAAGAAGAACCTGGCAGATGTGTACCCGCGAAGATGTTCATAATTATTAAATGATTTTCTTAACTAACGCTCGCTTGATCACGTGATGCCGCCAACCACATTCTTACCGCATAGCTTCGCTACATAACATGCTGAAGGGCAACCATTGCACAGAACGATACCCTTATCACTCTTGGTATGTAGAAAGCGTGTGTATGTGTGTGTGTGGGGGGGTATCGTTTATAGAAAGAAAGAAAACAAATACCTAATAAGAAAGGGAGGGCGGTCTGCCTGCCGAGACGGGCGGCAAGTTGCCAAAGAGAGAGAGAGACAAGAATAAGGGGAAACACGAAAAAAAAAAAAAAAAAAAAAACGGGACACACCAACAACCGGACACACAAATGTGGGGCACAACCCTTTTTGTGACAATTAACACAACTACAGATAAGTGTCACAAAAAGCAGCAGCGTCACCTAGAGACAAAGCATGATCGCTTGAGCGATGTAACGTAACAGTTAAGAGTGCGCCAATGACAACCGTGCTTCCAGCGGAGGTAGCTATGGAGACAAGCCACATTCAGCCGCATGGGCAGCCACTGGTGGCCACAGAAAGCCTGCGTTTCAAAATTGTCTTCGGCGATTGGCTGACACCTTGGCTATCTGAGCTATTACCTCGTTATTTCGAGATATACAGCGCGTTTTTTTTTAAAGAATCATTTGCAGAGTTTTCACAACAAAGCTACGAGGGCTACCTAGATGCACTTTCCACATGTGGGTTATGCGGCCAAGTGTACATCCTGTGGGAAATAGCATGTAACCACTGGACGCAAAAAGAGGGAAATGCCGTTCGCGTCGGAGGGTCACGTGTTTTGTAGCGATCGAGATGATTGGAATAAACGCTGCTCTGTTGGCCAGACAGACCGCTTTCAGGCCCAGATAAGCCGAGGCGATGTCATTTCTGCGGTCGAGAAGTGCGCAGTCCTGGTTTCGCCTCATTTGCATACCAAATAAGATTGCCTTTTGGGCCTGTTGGTTCATCATCGACGTGATTAAAAGCGCTAAAAAGAGTAAAAGAAGAAAAAGAGAAATTTGGTGTTTGTGGTTCGTCTTTTCCTCTTTTTAGTGCTTTTAACCACATCGATGCATACCACAGCATGTCGATTTACATCTCAAAGCAAGTACTCGTTGAAGGATTTTTGGGAAAGAGGGTGGATTCAAATAATGGTTGCCTCCAATCCTGCAGTCTCGCATTTGCGCGAAAACATCTCACTATAAAGCTAATAAGTTTTAGGTAATTGACCCACTGTATGCAATAAGGGGATAAGTTGGAAAATTCGGGTGAATATTTGGTAAGGTAATTCCAGGTGGTATTGCTCGAATAACGCAAATTCAAAATGTGTACCATACATATGTCTCTAACTCTAAATGCATGTTCTGTTAGCATCGTTTCAGGGCGTGTGACTTATAGCAGACTTATAGCAGAAATTGAAGAAAATCCAGTGACATGACTTATCCCCTGTTTCAATATAACACCACATGGATAGAGTAGGTAAAAAAAAATCACCAGCCAGATTTTGATGGCTGAACAATGCTGGTGCCGGGTAGTATGAAGTCACCTGTGTGTAGTGGATCAGTAATGATTGGACTTATGGAGCTACTAAACGAACACATCTTGAAAATAATGTCTTATGCGACTTATTAGCATAGTGCACACGTTTTCCCGATTACGACGCACAGTAACACTGCTGACGCTGTCACGTGAGGTAGGAAGAACATGTCTCTCGAATCGAAGTCGAAGTTCATGTCCGCATCGCAACAAACTTTAAGCTACATGATTCGTATATTCGTGTGTAGAAAAGGGGCTTCATATAATTATCCGTTCCATCGACACACATGCATTTCTCGTTTCTTACCCTCCTGTAGCGGGTTAATAAATTTCAATACGGATCAAATTTTAGTTTGGCAAGCACATTCTGGAATTTAGATGCCATTACAGCAAAAACATAAAAAAAGGATATAAGTCGACTTATCCCCTTATTGCATACACAGGTTCAATTAGCCGTCCAGGAGTTACATGCCATTTCCCACAAGACGTGAGGCCAACAACGGCAAGCCGGTTTTCGTCACGACCACCACCACCGCCACCACCACCACCCACAAGACGTCCGCATGGCCGCGTAACCCGCCCGCAAAATCGGTGCTCACGCAGATTTTTTTAAAAAATCTGTAAAGGTTAAAAAAACACACCCGGTATAATGTTTGTATGTGCTATAAACATCGCCATGCCAGTACTAGCAGGCAGGCAACGTTTAAGCGGCTGGCGTCAGAAGGTCACGTGATTCCTCCCGTCAGGGTGTGCGACCACCACTGAAAACCCAGCGCAAAACCAGTGAAGTACTTTACATACTTCGCTGGCTTTGCACTGGGCTTTCAGTGGTGTGTCGCACATCCTGACGGGAGGAATCACGTGCCACATGACCTTGTGACGCCGCCCGCTCAAAGGTTGCTTGCCTGCGTACTGCTGACGAGGGCCCAATAAGGCCGAAACAACTGTCCCGTACTGGCATGGCGACGTTTGAGCACTTACAAACATACACTCCGCGTGCAGTCAAAGAGCTCCGGCTAATTTATTTCCTTACACCCTGTATAATAGTGTATTCAAGATCCTCACACGTAGGTATACAAAGGACTCCACATATCAATCCCCCTTCAGTAGGCAATCATGAACTTTAATCCAGCGGCTTTGATGTTGTTCCTCGGCAGTTTGCCTCCCTCCCTTACTGTACGCTTCCTTCGACTTTATACTTTCTTCTGTGCGTGTACCTTCTTCCCAGTCTTCGCCTGATGATTATAGCACGTTTCCTCTCCTCCGCAATAAAGAGTGCTGGGCTGTAATACAACCGATGATGTTCCGCCGCCCGTAAAGAACGCACTCGTATCGCAAACCTAGCGAAAACTTTCTCTTTTTTTACGTCGCAGCTCTCCGCGATTAGGCCCCGAAACAGTGCCGTTTCGTCTGTGCCGTGTTCTCGATTTCGTCATTTGCGCCCAGTCCAAGAGATCGAGAAAGAGCAGGCGGAAAGGCATTTTCTTCTGCTTCTTCTTCTCGTCAGTTTGTTTCGTTCTGTTTTCTCTTGTCAGAGACGCGTTTATGCGTCGCCTCCTGACGCCCCTGCTCAACCCTAGAGTATCGGCATCGCAATCGATAGGCGCAGCAGCGGCGGCGCTGTGAGCGCCCCCGCTTCTCCTAGTGGTGAATGATGGAAGCTCGCACGTCCTGGAAACGCAACGCATAACGCAAGAGAGAAAAGCGAAACATTACACTCACGATGGCGCACTGAACTTCAGTAATGTATATATATATACATATATAGAGTGGCGAAATAAATCGCCTGGAAATGTCACTTTCCTTCTCTATCACGTGCACTGCGACATCGACGAGAATGGAAGGAGGGAGAGTTGAATGGGACGTAAGATGGTGAGGGAAAAATGTGACGGAAAGGAAGGTGGACTGGAAGCGATGTGCAAGTTCAAAAAGAAGACGAAATTGTGTCTACACGAGCGAACACTACACGTATGGTGGGCTACTACACGTGTCGGCTCTTTGATGTCATCGCATAGATTCTCGTAGGGGTTGACAAAGACCAGTGGGAGCCAATGAAGAACGTCGAACTTTAGTAACCTACTCCCACATTAACGTAGCGCAATCGATCGTATATCTGATACAAAGCGGGAACAAAATTGATAACTGGGACCAACAGGGTTAAAATTGTTGTCAGTGCTGCTTCTGTGGCCGCAAAGCAAAATTCGAAATGTACCGTGGTCGCATCTTCTTGTGGGACAGGTACACCATCTCGGTCGTTTAATTCATCCTCATAATTACCCTACTTGTATTAGTTGACAGCTTCCGGAGGTGTTCCTCAACATGTATAATCTTCTTAACTCAAATTCTTCGGGGTATGTACAGGGTTAGCCTCGCAAACGTTACACATTTTGATCGCATCACAAAAATAGAAGACTGGGTTTATCCAACACCAAACTTTGCAGACTGGTAGCCATTTGTCTGAAGTTTTATTGGGATTTTTTGTGAGCATTATGGTCCTGTAGAAGAAAAATTAAAAATCAAGCAAAATTTCACTCTATGCGTTTTCTATGGCCCATCTCACTCAAAAGCCGCCATTTGCTGCTGTTTTGCGCTTTATTTTCATTTCACCACACACAGGTGACATCAGCATACAGAACAAGACTGCAACAAGAGGACTAGTGCATAACGTCAGAATCGGCATGTCACATCGTTGTAGGCAGCGCTGCGTGTGCGAAGTGATGTGAATGTGAAGCAGACACAAGAAAAACTGGCGGTGTTTGTGGGAGATAGGCCATTGAAAACCCATGGGGCGAGATTTTGCTTTATTTTTTATTTTCTTTCTACATGACCATAGCGCTTACAAAAAATTTGAATGAAACTTCAGATAAATTGCTATCAGTCTGCAGCGTTTCGGATGGGTCAAACCTAGTCTTCTATTTTTACAGTGCGATCGAAATGTGTAACGTTTGCTAGAATAACCCTGTATATTTATGAGGGATAGAGCAAATGGGGGGATCTAAGTATTGTAAATTTTGATGATAAGAAAGCTCAGAACAGAGAACGGGGAATTTGTATGTTAGGAATTTCTCCACCCGTGGAAAAGCTGAACACTGGTAGGCTGGATAAATTTCTTTGCCGCAAATGATCGGCAACTACGGAACGCTATCTCACGCAAGGCATCAAACGTAAGGGAAGGCGTAATCGCAGAATATGCGAAAGGCAAATTACCAATCTCTTTTCTGACGTAATCCATATGGTGTTTCAGGACAGCGCGACCGCGTAGCGTACGCAAGGAAATAGCGTAGGAAACTGCGTAGTAGCGAAAGTAGCGAAGGAAACTGCGCACGCGCTAGGCACTAAACCGCTGTGGGTGCATGCGGAACGTGTTACCACTATTTCCTTGCGTGCGGAAAGCGATTGTGCACGCCAGAGTTTCCCGAACTGTGGGTCGCGACCACGCAGGGAGGTCGTGACAGATTCAGCGGGGGGAGGTCGCGAATTGGCTCAGAAACGATAAAGAGACAGATGTCCATAGACCATGCTCTGCCCACTATTCTGCATCCCAAAAAAGCTCGTAGCGGACCACAAGGTCTACACAGCAAGCTGACATTAGTGAATAGGAAGAGAATAGAATAGCAGGGATGAGTGAATAGGAACAACCATCCCTGCTGCCCTGCGTTTCTGTTTCTGTTTCTGTCTGCGGTAGTTTCTAGCCCATCTTACTATATACCCGTGACGATACTAACTGTCAAATGAAATTTCAGCGTCAGCTTTGTGTGTTACCAGTCATGCGCTGAAGTCGAAAAGCTTGTGGGATCGCGAAAGGGGCGGGGGAGGAGAGGGGAGTCGCGACGCGACAACTTGTTGTTGTGAGGGGTCGCAGTGTAGCAAAGTTTGAGAGCCACTGGCGTACGCAGTACTAAATATCTGTAAAACTCTCTAAACTAAAAATAGTGATATTGTGGAAAGTTGTGTTACGACTGAAAGAGAATAACATTATACGAAATGTCTGGTGACTTGCTCTTTAAGTTAACCCTAGCTATGCACTCGTGGTAGATACAAATATTTCAGTCAAGTTGCTACGATTATATTAAGAGAACTGCACGATGGGCTAGTTGGTTTCTGTCGAACCTTTTACGGCATAACTCCCACTCAGAACACGTACGCACGACAACTGCCTCTGCAATTATTTTCCCTTCAGGAATAACACGTGACTTCACAACTCGTAAGGTGAACCATTAGAAAAGCCCCGTGTAATTGCAGGTAAGTCGCAACAGACCATACGCAATGAGCAGTTATAGCGCAATGGCAACATCATCCAAACAAGAAGCACTCGAAGTGACCCACATGACGTTCTTTAAACGCAAATCAATGAGTCGGCTAATGGTAAGTCTCATTAGTCAGCCTCGGCAGAATTGGTCCAGGCTTTGAGAGACGCTTATTCCTCAGCGACTTGAGCACAGTGATGACTTAAGATGGCGACGCCCACGACACGTAATTAGCGTAATGAGTGCTTTTTGGTCGCCGTCCCCTTACTTAAATAAAGTTGGACGCGAACGTCTCAAACGTCCCCTTATGGTTGATGGTGGCTAAAGGGATGTCATTAATGAAACATGGCTATCTGGTTGCGGAAAGGAAGAAGCATGTGAAACACGATATCGTGCTGACCGCTAGCGTAACGTAAATGTTAGGGCGCTTGACAGGCAATCGTACTGGGGTATACCAGCGAAGCTTGTGTGGACGCACTTCGGACCCTGCCTGCTGATTTTTGCCGGGTCTGCTTCCTCGGTATGAAAAAAATACAAATGCTACTTCCCACACTGACAGACACGTGCATACGCCCGAGGAGATCTACCGCATGAAAGGGATATTAAAATTTTTTACATCATTTTTCACACACGAGGCACATATCTCTTCTCGTGTGGGCAGTGCCGTGTGATTATGCAGACACGGATTTAAAAAAGCTCTTTTTAGATAGTATTTTCTAGAAGAACTGTTGTACTTACTTAAGTTTTCGTTATATGCAAATCTTTCCGTGTTGATAATAAAATTGGTGGCTTTACGTCGCGACACATGGGTGTCACACACAAGTGCCACAAAAAGGCGTACGCATCCCGTTTTCAACAACGGCGTGGCGCCGAAAACATCAAAACTAATCAGTCAAATCAATAAAGAATAGGATCTTGAGCACACAAGGCTGTAAGACTGTATGAAGTACAGCTGTGAATAATACATTCACGGCTTCCGATCTTACGCTTTAGGAAGTTTTGTGCTTTTGTTTACAAATTGCCCCCCCCCCCCCCCAACGTGCATTATCATTACTAAACAATGTACCTGAACGTAGACAACGGCAACCACATGACATTGGTTGTACCAAAACTAAGTAACGGAATACCGCTACCCGCTACTTCGCTCAGAAGTAGCGCAATACTAGTGAAATAAGCTTAGTGAAATCAGTCATTAGAACAAAAAAACGGCTAGGTTAAAAAACAGTTATCTCTTAAATTAGTTTCTTAACTGTTACCTCATAGTCGTTGATGCTATTGATAGTAGTTCACCACTGTGTAAACAGAGGGAGCTACTATTCAGGCACACTAAGCTATTGTCCCGTTATCCCGAGCGGCGCTTGCCAGCGGAGAGCTGTCCCTTCGCCGCTCATAATGTACACAACAAAAACGGTGCCCTGTATAGTGTTTAATAATAATGCGTGTCGTTACGTCGCGAGACAATTATGATCCAGTAATATACCGAAAGGCATACTCAATACTATTAAAGGAAAAGGTGTTTCTTGGCAGAGGATGCATGGCGTTTTAGCGGCGCAGTAGGCTCAGCAATGTAGCAAGAAGACAACAGCAGACGGCAAGGCAGCGAGATGTAGGTGGCGCAGAATCGTAGCAGAAAGGTGGTTTGATTGACTGGCTTCATGTCCATCCACAGTTGCCGCTTCCGCAATGCGCGGACGCTGGGCGAAAATATCTGGCATGACCAGCCCCTTACATTACTAGCCGGCAAACGCTTACATTTTTGACGCGTTGCGCAGGGCGTCCGACACAGGACTAAGTTCGCCGCTTTTTCGCCGCACATTCGCTCCATTGAGGTTGGCCTCAACAGAAGCGCCTAAGGCTGCAGAAGAGGCGAACTGAACCAACACTGTCCGTGACAGTTGTGTCACGGACTTGTTGGACAAGTTTGGACACATACAAGGTTTGGCTGTCATCATCACGGTCTCACGGGGCGCATATTTCTCGTATCCAACATCACCATAAAAATGCTACTTCGCATGGAAAGACCCGGCTTCAAATAGCATGGCTTGAATCCCGCGGCAGTGCGGCATCGCTACAGTGGATACTTTCCAATAAGGGCATAGCAGGCGATGACCACGCTGACGCTCTGTCTAGAATAGCTGCGAAAATCAGGCCGAAATTCAAAGCTCAAAACGAATTCAACCAGGGTGCACGGTGCATGTGTGGAGGGTACACTCCGACAAGCAACCGAGAGACGGGTCTGCACCACCACTCTGTGTAACTGGCGGCTTCTCCAGGGCCGAAACTTTCCGCCTCCTCCGCATCCGATCCTGCAGTGCCTACACAAGCGCAAACGTCTTCAAGCTCGGCCGTACACCGAGCCCTGGACGCCCCCCCCCCCCCCCCCCCACTGTGTGGAAACAGAAACGGAGGAGCACGTCATAATGGACTGCCCTGCCACATCGGATCCTAGACGAAGGCTTCAGCAAGCTGTGCAGCCCACCGGCACATCTGAACTGCACCTCGAGGAGATTAGATTAGAGCTCGAGGAGACTATCCTGGTGGCAACCTCCATCGTCGGAAGCTCGTCCAACTAAAGTCCCTGGTTTTGGATTCCCAATCCAGGGACTTCACGTCCAACGTGCTCTGCTGAATTTTTTCATGGTCGTCGACCCTCAAGAACGACTATAAGCCCATGGTGCTTAAAGGGGCCGTAAACAGGTACACAAGGTGCGCATTTCTTTGTGTTATATTATTGCAACTTAGGCAGTGAAAACTCCTTGCAATTATTAGCGCTCAGAACCAAAACGCGCTTGCATACGGATGAAATATTCACTGGACTCATTCGTTTTTTAGCTCCGCCCTGTGCTCTAACTTCACGTCATTTTGACGTTGCGCTTTCCTCACCAATTACGATCGAGTGTTCGACGTATAATTTTATTTCACTTGCGGAATTCGACTAGATGAATGTGAATCCTCTTCTATCCGACTCACAGCTGATAAATGAAGTATGTTTATTGGCTGGTAATTTGAAACGTCATGTGCGGAGCTCGTCCCCGCGATTGGACGGCAATACGCTACGTAGCCATGTGACGTATGCATGGTAGAGAGAGGCGCGCTGGTTACTCATCTTTGAAAGCAGTTATATGGGTCACTGAGCTGACACGAGCCGAACGAAATGTATATTTGGGTATTATGATCTGCGTTCTTTCATAGGGTACCATTATTTATCAAATGTTTATTAGCTTGTTTACGGTCTCTTTAACAGCAAATAAGGTAACTAACCTCCCATTTTCACGTCCCTCTCCCTCGAGCAACGTGCCCTGAGCCTAAGCAGGCAGACCGCTCGTCTACCCAACGTAACCCCCTCCCCCTCTGTCCAACGTTTTCCGTTTTACGGAATGTAGCGGTAGCGGAGAAAGAGTCAGCCGCTAAGCAAATTTGTAGCGGAAATACTTTTTACGATACCAGTTTCAAATGTAGAGGCGTCGCTACTCCGCTACTGAAAAGTAGCGAATACAGGAGCTAGGTACAACACTCGCTGTTCATATGTTTTTTTATGGCGGGAGTTTCAATAAAGCATGAAATACATCCGTGGATCTATAACTGAACAGTAACTTCTGGTTCAGCATTCAACGTTGTTCGAGACGACACATCTATTTGCTAGTGATCTGGTGACTAAGCTCATCGGTACCAAGTGAATACACTGTAATGATGCGGACCAGCTAAGCATATTCCTTTTTCTTTTACCCTAATATGTTACTGCACTCAAAGCATTTACTGAGTACGCGCGCGACTGCCAGTGCACATTATCCAGTACGCACGCCGTACTGTGACTTAAATGGCTGCACTTCTATGTATGCCGTTTCACGTCCGAGATATATATTCGGCGAATGCCAGCCTGCGTGGCCGAATTGGCTAAGTGCGCTTTCCCTGCGAAGCACAATCGTCATTTCCAAGTACGCTCTGCAGACTGTATTTGCATAATGCACGTTTTTGTGTCGCCAGGATCGAGACCTGGAAATGTTGCCAACCAGTATCAAAGCAACTGGAATAGTGATGAAGGCAGCGAGGTGTCTCAGAAAGTCGAGAAACTCTAATGCCCTCTTAATATTGAGCTTTCGCGACTACGTTACAAGCAATTACAATGCTGTACGACTTTGTCTTTGCAGTTCTCCGTCATACAAAGATATGAGTCGCGTACGTTCTTTGTCGTGTGATTTCTATTATCCTGGTCAGGGTTTCGCGTTTGCACAGTCCGAATGTCATTTATAAATTTTTATCTGGAGACTTCGTTTCAGAAATGCAAACGTACAGAATTACAATGTATACACGCTGACGAAGATAGAATATGTCTCGATATGTCAATGAGACCTAATAGTAATAAAAGAACACGGGTAATTAAAAGCCAGTGGAGCATAGGAAATATCCCTAGGATTGGCTGTCCTACCTACTTCTATTGGGACATATTAGGCACTCATTAGGTACAAGATTCATAGTGTGCTTAACAAGACTGTTTTGAAGATGTTCACTACTTCCTCAATATATTTGTGAACATTGTGTAAGCATGCTTAAGCTCGGTCAATCATTTCTGATAGTAACTTGACCACCGGGCCGATTAAAACCTGCTTGTTTGCAATAAATATTACTGGCATCAGACTGACGAGTGCAAAATTAGATTGGTTCATGGCATGAGCTCTTCCAGTTTCGCGCGCGCAATCAGGCCTTTTTCCTTTAATGATCCTTGGAGTATTATGCGCGCTGCGCAGTGACGTACTGATTTCTTTCGTGCCCCAAAGCGCATGGCTACAGTGAAGTAACCGAGATGCAGCCGGTCCCAGTCCCAGGGTCCACACTGACTCTCGAACAATCACAGTCATGCACACGCGCCTGTGCTCTGACTCGGGCTCAGTCTAGCGCAGAATATTCATACACATGCATAAGAGTCCTTCTCACGTAGTAGGGAACTTGTACGCCATAAGAAGTCTGGCCTCTTCCTTGCTCGCTCTGACCGGCGCAGCGCACACAGTACCGTCAGCGCATCCCGCGGAAGTCGTGTCCGGTAGGAACTTCTGAGGATTCCTGGGTCGGTATCGGTAGTGATAACCAATGATTGTCCGGTTGATCATGGTGGTTGGCTGACGTTATCGCATCTGATTTACATGAGCTCTCTGGAGCTCGCCATCCTCCCCTCGGCATACACCACGGTACCAGGCATCTACCTGCCACGGTCACTGCAGATTCGGACGAAGACTTCGTCGTGTGCTTGAAACATAACGCTTTTCTTCGTAGCCAGCATGATCCTGTGTCAACTTGGTCCTTGAGCAAATTTCATGGAGTAAGGTCTTTAGGCTGCGGGCGATGAGCAGTCCCACCGGTGATTTCCCAGTTGGCGTAGACAGTGTTGTCCAAAGTCGTGAAAGACCATACTGTCACGCTATAGTAGAGTCTGATGGAGAGTAAAGACCCGTCCTCACTATGTCGATAGGCGAAGCCGCGTTTGTGAGGACTCGACCGTCGGCTTCGGTATCAGGCCGAACGCCATTGCCGATCCAAACCCAAACGGTGGCGGCCTCGAAGGAACCGAGTAGTGAGAACGCGTTTGTTGTCATAACTCGGTTGGCATACACATGTTGACTGCCGCTTCGCATTGGAGTTTTGCGAGTGTTTTTGGTACCTTTTTACGTTTTTTGTACGTTTCTGTGGGCGTCTTTCATTCATTGATAAAACTGAATTGAAATAGGGAGCGAACTGAATGAAAAACTGTCAAGTTGATTGATTTGCACCGCGAGCGTCCCGTGCTTTGGAACAGCCGAACAGAATGATATGAACAGAATGGAACAGGATGGAGTGTTCCTTCTATTAATCTCTAGTAACAAATTAACGCAACGTTACTGCAAGACGTTCACAGGCTGGAATAGCGGGTCCGAATGGAGTGTCCCTTTTAGAAACAGTGGGACCAATCAATGTCAATAAGGTTTCAAAATCAGTACTCGTCATTCGAAAAAAAAAAAAGAAAAAATTCTGAAACCCGCATTGTACCGGTATTCTAAATTTAACTCGTCCACATCGTCTAAAGTCAAATCACTAGCCCCGTACATGTGGGTCGGACACAAAATCTCTTCTTCCTACGCACACGTATACGCGTATACACACGAATTCACAATTAGAGCAGACGCAGCTACCAAAATTGAATCATCACTATCACTCATGGTGCTTGTTTGTACTGACTGCAACTACAGTGGGGACGCGTACCTATTTTGAAGAGCTGCTGCGATCTTCCAGCGGCTCGTACAACTAAAAAAATTACCCAGTTTTTCATTTTACTGGCTTTCACGGTTCTCACTATGACATATTGCTATGCGTTTCGCAAAACGTTGAAAAGTACACGGATGCACGCAAGAAAGTTTGATAGATGCTGACATGCTAGAAGAGAATTGCATCATATGTTCAATGAGTAGTTGAAACCGAGGAACCATGTAGCCCTGAAAAGTAAAAAAAAAAAAAAAAAAAGAAAACTGTTTTGTCAGTGTCTCGCTCTTTCCCTTTCTGTGTTCCACGTTTTCCAATTCATTGAAAGTAGCGGTAGGAGAGAAAGGTTTTCGCCGCTACCCGAATTTGAAATACTACACCGCTACGAAAAAAGGTAGCGAACACGGCAGCAGCGCTGGGCAGCTCCGCTAGGCACAACACTGGTCGCAAAGCATTCTCCGGGAGAATATCGGGTCTGAGAACAATGACAGATGATGGTTATAAAAGAGCTTGAATAAGGGTGTTTTTTCATGCAGTAGAGATTTTGTAATAAAAAGTCATGAAAGGGGGCAGCATAGCTGTCATTTTTGCAGTTTTTTTTATTTCCGTGTTAGCGCCGCGAAGCAACTGTGACTATGAGCGGCGTACAGACAGGGACAGATGGAGAGAGGACAGAAGTAAGGAGTGGGGGAAAGGGGGGTTAGTATGCGTCCTGGGCCGACGTTTTTGCAGTTGAGTTACATACTCTCTTGGAGAGGATGTCCGCCTGGCCGTATAAATGAACTGCAAAAAAAGACATCTCATCCAATGCGGCTGTATTGCGTACAAATAATGACAGTCACTTTCCCACTAAATTACTCTAAATGTGTTACATAAATGGGAGTCACCTCGCAAGCATGCAACCCTAGCGTACAGGAAAGCCCTTCACGCAGCAGCCGGCGTGTGGTGGAACTTGTCATGACGCTCACGTCTCGGAATGAAGGGCGAAAGGCGAGAGGAAAGAGGAGGCCAAGGCAACTGAGGAAGGGAACATTTTCGGCCAATGGCTATCCTGGCTGCACAATCGAGCACGCCACAAAAATTAGACTCGCTTTTTGCAGTTCTGCGTATTGTTTTCTTTGTTCTAAAGCGGTTCGCGGTCCGGCGCTCGCATAGTCACGTAACACTCCACCGGTTCTGAAGTAGATGAACCAGACGTACGAGACGTGGGCTGAAAATCGAATACAAGGCCGCCGCTAGAAGCAAGTACGCGGAGGGAGAGAGAGAGAGAGAGAGAGACCGAGCAAATGCTGGTAGCGAGCATTCGAGCCCCCTTGAGGTGCGTGCTTGCGTAACGAACGAACGAGTGCCTTCTAAACGCAATAACCTTTAAGTGCGTTCACTTGGCAAAGCGCACGAGTACCCTGACGGCGGCTGTATTTGGTGTGGAGAGATTGAAACTGCGAAATATGGTCTCTGCCTCACATGCTCACATTCGCATCGACTTGTGCACGTCAACTGCAGGGCGTGAAAATATGTCGTATGCCCTCATCGGAAATATTTCGTTTTTGTGCTATCACTACTGTAGGTATCAATACGATATCCAGTTGCGACTAGATTGTAAGATCCCGTCCAGAAGTCGGATTGGATTGGATTGGATTGGACAAAAATGGGAAATTCCGTTGGTGACATCGCCTCACGTGTGGCCTGGAACAGAGCTGAAGACCCTTCATTCTAAAGCAGTAGAGGTGCAGTTTTTATCTATTCGATAGCCTGATCCCGCAGTACTTGTACGTCGCAATTTTCGTCCCAATTGCCCTCATAGTTTTTTTGGAAATTTAAAATGGAAAATTACGGGCAACACGGTGTCGAAGTGGTCACCAAATGCGCGTTACTCTTCAAGTACGGCGGCAAAACTACATTGCATGCGGACAACACTGGATCAAAAACGAAATAAGTTGGCTATGTGCCGGCTTCGTAGCCATCAGGGGCAGCAAGTCAGTCAGGAACGTAGATCATTGTTGCTTGGCGAATTGGGGATTATTTGCCACCAGACGTCGCCCGAGCCGATTTACGTTAGGGTGCCTGAATACTAGCTCCCTCTGTGTAGGGTGGAGTCACTCTTTGTAGAAGCGAATGCCGCAAAGCCGCCATGTTGACTCCCACGCTTGCCATGCATGAATGCTGTGTACCGATTTCACCCACTTTTTTTATACCTCCTTTGCTATCTATTCACTCAAATCCAAAGTGTAGTGTGTCACTAAGCTTATGGTTACACTTTTGTGAGCGAATCGTGAGCTGTGCGTGGGCGTCAAGATGCCGGAAATTCATAGCAGACGACACGGTCGTCTCAATTTTACCTCAATTTTGCTGGCAAATTAAAAATATTCAGCATTCTCTGTCACATTTGTAACCTGTCACGTTGTGTTGGCAAGCAACCAGCTGTTAAACAACGCCGCCAAGACAAATTGTCTGTCTGCTGCATTACGGTATAGTATACCTTTAACGCTTGGTCCGACACTTAAGTATGTTTCTGGCGCACTTCACCTCCCCTCCCTCGCGTAGGCTGCTTCCATGAGTACGCCGTCTCAAATCGTAAGCGTGAAGTATTTCATTAAAACCAACGCACAAATACACCAGGATACACGACAACGTACGGAAGCAAAGCAATACGGTACATTAATTTAAAATATGCTCTCGTGACTGTGTTGCCAGATTGATAGCTTTTCTGCATTTTCTCGCCATGTGTTCCCGCTTCCTCAAATGCAGTTTACAGCTTCGCTTAAAGAAGTACGCTGAAATGACAACCGTATACAATTTCTCAGGTAGTTTGCGAATTTTGTAGTCAAGTTAGAAAATCCGAATATAGTAACTCATTCAAGTTTTCGTTTGCAACAGAGCGCATCTTGTGAGCGTGGAATAGTTACCGTCCAGCTTATCCCAGGCTGCGTGCATAACGCCGCAGTGGAGGAAGCGAGCGTTTAGATGAGCGTTTTAAGCAAATACGTTCCGCAGCGAGGCTTATCATCACTTTTGAGGCGGGCAGAACGGCGAGCCTTGCCGCGCAAGAACTCGGAAAAGCGGGATTTCGCTAAAGGAAGACGGACGATCTCTGAACTCGAAGAGTGCGTTAACGAGCCTGGCCGCCATTACCGAGAAGCTGCTTAAAAGCGCGCCGGTTTTCTTCCGCCAGAAATCAAATCAGAGGCGCATAGCTCTCGCCAAGGCGAGACCCCTTCTTGGGTGCTTTGCTAACAATCCCAGCCCAATAGTTACCGGCGTACAGCAGCTGCGTTTCTGTGGAATGATAGAAAAGTTAGGTGGGCATATAGAAACAACAATAAGAAGAGAATGTGGAGTGGGAAGGAACGTTCCACGCTATTTAAGGCGGAGAAACTCTTTGTTCGATTCTGAAATCGATTGACGATCAAGTCGGAAAACTGCGCTCTCAGAGATGAGAGAACAATAGGCACATACTACACGAATAATGTGCTGTTGGTGCACTACGCAGTTGATAAAAAGAGGTCAGTGATATAATGATTCCCAGCGTTCCCAGCATTTCGTAGCACGTGCTCTTTATTGGCGTTTAGTGCTACAACCTGTTTGTGTTTATGGTGTACTGGTAAGGTTCTATAGTTACTACGATTGGGTATTGCTTTTTAACCTGCCTTTCCCCACTCATCGTCCGCACATGTACGTGGTGGTGGTGGTGGTCGTGGTAGCCTGTACGCAGGCCGAATACGGCGGAACGAATGTCACTGAGATTATTATGGCAAACGTTACGAAATCGCTATCCTAACACGGCAGTGTAACAACTCTGTGCACACAGCATATTTCACGGTGTGGAAAAGAGTAATACGGCGGCGTCACCCAACGGCGTCACCTCAGCTTTGGGGAATGCTGCTCGTGCGCGTTATTGTGTTCACACTGTGCCATAGCAGATCGTCGTATCATAGATGTTATTGCTCTTCTCACAGTATTGGCTATAGTTCATAGAGAAGAGCGCTGAATACAAGTCGAATCGGCAAATACTTCTCGTTTAGGACTTTGTTATATCACACTGCAGTTTTTCACTCCGACACACATATCCGGAGAAACACCAATAACCCTTAATTAAGAGAAGCGCATCGCTTGCGTAGTTTACAATGAAGAACAGCTCTACGATTATTACTGTTTTAGTCAGTTCAGTGCGCAGTGTTTTGGGTTTCAAACGTCAGCCGTTTCAACGAAAGCGATATAAATGTGTGCTCGAGCTGTTATCAAAGAAACTTCTTTGTGAGCTCAAGCCAAAAGAATGTACCATAGAGCGACCGACACGCATCAGCAACTCATTTGCTACTACACTACTATACTCATTTGTTACTACAACTCGTTTGTTAACGCTCCTATGCACTTGATGAGGCTGTTGCGGCTATACGGAACAACAACAACTTTATTGTGAGATGATGAATGGGGAGTTCCATCGCAAGAGTTTTACAACTATGCGAAACAAGTGTCCTTTGGTATATCACTTTCACGCTCGGAATGACATCACCACCACAATAACGAACGCGTTGTGTGCCTGGAGACGTGGTGTGTTCACGTCCAGCTAACCAAAAGTCCAAGACAGCTAGCTCTGCCTGGGGGGGGGGGGGGGGGGGGGGAATATGTTTATTATATAAAAAAAATTAAGAGGGAAAGGTTAGCCACCGCTATGGCGGCTTGCTATTCCCAGGAAGGAAAAAATAATAAAAGTAAAGACAAACAAAAAGAAAACAAAGAAAAAGGGGAAACAAACAAACATAGGAAAACACTCTATAGCACTTTCTTCCCATCATGCACGTCACTTCAGCCAATGGCAATGGAGCACAATAAATACAGCGTTAGAAAAATTTAGTGCTGCTCAACTGTGCTCGTCGCTGGCTGCTTTACAGCGCTTCGTTATCTGGATGGGGAGTGACAGGAGAGAAAAGATAGTTTTGTTTTCTATATCGCTGGGCAGAGCAAAATGCTGTATATGGTAACTGGTTGTATCATCACCTTGTTTGGTAGATATAGAGGTTCGTCACATTGCTTCCACGGTCGCTTTCCCTTTTGACCTTGTTTTTCGCATGCTGATGCCCTGCTTTAGGTTCCGTCTATACCTGGCCTTTCCAGCATGTTGTCATTCCGCGCTGTCACTTCGTCGCATTTTAATGCGTTAGCATTATAGTCCTCGCTACGCAAGAATCGCGGTGTGGTCTGTCTGTCCGCATGCGCGGCGAGTGGAGAGGGAAGGAGAGGGCGCGTGGAGAGTGCGACGTGCGACGCGGTCACTGCATAGGTACTCTGCAATGCAGCTGTGGCGGTCGACAGGTTCAGATGTGTCTGCGTGGGCGCGCCATGGGTTATGAAAGCTGTGCGAAGGAGCGGCGGCGAAAGAAAGCTGCGAGACGGCGCCGCCAAGCTGAATCAGAGTAAGCCCAAAAGGCTGGTTTTGCTTCGAATGCTGTCTTGCGTTATCGTTGTGTAGGGTCGTGTGAAGGGTTGTGTAGCGTTGTGAAGGAGAGTTCCAAAATGGTTTTCAAGTTTTAATGCTAACGAATTTCCGCTGGATCCACCGATAGATCGACCGTGATTTTTTTCTGTTAAAACCGACAGAACCCTCACAGCTTGGTGTGATGAAGACAACGCACACGCAGGGAAGCACAACAGACCGCATTGACCTGCCAACCAAGTTTTATTAAACAGACAATACGCTGCGATGGCCCACGACCACTTCTCCTTCTCATCAGTGCCGAACACGGTCCCGTCAATCCCCAACCAGCCCAGATAAAAGCGTGTTTTTCTACTTGCCCCACTCCTCATCAGCATTTTCGCATACTTCCTTTCCAATGACCTGGCAACAAAACTTGCATTTTCTATTCGATATCTCGTCCAACACATGTGGTTTCATCCCAATGACTCTTAGGGAAACTTCCTTAAGGGTGACCCTACCCAAGGTGTCAAGATGCTTCTATCGCACCTTAGTGTTTCTCATTCCGATTCGGTGCTAGCCCCGCGAAGCAACTGTGGCGATGAGCGGCGTACAGACGGGGGCAGATGAAGAGTATAGCAGGAAGGAGTGGGGTTTAGTATGTGTCCTGGGAAGACTTCAAGGGGAACTGAACAAGGGGGATTCGTCTGGAAAGACTGCCGGAAAACACAGGGAAAACCTCAGACATCACAGCCGGTGGTAGGATTCCAAGCCATCACCTGCCCCTCTTGAGCACGACCTTGGCTACCGCCAACCAGTGCACGATTGGGCCATGTTGCTGGTCACCTTAGTTAAAACGCTGGCAATCTTCCGAGTGACTTTATGAAGAAGAAAGCTCCTGTTCCGCTCCCATACGAGCGGTTTAGGTCCGCGTTCGGAACTTCGACATCTTTCTTGTGTATCGCTTCACAGCACTGTGTCACGCTGTCCATAAAAACCTTGTTTGGCTATAGTCTCTTTAGTTGTCTCAGCGATATTTCACGTTTCTTCAACTTGCGAGTGGGTACTGTCCATGTCATGCGCGAGGAAAGAAAGCGCAGATTAGACGAGAAGATTAACGTTAGAAATAAGGCATGCGGTTTGCGGTTACTCAGTGGCATGTAATGTATATCAAAAGACGACGGGGTTTCACACAAAATGTGCAGTTCAAAAGGAGCTTTGACATGCCACAACTTGACCATAACAGAGAGCGAACATTTTGCGCAGTCCTCTCTCCACCTGTACGCCACGTCTCACAGCAACAGTTGCTTCGCGGCGTTAACACGGAACCGGAGTAGACATTTTGCGGAATAGCTTAGCAGCTGTATCCGGAGAAACCTTGCTCTCCGAGCTTACTTACACACCGCAAAACGGAACGGATCACTTGATATCTGGAACACACGTGTGTGTTTTCACTGCGCACTAATCTCGACGCAAGCTTCGTATTGGGTTACCAACGCATCAGGAGAGCAATTCAGGAGAGCAATCAGCCGAGATCGCACAAAGAACCATATGGTACGTGCCGCTCCTTTGATTACGTGCGTTACGTGAAATCCTGTGCTTTGCTTCGTCCTAATGCGCAGAACAATATCGAGGGATTCTTTTTTTTTTTACATTTATGTTGTTCACAAGAAGAAATCGTGGAACGGACACACTCTGCTTGTGTACGTAAGCAAAGCGTGTTCACAGTTCACGCGCTGCACGAAAAGTCACGTTTTACGCGTCAGGTTGTTCACCCACTATTGTTCGTAGCGTTATTGCGTTTAAAAAAAAAACGAAAAACAAAGAAAAATCGCAGTGTAAAACTGACTGATTGATTTGTAAAAGAAAAAAGTGGAGATGTTAGTCCCAAGCCACGCGGGACTGGCTACTGCAGGACGCGTTATATAGGACTCGTTATATGTAAAACAAACGAAGGGAAAGGACGGCGGGGAAAAAAAAGAAGACAGCGAAACTACAAGTCTATAACTTTGAAATGGAATGCAATGCGCCAGAGGCAGCAGTGCAGGAGAGTTCAAGTGCGAAAATCTCAATGCACAAAAAACAAACAGCGTCACATAAACGGGTAGAAATCCAGCGAACCGGTAAGGAAGTATGAAGGGAATTGCCTCAGGACGAGAGCCGCCGATATTTCGAACAAAGTCTGGGGTGTCAAAGAGGTCCGTCGAGACGAGGAATTGCAGAAGGGCGCACACGGCAGGTATGAGCTGATTTCCAGGCCAGCACCCAGGAACCTTTTCTGTGGAGTATGGGCGATTCTCCAGGCGGGCCAGCGATGACACAAAGGTACGACGGTGTGCACTGTGCCTCGGGCAGTTTTGGAGTATGTGACCCAGGTCTGCAACTACGCTACACAGACCGCAGTTGGGGAATGAAACCTTGTCGAGCTTAAACAATGGTCGGCCGCTGTATGGTACGTTGAGGCGGAGCCTGTAGATGAGCGAGATGATGGGAAGAGGAAGCGCTGACAGCATGTAAAAATGGAGATTTGGGTCCACGTTGCGCAGTAATGACGTAGAAGGGACACTTCTTCGCCAGTGCTCACTGCACAGACGTCTCGTAAGCGTCCCAATTGCTCGCTTCGCGTCCGCTTGGGTAAAATACGTAGTATGCGTCGGTACACCACGTGCCACATGAGCCCGTCCCGCAAGTAGGTCGGCAGGTTCGTTCCCGGGGACGCCACAGTGACCTGGGATCCACTGCAAGATGATGTTATGACCCTGTGTGACAGCAGACGAATGCACCCTGACGACGTCACAGACCAGTGGATCATGGGTACATTGCAGAGCTTGGAGGTCAAACTTATTCGTAACACATTCCACGGTATAGACTCCTTCACAAGAAGAACTTTGGTCTAAGGTTACGTCAATGTGTGTAATGGTTACATCAGGACTTTACCAGTAGAGCACTGTTGAAGGTTAAGATGTCCTGCGCGCAGTCAAATAAGATTTTGTAAAAAAAAAAGAAAGAAAAAGCGATGTGGCCGAAATACACAGTTCCTCACATGCGGTAACACAAGAAAACTATGATGCACTGATGTGAACACTGATGTGATGTGTGGTTGAACGCGTGGGAACAACAACCAAATCATGATGATGATGTGAGGCAATTCTCCGCTGCTCGAACAGAAAGTGACTGTCATTGTGTCTATAGTGTGATCGTAGGGTGTTAAAATATGTGAATGACGTAGAACGTGATTGCATCAAGTTGAAATTTGACGATGATTTGCTATCTCAAAGCTATTGTACGTCGAAATACATAAGGGGTACGTAGCGTACATGTCATACTTGCGAACGAGATACTGGGTATGACAGCGGAATATCCAGAGGGGATGGTGACTGTTTCCTGCTCCGTTCGTCTGGGCTCCCTTGACCTCACGGTCAAATCCCTTTATTTACCCCTAGTGTTCCCTACGACGTTGTTGAATTAGGCACGCTTATTGCCAGCCTCCTGTCGCCGCTTGTGCCCTGTGGTGGTTTCAACGCTCATAATGCCGTCTGGGGCAGCACACACATCAATACACGAGGAGAGCGCCTCGCGAGCCTTTTCACCGACAGGACTCTAAGTATCCTTAATGACGGTTCTCCTACTTTTCTTCAGCTGACATGCATAAGGTGGCCTTGGCAGCAGTTGTTGACCATGTTGGATACCACATTAATGCCCCTGTAACACCCAGGCCCGCTGCCTCTGCGTTTGTCTGGAAGTACCACGAACATCTGAGACCTGCTGTATCCCTGCTGAAGCGAGACGCCTGTTCCCCTTTTGCAGGGTGCTGATACCCTTCGAGTATATACTCGCTACCTCACCCGCCACCCTCCCCATTATCTATGCCATATTGCACATTATCTATGCCCTCACCATTATCTATGCCCTGACTCCGCCTTCGGCAAGGCCATCGCCTGTCTGAAGGGTCATCTTTCCTTCCCCCTCATACACTCCCTCTCATGCGCCAGCAATGTGGCCATTCCCCCTTCTTCATGTCTGCCCCGCCACTCCCGGGCTTCAGCGCAAGAGTGATACTCCCATACATGTAGCCCTCCAACTCGCTCTCGACTTTCTACACTCCGCGTATCACAACCATCGCAACGTCTACACCGACGGCTCAGTCACGGCAGACAGCTCGCGTGCGCTGCCTTTTATATCCCTGACACTGGGCTGCAGCAAGCCTTTGTACCCAATTCCATCTACGGAAGAAGAACTCCTTGGTATCCTGTCGGCTCTAAAGCCCTCTCTTTTTGCTGCAGGCTGCACAGTGGGTGGTTCTGACTGACAGCAAGGCTTCTCTGGCTCTCCTGCTCTCTTTTTGCCCCAGCGTTATATGCACTCTCCACGCACTCATACTTCAGACTCTCACCCAACTCACGGTCAACGCTTTTGTGACGCTTCAGTGGATCCTGCGACACATTGGCCTTCTTGGTAGCACCCGCGCAGAAACAATGGCGAGACGCGCAACATCTACCGGAGCTCTCGCTGCTACCCCTAACAGCGTCTGCCTGTTTACTGCACATCCGCCGCTGACACTGTGTCCGTATCCGACAGTTCAGAGCGGACACTACCTCAGGTGACTCTTTCATACGACTCATTGATCCCCTGCAGGACTTTACTATTCCCTCTCGTTGTAACAGACCGGAAGAATCACTCCTCCATCGTCTTCGAATGAATCTTGCGCGCACACCGTCACTCCTGTATAAAACGCGAGAGTCGAACTCCCCAAACTGCACAACTTGTTGCGTGGAAGCCAACATTCAGCACTGTTTTTTATCCTGCAACCAATATGTCATTCAACGACTCGTCCTCTGGCGCCACTTACGACAACTTGGTTACCCCACCTTCTCCTTGGCCACTCTGCTCGGCCTATAGTCCTGCACAACCAGGGTGCGGTCACAACCACCCTCTTGCGCTTCCATCGTGCCTCCGGCCTCTCGAGCAGCCTCATAAGTCCTTTCCTTTTTTGTGTGTGTGCGCGTGCGTGTGCCCACCCGTTTTCTTTTTTAAGGAATTGCAAATCGGCATGTACCTGACTAAACTGACGGCCACTGCCCGGGGTGCTGGGGAAGTTCTTGCAGAAGTCAGTGAAATAATTACTGAGTGTACAGGAATGTAGGCGTGCGAACCTTGGCCCGAAGAGGAAAAACACGGCGCCAGTCCGCCGTGTGAGTGAGAACAACAACAACAACAACAACATAGATGAATGGATGATGACGATGATGTGGGATGTTTCCCTGCGTTGAGTGCAGGACCCTACCCCACTCCAAAAAGGCGCCCGAACTGTTGATGTGAACCTATGTACCTATATGGAATATCATGTACGCCCTCAGAAAGAGAGGCAGCAGTCGAGGAATAAAGATACTGCATAGCAGTCGTGCATTTGGAGTCACTAGTTGAGACTGCCTACAGGACATTCAAATTGGCTTATAGTGAAGAAGAGATTCCGAATTACTCTCGCGTTTGTCCCGTTTGCTGCTACTGAGGAGCGCCTCGTTGCTTGCGGGCACACTAAGTGGTTAGAAACCAATAAAAAAGTTCGAAGAGCAAGCTGTTAAAATGCACTTAAAAGTTTGCCATTAGTCTGCAGAAGTCACGAAGGTATAGTTTTAACAAGCGCTGTGCTTATGTAGTTGTACCAATAGTTAAATCTCAATTGCAGTAGTACTTTGCAGCTGAAGAAATAGTTACGAAAGACCAGCTATTGCACATGCGTTGCTCTGCTCTCTAGTGACGCTGTTCGTGCACTCTCTGAAGTTCACCTTGCGTCATCACCACAAGCAGACGCCCTTATGTAACAGAGACGTTTACAATACATGGACAAAAAGATGCTAATCAATTTTCACGATACAAAGCTCCAATATTCACCAAAAGAAATAGCTCCCTTACAAAATATAGTGCACGAAGCGAGGGCAGACACCTTTTACGTAACGAAGTCGCGCACGTGACTCGAGAAGCTGTCGTTGTCGTTCGCAGCACCTTTTATGGCGACACAAACGCATGTACTGTTACGAAACGGCTTCCAAAGTGCAGGACAGCGGAGCACCGTAAGGAGGGCACTCGTCATTTTTGTATTGTCTCATTTTTGGATGCTAAGGTAGTAAAGGTACACCCTTCGGCGCTTGTTGTAGCGAGATTACATTCCTCCGGTATTGGGAAGGAACCTTGCGAAACTACAAAATTGCGAAATACACATGTCGTAAAAAAGGGGGAAAATAAAAACTGCACATTAACAATGAGACGAATGGTAAACATGTGTGTGCCGTCTCCACTTTTTTTTTCTTTTCTATACCCTTCCATCCATGTGTACCGTATGTCCCCCTGTCAACCGTTCCAGCCGCTTTAGTCGGCTTGGTTATTTTAGCTTTTTTTTTTTTTTGTTGTTGTTGTATTGATTTATTACAGCGATAGCTGTATGGGGGAACTTGTTTGTCAAGGATGGCGCAGGTCCTGACTTCCGACTCGGCGTGCCATTGGTTGGCTCATCAGCAAATCGGAGGGCACATGAAAAGACGTCAGGACCACGCTGTCGTCTTTGGCAAAAGTTGCATCCTTGCAAAGCAAAATAAAAATATAAATACGGCAGCTGCGCGGTGTACAAGTTTGGACATGTTTGAGACGTTTGCAATACACTCTTAGGAAAAAAGGTGGAGCAGTTACACCTTTTAGGAGGTAATAGTTGTCGCATATGTTGTGCCTAAAAGGTTGCAAGGTTCTACCTGCTACCTACGAATGATAGGTTTACCGCTCTTGATTCGGTGAGCGAGGGGGGCGTACGCGTTTCTGTAGCAATTTGGATATATGATAGTTTTTTACAACCCTTTTACACCCTTTATCAGACGCTACGGTGACCTAGGTGGTCACTATAGAAGTTACTACCATTTCACACCCTTTTTTCTTAGAGTATAGGTCGTGGTTTCGCACCGACGTGGCGCCCGCACGCGCGCAACACCGCCAACTGTTGGCCAGCGAGTTCACGGCAGAATGTGTGCAAAACTTTAAGAAAATAAATAAACAAACTTGTCTACATGTGCATGCGCTACAACCGCGTGAGCCTCGTCTCACCCTTATTCCGCGTGCACGATAGAGCAATCGCTGTTACTTCTTCGCAAGTGGGCTGCGAAGAGGTCTGAACTTTTTTATTTTGTTGTAACCTACGTCGGTGCTCCATGGTTTCTTCTACTGCATAGCCGCACGGGCACGCTTCCTTGACAATCCGCCTTTTCACAAAGAGCGCGCGCCACGGCTCGGCTATCTGGCAAAGTAGTAACTGGTTGTGAATCATCGCGTCAACTAAAACCGTGTGCGTGCTTTCTCCGTTGGTCATAAAGGGTACCCAAGCAGCACAATGTACTGAAAGTCGAGTGCAATAGGGGTGGACGGGTAGCTGGAAGGCCTTGAACGGACTCGTGAAAGTAAAGAACATTGATAAGACACATACCGTCCACCCCTATTGCACTCGACTTTCAGTACACTGTGCTGCTTGGGTAGTATTGTTCTCTTATTCGATGAGTCACATAATTAAAGCATATGTGTATTGTCATCACGTAAGCGTCTGGGATGCAACAATGTACCTGGAGGGTACTCATCTGTTATCACAGAACAGGGTTATTACCGGTGTTGCGTGCCCGAGCAGTGAGTAAGCATTGGATTTCTTCTGCTGTGGGTTCAGTTGTTTGCACGGATACCGAAGAAAAAAAAAAAGCATAACTTATCCCCCTTGCTGTATTTAGCTTTGCAACTGCTGAACGAACATGCTACTACCAAAAGTGTTCTGCTCCATAAATTCACAAAATGTTGCCTCTCACCGCAAAAATATGCAACCCGATACCATGTGGATACGAATGGCAGTCGACGAACCCCAACCAAACAGTTTCGCCGAAGTTCCGATAGAATACGCCTTTGTCTTGCGCATGCTCCGCTAACATTTTATGAAAGGGCGGATTCTGCGAAGCCCTGGTTCTGGTTGCCCCTATATCGAACTGAGCTGAAATGAACCATACGAATTGAACATGACTAGCGCCCCCTATATTCGTGTGGTGGCCTATGCTTATAGTCTATGCTTCCAGTCATTTGAACGTGTGTGTACGCGTGGTACGCACCATTCCCAACTCCCTCATAGAATTTTCCACATGTAATATGGCAGGCACTGCACCTCGTGTTCCAAACACTCTGTGCCATCATCGTCATATCGTCATCATGGTGTATTTGTTCTTATCGCCAATCGAAATATCGGGTGGCGGCAGGGATTGGGAAGTTACTCGACGACACGAACTCGTTACCAGTTAAGTCATTGTGCAAGAAATGTAAATAAATTACTAACGAAGGTACAGATAATGAAAATGAGCCTGAAGTTCCTAAGCTACTTTGGAAAAGTAACGAGTTGCTTTCAAGTTGCATGCTACCTAATATACACTTTTTGGATCTTGACCTGCTATAATTATTTCAGATATTGACGTCAAAATGGGTGGTGCAAGACGGTGAAGAAGCGTGGTTCGCTACGCGATGTGTAAGTACCGTAAATAAATGTAGAAATCTTCACAGTCTACTGCTTTCGAGTTTTGCTTTATACCCCTGTCACACGGGATGCTTTCGTGTCATTATCGTGTAGTGCACTCCAATCAGCGAATGTCACTTTCACTACGTGTTTGCTACACGTGATGTAGTGTGCAGTGATGACAATTACGATAGATAAGAATAAACAGCGCAGCAAAAGTTTTAGGCGTGCGCCACAATACCTTCCTTAGAAAGTGTTCCTTTGATTTAGAAACACCTTCTGCGAATCTTCTTCAACCATTAAACAAATTGGCCTCAAACATGTGCCACAACAAAAATTGCCGCCGCCGGCAATATTATATTATTATAATAATGTATTATGAACTGTCGCTATACCTTTCTCGCTTGGTTATATCGCAGCATTCCCGATAATTCATTATAGAAGCACCAGCGGCATGTCCGAGCGGATTAAGGCTCCTGCTCGTTGGTGGTAGCTTCAAGGTCGTGCTGAAGACTGGGACGTGGTGGGTTGGGATCCAACCATCGGCTGTGCTGCCTGACGTTTTTCAGCAGACTTTCCAGAGGGATGTCAGCACTGTTCCCCCTGAAGTCGACCAAGGACGCGTGCTAACCGCCTGTCCGCAATTCCTTCCTGTTGTCCAATCTCCATCTGTCAACGTGCGTATGCCACTCATAACCACAGTTGCTTCACGGCGCTAACCAGGAACCAAAAATTAGAAGCTTACGCTCGAGAACCGCACCAAAAGTAAAGTGGAAGCGCGGAAATGACAATGTGCCTGCTTCGGACTTCATTTCTCCTAAACGACTTCCTTCAAGTGCGAGAGAAAGTTACTTAGACCGTAGAAGGAGCCCGTCGTGCAGCGTCGTCCGCTTCTAACATAAGGGTTTCGCGTGGGTCTGATATACTTGCCGGATGTCTGCTACCACTTCCGCAAACGGGTTTCATCTCGCGGAGAGTTTGGGGTATAATCTCCAGTATTAATTGCCGTATGAACTGCAAATTGCCTGCCGGAAATAGGGGCAACTACATGATGCGCCAATATAACAAAAAGACACCCTTTTGCTGAGACACTGAAATATCAAATGCGAAATATAAGTACAAATCGTAACACCGGTATAAAAGGACACGTATGATGCTATACAGGTTACCGTACGTCCCTGTGAACGGAATTCTTGTAACAGTTCAAATGATAGTAGCTGCAAACTCCATAGAACTGAACCCTAAACAAGGGAACCAGAGGAAAAACAAATCTGCGTTGCACAGCTACCACCATCACCATTTACGAAGGTGATCAATGACAAAGACTACTTGAAGGATTTTTTAAACTTCTGCTGGAATCTCAGGACATAACACGTTCCCTTTACCCTTTTGCACTAGGTGACGTATAAGTATTGAAGCAACACGTAACTAGCGTTCCCAATCCCAAAATTCGCGGTCACCCCCCAGCCGGCGCACTCCGTCACTATACTCAGCCGCTATGCGGGAAGCTGCCTTACAGGATGTTAATTCAATGGGAGACAGCGTTTATGCCAATTAACAGCAAAACAGAATAAAAATTTTAAGATGTCATCGCCTAATAGAGAAGAACACCATGTAAAGAACCCCTGGAGACATGAAAGGCACCAGCAGAATATAAGCCTAGTGCACCCTGGCCAAATGAATTTTAATGCATTGCGCTGTGGGGATTCCGTCGATTTTTGCACATCGCCCATGTTTAGACTACGATTTTTCGACAAAGGCAGTCAAATTCTGCAAATGTCATCGCCTATTTTCGTTCAGTACGTCCTCCAGGCCACATACCAACCACGGCACGATGTGTGAGTGTTAATCCTGATGCACCCAGGGCCTTCAAAGTTGCGACTCAGACAGGGTTCCCCTGCTAGGCGCTCGACGGACCCAGTCCCAGTATTATCGTAATAGGCATGCGCTGAGACTGTACGGCCGGTCTGAAGGAGTTCGAAACGAGAACTGTCATGTTTTCCAGAACTCGAAGTGGCTGACAGAACAGACAGCTTTTTTTTTTTTTCAGTGAGTAATATAGAAATGATACCGTCTTGTATTTTATATCGCTTTTATATTAAACTATACAACTTGATAAAACTGTCCATTTCGAGTGCCGTTTTGGAAGTGATTTTGTCAAACGCGACCTTTCAGGGTGCAACAGGAGAACAAGGTACGGGGCTCAAACCCCGTGATCGTACTTTCACATATACATACCCATATACACTACATTATATAATCAGCTTAGGATGATGAAATTCGCCATTTGGCCGTTTTGGAAGCGATTTTGTCAAACGCGACCTCTCAGGGAGCAACAGGGGAAGATACGGGGTTCTAACCCCGTGATCTTACTTTAATATTAATTTGATATCAAATGATAATAAGCCCCGACGTTTACGAAATTGGCCACTTGGCCATTTCGAGTGCCGCTTTGGAAACGATTTTGTCAAACGCGACCTCTCAGGGTGCAAACGGGGAAAAACGTACGGGTTTAAACACCGTGATCATACTTTCACATATACATATTACGAAATTAGCTTTGGACATCTTTAATATTATTTTTATATCAAATGATATTAAGTCCCAAAGTTGACGAAATTGGCCACTTGCCCATTTCGAGTGCCGTTTAGGAAGCGATTTTGTCAAACGCGACCTCTCAGGGTGCAACAGGGGAACAAGATACGGTGTTCAAACCCCGTGATCTTACTTTCACATATACATATTACAAAATTAGCTTAGGACATCTCTAATATTATTTTTATATCAAATAATATTAAGCCCCGAAGTTGACGAAATTCGCCACTTGGCCATTTCGAGTGCAGTTTTGGAAGCGATTTTGTCAAACCCGACCTCTCAGGGTGCAACAGGGGAACAAGATACGGTGTTCAAACCCCGTGATCTTACTTTCACATATACATTTTACAAAATTAGCTTAGGACATCTCTAATATTATTTTTATATCAAATAATATTAAGCCCCGAAGTTGACGAAATTCGCCACTTGGCCATTTCGAGTGCAGTTTTGGAAGCGATTTTGTCAAACCCGACCTCTCAGGGTGCAACAGGGGAACAAGATACGGGGTTCAAACCCCGTGATCTTACTTTCACATATACATATTACGAAATTATCTTAGGACATCTTTAGTATTATTTTTATATCAAATGATATTAAGTCTCAAAGTTGACGAAATTGGCCACTTGGCCATTGCGAGTGCCGTTTAGGAAGCGATTTTGTCAAACGCGACCTCTCAGGGTGCAACAGGGCAACAAGATACGGTGTTCAAACCCCGTGATCTTACTTTCACATATACATATTACATAATCAGCTTAGGACATCTCTAATATTATTTTTATATCAAATGATATTAAGCCCCGAAGTTGACGAAATTGGCCATTTGGCCATTTCGAGTGCCGGTTTGGAAGCCATTTTGTGAAACCCGACCTCTCAGGGTGCAACAGGGGAACAAGATACGGGGTTCAAACCCCGTGATCTTACTTTCACATATACATATTACAAAATTAGCTTAGGACATCTCTAATATTATTTTTATATCAAATGATATTAAGCCCCGAAGTTGACGAAATTGGCCATTTCGAGTGCCGGTTTGGAAGCCATTTTGTGAAACCCGACCTCTCAGGGTGCAACAGGGGAACAAGATACGGGGTTCAAACCCCGTGATCTTACTCTCAGATACACATACTACAAAATCAGCTTAGGACATCTTTAATATTATTTTTATATCAAATAATATTAAGCCTCGAAGTTGACGAAATTTGCCACTTGGCCATTTCGAGTGCCGTTTTGGAAGCGATTTTGTCAAACGCGACCTCTCAAGGTGCAACAGGGGAACAAGGTACGGGGTCCAAACCCCGTGATCTTCCTTTCACATATACATATTACAAAATTAGCTTAGGACATCTTTAATATTATTGTTATATCAAGTTGATGAAATAGGCCATTTGGCCATTTCGAGTGCCATTTTGGAAGCGATTTTTAAAACGCGCCCTCCCAGGGTGCAACAGGGGAACAAGATACGGGGTTCAAACCCAGCGATCTTACTTTCTCATATACATACTACAAAATCAGCTTAGGACGCTTTTTGCTTAGGGAGTGTCGTTTCGGAAGCAGTTTCTCCAAACGCGACCTCTCCATGTACGGCCTGGCACCAGGATTAAAGGGGCTTCGCACGTTTTAAAGGGCTCGATCTGCTGCCGAGCGTTGCGGTATCCTCTGTTACAATCCCAGTACAAGCCGTTCATAGTATCTTTTTGGTACAATGATACAAGTCATTTGAGTCATTGTAAAGGGCCCTGCTGCCGCCTTTTCCAAATTTTGCGGTGGTTTCCGATGCAATCACAGGAGAGGGGCATAACATAAGCCGTCGCGTCTTTATAGGTGTGTAAAATGTCGGCCACCATGATTAAAGGGGTTTTTGTCCGTTTTAAAGGGCTCTGCTGTAGCCTTTTATGGGGTTTGCGGCCGCATCCGTTATAATTCCAGTAGAACGGCAATAGCATGCATAACCCGTTGCGTATACTTATATAACTTTGGAACTATGATACAAGGGGTATCGACCGTTTTAAAGGGCTCTGCTGCCGCATTTTCTGTATTTTGCGGTAGTCTCTGTTACAATCCCAGTAGAACGGCATTGCACAAGCCATTGATGACATGTCATCGGCAGCATGATACAAGAAGTCTCGCCCGTTCTGAAGGGCTATGCTGCATCCTTTTCCCGATATTTGCGGTCGCCTGTGTTATGATCTCGGTAGAATGACATAGTATAAGTTGTTGATAATATGACTGTGACAGCATGACACAAGGGGTTCTGCTCGTTTAAGAGGGCTGTGCTGCCACGTTTGCCGAATTTGGCGATCGCCTGTGTTAATAACTCCAGCAGAATAGGATTGCACAAGACACTGGTAGCTTTCTTTCTTTCGCTCCATGATACAGGGAGTTTCGCCCGTTTTATAAGGCCTTGCTGCTGCCGTATCCAAATTATGCGGTCTCCTCTTGCGCAATTCCGGTAGAAAGGCACAGCGTAAACCGTCATTAATATGCCTTTGGTACCATGATACAAGGGGTTTCGTACGTTTTAAAGGACTCTGCTGCTGCCTTTTCCGCATTTGGTGGTCGCTTCTGTTGCGATCCCTGTAGAAGAGCATCATAAGCCGTTGATAATATCTGTTTGGAACCATGATTAAAGAGGTTTCGCCCGTTCTAAAGGGCTCTGCTGCGGTCTTTTACGGATTTTGCGGTCGCCTCCGTTACAATCCCAGTGGGAAGGGCAATAGCATAAGCCGTCTCGAATATGCCTTTGACACCATGATACAAAGGGTTTTGCCCGTTTTAGAGGGCTCTGCCGGCGCCTTTTCCAAATTTTGCGGTCACCACTGTCAAAATCCCAGTACAAGGGCCTAGTATAAGTCGTTGATAATGGCTTCGCTATGCAGAATACACCAGTGACTCTTTGTGGTGTATTCCATGGGTGCCCCTGCCATCATCGGGGTTGCAGAAAGGTTACTTTTTACTTTTCTCAAAGAAGTTGGCAAGTGATGCAATGTTTCAGAATGATACTGTGGTGGTGGTGGTGATGGTGAAAGGGCTTGCCGTTGTCGGCCTCACGTATATGGGCAACGTCACGACTGACGCCCTGGGGAAATGTGCGTCCTGGGCAGACTTCTAGGGTCACTGTGGGTCATTTCTTGCAGGTCGAGGTGTAAGCATACCATGGACTTGTTTATGCGTGCTGCACTTCGAGAAAAATTGGTTGATTACCATGAACAGTGAAATTCAAACGGCTTCGTAACGGATATGTTTTCAAGCGGTGAACCACCCCAGGCCATAGTCATGAACTATTTGTTGTTGTTGTTGTAACGGATATGTATTTTCATATATGATGTCTTTTCCTCAGACTTTAGCACCAGTGCTCGTAGGTGTCTGTTGCCGTGTAAATGTTCGGACTGCCGGCGATTTGCTGTGCAAGTTCACTTTTGTGCCCCGTATCTTGGCAAGTTTTTTTCCTTGCCGTCGCGGCTCTCTCACGCTGAATTCAAACGGAAGGTGTCAGCCTTTGGTCCGTTGCGCAACTCGTATCAGCAGCGAAGAGGAACGACAATTTCTTCTTTGTCATTGTTGTTGCGGCTGGCACTATCATCAATGCTCATAGAAGCCAAGATGCGGTACCCGGCGTGATAAGATGTCTGCGTGATTTCGAGTGGAGAGAACCATAGGGTGGTATATCTATATGGATACATATCTATGCGTATATGCATTGGTGGCCAAGGTGTATCGGGAAATCTCATGAATTACAGGGGAGTGGTTGGAAAAATTCAGGGGGAGTGTACACCTCCCTGGGGGGTGGGGGTAATCACCCTGGAAAGGACCGCAATTATAGCAAAGTACCTTAGCGCAAACAGCTGAGCGGTATAGTTATTAGGCATTCGCATATACAATTCGTCAATGAGAAACTTCACTTGACACACCAGCAGAGACAAATGAGCTTCTTTTCCAAATTAGGCATTGAAAAGTTGAAAGGCGTTGCAAGTTCTTCGTACATAGTTCTTCACGAACGATTATCCCAACGTCCAGGAGCACTGAAATTGTCGGTTTACACACTGTATTGCTGGTTTTGCTTGCATTTTCAACGTGAAAAAGAAAAAGGAAATCAGGGAAAGAGAAATAATTAAAAATATTCACACAATGACCCTCGAACATAACTACTCCATCTATTTTTTTTCTTTTTTTTCACTGCGCCTCTCTGTGCTCAGTATACAGTTTTTCGCGCATGATATCCGGAGAGGCTGCTGCTATGCTGTAAGCCCATAAACTTAGTGTAATAATTAAGATGATGTCATTCTCTGCACTTGTCTCCACTATAACTTCTCAATTATCATATTACTTACAGTGTAGCTTATCAAAATGCACGTTCAGACCAGATCGCTAATCGCTATAACTACTAGCTGAGGTTCATGAGTCACAAGAACTGCTCGAATGTGAATACGTCGACAGGAGCAACACTACATCGAGCAAGGGTAAAAACAATGCCTGAAAACCTGGTTTCATTCCCACTTCTTCATTATTGGTGTGCGTGTGTGTGTGTGTGGGGGGGGGGCAGCTTTATTCTATTTAGTGGTCAAGAGCCCTCGGGACACAGAATAGCTGACTGCAAGCCATGCACATGCGGCCCGCGTGTGTGAGAGCCCTGATTGCCCTGATCTAAGCATTATTTCATCTTAAGCGGGAAATAAATAATGTACTCGAGGGCGCGTAGCACTTGTTTAGCGTTATCTCCAAATCTGGTATTTAGTTCTGCTCCAAAATACCTGGTCCAAAGAAGTCGCGTTTGATCAAACTATTGCCACTCGCATCGCCACAGCACTCACAGACGCCAAACTGTCCGTATCTTCCATTTCATTTAGTAATAATTCTGGATATAAACGTGATATCGAAGATGTCATCACTTAATTACGTAGTCTGTGTATCCATGCTTAATAGCTATGAGTCCGCGGCCCATACCTGATTCCCTTGCCAGAGCCCGCGAAGTAGCGTTTGGTCAAATCATTCATTTTCAAGCTACCAAAGAACAAACAGGAGACAAGATCAGACACAAGTCGCTCTGTTGTTGTTTCGTGTTTGTTCTTTGGTCGCTTGTGGATTTACACCAACCAGCCCAATCTATTACTTCAGACATTTTGTCAAATCGTCGCCCAAGAGGCACTCACTAGCACCAATTTGTCAGTTTCCTCTATTTTAGCTCGTAATAACTCTTGATACCAATTTGATACTGATGGCATCATCATAAAATTACGTAGTCTGTGTATCGTCTGCGGACCGTAGCTGCTGTCCTTGCTGCACTCTTAGAACTCGCATTTAGTGAATTTGTCGTCCAGAAGGCTATCACAGGCGCCAACCTGCCAATTTCATCCGGCAATCTCCAGATATCTGGAAAGTCTCATGCTCGTTCCCACAGTTATACATCACGTCTTATTCTTTATCTTATGCGAATGCTCCCGGGCGTGTTATCGGTGTTGTTATCAGGTCGGGGCGCGAAAAGGGAATTGTTCGACTCAGATATGTCCTCCTCTCCCTGCCCAGATGTGTTCCTCCTCACGTACTCACGCACCACCCTGTAAACTTAGCTTCCTTGCGTAGTCCTCTGCTATCAGGTCAAGCCGGGTTTCAGAGGGGGTGTCCCTGAATGCTGCTCTTGCATCCGGGATATCCTGAATTCCGAAATCCCGGGTTCCCGTCCGTTTTTCTTATCCCGAAATCCCGGAATTTGCTCGAGAATATCCCGGGATTTCGGGATTCGGCATTTGCAGCACTGAAGTAACCCCTGAATTTTCTTTAAAAAAAATTTCCGGGATTTCAGGATTCGAGCGGAATACTGCAAAGCTACCGATGGCGCAATTGACCTCTTTCTGTTTTCCAATTCTAACCAGTTAGGAAGCACGTGGGAGGCGGGAGAGGAGCATAAGATCCCGCTCATGCGCTCGGACGAAAGAGAAATAGGTGGAATCCACCTCTTTCCTCGCGTCTGTTTTCCAACCAGCTCTGAAACACTTGGGAGGCAGGAGAGGAGGATAACAGCCCGCTCATACGCTCTGACGAAGGAGAAATAGGTGGATTGGGACGCAGAACGGTGGAATAATTTTGAGTTGTTTAATTTCTAGCACAGGCTTGAATGATCTACAGTTCTTTGTTCTTATCTGCATCCGAAGCGCCGTAATAGCGCACACATACTTCCTTGTTTGTGCGGTGCAGCGACGAGTCTTCGATATTTGATACCTGTGACGCACGCGATGGAGCTTCGTAAATTGCTTCCCGCATTCGAGGGGTATCGTCGGCGTCGAACGGCATCCGTGGCGCAGTGGTCGTAAACAAGCGAAAAACGAAAAAAAGAACGGCCCTGTGATCACTATAGGAGTCGGTTTGAACTCTACGATGAGCTCGGAAGCGAAAAATACTTGCCGCAAAGTCAGGCGATTCAACCTGCGCGTAGTTTTACTCATTGCATGCCGAAGATGGACTGTGCACTAGGTGCAGGAGATGTAGCAATATACTGAAAACTCTTAATGCCTCTACGAAAGGTCCCTAAGCACACGTCTCCTTCGACGTAGCATGAACCACACACTTGGTAAATAAACCAACTGGAGTTTCGACATTAAACATCCGGGAGCATTCATTTCCTGTTGTTTGTCAGGTTTTCATGTTTCGATTATTCAGTTGTGTAAGTCGGAGCTTAGTTTCGTCCAGTGTTAAATAAATCGAGTGTTGCTACATGTGACGACCGCGCATGAAAGCATAGAGCCACTTATTTGAGGACAACGTGAAACAGGCATCGTGAGTTCTTTTTTATACAAAGCTCCTAAGCTATACTAAAACACGAGGGAAACCATTAAGTTATGATGAATGTTTTAATTGACATGTAGAGACAGAGCGCTGAAGAGACATACACACACAAAAGTTGCTACACAAATGTTCTGTATGCGAGCTGTCTCGGTTTTATTTGGATTTCGAAATCCCGTCCCGCGATTCGTCCGGAACAATTCCGAAATCCCGGGAGTGAAAATATGACGCGGGATTCCCAACTCTACTCCACAAATATTGTGGAGCCCTGCTCAGTTCTCGAGTGAACGCTGCCGCCCTGTGGTCGCCGCAGTTACTGTACATTTAAAGCTAAACGAAAAGCTCTACAGAGCAAGGATACCAACGCACACCCAGGCGCGGTGTACACGTGCGTACGTTGTGCGTAGATCACCCGTAGGTCGAGTTGACATGCGCAGAACAGTCGACCTTCGCCCCACGGTGGCATACCGCGAAACCATAATGTCACTAGACCGCGATATATTAATAGCGTAAGTATTGCAGGTATTTCTATCCACAGAGCGGTTCGCACGAGGGAAAACCATGGGTCACCCGCTGACTTCGTGGGGAGGTTCCCAACCTTCGACGTGCATCATTGCCTCCACTTCCGGACATTAAGCGCGGAATGACATTCGAGCCACGGTAAGGTTGATCCCGATTATAGCCGGTTGCTTTTCGGAGGTGGCATGGGTTGAAGCAGTTCTACGTTGATGAGCACATTGGCTTGATCTTCTTTCAGGATTTTTCTGTTTGGTTTTCCTTTCTATAGCTGAGTTAAAAAAGGAGAAGCAGTACAGGTACAACTGAATTAACTTGTTGGAGGATCTCTCAAATATTATTTTTACTTCATCAACATCATCATCAACATCAACCTTGTTGGAGGCTTCTTCGCCGGTCGATGTTACATACATTGACATTCGCCGGTCGATACATTGACTATGATGATGAGAGAAAGTTTGCTGTTATAACTATATCGCTCGAGCGAAGTTAATTCTGGAGAGAAAGTAATTTCAAATACTGAACTGGTGTGTGTGACTGATATTATGGCACATCAGTAGTTTACTCAATATTTATTGTATTGAAATATACCTTGTTTCTTTTATTCTACAATATTTTTGTCGCTGCCATCATCGTCATTATCATACCTATTTTAGTAAGCATAGTGATGTAACTTCACGTGATGCTGGAGCATTTGTTCGTTTGAATAGTCTGAGCAAGATGTTGATAGTTCACAAGGACTCCAGTAGGTGTTAAACGTTAAAGGAAGGCTGCTTATAACAAGCAAGCGTGCCCCCGTGTGAAGAGTACTGCAAGACAGACAGTTGACACGGACGAACGGACAAACAGACAGATGACACAGACATGCCCCCATGTGGTCCCGAATTCGTCACCCATGGTATAAAAGAAGCTGTCTTGTCTCTGCACAATTGATTCACCACTGAAGAAGGAGCCTGATTGTCTCTGAAACCTCGGGAAACCTGTTTCGTGGTTTGTGGTTCGTGTTATCTCTCTATAACTTCCCAACCAGACACACCTGTGTCAGATATGTTCACATTCAACAATATTACTGTTGCTGTTAAGTGTGTGTGTGCGTGTGTGTTAAGTGTTGTTGTATTGCTGTTTTCGTTTCGTGTGCCCTGGCTCCTGACACCCGTGATTGAACGTGAGTGATAGAATGGATACACTGACTCGTCTATGTGCTTTCCCTCCTTGTTTGGAAATAAAAAATGTTTCGTACTCCTGCATATATTCAGTGAAAACACAGCCAGAGCACACAAGAAGAAGAAAAAAAAAACGTACTGTTCGCAAGTACATCGGACGCGTAGCGATTACTCGTGCGATCGGCTCGTGCATTCTAACTTAATGGTAATTTTTCACCATCAGCAATGGGGTACAGTATCGCCCTTGGCAATGAAACTCCACAATCATAATCACAAAATAAAGTTGTTGTTCAAGCGCAGCAGCGACAGTTACGTGAACAGGACAGAGCGACAAGGAAGAACAGATGCACAAAACAGCACTCTTTGTGTGCACTTGTTCTTCCTTGTCCTTCTGTTCCATTCACGTAACAGTCGTTGCAGCGATTGAACCATCACCAGTATTCATGGAATACCAACTGGACCAAAGCAAAGCGCTGTTGAACGTAATGAATGACAATAGTGAGTTTTAGTATATCGTACGCCATCGCACTTGCGTACGTAAGGGATAGCGTTGGTGGTTCTGCGCACGCGCAAGACACGAGCAGAGGTTTGCGCACTGCGCAGAACCACCACGCTATCCCTTACGTACGCAAAGGCGGCAGCGTACTTTTGTACTAAAACTCACTAATATTTCCACAAACTTGTACATGGCACAGCGCGTTTTATGTCATGCTCAATGTTCAAGAGCGTGAGGCCTGAAGATATTCAACAACTGCTACGTGTGTGGTCATTTCTGAGTACGGCAACGTAGCACTAACGTAACGTAGATGAAAGATCTGATATCTAAAAAGTTTTGCAACTTACCCCCGTCTGCGTCGCAGATAAGTACCAGCTGAGCCCCTTCGTCGTAAGGTCCAATCACGCCATGAAGAGGCTTGCCCGTTTCGTCTCGTATAATAGCGTCCTTCGGTGGAACTGCGAACAAGAAGAGACTATAAATCATTTCATGCCGCGAGACTGTCGAGGTATACCACACTATGCAGCGCAGGTATGCGGTACAAATAGCGTGTAGTATACAATAAGTTAGCTCCAGGCAAGATCTGCATAAGATGTGTGCAACAGCGTTTCACGTCAAATAATTTATCATGCCAGTATGTGTTTTAATATTTATTGTCATAATTTGGAGGGAGAACACGGTCAACCGTGAAAAAGAAAGCTGCGAAAATCATCAGTAGAGAAAACAAAGCAACTGCACTGCTCGAGGACGTCTTTGCAATAGAGGACCTCGGAAATGCGTCGAGGGGCTTTGCGGCGCGTGGAACCGTGGAAATTTATTGTCGTGCGAGTAGCAGGAAGATTCCAAACTATTTGGACAATTGTTTACACAGTGAAGATAAACAAAAATGGAGCGCGAGGCCAGCGTTGGAGGAAGTATTCATTCGTCCCCACGACAGTAAGCACTGCAGTCGCGAGGAGTACGGCAGTTGTGGAAATATTTTGGGTTTGTCGAAACTGCTATATGAGTAAAATTGTGCACCACAAAATTTTACGTATGGTCTAGGATAGCACCGTGTTTTGACGTTACAAAAGAGCTGTTGCCGACTGGAGCTCTTCCAAAGTGACGCATTTTGGAATATATCGGCCGATAAGTAGTGTTGTACCCGTACATACGTTAAGCAATTCATCAGCAGAATTCCGCTCAGATGTGTTGTAATACCACAGATGTGAGCCTCACAAGTAGTTACGCGCTGCTATCAATTAGCTAGACACAACGTTCACTTACATATTACCTTTACGTAACAGAGAAGAATCGAGTCATCATTAAGCACCTTCCTAGCCATGTGCCTTTACATAATCTCAATATTTTTCGTAAATACCATCATGATCGTAATTATATCGAATATGTACAGGGGGGGGGGGTGCAGATAAAGTAGCCCCACATTTTCGCAGATAGCGCGTTCCGTGCATACCGTACGAACTTCCGGCGGCGCACGATGGTGCATTTATGCGATGCAAATCGAGAAAAAAAATCGTGGTAACCAAGCTTTGCACAATCAAATCGTTAGCAACGCGAACTTTGCTCTGTGTATTTCCAGTGGGACATGGCAGCGGACCACAGTTGCATCGCCCTACCGCTGGGGGGTGCCACTCACGCAGAAACAAAACGAGGCCTGGTACGCCTAGCCGTAGCTAGACGCAACTCTGCCGTGACCGCCACATTGACTTCTGCATAGGAAAATCGGGATGCACGGAGAGCAACGTTTGCATGGATGACTTTTTTGTTACGTAGAGTTTGGTTACTACGATTTTATTGTTCGTTTTCATCCGAGAAAGCGCCACCGGAAGTTCATGCGGTGACGCCATACGTGCAAAAATATGGGGCTACTTTATTCGCTCCTACCCTGTATTTGAGCAAGTACGTGAAGGACTGTTGGGAAACTCACTCGCCACATGGCTCGACGCTTGAGGTACATAACCATCTGCACACTTTACAGTCGTAACCTATGCAACTTCTGTTAGCAGGTACAGACATATGAGGTGCCAGCACCTCGTGCGCGGTATTCGCACATATCGCGAGACGTCGCAAGAATTATGGGGGGGGGGGGGGGGGGGGTGCCTCTTCCGAGCGTTCTGAATGCCAGCGTGGCGGCATGCTGCTCGGGGAAGATCATGCGTCCTGGGCCGACTTCACAGGGAAGTGTGCCGACATTTGTCTTACAGCGTCTGAGGAGGACCCAAGGAAAACACCTAGACAGCACAGCAGGCGCCCGGATTTGAACCCGGGTTACCTTCCGGTCTCGGCGCAGATCTGCGAGTTAGTGCACGACAATGTTTAGTGATCCAAAGGTTGCGGGTTCGATCACAGCCGAGAAGGCCAGCAACTTGGTGGTAGGGGACCAGTTGCTTAGACACGTCGTCTTCCGCAAGGGACGTTAAAGCACGCTAAAGATTGAGAATGAAAATTCCGCAAAATTAATACGCAGACGAAGCACTGCGGCTCGGTACGAAACGAGATGCGACAGAACGATCCCAACGCTCAAAGGGGTGGTGACACACGGGTAAATGTGAAAGACGGTTAGTTTCATGAATGTCAACCTGCGTTCCAAGCACTAGAGCAAAAGGGGCAATAGACGCAAAGAAATCAGGCACCACGAATACCGATACTGATGTATCACCGATGAGCAACTCGCTGCCTCATAGTGTTGAACCATAGCCTCCTATACACTACCGCCCATGCCTGCCCAATGATTTCGAAGCACACAGGCGCCGGTCGTCCACAATAGTGGCGCTAGCTTCATAGGTTGGTGATAGTTACCTCGATGCGATATCAGCAGTATCGGTTATGACGCCGTCCTCAAACGAACTTGGAGATGGGGCGAGAAAGTGTCATCATTATCACCTTTGTTTAATCGCACGAGAGCAAGAACTGGAAATACGGCTAACAGTTTGCAAAGACGTAAAGAAGAACACATTCTCGTGAAATATTTTACATGAAACGCCGGGGGAGCTTTCATGCTGTTAGCGCCGCTTTCGTAACCAGCGCCGGATGGGCTGCGGAATTGACGTCTCGGAAGTGACGCCACGACAGCCAGCCATTGTGATTGGATGTCTTCGGAGGAGGAGCCAAGTGATGGATAGGTTGCGTCTGAAGGTTGCGAGAAGAATCGTTCGTGGGGCGATCCGTGCTGGCACCTCTAGCAACCGGGTTGCCCAAATGGTTCTCACGGCGCAACCTGGTTGCGCGCCACGAAGGTTGCATCGTCTGAATCGACCCTCAGATACGGAAGGCACGATGATTTCAAACACTGGCTTTCCGACGCTACCAGTGGCTACCCAAGCGGCATTTCTCCATAGCTACGGCCGCCGAAAGCACGGTAGTAATTGGGGAACTCAAATCAGGCTTTATTTCTAGGTGGTGTTGGCCCAACACCGTCTTTAGATAAAGAAAACCTGCCTAATGCCTCCTCTTCCTCCTTCATCCTCGTGGCCGCAGGCAGATCTGGGGGATGGAGGGGGGTCCGGATGTCTTTACGCCCCCTCAATTTCCCTCCCTACATATAGTTGCAATTGACCTTAGGCAGTGTAGTAGGATGGTGTCCAAGGCAGGACCCCACCCCCACACTTCAGAAAAATCCTGGATCCGCCGCTGCTCATGGCCATGTAGAGCCGGGATGTCATCTGCTTTCCTAGATCTCCGCCGCCAATTTCAAACACAAGCCTTCTGTGTCTACCAGTGGCTGCGGCTGATGCGGCTTGTCACCATAGCTAGGACTGTAGCTGAAGATGACGATGATTTGATGATGGGTTGATGATGACCAGAATATAGGAAGTGGAGTGGTCAAGCTGGGTGGTTTTGTGCGTCTTCCGACTAGAAGCCCGAGTTGGGCATGAGTCATTCTAGAGGCATCCAAGGCAGCCTCGTTACGCAAAGGCCAACAACGGCAAGGTGTTACCATCACTACCACCACGACCACTGTCTCCATAGCTACGGACGCCGAAGCACAGTCGTGATTGGCGTACCTGTGGTGACTATGCCACGTCGTTTACAGCGTCGGCGTCCGCTCGTTCCTTCTCGTTTAAAGGGACAATTCGCATCCGTCCCCGTCGATTCCAAAACTATAGTGCCGCTTTACTCCGCGTTCATCACTAATAATAACGCCGAAAATCCGACGCGAATTGTGGGTGCTGTTCCGGTTCCGGGGGCGCTGTTCTTGGTTCACACCGTTGCATTTTCATGCGTTACGGATGCGGCGCGGCGCGGTTTTCATTGCAACGAAGCACGGCGAACCGAAAAGCAGACGCACCGCTAGAGTTGAGCTCCACCAAACTCCATGCGGTACGGTTACCTCCGGCTATGCAGCTGACCAACGAGCGAAGGCGCACCGCGCAAGCCCATCACTGCTGCGATGTCGCCGTTGCTTTTCCAACATAGATGCCCCCGTTGAAAGCACGTTGGCGAAATCATCAGTTATTTCATGTTCAACAGTTGCTGCCTGCGTCGATCCCGTCGCATGAATGTGTGTATGAGTGAGCAAAAATGTAAGAGTGAAAGGAGGATGAATGAGAAAGAGTGGCTGGTTTGTCCCTTCAGATCACGCACCCTTGGAAGTCGCTGAGAAGGCGTGTTAGCTTAGCTGAATTGGTAGAGCCGTGGACCGGCAATCCAGAAGATGTGGGTTCGAGTCCTACAGCTGGCTAACCTTTTCAGTGACTTTCATCTTTCATCGTTAATTTCTTAGGCAAATTGAGGCTTTGTATGTATTTGTCCCTTCTATGATTGTTCCAGCCTCAGAACATCAGTTCTTTCCTGTTCAACAGTTGCCGCCTGCGTCGATCCCGTCGCATGAATGTGTGTATGAGTGCGCAAAAATTTAAGAGTGAAAGGAGGATGAATGAGAGAGAGTGGCTGGTTTGTCCCTTCAGATGACGCACCCTTGGAAGTCGCTGAGAAGGCGTGTTAGCTTAGCTCAATTGGTAGAGCCCTGGACCGGCAATCCAGAAGATGTGGGTTCGAGTCCTACAGCTGGCTAACCTTTTCAGTGACTTTCATCTTCCATCGTTAAGAAGCTCTAGTTGCTCCGTATGCCGCAGATATGCTTCAATACAACTCAAGTTTCGCCGACAACATCACTGTTGCCCGTTCATGGCTGTCTGTGGAATGGAGGCGTGGTGCAGTGGAGGCGTGATTGGTGAAAACACATGCGTTTTCCGCATGAAGAACGCATGTGTGTGAACAGCGTGTCATACGACAACCGCCTCCACACTGTATCCGTACCGTAACCGCAATGGAGAGAAGTTGCAGTGTGAACCAGGCATAACACATTGCAAAAGCAGACGACGCCATATTGAGAATATTCCGGGATTCTCTCTCTGTAAACGTCATCCGAACAAGGTCAATCAGTGAGCGCCCCTTGGCGCGGACGAGACGAACCAGGGAGCGACTGGAGGGGACCTCGGTAGCCTTGACGACCGACAGGCGGACGGGCGAGCCGGAATACTAGGGGACGGCTTCTGATCTGTGATCGACTTGGCGCAATGTTGTTTCTGGTTAGCGTCGGACGTGTTCGTACTGCCAGGAGCGTAACACCGTGTTCCACGCAACATGATCACGTCAGAACTCACACTGGTAAGAGAAAGCCTGCGTATTTACCGAGGACTTTTCACTTACTATATTGCGATGCGAACGCCAAGCAGATGACCTCGGAGACAGTCGCCTGCGCTGCGCTCCCATTCGTGTGCCTGGCTTAGGTCATCATGGTGTTAGCTGCAGGAGGGGTGCTAATCTTTAAAGCTCGTTTATTTAATATGTAAGCTGTTTTCGGAAGAGAAACTTGTTGACTGACTTTGGAGAGAAAAAGTTGACTGTGAAGCGGTGACGAACATTACCATATCGGTCTCGTACATACGTTCCCGGATGCGATAGTCCCTTTAAGCCATCACGATGAGGTAGGTGGCGTTGGGCGAGCTCGTGAGAGACCATGTGCCTTCGAGAACAAATAGGAACGACCCGATGCGTCGGGTCCTCGTTGGCGCGCGGCGCACGTTTCAGCGTGCGGTTGAAATGCTCTATGGTTCCGTTGACTCATGGTACGTACGCTATAGCCAGGAAGCAGCCACCAAGGATTCGTCAACCAAGGATTCGTCGGCGACGTCGGAGACGTCGGCAAGGAGTCGGGACGAGAATTGTCGACGCCGGTCGGTGGTAATGGCACCCGGGAAACCAAGGCGAGCCACCCGTGCATGGAAGATAGGTTAAAGATGTGGTTTCGATCGCTGTGTCTTTGATGGGTAGCGCATGAATCGATCTGGTTCGTTGGTTTAAAAAAGAAAATTATCGAGATAAATCGATCTATGCAGGTGAAATGTATGTGTCGCCTCAAGAATGCAGAAGGAGTCCAATAGGGCCCAGATGTACGCGGCGAAAACGTGCGTTGATGCTCGAGAAACGCAATGAAAGCGATGCCGTATGCAGATAAATGTTGAACATGACAGAACTGATGTTCTGAGGCTGGAACAACATAGAAGGGACAATTACATACAAGGCCTCAAGTTGCCTAAGAAATTAACGATGAAAGATGAAAGTCACTGAAAAGGTTAGCCAGCTCTAGGACTCGAACCCACATCTTCTCGATCACCGGTCCAGGGCTCCACTAATTGAGCTAAGCTAACACGCCTTCTCCATGGAAGTCGCTGAGAAGGCGTGTTAGCTTAGCTCAATTGGTAGAGCCCTGGACCGGTAATCCAGAAGATGTGGGTTTGAGTCCTACAGCTGGCTAACCTTTTCAGTGACTTTCATCTTTCATCGCAGATAAATGTTTGAGCGCCGCAGGCAAAGCAGACGTGAGCCTACCGACGGACGCCCCGGTTCATGGAAGGCGAGGTGACGAGGCGTTTTGTGGTCCTTATGCCGGGGCGGTATGGTGAATAGCAAATACGAATGACCTAGCGTCGAAAATATCACGGTACAAGTTGGCGTGGGACGTCAGTGCAGGTGTCACATATCGTAACGCTGGGCGTACCGGGCAACGGCATTCGTCTTTTGTCGAGAGAGGGGAAGATCCAAGCATAGTGCGTATGTCCGGGTCTCCAGGACACCCTCCTGCACTTGGGTGAGGGCCGTGTAGTACGAGCGCGGAGGCAAACGTGCGGGTTATGTTAGGAACCTGAACGCGAGAGAAGTCATCCCCGACAATGCTATCGGCACCAGGAATGTGTCGAATGTCAGTGTCGTGTTCTGCGATGAATGCGAGGTGCCCCGTGAAGATGTGACGAGGTATGTGCAAGTGAGGATGTGCCTGTTGACGAGGTATATCGTCAGCAGCTCACGGCCGAAAGTGCTGTATCGCGTTCCGGCGGACTTTATGGTTTTCGAGACGAAACCCAGAGGCTGTAGCTGGCTGTCGCGCGCTACATGATGGAGGGCCGCGCGAACTCCGTCAGAAGAGGCATGTACGAAGAGTATACGGTTGGAGTGAGCAAGGAGGGCAGCATAGGTGATGGCGTATTTGATTCGATCGAATGCCAGGTTTGCCGACGAGGTCCAGCCGAGCGTTTTGCAGGAGGCACCCAAGAGAAGGGAGCAGAGCGCTTGGATTGCTGGGCGCAATGTGGACGAAGCCGCGATGAACATTTGCCAAGCCCAAGGACTCTTGTACCTTGTGTCGGGTGATGGGGTGGGGAAAATTGTCGATTGCTTTTGTCTTCTGGTGTAGGCGGGTGTTTCCGGCAGCGTCAACGGGATAGTCGAGGAAGTTTAGTTCGGTGAGACCCGACCCCTTATCCAGTGGTGGTGGTGGTGGTGGCGAAAACCGGCTTGCCATTGTTGGCCTCACGAATGTGGGCCCCGTCACGACTGTAGCCAGTCCTGATATCATTCCTCACACGTCGCCTATAGCAATCGGTTGACAGTGGAGATAGAAATTTCATAGTTCACTGAAGGAACATTCATTATTCCTTCATGCATTAAAACGTTCGTTGTTGAGGGGATGTTTACTAATAGCAGGTAGAAGGCTGGCGAGTACGTTATCCGTTTTCAACACCGACCGTTGAGAGCGATCAGCTCCCGTGGCATAGTGGTTAGAATGATCTCTTTCCACGCCGATCCTGGGAGGTGACGCGAGTTCGAATCCCCACACCGGCTATGCTGTCTGGGGTTTTCCGGCAGGCTTTCCAGACGAATGTCGGCGCAGTTCCCCCTGAAGTCGGCCCAGGACGTATACTAACCCCGCTGTCCCGCACTCCTTCCTGCTGTGTTCTCTCTCCATCTGTTCACGTCTGTACGCCGCTCATAGCCACAGTTGCTTCGCGGCACTAGTTCGGAGCGAAAAAAGTTGTGACCGTATATTGCTTCATGCAGTCTGCAGCTTGGTTGCGGTACTCTTCGGCAAAACGTTCGTGTTCTCTGAGCCCTGGGCCTTTTCCTGGGCACGAATAAACTATCCTACCTCATCAAACGACCGACTGGTCATTGTTCACGATCGGCATCCTAGCTGATCTGCTAGCTGGCCTGTTGTAAAGCTGCGTTGACTGCCGCTGTTTAAACAAGACGCGTACACAACATTTCTTGGCGGCTCATTTCACATGTCCGACTGTTGTTGTAGAAGTTTTTCCAGATGGTCCAGGAGAACCAAGGAACTGAGACGGCCAAAACGAGATCACAGGTTAGGCGTAAAAAGACGCAAAAGCAGCAAAACGATGTTGACCTTGGTATCGACACTGGCGGGGCGCGGTACTCCAATCCTCATAGTTTGGGGAAAGGATGACTGAAAAGGCTATGGTGAATGGAGAGACAACAGAATGGTTTGCTGATAATAATTGGCTGATAGGAACCTGCATAACCAAAAGATGAAGGCTATTACGCTGGTTGAATGGAAAGTCAAATTTCGACGGGGATAGGTTGCATGACAAGCGTATTTCCCAGGGTATAGCACTCGCGTTACACGTTGTAAAAAGTGTCCCAAAAAGGCAATGCGGAATTTTTCCTGGAACAGACTCTAAGGCGATATCTTACTACCTCTAGCCTCAAGCCTTGGTCCAGTCGTAAATTGTTCATTAATAGATTGATGAACTCGCTCTGAGAGACTATCTTATGTACCGAGGTATTTCTGACCGTATCCATGTATTTCCACGCTTGTGTCTGCCTCGCAGTCCTATACAAGACAGGAGTAAATTGGGGAGTAATTACAGTTTCAAGTCCCCTAGATTTCACTCGTTACCCATTTTAATCCCCTGGCCCCAAAATTTACTCCCCAGCACGGCAAAGAGTCGCCTACGCCTCGCATAAACTTTTTGGTCCTGAATGGGACAAATGACTGTGGGATGCATCTGGTCCCCAAAGGGAACGAAATAACACCTTTTTCTTCTTCGACCTTTTTCACCTTTTCCGAGAGTAGGGGAGGGGCATATGTTTAATGCTGAAAGAAAAAAAAAAAGAAGGGAAAGGTTAGTCATGATGTAGGCTTGCTATTCCCAAAAACAAACACAAACAAACAAATGGGTATTACAAGCATTGAAGGTTGACGAATGCTTGCAAGAAAAGTGGCTATAGGCTCTAACAATGAATTTGAGAGTAATTACAGCTTCTAGTCCCGTCGATTGCGGTTACTGTCCGATTTAGTCGCCTGCGACTCCGCAGCACTCCCCTTTGCTCCCCAGCAATAAACTTTCCATAAACTTCCCCGCATTCGATCCCGCAAGGAACTAATAGGTGTGGAAAAACTATGGGCCTTTTTTTTTCTACCTCGGAGTATACAGCACTTTTGCCGCAGGCTCTGATGAGGCGAAAAGACGGCATTTGTACTCTTAGAGATTTGTTTCGCCAATCTTGGTTGCAGGTACGGATATTTACATGGGTACACGCGGACAAGTTATTCCAGGAGTCGGTTCCCTCCGTTATTCGATCAGCTTCAGTTCTTGGAAGTGTACTGCATCGTTATCGTTGCATGATGACCAGGTTATTTGTGCATATTCCGACCATTTTCTGCCATTGCTTTTTGCGCTAAGGAAGAACAAGCCCATTAATTAGAGCTGTCAGCGCTGACACTGGACTGGAGAAGGCTCTTCATGTGTAGCGCACCAGATATAAAAAGATGACGAGGAATAGAGTAGATAATAATAATTGGCAGTAGATTTACATGTAAGGTGAGTCAGCCTTTCCTTGTATGGCACCATCCTGCGCATGTCGCAGGGTAGGACAGCGGATAGTTTTACCACCTGAAGTGCGCCGGAAATGTCTGACAGACGGTGCAGGAAGCAATGTTTAAAAACTATAATTTTATACTTTAAAAGCGATAAAAACCCCCGTCCCGGGAAACAAACAAAAGGACGACACAACACACAGCACAGTGTTGTGTCGTCCTTTTGTTTGTTTCCCGGCACGGGGGTCTTTATCGATTTTAAAGTATGAAATGCTGAACAGCCCAATTTTTAACAATTTTCGAAGCAATGTTTACTGAGGGTGACTGAACACTAGCGCCTTCTGTGCAGAGGGAGCTAGTATTGAGTATTGAAGTATTACGTACTGCGGCTAAGTGGTCTGGGGTAGCCTTTGTCGTGACTTTAATCCCCCCTTTTTTTTTCTTTTTCTATCACATCACATCACATTGAGGCACCCTATCTTTACCTCTCTACCAGCACCGTGCGGAGGACAGGAATAAGTGACGCTTCTTCTTTTTTGCTTGGGGACTTTGCATGAAACAAGTTGTATGACAGTTTGTCACAGTATAATGGACGATTTCAAGTACAGTAAAACCTCCAAAGTCGGACACCTCCCTACCTCGGACAACTTCCCATGTCTGACGAGATCTCATTTCAGGGGCGGGCTCGCATGAAAATACATGGGGATGAATTTCTCTATGTCGGATACCTCCCTATCCCGGAAGTAGGACAGGGTTTTCCCAGCCAAGTCGGACAGAAACCTGGCCAAATTATCTCAATCTCAACCTATCTTTGCATCGAAAAGACCAAAAATGAGCCAGTGTCCTTGACTTTCACTTTTTTTTTCCTATAATGGTCTCAGCATTTTATGGTTTTAGTTTTTGAATAAAAAAAAAGGTACTGTCAGTGTACATTGTAACTATTCTTTATTGTGAGCATTTGTATTCGGCTTGACTAGCCTTTGCACGTCCACTGGGAATCAAAAGTGGGCTGACGCTTCAGAGACAAGTGCTTGAGCTTAATCCTAATTGGATTTAAACTTTCGAGCAAGCAGCACGCTGCTCGAAAAACTCCAAAGGTACTGCCATTGAGTGTAAGCCGCGCGGAATTTAATCTACCAAAATCAGAATTAATTATCAGTGAAGAATGGGTAGAGAGGCACCAGGTATCACTAATGACCATGAATTGAAGAAGGGGGACATTTCTGAAAATACAGCTGTGTTCATTTCCATTTTTCGTTTCCCTTGTATTCTGTAACTCGGACACCACCCAAAGTAGCACACATTTCGCCTGCATTGCGGGTGTCTACGATAGGGAGGTTTCACTGTACAGGAAAGACATGACATCCTTAGCGGCTTAATCTTTGGAATTCCTTCCTAAACAATGCGCCACAGAAGAAATTTTCGATGTCAACTAAGTTCAGATTACTGAAGATGCAGCATCAACTCTACGTAATTAGATCGAAAGAAGCTCGTCTCGAGTTCCGCCTCCTCATCTACGTAATTAGGAAAAAAATGCCAGTCGCGCTCTATGCTGCAGTAGCGCGGTGCAGAGCCCAGAGCCTATGTGCAGTTTTGAGCTTCACACGGCATGAGGGGCAGGTGATGCTTGGGCGCCCTATTGAATGTAGATGAAATATAATCGATATAACACATGTTTCTGATCCTGTAAGCTACTCTTAGCAGCTAAGCGTTTAACGCATTGGATAAGCAGATGACTTTGTTGCTTAACGCGAGACAATAGCTAAAATTATCGAGGGTTCGCCCGGGTGCGGCTAGCTGTTCCAAAACTCAGGATATTAAAATAAGACACTAATCATTTTCTGAGTATTTTGTGAGCGTCGTTCGCGAGTCTAAAATGATGCGGAAATAACATTCACACATGGGTTCTTCCCCTTCACCATGATGATCAACAAAGCATGCCAGTGTGTGAGAGTTTCGCAACTCTGGAAGTAGGTTTCCAACTTCTATACGACTGCAAGGCAAAGCCTACCTTTTTACTGCCTGGTGCCTACTACCGGGGCCTGCACACGAACGCCTTTGTTACAGTCATGTACATAGTCTTCATCCAGGGCCTATACAATGAGTACCATCACTTAACTGGCTTTTCTCCAGCTGGATCCCGTGCTTCGAAACTGAACAGGAACTTTGCTTTTCCATTCGAAGCACGCAGGCTGTGCGCTTTAAGTGCCAATATCAGCAAAAATTGCGGGCCTTGAAAATTAATGCCTCTGCAGAAGCGAGCAGAACTGCGAGTGAAACATGAGATACCCTAAATATCCCCCTGGGCCGGCGATTTTTCAGCCTTTCGTAATTTGAAAAATATGTCGTCAGCTTTCCTTTCCCGAAGAAACAAATACGTGCTGCTTATTCACGCTATATGCACCACTGGGCTCGAACCGCCGTTCTAAATGAAGTCAGATTTAGATGGAAGACGGCTGCATTTAATCTAAAACAAGAAACATTACCTAACGATGTCCGGGTTCTGCGATGTGTTGTGGTGGGGCTTCTTGTAACCTTTCCGTATTTTGCCTTTACACAACATTATCATGATCAAGCATCCTTATAGACGGCATATTTTAGTAGATGTGTAACAACATAAGTTCATGTTATGCTTCGAGATTGTGCAAACGCAGCCTAATGAATATCGTGCACTGTGAACTTTTTTACACGTTTTTGGTGTAAATGAGTTGTCCCATGGCGCACACCTATTTGGTGTTGCCTTTACACCCCAATAAAGTGTGATTTTTAAAAGACCCTTTATAATGGGCTTTTAAAAACAAAAAACATCCTTAAAACAGGAGTATCCTATTGAAAACACCTTTTAGAATGGAGTTGTTTTCTGGCAAACACTGCAGGCTTCCAGCCTCCTCCAACTGCAAGTTCCATCGTACAACCTAAACCGGAGCGCAATGCGTCACAGGCACGCCTCGTTAGCTTGGTACCAACGTGAGTGCCGAAGTTTGACGATACCTGGGCACCCTCTCTTGGAGTAACGGATGGATCATATACTGAAATACAATCTGTTGGGGCACGTTCGCTAAGTGTAGTGGGGCGGTAAACGTTTGTAACGGTGAAGGGAATGCGTTTTTTGCAATTAACACGTGCGCCTGCAAAGAGTCAGAGATACCAGCTAAATTCCTAAGATCCTTCCATGCCAAATACTGTGTTTTGAACTCAGGTTGTCGTCTATACTGTGATTACTTGCTGAGCGGAGCTGTGAAACCAGCATGATTTTTCTTTCACTAATTAAAACACCATTTTTAACACCATATTCCCAGTTCAAATGGGGTGTAAAAATGTGTATTGGACGTAAACACATATTTCAACACCTCACTTTATACCCTTAATATCGACAGTGGATAAAATGTGGTGTATGCCGATATTACACCTTTAGTAATGCTCGCCTTGCACCCTTTGCTTCAGTCTGCCGGAGAGAAAAGGGTGTTTTTATAAGAATACACTTGGTTTTGCGTAAATAAAGGTGTAAAATGATTTACTGTGATGACAAAGCTACGAAACTGCTACGACACTACGCATACCCACTACGCTGTTCTAGTGTTCCTTTTCCTTTCTTTGTTTCTTTTTCTTTTCCGTTTCTTCCGTCTGGCTAAACTTTCCTTTCTTTTTTTCTCAATAAACATATACCCCCCCCTCCCCCCCTCACACGAAGCCACACACATGCGGCGTTGGTCATTGCAAACATTAAGAGGGGAGTGGTTTTTCAATTTCGCGATTTATCCACAAAGAACTCGATCAAGTTACGATTTCTGCATAGCGTTTTAGTGTATAATCTGTCCTCCAATGCATAGTTTATCTCCCAAACATGCCTTTTGTTCACTGAATCCTAATTACAAACCTCGTGTTTTATCTTGACTAGTCCTACATAAATAATGGGGTCCCAATACAGAAACAGCTGTCCAATGGCAACGTGTCACTCGCAGCGTTTGAGTCCTGAATCTTTGCAAAGTGACTAGTCTTTCTGTTTTCAATGTCGCATGCTCCATCATTACCGGATACAAACGACTTGAATGTGACGTTACCTATAACGGTGAGGTTAACGTTTCTGTGCTGCGTTCGCTGCCTGCTGTAATCGACCCGGCAACGGTACTCCCCGGCGTCGCTCTCGAGCACTGGGTCGATGCGGAGCACGGGAGGCACCGCGGTGACGTCGAAGTAGGCCCGCATGCCCAGGTCCTGGCCAGGAAAGTGGCGGGCCTTGCTGATGGGCTGGTCCCGGGCATCCAGGCTGTAGATAGGAATCCCGTAGTCACCGTGGTACCAGAGGATGAGCGACACGCCGTCTCCGCCTACGGGGATAGAGGTGTTGCAGGGAAGAAACGCCTTCCCGCCCACTGCTGCGGATACTTGAGGGGTCGCTGAAAAATGAACGGATCCACGTTAGGTGCAGGAATGACACCTTTGCACACGTTAAGCACCAATGACAAAAATAACTTTATTTAAATGATGATGACTGGTGAGATCTATAGCCCAGGGCGATACTCTACCCCAATGCTGCTGCTGCCGATGATGATTAGTGTTTTTCTGGCGTAAAAGCCATCGTACGCCAAATCTGTGACAATAAAACGTGAAAAAGCAAGAATAAAGTGAATGAATTAGAATCAACACATTATACGAAGAAAGTACAATAAACAGAAGAGTCTAAAAATCTGAAGTGACACCGCAAAACTTTTACACAGCTATATGTTGCTGGCGGTAATGCAGTAAAATATAATAGTGAGTCGCGCCTCACAAAGGCCTCCATACGTGGCCAGAACGTTTAGCAGTGCTTTCATGCAGATCGAACATTGGTGGGCTCGATTTGATCATGGTCGAATCGATGTTGACACAGTAAGAGGGCGAGAATCTACCTCATTTTGAGATACTGGAAGTGGGGTTGTTAAACGTTTCTGGTATGGGCAATGGAGAAGAATGTGCTCTAGATCTTGACCGATCACCACTGTGACAGCATCTTGCAGAGTCAACATGTAACGCCACTGAGCTGTAAGGGCCACATGAAGTGTCCCGAGGTCAAACAATGAGGCGTAATTATACGGAGGTATTTTCAATTCAGAATAGACATAGACAGCCTATGGCAAGCGAAACTGAAGCAGCAGTAGCAATAATAATAATAATAACAAAAACGTCGCTTCGTCGTTCGCTTTTGGCATAGTTGTCAAAATAGTTACGTGTAGCTTACGCTTTTACATATATTTGGAAATCGGGTTTTGTAACGTGTATTTAAAGGAAAGCAGTGCATGAGTCTTCCTGAACAAACGTGTGGTACGTGTTGTACACATGGAAAACGACACGTGTACGGTACAATCACCACTTGGGTGATATATTTATAGGTATACACATACATATTTTCATACTTGTATAGACGCGGACATTACGACGAGGTTGTATAAACTATTGGTGGCTGGCAGCTAAAGTATCTGCGATCACGTACAGTTCGCATTTGGTGTCCGCCCATTTCGTCGACAGCGTTTTATCGAATGATATTTCAACGAATGCCGCTTCACTCAACACGTCACCATGTGGCATGTACAAGACATGCAGAAATATTAGTGTTTCCGCACGATAACTTTGATATTTTACAGTTTATTGCCGATTTAATTGAACTGTGTCATGACAGTGTTCCTGACCATTGCTACGATGTATGTAGAGTATGGGTTCTCGAGAAAGTAAATTATGATCGGCAGCCCGCAGGCGGTTTCGGCACATGTGGTACCGCATGTGGACACGGGCCCCTTCTGTTGGGATTGCCATAAAGCGTATCCTGTATACGTATGTACGTACCCAGGATTGAATGGCGCCTTGTGGCTCGTTCCTACTCATGCGGTCGTGAGTACTACAGTACCGCTTGGGTACAGCTTACTTATATGACAAGCATCCCATTTCCCAGTCCGACCGGGAAATGGGAGGCAATTACATGAGCTACCTTTATAGAATGCTGGAAGCTCGTGTGATTACAAACACAGAACCAGGAAGGTATATCCGATACGTTTAAGGTACGTTACAAGAGTAGGCATATAACGTAGCGGAAATCGTAATTGCCTTCATTAATAGCGAGTTTTAGTATACCGTTAATAGCGTCACCGTCAAGTTACCGTACCTAGCGGAAAGAATAGCGGTTGTTAGCAGACCGCGACCGGTGGCCGGTAGTCTACCCTGTCCACCGCATCCTATCAGCAGATAACTTGCAGGGATGGGTAGTATTTAAATACATTCCAACTAAAATACTATTTAAAATATAAATACATGTATTTATATTTTGTATTTAAATACAAACTTGAAAAATGTATTTATAATTATATTTAAATACCAATTTTCAGGTATTGATTGTTGTAAATACTCTATAAATACTCCTAAATACAGTATATACTGACCCGGATCTTAGAGAAAGGATTGGGAAGACGGTAGAGTTTGGGGCGCAGTTATGCCGTGTTTCCGCTAACATGCGCACGCGACAAGTCATTTTAGAGGCAAGCTTCTCACTGTTGCTGCGGACAACGGTCGCGACTACCCAATTACCCTGTTGTACAAAGCACCCTCGTCAAATTTAATATAAGCGCTTGTTCATCGGAACCCCTGGAGAAGCTGTTCTCCTTAGCGAATCTCTATTGTATGGACGAACACAAGATGCCTAAAACTTGCACTCTTCGAGGGACTTTAAATATTAAAATCGCCATGATAATCTAATAAACAAATGCTATTGTTCGTTGCTGATTTGTTGTTATGAACATCGTTATTTCTGTAATTCCAGATGACATTTTCCTCACAGTATTTATGGTAGTAGTTACGGTATTTAAATGCTGTATTTATATTTTGTATTTAAATACTCATGTTGAAAAGTATTTATGAAGAGTATTTAAGTACCCCTTTCAACAAAGTATTTTCTATGTGTAATTAAATACTCAGAAAATATATTTATGCCCATCCCTGCACATAAGATTCTGAGTCGCGCTCTCTGTCATGCTCTCTGTCTGTTGGTTCCTGTAGGCAAGGTAATTTAACGGCGTTATCAGTGTTCTACTAACACTCGCTATTGGCAGCGTGCGTGACTCAGAATCTTATCCGTCGATTGGGCCCGGTAGACGCGAAAGCCCACCGGGCTTCCGGTAACGGTATACTGAAACCATCTAATCACCTGTAGATATACTACACCGTTTGGGATTTATTCCTCCGTCCCTTCAAGACAGCACAGTCATTAACAGTACACAATTTTCATTTTTATTTATGTCATCATCTTGCACTTTTTAGAGCACCCCTAAGTTCAAGTAATAACTAAAATAACACTTCTTCACGATGATATGAGCCTATTAAAAGTGGGCATGTTTTAGGGTCAAATATTCCACGGCAAGACGGAGAGATAAGGTGCAGGCAAGCTGCTAATGAAGCATGATAGCAGAACAAGGGGGACTTTCTGCGTTCGTGCCTCTCAGTTCTTCTGCCATGCTTCATATTCCATTGGGTTCACATTCGACTTCTTATTATTCTTATTATTACACTGAGTCAGAATTGTGAACATATAGCAGCGGAGTTCCACAACACTGCGCGAATCGCCTAATTAAAATGTCTCAAAAACTGATTCACGATATTAACTCAAATATCCGCGCATACGCGCGAATGACATCGCATTTTCTAAATTTACAACAGTGGAAATACGGACAGCACGTCCAGTCCAGAAAGGCTACATCTGCAAGAAGGAGAGATAATAAGGAATGGCTAATGAACTCCTTGTAGACCTTGGTGATGTTGAAGGCTTTCGTAACTTCCATTCCCTGCTTTGTTGGGCGCGTGACCTGGTATTCACATTACGCAGAAGGACACTGCGTCACCATTAGTCGACATGCCGCTTGAAATAAACTTGATCGCAGCCAGTGAGAGACCGCATATGCTCTCTGAGGCAATCGTTAATGCATGATTGAGGCGACACTCCACAGTGACCGACAAACAAGGCGCTGGAATCTCGCACACGACGTGCAATCGGCAGGCGATGAAACGGCAGTGGTGGTTTCTGAAGGCAGCGCAGCGTGTCACCCGTGTTCATTCTCAGCAGGAGCCGTTTATAGGGAGAGCGTGGTCATTAGGAGGAGCGCCACTTGAAGCGCATTACATGACGTCACGGCTGAACGTCCTCCCTCACCGTGCTGCCGACGCCATAGTGATCCAAAGCGTTGTTTAAGGCGCAAGGACGAAAGACATGTGTTGATTTCGTCCTTCGAGAGCTCTTCGTCCTCGAACTCCTGCAGTTAGTGTGGCGACACAGCTCTCTGAGAACCGGCGACTCCGGTCGATCAGATGATTCCGAACGGATTTCGCTTGAATTCAAGCTTTCTGGGCGGTGCAACAATCGCTCTGACGTCAAAACAGGCTGTGCCCACGAGATGTCGTCAAAATGTTAAAGAATGGCTAAACTCTCCCCATAAACGACCGCAACAACAACAACTCTATTTCAGGATGATGGGTGGGGAGTTTCATCGCCGGGGGCGATACTCTACCCCATTGCTGCAAACGACTGCGAAGTGCCAGGACACTGCGTAAGGCAACAGCGCTATACACAAGGAGGCATAGTGTGGATGCACGGGATAGGGTATCTTCTCGAGGTGACATCATTGCCGTTGCAGTTTTTCTAGCCCATTGTATGTCAAGGATAAGAGCCTGTGGCCAGGTGCACTGCTTCCCAGAGGTTGTCTATTTGCCTATAGAAACTGTGCGCCATAGTACACTAGCGCGGCCGTTTCGCTGATCACAGAACACGGCTATCCCTGCTCTTCTTTCTCACGGCTTCTTCTGCCGACTTGGAATGCAGGGCTGTTCAGCTTTTTCGTTTCTGCGCCTGAACAGGTCCTGTGGAGTTTAAGATGAGCGCATTGGCCAAAGAAGTGTGTCTGGTTATTGTAAATGAACTTCAGAAACTCCGCCTCTTAAAGGAAACCGTAGAGCCTGTCTCAGGAAGAAGAAAGAAACGTAACGAGAAGACGCATGCTGGCTTGACGTGAGCCTCTCATATCTGACCACTTTTTCTTGGATAATATCGATCGAAAACTGGTGACGATAACGGTTCCCAAGTGCACGATAAGCCAATCGCGCTATGTCTTGCGTCTGAGTGATATCACCATTGCTGAGCTTGGATTTGGCAGCTCCCTTCATCATATCATTTCCGTAAGGTGTTCCCGACGTCCTAAAACTCCATAATAACGCCGGAGATGTATTAGGACCCGATTCCGAATACAGCCTGTCTAATAATACGATTCGCATAACGCGGCTTTCAGCTATCATTGGTATAGGGTTTCAAACCTGCTGGGTCCCCTTCTGCTAGGCAAGTTTCAAAGTCACGCATATTTCCACTTCATACTTCCACTGCAGACTTCATGCATACGTTCACTCAGAAAAAAAAAGAAAAAAAAAGAAACTTCGAGGAGACCTAGTGCAGTGCACGCATTGCCTGAGCTGTGCAGAGAATGCTCGTTGTCGCTAACTGTCCTGTCATTCGCATAGCGTGCGTCATTGATTGATGCACTTCCTAGGCTATGTGTGATTAGGCTTCGCTACACACACACGCAAACACATTACCAGCGTAAGGAAAGGACGATAGCGTTGCTGCCCCCCTCCTCCCTAGTTTTGTACTGTTGGTATTCGCAATGATCTGCACGGCAATATTTCTTACCCGTGTAAAATGAAAGGCACGTCGATGAGCGAGGTTGACCAACAACGTTTCCATCCCGTAGACAAGAACCTGATGATGGTGGCGCCGTCATCGCGATCACACAGTTGACAAATGCATTTAAAGGAAAATCATAAGCTGCGGATTGGATTGTATACGAGTACCATAACGACAGAGAAATAGAGCAATCATAAATGAACTGAGCGAAGTAACCGAGCAACGCTACAGCAATTGTCATTCGTGATGTAAACAAAGCGTAACGAAGTTCTGACGTGACGTCTATTACATCGCACATACTGTGCCATAGCATTTTCCAGTTCGCAGTCATGTGCTCCGGAAAACCTTTGTACGAGTTCCTCCTCTCGTACATGTCACTATCGACAAAAAGATCACGTGCGAATCTAGGGTCTTAATGAAAAGTAACGGCACGTCAACTGCTGCCGCACTATGCATAATATGGCTTCAAGCGCGTTGCATGGTAGAACCCGTTTGGCTGACCTTTCCCCCGTTTTTTTTTTTCATTTCGTCTAATAAATATATCCCCGCCCCTCATGGTAGAAACGGCTGCGAGGAGTGACGCTTCAGTGAATGAAATACGGAACCGCGTTTCTTCAACTATACGCTCACAGCGAGAAGGAATAGCAACGTCGAAAATGAGACTGAAAAGAGAGACCGAACAAACAAACTTGCGGATACAACAAAAAGCCGTCTTCCCCTGTCGAGGAAAACTGAAGAGTGTGAACGCCTTATCCATCTCTATGCAAACCAGCAGCAGTTCCACGTGACTGCTATAGTACGCGCCGGGATAGCATTGGTAGTATGCATGACTGCCACGATATGACGATCCACAGCCGGTGTTGTTAGCACATACGTTTCTTTACTGTTTAAGACACAGCGGATCGCTCGCAGCGTTACTGCCCTGCTCGAGACCATGCTGCATTTGCACGCAATATTATGGTAACGCATTTACTTAATTACAGCAGTGGCGGCCTTCATGGACGTAATAATATTTCACCGTTGCTCTGGCTTGTTTCTAATTTTGCTGAACTGCTAATATTGTGTTTGGTTGGCTAATATATCTGGGGCATTAGTTCGCACCATTTAGGATCTATACATCGCTATTTTTTATAGAGTGTGACCATTGTTTTCAGTTATAGTTGTAGTAATGAGCACGGCCGGCGAAAGAAATTACGGGCCGAGGGGATGGGTCATGGCCGGGCCCCCTCCTCACGTCTCGATAACATAGTCCAAGTATTTCTTCTCTATATGATTACGACATAGGGTTTGGGTCGTGCGTGCCCCGATGTGGCCCGAGCCCCGGGGCGCAATCCCCAGCTGCCCCATCCTCTCGCCGTCCCTGGTAATGAGCCATGGTGTCATACTTTGGAAAGTCAGCATTTGAGTGTAAAATCACGCAGTGGAAGACTCCCAGATCAAGGTGACTAAAGAAGTTGAGGATGCAGGCATCCGCTGGAAAAGTTATGACTCTTCGTGTTTTGGGGGATGAGTGAACTCTTGCTACGACCTCCCGAAGAGCCTGATCAGACTGCCAGCGCCGCATTGCACTTGGAACCTACGCATAGAGTGCACGAACAAACATCCAGGACACCATTGAAGCCCTGGAAAACCTATCTCCATGATAACACAAGTCCTCACGTAGCCAACCGTTGGAAGGGATGGCGAGCTCGTTCATCAAGGGTTACACCATATTCCTATGCCTCTTTCACGTGTTTGTGGGTTTAAAAATGCTTCAAGGTACTCACGTAAAGTGGAAGACCCAGAGATGTGGTGAACGTATAGGTTGCAGCAAGAGCCTCAGGACTTTGGACTCTGGACTTAGGACTCAAGAACTTTGGTGCGCTTGGACAATACTATGCCAGTTGAAAGACTGCTACGGTTCAAAGATGATCAGGGGCTTAAGGCCGAGGACATGTGAAAAGCTTTTTCCTCGACACACATATATGGCATAAACATCAAGGGCTGCCGCGGGCAGTCTTACGAAAATGCTGCGTCCATGAGTACACTAGGTCTTCGAGAACCCTCGTCCCCCAAAACACAATGAGTCATCACTTTTCCAGCAGATGCCTGCGTCCTCAGCTTCTTGCGTCACCTTGACCTGGGAGTCTTCCACTACGTGATTTTACACTCAAATGATGACTTTCAAAAGTATGACACCATGGCTCATTACCAGGCAAGCAGAAAAATCCTCTGGCAACGTGGGTTCCTTGTTCAGCACACTCTCTGAATCAAGGAGGCAAAATGAGCCATCAGAGAGTGCTGGCTCGCTGCTGTTGCCTGTTTTGGTTTCCTTGAGCAGATATACTAGTTCTTTACAGCAGCCACGCACAGACACAAGGTGCTGGACGACCTCACCATAACGGTTTCCGACGACTGACTGCTCAGAAAAGCAGCCCGTTGCAGTACCGAAAAGAGTCACCGGTACGCGATGGTCCTGCTGAGCGGATCCTGTGGGAGCCTTAGTCAGGGGCTACTGTTTTTTCTCATAAGCGCTGGAAGCCATTCTAACAATCAAGATGAAATCACCGAAGTGTGCATTAAGGCCGGTGCTCTCATTGACACAATGTCAAGACTTGAACTGGGAATTTGTATATCGCATTTTGGGGTGACGTTAGACAGAGTGAACAAGACGTGCACAACGTTGATTGACCTGAATACGGAGTTTCCTTATTGAGATCGCTCAAAGTCTTTAGTTGAATGGTTGTGTTGTCGCTGGCTCCTGTATTTAGGATTTCCCTCTTATTTGGAATAGATAATCCACTACAACGTGTTTGCCTAACGTTGAATTACGAGTCATGTAGGACGCACGTGACCTATTCTGAAAATAAGGAACCTAGCGAAGTCACGACAGAGTCAATCCCATGAAGTGAGCTGTACATCCTTGCAATAGACACCATACAATATAGGCCTCAAACGCGGAATACAACAGAGAGTCCGTTTCGTGCGACTCACTTGGCCCCTTTTTGGCATCAGAAGGACTGCTCGTGGAGGAGCTCAGGGAGATCACAGAGAATCGCAGATGTGATCAGCCACTAAGGGTTTCGGAAGTCTTGATTATGATGGCTTTATTACTCCCTCTCTTCGAGCGAAGGGGGCCCATTTGGAAGAGAAGGATGCAAGGCGAACGGGCCCCGTTTCCCCACGAAGATAATGGCGCTTTCTCTTAGCAGGAAATTAGCTTTTTGTTCTCGATACGACATTGGCACAATTGGCTGCACTCATTTCCTGAAAACTTATCGTACACTCTATTCAGATTTTATGTTTGTACTGCTGGCGAACATACAGAAGAAATGCCGTAAGTCATCAGAAGAAGACCAGATTGCTAGATTGAGTTTATCGCAAACATTACCGATGGGAAGCCGTTCACTCTTACTGCACGTGTGATGAAAGTTGCAATTGCTCTAGCAGGCGGGTGATAGAGTAGTAAAAAGGGAGTATATTAAACTAGACAAACATTTTCTTTACGCTTGTCACCCACAGCACAACGAAGTGACGGACAAAGGGCTCAAAGGTGTTACGATTACGTAGTATAAGTTATTGCGCTACTTCAGCATAAGGAATCCCATGGCCGGTGAACATTAAGCGCCCCGAGGTCCGGAGTGAACCTAAAACCGGAACGAAGAAAAAAAACACGTTATTTCTTGGCAAACCGGAACAAAAAACGTAAACGTAAAAAAAAAGAAAAAGAAGAATAGAAAAGCATGTTATGCTTCGGAAGGGAACCGAACAAAAAATGTTTTCGGTTTAAGTGGAAAATTGAACTACTTGAACCTCAAGAACACATATCGAGAGGGCTCAAGTACACAATACATGGCATCCATCGGTGTTTGGGTAAGCAACACTAGCGTCGGCAGCGAACGCGCGTGTGGAGTGGCGCCTTTTTTGTGAGTCCTGCGATATCGTGAAAGCGCCAATTGAATTTGTGAGTGGTGAGAGAGTTTCGCCTCTGGCAATCATAGACACGACGTTCACTGTTAAGTGCAGAACGTTGTCCTCTCTACTGCGTGGAGTTTACTCAACTAAAGTACTTACAATTGGCAGGGCGGGCTCTAGGCATGAGCAGCTGGTGCGACCGCAACGGGCTTCGCGCCTTGATGGGGCCCGGAATTTCATTTCAATTCTAATCCTGAATTTAGAGATCATTTTGCTGGATGCGGCGCCGCAGGAACTATAACCCGGGCGAGCCTATCTGAGGTACTAAAACTATACAGTCACGGAGCTTGGACTAAACCTAAATAACTGCCAACGGCAAGGTTTTCATAGCAGGGCCCGGATCTTCAACTTTCACATAGCGATCGTTATCGTCATATTTAAAGTTCGCAAAGCCGCTGTGGTATATATGCTCGCGCAAAAGCTCGTGGCGAATCACGGGTCGAAAACGGAAACAATATTGCCAAAGGTAGCGACGGCGAACCCTTTCACCAACACCGTAATGGTAGCGTGCCGCAATGGTTTTGGCTTGGCTATATTTTGCACGTGCCGCAGTGTAAGACGTGCCGCGGATAATTTGTGCCCCCCCCCACCTGGTCGGTGAAAAGATAAATGAATTAATTGAATAATTTCGCCCACATCGGGTTCTTTCGATGTACGCCAGGAATCTCCGACACACGGTGCTAATCGTCACCGTGCATCAATCCGCAGTCCTACCCTGCGGCACGTGCAACATGTCGCCACACTGCGCAGACAAACCTAACGTGTAACATCACGGTACCATTGCCATTATGGGATACCGACAAGTTGGAGATCGGGCTACGGTATATACTCATCATAATCGGGCTCCGTGGATGTCTACGCTGCATATGATTGTCAGGTTGATTGAACTTAAAGGTTTCGCTGAGGAATTTCTTTCATAACATGAAAGCTCCCTTTGGACAGGATGTATGTGGGGCGAAGTGGAAAAACTTGCTACATCGCTCCAGTCCGCAGAAGAGGCGACGAAACTGTTGCATCGAGAGCGCAGCTCACGGTAGGGGACACCAACGGCGCTTGGCTGATTTGTTTCTTGGAGACTCCAAGATTCCGCGCCCTTCGCAGACGCATTGTCTCAGTCAATGGAGAAGGGAGCGGCAGCTGTTTGAAACGGAAGGTTTCTCCGCCGCAGTGTACATGGATCTCCGCTACCGTCTTCGTCTCACCATTGAGCAGAAATGCAGAGCCAGTACCTGCCTGGAGACGCGTCACATCACTGCGGAGCGAGGCTGACAGCGGCGCTGTTTCAGTATCAGTATAGCCATGGGGGATTCAGCGATACAAGCGTCAGCTGTGTGTGAACCAATGCAATGGTTATTATAACAAAACGGTTGAAATTATTCATCATCATACGGTGTCTATCGGCCAGTCCGGTTGTGCATCTCTAATGTCCGTCCATACCACCGAAGATACGAATACAGTGGACCAAATACGTCGCAACTTACAACCACATTTTACTGACATTAAGACGTACAGGGAAATGCTTCCTACTCAACGCAACACACCGGGTGGCGCCTTTCGACAAGCTACCCAAAGTTCTTTCCTGATTTGATAAACTCTATCTTCTTATCTGTAAGGGAGGCCGTAGGCACACTAACACACATATATGTATTTATTTACTTGAATCTTTATCGTCTCCATTACTGGGGGCACATGCCTATCTTTCGATTTGCCGATTATTTACGTAGAATGATACGGGGCCTGACACCCGCAGCCGGGGGCACGTGACGCAAGTTTTTCGCGGACGACCACGAGATCTCGGGTTGATCTGCTCTTTATAGCCGAGATACTGGACAATGAGCCGCGGCTTCCAAGGGACAAGAGGTTCTTGGAATTCCGGGAAGAGATGAAGCATCGTCATCCACAGCTACATACATCGGCACAAGCAGCTCTAGAGATTCCCGCTACGCAAGTCAGTGTGGAGCGAGCATCCTTCGCACTGAAATTCATTCTCTCGGATCAAAGGTCCAGTCTTTCCCAGAAAATAATTGACGAACTGCTGTTACTTAGGCAAATTGCATTGTAGGTATTTGTGCACGAACCTTACATCACAACAATGTGCACGAGCGCAAGACGGTATCGTTGTTTTTCTCTAAGCCACACGGTGTAGGACCTTGTAACCTCGAAAACATGGCTAGGAAACAAGCGAGCTGGTGAAGATGATGCATGATGTAAAACCCCGAGACTAGGGAACACGAAGGGTCAGACAAGGATCAAGGGTCGGCACGAATTCTCAAGAATTGTTCAAGAGTTGAATCTCATGTTTTTGTCTGTCCCTTCGTGTTCCCTAGTCTCGGGGTTTTACATCATGCACCTTGTAACCTCGCTCTTTTTTTCTCCCTCTGTTTGACATCTTGGACGGAATAAACGGGGTTATTTTCGATGCAGTCAATGCTCTTTACACCATGTGAAACTGAACCGTTTTCGAAGCGTTGTTGATTTACTCCAGAGCTGAACCGCAACAGAACCGTTTTCTTTGAACCGAAACGAAAACCGGGACGAAAAACGTTTCTGTTCGACACCCTGCCGGTGTCAGTAATCCTCAGCAGAAATCACGCTGTACGCACATACGTTTCTCAATTAGGGGACTTGCCATACGAAGCCATTCTGAACTCGACGGCATGAGTTTGCGAAGTCAAATGTAGGCTTTCTGGCAGTGTTGAACCAATATATTGTAAATAATGTGTATTGATAGTCTTTGCCGATTGTTGCAGCTTGTGTTATTTCGTGGTTTCCGCGTTCGCAGCTTGAGCTCTTAGAGAAAATGAATGACAGCCAGACCGAAAACATGTTGAATGAATAAATGAACCGCACGGAGAAACTTACACACGCTAACAGACCTTAAAATCTCGCAGGTCCGCGGGACACTTTCCTCATCCTCCTAATCCAACGTGTTCGCAGATGGTGCTGCAACGCCTTCAGCATTACTACCGTACTTTCCAATTGCTGGCTCAGACCACAAGAGCGACAATTTCTTCTAGTGTTGCCAGTCTTGCATTCTTCCCTTTTTGATAGAGGGACATTTGCATCCAAGTTTGAGAAGACGGAGAGGTCACGCTAAAAATGCTTCTTCGTGTCCGCTCATTTTTGTAGTTCGCCGCTCTCCTTCTTCCCTTGCTCTGTTTCCTCCTTTTGGCACGACTTCCTTTTTTCTGCTTTCCCGTTGGAAACAACGACAATAGAAAGAGCTGCACGCTTTCGAGGAACAAGGGCAAGGACAAACAGAGAGAAGAAAGAAATGCGCCTCAGAAATCTGTAACAGCAGCATCTAAATATAGGGCACTTTTGGAGGGCATGCAAAGGCGAGGCACGGGAAGCAAAATGATATATTACGCAGAGCGGGAACAAACGGAGCACGAAGACGAACAACGGTGCCCACGTGCAGCCAAACCAGCAATCCCTGCAAGCTACGCGGGAGATAACGTTTTCTCATTTTCTTCGAAATAAGCTGTATACTGTTTTACACTTCAAGTGACCTACTGCTCGGCGCCAGTTTGAATACGGGAAGTAAAAGGAACACGAAAAAAAAAAGAGAGAGTAAAGTTGCCGTACGACATGGAAGCTGTACTGCATTTTTTCTTTTCTTTCTTTCTTTTTTTTTTTTTTGACACACATGCATGATGTGTGCCCGGTGTAGCAACGATGTATAGGACGTGAAAAAGACCTCCACCGGTACATGCAAGGAATGATGAACAAAGTAGATGGGTTACACGCCAGCACGCTGTAGAAGTCGTCAGTGACCTGTAGATGATATTATTCTCAAGGTAATGTGCGGAATATAAAAATCCTATCTCGGTTATGGTAGGAGGATACACGTTTCTTGGACATAAAACTGCTCAAACTAGAAGCTCGAACGCAAGCAAAACTGCCACGCACCAAACTTGATCTATTAGAGTGCATGGACTCAAATGCCCAGCGCCTGGGTAGCAGCAGCATCAATAAGCTACCCAGTTTATTGGTGCTGGTGGTTGTGGCCCAGCTTATTAAAGTTTAACTGCACATCAGGTTCTATCGGATCACTTTGCTCTGACCGCTGAAGGGCGTCAGAGCGAAAGGGAATACAGCTCACAAGACTTCATTCTGGAGGGATGTACTGTGTCGGGCGGCCCACGCATGTTGAACCGTGGCGGTCCACTGAGAACAAAGGTAGCCAGGCGGGACAGTTGGCGACGTCCAACTCAGCTTTGTACTGTGTTTCTTATCCTACGTTTTTGTTTCGCTGAAAGATTTTGTTGGCCCATCGGGAACTTTCACGGCAAGATATATGACCAGTCCGGCCCATCCCCATGGTACCTCACAAGTTCCCAAAGGACTATGGTCAGCGTTGCCGGTGCAAGACAACACCAGAGTGCTTGCAATAACACAAGAAAAGAACTTGATATAACGACTTTGAATATTGCAATTCTGCTAACATAAGCATCGTAGTGTAGTATGTTCAGTTCCAGAACAGGACTACAACTTTCGCCGAAAGTGTGAAGATCACTTATGCGCAAGAAGACACGAGGGCTCTACGCGCTTAACTCTGTGCACACTAAACATCCGAGAGCGCCTCGATGTAAAAGTCGCTTATTTTGCTAAAAATGCGCACGTACCTACGTGGACCTTAATAAAAGATGCCTAGCATCCCCACTGTGTAATTGCTACTTTGCATCATAAATTCTTTCGCGCCAACTTTCAAATATTCTAGCTGCCAGAGGAGAGAATTGCGAGTTCTCTTCTTCCCGCTACTTTTGCTGAAGGGTAGCAGTTTTCCCATATTCTGCAATTCCTTTGCAGCTGCATTCCTGGAGTCTTCTGAACTTTTATTCGAAGCTGCATTTTGCGACGGGTGATATAGAAGCGCAAGATGTAGCATGTCGGAAAACTTCATCTTCAAAGCCCCTGCTCCGCGAACTCAGGTCGAGAGAGTACAATGGGGTTGGGAAGGAAGGCAGAAGAAGAACAATAACATCGTGGATATGTAAAGTACTAGGATGAAGCGGGATCTCGAGAAACTCGTGTACATTTCCTCAATATACGACAGCAACACCAGCGTGAAGTATATTTCAATAGCAAGCTCCTCCCCATTTGGTTGGTAAATCATTCGCCGCTGAATGTGTGCTTTATGAGCGGAAATACTCTTTTTTCCGCTTTCCAGAGTTCTTCTTTTGCATTGCAGGTCACAACAGAGGCGGATGGACGTGACTGGAGTTCGAGGAATACCACAGCGAAGAAGGTAACGAACAAACACACGCAAAATAATGCTCATAGAATCCGTCGCCATTGATGGGTGAAAAAAGGCGAATCCTCGCGTGGCATCCGCTAGGAGAATACAAAACTACCAGAGCTGCACTCTTTCGCAATTTGTCGAAGACGTATATCAGCTGGACCCGGAAACGGAATTTTGTTTCGAACTCGTTGAGAGGAGTGCGTTGTTGTCTGTGCCAACATTCAGCGAGCATCTGTATGGGTTCCGCGGGGACTCCTTTTGCAGGACTTCTCGCATAATGAGCTGGTCTTCTCTTGCCCAATCTTCTCAATGAAGGCTAGCCGACTTTCCAGATCGAGGGTCATAGGACGAAAACTCGAGGATGTTCTATTTTAGAGTGTCGGGTGCACAACGTCATGAGGGCTGCTTTGCATGTTCTTTGTTGGGGCTACTATCTGTCCATTATCTAAATGCGCATCGCATGATCATTTTTGTTTGTGGTTGTGATATGACACTGTCATAGAAATTTCAAAACATTTCATAGAAGTGAAAGCATACAACGAAATGGCGCCGTGTTGTCTTCTAGGTAGCCACGCGACTCTGTTGCGGCGTAAACAGCCTTCGAAGTAACACTGATAGATTGACGTCATAGCTGTAATTCCACTATGGTTTCAACTTGATAGCAAAATAATAGGATGTCACGTACCTCTCGACCTAACAATATCACGTTGTGAGATATGTGATTGTTTCTGCCTATCTTTTCCAGAATACGTTTAGAATAGCAGCCTATGCAGACACACTACACACATGCAGACCAGTGAAACACATACATACATATCAGGAGACCACCAGTAGATAACACCATGAGACATGCAAGTTAACGCAGGAGAACCACTGACTCATGTGCTTTAAATTGTGGCATCCTTGCCGTCAACGATAGATATCCGACGCAAAGCGGGTAAATTATTGAAATGCGTTTTTTTTTTCTTGCCAGCAATAAACCTACCGAAAATCGCATAGCTTTACTGCTACCAGTAACGCTTTGGCCTCTCCCAGCGTCGGCGACATGCGTTCGAATAACAATAAAAAGTTTCGTGCTTGGTGGGGTTTTATTGCCGATCGTGAACAGCGCAGTTATGAGAGAACGACTGTAATTACTGTGGTCCCTTACATGAATACACGATCATGTGAGCGCGTGCTCGAAAAACATTGCTTCTTCAAAATTATTCCTCCAGTGCGCATGTTTACCTGACACCGAAGGAGCTCGTCGTAGCCGTCCACTCAAGCAGCGAATAAAAATAATTCACGTCTGCGACGGCGGAATGGTAGGTTCGTGGATTTATTCTGGTCACATGATGGTACCGCCCGTTATGGCAGCTCGCCCCAATAGGCGTCTTGATTCCCACGTGACGTTGTCATTGTTACCAGTTTGGTAAAAGATAGGAGAGGCCGCGGGCATACAGGCGTTGCTATCAACCTTTCAGAAATGTTTGTATAGTATTGCGTTATTATAGGATCAACAAACTGTGCCACTCAAAGGACGAGATTATGAAATAATGAAAGGAGCGTGTTGCTCTCGAGTGTCAGGGCTGTAAAACGAACGTTCTATATGTTGGCGTGAAGCTGACGCAAAACAAATCGGGTTCAGTGTGAAAGAAACAGGAAAAAACAAAAACAAAAACAAGAACAGATAAAGTATACTTTACAGATGAGTGAACACTACAGAACTCGACGCTTTCGCAGTGTCCGAGTTTCAGATTTCTCCATCTATCTTTGCTCGGACACCTTTCAATTTTTCAAGCCCTTTCAGAGCATGAGAGGCGACCTCGGGTGGAAGATTTCGAAGAAACTTCTTTACAGAGCCAGTTGAATACCTTATATTGAGTACAGTAACCTGACTAATACCCCTGTCACACGGGCACGAAAAATGACACGCGGTGCTTATACTGAGTTAAGTTGCGACGTCATTTTTGCGGTGCCACACGAACAGGTTTAATGGAATTTGTCTTAATGCAATTTTCTGCTTATACTGAGTTCGCCACAACTCATTTGCCCACGAAATGCTGTCTCTCGCTCCCGCGCAGAGTAACAATTTTAGTTTCAGTACAATGTGATTTGATAAAACTGAACTTTCTGAAACACCTTTCGAAGAAGGAAGAAGAAAGTTGTTAGAAATTTTCATCAACAACAGCAAAATAACTTGAGGTGCCGCCATAGTGCTTGTTTTGGATTCTGTACCGGTTGGTAAATACGTTAACTGACCATGTTATTCAAAAACGTTACAACTACACACAAAGACCAACCTGATATTATTCTATTTCAGAATATTACATGCGTTTTCAACACGTTTAACTATATAGGTCTAATTTCTTAAAGTAGCATAACTTATATTCTACTTAGTGAGCGGACCGCATTGATGTTATGACATTTAATGCCATTAGAAAATGACCTGTGGCACGAGCTTCGTAAATAATGTCATTCGAGAATGCCATTCTACGATAATGTAATTTTTGTACCCGTGTGGCTCTGGTGTATAGCTATACTGGTTTCTCGCGATCCTTTCACAGACCACATTTTCTATTACAGACACAGAAAGTAGGCAAACGGCGATATGTAGTTTCTGAAGGCTACCTGGATAGAAATACAGAGACCAAGAATGTGGAAAATTTTATGGATCGCAAGATACGTGTGCTCTTCGCAGCCAAACTACAGGTTGGATGAAGCTACCACAATAGTTATTCTTTCTGTCCACGGGGTCCTTGAAACGTGAGGTAACAAGTGGACATTGTGTTCAGTTGAGGGTTAGAATGTCATGCTGCGTGACATGAACGTCTGACTACGACTGAACCGCTGGACATAAAGAAGTGTAGGACACGTCGATAGAGAGTTTTAGTGAATCGCTTCCACTCGAACAGTTTTGCAACGACCCAGTCAGATGATTACATTCTGAGTCACTTCCCCTTCTCATTGCTTATCCGCGATACCGTTTGCGAACCGTTTGGGGAGAAACGATTCACTAAAACTCGCTAATAACACACGAATGCCGACCTTGTTTAGACCACATCGTAACAATGTCTTTTAATGGAGACGTTTAGAGAATGGTAAGCGCACTCCAACTCCGACTCCCATTACGCCCTACGAATGGGTTATGGAGCGTCCTTCGAAGTGTTTTATTGTTTTGTATTGTTGACTGATTAGATGAGTCACAGAATTAGTGAGCCCATCTTTCTTATTGTTTTAGCCTACCACTCCCTATACCCTTCATTTACTGATTTGCTTTATTTTCCCCAACCAAGTCAACAACTGAGGCCAGTTCTCAAACCCTGTTCATTCTTGACTGATTAGTATGAAGTGTTTTAGCGATATGGCGAAAAAAAAAATTCTTTCCCGGAAACTGTACCGCAAGCGATACTGCCCCGACGACCGTTTTATAGGCCGCATGTTCAGAGACACGGCCCACCCATGGGCGGACCGCGTTATCAAGGGGCCTTTCACCAAATATGAAGGACCAGCTCACTTTCGCCTCCCTTCACTGCTAAGGATCAGTACGCAGATTTGAAGGGAGACCTTGGTGGTGGTGGTGGCGGCGGAGACGTTTTGGAAAATGAGTGAGGTCCGCCTGCTCAAATTAGGCGGCAAGCTTAGCAGTGAAATGGACGCACGATTCCGATGGTATGATTCCGACAACGCCAACGTGGCCGCACTTACGAGCGACAGGAGGAATTTAATGGGTGATAGTGATGTGATAAAGAAAAAAAAAAGTGCGACATTCCGTCCATTTAGCTGTTTTGTTTAACTGCGCTGTGTCATCTTTCGTTCGTCGACAGTCTATACCACTCACTTCCGCGTCTTATCATCATGTCACATCTCATTCCGTCCACCGTGTCTTAGGGTAGTGGACCGCACCTCATGTGGCGAATTTCCCCATTCATCATCATCATCATCAATTTATCTGTTGTTGTTGTTCTTTCGTCTATCAAACGCTCCACAAATAAGGAATAAATCATTGTTCACCGTTCAGCGCTTGCTTGCAATTCATGTGCTTCCCGAAATCCCTGATCGAGCACCGTCGGGTCGGATCGCACGAAACGGATTCGCGAAGGGGCTCCCTCTCAGGATTAGGAAGTCGCGGGGCCCGTAAAACGTATCAGCGTCGAACTCTGTGATTCGTCGGTGAGCGATACGGAGTCGGAATAGGAGGGCCCCTTACGATCCTCTAACAGTACCACTGCACATTGTTACGTCTTACGTGGGTAGAAAAACGATTGACAAGCACATCATGCATCAGGTTGTATCGCTGAAGTACTTTTAGACAACAAATACGTCAATAATAATATTTGTCCATTGTGTGTAATGCATAACGCAAGCAATTCGTCATCCATACACACCTCCTAACCAAACTAGGCTTCTTCGGCGCGAATCGATGGATGCGCACGTCGTCAGCGGTGCCGTTTGGAGATAACAGCTTTGGATCTGTTTCAGTCGCCTATATTGCAGTCCAGCACTGCAGTAAAAAATTACGTTTCAAGTTCGTGGTAGAAGACGGTGTGCTCAAATTTGCAGATGTCGTTCGCCGAGCATATGTGCTGCATTGCAGAAGCATTTTGGAAATTCGGTTAAAAGATTACACGTTTTCTCTATTAACAGTACTGCGGATGGGATAACATGTTTCGGATGGCGAGATGCCTGAACGGGAGGCCATTGGATCGGGGCCTCATTTCCTGTCGAAACACAGTGGCTGCACGGAACGAGCCATGGCGACTGACCAAATATGCGGTACAGTCCCTTTCCTACCGCAAACCAGAAGGCGGATTCCAGCGAAAGATACGCGCCGATTTCATTTCCTGCCCACTGTTCGCTTGAACTGACGCTGTATTAATTTAATTAGTTGTGTTTAGTCTAAACAGGCGGGTAATTAATAGTGCAGCTGGGATCGATCCTGACATTTATTGTGACGTGCGCCAAAAGCAAGTTTCGCAAACGGTTTGCACGGTTTCCTTCGTTTACTGGCGCCGACGTACAATGATAAATGCGTGTTTAATATATACACATCACAGTGTCACGGTGCGATACGATCTGCATTCGTTTCAAATTTGCAGACTGCACGGTCATCACAATAGAAAATATATAACTGTGCAGGACTTGCAAATATGCGAGGCGTTGTCCCGAGCATGTGGTGTATGTAATTCGCATACAATTCAGGTAGACTGAATGTCGATACAAGGAAGATGAATAAAGGAAGATCCTATGGCGGCCACATAATAAAAAGTCACCCAGCCTACGCAAGCGCACGTATACCCTTATTTTTGAGCTGCAGGTAACGGCATTGCTGTGACCATAATTATTACATTATCAATTAGCAATTACATGAGCAAAGGCAAGAGGAGATGTTTGTCCTTGATAAACAGTGGAAGTTGTTGACTGCGCTCTCTACACCATAAGGGACGATTGCATAGTCCTGCTCCGGATGAGGCAGCAGGTAGCGAGGGGAATAACATGGACGGGGGGGGGGGGGGCTCATTAGAAAGACGTAACAAGCATAGATGTATGACCAGTTTATTTACTCACTCCATCATGGCAACCGCCACATTCATTTGAACAACCTTAAAAGGAAAGGACAGAAAGGAAAAGAGAGAGAGAGAGACCCTTTCGCTGTGCACGTAATCCTGACCGTCCTGGAACATGCTGTCTGCTCCTTCAGTTCCTCATCCTCTCATCTTCAGTTCCTCTCTCTAATCAGAGACGTGATTTACAAAGGCGTTCATTCGCGCTCCTGCAAAGCGGAACGAAGAGCTTCGTGACTACCTGTCACTAACAAGCGTGTTATGCAAAGAAAAGCAGCATTAACGACATCGGAAAGTTCGTGTCACAATTATTGGTTCTGAGGGAAAATTCACAGTACGGCGTGCTCCTTTTCTGGCTGAAGAAAGAGGCCAGCAGATGGCGGTCCTGCGCCCCCCCCCTCATTCGTCAATCGCTAGGGATCGAACAGATGTTGTAACACCAATTTGAGGAGCAGAGTCGAAAAGAGAACCGGCTTGTTCCGCCACTTCTTTCGCTGGCAGCCGATAAACCCCAGCCTAATTGAAGATCAAGGGTAGATGCTGCCTTTTCTTCTATGTTTTCGATCCTGTTACACCAGCGGCACATATGACTGCCCGGTCTGGCTTTGATGTTTGCTTAGCAAACCAGTGCCCTGGAGGTTGCTGCGGGCGAAGATAAGAGAACCGGTATAGCGGTTGCTCCTTTATGTGAGCCCGCGCTTTTCCTTTCGATGAAAGCAGCACATCCGCAATGCAGGCCCTATAAGAATTATGTGTTTACAGCGGCTATGGACAACTTTTGACGGCACCGGCTCATTTAAGCCTAGTTCTCACATACGACAACGGCGCACGGCAACGGCGAACGGCACGGCAAATTGTGTCGTTCCGACGCCGTTATGGCGCCGTTCTGGCCGCCGTCTCACGGCAAAAGGAAGTTGAGCCATGCTCAACTTCTGCCGTGCCGTGGTCCCGCCCACATCACATCCAACCAATGAACGGCCCGCACCAATGAAGATGGCGGCTTCTCAGCTTGATGCCGAGAAATTAATTGAACTTGTGAGAAGGTTTCCTTATTTGTATGATTTGTCGCATTCTGATTTTAAGGATACACAGAGAACACGTGCAAGGAGAACACGTGGAAATCCATCTTTGCTCGCCGCGGCTCGTGGTGTTCGACATCACGTGAACACGGCAGCACGGCGAGGTGGAGCGACGGCGACATGCACGGCGGCGGCAACGGCACGTCACCGTTGCTGTTGCCGTGCGCCGTTGTCGTATGTGAGAACTAGGCTTTAAGCGAGAAGTATATCGTTCCGTGGAACCGAGTTCATATTTCACTTGCGCAGCAGCCCACAGAGGATGCGCATGAGAGCTGGAGCACGTGCTTTCGGCAGATACTTGCTGCAAAGAGAAATGACGAAGCGTGGCCTGCAGATGAGTGGTGGCGCTGCGCGTGGAGAAACGAGCGGATGCCAAGACCGGACCGCACTACTTCTTTCTGAGCGTCCGAAAAGAATCACTGGGATGTCCAGAAGAGGACGATAGCGGCGTTTAATTGAGCGTTCCAGCGGATCTGGATCTCGTTCCACCCGCGTTACGTCCACGTGGAGTTATGCTTCATAGTATCCATGTACGTTTGATCGTTCGCCGATGGAAGTGCTAATATATGGAACTTAATCATTCTAGCTACAGATATTCCTGAAGGAGAGCGTAATTAGGAAGACACGTTGCCTCTTTTTCGGTTTGAGTGAAGGAAACTTCTCGCTATTCCTGCTTTCTTTCCTACGCTGCGATGAGTGGAGGAATTAAGCTGCCTCCTTCATTTCCAGCGTATGGGTGCAGGCACACATATAGGGCTGATGAAGATGTAGCTGTGGACGAACGCAGCTGCGCGGCCTTCGTCAATACAGATAGACGGATGCGCGCTATAAGACGTATATAACACCACGCGATATAACACCGTATACGGGGTAGGTACCTATAAAAGTTTGTCCAACATGGCTTCCACCTTGATTGTTTTCCCATAGAGATATGGAGGTTTTTTGTTGTAACTTTGGATTGCGATGTCGAATCGGTTTGAAATTGACCATGATGAACCGTACCAATTAGAGTTCCACGCGGAGAGAGGAGTGTTCCACCTGCATTGAGTAATTGGTGAGTACAGCGCGTCAGCATGGATAAACTTTAGTAGCTACTCTGTTCACCGTAGAGGACGCCTTCTCAGCGTTTCAGCGACCCGTCACTTTCTATTGTAAGTATGGTCTTCAATACTGTTATTAGCGCCAGTGCTCTTGCACGATAGAACTTTGAAAGGGATTCTTCTGGAAAAGTTTTCGTGAGAGTGTCGTCGAGCGTTTCCCCTACCCCCCGACCACGCGCACACATACACGCCTGTAGAAATTGTATGTTCTCTCATTAAACGAATAGATGACATACAATGGCGCTGCAGGTGCATATTGTTACGCGAAACGGACTATCTTGAACTATGCAATCGCCTTTCCGGATATGATTGGTCCGAGATCTCACGTGGCGTAGTTGTTAACCATATCTCAAAACCAGTTCCAGGAAATAGTACTAAACGTTTCGAACAGTTGTTTAAGATGAAGTGTTTGTAGTGCCCCTTTTTAGACATACTTTTGGACTTAATCTTACTTACTTTTGGGCTGGCAATTTTTTGTTTCTTACGGTTTCTGTGTCCGGCGTGCATCGTGAACAAATTCGTTGTTATTATTACTATTTCTTTTTATTTCTGTAATCTTCCATGCATCGCATTTGAACGTAGAACATCCCTTTGAAAAGTAAAGGTCCCAGCATTCTTGTAGCCTAGAGTTGAAATAAGTCTGCCAGTGAGATAACTTGACAGTTAAGGCACACCAAACCGCAACCTCTCGCAGCGAGACCAACAAAAAAGAAGTTAATGCAAACCTGTCGTATGATGTTACTTTTTGATGTTTAGTTATGTGAAAGTTCACAACGTTCAGCCCAACTTTCCTAGTTCCCCACACATACCGCGTGCCCGGCATTCAGGAAAGCAATGCGCCGCAAGCACACTTCAGGTACTATTTAAGGTTCAATGGAGCATCCCTTAATTAACGTACTGAGACACTCGTCCGCCCGTGTTCCGTAATTAGAGTGGAGGACACATCGTAATCAGAACTCTTGATTTAAAGTGTAAAGTTTCCGGTAACGTGAAACTTGTCTCGCTGCGTGACCCCTTCAGGTTCCAGGCGGAAGACGGATCGGTTTCCCAAGGTCTCCATTTGGAACTCGACCACGTGAAACGCTAGCATCCGTGAGAGGTGTACTCATATGCCTTCCCTGCTCTTGCTACTTTGGTTTGAAAACAGTGCACTCTGAAATAAGATCGATGGCGTTGACAACCAATACAATTTCTCGCATGTATTAGGGTTGAGGAATCCACAGCAGGAATCCAGTCGCGCGATACGCGCTAAGCACACAGCGGGGCTAGGCACATAAACATGGAGACATGGAGAAGAAGTCGCCTCTGTCGTCCGTCACTTTCCAGACTGGTTGTTGAACTGTTTATGAATAAATCTCAATTGTTAGTTGAACTCTGCCCGTGTATGTGTGCCTTGTCCTCGTTTGTTCCTTTGCCATGCCGAATTTCAATCGATTCGCTTCTTCACTTCTCCTTTAATGTAGTAACCTTGTCATCAGCTCTGTCTATACACGTGCGAATATCTGCTATCCTTGACAAAGAGCAACACTATTGGTGTTTAAAAACAGAGTCCGTGTACCCGAGGGGATCCTCTACATACATGGAAAACACAACGTATTCACTGGAGGATGACGAATGACGAAAAACGATCACGGCCCATGGTGTACAAGTTGTGGAAAGCAGTCTCCTCCTTGCAGTGAAGGAAAGATAGACGGGAACTAGAATTAATTACAAAACAGTGTTGTACAAACTTCCTCAACAAAGGGATTATCGTTCTTGCAGCAAGATAATGGGATGCCGCTACGTTGGCACGGAAAAGTTTAATTTTGAACATTAGCGTAGAACGCCATAAATTTCATGACCCGTGGGGCCATAGGGTCCACGAAGAAACGTTGATAATAAATCTTCGCGACGTAGTTTTCGGCTTACAGTTCTTGTGCTCCCACTTCGGCTGGCGTAACCCCCTGTTACATCGCTCACCACAGTCTCGGCGCACTATGAGAGACGTAGTTCGTGCGCCACAAAAACCCCTAATCATCATCATCGGTACTACTAAAGAATGGTCCGAGCTTTTGTGTGTGTAAGCTCAGCTATGTGTGGAGACGACCATCACATACCATTACATGTCACAAGCTGCATGAGCATAAACATATTGCCAGAAAACAATGTCGGTCACTTGTACGGCGTTACCATGCGTGGGCCTTCGTAGTTCTTGCACGATATCATCTGTAGCCATACTTTATTATCGGCGCTTTAGAACGAATAGTAATTGGTAAATCAGGTCTGACGTGTGCTATCATTGAATAGATACGCCAAATGTAACGGCTCGTCCTTGATACAGAGTGAAACTCATGTCGCAGCAATGCTGTCGGGCAGCAAGAAAGATGGCACGGGACCGGCACGTTAAGAAGTATAGAGCTAAAAAGTGACCCACAAGAGAAGATGCAAGAGGATTGTCAAAGGAAATGTGCACTAGAAAGGGGAATTTACACTTCACAGTCAAGCGTTTGGAGATGCTAAGATGGTTGCAGCATACCTTTCGGACTATTACATACTACGTATTCTACTGCGTACTATATGTATAATATGCATAAACTCAGTTCTATGGTAGAATCGAAGCCTCACAGCTTCACTAACTTTAGTAGCTCCCACACACAGACGACAAATTGAATTGAACTGTGAATTTTATTGTCACGCAGTATCAAAATACACAGACATTTACATACAGGTAGAGGACCCAGAGGGAAAAGTTCAGAAAAAAAAAATCAGAGAAGCGAAAGCGCCGCGAAAAAGAGGTAGATTAGTCAGCATGGACTCACCATGCATCGCTTCAACGACGCACGTGCACCGTTTCCTCCTCCTTAATTTTCCTTAATTGCACATCCTTAATTTTCAAGCACTACGAATTGCTTCTTACGCATAATGTGGTCTTGGTATAGACAGTACCCTCGCTATTTGAGGCCACTTTTCATACGCTCTAGCAGCTCCAGGATAAGTGCATTCCTCAAAAGCGAAAACATAGACACGTGTGGCCATTGCGAAAGTGCTCATCTAGAGCTCGAATCCCCCACGTCACTCGCGTGCGAACACTGATTGTTCCTATGACATTCCTTCCGACTTATCACTATGCCGGTTGATTGGAACCACTTTAAACTTCACTGTCGAAAACAAGGACGTACGTGGTGGTATGTAGCTCAAAAGGGTTGTTTTGGACGAAGCGTATAGCGGCGTCTATCAGGCTGTGTCCCAAGGTTGCCATTTAGCTGAATGTGAAAAAGTCTAAATGTATCGGTCTGGGGGACCTTTTCTATTGTGGATGTGGGAAAGCTCAATGGTAGTAGGTTGTTTGTTTTCCTTTCGCTATCACATCTGTTTCTCCTCTTATTTCTTCGATTCGTTTTGCACGCTAGTGTTCCTGTTCCTTTCAGCACCTGGGATTTATGTCCGATAGGATATGCTATAAATCACTTAATGAGTAAGAAGAGGATTAACATTTTTCTTGCAACATGGGGGTTCTATGTTATTCCAGAATATCCCGAAAAGAAGCACCCGGTACGGTGTGAGGCTTTTTGCGAGTCACCTGCACGTACAGCACGACAACGACAACAAACGATGATGACAATACCATGTGATGAATCCATAAAATAAATAAAATAAACCAGGAAAGACGTAAAAGGAAATAAATATGGGGGAATAAGAATAACATAGTGAATTAAAATGAATGAATAAAAAATATGATGGACTAGTTTTCGCGTTATTTGTGTGCCCCCAGCAATCGCCAAGTTCCCACGAATTCGTCGGTTCACGGTTCACGCATTAACTTTTCTCGGAGTTGTGCCCACGCTGGTTTCTACGTCTACAGACACAAGCTTATTCTGAGCTCCACACTACTTCTCATTTTGTAGTGCCCAAATTTTGATTACGTACTTTACTGCATATTGTCACCCCATAGTACCACCTGTGCCCATGGGTATGCGGACGAACCCCCTTCGGAAAAACACCTGACCTAAAGTCGACCGCTAAACTGAAGAGACATAAGCTTAAAATCGAACAGTGCCTCTGAACCTTTTTCGCGATTCTATATCCCGCGAGTCACCTTTCGAAAAAAAAAAAGTCCAAAATCGCAAATTTTCCGCGCAATGAAAAAAAAAAAAGAAAGAAGAAAAAGTACATTATTATCGGTCAAGCGGCAAATCAGTTAGGAAGCAAGGTATATCATAATAACCGCTGCCTGTCGTGGAGAGCGGAGATTCGTTGTCTGAGAGGTAGAGCTTAGTCTCGGCTCAATGTCCTGCGATACCTCTGTGGTGGCCGCTGGGGACTTTCTACAAGGGCAGTGCTTGGTCTACACCGGTCCCTCATACGACAGTTTGTGTATCATCTTCCAGTGTTGCATAACCTTTGACCCTCGTCCGAAGAAGTGTTGAAAACCGTCATTGCAAAGAGCATGAAAAACTGCCTTGGTGTCCACAAATCAACGCCAACTGCCCCTGTTATGGCTGAAGCCAAGGAGCCTTCGCTGGTCTTCGTGCGGACAGCACAATCTCTTGTGCACAACATGAGGATCTCTACTCGCCATTACCGTCACACATTAGTGCGCGGCATTCTTCGGCGACCAGCATCCACCTATTGCCAAGCTGTTTTAGCTCACCGTAGCCTCATTCCCAAGCATAAAAACTGACTCTACGCGCAGTCCCACCATGGGCCCTTCAGGCACCACCTGTGCATGCCAATGTCCCTGGCTTGGCTTCCAAAAAATCAGCTACAACAATTGTTCTTCGCCAACGCAGTCTGAGCATGCTTCATCGCGATGAAGGCAGAATTAAAATCTTTACTGACGGCTCATCGACACAGAGCGGCTCTGCCTGTGCATTCGTAATTCCTGAGCTGTCGATTGAAAGACGCGCAAGGCTCTCGCACCCGACGTCGGCTGCTGTGGCTGAGCTGCATTACATTCTTATGGCGTTTTCCTTCGTTGTGTCTCGCCAACCCCCCATTCACTGGACCATATTCAGTGACTCCAAAAGCGCCCTCCAAGCTCTGCACTGCAGCATGCACTCGAGCTTCCTCGGTCCACTGGTGTGCGACGTCCTCAGGGAGTATTCGTGTGCTGTCACACAGAGATATAACATCACCTTGCACTGGATCCCAGGTCACTGTGGCGTCCCTGGGAATGAAGATGCCCACCTACTTCCGATACGGGCTCATGTGGCGCGTGGTGTACCGGCGCACCCTACGTGTTTTACCCAAGCGGACGCGAAGCAAGCGATTGGTACCCTTATGAGACGTCTGTGCAGTGAACACCGGCGAAGAAGTGTCCCTTCTACGTCGTTCCTGCGCAAGGTAAACCCAGATCTCCGTTTTCATGCAGTCAGCGCCTCCTCGACCCGTCACGTCGGTTTTTTTTCACACTTCTAAAAAGCCAACTGAGGTGGGATAAGGTGTGATAGTGATAAAGTCCTCTGTAATCCTGTACAATAGCTTGTGATGATTTCGAGACTCGATTACAGTTGCAGCAGTGTGTTCCTAAATTATCCCATGAGAGTACGGCGGCTGAAGCCCCGTCTGTTCCCAGAAACAATGTTGTCCGAATGGCTAATACGTACCAAGCGCCACGGATGATCCATAGATTGTAAAAATAAAAAAAGAAAGAAAGGAAAAGAGCGAAAGCGAAACAGGAAAAGGCAGGAGATAGGAAAACTTGTTTTCTTTTTCATTCAAGAAAGAAGACGGTGTCTCAATGTATAACTCATGAAGAGGAGCCAATCCGTAAGTTCACTGAGACTGGCTTGTTTAATTTAAATAAGTTATCCCTTACCCCGTACGCGGCACAAAAGCTCGAGACGTCAGGCAAAAATGGCTCCTGCATCTCTCATTTCATAGCAGAATATTTTGCTTGCCTACCAGGGCATACGATATACAGACCCTGCGAGTTCTTTCACTGAGTGCAAGCAAAGAAAACAAACTGATTTCCCCCGGGAAGGCCTCATCATACGCTACAAAGGTTTGCAGCCCATTCCATCTTTGGAGTGGGAAGAGGAATCCCATCAACTGTACTTCGTGCAGGATCCGAGCACTGAATAGCCAACGAACAGAAGGTGATAGCGAAATGACGCGAACCAAAATGTGAAGACGTTATTAAGCAATGTTTGTCATCAAAAATGACACACACTCTGGTGACTTCCACACGCAAATAGTCGTGCGGCCTGCCCTATGTCAGTGTCGCTTTGACAATATGTGATGATATCGGCGGAGCTTCTCGTCAGGGGATTGTGTCTTTCGACGTGCCTCCAACGAGGTTGACAAATGCTTTCTGTTCCCCTTTCGTGGAATACGGCAGGTTGACAGGAACACGTGGTTAAATAAAATATGAGGAACCTCGTTGTAGAGATTATGCGTGATATTACTCTTCATTGTAAGTCTTAAAATTTTCCGCCTGACGCTGGTGTCAATACCTGCTTGTCATTCTTGGTCTCAGTTGATATCCTGGTCTGTGTTACGTGGACGTCAGTGATCCGAATGGTCAATGAATTCAGAGCGGATCCGCTAAGAGGCTAACACATCTGCAGAGCGCGTTGCAAATGTCGGATTTCTACGCGCTCTCTTCTCTGTACGAACTACGTAACAGGATATCGGTGTGTACGTCACGATGACGTTACGGGGTGACGAAGGGTCGGCACACAGCAGAGGGCGCGTGCTGCAACACCCTACGTCACCGGGGTGACAGCAGGATCACGTGTTTCGAACCTCAAACCGTGAAATTGTGATGCTTTGTGGTTGCATTTTATGATGAAGTATCCCACACACTATGCGGTGGGACCTGCCAGAGGTCAGAAAGCCGTGGATATTTCAAACATGCAACGGTCGTTAGCCGTACAGCTAATCTTAGCAGGCACAAGCACAGTAGAAGAGGAGTCTCGTGTTTAAAATTCGACGCTCCCGACCTGGAGCTTCCGCATCCATTTATCTTAACCCTGCCCCTCGCCTTTATATTTACGTGCTCACCCATCATCTGTAATTACAGGATAATGCATATGTCGCTGGGTGTCGTGGCAGGTATCGGTTTAGGTAAAAGTGGTTTCGACTGGCCAATGTAACCTACTTCATACGTCCTGGGCCGGGCCCGTACATCGCCGGGCCTAGGTTGGGCTCGAGCATGTAGTACCTCAGTGCTAGTTAGCCACGGTCAACTTTTACAGCCCTACACTGGGCTGGGCGGGGTAGCCTAATTTATAGGGCTCAGGTCGGGCCCGGGCCGGGAAACCTAGAAATTCTTCGAGCTTGCGGGCCGGAGCCGGGTCAGGTATGAAGCTGGGCTGGGCCCGGGCGGGTAAAGCAAAGGAAGGCCGGGCTCGGCCCGGGCCGGTGCCTAAGAATGTGGCCCGTGCTCTCCTCTAACACACGCAATACCGCCTCTGCTGCTGCTGCGGGTGACGAGAAGCCGGCACGCGCGCCTCGCATCCGGCCAAACTCTTCACGTGCCCTGACATGTGAAGCGGCAACCGCCGCTGTACTGTTCCTCCGAGGAACTCAAAACATTGAAGCTCTAAATTCCACTAACTATCATGTATGGCACTTCCACCCCGACGAAAGAACGTCTAAGAATACATTGCCCCTCTCTGCATCACGAGGGCTTCGCTACAGAAGAAACGTCTCTACTAATTAGACTGAGAACTATCCAAGACAAAGGAAGGCCTCTACCTCACAGGCCGAAGTAAAGATGAGTCATTCACCTCTAGCAACGCCCAAGAGGCTGTTGAACACATACTGCTTCATTGCAGAAAATACGAACACCAAACAAGGCGTCTAATGGGAAATATGAAAGACCTGGGCCACCCAGCACCATTTCTGGAATCCCTAATTGACCAAACCGGACCAGTGTCAACACCGCGAAAAACCCAAAGAACTGTACTGGGCTTCGTGAGAGAGATTCACCTCATAGGAGTTCTTTAACGACGGAACTTTCAGTCCTCACAGAACAAGTGAAAATGTGAACACTTCACTGGACGGGGGTCTTTCCGTGTGTGCTGTGTAATGTATATTCTTTTCCTTCCTAACCGTGTTCCAATTTTTTAGGACACCTTGCCGCCTTTCTTGCAGGCAGACCCCCCCTCTCTTTTGTTTTCAGCGTCGCGTCATGTCACGTCACGCTCAACTGTTTTGCCGCATTGTACGAGCTGCTCCTCACAAATATTGGTGCGGCGTGCCACCCGTGCATTGCGTGGAACGGATATTATGGACCGGGTGCGCAGTAACAAGCGACACAACGCTGCGACAACGTGGTATTTACATATTACACTATGGAGAGTACGCGTTGACGCAAGTACCAACAATATGGGGAATAGATTGCCAAGCGCTGCACACGATGCACAAAGAAAGAAAGAAAGAAAACTCTTTTACGTTGGCATGTAAGCCGACACCGTTGCGCTTCACCAAAAAAGCTCTAAGCTCTACAAGCCCGGTTTAAATTACTCGAGGGTGTTTTTGTTCGTATTTTTTCTAACATTTTCGCTCATCTGCATGCACGAAGGCGTGCGTGAGTAAATCGACCGCCAAAATGTTCTCGTCCCACATCAGAGGAAGTTGCGGGTATGACGGAACTAATATATCAAATATCCGAAGTGGGGACTCGGAGGAGGAAAAATATTCAGAGCTCTCGAAATGAATCCGCATATATTTCCATACTAAAGGTGCACTTTGTGATGGCCCGTCATGGGAATGTGTTAGACCCACGTCTACCTGCCCCGCACAGAACTAGTTGACTTCATCGCTCGTCGTCGGAAGTCAGCTCTAAGAAGATTGGTAGTGGCAGTAGTAGTAGCAGTGGAGGTGGTGGTAACCACACTGGTGATGATATCAAAAGCTTGCCGTTGTTGCCCTCACAACACCATGACTGTAACCAGAAGATGAACAAGGTGAAGAGAGAAGATGGGGAAAAGCAGGCTATTACGATCGATCCAAATCCAAGCGGTGAGAGCACATAGTTTTGTCCTATAGCATACCCTACAGGTCTCCAGGTAAGCCCTCTTTCACGAAGGAAGCGTCCTAGGTCCTGGCTTTTCGCGTGTCTCTTGGAGAACGTATATCTGGTGTGCACAATATCCTTCAGGGTACCGTTCTTGCAGTCTGCCGGAGGCTTTTTCCTGTTCACCATACAATCTTCTGAAGCACCGTACTGGCATGCTGTCACACGTAGGGTTCTTATCTTTTCTGAATACGATACCCAAGCAGCACAATGTACTGAAAGTCGAGTGCAATAGGGGTGGACGGGTAGGTGGAAGACCTTGAACAGACTCTTGAACCTAGAGAGCATTGATAAGACACATACCGTCCACCCCTATTGCACTCGACTTTCAGTACATTGTGCTGCTTGGGTATCATTTCTTTAAAGGGACTATGAAACGATTTTTTTCTTCGTTTCGTTCGAAAGAAGACATTTTTCTGAGTCTAGAACCGAAATTTTACTTTCGTCGCGCAAGCGGATTTCTCGGGAGCGAATTTAAACGGAGCGGCGAAGGAAGGACAGCTGGCGCCACGCCGTGGCGAGCTGCCGAGCGGAGACACAACGGGTAACTTGACGCGACCACGGCCGGCTCAGCAACACGTCATCGTGACGTATTGCCGAGCCGAGGAATCCCGCCAGGAGCATGCGCCGTAGGATCCCGCGTATGCGTTCATCGGGAGTGGAAATCTCCATGACTGCAGCTTTCGCGCGATTGGCAGATTTCGGCAGTGGCGGCAGCCACAGCGCGAGCTCGCGGCATTACTTGCCATTGTGCAACGCCGGTGACGTAACGGGGAACCGAAGTGCGGTCCGTACAGTTACACCATCGGCAGGGAAATATGCGCGGGAGAGGAGGAACACGGAAGAGACATTCCCAGCGCGCGCTCCTCGCAGAGTGGAGCGATTTCGTCCGGAAAAATTTGTGGCATATTAGTTTCTCTGCGGGAAGAACAGTTTCCATCGAAAAACAATTATGGGGGTTCGGGAAATTTCATAGTTCCTTTAACGCACTTTTGAAGCCTCGGTGTAGCCGCGTTGCGTCACGCTGGTTGGAGACGGAGATGGGCACCTTCATTCTCGCGATGCACCCTCTCCCTAGGTTTGCTTCTTTATCGCACCGCCTCGCCTGTTGGCTGAGAAGAAACGTTTCAGCGGACGCCCGGGTTCAGCAGGGAGATTTAGCGTGATTGGAAGGTCTTTACGGTAACGGTTCCGCAAACATGGTAAAGGCTGGTTCACACTGTCACGTTTACGCTTGCGTCTACGGGTTACGGGCGCTTACGGTGGGTGTTGCCATGACGACGAAGAGACGGCGCCCGCAAGATCGTTTCCGCAAGCAGTTGAAGCAACTTCAACTTTTCTCCCGCAAGCTCCGTAACCGTAAGCGCACTGGCCAATACGATGGCAGAAAAGTTCGAATGCCGCGCAAGCGTTTTTTCTCGCGCGTCTCCTTGCTCTCCAAGTTGAGAAGTTTCCCTGGCTATACAATAGCAAAAGAAGCGACTACAGGGATGCCACGAAAAAAGAAAACTCATGGATGACAATTAGCATAGCAGTGGGTCTGTCAGGTGACATCTTTACTCAATGAGTCTGTCCGAAGTAGCGAGTTGTACGTTGCACTGCCAACGATAGCGTCAAGTTAAGAAGATTAACAGTTAACAGTTAAGAACACCGTCAAGGAATGTCTGATTGTCTTCCAAAGCAGCCGGCACCGAGGTGCTGGACGCTGGACGCTATGCTACTCTGTGGTTCTATTTCACTTTTCTTCCGAAGGATGGCGCTCTAGGAGGCCGCTTCTCACTGGAGGAACGGAGCGCTGAAACGTAGTAATGTGAACGATGGAGGAACGTAGCCGGCAACGAGATGGGTACTACGTAAGCGCAACCCGTAGCCCGTAAGCGCGAACGTGGCAGTGTGAACCAGCCTTAAGCAAAGCACCTGATTCCTTTGAAGTGGCTGACATCACGTTACTAACCTTTGATTTCACAGCTTCCTTTATCGTGTCGTTTCCGTAGAGCGCTTCCGCTATGCTTTTCGATTCCGTGTTAGCACCGCGAAGCAACTGTGGCTATGAGCGGCGTACGGACGTGGGGAGACGGAGATAGGACAACAGGAAAGAGCGGGGGATAGGGAGTTGGTGCGCGTCGTGGGACGACTTCAGGGGGAACTGTGCTGACATTTGTCTGGTAAGTCGGAAAAATCTAAATCGGGCTGGATGGAAAAAGCGCCTGTGGAACCCCGTCAACGGACCCATCTGTGACAGCATGTGCTATGCCTATAGGTTGCTCAGGTGAGACGCTGCGCAGCAACTTTAGCTTCGAGGATGCTGGACATGCCCCTCTTTTTTGAGATAGAGGGATGCAGATTTAGGCTGATGCCCAAAGTACATTACCTTGTGCCATGACGGGGCATACGGAATTGATGAGCGGGACAAGTCGTGTTAGAAATATAGCGCTGGACAAAAGTTATGGAACACGTCTCGGCGCATTGCTTCCACAGAGTGACACGCTAGCAGCGAATGGGACCCTACGGCGTTACAGACATGTGCCTAGGTAACCAGTCACCTGTGTGGAAGTCCGTACGGTACCGTTCCCTGCTAGCGTGTCACTCTGGGGAAGGAAATCACTGGAGCGTGTTCCGTAAACTTTTGCCCAGCACTGTACTAGCCAGCTAGACGGTACGGTCAAGTGTTATCGTATATACCATATTTGCAGGTTCCGTGAGCATTGGAGGTCCAGTCTGTACAAATCGACAACAACAACAACGATAAATGAAGAAGAAGTGATGACAAAGTGAAGTGAAGTGTACAAATCGAGCAAGCAAGCATCGATTTCCCCAGAAAGCAATCGCCTCTTTACTTTTAGGAGTGGCGTATTTTGCATTAGCAGTAGTAGCTATATGTAGGGTGCCCCGAAGACGTGCAGTAGTGTTTGTCATAATATAAATGGCGTCCTACTGCGTAGGATGTTATGTTGGCAGGGGGGGGGGGGGTGCTGAGAGCGATCTTAGCTTGCTACTACCGTGTATTTCGTACGAAATATATTCATAGGAGATTGATAACTATTTTGCATTTTGTTTGCGGGGGAGCGGGTTGCAATATCTTCGGGGCGGGTGTAATGGGGCTGTTGGGACAAATCCCTGGTTCGAAGAAAGGAATCACAATGCAATGCGCTAACGAGTTGACGCAGGCCTGACCGACGGTGACGCGAAAACTACTGTTGTGTATACGGATTGCGTGAATGCCTATACAACGTATTCGGACACACTTCGGTGTGTCGCGCATCTGGCGTCGTTTCCACCCTTGCCAATACTGTCGCAGCTCTTGAAATAAATCGGAAGTTTCCACGCTAATACTCATAATTCTTCAGCAAGGACATTTCTTGCCTATCCCATGGGGACACGTTTCCTTCCGCTCTTTCGACGACGTCTATCTGATCAGCAACCCAGGGCCGGAAGCGATATTTCAGATGCTTCGTACAGACAAAGTACATCCGAACATCCGAATGATAGCGGGAAGTAAACGACTTAGAGAACAACGTGCCCAACCAAGAGGGGATTTCCTGCTTTGAGAACACTGTCTAGACCTTGGTAACATTTTACTATGCCGAGAGCACCCACGATATCAGGATGAAACTGTTTGCAGTTACTATCTTCTTTCTCCTGGGCAAAAAAAAAAAAAAAAACACTTAACGCCAGTACCCAGAATAAAATAGGTTATCTGGAAAATCAGTAGTTATACTGCTAAGAAGGGTGAAATGTTTTTTTTTTTTTTTCTGAGTTTCCGTTGTAGTACTGTCGTGAATTTACCGGGTGATTTGTCTGCAGACGTTAATGCATATCGCTGGAACGCGTTCGACTTCGTTGTCGAGTTTCTCGAAAGGTGTGGGGGTAACCCAGGGAAAATAATCAAGGAGCACAGCCGGCGCCGGGATTCGAAACCATGGGCACCTTTCAGTTCCGTTAAGGCGGTTATCCAAACTATTCTCGTCCCCATGAGAGCTGAGCTCTCTATTTCATAACGGTATATTGTGTATCGAAGCGTCAACAAAGAAGAAAGAAGAAGGACGGAACCGGGCGCAATTTACTGGAATGTCTCTACGGAGTTCATCGGGAAACTACCGGTCACGCCTTCACTACAGGACACGTTAATTTTCTTCCTGTAAGTATATGGAGACGCTCAAGGTGAAGCACACGTGACTGGCAGGTCCCGTACTTCCCCGGTGAAATACGGAAGAAAAGGCGACAACCACGATGGTAGACTCAGTCTGAGACAGGCTCTAATTTGACTTGAATTGGACTAGAAGTGTCATAGTGTAGCTACGCACTGTGGTAGAGCACCTGAGCGTCAACGATAAAAATAATATGTCCGCTTGCTTATGCTGCCATTATAAAGCTTTTTTCATCAAATCGGCTGAATATGAAAGGCAATAATTGGAATACAATCATGAATCCGACATTGGCACGTGAAAAAAAGAGGGTCCACATTCTCTGCATACTGATACTACATAGTGAAGAAGCCTAAGCGTGGTTGAACAAATTGGCGCCGGTATTACTCGGTGCTGCTATCGTGAGGTTGACATGAATACATCTTCCTTTGGCTATAGTGAAACCATAAATATCGCTTACAAGTTAGCATATATTTACACAAGATGAACTTACAGACTACTCAATAGTTAACTGCTAGCACAAGTTAAGAAGGAGGTTTACAAAAGTGAAACCTATCAAGTACACAACGCTTAGCCGCCAACGCAGGTTCTACTATAGATTAGCGCCTAAACATTAGTTTGTGCAGAGATAATAGCAGAAGTAGGTCGCAAACGGGATAATACCGGCATCAAAATGCATAACACAATTCAGATCGATGAGGGCATTGCATGCAGAGACTCGTAGGGGGCATTTGCAGGTACGCAAGAGCGAACTCGCGTGCAACCCACTAGAGCCCCGTGCTGTGAGACGTCAACGTTAAAGTCGCCGTTTAGCATCATCGGCACGCAAGTGTCTAGCGTAGCATTGGGTATCACCTTGCGAAGCGCGAGTCGCTGTAGCGATAGAGCTTGAAAGAGGAAGGTCTCTGTGTCGACCTTCGACACACCGGAGTGTTTGTACACGCTGGACACCAGAAATTAGAAGTTGTTCATGATGACCTCGACCGTCCACATGTGTTCGACGGAACCTCACTCCAAACAAGAGGAGTCGCGGCAACCTGCACGCACCATGTGACACTCTGCACGAACTTGTAGATCGCAACGGTGCCAGCCTTGCGCCTGACGTGGCAGACATCGACGCAGTTCGCTATTGCGGGAGCCTTCCACTCGTAGCCTTCCACCCGCGCGGGATCGTCATCTGTCGGACTGGAACCACACACGATTACACACACTGCATGCATAGCGAATTCGTTCGAAACACGTCTTGTTGAAGTGTGTATCCGCCGCCTCGCAACAGGCCGACATAGTATAGTCGCGCGCGATCCCCGAACTTCGCACGCCTCCAGGGCTGCCCTCGGTGACCCCCAGGCTAACAGACCATGATATCGTTGTCTTCCATCCATCGCAGCCGTAGCTCTTTACCCCAAATCGTTGGGTATTTCCGAAGTCAACGCGCAGAAATCTCGGTGTCGCTCATCGACATTTGTGCAAACACCTTATCTGAATTTGTAATTGGGTTTGCTGTACATCGACCCGCGTTGCGCTTCCACTTTATCGCCATGTAGGCTATACTCCGCGAAGAACGAGAATTAGGCGAGGCAAGCCACGAGTATGGACGACAGAAACACGTAAGCCTTCAACGCCCAATAAACGATGAAATCGAACAATTCAGGAGAAAGGTGCTGACCGGAAATCAGGAGGGTATAGCTTCGAGACCTGGCGTCACCACATTTTTCCTGAATTGTTTGATTTCGTTGTTTAATGTATAGTTCGACACTTTCAATTTCAATGCGTCACAGCTTTCCTAAATTCACTCGTACATAGCTCTGAACGGGTTCAAACTGTCCGCACCACTCTATTCCACACGAAACGGTATTGAGTTCTCTCAAATCGTACCCTACAAACAAGCGACGTCCGCTCTACATGGTCACTCATCATGCACTGCACTGACTCAACGTTTCCTCACTATATGGAGCGGTTTGGAGCTCCTCCACGAGCTTGCCTGTATCTACGCGATTTTATGCTGATACAAATTGTGTATTCTAAATACTCCTCCTCCACAAGTGCCACTGCCCTAAAATCCACTCTCAACCTGGAAGCGTAGGACACCGCCGAAACCTTCAAAAACCTTATTTGTTCCACAAGCTTTTCCATTCTCTTCAGTCCTGCACATTACATTAGCCGCCATTTAGATCATCCCCAGAAATGTGAACCATCCCCAGGTGATACTAGCCTTTAAGTTTCTTCTTCCTTTCCACGAGCCATCACACAATAGACACATTTATCCTCATCAGGTACGTACATCAATGATTGATCCCTCATGGTTTAAAACCGTTGTCACCTTCCATTGACAACCCAGCCTGTGCTCCAGGCGGCAAGCATGTGATGACGACACAAACGTTTGGCATCTGTGCCGTTATTTGTTTGCTGTCCAAGCTCGGGCTGTGTTCTCTATGAATCTTGTCCACCAGCCTGCCTGCCTGCGTCTATGCCATCCTCTTCGTCGCTTTCACTCGCTGTGAGATTTGCTGTTGGAGCACATTCTTTCTCTTTCTTTTAATCTATATGTGTGGACGGTCACTATTATTGTACGTCTTATTTTATATTCGCCTTGCTTCCCCAGTATCGATAAGCTATTAAACATGTATAATCATTACTCCTGTGTGTATGCATTGTAGTTTCCTTCTTGTATTCACCACTGTTGTATGCTCATGCTATCACGCCGGCATTGAGAGAGTTCGGAAAAAGCACACCACCACCATGTAATGCTACAAGACCTTTGGAGAGTAATAACCAATCAATAGATAAATATACAGTGCCTTTTTAGTTTAGGGAACACCGAGAGAGGTTTGTTGCGTTGTTGCAGAAAAAAACAAAAACAAAAAAAAAACAAGAGAGGCGTCACACGTTTCATTATGTAGAAAAGAAATATTTCATGATGGGCTACGCGAAGCGCAGTACTAAGTAAACATGAAAGTAACATAATGAAATAATTAAAACGGATTCAAAAGAATGGGTCTACAAGCAACTTGGTGTTGTATGAGGCAGTAAATCAACCGTCAATTATATACGTTTCAAAATAATAAAAGTAAATAATAAAAAGTTTCAAATAATAAAGTAATGAAAATGCATTACTTTAGTATTTGACCCGCCCTGCGGTATGTCGGAGCTGTGTACAGCGCAGGTAGATCGCTTGTCTACCCAATGTAACCCCTCCCGCCCGCTAAAGCAGGTACTCATAACCGTTCAATCTGTAGAGGAGGCGGTGTCCCTCTACACGAGTCCTGACCGGCGGTGACGGAATGTCCCAGCGGGCAGATGTACGTGGCCACGCTAGGACGGTGCCAGTAGAGCTGGTAGGCGCAGCGGCGCGCGGCAGCAGAGGCTCGTCGTCATCGTCATCCACGAGCCGCCACTAATTCAATTTTATCTCAAAATTAATCCATACATTTATTCGGCAGCTGCAGGAGGTCCATCACCCAGCGATAGTGCTGGGCGGAGTGGCAAAAGTCGTCGATAAAATCTGGTACAGAGGAGCACAAATGGGAAATTCAGCAAGTTCCTGCAATAAGTGTGCAGCTGTTATGCATAGCGACTGCAAAATAGTAATTGCGTACAGTTTAAAATAGATGCACACCAACTGCGTCGGTAATTTAGATGCAATCAGGAACCGAGGTTTGGAACTACGGCATCGAGCAACTATTGAACCGCAAGATCGAAGTGAAATTTTCTTTTATAACGAACATCATCACACGGTACGTGTAGGCAGCAGGGACATTTCTGGGAATTGTGTCTATCTTGAATAACGAAAGCACTGGTTAAATGAATGAAGTGGAAAATATTTAGCAACGTTTATAACTCGGAAAATTCTGATCCTATCCGAAAGCTTGTAGCTTCTTCTTCTTTTTTTCTTTGTTACTTCTACTTGTCTGAGCCTTCCCAAGCAGCACAATGTACTGGAAGTCGAGTGTAATAGGGGTGGACGGGTAGGTGGAAGGCCTTGAACAGACTCGTGAAACTAAAGAACATTGATAAGACACATACCGCCCACCCCTATTGCACTCAACTGTCAGTACATTTTGCTGCTTGGGTTTCGTGTTACTTCTCACGTGTGGTAATTACATAGTAGTGAGTTTCGTTTTTCTTATCGTAACACTATTACCTTCCGGGCGATAAACTTACATTTAATCTTAGCAATTTGCCGAGGCTGTTGAACATCATGTCGCACGTCGTGATGTCCCGCGGTGGGACATCAAGCAGGCCAAAACACCGGTTAGTTGGAGAAGAGCTCTCAGACCTCTGCGAGCAGACACGAAGTAGTACAGTGTTCTCGTCTTTCACTGAGTTTAGAGAGAAGTAGCACTACCTTATTAATGTCCTTACGGTCCTCACCCTTGTCACATTTGTTTGCAATAACATACGAGTAGCCGTGCCACAGCAATACACCTTGAAAACCCGCGAAGGAAATAAGAAACTCATCTTTCCACTCGCCAGACAGGAGCTCTTGAAAAATTGCTGCCGAAGAATACGTGTACTACCCCTTATTTTCTTCTCGACTGTCTCTCTATATAGAGAGTCCCGTTCGCGAAATGATCTGAGCCCACACGGATGCTATTTCTTTTTCAGCATGGTCCGGTTATCAAATATCATCCACCTCTCACCGAGAAAGACCTGTTTCACTTTCTTAATAGATTCTGCTTTCTAATGGAGAACAGGGAAGTTTCATTGGACGGCAGGCGCGACGAAAAAAAAAGAAAAAAAGAAAACATATTGACCGACACGCAGAACAAAAAAAGGAGCCTGTCCTTTTTATGCCGCGAAAACAACTGCACCGCAGCACGAACGAAAAGAAACGCAGAAAGAAAGCGCAAAATAAAGAACGTATCGGCAGACGACGGGGGAGGGATAGAAACTGTCAACCGCCCACAAGAGAACCAAGTTACTTTCCGGCTCTTTTTTTCTTGGAATTTTTCATTTTCGTAACTCACAGTACCCTGTGACATTCCAAAGAGTTAAGAATTTATTTAACGCCTTATATATACTTCGACTTCCCGTCATATTTCTTATTACAGAGCCGTAGCTTCTTCCCGTCGAAAGAGTTCTTTTTCCTCATGAGCTTACACCGTTTCCTCAAAATAATAATGTAAGAATGAAAGGAGGAAAAGAGAAAGGGGCGCTTCTAAGGAATTGTCCGAGGCATTCGTTTGTGCGACAAAGACGGTCTTATAATCCTCGTCTTTCATCTGTGCTTCGCTCTTTCGAATTTGTGCTTCGCGCCTTTTTCTTCTTCTTGTTTCTTTTTTTGTAATAGAAGGTTATCATAGGGAGCGGAGACTGCCCAGTAATGCCTCTTGAGTAGGAAACGGATGAAGTTCAAAAAGGAGAACGAACGAATAAGACCACTCCGATAATCTGTTGTGGCTCTTTCAACTCTTCATCAGGAACAGAAAGAGCAGAGTGAACAAAGACCCTGTGCCGTGTAATAATGATAAAAAAGAGAAAAGAAAAAGGCTCTCAGAAATGGGATATCGTAATCTGCTTTGAGGGGTTAGCCGACTGAGTGATGTTACCAGCGTATATAAGGGATATTCCGTGCTCCTCTTTAATTCCGGGTCGGTTATTTCTGGTTGAGCCTGCACCAACTGGTACTCGCAAATAGAAGTGTCCGGCTTTCAACGGTAGACATAATTAAAGTACAGAAATCCGCGGTTGCGTGCACCGTAGAGATTAAAGCTACAGGAACAAAGCTTGGTTACTCGGCGCAACCGCGCTGCACTACGAGACAGCAAAAAGGAAGGTGTCGAAAGGTTGGTGCTTTGTGTAGAAAGTGTAATGCAAACTATTTAGTTCACTACTGCAGTACTAGTACAAGCATCATTACAGACAGACAAAAACAACAAACAAAAAAGATAACAACGCTGCTTCACTACACAATGAAACGATGGTATCACGTCTACGCGAAAAGTATCAACTGTGCTTCAGCTGAGTAGAGGGCCCTATGTTATACCAAGGGCAAGGAAATGATATCATTCACTCACCACACCATCATTTCATGCCACACTCTTAAAAAGAAAAAAAAGTGGTCAGTTATTTTTTTTTATTGTGCGTTAGCGCCGCGAAGCAACTGTGGCTATGAGCGGCGTACAGATGTGGACAGACGGAGAGAGTACAGCAGGAAGGAGTGGGAGACAGGGGGATTAGTATGCGTCCTGGGCCGACTTCAGGGAGAACTGTGCCGACATTCGTCTGGAAAGTGTTCGGAAAACCCAGGGAAAACCTCACACAGCACAGCCGGCGGTAGGATTCGAACCCACCACCTCCCAGTCTACAGCACGACCTTGGTTACCACCAAAGAGCGGACGCCTTAGCCCACTCGGCCATGCCGCTGGTAAAGTGGTCAGTGCTATACCTTTTAGGGTGGTAATGGCTTGTCATAAATGTTAGTCCACAAATATGTGAAATTTAATCCATTTGGCAGGGTGGTACTGTTCAACCCTGGACGTGGGTCCTAACTTTACCGTCCTGGGTGCCAAATTTATGCCCGAGGGCCTATAGCGTTTGAGCTGTGAACAGTACGACTTCTTCGAAATATGCTGATAGTATTGTTTTGTTGCCGTTGTCTTTTTTCACGTCTTTAGCGTGACGCATGCATACGAAATTCATGATATCTTTTTTTTTTTTCAGGTTTCGATCTATATAATAGTCGTAACTTCCCAGTGACATTTTGGTTTACACGTTATTACGGATCATAACACGAGATATCAAGAAGTTATCTTTGTCGTCCGATCACCAAGGGAAAGAAGCAAACGCAAATGAACCGCGCTGCAAACTTCGAACTGCTTTGCGCGACTTATGCTTTAACTTTGCGACTTTTCTTTAACTTATATTACAGAATTACCACTTCCATACCTTCCATTTTATTCCTCTATCACACCACATCGCATCACTTCCATATTTTTCTCGAAATATCCATCCATCTGTACGCTGATCACGACATGACATTTTTTCACACCCGCAAGAATACCTGGACGCCTTAAAAGCTCCTGGAGCAGAGAAATAGGAGGCGTGCTAGCTGGTGCGGAGGCGATGAGGGAAACATCTCTTCGAGTTTGAGGAGTAAGCATAGGGACACAGACGCGTTTTTCCGTCATCCCTTTGTCTATCTCCCTGTGCTTACTCCTCAAAGTCAAGGAGATGTTTCTCTCCTCTCAAAACCTCCTGTTGAACCTATGGACATCGATAGATGCGGGAACCGTTCTTTAAAGGGCAGGGGTGGGCAGTGTCCAGTTCCAGACGACGGTTGTGAAACGTGGTTCGTTTGGATGGACTTACTGCCTCCAGTGACCATCCAGGAATGGGATTGGAAAACAGGCCATTGTGCGCTCGAATTATTTAAGACAGGCGCCGACGTTATCGGCTCAGGGTTCCCCTGGGTAATGGAACGGTGCTGGAGAAGACACCGACATAACGACGGTCCGCATAGAATGGTGAGGCCAACGCGCAAAGGGAGGGGAGTGAATAGCACTTGGCTCGCGTTGGAGCAGTTGCTCTAATGCGTCAGCGCTGTCTACATTTTCAACGAGCGCTTACGAGCTGCGCGATAATGCGCAAGACTAGTGTGCTGCGCTGCGAGGAGAAGCTTTTAGGAGTCTGCTAGATGGGTCTGCTTCCAAAGAGAATTGCATAATGAAAATGGCAACAGCCTACGAAGGCCGTTATGGTATTGCGTTTAATATGGATTAATAATGAAGCTATTCCATAACTCTCTGTCGAAAGCTTTACGAATATATACATTTGACTAATTTACAGTCAAAGGAAACCCTCCGCGTCCAAATGTATCGTGAAATTAAGAATATATAATCGAAGTCTTTCTTGTAATTTTTTCTACACGAAGTAATAAACATATATGTTCTGAGTTCTAATATCAATATGACAAAAACTGTGCTCAGGTTTATCGGGCTCCTTTTTCGCAACGCTTTACTGTTATACTGACTTTCATTTCTTTTGGAACGTGAGACGGTTGAAAAAAAGAATTGCGCGAAAGCTTCGAAACTGCTTGTTTTGAATACAGCAAAGAAGAAAAGGGAGAAAAGGTCCGGGCGCGCACATTCGACGCAGATTTACTTGAGTGCCCCGCCTTTTTGCAGAAGGTTTCATAAGATGCGGCTATTTTCAGGACTCAGGAATCGATGTAGCAAAACGCCGAAAGGGAACGAAGCAAATATATGAACACATAAAATTTATTTACTTAAGACGAATGGAATCTAAAATTACCATGGAAATCAAATTATTAACATGGCATACGTCCGCGATGCAAGGACACCTTCGTATCATGAAATACTCAAGCGAGCGGATATGGCGAGGAGGGAGCCATCAGAAGAAATATGCAGTTACGAACTATCTACGTGCAATAAATTTTCAAATATGGGCCCATAAAAACATTGCAGTCTAATACGCATATTTGCAAAGCCCTGGTCCATGCCCATAACTCACTGGGTTATGAAGTTGGTGACTGGCTTTAGAACAGTCTCCTGTAAGTTCAAAAGACATGACCGCCATCCTCAGAATGCACTAAAAAGTCATACCGCAGACGCCGGCAATAGTGGGAATGGGCAGCCTATTTCGCAATATTTACACAAGTCGCGAAGACGTTCATCTCTTGCTTGTTTCCCACACAAACCGTCGTGGGTCTCCCTCTAGCGTTCGCAGCGCTGCGTTTCATGTTGGCGGCCCGGTTCGTGTGCCGCGCTGTGATACAGAAATTGTGAAATTGTTTCTCGACGATATGCACGAGTTTCGAAATCAGTGGTAGTCTCGTTTTACACATGTAGTCACCTCATCAGGCAAGCCATTATGTACCGTGTTTCCTGCATACCACCATCGCTCAGACATAGTCGACATGCAGGTACAAAATTGTAGGCGCTACAGGAACTCTGCTTGTTTTGTTGAAGCATCGTTTGATGCAAGACAGGTACAATGCTATTCAAGAAAATAAAGGCAGCAGTTTTATACACGCGACAGAACCATCCTCTGGCAGGGTAGCTGTCCTTGCATCGCCCTTTGTTCGTTCTGGAGGGCCATGCTGATGGTGGGTTCATTTGCTTTCAGAGGTAGCGCTCGCGACAAATAAATCAATGTCTCGTGCGTATACGCGTTTTAACGTCTGCTTTAAGGTTAACCATGGCTGCGTACTTAACGGCTGACAGCGCTTTTAACGCCTGACAAAGTTAAGGTTTGAGACACACACACACACAATCACCGTGCGCTAGAGTACGTAAGCTTCCGGAAACAGCCATATTTATATTATACGCAAAACGCACCATGTCTTCCCGTAATGCTTATAGGGTCCAAAGTTAAGCAAAGTGTAATCCGCGTCATGACCAAAACTGATGCGCTTGCCTGTGACGCACTAAGCTGGCACTCAGCATTTTGTGTGAACCAATTTTGTTGTCGACGATGGTGGTTCACGGTTCGAGAAGCGACATAAAAAATATCGGGTGTCTTACAGTTCTCCAAGGAGACCGTGGCGCGTGGAGCGCAGGCGCAAAGAAGACGTCACATTCCGCTGGTCTTCCAACGACAAGCCCCGTAAGATTATTACGTTTACGAGCGTTGCTTACATGCGCCATATGAAAACGACGGCAAATTCCCTCGGCTACCACTTCTACATTTTTCCATTCCGTCTCGATGATATCGAGGCAGATGTAGTGGAGATATCTGCCACGGCGTACAGGCCGCCACGAACTGCAAACTGAAATGATACAAATGCTGTGCAGGAGCACGGAAAATCGATTGCCCGTGGAGGTGCTCAAGAGACGGCGTAATGAAACTTGATAAGCGACCAGAACCGCTCCGAAGCGCACATTGCTACAGATACATAGGTCGTAAGTATTCTTGTGATCGTTATTGTGCAGATCAAGTGTTGTAACGCCACAAGCTGCTGCAGCTTCCCAGTCTTCATTAGCGTATACCTCGACCGATTGCGTTACGTTGCATCCCGGGCATCGTTTTGTACAAATGGATGTGATAAATTGGCGAGATGTGAAGTAGATTCCTGTAGGTTTACGAGCAGTGATCACTCAGCTTCGATGACGCGGAAGTAACTTTGACGAGAAATATTAAACTGCAACCTTTATACGCAATCCTGTAGACTGAAAGTGAAGATTGTATCATCAAACATATTGAAGGATGGGGCACCGTGGATGGAGCCAACATTACACATTGCAGGGCATCTTCTTTTTCTCTGTGCGTTTTTATGGCGAAACACTGGCTGTCTAGAGCAATGCCCTGTACTTTAGGAAAGGCGCGTGTAATCCACAGGAATCAAACGTATTTTAGTGTCTGAGTGCATTCTCTTACACAAAGTACAAATATGTTTGGGTCGATTTATGCACATACATTTTGCTAGCCTTTACTGATTACTATACAGAAGTGAAGTTCTGTTGAGCAATGAAAATGCAAGGTGTCTTTTAGCTGCGCCAGACTTAGAGAGAGAGAGAGAGAGAAAAACGCTGTGAGAGCAGCATATATGCCGTTTTTACAGTTGAGTTATACGACCAGGCGGACATCCTCTGGAAGAAACTATGTACTACTAGGTAACTAATTACCTAAAATTCATTAACCAACTGTTTAGTTCGGACCTTTCCGGCAATAGTGAGATAGCAGAATGAGAGACGATCCTCGATGAAAGGCGTTCTATATTCTTTTTTAAATCCTGAATGAGCACGTTGAAGTGTCCATCGCCGAATTTCGCTATGCAAATGAGACGAAACCGAAACCGCGCGTATCAGGAGCGTAGGGAGAACAGCATCAGCGGTCCGCGTGCTTTGGAGGAACGGAGACGATAGGAGTAAGCTTTGATCTGTTAGCCAGATCAACCGCTTTGTGGCCCAGGAAATGTTCCGACCGAAAAGGTCACGTGCTCCGGTGGCGAAAAGTTTTGGCGCATTCGCATAGGAAAATTCGGCGATGGATATTTCAACGTCCGTGCTGGTCTCAAGATTTTTGCAAAAAAAAAAAAAAAGAATTACTTTTAACGAGGATTGTCTCTCATTCTGCTAGCTCACATCTTCCCGAAAGGCCCTGTAATGTCATTGAAACATCCATTTGGGCTTGTTGGTGACAGACTTTCTGCGTTTCTGTTGTGCGTGTCTTGTGTTTGTCCTGTTTTTAGCGCTTTTAAGTTATGAAAGCCCTGTAATGTACAGCTAGCGTCAAAGTTAATTTGGACGCCACTCCAACCTGCGAAGAGGGAAGAGAGCGAGCCCTGCAGCGCCTTTAGCAGAAAACAACGCCTTCACAACGAGGGTCACCCCCTCTAACCGTAAATAGATGACCAATACTCCCGTCATTTCTACTAAGCACCACCAGGGGCCTCATGACGGAATGACGTCCAAGTTAACTCTGATGCCAGCTGTACGAGTTAATTAATGAATTTTAGGTAATTAGTCACCCACCTCTCTCTGAGATGACATCCGCCTGGCCGTATAACTGTATAAATCAACTGCGAAACCGACACCTATGCTGACCTCATAGCTTAGAAAAAGAAAAAGAAAAAAAATCTGGTGCAGCTAAAAGAAATACCATGTATACTATAGCTGCATGAAACAGCTAAACATGCGAAGTTTGTCCTGTAGAAGAGCATCACGAATATGCGTGCAATCCTCCCTCCACGATCCATATTGCTTTTCGTCTCTTAGCGAGAGCACTTTCATCATATTATGATCCCTATTATACAAGAGGCTCTAAGCCGGCGCTAGCACAACACCAACGTCGTCCGTGTTGCATTAGGCCCGACGTTTTTGCTGACGAGATTTCGGCGTGATAGATGTAACTGACATGCAAATTTCATTTTGTGCTCAGATGACAAAATTGGCCGCGTTGCCATAGGCGCGCAACTAAGGCGTGTAACAAGAAGGTGAACAGTGATCACGTCGAACGATTAATATCGGACCGCAGTCAAGGCGAAATGGCTCCAGAGCACGAACATCTGTCGACGTACCCTTCTCAACCTAATTTCCCCACCCACGGTCAATGCGGCGCAGACCGAAAGCGTCCTGTTTCATATGAAATCAATGCGAGTACCATGACTGTGAAGTAAAGTTTTGGATAAAAGATAAAACTAAGTCAGGTACAGACGATGGGAGGAGAGGAGTGAATTAAGAGCACGATCTCCGAGCGCGATGGACTCATTCGTTCTCTGAAACACAGACCAAAATTATTTATTGATTCTCCGCTGCTCGTTCTTGTTTGTTCATCAAAAGAAACGTCAGCATATTGATCCCGGGCTCCTGTCTGTGCGCCTCGCGCGGCATATGTGCTTTTGTGAGTCTCACATACATATTTGAGCCGCCGCTGACTTTGAAGACGACGGCTGGTGAAGTGCCAGAACTCATTAACGTTTTCTTTTTTTCTTTTTCTCGCCCATGTAATTTTTCAATCAACCGTCACTGCTGCGGGGAGTAAATGGTGCGGTTACGCGAGGAACGCGTCGTCGTCCTCCTTCTCGCATGCCCAAGTAACCTTCTGATGGGAATAATCTGGATACAGACAATAACCGGGAATGAACCGCAAAGGTAGTCTCGGCATTGCCATAGACACGATTGCGTATATGCGCTTGCACATCGTTGTGAGGTACAACTGCCACTGTATTGGATGCAGTAGGGTGTGGAATATGAAGACAACCAAAAAGTTGTGCATCTTCTCAGATGCTCATAAAAAATGTAAGAGACTCACATTGCTCAAGTCATAGAATACGCTTATCTGCCACTTTCTTACTATAATTGCTGACTATTGCGCTGAAACGCGCATAGTGGTGGTAGAGGCCCGAGAGCTGCTAGTAGAGGTCTTACGTCTCAGAGAAACTGTGCGCCATTATCTACGCCTCGTCGTGGAACACCGCCGTCACCCGTTGGTTTCGAAGCTCAAAAGGCGGAGACAGAGCAACATTTCTCTCTGCATCGCTGCTGTAAAGCCGTTGCTAACGGTCTTTGTTGGCAGATCAGTCGTCCCCAGGTCCCTCCGTGGGTTTTTTCGATACCTTCAACCTCTACCATTCCTGGGCTCAAGAACAAGAAGGATCACGTTGCAGCACCCGTGTTGAAACAACTTACTCTAGACATGATGCAGTGCCATTACCCTTCGCACACTGCAGTATTCACATATGGGTCGACCAACTTACACAGCTCCACTGCTGCCTTTACAATTCCGACTACGCCGTTGTGCCACACGTACCGTCTCTCGCACTGCACCTCATCCACGTCTGCACAGTTACATGCCATTTTGTTCTCCCTCAAACCCATTGCATCCGCCGCTATCAGCAGCTGGGTGAGGCCGCGCCCATGAAATCAGCAATCAGCTGTTCTCGTTTTGTGGAGTGTGCACCAAACTGTTTGTAGTTCAAGCTACAGGTACTTAATACGAGTGGGAGAGCTTCGGCAGTCTTCCTGTGGATTCGTGGGAGCATGCACAAAGATGGGCATAGCCTTCGGGATGTCTGTGTGTGTGACAGCCGGTGTCTTTCTCCGTCTGTTACGTCGCGAGACAACTGAGATCACCGTCTGTGCGCACTCAGGAAGCTTGAAATCTGCCCTGATACATATACAGTAGTATACACCTTCAGTATACGCTGATACATATACGGTCAATAAATTGGGATTTTCTCCACTGCAATCTTTCCCGGACTTCACAAGAGACACTGTTTGTGGATTTATGCCTTACATTTAATCTATCGCATGTCGTTCCACATCCTACACGAATAACTCATGCCACGCAGTCAACCCTTGACTTGGTTTTAACCTCCCATCCTGAGCACATCACTTCTTTGCATGTCACTGATGGTCTCAGTGACCACAAGGCCATTTTCTAAGATATCTCTTCAAGTAGACCAAATGTTCATAAATTCAACGATAAAACCTGCCAGCAGAAATTGTAGTAATACTACATGAACCAAACCAATGGCCGCTTCTAATGTACACTTCACGTCACTGTACTTTCAATTATGTTGCAACTTCGTTCTCCTTACACCAGTACAGGTACGTGCTAGGTCCCCACGGTTCTTCCATTTTGACATGTCCTGTATATTACCTGATAGGAACAGGTACTCCTATTGCGTACTAGCTCACCTCTGCCTTGACTCACACTCCACCCCTAAATGCACACCAGTGAATGAAGGATGAACGCAATATGGGCATACTACCGTCACAAAATTCTGATGTAATTAAGGGTGTTGTTATCAGCATCATTACAAATGATTCTAATATGTATAAATCTGTCACTCGAAAGCCCACAGGAAAGACTGCCTAGATGTTGTTAGAATGCAAGACACTACGGCACTCATTTACATTTCGAAAGATTGAAGCTTCCTTCCTTCACATCATCATCAGGAGGATATGTGGCTAGAAAATGCTCAGTGCTACTGGGTTCGATGCGTTCAAGCCTCAAGCTTCCCCGAGGAGCTAGACTGCCTCTCTAGAGACCAGCCACTATGCAAAACATCGAAGATAAGTGACTTGCAACCATTCATTGACAGCAAACGCATTCTAAGACTGCTGGGTGATATACTGCGACTCCAAGGCAGCTCTCCGGTGTATAGCGAACATAGGTATTCGTGGACCACTGGCGCCAGTGGTTGTGGATATACTGGACGAACTAAGCCGTCTTGAGATGAGCGGGTACTCTATCTACTTCCAGTGGGTTCCTGCACACAGCGGCATCCGCGGCAATGAAGAGGCTCACGGGGCTGCAGCAGCTGCGTATCATTCCCGATCAAGCGTGGGGATTACCCACCCCAAAGGCGACAGGCGAACCTCCCTCAATGATGTGATGAGGCCTCTCGCACATGCGCAATGGTCCCGTGACGTTCCATCAAGAGTTCTGATGCGTGAAGTGCACCCTGACTTTGGCTTCACCATGCCTTCTCGTTTGCCATCTGTATCGCCATTTTGCCATCTCGCCATTTTGCATCGCTGGTGCACAGCCTTCGTCTCGGGGTTGCATTCACCCCCCTTCCCCCCTTTCAGGTATCTGATCGGCTGCTCCGACTCGATGCTCTGCTCTCGCTGTGCTGTTTTAGCGGATACCAAGCATGTGCTCGTCGACTGCCATCTACACCTCCCAAAGACCAGCTCTGCAGTGTCGCCTGCAATCGATCGCGGCCGCAGCATTCACATTGGCAACCATCCTCGGCCCTTGGTCTAACCAGATCAACCATCGCCAAGCTCTTCAGTACTTCGAGATTTTTCTCCGCGACACTGGTCTCCTCTCTACCCCATGATGTGCCTACTTACCTGTGTGTTGTGTGTGTGTTTTTGTGTGTTGTGTTTTTGCCTACCGTTCTGTGGATGTCTCACTGACTCCACTGATTATCGACCCCCATTTAGTATTTCTCATCACCTCATGATCAGGACACATCTCATCCTGCCCATTGTGCTTTGGGGTAGTGGGCCGCACCTCATGTGGCGAATATCCCCATTCATCATCATTAATTTATCTGTTGTTGTTGTTGACTATAATTGTTAGATATGCCGCATGCAAAATGCCATCGCGCAACTTTGCATGCAACTTCGCGTGGACATTAGAGGCTGCATGGATACGATACTACCTTACAAGCACAAAAAAAAGCCTTGCAAGGCAGGAGAAATAGGTACGCTGCATTACATTTAATGAATCGCGCTCCTCTCTAACGCCTTCAATATTACTGGCTCAGAAAAAAAAAAAAAAAAACAGAAGAGTTGTAGGCGAGCCTGAGTCGGCGAAGAGCGTCGAAGCAAGATGGATGTCCTCTCGAAATGAAAAGCTCCGATGCGGGAGCCACAAACCGCCAAACGTGATGTATGGCCCTTGAACAGGTATTTAGGGTATGATCAAATATGATAGCAGCTCTTGTGGCACTTAGCCAAGAATCAATAACTGCGAACTACCTGTATTTGCGGATGATCAACAAGAAAGAGCTAGCCGAGCAATTTAAGGTGGTTTCAGACAACGGATGGGCGATGCCTTCATAACATCGCCATAGAATACCTGTTATTGTTGTTTAACGATGCCTTTACGGTACGTATACAAACAATAGATTATTCTACCTCACTTTCTTGAAGCAGCAATGTATTGGCCTGCTGCGAGTTCGCCTCCAGAGGCTCTCGCCGGAGGCAGATGGCGTTACATTCGCAAGTGTCCTGCCACATACGACGGCAGAAACCGCACCCGTGTTGATTACGCGGTACTTAATGAGCTTGTGCGTGCAATGTATGTGACCCATCCACGCAATCAGAAGTTTTGGAATACTATCTGCGGTGGGAAAGTAACCAACGGCTACGAACGACACCTGGGCCAACAAGTCTGTTTGCCTTCGTCTTTCTGTACCTACAGCACTAACACTGAGCATGATGTACAGAACGTTTGACGCATTCCGAGATACATGGACCTCTTCATATCAGGGATTTCAGTGGGGCCATCTCCGGAAGGCTGGCACATTTGGTACACTATTTTGCGTACATTCCGCATACGTTTTCTTGGCGTAACGACCATGTGGAAAGGAACGTGACCCTCGGGCCATTCGATCACGTCTGTCTGCTGAAAGTCAACTACAAGCAAAGCTAGCAGGTCTCAAGGTGAAAGGAATCGGCTCGCGATCGTTCTAAAATCGATACTGGTTACGATAGCATACCATCACAGCGCAATCGGATGCGAGTTATTTACATCTGCTAGTGCAGGGTAACGTTCAGATGCGTCTCCGATGCCATAATGGAGTGTCCCTTGGAAATTCATGGAGTGCCATCGCATTCTTACACTTGGTTCTTTACCCTCAATATTTATTTTCGTTATATTTAAGCGCACTATTTTAATGTGTTCGCGCCGCTCTTGAAGGTTTTTTTCTCTAGGTCTTCATATAATACTCTTGCGTCACCTTGCTTCGAGCTACATATAGATATTTCGCGTCTTTTGTAGCTCTGTCAATCATGTTGATGACGGGTATCCATGTCTTTCTCTCTCACACACACACTTTCATTTCCATTCGACGAAGGCATTCCTTGAGCTTGAGGGACGATAACGCACGAAGAAGTAGACAAGACGAGGACAGACTTCTAGAAGTAGACGTGACTTCTTCGTGCGTTATCGTCCCTCAAGCTCAAGGTATGCCTTCGTCGAACCTTCACCAGCTCACTTGCCTGCTCACCCCTATTTCATCATTTCCATTGCCGGTACCCAACTCTGTGATGAGCCTGCAGGCCATTTCAGCGTCGCGACTTACCCTTTCTAGAGATGTTATTACGACAGGTATTTAATGGTTAAGAAGTGTCACGTTTAGCTCGACCATTTCGTGGCTCGAACACACACGTGCCCACAACAATTAAGGAAGGCGGGGAATGTGCTTGTCCTGGAAGCGAACACAAACGCTTTAACCGTCCCTAGGGTGGAGATACAGATGCATGCAAAAGTTTTTCTTCTATAACGGCAATGCTTTAAACAGCGTACAATACTAATTTTATGACGCCTCCCATGGAGGGGAAATATGGAGTCATGTGAGAGGTCAATGCAGCCCATGCCACCACACAGCCATTTCTTGGACGATGAACACGTGTGCTTTCCAACATGCATGGTAATTGGAGTAGATGTACACCGTAAGATGTGTCAGCCTAGTGTGGCGAAACATGAAATATTTCGTCACTGGAGTGTTCAGCTGCAAATCATTACGACATCTGAGTACAAAGGAACAGAAAGGAACAACGAAACAAAACGAAATGTATAATTATAATTATGACCAGGATCATCATCATCATCATACTTAGGCTACATAGAATGTGCACAAATGCACGTCAGCATGAAGTAGCATCTATACAAGCTACCCGTTAGCAAAGCAAACCGTTGTACTCACCCAAGAAAGCAAAAAACACGCCCTTCCTATGACTCATTTCGCTCCTGTCTACCTGCCGGAGACGTTGCCAATCAATTACACGTGAGGCGCAGCCTTCTATATCCAGACAAATCGTCGACTCAAAGTAAACTTTGTGAACTAGGCCTAGAGGCTCCTCGACTTAGAGTTTCAGATGTCCTAAGAGGCCCACAGGCCAGTCTCTCCACAGACGCCCCAGTACGCTGCTTTTGTTCAGCTGCGCGAGATAAGCTTGTGGGGAAAAGCGCATTGTTGGAAACCACGAGCCGAGCCGAGCTCCATGCCGATGACGAGTTTCTAATCGAGCGCCACACCGCGGTGTTAAGTTTGCAAAACTAATTAGCGAGCGTAATGAGTACGAGCCACGACCTCACGTCGAGTTCGAAAGCAACATCAAGGCAAGTCGCCCGGGAGAAGAGGAACAGTTGTTTTTCGGACTGAAAGGTCCACAGGGACGCCTTTCTACGCTTTTGTGCCGCCAGATATCAGTGAAATGAGCAACTTCTGAAAAGTGAAATAAAGCGTCTTTTGTGTGTTGCCGTCGACTGTTTTCCCATTGTGGTTTAGGTTGTTGCAGGTTAGGTGATAACGTGTGTATATGTTCCTCGTATGTATTATCCATTCATGTATTCATTTCCTGGAACGTTATCGACGCTGGTATGGTTCTGACGAGCGAGAACTGATTCCCTCGAGAAAAAAAAAACATAGAGAAAACAGAGAGAGAAAGAGAGGAAAAGTCAAATAGAAGCAGGAAAAGAGGACAGAGTTTCCAAAGCAGTGCCGGAAATTTGGCGAGTGCAACATTGGTTGTATACATGTATTCCATTTACAAGGATCAACAGGAAATTACAAAGTGGGTTACAAAATCATGAGAACTGCACCATTTTACATATCTGCGAGATGCAAGGTGGTGTTCGTCGGTAACCCTCACAACTATGGTTATGGATGTGGTGCTGTGTTTCAATATTGTGCCGAAGTCAGATCTGAGCGTCAACTGATAGGTACCGTACTATATACGGGTGGCTTTTATTTTCACCTGATGCGGAACTCAGCCTATACAATTAACAGTAAGAGAGTTAAGAATTTCCTTGAAAGTCGAAATTTATACACCATGTGGGAGAGGGCAATCACCGTCCAAACAGCGCTATAAATGCGTAAACAAATCTCTTCCTATGCTTGCAATTGAACATAACCGTGTGTGAGAACCCCGCAGCGAAGAGAATATAGATTCGGGAACTTAATTTGAAACGTCAAGCCTTTAACATCCAATACATTTTCTTTCGGATTAATATTCACGCCTCGATCATCTACAACAAGTCTCCCGAATCCGATAATAATGCTGGGTAATATCGTCGTTCCATTGCCGAGGTATATTTGCCGATGTGACGTCATCCTGCCAGGGAAAAATCGCGTGTTGTCGGCTGACTTCGTGTGGAACTGTACGTTTGTCGTGAAACGTCCGATGAAGAGACAGGAAAACACACAGAAAGAAAGGACAGTGATGGGATTCAAACCCGGAACACCTTCCACATGGATGTACAAAACGCTCTTTTTAAACGCAAAGTTTGCGTTGGTTCCATATGCTCTTCGGGAAGCTAGTTGGAGCCATCCCCTCTAGCCAGACAAAGAAAGCGCAGAAATGCCGTCAGTATATGCCAAAAGTACGCGCGGAACGGACAACACTTTTTCATGTTTGGGCCAAGTTCGAGGCGACCCCTATGCACAGGAAAATAAAATATTTAGGAAAACTTACATACACACCCCTAAGGGAATGCATACATTTTTTTTTCAGCGAAATTTAAGAGGGTGGAATTACACCTCTGGCTGGTTTCGGCTGGAATGGCCCACTTGCATTCTTGGCAGACCGTATAGCTGGGACTAACTGAGCAGTTAGTCCCACCTACGATCTGCGGTGCCGTAGATTTGCTTTGACCCCGACCGACCTCCTGTTGGTCGGACTGTTCAAGACTTATATATGACAGGACAAAGAAATAACGCAGTCTTCCACCGAATAACCGTAGAAGGGACGCCAGAGGCTCGAGAACAAACAGGCTGGTCTTCTAGAAAAGGACGACTTTGCCATCCAGGCCATACAAGAAAAGCTTATGTTCAAAATACCGTCATCCGTGTTGTACGCGCTACAGGGCCTCAAGCCGACGCCCTCTGCGAGCTTCTCTTTCCGTAAATATTTCTAATATTGCACAACCTGAAACCGATAAACCTGGCTAATGTTCTCCAGCAGATCAATATGCAGGATGTTAGGCAGATTTTAAAACAGTGTCTGTGATATCACAAGAGCTAGGTTCCACCACGCATCAAAGATCTCCAACAGACTACATCTGTGCCCCGGACCCTTTGTCATTCCCGGATGCATCATTACAAGCAATGCGCTATGGGGAAGCAACAAGAATTGGACGAGAGGAAACAATATGGGCAATTACGTGGCTACCAACGACCTAGATGTCACCAGCAACGGCTTCCCAACGGCGTATATGAGGCCATCACGTTGCAAGCATGCCATTTATCTCACCCTGGCAACCGCTATCCTCACATCACCTTGAAGTGGGAAAACGTGCTGGACACATGGTCCCCATACCCATTTCCCAATAACACTCTCTCCTCCATGTCATAATAACTGGTACAAGAAGACTAGCAACAGTGAGATCAGATAACGTGTTTGACTGCACCTATAACGTAAGCGATGTCCAGAATTTTTGGGGCGTTCATCTTCATCTTTACGCAAGCGATGAGAACGCCGTCGGCACGGTCTCAGCTGCGCAACTCGGTGGCTTGCTCCATGATTCCCAGGGGCTACATTTACACGTCTGCCGCATGATTCAATGGCTTCCTGCATGTAATCTGCTGCCATCTTTCACGCTGGCTGTGCACCACTTACGAAAGGTATCCACATTTGCCAAAGTCCCAAAAAGGAGCCTTCCTGTGCAACTGCCGGGTGGAATGATGGGGATGCGATCACTACCTATGCAATCAAGCCCAGCAACCAAGGCTAGACATGTAAAACCGCCCTTTGAACAAACTGCAATATCCATGACGCCGGTGTAGAAACTCCGGTATAGATGAAAGTTTGAAAGTAGGAGACGCATCGTTCAGGAGGCACAGCTGCAAATCCCCAACGATGTCCGCTGAAATGTTCTTGGGTCCATCGGTTTTCTTGCCGCTCCTGAACCGACGGCATTTATGTTTCTGATTGCACGGAATGAGGTTGGATGTTCATTGAAAATCGCTCGAATACGGTGTGTTGTAGAGATGGTCTCCCTGAAAGCTCCCAAGAATCATGGCTACTCTTCCTAACCATGCCATGACCATTCATCAGTGATACCTTCTGATTACAGGTCTCAAGAGAAACATTCAAACAACCGATACCTTCGCAAATAACTTGTACCTAACAGCAACAAACAGACCTTACGCAAATTCCGTCTCATCGTCGTCATCCATAAGATTATATGTCGATGACTGTGTCATTTACCGCGACATTAAATCTCATAGCGACATGGAATTACCCGAGCAGACCCGCTATTGTCGCATGGTGTCAAAAATTGCCGAGTGAACTAAATACCAATAAACGTAAGCGCATGAGGGTTACTCGTAAACAGTTTCTGCTAAAACAATGTAATATTGATAACATATTCGTCGAACAGGTGGCGACATACAAATACCTTGGAGTGATTTTATCATATAACCTGTCCTGGCGTATATAGACTATGTTATTCACAAATCTTATCGCACTCTCGGCAACACGAAACGTAACTTCTCGCGCGCCCAGTAACCTGAAACTGCTCCTCTATAAATCCCTAGCTAGACCTCACCTTGCGTATGGGTATGTCGTGTGCCACAACAACTACTAACGCACTTGAACAGGACCAGAGCCATGTGGCACGTTTCATGCTCAGCAACTACCGCCGGACAGCCAACGTGATGTTAAAGGGTCAAAGGGTTAAAGCCAACGAATGGGTCCTTAGGAAGCAAAGATTGGCGGCACCCAATCAGAGAGCAGGAGAAGCGCGCGCGTGCCTATCGTGCGCGTGCACGATCACGCGATCTCTATCGCTGATCATAGATAGAGAGATAAACCGGCAGTCATATTTGAAGCCACCTTGGATGGTGCCATGTTGACCTCACCTTGCCCTGTTTGCAAAGGGCCGACATTAGGGACTCATGCGGTAAGCGTCTTTGCGCGTATACGCTTCGAAATTCCGTGGCATTTATTGGTTCCGTAATGCCGCCAACAATACTTCCTAAGCCTACGGAAGAGATAGTAGAGAGTTTTAGTACATCGTTCGCAAAGGCGATAGCGTACGTAAGGGACAGCGTTGGTGGTTCTGCGCACTGCGCGAAGCTGTCTTTCTGTTATGGGCGTGCGCAGAACCATCAACGCTATCCATTAGGTACGCAAAGGCGATAGCGTACGATGTACTAAAACTCTCTACTGTGATAGTCATATAACCAAACGGTGTGATAGCGAGATGTATGAATAAGACCACCAGAGAAATCATTGAGGCCGAATGATAGCGGAATTTGGAACGTCACTAAAACATCCATTTGGGCCTGTTGGTATAATTCCTTGACGATAAAAGCACTAAAAATACGAACACAGACGATACAACATAGAGCACTCTCTTTCAACAATGGACTGTCTAAACATCTTTATCACTGCAACAGGAACCCCCTTTCCCTCTCCGATAGTGTGGTACTCCCTGTGCTAACACATGTGTCGCCACCTTTACCAATCAGCAGGGCTTCCCAAATCTCTCTCCCCCTTTGCTTTTTGGAACGTCGTGCGTCAACACCGCGTCTTTGGCGCTGTCTGATAAGGGACCGGCTTTATAGCGAATTCAGCTGATTGTTTTCGTGCAGAAAAAGTTGCATTGGCTCGAGCGCGCATGTCCCACGTCAACCCAACTTGCGCTGCGCACTCACGTTTCATTGGTCCTTCGGTTCGCTCTTCGTTCGTTTTTGCCTTGACAGAAGGAGTGGGATGTAGGATGTAATGGGTCCTGTCGTACGGTTGTGTACATGCGCGGTATGATGCGCATTGCTGCATTTTTCGATGCCGATTTACTGAATTGTAGCCCACAAAAGTAATCCCGAACGTTCTAGTGACAACAATAGACCACCTGCCGCGGCACGTAACATCAAGATATCATGAGATTGGGAAAGAGTGGATCGTTGGCAAAACAAGCGCACGTGGTTCTTGCCGTCGTCCGCGGTTTTCGTTTTTTGTGAGGTGAGGTCAGGGTAGTAACTGCCTCGCATATGAAGTTTTCCTTCGTATCTCCTTCGCGCAATGGCATCCAGAAACAACCATCAAAACAACTCATGTGACCGGCGGCTGCCAATGCACGTGGCTTTATCTTCACGTCCTTCGGACAGCGACACCAGCGTGCTTCGTAAGTCGCGCTATGTTGTTCGCCGGAACTGCTCCATGGCGTGGCAGGCGCGTTCACGCGCAGCATGGACTACAAGCCCCCGATATATATACCCGATGCACGAGCTGTAGCAACTTTCACTGAAATGCCGAGGCAAGAAAGAGTCCGGTATAATTCTACCTGTAGCTTCGTAACGGAATCAAAGTTCGGCATTACGACATCAAGTACGAAATTAACACAACGTGTAACGTAATTTGAAGTGAACTTGTGGTGGCATTTTAGTGGCCCTTTAATGGAGCAGCAGCTCTTCCTTCCAACCTTATAGACCCTGCGTAAGACTGATAGTATCCATTTTTCGCAAATTGTATTTTCATAACCCTCTACTGAAACGTGAATTCATATCTCTTTCGCACTATATTTCAGTAAGAATGGATCACACCCATCAAAGTTTTTGTGCCCTCAGCCTCCTTGTGCCGTGCATGTCATTTTGAATGGGGTAGATGGAACGAAGCTGTATTCCCATACTATTGGCAATGTTTACTAGTAACCACAATATAGTAGAGGCTATATTTATTATGGTGTGGTACGATCAAGCAGCAAAACACGGTCAAAAAGGTTAAAAAAGGAACAGAACAGGACATCTCCTACCAACTACCCCGACCCGTACATGTTGTGAACTACATTTATTGGAGCATATACGTATTTGTGGCACGGCGAAATATCTCGAGATACAGCGTGATATTATTGTATGGGGTGGTCGGTCCGAGCGACCACAGTTGGATGTGCTCGTTCTGAATATCACAATTCGTTTCAACGCCCCAGGAAACCGGCGTACCGGACCTTTAACATGTTTCCCATAGCAGCCACTGCTTGCACAGAGGAACATTATCGACAATCGGTTACACCCTATGGCATTGTGCTATCTGCACCACCACTTCGTTCTCAGTTCAGATCGAAGCGGTATATAGCACTGTTATTATCGCAATAAAAACGCGTTTAAAACCAAAGGTAGAAATGGGTTTCTACCTTTGATTTTAAACTCGTTTTCTTACGACAATAACAATAGCGCATCCTGTGCTTTGTCACACAAAAGGTGAAGCCAGATATTGCAGCTGTCGAACATGAAGCACAGGCAGAGGACATTGAACTTGCATAAGGGATAATCAATCATTCAGAAATGACAAGTAAAAAATGAACTGTTGCTCTGCTAGCGTGACTTACCCTGCGTTGTGCGGGTAGTTAGCCCACCGCGAGCATTACAGATTCGATTAACGAACGACAAACACGCTTTTATATAGAAGTTTCGCCCTTATTTATCCACAGTTAGAGGAACCCCTCCACCACTGCAACTCACAAACCTAGATGACCGTTCTGAGTACACAACCGACTTCCTTCCCTGATCACGTGTAATCAAGGGCCCTCCGAATGGCTGGGTATAATATGCCTTTCTTAACGACGGCTATCCATTGACATACTATTTCCCTAACAGTCCGCATTAAGCTCACCCCTCTGGAGTCAATCGAGAGCCGCTCCGCAGAAGTCTCTCAAACTCTGTCACCCACAGCTGAGGGGAACTTCATAATTATTGAGGCAGGCCAATGCAGAGCGGTGTGCGACACGACGGGTGCCCGTAATTTGTAAAAGAGAAACAGGAGGAGGGACGCTGAAAAAGCGCGCATGATATTCCAATTAGGGTGCGTGTATCCAGTCCCGGGATGAGGGGCCCTAAACTAAGGCATAACGAGGCGACAGAGCGGACGCAGCTGCGTGGGATGCCTAATTAGCACAATCATGGCCGCAATTATGGTCCGCGCGCGTGTAAGCCGCTTTACCTTGGTCCAGGTCAGACAAATGGGCCTCTTTTAATTCTAGATAGAAAGGTTAACGAGATCAATCATGGCCGCTCTGTCATCTCATCTGCTCATCAGAACATGGGGATGCAAGTAACCACCTCCCTGCGGTCACATCGAAAGGCAGCGTTGAATGTTGTTCAATACAATATTACACACATCGTCAGCGCGCGGTATTAACCCCGAGTTATAGCACTGGAAATTTTTAAGCCTCGCTGAGTTGAATTTAAAGGACGACGGAAGCGAAAATGAGCTGCAGACCTGTTTACCTCATATTGCGGTGTGTACTAAAACAGTGCGGAATTCAACTGAGATTTAGGTATACAGTCAGACCTCGTTTTATGAACCCTCGATATACGAATTCCCTCAACTTACGAACGGCTCCACAGGGAACCAAACTTTTCCCGTGTATTTTGACCTCGTTTTACGAACCCTCGATATCCGAACTATGAACGGATTATTGGGGAACGGACCCAAAGTAGCCAAGCCATTCTGACCTCGATATACGAACGGACGTCATGAACGTACAGAGGACAGGCCAATGGACCGGAGGATAATGAAAGTTCCTGAGTACATGTGCCAAGGTCAAACATACAATGTCCCAACGTCGCTACGTTCCACAAACATGATTCACCATTTCCTGAAAGGATAATTCGGGCGTTTACAGCCGAATGGTTGTGAGTTTGGACCAGGTCTCCGAGATGGAAACATCTTGCCGTTCCAAGGGAAGGCGTTCAGTCCTGACAGCCGGTGACAAGCGTGATATTTGCCGTTGGAAACAGTCTCATCCGCGCGCGATACGGTACTTTGAGGACCGGGTGGATGAGTCAAGTGTCAGACTTATGTCATCTCTTCTAAACAGGATAGACCCTGCAGAAAGTATGGTGCAAAGCGCAATTACGCAGTATTTTCAAAAATAAAACCCATTCAAATCAATTTCCCGTGTTTTTGTGAGGTATTTGTGCACTGCACTCCTCGGACCTCGATTTACGAATACCTCGATTTACGAACGATTTTCTGAGAAACGAAGGGTGTTCGTAAAGCGAGGTTTGACTGTATTCCTTGAAATGCCGCCATAATCGAGATATAAAATTCTGTCGCGGAGCGCTCTGAGCCCTTGGTGAGCGTTGCCGCGCCGCTGTAGCAGACCACGGAAGTGACGCATGTTGTTCCTCCTGTTGGAGTTCCTGACGTTCATTTCGCGGTTGTTTTGCGATCGGAGGTTAATTTTCGCGACAAGAAAAATTGTACATGCTAGTGAGGTGTTTCCTGGCTGTGCTACATCGTGTTGCCGACTTCCTTCCGGCAACGCGAAGGCAGAGTGTTTCTTGGATCGACGACACACGGACAGACAGCACAAACACAGCGTCTAACATCAACTGGCGTTTATTACAAAGACAACCCTACCGAGGCTGGCCCCCAAATCCTTCCGAAAGAAGGTGACCTCATTCTCTCTAGTCTTGCTGCTCACATTGTTGACTGTCTGACCTTCCGTTCGGCCAGAATGTTTCAGGTCATGTTCAACAGTTGCCGCCTGCGTCGATCCCGTCGTATGAATGTGTGTATGAGTGAGCAAAATGTAAGAGTGAAAGGAGGATGAGTGAGAGAGAGTGGCTGGTTTGTCCCTTCAGATGACGCACCCTGGAAGTCGCTGAGAAGGCGTGTTAGCTTAGCTCAATTGGTAGAGCCCTGGACCGGCAATCCAGAAAATGTGGGTTCGACTCCTACAGCTGGCTAACCTTTTCAGTGACTTTCATCTTTCATCAATACGCTCTATTAGTTTGTTGTTATTTCCGTGGTCGAATTGGTCATTGGCGCTCGACTGGTAATCGAGAGATGCGTAGTTGAAATTCCGCCGATGTGTGACTCTTTCGATGACTGTCATATTTCAATTGTTTCCGAAAGACGGGAAGCTTATTCTCGCCGCGAATCCGTGTATGCCCGCCCGTAGGCAGGTGAGACAGGAGAAGTAGTGCGCGGCACGTTTTGTTGGCGAATGGTTCAAAACAAATCCTCAGGATTTCGGACTTTTCCCTAGCTACGCTGCTAGGCCCCACATAACATAGTCAGGTGACAAAGGCACTTGTTCAGTTCCTGCGGATCTGCATAGCCTTCTGGGTGAACTGTGAACAATTTCGTGTTTGTTTTCCTTTTTGTTTGTCATTCTTTGTTTGTTTCCTGGGAATAGCAAGCCGCCGTAGCGCAGGCTAACTTTTCCCTCCAATTTTTTTATATAATAAACATACTCCCCCCTCCCCCGGGACTACATTCTTCTTCTTCTTCCTCCGTCTCTGGCCGTCATCCGCCAAGGGAGATTGGCCAAGGCTAAACTCCAAGTTGGGCGCAAGTGTTCCAATCGCACATTCGGATCACTTGCTCTAGGCCAGATCAAGCCGCTCCATTGCGGAGTCTGCGACTTGCTCCGACTCTGCCATTGGAATTCAACATTAGATTCTCCCGCAATGCTTTGCGACAGCGGGCGCGCTCCATGGGTGATCGTGTCGGGCTGCGGCCCATCGGACTCGTAATCGTCAAAAATATATCCATCCGTACACCGTACTCACAAAATACTTGTGGCACCATAGTGCTACGTAAGATTTATACCTTGTTCGGACCCTTTCTTGCAATTGACAAATTTCGCTTCCGTTGTCCTTTAAGCTTAGGAATTTGTTGGGCAATATAATCTACGAAAAAAAAAAACACGAAAAATAACGATTATGAAATCAACTATGTATGACACTGCTTCTCCGTGTATGATAATAACGGACGAAGGCACTCATCCGATTCTGAGCTGATATTGTCTTGTCCACGTCCACGAAGCAAAGGGAAATTAATATAAGCGACTCAAAAGTGAACGAAATATGCATGTTGCATCATGAGAGAGGGTGTTGAGATTGGCGTAGCAAACGCAACTCAGGCGAGGGAATGTTAAGGTTAAAGAGCAGTAAACATATGATCAGTAAAAGTCATAAAACGACATAAGAGCAAGGAAGCAGGCTGAAAACCCTGATCTTGAGAGACAAAAATTACACACCAAATCTGCTTCCAACATAGCTTATGTTTAATTCCACGTACAAAAGTTTTTATATACATGAGGCCGAGGGCTTTCTAAGCAGGTGGAAGATTTCCAGAACATAATAACAGGCACCAAAATCTGTGGGTGTTCGAAACATAGGCAGTATACCTGGAGTAGCACGACGCAGCAAAATCCAATTCCCGTAAGTCAGGCTGGAAAATCTGTACGGTATATTTTATATTTTGAAAGTACGTTTTGTTACGAACGAAAAGTACAGAGCTCGTATAGCTGTGGTTGGATAAAGCAATAGCGGAATGTTCACTTATCGTACCTGTATTATATAAGCAAGAGATATCGCGTGTGGGATTACACGGCATTGAAATCCAGGTAAACACTGGCGGAAGAACGAATGCGACGTCGCAAGAAAGTAAATGTGGCTAAGAGGCGTCCAAACGACGAAAACATTGTAGTAGGGGCGCAAATCCGATTTGCAAGAACGAGCGCATGCACTCCTCCGTCTGCCGTCGCCGACACGAATAAGCTGGATGGGGGCTTGTCTCTTCTGGCCTCTACGAATGGGATTTGGCCTGGGCTGTCTTCCGTGCATCACTCTCCCGTCTATAACCATAATCTCGTGGCGGGCTTTTAAGAGTCACTGGAGTTTCCCCGCGCGATGCATAAAGCTCCTGAGCCCACATTTCAAGTTCTCAGGGTAATCCCACGCAGCAACCACAAGATATAAATAGAAATATAAGCTGGAAAGTCATTGTTTTGTGCTGGCGTGGGTTTTCAAATTTTCTTTTTCGAAGATCGTAAAGAAGGTTATGACTCTTCGTTTCTGTACATTCCATAAGCAGAAAGAGAACAAGTATGGCAGCGATAAGTTTTCTCTTGTGCGGCCGGGTTTTACGTTTATGTTTTTGTATCGACCGATTTCCGGGGCCTTCTCGAAGAAGGAGTACATCACGCTTGTTTACTCGAAGCAAAATAGTGCATTTGCTACCCGTGCTTTATACGGTCTTTCATCATGAAAATGCCCAGATTTACTTTTCCCCAAAACAACTCTACCCAGTAGCGATTGGTCTTTCGCGAATGATTCGTTCACAGTGAACCAGAGTGAGAGAGAGGGAGATATAAAAAAAGTGAATGAACCACATGCGAGAACTGAATGAATCGGTTCACATCTGCTGGAAAGAAGATCTAGAGCACATTCTTCTTCACTGCCCACACTACCAACCTTTCCGAACTACACTCTCCGGGTCTCTTAATCAGCCGGGCTCTCGCCCCCCCTCTCTCTAAAAATTCCTTGACCCCTGGACAAATCCAGCCCACCAATGCTCTGCCTGAAAGCTCTTTTGACACCATTGGACTTCGATCCTTATTGTGAAGTTGCTCATTATTTCATTCCCCACATCACCACAAGCAATGGGGTAGAGTATCGCCCCTCGCGACGGAACTTCTCATTTATCATCACAAAATAAACTTGTTGTTTTCACCAGTTCACTATAATGAGTAAAATTGTGGCGAGTTCCACCGGCCGTTCTAGCACCATAGTTCTTCTAGTGCAGAAAATCAACGCTATAGCCTGAGTGTACATGTTACACTGGTTGCTTCACTGCAACGTGCGTTGTGTTGTATTGTTCGTTCGGTTCGCTGGTTTCTACAATCAACCTGCACTTGCACATTGCACCACACTGCGCGAAAACGACCAGCGGTATTCGCCATAAGCCATACAACAAACGTGGATGCCTTCCGTGCACATACTGTATTTCTTCTTCGGCCTGCGATGTGGTTCAGCGTGCTATATGTGCAGTTATACTTACATACGCGTACTACTGTCACTCACGTACAGAGTGGAGGTGTGAGGGGCAGTTGACGAACCGAAAGAATCAAAGGGCTGGAAGTTTGACTGAACAACTTGGTTGATTTATTCATGATTGATTCATTGATTTATCCATGTGGAGTACCTGGTATGTGAGTATGTGAGCGGTTTATGAATAGTCATCTCAGGTGTTCTCACGGCGACCTTTAGTCCCATGCTTCTCGTGCTACCTGTTTGCATTTCGTTGGTACGTCAGTGTGCACCAGGCACTCGAAAAATCAAGCGGTCTCTTAAAAACCAATCCTACTTAGCCTTGTTCGTCAGTGGAATCATGGTGCACACCAATTCCCTTTCACTCGTTCACGGGAGGTTCGCTCGATCGGCTCTCTTGCCTTATTGAGTTCGCCATTAAACTCCCAATCATCATCATCAGCCTTATTGAGTTATTCCTTATTCGAGCTAGTCGTCGACTGCTTCGTTCGTCTCTCTGGATCGCACATTCATTGGGCGATTCGTTATTCGAGCTGTTCTCTGATGACTCGTTTGTTCCACTATTTGTTTTGCTGATTCGGAGAGCGACCTGTTGCTACAGATAATTTGTTTTTTCCTACTAAACTCGATTTGTCTTTTGGTTTGCCGTTTATTCGTTTGTCTGATTCGTATTTCTCAATTCTCATAGCGTGGTTTAATGAAACGACACGGAGTAGTACGTAGCGTCTCGTTGTATTTTGGTTTCTTCTACATTCTGGTGCTACTAAGGCTGTTAAACACCGCCTTAGTGGCGTTTCGATAGCGGCATGCAGTTCGTTTAATTCGGCATGCGTTCGTGCCATTCGTTCGCCGAGTTTTTTTTTCTTTTTTTTTCGTCTAACCTTTGTAGTAAATCCCCGACTCTGGATATAGGGGAACGCCGTTTGAAGTATCATTTATTTTTCTATTTGTTCATGAATGATTGCAGTTTTACGTCAAAGTTGATGTTATGAAAGGCTTTTATACTCTAACATAATGCCCCTTCTCGGAGCTCATCTGATGAGTGGGCAGCGGCTGCTCATGTGACTTGCTGTTCAGTGCTCGCAGATGTGCTAGAGCTATATAAATGACAATTCGTGGCTTTAAGCGACTAGATAACTGTGATCATAAGCAACACCAAATTGATCGGTCTGTCGATTAAGTTTACGTACCTGAGGGTTCATTACCGTGCACCGAAACCGAAAAAATCTCAGCGCACTAGGGTTATGAAGCGGGGTACTTGGTATATCATACTAGAGAGCTGTTAAAACGCAACAAAACACACAAGGGACAGACAGACAAGAAGACCACATAACATTACTGCGTACTCACACCTGAAAGAACTGACACACACCTAAATACCCGTTTTTTTGTTTTTCTATCGACGTCACCAGCAGTTCTGCAACCATGTGCTTTCTCAAGCAACGATAACTAGAGACAGAGTTGGTACATGGTTGCAGAACTACTGGTAACGGCCATAGAAAAAACTGGTATTTAAGTGTGTGTCAGTACTGAAGTTCTTTCAGTTGTGAATACGCAGTAGTGTTGTGTTGTCTTCTTGTCTTTCTGTTCCTTGTGCCTTTTGCTGCGTTTTAACATCTCTCAGCACACAGCACACCGGCTTTAACGTCCCTAGAGAAAGACGGCGTGTCCAAGCAACCCGTACCCAGTTGTACCTAGCTATGCCAAGTTGCTGGCGTCCTCGGCCGGGATGAACCCACAATCTGGGAATAAGTATAAGCGCACACGCAACAAACTGATCTGTCGAGTCCGGCACAGCTAGATTTCGCATAGTGCGTTTCGCCCTATTCTTGTCGCTGTCGTTGAAGTCGCAGAACGTATACGATCCCTCCCCGCGTAACATGCCACTGCACCGGCAGGCAGATCACTTAGCAATTACACGGCCCCAACCAACCAATCAACCAACCATCGGGGTCACGTGACATAACACTAAATTTTTGGGTGCGCGACAACGTGCGAGGAAACATATCCGATGATAGGTTGCGAGTGCGGCTTCCATAAATATGCATGTCCAGCGCGGATGGGGTTTCGGGGTTAGGATATGAATATTGCGCTGTTGAGCAGATGGTTACTGTTGCCTATAAGCTTGCAATAGTGCCCGTATACGTTCTGCGTCCCAAGAATTAACGAAAGCTAGTATAGTCCAAGTGTTGTGGAATATTGGATGTTCGGTTTTCGTATAGGATGTGCTCTCGGAATTGTGTTCGGCGCACACAAGACACACCAAAAGTAATAATAATAATAATAATCATCATCATCATCATTATCAAAATAGTTGATGTCGTTGCCGTCTCTGTTTACGCCGACATATTGAGTGCACGTTTATGAACTGATCACCATATTTTTCTTTCTCGGGCAGTTCTATTTTGCGGGTCAGACACTTACACTAGTGCGGGAAGCTTTCTAAACCATGCAGAGCGGCATGTTTCGAGTGTTAGATGTTTCTTGGGCTATATAGTTTCACTGGTGCTGGTCAAAAGTGAAAATGTCGTGAATCGCTTACTCAATTACAAATAACACTAACGAAAACAACAACAAAAGGACAAGTACACAAACGCCAATGAATTGTGAACGGCGGGAATGAATATTTGGAACGAATAATAAAAACAGCCCAATTAAATGAATCGATTCACTCAAAACACGCTAGCACGGACTACATGGACACACCGTCCTTGCGGGCGCATACGCTCACCTTAACTTCATCGAAATAAGCATAAATTCAGAAATGGTGTTGGTCACACAGAATGACATTGTCGTTGAGATGACATTTACTGCAAGAATGACTTGCGAGTTTGTTCGAAAATCGTGTCAGAAACACGGCAAGTATAGACACACAAAAAAAAACGCATTGCATAATTTCGGTTTCTGGTGACTCATGCACAATAATGCCTCTTTGCAGAAGCGGCAGTAGTGCCGACGTTCTTCTATGTTCATAGAGTCATCCATCAAGTTCATGTTCATCAAGTCATCCATTCTAATTCGTTCAGCGCTACACTCCGCCCACAGCAAACGAAATGAAGTATGAATGCTGAGTGACATCTGAGGATATTTCGAAGAGAAGACTGGCACTAAGCTGGTGCTAATAAAAAGTGTAGGAAATAGAAGGACCGTTTAAAGTAGATCGAGACTTTTATTTCCTTAATTATAATAGGAAATTGGAGAAAACTAAACTATGTCACTTTCTCAAAGTACTCACGGTGCGCATCTAGACACCGCTGCCATCGCTGTGGCAGCTCTTTGATGCCTTTGGCTGAGAAAGAAGTGGGCTGCTGTCGTAGCCACTGCAGGACGTCTTTCTGGAGGGCTTCTTCTGTGTGGAACATCATTCCTCCAAGGTGCTCTTTAAGGGGCCCGAACAAATGGTAATCGCTTGGGACTAGGTCTGGGCTGTAAGGGGCGTGGGGCAAAACCTCCCAGCGCATTTAGGCCAGGGTTATTCGGCGTGTGAGGTCCTGCATTGTCATGAAGAAGAATGACCCTTCCGGACAACATCCCAGGCCTTTCCCTGCGAATTGCGTTTCTCACGACACCCTTTACCAACGTGGAGCGTTAATGGGCATTAATGGTGACCCCTTGCTCCAATATGTCCACATGGATGACATCCCGCATGTCCCAGGAGACAGTTCCCATGAATTTCTTAGGAGAGGGCTGCATCTTGCTTTTCTTTGGCGGCGGAGAAGCCGTCCATGTCGTCATTCCATGCTGCTTCTTTTTGTCTCTGGGGTGAAATTATGTATTCATGTTTCACCATATGTGATTGATTGCAAAAATTCGACCCCTTAGGATTCAAAACGGTTCAGTAACTGCTCAGATACTGCCATGCACGCTCCCTTCTCGTCACATGCGAGGGGTCGCGGAACCCATCTTGCACAGACTTTTGCGTAACAGTAAGTCGACACTGCCGACACTGATATTACGCTGGGCTGCAATGTCCCAAACTGTTACTCGCCAGTTCTCGGAAATGGCTTGCTCAATGCCTGCAATTAACTGGCGTGACTGCAGTCAGACGAACGTGTCCATGTGGTTAATTCGTCAACGTATCCCGTCCTTGGCAAAACTGTCTGCGCCATTCGTACACTCTTCCCCTTGACATCGTTTGTTCCCTATACTGTGCCTGTAATATCATATGAAGTAGTAGCAGTAGTAGTAGTAGTAGTAGTACTAGTAGTAGTCTTCCGATGAATCCGTAGTAGGTAGACAGTGTCCTTATACCACATCCTAATTCGTTCGATTAAATTACTAGAGATTATTAGAGACGCCACACTGGTCTGTCTGCAGTTTTATTTTGTCCAGCTCAGGGTTCTTTGACCTACGTTGGAATCCCACTATCCAATAAATTGAGGGGCAAGTTATCAAATGAGCCTCAGAGGCCGGTCCATGTGTACCGACACTAATGCGGATGATTAGCCTGTATGATACAGCGACTATCAGCCCGTTTGCATAAACGTTGAGTACGAGACTCATCCTCATCCTCAATGACCTTGTCAGGGTACTGAGCACGCGCTCGGTGCGCGTGCAGGAACCAAGGCCATTGCCACGGCTATCGATGAGACTTTTTACACTTTCGAAACAATGAGAATTTTATTCAAACGCGCCTAGGAGCTACTGAGACATCTGTCTCAGTGACTGTTGTTTGAAGCGTCTGTGACCACACACCGTAAATTCCACTGTACGAACGTCTCAGGTTTGAACGTCTTTGCTACATAGCACTAGAAAATTGCGCTATATTTTCCTCCTCGCATTGCTACGAGCCGCTATAAAACCGCTCTTGTCGAAGTACAGCCCCGGTCAACTTTTCTAGCGCTATATTGAGCGGTGAGTCTGCGTTAACCAATCGTGAGTTTCTTTCAGCCGTGACGTCGCGGAAGCTGAGGTTTGTTTTGCTTCCGATCACTCGAAGCAGCAAGACGGAAATGCGACGACGACGACGACGACGTGAAAATGGCCACGAGTTTCATCTGCCAATGCATGAGTGTTGGTTACTATAGTCTGGTACCGCGATCACAGCATCGAAAGTGTCATCCCCCTTGGTGCTGCGGATACCCGACGCCGACAGGAAGCAGTCACGGCAGCACCGGTGCATCACGTCGCAAAGAGATATCCCGTGACCCCAGCAGGATAGCGCTATGTGCTCGGTTGTATGTGAGAACGGCAAACACAACGTGACAACGGATACACAGCGCAAGGTTTCGAGCGCTATTTTCTAGCCCTATAGAGCGAAGCGCTATATGTGGGAACTCGCCTTAAAGGGACTATCGCATCCGGAGACATGGGTAGGAAATGGTTACGAGAATGCTTGGCATCGTTCGACAATCGATGTCACCGATTTTCACTGCTCAGAAATATTTGTGTTTTAAATAAACGAGCTTTTTCGATCAGCGAAACCTCCGATGACATCATTGTGACGTAGAAGCCAACAGGACCAATGCGAGGGCGGCGCGCCGCCGGCGCTGTTCCCCCATTTTCTCTCGGAGACATCGTCTGCTTTGGAGATGGCGTCGTGCATGGCTACGTGTATGAAACAACCTATTTCTTCGAAAGTGCTGTGAATGTCGCTCAGTTGTGAAATTGCAACATGTCGTTGAGTTCGGGAACGCGTCGTGGTCTTCCTGACTGCAAAAAATCGTCTGGGGCGAACCCAGAAATGACGTTTCACGAACCCAAGGACAGGGACGCCAAACGAAAGTTGGAAGCAGCAATCGCCGGCAGGCTTCTTGTTGTGGGAGAAGAATTGCACGTTCGGCACGTTTGTTCCTCGCAGTTTGCCGACGAAGTGTACATGGAGGCGGACCTATTGCAATCCCGTATGGGAGTGTCAGCGAAATGCAAGAGGCTAAAGCCCTATGCTGTGCCCACGTTGTTCCATGAGCAAATGGACACCACCGACGTACCGGATGAGCAGGTAAGCATTTGTTTCCAGATGTTGTTTCGGAATGTACATCGGAATATGTATAAACCGCGGCCGGCAATGATGTACCAGACCCCCTTAGGCCCCACTAGCACCTCACGTAATTTTTTGACGGCATCCCTCTAACTTTTCCGGTTGCAATATTCAAAAGATTATCAAATTATCTATTTATCAATTAAAGATACTAAAGTTTAAGAAAAAGTTTATCCCATCTTTCTTTGCTCATGTAACCCAGCATGCACTCACCATCATTTTTGTGAGCAAGAGAGAGCCAATGAAGCAGCTTTCCAACAGAATAGCCCCATTCGGCATTATACTTTTATGCATCATACTGTCCAACATCAAGTGCTCAATTTCTATCTCAGGTGGGGAGAAGCAGCTTGATGGTAATGGTAGCAGCAATCTGCTTCAGGTTGTGAGTATCACAAGCTTCTATTCATTAGGAAAGTTTAATATCTGTGTTGTACAGTGAATGAATTGAATTCTGAGTCAGAGTGAACGTTCATGTTGTGAAACCGGCAGCTCATGCGGAGTATCAGCCTCTACGAGTGATATATATTGCTCACATACTGTGAAGGCTTGATGTTGTTAAATAGCGAATTTTTATTTTTAGGCTCTAATAGTGAGGCTTCCCCCTGCGTCACACACTGAATGAGCCAGAGAAACTAAAGTAGAAAAAAGACCCTTTCCAGGGCCACCACATGTTTTATGGAGAGACAAACACTGCGTTATGAACCCTCCAATATGCACATTATTGTTTTTGGTCCAGCTGCAAACACTTTTCTGAATTGTGTTTGTGATTCTAATTAACTTTTTTAAAATGCAATTTTAGTAACTGGCTATGAACGGCGTCTACTGAACTATATATGCACACCTGTGACTTTTAGTACAATTCCAGTTGCAGTGCACAGAGGACACTCCAAGGGTTCAAGAATATTGTGGTATTGGGCTTTGATATGTGCATGATAGTAAGTTTTTTCTTGTTTCAGCACATCAAGCTTCACATCTGCACTGCTCGTATATTGTATAGAAGGAAAGACCCTGTCACCACCCTGTCAACATGAACCTAAATGCCAGCTCTCCGCACAGCAACTGAAAAGATAGCACGGAGGAGGGAAATAAAATCTACTGACATAATGTAATCAGCTTTTGTTTGACACATTTAATATTTTTATCATGCTCACAAAGCTTCCATGTACACAGGAGGAGATAAAACTGTGGTAATACACACATTGGCACTAACCTCTATCCTCCATTTAGAAATGAAGCATAAATCCATGCTCAGGGCAAAACGCACCAGTTTCTTTTTTTTTTTCCCAACATAGGTGCAAAACGTAGTACAAAAGAAACCTCTCCATGGTGAAGCTGAAAGGTGGTATTCAAAATATGCATTACACAAGTACCACTGCTTGTCCTCGTCGTGTGATAACCTTGGTTTGTACTCCAGAATGATTTGCAATGAAAATTATTTACACATTCCACTGTACTTGCGATATCTGACTACAAGTCTCCACTGCTTGTGAGACATGCTTCTTGAACTGTTACAAACGGTTAAAACTTTCGAAACGGTCAGTGCATGCACATATGACTAACACTATGACCAGCATAACCGCTCACTAATTTGTGACTTCACAATGCAACATTTCTTCACCACATATGGTTATGTAAAGCAGGAACCATCGATAATGTTTTGATAGTGTACACAGTTACGTCTTCTCAATAGGAAACCAGCTTTTATGAACATACAAAAACAACAATGACAATAACGATAAGTCCTACAATGGATATGCCTGGTCTGCATACAGTGGCCCACTTGACACTTATGTTGCTTGTATGATCCACTATATGAAGTTGATGGGTACAGCGTCCTGATCCTGCGCACAGGACATCCTGGTATCCGCCTTCGGTTTCTTATGCCAAGGTACCCATAAATCCAGCTTGTGAAGAAACAATACGCAGTGAATCGGAGGCGCCTGTGTAAAACAATAATAAAGAAGAAAAATAATTATTTATTTGACTAAGAGCAGTAAAGTTTTAGTAAAGCATTATCCATGTGCTCGGAATGAAATGGGAATGAAATCACGCCATTTACGACGTATGAGAAGTGTTTTGACACTGTACCTACTGTCAAGTCGCTCAAAAATACGCGGCGGTCATCACGACAAAAGATGGGTGCGTCAATCAGCGAGCTCCCTCCGCAGACAAACGCCATTGAGGAGCAGGTGATCGGCGATACAACTGTCCCTGCAATTTCCGAGGCAACCGACACCCTGTGTTCGTCAGGTTCCACTGGAGTACAGCGAGTGCAGAGGCATCTGTCATTTCCAAGTGGACAAATGTCAAAATGCCCGGCAGTGCACAATCATCATGAGCGATCGGATATGATAGGCTTACCTGAAAGTGTCGCCGCCATCGGACGGTTCGTTTTCACTGCCTGCACTTTCACTAGAGGCAGGGTCAAGTGGCAGATGGTCTGTGGAGTAAGGGTCGTAATCTAACGCAATTTCTTCAACGCTGTAATCCCCAGAATCGCTTGGAAGCGACGCGACGTCACTTTCGTATTACGACGATTCCGACATTACGCTTGGTGTCTGCTGGCCGCCTCGCATCCAGATGCCCCGCGGCCCCACCGATCAGCTGTGCGGGAAGAAGCGCTCTCATTGGCGCTGTTGAGCGTGACGTTATCAAGGCGTTGTGGAGAGACGGTGGAGAGGGACCTCATTATGCGTCGTCTGCTCTCTCGATGTATTTCATTAGATTGCTCAGCACATACACGACCTATTCACTTGGGGTTTTCGCGGCCCTTGTCAGAGGTCACTGAGAAATATTGTGGTACTAAAGTTTCGGAATCGACCGAGATGGATGCGATAGTCCCTTTAAGGCCCGTTCCGACATGCAGCGCTTTGCTCCAGAGCACTGGAAAACACCGCTGTTTTTCCCTCCTCTCCCGGCTGCGACTCGATGGGAAAGAGCGATTTGCGAAGTTGAGCTTCGGTGAACTTTCCCATCGCTGTCTCCCAGCGATAGGCTCCCTGAACCAATGAGAACGCGGCGCCGCGTTCACGTGACGGGGCTGCCTTTTTTTTCCCCCTTCTTCTTCCGCTTCTTGTCGCCGTGACTGCACGTAGGCCTAGTTGCACGTTGCTCTGCACGCGATCACGTGAGATCACCAAGTAGAGCGCTGGGACAAGCGCTGCAAGTGCGAACCCCACAGTGGAAATACAGTGCTGTTTTGCAGTGCTGTGGTGCAGTGCTGTGGAGCAAAGCGCTGTATGTCGGAACGGGCCTGTATAGTCATGTTCTGCTGGTTTCTGTTCTGTTCTCGTTCCTTTTCACGACTCTCAGAGCGCACACATGCAAGGAGAACGCAGACGCACCCCAATGCAGGTCCGCCCTATACGCAGTAATCTTAAAAGACACATAAATTCATGTCAGTTCAGTGCACCGTCAGTGGGGCCTCCTTTGCTCCCCTGCCCGTCACTCCTCATTTCCTGCACGTTCGTGCAGTATCCTGAGCACTCGGAAGGAAATGGAACTGAATATTTAGCTAGGCCAATCTCGATCAAGAAGAAAACGGCGAGCGATGGCCGAAATAATTCCGAAAACGAAAAGAAAGCCAGGAGCCAGTGCGTAGCCGGAGAACGCTACCCATGACAGACGCAGCAGAGAGCCATCTGCAACTACGTGGGTGCCTTAGAAAACGTGGACGTGATTCGCGTTCCTGCTCCTCGTCATTATGATTCCAGCAGCCGCTTCTCATAGGACACGGTCACTCAAAGCGTCAGGGTTAGAAGTAGCCAGCAAACAGACAGGTCAGAGTGACAATTTTATTTCAGTCCACAGAGGAACCTGGAAGACTATTGTGCACGCCTCTGTCGGTGTATCCACCGTTAGTATTTTCCCCCCGTTTCGTTCTTTCCTTCCGCGAGTGAGTTCGAATGAGTCAGCAGTACGGCATCAGCCTTTCATGCCGACAGTGTCTCGTAGGGGTTTGGGGTGGTTCGACTCATATACAGCAAGCAAGATGTCGCATTCGGAAAGATGAACAGCGGCCTGTTCGTTTTCCGGCAGAGCAAATCCGTTCGTTCATATTTGTCTAGAGATACAGATGATGATGATGATGATGCAAGAAAAGAAAAGTAAGTGAAGCAACGAAGATCGACTCCGATGGGAAACGTGGACTTCGCCCTGAAAACGACTAGGCGGGTTTTACTGCCGATTCTTAAGGGAGGTCCGCGAACGTGCTTCGCGTGCTGAAATCGACAGGAGCCATGCTTCTGGAAAGCACGACGGCTTAAAGCGGAGCTCGTGAGCTCCGTACCTGTAATGAGATTCCTTGCTGGATCCAAAGATTGGGTTGCCTAGTATATCATTGACTAGTATCAAATCACAGCACTCACTTACACAAGAAGTTGTTTGCGATCGCATCGTTCCATGAGTATCTGTTTTTCTTCGTGCAGCCATAGAAGCCATCTTAATCTCTAATTTTGAATTTCAAACACGTCTAGTGTCATTTACTAGTTTCTTTAGTGGATTTTTTCCCCTCATTATCTATATCGGACAAGAGGAATTGCACTGTCGAAAGTTAGGGGAAAACAAATAATATCGTTACTATTTTTACTCCCAACGTACGTTTTCGTGTGAGAACCGCCTGAGTGGCACCTATGGAACGTGAAGTCGCGTCAAGTGCGATGTCTAAGTTTGGCTCTGATATATTAAACAAATAGAAACTTAGAAACATAGAAAAATAGAAACAAGAAGAAATACCAAGCCACAACGGTGCATGCAGACGGTCGAGTGTGTTAATTCGCCACCGTTTAAGGAAAGCTTCACATTGGCTTCAGTATCTTTTCTCTTATGTAATTTTATTTATTCATTTTCAATAAAGAATTGGCGGATAAGTGGTACTGGAGTTTCTAAATACGGATTTCAAATTACGTTCAGAACCAGGCATATTTTGTTCATTGTACGTAGGCTGTTCCAATCGCATATTTGTTCATGGATGGAAAGATAATTTGAAGAGATCTGTGCGGACTGAGCCCTCTTGCAATGATAATTCGTGGTCGCGAGTATGATCATAAGTGTTGCCACAACAAACACAAACTAGACACAGAAAGCCTGCTTACTCGTCGACGTGACGTAACAACTAAGAGTCAAGTGTAAGGAACGTGTTTTCAACGACCGTAGCCAATCACGACCGTGCTTTCAGCGGGAGAACCGCGAAGACGAGCCACCGTGAGCTTCATGGGCAGCAACTGTCGTCTGCGAGTAGTAAACGTCCCCCGTACTAAATGAGCAAACAAAATAAAGCATAACATGGTCCCATATTGTTCTCAAGATTAATTTTCTGGAAAGCGTGTTGTACTTTTAGCCTACAGGTTCAAAGTTGTTGAGTTAGCTGCCATCATTTGCAAGTTTCCCAGAACGGCGAATCGCGGTAGCAGACGAATTCTGACTTTATATGTCCGCGTAGCGAAGGAGGGAGAGGAGGCAATAAGCGGGCCTTCTGTTTCTAGGTGGCGTTGCCACAACGGTCGATGTGTGTAACTTTGCCTAGAAAAGAGTACCGTATACTGAAATATCACCGCACGGCACACCGTATTAACGTCCCTCGCGGAAGGCGACCTGTCTAAACAACTTGTACCCTACCACGAAGTTGCTGGAGTCCTCAGCTGGGATCGAACCTGAAACCTTGGGATCAGTGGACGAACACGCTACCAACAACTCTTCTATAACTATGTTTTAGCCCAAAAACGCGAGTGCCACTGAATGAGAGGGCATTAAGGGGAGAGTACAAATTTTGCGATAGATTGAAGATGCTTGAGTGCCTTAAAGGGACAATAAGCCGGTATACTAGGTGCACTTTTTTAATCATGCCCGAGATTCGCGGGCAAAAACTTAAAGCGTGCTTCGCCTGCATTACACCCATAGACGCAATGCATAAGGAACGTATAATTTCATTTTGGCGGAGAACGCCGACACTTTTCATTGGTTCACTACTGGATCCTGTGAGATCTATATACAAAAAATTATAACGAAACCAAATGATCGCTATATCTATAAAGGCTTTTGTTCCCTCGGCTTTTGAAATCTTACACATTGTACTCAATGGGACAGAAGTAGAATTCGCGCTCCATCGTGATTTCACAGTCTTATACATCGAAATCTATCCGCTTTAGGTAATTTTCCACTGCAGTTTCACAATTAGGGGGAGCAGGTTTGGAACCTACAGTGAATGTCTTGGTTTTGTAGCGAGCCAATTTTGTTCCCGAGGGCATCAACGTGCGACTAAAATGAGAGACATCACACTTAAAAAGGGCTTAGCCTATCGACACTTCCGCATGTAGGAAAGCCGACTGTACATTAGAGCACGTGTAATGGGAGGAGGAATGAAACTCGAAGCGCGCATTCTCCTGTGATAACCAGCACCGCAAGACGGGTTTGATAAAAACATCTACAAAATAAAGGTGTGCTTTCACGGCCAAAGAGGCTGAAGAACATTTCTGGTGACTTCTCCTTTAACAACAGAAAAGACAAGGCTGCAGATACTGCATTCCCCTGCGGTTCGCATTTTGGGAAATCGAACGCTCTCTTCTTCTTAGTATAAGTTTCTTAAAATCGTTCTGACATTGTACTTATGGCGTTAAAAAGATGTACAAAAATTCTTATGGCTGTACTGTACTGTTATTGCATTGTGATCTGCCCGCCGATGATTTCCTTTTCATCTTTACCTTAACTGTGACCGTCATGTTTTTTGTATGCATACAATATATTCTTACTTTTATGTTTCACACTCTTTCTTAATTTTTCCTCGCAGCACCACGGGGAAGCTTGGTTGCCACCAGTATGAAATTTGATGGGTACAGTAATGGCTGTAAAATCATATATTTTGTCTAACGACGTAATATACCTCTATTAAGGAGACGCGAAGGCGAGGCAATTTTTCTTCTTCTTCATGCATACAGTTGTCTCGGCGATCGCATGCTTAAACTGCGCTGTCCGGGAGAGTCATCCACGAACAAAATGTGTATGTCATCTAAGTAAGGCATATGCCCCTATGTTCAACTCACTTGAATGCGTCGAATACAACTGGGACCTTGCGCATGTGATCGTGTTGTGTCAACGTTTTCTTGGCTTGAAGCCGATCACGGCGGCGTACCTGTGCAGAAATTTAACACATTGCCAGAAGCGCGCTGTTTGACCCTTCCTTTAAGCAAATGCTCGCAGACATGCATCATTCTGTGCAGCTACCTGGTTATTTTAGCGGCATGTTTTGCGCGTGAAATAGTGCACCCTGGGCGATTTTTGCAAACACTCGAGATGACGTTGTACTTCGCCTTCGACAAAGTACTGTCAATAGCCTAAGATAACGTTACCCCAATATTCCCATCACCATGGCGATATCCGACCATTCTCTTTTCTTTTTTTTCTTTTTTTTTTTTAGTGTACACCAGGGGTGCCGAACTCATTCGTGTCCGTGGGCCACATTGAACCTTGGAGGAACTACGGCGGTCGCATACGACTGCTTTGGGGTAGCCTGCTTCTGGTATACAGGGTGTCCCAGAAAACGTGTCATTGAATTCTCATAAAAAAGACTACGCCACCTACAATCATGCGGTCAACGGCATTTGTTCTTACTTGGTTTTGGCCACCTCCTGATGTGCATGTCATGTAACCTAAGTTTAATTATGTAAATTTTTACGAAGTGAACTCGGAAATTTGCCCACTAAAGTGCACTTTTTTACCCCATCAACATGAAGAGCGTGCCGAATTTGCTGAAATTCATGATAATTCACAGTGATATTCAGGATCTATCCTGTCGGGAAAAGTAGCCGAACATCACGCTTCTCGGGGCACTTGAGTATAAAGCGCGAGGCCTCTTTGAGCTCAATCGCTGTCAGTCCGACGAAAGAAGGTGGGAAACCCAGCCCACAAAGTGATAGTAGAAAAAGTGACAGTTTCTGAAATTGGGAGAGGGAAGGTATGGTCTCAGCCGTGGCCGGACGCGATAAGCTATGTCTGTGTTATTTCTTTCTACCATGCCGGTGTGGGCTGGGTTTCCAACCTCATTTCGTCGGACTGACAATGATTCCACTGAAAAATTCGTCGCGCGCTATCCTCTGCGAGCTCCGTAGTGCATGATTTTCGGCTACTTTTTCCTATACGATAGCTCCTTAATATTCCTGTCAATTATCATTAATCTGAGTAAATTCGGCACGCTCTTCACCTGATAAATAAGCGACGCTGACATGAACCGGTGCACCCTACCAAATCAGCGCTGTTTCCAGTAACGCCCCGATCAAACAGCTTGCCTAAGGTGAAGTAATTGCGTGCTTCCAGTGCCTTGTACTCTTTCACAATATCAGCTATAAACCGGCTCGGCGAAAACATTAGATAAACTACAGTGCGATTGTGATCGGCGGCATGTTTTGTGGCTGGGCTGTCCAGTTGTCGATGTGTAGCGCAAAGATATCGTCACGTTAGATACCGTTCATAAACAACTTGGTCTTGTAGCGACACTTGTCTGATTCCTTCATAGCTCTAAATTATCCTGGTATTGTGGAAGGAGACAGTCGAGAGCGGTGTAGCAGTGCAACACAGCCGATGTCGCACCTGCGGAAAGCATTCGCACGGCTACGTTCATTATATTTTTTCAACACTCCTAGATAGCATCAGGCCTGCGTGCTTACGTCACCCCACGGAGGCCTGCCTGGCTTTGCGACCTCCTTCAAGTTTTCTTCTCGTTTGCTCTTTCATCGACATCATAGCAGCATCCACAGCAGGCCTTCCTGTTTGACGCCATGTCACGTGTTAGCAGGCCTGATACTACCTAGGAGGTGTTGGTTTTTCCCACACCAACTCCGCGCATGCGCTGATGGCGCATCTTGTTTGAACGAACAGATCACTTTATTTCGTGTGCGTTTGTGCTCCTCTCGGACGGTATTTCAAAATTTTAGGGGCACTTTTTTTGAAACCGGAAAAAAAGAAAAGAAAAAAGAAACAGAACTGAGAGGACATAATCAAGGGTAAGAGAATCGAAGACCCCCTTACCCCTCTACAACTCCGCCATTGACAGTTTTGCTATAGTCCCTGCAGTTAAAAGGATCACCAAATAATTTTAATTAACGACTTATGTAATTTACAAGTAAACAAAAAATAGACGGAGTATCTCTGCCCCCTTTCTAACGTTACGCACTAGTCTCGTTCATGTGCAAAGCACCATTTTTATAAAAATGTTTGACTCATTTTAAATGAAACGCCCTTCATTAATAGTGAAAACAGAAAGTGTCGGAGGTATGATGGCATTGAGAATGGCGTTTGTACCAGCGATACTCCTCTCAAAAGAAATCTGGCATTTGAAAGCGAGGAAGCAATTTGCAGAATCCTTATCAAGCTCGTCACACGGTACCTGTTATCACCAATCAAAGGGAAGTGACCCGTGATAAGTGTTCGCTCTCTCCTGTCCTCCTCCTTCCTTTCGGGCTTCATGCCTCCTCTCACCTATACACGTGTACAAACGTGAAGTTGCCTTACTTACACAACACGTGCTCTTAGGCTAAGCGCACTTTAGGGAGACGTGTCCGCGAATCTTGGATATGGCATTGTGATACGTTGCCGACGGTGAACGTTTTCCAAAAATTGTTGTCGCAAAAGAGTAAATAATGGCTCCAAACCGACCGAATATTCACTGCACTGTTTGGCTCTCATGGTCCGCTCTGCGATGACCTTGCGACAATAGCCACAGGTCACTTTGACGTCGCGCACCATTAGCCATTTAAAATGCGGGACACTTATATTTTGGTTTTGTTATCATATCGAGAAGTGAGGTAAATTCTAAACATCTTTCCAGTTGTCAACCCCAAGATACCCAGTTCAAACCGTATCAAAAGTCCGCAATGTTCTATTTCATGTGCGCACTGTTTAGGATTATGTTATAGGATTCTATTTCTACGATGTGATTTCTTAGTCTTAATACAATGACCGTCGAGCTACCTCCAATGAGCGGGTGCTTTTGTGGTGACCACCGATGATGACGACGACGTGCACCTGCTGCCACGCGCTACTGCGCTGGCTCGTCAGTTCTACTGGCACCGTCCTAGCGTGAGGCCACGCACATCTGCCCGCTGGGACATTCCATCATCGCCGGTCAGGACTCGTGTAGAGGAAGGCCGTCTCCTCTACACTTTCACCGTTCCTCCACCGAAGACTGTTATACGAAAGCACACATCCTGGAAACTTATCCTGGAGGGGTGGTCGGTATAAGACGACATGGCGATAAGCGAGCAAAAAGACACGAACAGCACAGGATGAGCTCGTATTGTGTTGTTCGTGTTTTTTTGCTCGCTTATCGCCATTTTGGAAACGTTATTGCAAAAACTGCAATCTTCAGGGACAAGTACAGAATGACAATGAAAACACAACTGGTTGTACGCGGTTTCTGTACCCCCGGAACGTACGTTCTGTAATGTATCTCAGTATTTATCATACAATACCGTAGTCGTTGGCTTCAGCATGGTGGACTAGACGGTATAATAATCTTTGTAGCCCGCCATGGGTTCAAAGAGGCTCACCGACCTGGACAACTTTCCTTTAATATTGGCGCTTATCTAATTCTCTAACGTCGTGTTCCATATATCTCCTCCTCACGTGCCCTCACTTTGTCCTCGCCCTCCATCATGGTGGCGCGAGAGCCTATTCTTTCTTTTCTTTCTTTCTTTCTTTATTTATAATAGACACAACATGTTGCATCAGTTGTTTAATGTGACCGCTGCTTCCAAAGATGGTTTCGTCTCGTGTACTGCTAGCAATAACATCTCTCCAAAAGCACTGCGTGTATGGCTACGTCTATTTGAACACGCGCGCCAAGCACGAAGTGCGCTCGATGCTTCCCCTATGCCCTATAGGCTGTATTACTATACAGAACACCATCATCGAGCATCTGTGAGCATCATCGAGTGACTGACATTCTTACAGTTCCACACTCTTAAAAGTGAACTTCACCAAATAGCACGCTCCAAGCCAACCAACATCCCGAGTGACATCGTTCTCTCACATGATTTGTGGAAAACGGGAGGCGTACGCCTTTTTGTGACAATTAACATTTCTGCATAAGTGTCACAAAAAGGCGTACGCCTCCCGTTTTCAACAAATCAAGGAAGGGAACAATATCACCCGAGATGATGGTTGGCTAGGAGCGTGCTATGTGGTGAAGTTCATTTTTAAGAGTGCATATGAGGCCTGTGTGCTTTCCCGCCTCACCGTGCCGGTTCGGGTTACATTCATTCAGCAACATAGTGATTGAGCAGATTTTGTACACGTAAGATTTCTCTCTTGATATTTGAGTACCAGAGGTTCAGTGAAATTAATGCACCACATGTCGTGTGTGGCCAGCTCTATAACGCGAACGCTTACTGTAATTGACGTGTGTAGGCTGGTGAAAGTACTACAAAACATGACACCGGGGAAGGCGTGTAAAGTAGACCTGAATGGTGAGTAAAAAGCGGTCGAACGATTACCGTTGACAGGAGTGCGCGATGTTGTAGGATGATCCCTCGTTCACTCACCTAAGAAAAGAAAGAAATGAAACTCATGAGTGATCTCCACATCATACCTTTTTTGAACAATCATCGAGCAGAAACAGCAATAAACTGTGCAATTGCACACCAAGAGCAAAAGTGGAAAACTATACTCATGCTCAAACTATACGACGGCACCTTGGCTCTATAGGTGCATGTACGCGATATTTCCCGACCCCATAACCCATTTCAATGGCACTTAACTCCATAGCATATATTTAACATGTGCAAATGCTATTCACCAGGTTTACTTCAACGTAGCTTGCTTGAAATTACCACAGGAGGCAGAAGACAGTGCCACGTTTTAGGTTGGGCACGACTATAGTCATACAATACCTGTATCAGAGAATTGAATTCGCAGCGTATGAGTGAGCAAACACGGGACATGAGTACAATAAGAGCCATCTGCCGATCTGAAGAAACAAAGAAACAGCCCGAAATGCAACACGGCTGCAACTCTTTCCCTCCGTTTCTTCCATTCCTTAGATACGTTACTGGTTTTGCATAGGGGCTTTCAGTCGTTTGGCTGTCAAGGACAACCCCTCAAACGTTGCCTGCCGATGAGCCAATAAGACAGAAACACCTGTTGATTAGGTGCGAGATATCTGCGTTCATGAAATATATTGTACCTGGACAAAAGGGACTAAGCAGACCTTAAAGCTTTTCTCTGTTTTTTTCGGCATCTCCAGCATACAATATGGCGTCAATCGACAAAGAACATAGATAGCATCTGATATTTACCACGCCGACAAGAATTCGCCGTGTGATGAATTAAATATCTCCTTTTTATTTTTTAATATTTCTTTCCAACATCACAAGGCTAGAAATTGGAAATCATTACATGGCAGGTCTGGCAGCTGTGTTGTCCGTATGTGCTTCGTTACGACCAGGAGGTCCGCAGTTTCCATCTCACACGTTTCGCATATTGACGCGCCGCAATGAGTTGCATGTGTTGCAGCGAAATGTGGAATAGCAATGCAGGAAGTAACAGAAATAAAAAAATAAAAATAAAGGAGGAGCATCAGAAAGGGAGAGAGTGAGAAGTTTTCCATCTGCTGTTTCGTAGTTCGATAGCAGCACAGAGGTCGAGCGAAATCATGCAGCACGATACAAAAGAAAGAACAGGAATTTGTGCTACTTCTAGAAAGAGCTTACGACTCCGAAACGTTTCGCAACAGCTGCTCGAGCGCTTTGCAGTCGCCACAAGCAGGTAGATCAACAGCAAGAGCTCCGCACATGCATAAAGGGTGGTTCCTACTGATGGAATCCAGATGGATCCAGTTTTACGAGATGCAAATATTTTACAATTATTGCACGAATGTTTGTTTTGATACTCTATCGTATACATCTAACACAAATTGGCAGTTCGAACAGTAGTATTAGAAAAGAAATGATGTGTAACCGTTTGCATGGACTCGCGACTCCTGTGCTTTTGCGCACTGACATTATCTGGCTATGAGGGCCTTACCAAAGACGATGTTGTAATGTCATTGTTACCGGTTCACCCTATCACCTCATTGCGTCATATCTCATAAACGTCACTGTGCCCCGGGGTGGTGGACCACAAATTAGGCGGAAAATTTCCCCACTCATCGTCACTACATGTATTCACGGTTTGCGTAACCCCCAGGACACATAAAATGGTCTAGACGAGCAGAGTAATCTGTTCTTAGAAAATTATTCTGCCGAAACTGCAACATCAGATGACTGCTGCACGTTGCCATCATAAGTCATCATGACGGGGGGGGGGGGGGGGGGATTTTGAGCGGTCTGCCTGCCTAGATTGGCGCCTCGTTGCTCGGGGAAAGGATGAAAGGTGGTAGGCGAAGGGGCGGGCGTGGTGCCGTTTTATTCCAAGTTCATATTGCATCACGTGCCTTTGCGCGCTACTGTAAACGTTACAAGACTACTGTCGCGGTTGCAGAGAAATTGGAAGAAAACGAAACAACATCGTAGCAACGGTACGTTTCCAGGTCATACCAAGGGGTATGTAAATGAGAACGATCATGGACTGATTACAAAGCAGAGCAAACAGAAAGTGGCAACATAAATGATAACTCCAAGCAATTGCACGCGTTACCCTAATCTATTCTGAAGGCATACGGCGCTCTACGAACAGAGACAGATAATGAGATTTGGACTCAAATATCGTTTATTCCGTATGTATTTTATGGTCCTCTACAAGGAGGCTCGAAAAAACTCCAATATTCCCGTGCGCTTAGTAATACCAAGAATATAATATTTTCTATCATATTAGAAATAAGTCAAAATGGGTGCCCCCGTGCATCCGTGTGATGTCCTGTAAAGCGTGCTCTCACTGCACAACCGCAGTGTATGCAGGGAGAGCTACCAAACAATATGCGGCCTGCCAATAAGTTTCTTCGTTTTTTTTTTTTAATGCACATGGACATTGACATTGTCTTTTCCTACTAAATAACCTATACAGCAAGGCAGAACGCGTTTTGCGTACGCATATGCGTTCAGGATCACCAAAAGACCTCCACATTTTTTTCTTATGCTGCTAATCATAAGTAATACAAAGATCAACACATTGACAGTACTGTTTTTTGCATACAAGCTTTCATACAGTAGACCATATTTCATGAAATGCAGTCCACTGCATGAAAGCTAGTACGCTAATGAACAGAAGCTTCTGTGATTTCATCTTTTTATTACCTGTGTTGATCGTGGGCTTAGTAATACCAGGCATATCATATTTTCTATAACATTAGAAGTAAGCCAAAATGGGTGTCTCTCCGTGCACGGGCGCAGTGTATGCAGGAAAAGCTACGAAACAATATGCGCCTGCCAATAGTTTTTTTTTTTTTTTCATCCACATGGACGTTGTCTCTTCCTACTAAATAACCTATACAGCAAGGCAGAATGCGTTCTGCGTACGCAAATGCGTTCAGGATCACCAAAAGACCTCCACGTTTTTTTCTTATGCTGCTAATCATAAGTAATACAAAGATCAACACATTGACAGTACTGTTTTTTGCATACAAGCTTTCATACAGTAGACTATATTTCATGAAATGCAGTCCACTGCATAAAAGCTAGAACGCTAATGAACAGTAGCTTCTGTGATTTTATCTTTTTATTAATTCTGTTGACCGTACTCGACTCAAAGTTTGCACATTCCATGTTTGCTTTTAATGCGACATAAACTATATAGTTCCCCAGGTGTCACTTTGAGAAAGTACATATTTTAACAAGCAAGGAATAAACGCAGAGCAGAAAAATGTCCACCTACAGCCTCGATGCATGCGTAAAAACGTTAGACATACCACAACGCCTCGCAACGCTCTATTCCCCGCTGTGCATGCCGCTGTGCGTGTAATTTGTTGACAAAAAGAAAACAAGAAAAGAAAAGAGAGAGAAAAAGAAGATCAGTTGGCATTCGACCTGGGTCGCCAAGCTGTTGCTTCTGCGACAAGGGAGGCAGAAATGAAGAAACCCGTTTGTGAACGGCGAATTTCATGGATAGAGCAAATTTTGCCCCACAGGGGGCGAGGGTAAACTGCCTACTCCCAGCGGTATCATGTGAGTGTGCGTCCCTATCTCAATGTCATATGCCTTCCGTCTGAGGAAAGCACGTTTCGCACAGAGCATGGCGCTGCAGGAGCGAGCCTCTAGAGACGCCATGATTCCTCAAAATGACAACCTAGTTTTGATAGCAGCTTCGTCGTTCGTTGGCGCAACGCTAATTCCGCCGCAACCGAAAACACACAGACACACTCTCCGACATTACCACCCTGACTGTGTCGCGTGCCATACGTGTTCCCTTCCGTTCCGGTCTGCGCGTTTTGTCCCACATAAATCGGGTGGTCAAAAGGTTAGGTCTCATGGAGTAAGTGTTTTGCCTCTCCTCCGTCAATGGAATATACAACGCCTCGCCAATGGGGCAATTTTTGTACTTTCCCGGACCAAACCCCTGACCCGACAACATATGCCAATGGAATTTTCCATTAGATTATTCGTAACGCCACAAGATGCGACAGTTAAAACCATCTTTCTTTCTTTCCCTGTTGGAATGGACTACGCCCGTTGACACCTACAGGGTGCAGCCGTATAATTAAACTTCCCGCGTGCAAACAGAATTCCTTCCCTTCTAGGTTAATTACACGTTATCAGGCCAAAAGGAACGACCAACGTTTCCACAAATGAGACGACAGGAGGCGTTCTCTTTGTGCCATTTGTACGCCTTCTCAAGTAAAATCTTGAATTAGCGCAGCTGGACTTGCATAATTAATCTGAGTACAGATGGCTCATCTGTCCGCTTTCACTTTGAATTGAAAAATGTAATCGCAGAAGGATGTTATTAGGGGAACCTCAGGATGGCTTCTTTGAAAATTCTGCCCACGAAAAAAAAAATAACAAAAGAACGAGAACGTTGCTCATCTGCATTTACAGACGCTCAGAACAGGGAATAATTGCAAGCGCTACGAGCTCCGGTTACCCAATCGGAGCACATCCTCGCGTTTCTGACGCACAGCATGCGGAGTCGTGTGTGCCACACGAAAATAAAGTATCCTTAGCCTACGGCGGACCATTAAACTGCAGCAAGAACGTTTCAGGCAGTATCGGAAAGGGCATCATTTATTCATTATGCATTATAGGCTTGTGCTAAGACTCAGTACGAGACAGCATTAGGAACCTGTGTGGCTCTACCTTTCGGCCATTAAACTTTCTTGTGCGGCTTCCAGCACAAGTGCCGTAGAGCTTCCTTTGATCTATGTAGTGTTCTGCAAATTGTTCGCGTATGCACACGCAGAGATGGGCATAAATACACTTTTCGGGTATTTAAATATAAATACAAAATACTACATGTTTTCATGTATTTAAATACTGCCTATAAATACTTTATGATGAAAGTAATTAAATACAAAATATAAATACATTAAGACAGTATTTAAATACTGTAACTACTTCCGTAAATACTTTGAGCCATCCAGGCACATTATTCTTTTAAATTAGTGTATAAATGGATCCACCTGTGGATGCATGTCTGCTGCACACAATGCCCACATATTTCTTTATTTTTCCGTGATGCAGCTTGATGATCTCAGCATCTTGCGTGGACCGACTTTCCATTGAACGGAAACGTCTCCTTGAGTCTCGGGAGCAGCGAGAGGGGTACTAGACAGGACGGACACTGACAAGAACCGACGATGACTCAAAACCAACTAATGAACACATTATCGCTTCTTCCATTTACTCTATGTTGAATAAAGTGTTCATTTGTTCGTTTGCTGGTTTCGATTCTTGTCCCCTGTCTGTCCTGTCCAGTCCCCCCCCCCCCCCCCCCCGCTGCTCCTCGGACTCAAGGAGATGTTTCCGTTCAATCGTATACACCAGCTTGCTTGCCTCCTCTACTTATGTTCGTCGACTTTCCATCTTCAGCGACGACAGTGAAAAACTCCGCGTTAAAAACTGTCTGGTGCGCTGCAGTCATTGTCCCGAGTTCCCAATGAATGACTGAGTAGAATTGCCGCTAAAGGTGCATTTTAAGGGTTCTCTTTAGACACCAGGCTTTGTCAAGTGACGCAAGAGGGTCACAAATCACATTTTTTTCCAAATTTGTGTTCTCATTTCTCTCCTGGCTTCCAAGAATGAAGTAACGGGGGTGGTGATGCCCTCATTCGCACATTGTGCTGTTTTCTAGAAGGACAGAAATCCCCGAACACACGGGATGAGTGACCTATAGCCTCCCCCACGGACATTACGTACTGGGCCATGCCCTCACTCGCCATGGCGTCCTCACTCCTGAGGGCGTCCCAAATACGTACAGCGGGCCAACTAATGAAGATACCCTTCATTACTGGAGGCGAACAATGTAGAACTCGAGAGAAGCCCGCAAATACGGGAGGATGAGATATGTGTATTTCAGTGTATTTTAAATATAAATACGCCTAAAACGGTATTTAAATATAAATACATTTTTCTTGCCTGTATTTAAATACGTATTTTAAATACATGTATTTATATTTGAAATACTATTTTAAATACAATGTATTTAAATACTGCCCATCCCTGTGCACACGTCACTTCAATGTGTTTTCGAAAACTTCTATTTCGAAAGGGTAGGGAGACGTTGTGCTTGAAATGGATGGCAGAAGTCATTTAGCGAATGAATTTTCTGTCTCTTCCGGCGTGTCACTTCGACACGTGGAACATTCATAACATTCTTCTATCTCCCCGCATATTGTAGGTGACGTTTGTTATTTTGCCTTGCCTTGCATAGTTGTAGGGCTGTTGCAGCGAAAAACAAGCAATGCCTGAAGCATTACATAAAATTGTCAGCAAAACTGGGTGGGCGTGGGGGATTTATTGGCAGAAGAAAAAGAAAGGGGAAAGGTTAGCCATGCAGCACGCCGGCTTGCTACTCCCTAAACAAACAAAAAAGAAAAGAGAAATATAAACAAGAAAGAAAAAGAAACAACAGAAAGACAAATAAATAAATACATCAATAAAAAAAAATAGAAGAAAGAGACACCCGGCTCACAGGGAGCCCAGGAGGCCCGTATCACGCAGAAAGCGGAGCACCGCTTTTGTGACATTCCACTGGCTAGCTCGCTGCCAAGGAGTGTTGCGAGAGAAACGTCTGTCCGTCCGTCCGTGCACCCAAGCTCTGAGAGGTGTTGCCAGAGCACAGTCCGATGATGGTGGTGACGCTGACAGTGGAGGGGCTGATGGGATATATCGTCTTCTACGGCACAGCAGGGGCAACTGGGAGATGGGACGCGGCCCATTTTGAACAGGAGTGAACGGGTGAGGGCAACGTTCAGCCGGAGACAATGTAGAAGGGACTCCTCCTCGCGGGTACAGCGGCAGCCGATGATAAACTCTAGTGAGGGGTCGATGGACTGCAGGAATGCATGAGGTCGGATAGCGTCTACAAGAAACTGGCGGCTGCCGTCGCCGCAGAGACGCCGTATTAGCAGGCGACACGCAAACACCGGGAGCGGCAGTTGGGGCACCGGCGTGGCCGCATCAAGCGCGATCAAATAAGATGCATGCCAAAATCAACAATCGGCTGCCAGTAAAAAGAAGAAAGTTGAACGCCTGCTCTAACAATGTTATCACTGTCTCGATGTATACTCATGTTTACCGAAACGTGGTGCCATAATGACCATGATATCTTCAGTTTGTCTGGGTATCAAACATTTTCTGTAACCGCACCTTGAAGAAGGGCGGTGGCGTGTCTATTCTACGTAAAGATAAGCCCGGTGACATGTTATCGGAATTTAGTACCTGCCCAAGCAGCAAAATGTACTGAAAGTCGAGTGCAATAGGGGTGGGCGGTATGAGTCTTATCAATGTTCTTCAGTGTCACGAGTGTGTTCAAGGCCTTCCACCTACCCGTCCACCCCTATTGCACTCGACTTTCAGTACATTGTGCTGCTTGGGTGTACTGTCGATTTTGAAGTGTTATCTCTGACCTCAGTCAAGGATGTTTTTTGCGTTATATACCGCGCTCCAAATGGGAACATTTCATCTTTCATTCACTTTCTTCAACGTCTACTATCGTACGTTAGGAAAAACATATTTCTGTTCTTAGGCGGGGACATCAATATATATATATATATATATATATATATGTCTAAGCCATCATCGGTCCAGATAACATTTCTACAACTACTTGAGCGGTATGGTTTTCGAAATCACATCAGCATCCCCACCCGGGTAACACTATACTCCATGTACATCGGTGTCCTCGTAACCAATTATTGCTCTTCGAATATATCCAGCGGAACGATGAGCACTGACCTTAGCGATCATTTGCCAGTATTTATTTGCTGTCGCGCGCTCGTAACCGAAACCAAACGGAGGTTATTTGAATACAAGAGATCAATGACAGCAAACTGCTAAAATTTAGGGATAAAGTACAATCTTTCGACTGGAGTCATGTCATAGACTGCAAAGATTCGAATACTGCATTTAAACTATTTTTTAGTTGCATACGTAACATGTATACTGATTGCTTTCCTTTTACTTGTAAATCAAAACCCAAAGCTGCGCGCAAATCCTGGGTAACTCAGGATATTGTGAAATCCATGAGCGAATGTGACAAGCGATTCAAGAAATTTTTAGGAGGAATTTTAGAAGGAAAGACCCCGTGATACTCATGAGGTTCAAGAAGGTATACGTAATGATGTCACTAAGATGCTCAAGAAAGCCAAGGAAAACTACACTTTGAGCATTTTCTCGTCACGTAAAGGAAACACCTCAACTCCGCGGCGAAACATTCACAATGTATTAAGCCATGGCGCTCCTCGCCCAACACTTCAATACGTACTCACGGACGGCATCACCCACCATGGTAACGACAAGGCCCAGGTTTTTAATGATTACGTAGTAAGCTTACCCGGACCGAAAAATAGTGTGCCCACCAAGCAAAGCCAAAATAAAGTGGTTTGTTGTTTGAGAAATGGTGTGCCCACTGATGCGTGCAAGTACGTAATAAGTAGAAGCAATTCAATGTTCCTCGCACCCACCGAAGAAGCTGAGGTTTACAACAGCTTCACGCAGCTGAACAGCCGCAGAGTAATTGATGCCTATGACATGCAGATCACCCCCATCAAAGCAGTAATTGACGTCATATAAACCTTGTCTGGTCCGCATATTTAATGTTTGCATGACAGGGGGGAATTTCCTAAGAGTGTTCAGGTGGCAAAAGTCACCATGATACATAAAGGTGGTAATATCCACTGCTTTTCAGAACTGTCGCCCTATCCCAATCCTGCCCGGTACTCTCTAAAGGATTTGAGCGTATCATCTACAACCGCCTTTACTCGTATACGGAAAAATTCGGTATCCTTACTAGTCGGCAATTTCGAAAAAAAATAAAAAAATAAAAAATTACTGATCCTGAAATAGCCCTGTTAACACAGAAAGAGATAACACTAAAAAATATTGAAAGCAAAGTGCTAGCTCTTGGCGTCTTCGTCGATTTCAGTAAGGCGTTTGACTTACTATCTCATCAGATTCAGCTACAAGCTGTACTATTATGGTATACGAGGACCAGCATTCTCGCTTCTTTCTTCATACTGAAGTAACCGTCAGCAGAAAGTCGTCATAGGTCATTTTTGTTTCTCCCTCAGTAAAAGAAGTTGTGGCGCCCCGCAGGTTAGCCTCCTTGGGTCAACGATATCGTGCAAATAACCAATGATGCGGATTTATTATACATGCTGACGACATCTTTCTATTGTGCACCGGCTCAGACACTGACAGTCTGGTAGACATTGCCAATTGCGTACTTCGGAAAGTAAAACATTGGGCCATTCAAATTGTTTGATGATAAATGCAAAACGAAGGCGTGCATCTTTGCTGCCAAGAACAAGCCCGTAAATGCAACGAAAGATCTCTTGGTCGATAATGAGGTTATCAGTATTGTTGACTCTGTCAAGTCTCTTGGGGTCACTTTTTCATCTACTCTCTCCTGGTCTCTGCATGTATCATGTCCACTCTAAAGCGTCCCGTATTTTCAGTTTTTCTTTATCGATATCGTACATTTACGAGGAAACCTGTTGTCCTGTCTATTCACTGCGCGCTCATCTATTCCCACCTTAATTATTGTTTTCCGGTGTGGGGAACGACGGGAAGGTCAGACTTGTTGGATAACTGCTGATCTTGCAGAAGAAATTTGTTCGCATTTTGGATCTCCTTCCCTTCAACCACGCCACCACTGGGCTCTTCGAAAAACATGGGCTGATACAAATTCACAATCTGTATAGATACAAACTCCTATGTTTTTACCAATCAGTGCGTGAAAATTCAGTACCTAATGTTTTATCAATACCTAATTTAGATGCTCGTACCCAACACTGTAACTGCCGCAGCGAGAGACTTTGGTCTACACCTCAGTGTAGGACTGCATATGGTCAGCAAAGTATCCGTCATAGTCTGATGATGATTCATGTTTTATTGGCGCAGCGGTAACAACGACCATATTGCGCCAATACAGTCCTTAAAACCATTAATGATGTAAGACAGTATAACTCGGTGATTGATTAAGAAGGATGTGAGGATTCGGTTAAAACTAACGCATAAAAGAAAGCTGTAAAGCGTTATTGTCTACCAAATGCTCTGAATGACTGTCCTCCTGATTTATTACATTGCTACGCGGAGAATCGTTGGTTCTCATTGTATATGATGCCTCTAAACTTGTGCCTGTCGACGTCTACCAGCCAACTGTTTCTGTAAAGGGGTTGAGAACTCGTCAAGTCACTCCGGTTACTTTCCTTTTTTCACACTTCTTCACGTGCATATGTGGAAAGAAATATATTATTATCATTGTTATTATTATTATTAGGCTCGCACAGCGCCATTTCGTGCCCAAGCGGCTACGGATTCAACGGTAGGTAGCTTTATCAGCGGGATCTGCGTGGTGTTTCAAGCGGTCTGGCGCCAAGGAAAGCAATACAACCCGTAGGAAACCCACAGAAAAACCACCACCACCTTTTTTTCGCTAATAAATATACCCCCCCTCACACACACACACACAAGTGGTGCATCTTACCAAATGCGAACAACTCGAGTTCATGTATTTGAAAGTGCCGCCGTCGTCTACTAAACTACCGCGCGTTGCATATTTTGGGGCGTTGACATTGCTGCTCGCTCGCGCCACCTGGCCTGCAGAAACTAGAGTCACTAAATAAGCTACGATTCAGAGTATGGACACTGAGCCGCCATGTTGTTTCGGATGACCTCCAGCGCCATCCATTTAGCGCTCTTCGAAGTGTTGTCTTCTTCCACTGCTGAACTTCACCTTCATCTATTTCTACTGCCAAAATAGAGGTGGGGCTGGAGGTCATCCGAAACAACATGGCGGCTCAGTGTCGATACTCTGAAGCGTAGCTTATTTAGTGACTCTAGCAGAAACAGGTCTATGACGGCGGGTGCAGGTAAAAGATCGCCCTCTTACAAATCTGTGTTTATTTCGGAGGTGAAGGGCATTTATTCGAGTAGTGTACGAAAGACAAGAACTTAGACACATCTAGAGCGACAACATCGCGAATATTCACATCACAGTATGGAAAGTACGGGACACTACCCGCTGACCTTTCCTATTAACCGGTCAGAAGCTGTGTATCCGAGATCGTCGTAGTATGGATCTTGGTTTCGACACTTCAAAAGGGAAGAGGAGGACGTTGTTTGATTATCTAAAAAGCAAAATGCAAAACCGCCTCGCGGCCACAAGTGTATTTTCATTGCTTCCACATCGAAAATGATGGTGATGATGATGATTGGGAGTTTAGTGGCGCAACGACAACAAAGATCATAATGCGCCAAAACTGGGATGTGTAAAATACATTTAATACATACATTTAAATACATTGGGTAATTTAAAAATATACTGATTGTTTTAAAAGGACAAAAAATATTCAAGTATAAGGATAAAAAATATTCAAGGACTCAGAGGCTGTGTAAATCTCAGTGATGGCCACTAACTACTTCTACAGTAGTTTAACTATAACTACTAACTACTTTGCGATGGAGTAGTTTAACTAGTAGTTCAACTAGTTTTCAGGGGAGGTAGTTAAAACTACTTCTTTAACTACTGCAGTGTATTTTAACTACATCTCTAAATACTTAAAGTTGTCCATCAACACCAATCCCATCCTATAGTGTTCTTGGTACCTAAATATGAATTACAAGCAGTGATAGAAGTGAAGATTTAGTACACATGCACGCCACAATTGCTCTGCACCTCCGTTCTCATCAAACAAGTAGTTCAAGGTAAAAGTCGGAAGCACAATTGTGCCGTAAACCTTGCGGCAAAATTGGAAGTAGTTGGCGCCTGCAGTAACCTAACTACTGTAGTTAACTACTCAAAATAGTAGTTTAACTAGTAGTTGCACACTACATTTCTGCAAGTAGTAGATAACTACTTTTTAACTACAATCAGGTAGTTTAACTACATGTAGTTAACTACTGGCCATCACTGGTAAATCTCTGCATAAAAGGGGAATTGTGACACTACAACTCAATAATGATCCCGACATCTCTAAAAAACTTAAAAACATTCTCAAACGGAACGTGAGCCTCATCACCCAGCAGCAATGCTGGGGGGGGGGGATATAGGTTTATTGCAACAAAAAAAAAAAAAAAAAAAGAAAGAGGACAGCAATGCTGGATGGAGAGGTACACAGCGTTCATAGCGGAAAGAAAAATGGCGTTGACGATGTACCTCGAGAAAAGGACAGCTAACAAGTAAATGCAAAATGGACAGGTCAGCTCTATACTCTGTGCACGCTGGTGGGTCCTCTCCTTGTAACAAATGCCTATGTGTCAAGAAAGTATGACCCAATCTGAGCCGACTAAACAAAACTTCGTGCAGTCGGCTCTGAAAGTGTTGCATGCACTTTCCAATGTGCGGTGTGCAACTTGTTGACTGTTTGTGTTTCCCAGAAGTCCTGCCATTTTTTATTACCACATCGAAAAACTGATGTCCTTTGTTACGTCTAAACTGATCGCACTTTGAAGGAAACCCTGTGTTGCCTAAGTTAGAGCTTTAAAATAAAGTGACACGACTACAACAAGTGGAAACGCAAGTTCCTACAAAGTTACAATAATTCGAAAATTTCGTTGAGCACCGTTTCTAACGTGTTAAAACCACACGACAACTTTGATCGAAGAAAGTGCTCTTCGATATATGAAAGTTTAGATAAAACCACTTATGTGCCAACCGCGGATTAAAACGAAATGCGTTCGTTCGAAACGGCGTGCAGGTTTATTGCTTTAGAAGCGTTAACAACCATTTTTATTGTTTTGCAGGCGTATTCATCTTCCCACTCTCCCCATAAAGATATTATGACAAAAAAAAAAAGGGAAGCGAGGAAGACATGGCAGGCAATATCATACATATCTTTTGTCTCTCCTCATAACACTCGTCGGTGAAACCGAACGGAGGCAGAAGCGATAAAAGAAAGTATCGCAGTAAAAAAAAAAAAAAATCGTTTCCTCGTATCAAAACGATTGCTGCTCGTCCGCGCGCAGGAGCAATGTACGCATAGTAATTTCGGTTACGCGAACATTCGCCATTACCGCATTCTGCCTCGGTTGCCTTTCCATACGCCGAGCGCGTAGACACACATGTATGATGCGAAAGTAAAAATAAAGTGCAGCCATACAACTCACACGGGCGAAACAAGAAAGAATGCGCTGTGTTGTCATCACACTTTTGCTCTCTTTACACGACTCCTGTGTTCTCCCAAAGGTGCGAAGAGAGGCCATTTCTGTCTGGCTTACCTTCGTTTTACTTATTCAGAACCGCATTTACTTTCGCTATCTGCTCGCGGTTACCGCAGGCCCTTCTCCATCTGTTCAACGTGTCATCGTGATGGGAAAATAGGGGAAGCTCCAGCGTCACGGAAGAAATCGCTTCTCCCCCAGAGAACGGCCACTGTCTGATAAAAAATAAAAGTTGGATTGGGGAAAAGTGAGAAGATGAACCGAAAAAGAAAAAAAAAACGGTCACTTCAAAGCCCAGCTCACCAGTGGCGAAAAAAATAAAAAATAAGAATAAAAATAAAAGAATAAAAAATAAAAGAATAACAAGGGGGTACGATAGCTATATTGGCTAGTTCATTTTTTCTCATTTACGTTGACATTGTTCATCTGTGCAGACAACGCTACGCCAAGACGCAAGATTATCTCTGCGAAAAGTAAGATGATATTGAACAGGGCCGGGTTGCATGGTAGTTGAGCATACTCCTTCTTAGCAGTCTTGGCAGGGCATTGATCACGCGCTCGGTGCATGTGCAGTAAGCGAAGCCAGGGCTATAGAGGTTGGGCCTGAGGCTCGTTCTCAACTCTTACGCGTACGGGCACTGGAAGTATCTGGTTCGTAAGTATGATATGCTCTCCTACTGAACAGCTTACGCAACATAACAGTGTAAAGAGGATTGCTCTTACTGTCTTCCTTTCTTGCAGGGGTGTGCTGTGGCTCTTAAGTCGTCAGTCGCTACTGCTTGTCTATGGACTAACCCCACCGTATATGAAAGCGGGTCCCTTTCAATTGAAACTTAGGACACCATCACAAAGTGGTACACTTGCATATGACGTTTCAATTTGCTGTGTACACAATTTCACAGCGCTATATTTAGCTTATCTTTCTTCCAAATGTACAGCAGGCAGCATACGTCGCTTATGGTATTGTGGATGGACAGTGCTCGAACTCGAGCACAGGGAGAGGGTGTTATCGAGTTTTCCTCAATCGGAAGTCCTCACCGAAAACGACACGATAAGAACGCTGTGAATACCAGTATCTGCAATGTGGTGTGACATGAGTAAAAAAGCAAAAGGTAGGACGATTGACTCACCATGTTATCTATTATCTATTATCGTGAACGCCCCTTTGGATCTACAAAAAGTCCCTATAATTCTTGTCTGATGGCATTATCTGTGCTGCGGATTGGGTGGTGGTGGTGCTATCGATAGTCAGTTAGCTCATAGTAACACAACATTACATTACATAACATCTCCATATATTTAATTAATGACCAATGTTTACTGCATATCCTGCAGGGCGATGCGTTTCACCGCGGTGTCATTGTTTCACATAGTACGGGCATAACGGGAGCGTGGGGTAGGTAATGATGAATCTCTATATGACTTTGAGGTAGAAGCCTGTATCCCGTCATCCATGTCAGTCAGGTAGAAGGTCCTCTTTCGTTTCACTTGTATATCCGAACCGTCAATCATTGTCGCGAAAAAAAAAAATACGCAGAAAACGGCATCGTTCACTTGTTGGACACTACTGTCTGAGCCGTTTCCACCAGGAACCGCCTATCCTCCCTATTCAATGAGCTTTCTGACAAAGCATACACGAAAAAGAATCAAAGAAAAATGACTGAAGGATATCAGTATCAAAAGCGGGATGTCATTTTTCGTCCCTGCACCGATCATTGTCGGTTTTCACGTGACAGAACAAACTTTTAATATCATAGCATTATTGTTTTCTTTTATTATTTATAGCATTATTGTTGTAGTGCCAACGATTTTCTGCGCGATGCGAGCAAAAGCTCACCAGCAGCGCTTAGCAGCAATAGCCCGCACGACGGCTACCGCACAGGAGCAGCCTATCCGCTGCGCAGCAGGGCGCGGAGCCCCGACGCGTGGCGCAGCCTGCAAACCGACCGACAGGCTCATTGGCGGCGCGTCTCGGGACGCAGGGTCAAACCACGTGGCTGTGGGACCATGAGTCCTGGTAGAGTATAACACTATTTATGTGTTGATGCGTTTTAGTACAAACGGTCGTCATGTGACCACCAAGAAAGTGGCCTCTCACTGAAGAACAGAAGGTTGAGCAGAAGAGCAGAGCGTTGCCAAGGAGCAGCGACAGGAACGTGCAAGATCGACTCCCTAGCAGCGAGAGCGACGTCATCCTTCATTGCGAATCCATCTACAAAGAAAAGGATGAAAGACACGGCAGGGTGTCGAACCGAAAGGTTTTTCGTTCCGGTTTTCGTTTTGGGTGCAAAGAAACGGTTCAGTTCCGGTTCAGCTCTGGAGTAAAAGAATAAGGGTTCGAAATCAATTCGAACCAGTTCAGTCTCACATCGTGTAAGGAGATTGATTGCACTGAAAATAATCCCCTTTATTCTTTCCAATAGAGAGAGAAATAAAGAGAGGGGTTAAAAGGTCCTATACCATGTGGCTTATAGACAAAAACAAGGAGCCCGTCTTGCACTCTGCCACATTGTTGTAATGTGAGGTTTCTGGCGTTTCCTACCCGAACGCCGATGGATGCCACGTATTCTGCACTTAAAGTCTTGCGTTACCTACCCTTGAGGACCAAATAGTTCACTTTTCCAGTTCAACCGTAAACGGAAAACATACTTTCGGTTTCCCTCCGGAGCATAAAATTTCGTTTCGGTTTTCGTTCCGTTCAGGTTCGCCCAAATATAGCTTTTCTCCTTTTTCTTTCTCTTTTTTTTTTTAGGTTCGCTCCGGAACCCTGGCGCCAAATGTGTTGCTGCACGACGAAGGCGATGAGCAACTAGAAAGAATTCAGTGTTGAATGTGGGGCGGTCCTCCAGTTTGAACGGCAATTCATGAGCGATCTATTTGGAACGCGTATGTATACATGTTCTGTATGATATCGTTTGTAGTCCGCTAATCGTGTGAAGAAGGCGCGAGCTCGGCGTCTGTGCTTAGTGAAGCGTTTTAAAGCCATTTAAAATTCCACCATTTTAAATTGGTGTGGGGGGGGGGGGTCGAGGTAGCTTGCCGTTGTTGGCCGCACTCAAGTGGGCATCGTCACGACTATAGCCAAAAAAAAAAGGAAAGTGGGAGAGGGAAGTTGAGGACTTCAAAGTGATGCATAGGCAGGATGACCGATACTGATGGGACGGAGACGCACTGTAGGTGAGAGGTGCACTAGAGTGGTCTTTTCGCTAGGCCCATTTCTTGAAGAAAGCGCACGAGGCCGCGAGTTTTTGAAAGTCGTTCCGCACATGAACCTTCGGGGAAGAGGAAGTCCGTCAGTATACCAGGCCTGGCGTGGGGAAGACGAATTTCCCGCATAGTATGGTATGCACGGCATTCTGTCAGGATATGCGCGATAGTCTCCGGATGATTACAGTGTTCGCAACTGGAGTCCTCCCTGGAGCCGATCTTGAACAGTTGCGAGTTCGTGAACGCAGATCCCGTGCGTAATCGATGGAGCATTGTCTGCATACCACGGGGAAGATCTTTCGTGGGAAGAGAGGGTCGGTGATTCTGCATGATGTCCTGTATGCCAGGATGACGCACCTCAACTAGCTGTTTGACGACCATGTGCCATTTTAAATTACCAGCGCAGTTTCGTACAGGTCAACCAATCAGTAGCAATGATATCACATTACGCCTTGTTGCATCAAGACAGAGACCGTCAGTCTTTGTTCTCATTAATTGCTTTTTAACTCATTAATTAATTTTTTGGTACTCAACACAAATACACACCTATCACTCACGAAAATGCTAATTAGTGCGGGGGATTAACATGAGGTTTTCGTAGAGTTTGTATTTTATGTGTGCCCGGTCAAAAGTGGCAGTCAGCTACAGAATAGTTTCACAAAACAAAGTATCGACTACAGCCTAATGGGCCGCTACTATTTATTAGCCTATATATAGCCTATATAGGGCTATTACCGTTAAACTATCCTTCATATCCTTCTTGAGTGATTTCGATAAAAACTCGAGCTCATCATGGACAGCATGTCAGTATCTTCAAAAGTGCCAGTCGGTTGTTGGAGACACACACACACACACGTTCACAAATATCCCTTTAATCTTTCTTTTTTATCATAGGGCGAATTCCACTGGTAGTCGCACCCATAGCGGCATTACACTACGCTGCACGAAAACGGCCAGCAGAATTCGGCATCATTTATTTATTACATTCGTGTCTCGCCTCGGTACTCACCCGCTATCGTCCGGATAACGAATTTCCGGATAAGCGAATCAAGTGAGGGGATGCATGCTGCTTCTTGTTCCAGCACTCCTTTCGGTCCCGCAGAACATCCCAGGTCGTGGTGGACATTTCGACACCAACGCCCAGTGTTGCTTTAGCCCAGGCTTTAAGGCTAGAGATGCTTTAACGTGATTTAGATGGTGGCGCTGGTGAAAGGGCTTGCCGTTGTCGGCCTCACTGAAATGGGCTACGTCACGACTGACGCCCTGTGGGAATGTGCGCCCTGGGCCGGACTTCTAAGGGAACTGTGCCGGCATATATGTCTGACAGCGTCTGAGGAAAACCCAGACAGCACAGCTGGCACCTGGATTCGAACCCTGGTACCTCCCAGTCACGACGTGACATGGCCAGCACGCTAACCACTGAGCCACGCGAGCTGGCACGCTCGACGCTAGCACGCACGCGCATATTCGACGCTCACACATTGACTTTTTGTGCCCAATAGAAATCGGATACCTCTTGTGCTTCTCGGCAGCCATCACTACTGGCAGTCCCCAGTGATTCAGTAAAAAAGGTCAAACAGATGGCACAGAACGCGTACGCAGGGGGTGATGTTCCTCGGGTACAATGCCAACGATAGGAAATGCCGAGGTCGGAGACCGTTGACACGTTTCCGTTTCAGCGAATCATAAACGACACTACTTCTGGAACAAATGGTTCCCAGTGCTTCAAGCCCGGATACGGATATCGAATTGCGGGTAACCGAGTAAAAAGCTAATGCCAACAAGATCGTTCCCGGTCACGCAGGTAGGATAAGGAGTTTTCCGGTTAAGTGAGTTGCGGATAAGCGCGACGTGACAGCATTAATATATATATATATATATATATATATATATATATAAAATGAAAAAAATAGCCGGAGCTCTTTGGCTGCACGTATAGCATATGTCTGTAACTCAAACATCGCCATGCCAGTACTGGACAGCTGTTTCGGCCTTCTTGGACCTCATCAGCAGTACGCAGGCAGGCAACGTTTGAGTGGATGGCGTCAGAAGGTCACGTACGTGACCTTCTGACGCCATCCACTCAAACGTTGCCTGCCTGCGTACTGCTGATGAGGTCCAAGAAGGCCGAAACAGCTGTCCAGTACTGGCATGGCGATGTTTGAGTTACAGACATATATATATATATATATATATATATATATTGCTCCCTCTTAATCCCCGACAATATATATATTTTTTTTTTTTCGTGAGCCGATGCTTCAAACTTTTAAACGTACAGTGCGCTTTATTCCCACTCCAGTTCAAAGTGGGATTGCGTTAACCTCTTCTACGTCTCGTGGCAAAATGTTTATGTCCCCGCGCCACGGTACCCGCCGTACACGCTCGTGTGTGGAAAGTGGGCGATGCCCATCGTGCAAGTGAGGGTAGTGACGTAACGCAACGGCATGTTGTTCTGAAGTGTCAGTGGTTATGAATGCGTCCGATACGCTTCATGCATATGCATATGACGTGAGAAACATTCTCGTACGCTGGCTGTAGTGTTTTGCACATCACGATTGACTTCTTCCGTTGCTACGTCAGTATGTTTGAGAAAACATAAGTGTAATCCATGGCGATGTTGTCCGGCGTTGCGTAGAAAGATGAACATAACGCGAGTCTCAGAACGGCTGCTCGCATACTTCGATCGAACAATGGCAGTTAAAGAAAAGGCACCAGCAGTGGGATTCGAACCGACTGGTGTCTATGTGGATGTCGGAGCGACTGGCAAGAATGTAAGATAGAATCTGTTGAGAGTGAGTGCGTGTCCCCGTGTTTCCTGGCGTGGCTTTGTACGTTGGAGAGGAGGGTTGCTAGCCTGGTGTAATTGGCAGCACCTCTGGCCGGCAACCTGAGAATGTGGGTTCGAACCCCACTGCTGGCGCCTTTTCGTCAACTGGCATTATTTAATTATCCGGTGTTCTTTCGATTATTCCACGCAACAATTTCAACGTCCACAGCCGAGTATTCCTTCACGCAAAAAATAAAAAAATAAAAAAAAGAAAGAAAGAAAGAAAAGAAGACGCTACTTGTACAATGCAGTCGTTTTTGTTTTTGTATGGGCGTGTGTTAAGGACACAAAAACAACAACAACTTTATTACGGGATGATGGCTGGGGAGTTTCATCGCCAGGGGCGATACTCTACCCCATTGCTGGTGGTGATGCGGGGAATGAAATAATGAGCCCCTTCACAATAAGGATCGAAGTCCTGTGGTGTCGAGAAAGGCGAAGGGAGCTTTGAGGGCAAAGCGTTGGTGTGCTGGATGTGGCCAGGGACCAAGCAATTTTGTGAGAGAGAGGGGGCGGGAGTCTAGCTCGCTGAGGGATGCGGAGGGTATGGTTCGGGAAGGTTGGCAGTGTGGGCAATGGAGAAGAATGTGCTCTAGATCTTCAACAGCACTGCAGTGGCTGCAGTGGGGAGAGGCAACTTGTCTCAAGCTGTGGCGCCACTGTGCTGTGAAGGCCACGTCGAGGCGCATTCGATGAACTAATGCGGTATCTTGACGAGAGATATGTGCAGGCATGCGGAAAGCGAGCGCTGGATCAACTCTGCTCAGCATGGCGGGGGGTAGAATGTCAGCGGTCCGTTGGCGGGTAGCCAGAGGAGCCAGGAGGCGTCGAAGTACGGACCGACGATCTCCTCTCAGCAGTGCAATACGCGTCCGTCTCAGAGACGAGAGAGCTGCTTCGGCGGCGCTGTCAGCCTCTTCATTGCCTTCGACACCGCAATGGGCTGGAACCCATTGGAGAACGAGCCTGTGCCCTGCTTCGTAGACAAGTCTGTAAGCCATTAACACATCCATAACCAACGGTGCGGAGGAGGCTCGTATGCCAAAATTTTCAATTGCTTGCAGCGCAGATGTGGAGTCAGTGCAGACCACCCACTTCCGTGGGGTAAATTCTGACGGAAAGGTAGTGTTTACATCGAAGAGTCTGAGAAGGAAGTGAAAAGCAAGAAGTACGTGAGAGGCCTCGATGTCACCCTATTGTGTCGGCTTTTGCACCGGAATCTGATATTTCGGAGCGTAATTTGTGAGGGCTAGATGAAACGGACCACCGTTCTCGTAACAATACTTTGTACCCAAGCGAAACGCAAAAGAAAGATACTGATTCTGAACTCCGATTTGCATAGCTTATGGAAATGCATATGTAAGAGCATTGTTCTGATTTCGATACGTTTCGAAGTAAAAATATTTGTGTTTAACAAAGCTTGCGTCCGCATTTGACTGACACTCGTGCATGCGTTATAAGTGGTAATTTCATCCTCATCCTCTTAACGAAGGGCCAAGTACCTCTCAAACACTTGCGCTTCTGCCGCAGTGTCTGGTGAGGACCGCCTCGGGCGTTCATTAGCGTTCTCGAGATGTATGTTTGTGCATAACTGCCATAACATAACTCAATGAATGCAAAATCTAACCATTGTACAGGTATATTTTTAGCCGCTGTTTGAAGAAACCTCTTTAACTTGACGGGAAGATGTGTTTTCCCATCAGTGAATTTGAAATGACTGGAACCCCGAGTACTTTTAGTGGTTTAGTTCAAGTTGTGCGGTAGTTTTATCTCTTTATCCCCTATCCATTTTTTACATGTTAGTGAGCATCTGTATGCTACGACTGCCTACGAATGTTACTGAATACTATATTACTGTAAAGCACATCTGACACCTCTCAGCTTCTTCGGTACTTCGAGAGGGTTGGTAAATATCTTTCCTTGAACATTAGAGCAAGGCACCTTTCCAGGAAACTGGGAGGTAGCGAATATTATTCCGTTGCCTGAGCTGTCGGACAGAAATTCGGTTCAAGCTTCAAAGATATAAGACATTTAACGGTCATTTGGTATAACATGTTTGAACGAGACAGATTGAAATATGGCAGTCGTCGAAAACGCCAAACAATTCTAAACAACCAAACAGCTTTTCTCGTCTTCATCACGTTCCAACACAGCTTGCGAGGCCATCTCCTTGTCAATATGGTTGTCACGATTCGAAATAACAACCATAATGTCTGTTTTCTGCCCATAAAAAAAAATGCTTTTCGTAAGGTATACCTTCAACTGTTGTTTCATAAACCTACCTTTCTTACTATCAGATTTCGGCGCACGTTAAAGAACCCTCAGGTGGGCAAAATTAATCCACAGGCCCGACCATGCGCTGTTGCGTCGCTCATGGTCGTACTTGTCTCGCGACGTAAAGCCCCGTATTATTAGATCATTCTTACTATTAATCTGTATGTCACTGAAAAAGGTCTCACGCGGATTTATGTTCAGCTTAATCTAATCATGTGTAAGAAGATGAGAGTGTCGTGGAAACCGTTCAAAAATATCAAATTGAGTGAAATTAGGTGTAGGGAAGAAAACTATGTGCACTAGAGTAATGGCATTCCACCACATAACGTCTCGCCGTAGAAGTAGCTATGAGTCCTATCTTACGAGTCTTAGTATTCTTATCATAAACTCTACAGTGATTATGTAAATGAATAACGATAAGCGTTCTTGGGGTATGTCATACGGTAAATTTACCTTGGCCCTTTGGTCACTACAGTGCGTCCTACACAAAGTGCCAGAACGTACTAAACTTAAATGCGCATTATCTGTTTTGGGGATATCGGAACCAACACGCGGTTGCGAGAGGATGACAATAGGTAGCATAACAGAGACGACAGACGAGACAACAGAGCTAACAGATAAGGTACATCTAAACTGGTAGCGAAAACAAGCGAAAATACCAAATCAGACCCATCAGCAAGGCCACCAGCAAGAGGCGCGAGCGATCCTGGGTGTTGACAGTAGAGGTACGGTTGTACACAGAAAAGCTTTACAACATGGGCGTGGCTTGTGTGCGTACTAATAGGTTATTCACAATTTCAATGTAGAAAAAGCTTTCTGTTGCCCCGCTCGTGCACATATACGAGATCATCTACCACTCCAGTACATATCCGTATCCTGCTCCTTTGCTCATGTGTTACAGTTGGGTCTGTTTATCCGTGCGTCTCTGTACCCGTACCGTGTGTCCGTGCATTGTAATACGGAGTTCGTACACTCTTTGGGTTAAACAGGAACCGACGTTCACATCTCCGTGCTGTAAACCAAGATTAACACGAGTGAACAGATGAATACAATGATCCCATATTGCGGGCCCGCGAAAAAAAGATTTCGTCATGGGACGAGCAGCCATGATGGTGTGAGTGTTAGCAGGAACCGACTGTGTACCAACGATGTCGTGTTTTGTTGCAATGGGCCTATAACGGCCACTTATTGAATAAACGCAAGCGTCTAATCACTAGGTGTACGTGTAGCTCTAGGTGAGAAATGGGCCTTATGTGAGCCTTCCTAATTTCTTTATGGTCATCACGATGCGTTTCTGTTTGGAGTTTTCAAAATCTGTGATAACTGTATGTATTTGGAATTGATATGATTCATTAAATCTGATATGCTTTATTTTTCTGTGTTCTCGTCTGGTATTGTTGACTGGGCGCGGAAAAGTGAATACACGGCAAGCGAAGTGGGCCGGGCCAATGTAAACGTGCATGGATAATTATGCACTGATGAAAGATGAAAGTCACTGAAAAGGTTAGCCAGCTGTAGGGATCGAACCCACATCTTCTGGATTACCAATTAATTATGCACTACTTATTATTCATACTAGTGACGTCGTCTCTGACGTCATTTATTTACAATCGTAGTAGTCCGCGCAACGGATGGATGGCGCTGACCGTCTCTGTCATGGCGTCATTCTGAAGACACAGGCGCCTATGGGAGTTACGCTACCTGTTTAAATATACCTTGTAACAGATATGATACGCGAACACACCGAACAGGTCTCTCTTCCTGTTCTTCCTCTTTTGAATTTGTTACAAATACCGTTGGGTATGTTTTACAACATTTCTCGCAATGACTTTTTGGACCGACATCTGTGAGGGTCACACAGCATATCCACCACCTACCCTAACGTCGCTTTTTGTGTACCGTACATAACACATGCATCGCATCTTTTACTACCTGGCCTAATGTCATCTAAGACCCTCTATCGGTAGACGATGGAGAGATATGTGCATCAGCTCCAGGGCCCCAGCATTGAGAGTGAATGGAGTGAGTTTCAAAAACTTCGTCCCTTGTTTCTACACAGCTACAGTGTGACAACACGTGGCATTCACATCACCTCATGCACTCACCGTATACAACGCTGTGCACGCACCGAGAGAAACCTTTCACTGAGAACAGAGCCGTGCACCGTAGCTTCCTTTTCAACCCACTATCCACATGTGTGGTAGGTGAAACGGGGAGTCGATGGAGAGAGTAAAGTTTGTAGCACCTACTGCAATGGGCTGGAGTGGGTGATTTTAGAAATCAACTTGGATGCCGTCTTTGATGACTGCCATTCAGTAGCCAGTGAAGTGAATGCCGTACTGCGATGTTGTAGTACTGTATTGTATTCGTAAATTGAATAGTCATATCAACAAGAATGCTATAGAAAAAGTCGCGTGGAAGGCTTTTTCGTTTTCTTTTTAGAGCACCTTGGCCTCCCTCAATGGGAGGTATACCGCTCTTCTTCAAAAGACACGACATGCGACGATGCGACACGCAAGCGCAACAATTTATCGCAGTGAGCCACGTGCGCAATGTTTGCTTTCTTTCTGGCTTACCAGTCATATGTTAGGGGTACCTGTATCTAGGCTCTTCAGGGAAGTCACGCAAGAGTGCGACTAACCTCTCCTTTACCTTTACATATACGCCCTCTTCACGCATAGGTAAACAAACGTTGTTTCGTAGCACGTAAACACATCATCGCAGATTGTTTCCCTTCGAAGGCTGATACTTCTACTAAAAGGTTTTGCTTTCACGATTTCATATTCACATGACAATCTCGCAAGGGATGGGACTTTCACGACCACAAGTCCTGTGTAGCACTGCTGGCGCCATACTCTGCGTAGGAGATAACGTATCAGCCGAAGATAAGCGTAATATATAAACCCAACTTCTGGGGTAGGCTAGCTTTTCCTCAACGATAGAAATATTCACCTGTCACCAACGCGCGTAAAAGTTGAATGACGCCTGCCGGAAGACTGACATGAATATGTAATGACCGTTCACAGTATTGATTCGTCCTACTTTTCAGCACGTTCCTGTTAGCCCACGTATATTCGAAAATACAGCCATGCATGCCCGGTGCACATTTATGTCCCTCTGTGGTGTGAGACAAACAAAAAGAGCAGGGAAGGACGCCATCGGTCATGCGTCACATGTGCCGGTAGAAGTCGCGTAATGCCAACTGTGACTACCGAGAGCATTCAGGCGACAGAGAGGCTGTCACTCCTTTCACACATGTATGATCGACGAGGGACCCACGTGGTATACGCAGGCATCGCGGGCGAAAGACCAGACCGTGAAACCTCAAGAAGTACGTAATATCCCATTTTAAGACAATCACATGGCCTTCTTGGATATACGGGACCTATACACCGCTTTTACCGTGGACGCCATATTGAAAGCGCAGCGTCGTCTAGTCGGGGGAGCACGTTCAGAACTACTTACAGCTCGAGCCATAGAGAAGGAAAGCACACGGACGGCATATGGCTTGTGCTGGCAGCAAAAGCGCTGGGTGTGAGGCTAGCTTGAAAACGGTGTGTACGCCACGCAGCTTTACAGGGACCTAACGCACAACCTGTGACAGCGTTTCAGAATCACAGACGATGTGCATCTGTGATGCCAGCTGCAGGACTTAACGTCTTGTATGCCAGCTTGCCTGTCCTTTTGTGATGATTTCATCAAATGAATGCCAAGTTAATGACAATAGTTGGAAACTGGAGCAAATGTGTGTCACCATGACACAAAACAAGTGGTAGTAGAAAATTAATTTTAATTAATCACACAACAGTGCCAACAGTTGCGTAATCACGTGAGACTAGTCTAGTTCATCTACCCAGTGTTATTAACCTAAAAACACAGCTTACTTTTCTATGCAATGTAAGAATTCGGTCGTCACCCTCAGTAATAGGGCCTAGAATATCGCCTGTCTTGATGAGACACCTGACGCATCGTCACCAAAATAAACTGCTGTTCCGAGGTGTGGGAAATGTCCTTTATGTGTTGTGGAGATGCCGACTTAAAGAACGCGAGGAGGAAGGTAATGATCAGTACGGCTCGTGGCCTACTATACAGGGTGTTACCTTTTTGTACGTTACATATTTTGTATAAAAAAAGCTATGAGAACAACACAGATGCTGATTATACGGCCAGACCGATATTTTAGATGACTAAATACCTAAAATCCGTTGATTAATTTTTTAAAGCTACTGTTATCGGGAAAATGTGGGATAGCGGAATTAGAGTCAGTCATTATTTAAAGTTGCCCTATTTTGAAGAAAATCCTGAAACGGCCACGTACCTAGATGTATCCACCGCCAAATGAGCCGACAGCGAAACCGAAACCAAGCGTATCAGGAGAGCAGGAAAAGACAGGACCTTCGCTTCTGACAACTTATCTGGGTCGCAAACCGGTTTACCTGGCCACTCCAATCAGCTCCATCGCTACAAAGCACGTGGCCATACGACGTGAAATGTGTGCTTGTCTCCCCGTTCAATTCGCTATCTTCCTGTGCGGAGCGGTAGCGCACTGCCGTGGGATATTTTAATCCTATTGGGATTTTATGCGTTGTGGGTGGCACGTAGGATATATGAGGCCAATGAACCAGCAGTAGGACCGTGGCCCATATTTCAACAAATGCTGTTTTCGCTGGGTGATTTTTTAATCTGCACGTCCTGTGAGGATACACCCCAGAAGTGTCTGCACGTGACTGACGTCCTTCGGGCGGGACCCATTGGTTAAAAAGCGATCAAAACCGGGCTGTTTGGTGGTACATTTTAAAAGCGATAAAACCCCCGAGTGCAGGGGACACAAAAGGACTACACACACACGAAGCACTGACTGACAAACAGACTTTTAATGCATCGAACACACGCTTAAGTACATTACTGCTCTCACCAACCCCTAGTGGAAGCCAAGGCCGACATACTCAAAAACCCTTATCACACAAGCAACCAAGCAAAACGCCCCCCCCCCCCCCCCGCCCGAGTACCCGTCCTACTGTTAGTTTTCAATGAATTCCTGCATTTTATCAGTCAGGGTTCTTCTTTATAAAGAAGCTTTACTCATAAAACAGGCAGGCGATAGTTGTATTACCGCCTTCCGTGTTGTTGACTGATGAAATTCAGGAATTCATTTAAAACTAACAGGACGACGGGTTCTCAGGGGGCGGGGGGGGGGGGGCGTTTTGCTTGGTTGCTTGTGTGATAAGGGTTTTTGAGTATGTCTGTCCTGGCTTCCACTAGGGGTCGGTGAGAGCAATACTCAAGCGTGTACCTGATGCATTAAAAGTCTGTCAGTCAGTGCTTCGTGTATGTGTCGTCCTTTTGTGACCCCTGAACTGGGTTTTTTTATCGCTCTTAAAAAACCCGTTAGTTACTGAGACAGTTTTGTGTTGTGTTTCTATTGCTTCATCCCTCCCGCGCTTTCGGGAGGCGTTGAATGTTATATGCCTGTTTGCGGAGTGTCACTGAACACTAGTGCTGTAATATACATAGTGTACATATCTAATGTTCTACACTGCATCTTGTACATACCATTGACACATTAAAATGAGTTTGAAAAAAAGAAAAATGTTGCGTAGCCCAGTGGTTAGCCTGCTGGCCGTGTCACATCCAGACCGGGAGGTGCCCAGGTTCGAATCCCGGTGCCGGATGTGCTGTTTTTGCACAGCTGTTTTTGTGTCTGCTGTGTCTGCTTTTCCTGGGTTTCCCTCAGACGGGAAGTCAGCCCAGTATGTCGGCCCAGTTCACTTAGAAGTGGGCCTAGGACGCACATACCCCCAGATCGTTAATTCTGGTTTACAGTCCGACACAAAGTTTCGCCAGTCGCCACCACATTCAGCGCCGCCCGTCAGAGTTCGTTATGCCGCGCTTCGCAGTCTTCACTTCATCATGGTCCGACGGGATAGAGCGGAGCGAAGCAACGGCATGATATCATTTGATGCATCCGCACCACTTTATTTATCAACGCGTCCCCCGCATTCAAGTGTTTGACTAACCTGTCCCGCACACCTCTTGCATTCGTCAATTGATGAGATGAAACATCGTTACTTCAACAGCGACGAAGGACAATGACAGTATTTACAACGCAATGGAAGGTGCACGGCACGGAACAGAGCGCACGGTTCTGAAGTTCTCACATTTTCTGCACTTCCATTCTCTTGTCTCTGTCATCCACCCGACGTGTTTCGTGCGCAGGTTCTGATGATCGTTTGCGGCTTCGAACGACAAGCGCAGGCAGTGCATGGTAGTCGATGCTACCGCCGGCCGACGCCAGAAGTAGAAACGTGCTCTACTCATTGGACGACGGCTGGCGCAGTCGCGTGCATCACGGTGGTGAACCGGGAAAGTTGGTATGAATCCATCGTAGTAAACCAGCACTGCAAACGAGGACAGACAGGGGAGCAGACAAACACTGTGCTAGACTTCCAACAAACAAAAATTTATTGACAACCAAACAGGCTCCTTTTATTAACGGAAGTATTCATAAAAGGAGCCTGTTTGGTTGTCAATAAATGTTCTGTTTGTTGGAAGTCTAGCACAGTGTTTGTCTTCTCCCATGTCTGCTCGTTTGCAGTGCTAGTTTACTACTAAACAACATGGTAGCGCGCCAAACAGTACACGTGAAACAAAAACGACGAGAAGGGGACAAGCGCACACTCACAACTAACTTTTATTTGCGAATAGCATGGCCAGGGAAAAAACCATAACACAAAATAAAAGAACACCCGCGACACCTACAACACCCTCTGAAAGAATGCAAGCTCTTTTTCTAATAGAGCGATAGACGCTTGACTCCCAAGCAGCACAATGTACTGAAAGTCGAGTGCAATAGGGGTGGACGGTATGTGTCTTATCAATGTTCTTTAGTTTCAGGGGTCTGTTCAAGGCCTTCCGCCTACCCGTCCACCCCTATTGCACTCGACTTTCAGTACATTTTGCTGCTTGGGACAGATGCAAGTGTTATCTTCGGCCTTTACAATCGGATGACCCTCTATAATCTCCCTTACGAGGGCCTTGCCAGCAAACCCAAAAGAACAGTCTTGTCAAAAACCGGTTCACACGCACAGCGGCTACAATGAACTGCCAAATGTTTCACGTGTACTGTTTGGCGCGCTACCATGCCGTTTAGTACGTACCAACTAGCCCAACTTGGTGTTCTCGTTTAGTTTACTACGATGGCAGTCGCGTGCTTCCGTCCCGCAAAGTTTCGCTTCACGTTTCGCCACGGGCCCGCCGCGCGCGGTGGTGCGCGGACAATTGCTCACCGGACAATTGCTCACGAAAAAACTGCTGAGGCCGGACAGTTACTCACCGCGTCTCTCACCACACTTATATTGCGATTTTATTTCGCGTTTATGGCGCTTGACTTTTTTATGTTAGATGAACTTCATTTTTAGCTGTCTAAGTTGCTTCAAATAGATCTAGGAAATCCACCAGTGAAGACGGTGAGGCAAGAGGTCGTCCATTTGCAGGCACGCCTGAAGCGTCTTTGTCAGGGCCTGCGTCCATGAGGCGTTCTTATCGAATCTTTTCCAAGGGGGAGGACAGCAGAGTGCTTCCAGGGGGGGGGGGGCAAAGCGTGCAATCACCTCACCTCCTTCCGTGGCGCGGACGCTGCGGACTTAGCGGATGTTCACAGGTGATATTATGACATCTGAGAACAAAACTCATGACCTATGTATAGAGAGTGCTCAATTTCCACAAGTGACCTTGCCCCCCCCCCCCCCCAAGCCTCTCACGGTACGCCCATGCTATTTAACACATCACAGTTTAACCACTAAAATTCAGGAATTTTCTATGTCTGTCCGAGTCAGTTTAGCGAACGCAAGCCGCATTTTAGCGCTCGATTCGCTTAGCAGGGCAGGCACGACTGAACAGCACGTATTAGGTTAGTCCAAGTTCAGTGTTTGCATTGCTATGTCCAGGTTAGTCTAAGTTCGCTGTTGACAGTTTCCCGCGCGCGACTGTGCATTTTATAGAAGATAAAATTTATTTACAGTGTTCATTTTGCAGCGGGGATTTCGATCATTTTATTTCGAGGTACACCGAAGTTCAGCTAACATAAAGTCAAGGATATGAGCGCCATAAACGAGAAATAAAATCACACCACATAAAAACGCGAAATAAAATTACATGTAAGTGCGGTGAAAGAGGCGGTGAGCAATTGTCCGGCCTCAGCAGTTTTTTGATGAGCAATTGTCTGGTGAGCAATTGTCCGGTGTGCATCTGTCCGGCGAGCAATTGTCCGGTGAGCAATTGTCCGGTGAGCAATTGTCCTAGATCCGCGCGCGGTTGTGTCTAAGTATCGCTTCGTCACCTAGTTTGTTTTTACGCTTATACTCGTAGGTTTGGGAAGAATTAGGAATAGTTATGAAATGGAAACATGGAAACAAGGAGAGAAAAGGCCGCGAAGCAACTATAGCTATGAGCGGCGGATACAGGGTGTTTGCTCTAACGTGTCCCGAACTTTTGTTTTAAGCGATCGATAAAAGAGAAACGAGCGCTACTTTTCAGCTACTTGACTAAGAAACAGGTGCTACTAGTGAAGCAGTACCTGTTTCTTAATCAAGCAGCAGGAAAGTATCACTTGCTTTTCTTTTATCGCTTGCTCTATATATAATTTCTAGACACGTTAGAGCAAACACCCTGTATACGTGGACAGAGGGACAGGGGACAGCAGAGATGAGTGGGAGACAGGGGGGTTAGTATGCGTCCTGGGCCAACCTCGGGGTGAACTGTGCCGACATTCGTCTGACAGTTTGCCGAAGAACGCAGGGTAACCTCAGACAGCACAGCCGGTGCTAGGGTTCGAACCCACACCCTCGCAGTCTTCAGCACGACTTTGGCTGACACAAACGAGCGGGTGCGTTTCCGTGGTCAGCTATTCCGCTGCTGAAACTATTGTGTTTAGCTGCGTCTCCTGCCACGAACGTTCTCAGCAACGGCAACACAGATCATCCGGACCGCTGATCATGGTTAGAATACAAGAAAAATGATACGATCACAACCGATGCTATTCTCGAGATTTCGCTCTCTCTCACACACACATTGGATGCCTCTCTATTATCACTACTGAAACTCCTGCAGCCCACAAGTCTTGAGCTCGTTCTTCCGTGAAACGCTCACTTATTTTCCATCATTTTGCTTTTGTTCCCCCTAGGATCGCTGGCACTGTCGCGAGCACAACCTTTTGCCGTCAGGCAAACTCGCGGCTGGGCAGGAAAAATAAGAGACACGTTGGTGGCTGTGCGTAGGAATTTCACTTCCTTCTTCATCGCCGTACACTCACGTCCTTGATGTTTGAAGAACCCCCAGCAAACAAAGACACGCGCGGCAGCGTCGTCGATTAGGAAATGACGGTCGGCTGTTCTTCCTCGAGCTTTCTGCACGTCGCTTTACGCTGTATTTTTGCGCCCGTGTCCTGCTGTCCTCCCGGCTCCTTGTTCAGTTTACAGACGGATTAGCACAGCAGATATGCAAGGGCAAGTCCTGGAGGAAATATGGGGAAAAGTTTTCCGCGGGCACTGACGCAGAAATCGAAAGATAGCGAAGACAACCACCTCACTGAACAGCGGAGGAAGGAAGCCTGTTCTCCTTGTTTCGCTCAGACAGGACATTTAATAGGAGAAAAGGGGGAAGGTGACGTGCGCTGGGTCACGAGCGTATGACGCTTAGCAGAAGAAGCAAAAAGAAAATTATATAGGATATCAGTTTCGCCGGTGGGGTTTTACAAAAGTGTCTATAGGTTGTTTGGGAAATTGAGATTATGAGCTCGCGAAGAGAGCTAGCGTCCCTATGATGCAGTGTCGTTTTTATTCGTTTCGCTTTACATGAATGTTCCGTTTTTTGAAGTCACTTTCGTGAAAATAACTAACGCTGATCAGGTGGAGCTAGTGTATTTTCGTGTTTGGATCTTTAGCTGCTTGAGCTTCAGCTTCAAGGCTGCGAAAGGTACCAACAGGCCCATGTTCTGGCAGATTTTTCATTATCATCAGTGACGCACGCCCAAAACTACGAAGTACTAGATAGTTTTACTAGACCGTTACGCAGCGAACGGAAGGAACGCTATTCTCCACGTGAGCAAGAGCGCGTGCGCAGGAACGGAAACGTGGTTTCTGCGTTTCACGTTGGAACGATCGGCTCATCTTTTTGCGTTCCGTCCTCTACGTTGTTTTCGTTGCACAAAACTACATGGCTGTCTGCAACATCCCGTCGACTGTGTTCGAAGTGAAGGCGGCGAGACTGCGCTTCAGTACGAGGGACGACATCTTCTTATAAGAAGCGGTATACCTTGTATCACTCGAAAACACGAACTTCTGGTCTCTGGATGCTGCCAACCAAGTCCGAGTGAGCAACAGCGTCTGCCATAACGGCGGGTGATAGCGATGAACTGACCTGCAGCGAGTGTCCGTTGTCCTTTTGTTTGTTGGTGGAAAACAAATTAATTTTCAAACGCAAAGAAAACAAGAACAGAGCACGAAAACGTAGTTATATTAGGCAATTCGTTCGGAAACAGATATCTAGACAACTTGGGAACGGTAGTTCATGTTATCGCCGTTGGATGGCAACACAGTTCTTACGGTACCGTTCGTAGCGTTGCCTGACGATCTACTAAAGCTCTCTTGCTATCCGTTTGACGGTAGCGAACTACGTACTCTGCGTTAACGTTCTGTGTTAACGTTCTGCGTTAACGTTCCGTGCGTTACGGAACGGTCTACTAAAACTCCCTATTATTATCTGTAGTCCTGTGCAGATGTCAACGTTATACGCATGTGTCTCGTGAAAACTTTAAGGCAACTGCGGAGACGAAAAGTCTAGCCGCATTAGCGAACATGACATTGGCATGAGGGGAAGAAGACATCGTTTAAAGAAGCACAACATTTATCTAGGAAGGTACCACGGCTTGACGTTAATAATAAAATGTCCAACAGCTTACGCACAGCCGATTAAAACGACGAGGTAAGCACGGAAACTAAACCGCTCCCAGTTCGGTGCATTAATTAGAAGAGAACATGCCAAAAGTGGATGATATTTTAATAATGCTAATGAACGTGTTCCTACTGAATGTAAACAGAAAAGCGCACAATATTACATCTGCTGCAGAAGGAAGGTTAATCAGCTTAGCAACAGCGCAGCTGACCTGCGGCTGGGGGTCACCCTCTGATGAGACAATTACGAAAGGGACGCTGTACAGGATAAGCTACGCTAATTACCACAAAAGAGAAAGTAAGAAAAAGGAGGAAACGAAACACGTGCAATTCAGAAAATGGTGGATACATGTGCATGTGGCGATGCACATGTAGGGGAGGTAAATAGTACTTCCAGCACCGTGTGTCGGAGATTTCCAGTGCACGTTAAAGAACCACAGGTGGTCGAAGTTATCCACAATCCTACCCTGCGACACGTGGAGGATGTAGCCACATAAGTGTGGTCTTACGTCTAAATCTACTACCAATTATTACTAATACATGGCTACGACCTCCGACCAAAGGCTGACCCGCATTGTGCGTGTTTCTGTGAATATCGCGCTGCGTAAAACCCTGCATGGCCAAGCACCGTGAAAAAATACGCCTGTCAAACCACATTGGGCGCAAATCCCACTGCTTCGTGCACAGCGGGTTTTGCGTATGTGCTTTACGAAGTGTTGGCAACATTCTCCTCTCCTTCCTGTTTCGTCCTGAAATGGTTGTTTTTTGTGTGAGTTCCTTTGTAATTGATTTGCATTTGGTAAAATGCATAGATCGAGAAGTTACCCGTCAAAAAGAACTCGTTATGAGTTAAGTTACCGTGTGAAAAATTTTAACTAAGATAATAAAGAAGTTCTTCAGCCTGAAATGTAACTCGCAGTTCCTGAGTTACTTAAAAAAAGAACGAGTTACTTCCAAGTTACTTCGGACACAAAATAGCATTACGCAGGTGCAGCGCGCGTGAGCAGTTGAGTTAGACCTTGAGTTGCCTACAGAGGAGTGCAACACGCTTAGATCGTTTTCGTTTATGTCGAACAATAGACCTCTCCCTGTTTGTAAACAAAAGACGTCGTAGTGTTCGACAGCGCCACAAATTTGGTAGAGTTGAACTACGCTGAAGCTAGAGGTGAACAAGGTGGCGCCCGAAAGTCACGGTCTTGAGGGGATTGCGATGGTCTCTGAAAGGGACGCGACCTTCGGTCCTACTTTTCTTTCAAAGGGGGGCAGCGAACAAGTGCCCGTTCGTGGAACCCAGCCGTCTCTTTCCGATTCGTTTTGGTTTCAGTCTGTCTACCAACGTCACGATCACGGTTCTCTGGTAAAGGTCTATTCGAACGCTTTGCATCTTAATCCCTGTGGGCGTACAATCGTTCAGGTTCATTTCAATGGCAGCGGTTCTTACTTCCTTAATAAAATACTGCCATTGATTAAATATCACGTTTTATGGCAAAAAATGCTCTATAGCTCTTCTGTCCCGAAGAAGGCGGAGCTTCCGCCGTAACGTCGACATCCTCCCTAACTTTTATAATTTTTAAGTTTTAATAAACCCCTTTTTTTGTTTCTTCCCCTACTTTCGTCTTCTGTCTCCCATTTATTTCAACTATATATATATATATATATATAGGGGTTATATACTTGTGAACCTGCATTCAAGTCTTACAGCAAAAGTGATAATAGGCGCGTAGAAAATCGGTAACCGCAAATGCCGAGACTCATCCGACGGTGACATCACGGCCAATAGCTCCACCAGCGAAGTGCCGTGGGAGAGGTCACGTGGTTAGGAGAATCAATGAGAATGGTAGTAGCTCTCGGTCTCATGATGTCAGAGCTTGACGCGGCGTGTGTTCAGGGGTGTGTATCTCGCAAAATACAACACATACAAAAATAATTCGTTTCTTTACTCAATACTCTGACATACAGTACCAGGCGTGCATGATGAAATCAGCCATATCCTCGTCACGGCACCATGTTGATGAACAAGGAGGCGTAGACACAAGAATAATTTATTGAACCAACCAACCAACTTATTCGCGTGAACACACAGAGCGAGGGGGGCGTGGTTTCAGATCACTCCTCCTCTTCATCGTTTTTAGGTTACAAAATCTATCAAAGTGCCACTATTGATTTAAGAATGCCCGTCTAGCTACACATACGCCCCCATCCATGAAAATGAACGCGTCTACCCCACGAAGGGCATCTCTGCACAGATTTCATTCTGATACTTTAGACCGTTGGAATAGCAGAGGGACGCTACACAGGGTGCTGTATCTTAATAGATTTCCCGGCAGCCTTATCAGAAGAGGTGTCTAGTCCGGCCGACTTTCTGTAGAAAGCATGACGCTGGCGGGAGGCCAGTGCCTTCGCGACAGGGTATGCGAGCACGGTTGCCACTTCGTTGACTTCAAATAGATATTCTCCAACATGTTTCGTAAGATATTTCTATACTAAGAAAAGAGAAACGTGTGCACAACGCATAAGTCGAAACGCCAACAACGTAGAAAGCTCGCGTATTTAAAAGGAGCCTCCACAGTATTGCGAAGGGGTCGAAGCCTGCTATGCAAACATAATTTGCCAGATTTATTTTCGGGCTGCTTTCATACTCTGCTAGGGCATGTGAGCGAAGGAGATGCTGGTAGTAGCGCTTCCCCCCGGACCAAGCGATAGTACGCTGACATTGATTTATAACCCCCGTTTCCTTCGTTTCCTTCCACCGTCGTCGATCGGTGCTTTCCCAAAATTTCCAAATCTGCATTATCACCGTCGTCTTCTTTTTTTTATTTGCTTTCAATTTAACCTTTGAGCTGTCTTTGAGCTTTTCTCGTCGGTGTTTTGAAGACAGACGACGTGGCGGCTGATAGCGGAGACCCGGCGAATGCTGATAAGTGCACAAAAATGTGCGACGCAGGACGGCAGCACATCCGACGGGGGACTGTTTAAACGGAGCATTAAGAAAGAAGCCCGCCATCTAAAAGGAAACCCAAGAATGAATAAGACTCACAAAGCGAATGAGAGACGCACAAAAATGCCAAGACTAATGAGTGTTTGCTTTGGCGTATTGATCCCACTGTTGCCTCTTTCTTCGAGGGGTCGATTTTCAGAGTTTCAGTCACTGAGCGGTTCCACAAAGGACGTATCGTGAAAACGTCGGTTATGGAGATTGTTTGTTCATGTAACGCTTGATTCGAGAAGGTGTTGTGTAGTCGATGTATTTCGAGATTTTGCTTTAAAGGCACCATAAACAATGTCTCTTAAGTACGCGTGAATAGTGAAGAACGTATCCACACATAAAGGGTGTTTGTATTTCGAGAACAATGACCGAAATATTAGTGACACATTCGTTTGGTCGCCTCTCCCCAAGGAACACAAGTAGCGCTACCGTGTCTGCGAAAGATACATCATAGTTATTGATGCGGTTTTGTTAAACACGTTTTCATGCATATCTGATACTGAGGAATATGTGTTTTGGATTACTGCATTTAGTGGTTGTGATGAATGTTACACTCGGTTTGAACAACCCAGGGCACCAGTAGAACTTATTTTCGCGTGCAGTTTGCCGAAGAAATTTGTGTAGTTTGGAGCATGAGGGGTTCCGCTTTAGGATGAGTTGAGACTTCCGTTTCACACATTTTTAGGTCAGTGGATGTGCCGCAGGTTTGTGGCCGAACATGTGAAGTTGTCATTACGCAAAAGCAACATAACAATTCATAAGCTGGCTTAAGAATTTCTCCATTTTCCGCAACGTTATATGGGTATCGGGAATCGAATCCAGTACCCCAAAATTCAAGACTAATCCTACATCAGTAGTCAACCTCGCAAGCAGAAGGATAGATTCAGCATTCACCTGCGGTCCTCATAGCAGGCTTTTAGCATTGCAGCAGACCGTCCTCCAAATTATCATCCAATTATCCCCAGCATCCATTATTTACCGTACGACTCACTGAATGGTGTTGCGTGCAGGCACTTGCATACCGAAAATAGCAGTCCAAACGAACGGAAGAGCCGTTGGAGAAAAAGGAAAATAGTCAGGGGGAACACGCAGCACGCTCAGATCGGGAAACATCCTTTTCCGAAGGCGAAAATTAGATACAGCCTTAATTAGCTTTCAACGCCTTGCCTTTCGACGTTCGCGCACACGGAAGCAGCGGTATCCCCACCATTATCTGAGTGAATGCTCGATTAGCAAAGGATGTGAAAGGAATGCAAGAGCTTATAGCCACTTATCGCGTACAAAAACTCTCACTATAAGCGACAGACGACACTATTACAGGCACACACACAGTCTTCAAAAGTACCATGCCTTTTCTTCCTCTCGTCCGTGTTCTTTCTTTTCTTTCGAGTTAGTTAAACGTGAGGGAACTGTACGTTGGAGATAAGACTTTGGAGGGCAATGCACGAAACAGCATCATTTGGAGTAAACCAGACCCTAATGGAAAGCGGAGGACTGCTATTAACTGGCTTCCTGCGGCTAGTTTTAATAGTGCAATTATCCTTCGCGCTTAATTTCTATTCCAGGAAATGGCCGGATGTGAGGAAGGAATATGGCTGAGCATTTAGTTTGCTTCATGCAGGCGGCCTTAGCGGAGGACGTCTGAAAAGCGAATTCCCGTGATTAGCGCAATCTTCAGATCAGTATCGCACAGATGTGAGAGACGTGCTCAAGAAAGAATGGTGGTCAGCGCATTCGCAATGCGTGATCAGAAATTGGAGACATAATGAATACCGCACTCAAATCTACATTCGCACGATATTATTTATAGAAAGAGGGAAACAATCGATAGCGAGGCTTTGGTTGAGTGCAAACAATTTCCCGAAAAACACAAAGAAGTTGGCTCTTTTAAGTGTTAGGGTTTGAGCAATTAAGACGCGTCTCGCGCAACTTTCATGGCCAAAATTGACCAGTGAACAACCGAACATCCAAACATCTGTACACACCGATATCTCACCAGAGGCCCTCTCGCAAGCCATTCGTTGCGCCATTCAGGACGCGGTGGTCCTGTCTAAAAGGGTAACTGGTCACTTCGGTCATTGTCCAGCAATTAACCACCTTAGGGCATTACCTCGCCGAGCAGCGAGAACGGCTCGCCGACCTGGGCAACTTCCTGACATTGTAGCATACCGCCAGATGAAAGCTAAAGTAACACGAGAACTTAAGAAAGAAGACCGGAAGCGTTGGCGTAAGTTTTGTCCACATCTTTCATCATTTGACCCGGCCACAAAGATCTGGAGGACAATTCGAGCTCTCAATGATGCGCCCCTACAAAAGAATCCACTCGCGGTATTGGCTATCGTTAAGGGTATAGACGAAAACACGCTAGCGACAGATTTCTCCGTTGTACTAATGACACCGGCGGCACTCTAATCGAGCTGAAGACATCGTTGAAACTTGTGAATGTGGGATTGTCCCCGGGACCAGATAAAATCACTTATGCCGCACTGCGAAACCTTGACGGGCGGTCACTCGAAGCTCTCCTCCAAACCCCCAAATGCCCTATCCTCCTTTCAGCCATGCTGAGCAGAGTTGATCCAGCGCTCGCTTTCCGCATGCCTCGACGTACCTCTCGTCAAGATGCTGCATTAGTTCATCGAATGCGCCTCGATGTGGCTTTTACAGCGCAGTGGCATTAACGCTTGAGACAAGTTGACTCTCCCCATTGCAGTCACTGCGGTGCTGTAGAAGATCTAGAGCACATTCTTCTCCATTGCCCACACTACCAACCTTCCCGAACCGTACTCTCGAGATCCCTTAACGAGCTAGACTCTCGCCCCCTCTCTCTCACAAAATTGCTTGGTCCCTGGCCACATCCAGCCCACCAACGCTCGGCCCTCAAAGCTCTCTTTACCTTTCTCGATACCATAGGACTTCGATCCTTATTGTGAAGGGGCTCATTATTTCATTCCCAGCATCACCACCAGCAATGGGGTAGAGTATCGCCCCTGGCGATGAAACTCCCCATTCATCATCTCGCAATCAAGTTGTTGTTGTGTTTGACCAGATGAAAGGAGTTTACTGCATTTCTGGTCAGTACGCCGTTCCCCATGCAAACTACGAGCCAATATGTTTCAAAATTTCAAACTTAAGGACATTTCTCCTTTGGACCTGGGTTCAGGACGTTCCTCGTGGGAATCGATTTTTATCAATAACTCGCTCATAATGAACAAGCATTAAACTTCAACTAAGAATCGTCGTTTTAATTTTCATTACTGCAGATAACACGGGCTCAGCACACCAACTTTTCCAACATAGAAGCCGCATGAGATGTACTGCGAGATTGATATATGTCGTCGGAAAGTCGAACGTCAGACAGTCGACTACAGTCGAAAAGTTATATCCCATCAAGTTTCTTTTCATGTACTTAGGCTCCTTTAGGCTTGTGTTGTGTTTGCCAGTTTGTGTGCTCGCCTCTCGGAAGTGTTACTTGCCAACCTATTGCGATTTTTTCTTAACAGCAGCAATTATAAATGCAACGGAACAGCTCCTTTTTATTATATTTTAATTATTTACTTCCTTTTTCCTTTTTACGTTTCATTTCGTACTCAAGCAGATAAGGTGTCGCTTCCACATTGTCTTTGGTGACTTAATTTTTGACAGCATCAAAGCATTTGCTTCAACACTGCATTTACATCAACGCTAGCAACTTGAAAGGATCAAATATATCAACGCCAGTCATGCCGTAGCGTTGGAAAATAATGAACGCAGAAAAGCTGTTAGGCACACGTGCGCTAAACCAGTGTTCCAGTGTCTGAAACCTTGCACTACAAAAGCGCAGTTAACATGTACTCCCATAGTAACGTGGATGTGCCATCGCGCGTGACATAGCCAAGTTACACATCCAAAGGCGAGGCCTAATCACCTACTCGGGGAGACAAAGTGCCCTAATAGGTAGGATCCAGCGGAGAACAATATTCTACAAGACACGACCGACCATTACGCGCAGAGTACGAGACACCTCCTGCGCGAGAGGTGCCCATTTCGGGACTCTGCCGAGATAGGAAATTAGATGACCTACTCTGCACTGCTTGAAATGTCTTCGGGCGATGCCGTGTGAGCAGAAAACTTAGGAGCAGGCGGAAAGTAGTATTTGGGGAACGCTATTGGAAGTGGGAGCGCCGTCTACTCAGTGGATAAAGTGTACATATGAGGAGTGAGCGTTGGGGAAAGTGTAATTTCACTCTGAAGTGTGATTGGTGTGTGGGGATGAATCCCGAACGGGGGTTCAAGACTCAACGGTTCTGGCGCAGTCGACGGCTTCGGGGGCAGAATAGAAGGTAAGTGAATAAGGGTAGGGGTTCCTAAATTCTTACGCCACATCGCACGGATGCCGAAAAACTTTTCCTCGGCTGCCTCAGCGTTGTAACTCGGACATCATTGTACGCCGCGCAAAAAGGTAAATCGGCTGCATCTTTGGGCATTCTGTTGGATGTCGTTTACATGCAGTAGCTCTACAGGGACCTCGTATTGCCAACTGTAGGATGGGACAAGCGTAAGCTTGCGCTCATCACGCTTCTTCCGATAGCGATCTTCGGGCGCCCACACTCGTTTTGGTGCCCATCGTAACTTCTTCCTTCTTCTCATCTCTCCCTTCGCCTTCTCTTCTCTCTTCACAACTGTTACGGACGGACCTACATGGCTGTCGACGTTGGTGGTCTTAAGCTATGCAAAGAAACTGTTACTTTAAAAAAATTTTTACTTTGTTACTTCAGCACATCAGCTTCAGCGAACACCTTCTGTAGCGACGTGCCCTAGACGAGCCATAACAAATAATAACTAAAGAAATAAAAAGGAAGACAACGAAAAAGAAAGCGGACGCTTTCCACATGTTCTTCGTTTCCTTTGTGTGTGTGTGTGTGTGTGTGTGTTCTTTTTTTTTTTTTTTTTTTCCCCTGCTTGTCCACTTGCCGCACCATCCGTTGAGGTGTGCCGAGTTATAGCCCTGTCACACGGGCAGCCTTCAATGATCAGTGAAGCCAATTGCCATTGAACATGCGCGAGCCCCATCTAGCGTGTAACGTGTCAACTACTCAAAGAGCATTGGATTCAATGCTCCCTGACAGGTTAACACGTTGCACGCTTGCTAGAGCTAGGCGTATGTTCAATGGCAATTGGTTTCAATGATTATTGAAGACTACCCGTGTGACAGGGGTATTATTTCTCCTTGCGATTTCTCGCCCTTCTATTTTATGCATAGCTGCATTTTAAGCGCCTCTACAAGAAGATACTAATTCCCTGAGCATTATTGAGTGTTGTACTACGCACTAAGACTGCCAAATCGAAGAACGCAAATAAATGGGAGAAAATGACTCACGCGCACCCTCCTGAGTAAACCTCTTGCATTAAAGCAAGTAAGCTAATAGCAGGTCTTGCAATTCTTGTACGATATCGGTGATTTCGGTGGCGAGACTATGTGCGGCCTCACAACTGACGGTCTCTGGGGTAATCTTCTATGCACACCGACAACCCCATCTAAACATCATTCGTGGGAGTCAACTAAACCCGGTAACTTGTATCGAGAAGGAAGTTTCTGGAATCGTTTGCCGATTTTGACCCCGCTACTTCGGGATTAGAAAGCAGACACATTGCCAATTGATCAGTTGAGGCTGGTGACAGAAATTTGGTCCCACTGTAGCCTTCCCCTTTATGCGTGTACTCCACGCTAACGTGTGTGTGTCTGCATTTGCAGGCACGGCTCTGGCTTCCATTCATCGGAAGTTAGGGGTCTTCCTCGGAGCGGGCATGGCAATGACCGTATAACCGAAAGCCAGAGCCTTCGATTGTGTCAGCATCTTGTGAAGAAATACGTACCCGTAGGCGAAGTCGACCATCAAACAAGTATTCACGTTTATTTGCAGCGTGACTGCGCGTCAGCAAACGACCAGAAATATCCACATCGAACGCTCTTAAACTCAAAGGCCCTCTCTTTCCAAAGGAGATTCACAAATCAGAACACTTATATACGTCGATGATGCTCCACTTCGATAGAACGGAATTGAGGAAATAAGGAAGTAACGCGTCCCCCTTCCAAGTAACTGGCTTGACTGTCCCTTTTCTCGAGACAGCCATAGGGGCTTTCCACGGTTTCATATGGTCCGTCTACCTATGGCGACCTAGAAAGTTATAATAATAATAATAATTGGGGGTTTACATCGCGAGACAAGTGAGATCATGAGCGACGCCACAGCGGTCTGTCTAGGGATTGCTTTTGCCCACCTAAGGGTCCTTTAACGTGCGATGAAAGCTCATTACACGGCACCCCGTATTTAACGTCCCTCGCGGAAGACGGCGTGTCTAAGCAACTTGTACCGTGCCACCAAGTTGCTGGCGTCCTCGGCCGGGTTCGAACCCGCGATCTCGGGATCAGAAGGCGAACGCGCTACCGACTGAGCCAATGAGGACGGTCTAGAAAGTTATAACCTTATTATATTTATTTATAATATTATATATATAGCTATAATATTTTATACAGGTGATCTGAACTGCTCGTCAACCCTCAAAGCACTCACGTGTACGGGCATGAAATGAACAATAAGCACAGAAGCTCAGTTCACTGCAAACCTTTCAGACCTGGAAAGACCGTTCGAACTTACATCATCCGCAGGTAAATTGTAAGAGTACATTTAACGAATTGGATCGGCGCCACTGTACGTAAGCACGCGTGGCGTCAGAACTGTATCTTCTTACAGTGAACTCGCTGTACAGGTTGTATTTGAAGCGAGCTATTTGCAAGATATCAATTCGCAAACTTTCATCCAGACAAAACAGACATCATAGCAGAATCCCCCGTGTGGCATTGCCATCCTAAACTTATTCAGCCATTTCATCCAAAACGCTGATCCATTAACTCGTTAATGTACCCATTAACCCTATACCACCACAGGCAAAACAAAAAAAGGCACCCTAACCACGCCCCCGACTACATGCTGGCAGCAATGGAACGCTTCCTCACTGCCACAGAAACCAAAGAGGGGAGCTCCCTACTGATGGAATCGGCGATTATACTGAATAATTCCCACCGAACATTGTTTTTCTTTGGTCCTCAGTTCCCTTGCTTCTCAATAAGAGAAAGCTAACTAAGTTCGGAAACTACAGGGATACGCTGGAAAGGGCACAACACGAGCGCGCAATGCAATGTAAAGGGAGACAACCCGACAGGGAGTTTCGGGCTTTGGATGCGAGGGTAGTACATTTTTAATCATCGTCTTGCTCGGTCATAGAATGAGCGCGGCAGCTGATATGAGCCGGTTAAGCCCGGAACTCACTTCGTTATGCCAAATGAGAAAATAGAACGCTGCGCGAACGGGCGCACAATTAAAGGATAACGGCTGCTGCGCCGTTTGGCCACAGCAATATGCACCGTAGCACGATAAATTATAAACGTAACAGCCGCTCTGTTTTGATGGGGTGCTCTGGGAAGGCCGCGGTAAAAGGCGCCTTTCTCTCCAATTTGCTATGTGCTGTGCTTTCAGTACGGCGGCGAACGCGGTGGGGGGCATAATGGTACCGTGTGTTAACTGTTTGTCAGAAAAGAAAGAAAGACTGTGAACAATAACATGAGGTTGCGCGAACGAAGTGTTGGGTATAAACTAGGAAACATATATGGATACGAGCGAATAAGCAGGTACTATGCCCAGTAACCAGTGGCGACACATGGGACTGGTCAAATAACACGGCAAGGCTTTCTGAAATCGGTGATGAACACCGATTAAACGATGTTGTGAATAAGCACCCCGTACTCCACAGTGTTTCCCTGGTCATTAAATTATAATTAAAAAACTAGGCCACCTAGAATCACGCAGTCAAAGCCATTTGTTCTTTCGAGGTTTTTGACACCTCCCCATGTGAATGTGACCCAACTTGATTTTTGTTATGCCAGATTTTACGAACTCGGAAATTTGCCAAGTAACTCGCTTTTTACACCGTCAATGTGAAGCGCGTGCCGAATTTACTGACGTTCATGATAATTCACTCGCACATTACGGACCTATCCCATCGGAAAAAATAGCCGAACATCATACGTTTCACAGCGCTTACTGCCTTCAACGGCGCCTCGCATTGGTAGGGTAAAAAAGCGAACTTGACGTGGCTATACACACACACACGCACACAATATATATATATGTATATATATATGTAAAGAGACGATGATGAGATGGGGCCGATGCCGGCCAGCAGGCTGATTTCTGAGTTCAGTCCGTAAAAACTGGCACAATAAACGTTAAGTAAGATGACATTCACATCACGAGGTAGCAAAAATCTAGTCAGAACAAATGCCATTGAGCACGTGAGTCTAGGTGGGACAGTTTTTTTTTTATTATAATGGCACGTTTTCTGGGACACCCTGTATTCGAACTCATGCTAGTCAATTCGGAATTGCAACAACAAACAACTGTATTTGGAGATGATGAATGGGGAGTTTCATCGCCAGAGGGGATACTCTACTCCAGTGCTTACCCCAGTGCAGGAGGAGATGTGAATTCGTACTTGCGAATTCAATATTTTACGCCTTTTACGTCACTTTCATGCTGCCTTGAAAACGGCTACCTCAGAACAAAGCCAATAGAGTAATATTAGCTGCTAGGCGAGAGACAGAACTATTGGATGTGGCCATTCCACGTGGAAACACCCTCAGGAACTCCTGCGGTAACTAAATGAAGAAAAATAGCATACGCTCTTTGGCTGCACGTTGAACGTATGTTTATAAGTCCCAAACATCGCCACACCAGCATTGGACAGCTGTTTCGGCCTTTTTGGGCCTTCATCAGCAATGCGTAGGTGGGCAACGTTTGAGCGAGTGGCCATTAGTGGTCATATCACTGATATTACAATATTTTTGATACACTTACTTTTTACATATATTTTTACAAGTTATAGTTTTGCCTGCGTGCTGACAAAAGAACATGAAAATCCATCAAAATCATCATCATGACAAAGACTGCAAATAAAAACGTTCTCTGCTTGCAACACTCTCTTGTCGTAAACCATTTGTCACACCCACGGCAGGCAGAAATGACGTGGTGTGAAGGTATGAGAGCCACATAGCCTGAATTCGCGGAATGACGAAAAGGCCGGCCAAAAAGACGGACCTTAGAGTTCTACAGAAACAGCAGACACTGGTGTGTCGCCTATCTTGTAAGGCCGCTGTCCCTGAGGCTAGCCTACGTTAAGGACTCTCTCACTCTAAACATTCTCTTCATGTTCTTCATTTATCTCTTATTTTTATCAGTATCAGGATGCACACGGACGAGGAATTCGGTTGTGTACACGGCGAGCCGAGTGCGTGAGAGGAGGGCCAGAATAGGAAACGCCGAGAGTTCCTCGACACGGACACGCGATCCGTGAGCACGGTTCGCGGTCCGTGTGTGAATAGCACCATAGACTCTAACGGGTCCGTTTTTCGCTCGTGAGAAGCACGTACGAGAAAAACGTTAGTGTGAAACCGGCCTAATACAAATACAATTCAGTACCTTTCGGTTTCCTCTAGTATGCATCGTTACCAGCTTGTCTGCACTCTTTCCCTCTCATCTTGTCAAACCTAATCTCTTTGCTTCCCTCTTGCTTCTCCTCTTACCCTGTTCTTGCTTTTATATAATATAAATGTGTTTTAAGCTGATCAACACTACATACCACCCCCTTTATTCGCAATACTTGCACACGCAGTGAAAAGTTCACCACTTGTACAAGTATCTCATCGACATTCACCGCAATAAACACGTTGATTTCTAGGGCCGCTATCAAGTGCTCCAGCTTTAACGTGTTGAATGCAAATCCTCGATGTGCATGGGTATACATTGATCATACGCAATCGACTTTACTGACCTGGAACGAAAGAACTTTGTAGATCCGGTCGGTTGCAGCTGCAGTACCACGACGCTGCATCGTACCTTTTTGCGGATACTACATTATTGAACATTATGTTTATCGACAGGGCCACATGATTAACAGCGTTCCAGTGGACGCATTAGGGCGTTTCCGAAATCCGCAAGAATTCGATATAATTACTGTCACGACAAAAATATTGATTTTGAGTATGGCACCTTTTGCACACTCTCCTCAGTGTCTCAAGCGATACTCACTATGTTACTCGATCAATTGATGTGGTCTTCCTGTTGCGTACCGCAACAGTTTTGTCTGTAACCCTAGGCACTTTTATTGCTTGTGACTACATGTGTGTGATGTCATTCTGCAAAAGATACTGAAGAAAGGGCCCTAATTAGTTATTCAAAATCACGCAACCTGCTGCGCTGTGAAGAGTGCGATGCTGCCTGTAAAGCGTGCTTTGCCTGTACTGCCGAAGTGTACGCAGGAGAAACATAACACTAGCTACCATGGCATGGTAGGCCTTGTCGGCCCCGCGTGCGGTATGTTTACTGCTTTACTTTACTTTACTATGCGTTATTGCTTTGTAAAGTGAGCTTCACAAATACCCCAATAAAAACTGCCGCACTGATGCCATTTCTCCGGGGGCTTCTGCCGCCAGGCGGACGTCCTGTGAGAAAGGGCATGTAATTCCTGGATGATTAATTACTTAAAATGCATTAAGTAACTTTTCATTAGATTTTTTGGCGAAAATTCACGACATCAGCATTAAAGGCGACCATTATTTGAATCCAGCATCGTTTTAAAAAAACGAAAAGAAAGAAACTGTAAAGGGACTATCACATCCGTCGATGTCGCAGTGCCGTTATATTCCTCGTTCATCACCGAGAATAACGCCGAAAATCAGAGGCGGATTAGTGGAGTTCCTTCTTCGCAATTTGGAGGAATATCGGGTAACATTAACGTTTGGTACCCGCGGACTGGTAACATTACCGTTCTTCAGGACAAAGAGCTTTCCTTGCTGGCGCTATAACTGCCTCGATTTTTGTGCTGAAAACGGTAATGTTAACAGTGACCCCAAAGGGATTCGACGTTCTCATTGGGTCAATCCCTTTCTTTGACAATTAAAGAGTTAATTAACGAAATTTAATTAATGCTTGCGACACAGAAGCTTACCTGTGCCCTCTTAAGGTGGCCTTTAGGCGTAGAGTACATCGCCATTCGTTAAAACTCGGGGAACGTGATTGTTCTATGTTTAAAAATTACTTCTATAGTTACACTCTTAAAAATGAACTTCACCGCATAGCACGCTCCTAGCCAACCATCCTCTCGAATGATATCGTTATCTGCACTGATTTGTTGAAAACGGGAGGCGTACGCCTTTTTTGTGACACTTATGCTGCTCATAATTGTCACAAAAAAGGCATCTGCAGCCCGTTTTCAACAAATCAGGGCAGATAACGATATCATTCGAGAGGATGGTTGGCTAAGGGCGTGCAATGCGGTGAAGTTCATTTCTAAGAGTGTACGGTGGACACCCTATATACGTTTGTTTGTTTGTAAGAAAAAAAGAGAGCAGAAATTGAACTAATCTCCCGACTCCTAACAAAAATCCCCCCTCCTCAAAAATACTTCTCATGCGCTGTACTCGCAAGTTCGCTATTCAATATGCACATGTTCACTAGCAGTCCACTATTCACAATTATCCACTCTTCACCTGTTCACTAGAAGTCCACTCTTCACAATTATACCAAGATCATGCACAGAGAATCCTAAAAAGTTGTGTCCATCCCACAGCTCTGGTCAAATTTCACAAGTGCCGCCAAGGCAGCATCCCTCGTGTTCGGTGCCCAAAGTCCCAATTATATCCGTGCCCTATATACGTATACGCGGCGTTTCAAACTGATACTTTCTCCAGGGTACCACGCATCAAGGAGAACGAAGCGGATTTTTCAGTAATCAGACAGTCGATGGAGACGTATATTGCGTGGTTGAACGAGTGAAATACATGCGGGTTCATTTGCTACCCTATTGTTATCCCGCCACCCGCAGATGAAGCAGACGGCGAGCTCTTTCAGCACTGCCACCACCATCACCAGCAGCAGGAGAAGAAGCAGCTCATTAGTGTGCGATTGTTGCTGAGCACGGGCTGCAAGGTGTTTACGGGGCCGCTCTCTTGCGCCATACACTCATAATCTGGTTGCTTTTAGGGCCACGTTGAAAATGCTGTAACATCTAATTTAAAAGTTACACTACTTTTCTGACAACGTTACACACCTTCTATATGTCACAGTAGAAGGTACTCGTCGGTAATATAAGTGACTGGACGAGTGCCAGATGGTGTAACTTGTAAATGTTTGTGTTCCATATCCATAGAAGTAACGGCGATGCCGCGCGCTGTGCACGTAGTTTTCGCCCTCTCGTTCTTCATCATTCGCCCCTCGACATGCAACTGCCTGCAGATCTTGGACGCCATTTTTTTACATTGAAAATTTACCAGTTTTGACATCGCATGAGCTTCTTCATATCGGAGGTTTTCGGCTGTCACCAGCTCGAACTCTGCTGAAGAAGATCGCGCTGATCTGTTAAAGGTAAACTGTTTCGATACTCAACACGTTCTGCATGTCACTACACGCTGAAACTGCCTTTTCAGCCATCATGCCGTTTTCAAATACCGACGTTCGCGGTGTTCGCCATGGAAGGTGCACAGGAAATGAATGCGACTGCCCAGAATACATCTCTGAGACAGACGAAACTGGAAATCATAAACGCATATTGTGCTGTTACTGCGAGCATGGACCAGGAAGGTACTTGGCACTTTCTGAAATCGGTAGGAATGTCGACTTAGTTCAGGCTGTATTTTTTCAATAGAAGGAGAGGAAGATGTAATTTTTATGTGAACAATTCATTGACACATGAAGAGACACAATAGTAGCGCGCACATGTGCACAGCGAACACGCCGCCTAACGAACATGTTCCCTCATGCTGTGTAAAAGCACCGCTTAACACCGCGTTAGTCGCAGGAAGAAGAACAGACATTGAGATGCTCTTTCAAAAGAAATAGAGAAAGGAAAACAGTAAATAAAATAACGTTCGGAAGACAGCGAAAGGAAATAGCAAGAGAGGAAACGACAACTCAAAAAGGAAAAGAGAACTATGTTTTAATATCGTACCTTGGAAATATATAATTGGATATAATGTATCAGCTTGAAAATTGCGTCAGGTGAGTTTCAGTGAAATTCATTGTCCTTCTAGAAATTCTGGAAGATTCTCTTTTTTGCAGCGTAACGATTTTGCCGTCCCTTGACTTGATCCCAAAACGAGACGAACTTCCTGATTATATTAAGCGACCTAGGGCATCTTCCCTCACGCCATGAATGTTTCCGTCTTTTGATTTTATTGATTGAATTAATGCGTTAAAAGTAAATTTACGACAAGCTGAGCTGAAACCACGGGCGCCAAAGTGTAGCTACATTCGCAAATATTTCTTTCTGGTGCAGCTTTAAGCGAAAAGTCCACGATGCGGTGGTCTATAGCGAAAGTGAGATTCATTACGTGTGATAGAATCCCGAATTACGAATTTTTCTTTTAATTTTAGCTAGGAAAGTAAAACAGCCTTTAAAGTTGAGCATCGCCTTCAAAATTTATTTCGCCGTGAGGATGCTTTCAAATTTATTTCAATGGTTTCTATATTCTGTCACTTGAGTAACTTGAGTGTCACTTGAGCCTTCTGTGTGTGGCAGAGCCGTTCCAAAGACTGTTTTCGGATTTTGTACCGAAGAATGGTTGTAAATATATGTAACGAAACAAACTACTGCCTGTCATTTCTTGTGGTCTGTGCACACTGACATCAACGTCATCACCACGTTACACAGGTCGCTATTGAAAGCCAGTCACAAACGCTAACGTCTGAGATGAATCTGACTGGCTCTTATAGTTAGTCCTTTTGTGACCAACTAAAGGTTTTAATCGCATAAGTCTCACCGATCAGTCCTTGTGACTGGCATTTAATAGCGACCGGGTCCCAAAAATTGAGGTACGGTGCCCGACAAAGGATTACGGGACACGAGGTCAGCGTAATTTTCCTTCGGCGTGATACTGTGGCCGTCGACACGACAGGAGAAGTGGAAAACAGAAGGACAATCCGTTACTGCTTGCCCTCACGTGTCGGCGGCCGAACTGTCAACGCTGAAGAAAAAGTACGCCGACCTCGCGTCCGGTAAACTTTTGTCAGGCACTGTATCCTTAACATAAAGGTAACGGGAAGATACTTCCTTAAGGCTACGACAGATCCTCTAAGCAGAGGGCACAGAATTCAAGGCAACAGTAACCTTAACAGAAAGGTAACGGTGATAATTCCATAAGGCTACACACAAGCCTCTACATAAGAGTTACACTTTGTAAAGGGGCCGTATTCTAAACATCAAGGTAACCGTGATATTGTAAGAGGTACACCATAGCTTTTATTCAAAAGAAATGAAAGGGAACACTCAACGCTTCTAAATAGAGATAATTTCTTGGCCAATTTTTTGCCTTTACTATAAGGGTACGAAGCTAAAGTGTAGGAGCACTGAATCGAGACACGCACTGAAAGCGTCGTGAGATATACCCCCGTATACCGCCAGTCACCGCGAGACTGAGCAAGTAAAGTTCGGACGTGTATTCGCTCGGTGGCGGAAGCTGCTAGGTCATGTTGAAGACTGGGGGGTGCTGGGATCGAATCATAAGGTTTTCCCCGGGCTTTCCGGCAAACTGACCAGACGGATGTCGGCATAGGACGTATTCTAGACACTGTCTCTCTCTCTCTCCTTCCTGCTATCCTCTCTCCATCTGCACGCTGCTCATAGCAACAGTTGCGTCGCAGTGTTCTCTCTCTCTCTCTCTCTCACACACACACACACACACAAACTTAAAGAGCGCTACCCACAGAAAGACTATGTTTATTGCACCATGTTAAATCCTATCCTCCAATGTTAGAACATGAACAGGTTGAACTGCTCCTGCGAAGTTAACCTTTCCTACCCAGTTATGAGGTCGTAATTTGCTTATCCGTATACACTGATTGACGTTTATTATTATTACTCCAATGAACTATTGGCCCCCGAACTAGGCTGAACAAAACCATGCAGCATTCGGCGTCTACCTTACAGTCACGGGTGAACAACAAAAAATGATGTTGCACATTCCGCAGGATTTCAACAAAATCTAGAAAACGAGGTCATGTTCGGGTATCCAAAGAATAATGGTGCCGCAGTGTAGGGCTGCGGATAATTTCGACCACCTGGGGTGCTTTCGACGTGCGCCGAAAATCTCCGACACACCGTGCTGGAAGCTAATGTTTACCTCCCCACATTGCTACCGTCCTCGCTCGGGTTCGAAGTCGCGATCTTGAGCTCAGAAAGCCAACACGTTACAGACTGAGCTACCGAGGAGGGCCGGGTATCCGAGTGCCGCGGAAAGGGCCACATATAGATAAGGCGCACAGAGAAGCAAGAAAGCACGAGGTCTCATTCGATAATTCGAATGCCATGGGATTGGACGACAAAGACTTCCGACTCTAAGAACCCCACAATAAATTTTAAAAAGAACGAAGGACATTATGCATGCGCGTTTTGCAAGAGTACAATTTTTATCATTGACAACACTCGGAAGTATTCACTTTCGTCACGTTCGTTGAAGTAAGGTTGACAAGTGTCGCTCCTGCTCCGTTTTTCTGATGTGTAGAAGTGAGACAGCGCTTAAGGACAAAAGAGAGTTCAAGAGAGTTCTCCGTGAGGAAGTCAAAATTACTCGGCAGGAGAGCACGCCAGTTATGCTTCGCTTTGTATTCATTCTTCTTAGCTTGGTTTTGTGGCTTCGTTGAGAGTTCCGCTTATTGTAAACGTGTGTACTTATTAATAGTGCCGTTCAGTAGTCTTCACACCGTGCCTATGACGTCATTCTGATGGATAAAACTGTCACATAGCATTACGCGTGTAAAACAAACAGTGTCTACCCGCACTGAGGGGGTGAGTGCAGTATGTGCTTGTTCGAAGGGCTACGCCAGGTCTACGTGCTATTCCATTGAAAAGAGAGAGTAATTATAAAAGAAAAATAAGAGAGGAAAAGAAAGAATGGAAGAGAAGAAAACAACATCAACAAACTGAGACACTTAATGCTGCGACTTTACGAGCGCTATACGAGCGCTATACGACTCTTTGCAGGTACTTGCATGCGGGCTGGAATGGTCACCGTTGCTCCTCTTCAGAGAAAGTTCGAAATCGTACTACAACATGTACTTAAAGAAAAGATCTCATAATTTAATGGGTAAGAACGTCTCAATATTTATTTCCGTGCAACGGCGACAATGCATGAGCAAGAGGCACACTGTTGCTCTTCCCGAATTCACTCTTATTAAGCTGACGTTGCTTTGTGATTTCGTGACCTATTCGGTCACGTGTGCCAGCTGCTTACGGACGCATAAACTAATTGAAATGCATAAAACAACGCAAAGACGGTTACTTAGTTGGTACTGTGCTGGCATGCCGAGCTCAAGATTGCAGGTTCGATTCCGGCCGATGACGGTAGCCATGCGGGGGTGGTAAACATTGCTTCCTGCACAGTGTGTCGGAGATTTGCGGCGTACGTTAAAGAACTCCTGGTGGTCGATATTATCCGCAGTCCTACCCTTCGTCACGTGCATCATGTAGCCACACAAGTGCGACCAGACTCGCTTTACGTGTAAATCTACTCCCAATTATAAGCAAAGACAACGCAAGGAAAGGGAATCACGAAAAGAAATCTCACCTTTATGAGTGTAGGAGAAGAGCGGCAAGTACAAGATAAATGTAAATGAGTACTAAAACATACAATCAAAAGAAAATATGCGAAAGAGAACTGAATGTTTCTTTTCTCTCTTCCTCTCTTTCCTTTTAATGCGTTTTGGTCATCTTGAGGTTGGTTTTTCTACTTTATTTCTTACTCAAGGAAATTCTGGAAATGAGTTCTGGAGCAGCCTGACCCGATTTTATCGGGTATAACATCTCTAGAACTTTTATTTCTCAATCAATCAATCAATGAATCACAACTGAAAACTCAGTGAGCCCCATACAGCGATATGCAAACCCTCGGTTACCAAAAATGGCTTGCTGCTGGGTTACACGACGTACCCGTTTACAATGGCTTGCCGTTAATCAGTGGCCTTAACTGTTGTGTTTGTTACCAACAAATAAGAATTTGTAAGGTCCATCTTTCATATTAGGAATGTGAGCATATACGAAATATTGCAGCAACGTGATAGTGAAGGGAGTAATGGAAGGCGGTCGGTCCCATCATAAGGCGCCTATAGTTACTCCAGCAGGGACGTCACCGTGCTCCGCTATAGGAGTGATGTTGAGGATTGTATTACAGCGCATTGTGTCTTTGCTGTAGCACTTCCTTTTCAGTGAGCTGACATTAAACATTCTTCCATGAAAAGGAATTAAACTGGAAACACACTAAGCCGTCGTTGAACTGCTAAGAAAATGCGGAGATTATTTACCATTGCGCGTAATGGTTTGTAGATACGGGTCAAATGTAGGAGCACAACTGTAATGAGTTATAATGTAATGCTAGAGAGGGTAACGCGCTGTGGTATTTGGCATGAACAAATAAACTCCACTGAACCGAATCAGAGGATAACTTTTTTTTTGTTTCTTCTTCGTTATACATGGTTTAGCATATGCATAGCAACGGTTTATGTAACGGTGTACTTCGAGAGGCATTGACTTTGATGGTCTGAAGCATTCACATGGAACTTGTGGGGATGACGACAGGCCTAGCTGGATTTACTGCAACGCGTAGACGACGGCCACCAACACGGGAAGTCCGAAAACAACCGTTTATTCGTGTCGGCAGACCCACGCCACAACGAAGCAAGACATCGCTCTCCCGCCTTGGTAGTTTCGCTTACAATATACAGGGTGTTCAAAATTAAGCTTTCACTAGAACTTTATAAATAGGCGAACAAAAGAAAACTGGTGCTACTTTTTCTGTTCCTTGAGTAAGAAACAGGTGCTACATAATTAGCAGCACCTGTTTCTTACACAAGTAGCGTAAAGTTATCATCCGGTTTCCCGTCATCGCTGTGTTTGCGTAGCGCTCGTGAAAGTTTAATTTTGAACACCCTGTATAATATAACGTAGCATTTCAATGCCCGCGGCTGCCTCGCGATTACATCACCTAGCAAACACGTCCGGTGCTATGCTTTACTAGGCACTCCTTAGCAGCCAGCGGGTTCTCGAGCGACCTTCCGCACGCGAGCTGTTTACGGGAAAAAGTGAATGAGTCACGTTGAATGACAATATAGCATAGACGTAGCGGAGCTGGTGGATGAACCACATAATGAAGAAAGCCTGAGCTATGGATGAAAACACGACAAACAGTACACGTTGGTTTGAGCGGTGTTTTTCGTGTCTCTTTCTTGTGTCTTCGCCCGTAGCTCAGATTTTCTTCATTATAGACCTCTTTCTGCGGGCCAGGTGGCGCGAGTGAGCAGCAACGTCAGCGCACCAAAATATGCAACACGCGGTAGTTTAGCAGACGACGTGGCACTTTCATGGTATTCACATGGTCTCGAGATGTTCGCACTTGGTAAGATGCACCGCTTTTTCTGTGAATTTCCTACAGGTTTTGTAGCTTTCCTTGGCGCCATACCGCTTGAAACACGACGCAGAACCCGCTGATGAAACACCATACTGTTTGGATACGTGGCCGCTTGGGTCCGAAATGGCGCTGTGCAAACTTTGCTGCAACTGCCCTATGGGGTCACGCCGAATGCACTGCCATAAACTTTTCTGCGCCCACGGTTCCCGCGGCGCCGTCTATCGCCCAATAATGCTATCGCATTAAAACATGCCTTATCGCTCTCTCTCTCAGCACGTTTCACGATCCAGTCCCTCTGAGGATATTTAATTCAGCGATGACTTGGGTAAAGAATTCGGAGGGTGTACATCAAGAGAATTCGCTGAAATTTTACAAGGGCTGGAATCTTACAATACCATTCAGTCACAAAGACGAGGAAGCTGTTCCTAGTCACTCAGTGCAACGTGCAAGAAATGCCTTGCACTTGCTGTATTGCAAAGTATATTTCTGTACTCTTTTTACCGAATGAAAGAAACATTGTACGGGTGTACTGCAACACATGTCACAGCAAAGACAACATCTAAAGGACCGAACAGCATCCGCGCTTGACTAAAGAAACTTAAGAGGCAATTAGAGCACACGGTGGGAAATAATACATCGGGTTCTTTAAGAAGTTTCGCTGCCGTTTAATTAACGCCCATGGATTACGCAATGCAGATACTTTTTACCCACTACTGCGTGATTCAGTGAACGATCAACAACGGCCTTCGCAGCGCGAGTTTGTCGTTAGGGGCCAACAGACATGTGAGACAGCTCGTTCCTTAAGTTTTCGCGCTTTCGAAGAAGCTTGCGTTATATTTTTCTCTGTCATAAGCACTGCGCGTAACGTTTCTGTTTACCAAGGAGCGTTGCTGTGAATGACGTGGCTCAAGCAGAAGATGGTAAGTATGTGACGGTAATCTACCCAGCTGAAAGTCGATGGTGCGTGTCCCGATTGAAGTTTACGCTTACGGGAGCATAAATGTCCCACAGAGACAGGAAATACAGGTGGTCTTGAAGAGAGAAAAGAACAAAGAGAGGAAAGAACAACGAGTATAGGATCGCGAACTACAACAGTATTGGTTCCACTCCAAAGTTTGATGGCGGAAATTCATGATTCACTTTTATTTCTAACTCATGTTCAGCATTGCTGGAGCTTGCAACGTTGTAAACCAATGACACTAACAAAGGGACTTGGAGGAATATACCGCAATGTTCAATTGCTAAAGATCATTTCCACGTGTCACCAGTCATGATGTTTATCGCTTCCTGACATGTTAGGATAACGACGTCACGTTAAAAACGCGCCATATATAAAAGTATTTCACTCGAAAAAGGTGATGATGATCGATAACCTTAATATTTCTAAGATAATCACAATTCAAACTTTACAGTTGGAACTCAGCTAGTGCCAGTCATTACTAAGAAAGAAATGTTGTTCCGTGACCGAAAGTACTACCGGGTTGAATCCGAAATGACACTAAGCTTTAACTCAGCTAAATAATTTCGTAGCTCCCCTGTTCCTAAGTGACTGTACAAAAATAGTTCACATGCAGAAACACCGTAAATTATATATTCTGCGGGAGTAACTATTTTGTGTTATTGGCGAGTTTTAGCATCGGAAGAATTCTACGAAAACGACACGACAAAGGAACTTATCAAATCCAAGCTTAGCAATGTGATGTCACCCGCTTCAAAGAAACTGGGCGATTGGCTGATCATGCTTTCGGAACTGTCATCGAGAAGAGCTTCCGATGTAATAAAAACTAGTGCTGGCCATGTCTCATCGATACTGGGAGATACCCGTGTTCGAATCCCGGTGGCGGCTGTGCTGTCTGGGTTTTTTTTTCCTGGGTTTTCCTCAGACGCTGTCAGACATATGTCGGCACAGTTCCCTTAGAAGTCGGCTCAGAACGCACATTACCCTACCTCTGTGAGGACGACAACAGCGAGCTCTTTCAGAAGCACCATCACCATGTACCAAAACTCGCAATTAGCGAGTTCTAGTGTATCAGAAGAAGTCTACGAAAACGATACGATAGTGAAGTTATCAAATCCAAGCTTAGCAATGTGATGTCACCCACTTCAAAGAAACAAAGCGATTTGCTTTTCATGTTTTCGAAACTGTTATCGTGAATACCTTCCGATGTACTAAAACTCACTATTAGAGAGTTTTAATAAAGTGCGTCCTCCCGCACGGTAGATTACCGTCGGGGCGGCCACGCAACTGCGCATTCTCAGATGACGTCACCCTCACCGTATCTCTCCGGCCGTCGCCGGAGCTCCGCTCGCTAGCCGCCATGACCGGAGACATTTACGGTAGCAATCTTCAGCATGGCTGTGTCGTCTGCTACGGTGGCACCTGCTAGAAAGCGATTTACAATCGCCGACGATCTACATCTACTCCGCGAGGTGCTCGTGGAGAATCCCTATGAGTCTCCTGCGAAATGGGCTTCCATTACGAAAGTGGTAAACATTGTTTCCGGCAAAACCTTCACAACGAGAGGTATAAAAGAAAGGACAGAGCTCCTCCTCTCGCAATTTAGGATACCGATGCCGTTTCCAGAACACAAATACGTTCGATAGGTCGTCCAGAAAAAAATTGGGAAGGAAAACCATTATATTCTATATTTTGTTCATTGCGCATCTCAGAGACGCGTCTTCTCTTTGCCCCCAGCGAGCGCGTCTCTGGTTCACTCCGGTTTGCTAAAAGTGTTCGCGCTGGCGTTGCCCCAGATACGATCGGTTCGCATTCACCGTATTTGTTGCCGATCGGGAGCTGCAAAATCCGATTTGCTAAAACTCTCTATTGAGGAGGCATCGGTCGCCGATAAACGTTTGGAAGGCCCTCATAAGGCACCGTTTTGAATCTAGGTGCCTCAGGCTTAAAACAGTAAAACAGGAAGCTCGTCTGGGACTTGGGGACTTTTTGTTTCGTCTACAGGAGGCGTTAGGGTGGCTCACATCTTCCGCCTTTTCGTAAGTGCATTAAGGCGTGTTTCTCCCTTGTTACGCCTTTTTCTTGTGCGCCTTCCTCACTGCCAGAGCGGACGTCGGCGGGGAGACCACCCGGCGTCGAAGTACTGCCCGTGTTCGGGAATAATTTTTTTCACACATTAACCTCTTCTTCTAGCCGCACTTCCTGTCCTTGTGCGTCCTCAGCGTCACCTAGAAAACGCACCTTCAGCAACAAACTGGTCACTCGAAATAGCCACCGCATTTACTCGAGAGCCCTGCGTAGACGGTAGGGACGAAATATTTGTACACCAACCACGCTTCACAACCACAAAGAGCCGTTATGCAAAGCAACGAGCGAGTTACATATTTTGCCCTCATTTGCAATGACACGAACAGTACTAAACCATCGGACTTTACTATCATATGGACAACTCCGTACGGCAGATGATTAATTTCAATTGTACCCATACACTGCAGTGAGAATCTGGTGGCTGTCGCTTCCCGTGAGAGATGATACCGGTGCGGCTCTTCCGCCGCTATGATTCCCTGACGCTCCGTGACAATGGTATAGGACAGAACGTCACTGTCAGATGCAGCTATGTACGTCCCACTTAGCGCGATATGGTGGGGCCCTGACTTCGTAATTAACATGGCATTGCTCGAACGGTAAACCCACGGATTCGCCTCCATGCATTCATGGCGCAGGGCTTGTTATTGGGACACGATAGATCACAAAGCTTATTAACGTCGAGAATACCTGGCTTACAGCGCGGGGACCTACGATGTGAGACGAGCCCTGCAAAAATTGACAGATACTTTCCCTCCTCTCCACTTCGATGGTAGTGTACAAGATAACTTCTTGCGCACTTTCTGCGCCCAGAGCGCAGGTGCAACATCATTCGCAGTTCTTCGAAGTTGGTGTGCTTTCACCTATGTCATGCCGCCAAGAGTAATAATATTTGGGCGCCCCAAAAGCTCTCAGCCTGATACAGAAGGACTGCGCGCAGAAACACAAAACTTTTGTCATAGGACATCGACGCTCCTCTAGGTTGGTGTCACCAGAAAACGCGCATGTGCGCTACACGGTTTTCCTGTGGCGGCCGCTTCAAGGTGGCGGCGATCCGCGCAGTTGACCTAAATGGGGAAAGTGAAGGTACGCCTTTTCACCCAATACATTGGTCTCGGAAGGTCTAACTCAGGCAGGCATCCACTAGGACATAGTAGCGACCGTTGAGGAAAGACACTCCATCCTACGTAAGAAGTGGGTCACGGAATTCATGCGAGGACATGACACCTTCGAACACGACCCCCATAGAACATAACTGAAGCAGCAAACAGACACGGACGACAGACTAACAGGACTATAGTTTCCATCAGGACAATGCACCCCCCACACCGTTCTGCCGCGGCCTTGGCTGTCATCTATTACCGCGGCAATTCTATGATTAGCAATCCGCCATAATAGCCAGACCTCGCCCCATGCATCGGACTTCCATCTTCCTTCTGCAAAAGCTTCTTTCTGAAGCTTTTTGATCGCTCCCTTTCACTTTTTGAATGAACATTATTATTAGGGGTGTGCGAGTCCGAATATTTTAAGTCGAATCGAATATCGAATCGAATGGGGGGGGGGGGAATTCCGAATACCGAATCAAATATCGAATATTCGTGGAAAATTTACAACATGTGACTTTCGCACTAAAAGTTTCCATTTTGTGGCCCACTGTCACAAGAGAGACGCAATTATTCTGTTTAAAGCCCCTACTCTTTAATTTTACATCAGAGTGCTTCCTGCTTTTCAGGTGAGCCTACAATTCAGTACACTTACTACTGGAGTACTGCAGTGGTTACCTTCATTTCAAAATTTTATGTTCAGCAGTAGCATGTTATACGGATGAGGCTGTAATCGTTTCAGACAACCACAGGCCATTTGTGAAACAATCGAATTGGCATCGTGCCTCAGCTTTGCCATGAACACCCTATAGTTTCTTTGCTCTCACCCGAGGAAGTTGCACTGCTGAAATTTTAGACATAAAGGACATCTTTAAAACACCCTTCTTGTTTGTGGGCTGTAGTCATTACTCAAGAGTAACCTCACAAACATCAAATTAAAGTCCCCCTCGGCACCCCTAACTTGTATGTGGGAGGGGCGCCACCCATTCCACAGACGATGTCTACAAAACTAGGTTTAGATAACGTTATCTTAAACTAAACACCGTCCGGCCTGTGTTGATCCTGCAGCAAGGGCAATTTCGTAAAGCAGGCTTCACCTCATGCACGGAAGCATCAGGTGAAGCCCACTTTCGGGTTGTGTCGTTCATATTCGTGGAATAGTCGAATATTCGAAAAATCGAATATTGGATATTCGATTCGCGAATCGAATAGTTCGAGCGTTTGATATTCGATTCGAATTCGAGAACTCGAATATTCGCACACCTCTAATTAATATTATTATTATTAATAAAAATAATAATCACTCGCTGACGCCGTGGCCCGTATTTTTTTTCCCGGGTATCCAACAGCATATTTGGGCGAAACGTGTGGATATTAGCGGATACTAGGTTGAAACGTAACATTAGTTCATTCACCTTCGTCATTTCCTTCCGAGTCAGACCGATAACATATACAACGCCCTCTATATCTGTGAGAGTAGAATAACAGAGAAGAACAACAAATATGGTAGCCTATGCTCTTCGTTCATATTAACACACTCTAATAACATTTCTGCACATGGTATCTTCGACTGGCGGTACCAATGCTCTAAGCCAAAGCTCTCCGAGCTGGAGGAAACAAGAAGATGGAAGAAAGAAACAACTGCCGAAGCTGTTGCCAGAGCACTCCTTTTTGACCAGCCGAAGATAGAGCGCTCTAGAGCGATCGGCGGCTGCCAGTCGAAGATGTCATCAGACTCAAGGCTATCTGAATGTAGTCGCACGATACATGATATGTGTGCTTTCTGCGTGGTAGGAAACGTGTCCCAACGCTGTATGCGCTTCCTCGGCATGACCTGGTTCAGCGGACCGTGACCACTGGGCGTGGCTCTCCTGCTTTGTCATGAGAGAGTGTGTGGCCACATCATCCAAGATTGCTTCTTCCCTACTTACATGGCACTGCCGTGTCGACGAACACCTTGTTCGCATAATGGCGGTATGCAACCATTACACCATTTTTGTCTTTTCCGTCACGCAGTACGACTTCATTTGCTCGCGTGCATGCGGGAAGCCGTGCAGGCAGTGGAAAAATGGTACACCCTGGGTAGAACAGTGGTTTCACGCAAAGAATGTGTAGGTAGGTACGCATATGTAGGTATGTGAAGGTGCGAGCTTTCCCGAGCTTGTTCTTTACAGGCGGAACTAAAATACGACTATTATATTTGCAAACAATATGCACATAATACAATACTGACATGGGGAAACTGTCTCTGAAATGAAGGATGTGTGTGTGATGAGCTATGTGTGACGCGTACTTAGATGTATCCATCCTGTACTTTACTTTCAAAAAAAAAATCGTATTGCGATAAATTACTTTTTATCCTGAGTACGATAACAGCCATCGGTATATCAGGCAAAATGGACCGCTTACTTCATTCCTAGTAGCAAAGTCGTTTGCGTTGCTCCGTATACCGTGTTAGCCGTTACCGTGTCATGTTAGCCACGGAAGAAAACGTCAACACAAATAAGGACGACAGCAGGTTCTGGACTTTGAACAAAACGTGTTAGATAAAGGGAGCCATAAAACGCATTCGATAAAAGGAGCCATTTTCGTGACTCAATCTAAAGCGTCAAACATGCAAAAGGACGTCTCCGTGAAGTTTGTAGGGCGACGACAGACTCGGGCAGCATGCATTGATAGCGACATGCTTACACCACTTCTTCCACACTTGGACCAATTTCTTTGCTCGACTAAATCATTTGCGGAAAAATTTCTGAGCCCCCTGAAAGAAAAAGAAAGAAAGAAATACTCGAAGGACGGAAGCGCGGGCGATGGCCAGCGCAGAAGACTGTTTGGTGTAGACAAAGTGCAAACAATCTCGATATCTTCCTTCCTCTTATACCACGATCCTTGCTCGGTTGCACACGGAGAGAGATTCCAAATTAAAAGTAGGCTCAGCAAAGTCAGAAAATGAAAGCGAGACTGGGCTAGGCTAGAAGAGAAATTGCGAGACACACACTTCGTTCACAATCAGATATATAAGCGGAGATTGTTGTTTGCTAGCGTTTCCTCTGGCGATGTGAATGGTTTTAGTAGGACATTAAGCGGATTAAAACTTTGAACAGGAAGGACGGGGGACGTCAAAATACAGCCCTTTCGCGTTTCTTGTTTTGGTGCATGGGACTTGCATGTGAGAGGAGAGTGAGGTGGAAGGGAGGGAGGATGACAGGGCAGGACAGAGGGGAAGACAGTGGGAAGACAGGGTGGATAGTATGCGCCTTGGGTAGACTTCGAGACAACTGAGCAGTCAGCAAAGTCCCCTGGAAAACCGAGAGACCACCCCACACAACAGCCGTCTTAATCATGCCCTCGGAGCTACCACCAATGACAATGCAGCGTCGCCGCAGCGGTGCCGGTTGTTGGAACAGAGTTCATTCTCATCGAATCATGCTTGTGAACGGTATAAAATCAAAACAACCCGCGACATAGGCCTACGTGATTTTATTTTCACGTAGAAATGACCATGGTCCATTGAGGGCAAACGAATATTCTGCTCACAACAACAGTTATACTCGTATTAAGTTCCATTTTATTTATTCTCGATCTGTATGTATTTATTCTAATTCATCTATTGATGTAAGCGTCTGAAACGACATAAACTTGTCTGGGAGAGAGTTTCCGGAGGGCATCATCTACTGCAAAAGAAATTGTGTTAAGATGAAGAATAGCGTTGGCACCACTCTTCCTTGCAAACCTTGCGAGCGTCGGACGTCCGCATCATCCTATTGATCGCCACTCACTAATGCTGGCGGTTGCATGCGGAGCAACACGTAAGGTACTCGTTGCATCCGGTTCAGATAAACCCAAGGTATTTCGTCAAACACTAACAACTGGAGAATTCTAGCAGTCGATCCGGAGCGAGCGCCCGAACGCATGGGAACGAATGGGGTCCGAACGCACTGGCGAAGAAGAACTACGGACCGGCCAAGGGGAGCCTCGCGGAAGTCGTACGCCAACTCAGCGAGTCGGACCAACGCTCGGTGTTGCTCGGCCTCGCAAGCTCCGGAATGATTCGTTAGAATTCCGGCTGAATCCAAGCTTACACGGTGGGGCACGAAGGAGCACCCCGATCTTGGGCGACCAGTGGAACGCGCGAACCCAATCCGGACCGATCGGTGGAAGACACCTTCGCCGCCGCGGAGCAACAAAAGCCGCTTCACACTAGCTGACCAGTGGAATCCGCCAAAAGCCTGCGCTTCAGGCGATAATGAGTAGGGGAGACTAAAGGCGAGTTATCATTCGATAACACGCCATTTTGCCTTTAAAAAAAATGAATACACGCTCTCTAACCGCGCCTTTCTTTCTTGATTTCTTTTTTTTTTTTTTTTTTGCATTCAAACACTGAAGCAAAACGAAACGGCGTACCTAAAGGTTTCGTCACCGTTCATTAGCACATCAAGCAACAAAATACCTTTCAACGTTGTGCAGAACCTTGTTGGGCTTCCGTGTCACAAAAAATGTTTCAGTGTCGATGGTTATAGTAAAGTTTTCTCCTCTTCCATATATAAATTTTATACGACACGCATAAAAGGTATCCAGGACGAACAATGAGCCAAATATTCCTTCCTCTATTGATGATGGTTGTTTTCACTGGTTGTGAGCTTAATATTTTGGATAGTTCAGCACACTGGCAACCTGAAAGCACTGTGGGGGTATGAGCAGGTTATGACGAGATATAGAGAACAGGCGGTTTCTTTCATCATGTGACTGATGACGACGCTGCAGCCTCGTGCCCTTTTGTGCTGCGTTGTGGGATGGGGAAAGGGGGATATCGCCACACTGCGCAGACAAAGCTTACGTGTAACATCACGGTACCATTATTTGTGGGATGGAAAGCAAAAGGAAAACGGTGCCCTAGGTACACTGTGTGACACTTGATATGGCTACCGTGTTTTGTTGATGTAAACATACTGAAATAAGTGAATCATGTTTCGTTTGGCAACACACATCAAAGTAGCTCGTGCCAATAAAGTTCAGCACAAAGCAGCCACAAGAAAGGACTCCGTTCTGTCGGCGCGATTGAGCAGATGACAGAACGTGAGCTCTACAGAACGGACAGGCGGCAACTCTGTGCTTAGCTGAGTACTGCTAGCAGACAGACATTCAACCTGCATGCAATTATTGGCCCATGTCAGAACCACTTGCACCGTCGATTCCTCGTGTCTACCAGTTTGCTCCAGACGCTGTAGTGTCGTACTCTGTATTCCAATGACCATTTATGCTGCTTTCGTGTCTTTTGGTTTTCACCTTCCTTTTGAGAGCCGTAGCGCAGCTAGTGTTGTCAATTGTTGTGCTTGTGCATAACTTCAACTTCATTTTGATCTCTCACATCTAACGTTTAGCGTGTAATGGGGTAGTGTACTGCCCTCCAGCGGTGAATCACCCCATGTCACAGCCACGATTTATTTGTTGTTGTTGTTGGCATCCCCATCCGCAGTACTGCCATCCATCCATTGCAGATATTGGACAGCCTTCCCGAGGCACCGCCAATAACTTCTTCGAAAGCTAGGCGTCGAGCAAGACGCACGTTTTGACAGGCTCACAAGAAAGAGCTGTAATACGCGCAGGTAACGCCTGAGGGAAGAGACATTCAAATCTTGAAGGGAAGAAAAAGCTTTCTTTGCTTTTGAACGTCCGCAAGAATAAAATGAGCTTTCATCTCATCTAGGCTTCTGAACCACCGAATACGCGCTCGGCAGGCACAGAAGGGAAGTCTAATTTTGCCCTCAGTATTGGGAGCGTTACATCAGAAGCAACCCAGGAGAACTGCGAGTTCATCGCATGGGTCATTCACGGCATATGGCACAGGCTAGTTTTATAGGCAGTCACAGACACTGATCTCTATGTATAAAGGCTGGATCGCGCATGGGAGAGGGGCTCGTGGGGGAGAGGCACGCATTCGGGCCGCCATGTTGGGAGGCCCTAAAGCGCTTTGTGCGCCCATAGAAAACAATGGGAGGCAACAGAGATTGTGAGTATTTATTGCGCTGCAGGCGTTGATCGTTGTTTGTAGTTATACAATTTTGTAAGGTGCCAGTATACTGATGTATCCTAACAGTGTTTCACAGGTGTCCTGCCGTTCGATTCTTAATTACGTTATGTTTTGCATTCCGAAACTAGACCGTCACTGCAGTGTAGCGCTGGGGATTGTACTACAGCACGTTTCCCAGCCAATATTTCAATAAGAAACGATGTGAGACTAACAACAACCATGTATATAATCCCCTGTGCTGCGTTCTGGACAAAAATTGTTCCACAAAGAACGGTCCCAGAAAGGATATACCCGCATGGTAGAAAAAATCGCCCCGTAGAATCACAGCCGTTGTTTCAGACAGGCGTATGCGTTTAGTGTGATTTATATCAAGCAAGAAAGAGTCTTTTAGTGAACGACAGTGGTGTCTTCGACGTAATGCCTCGCAAATATGAACACACCGAAGCATCTTAAACAATTACTTCACGCAATTAGATCACGCTTAGGCCAGTTAATCTAGGTATTGATGTAAACTTAATCAAGTTACTTAGTAAGTGGTAACACCACCTTGAGACACAAGACTTATCTCCTTTTGAAGTACCGCACTTTTTTTTTCTTCCTTCACTTGCTCTGATTATTTGCAGGTGAAATTGAATGTCCTTCACGCGTACTCACATGCTTTTGCTGAATAGAACTGCAGCGTGAACAAAGCTGCGTAGGGACGAGGGCCTGCCATCCACTGCTGACTTTGTCATGCTTGTTATGTGGAGCACGTTGCAAAAAATGCAGCTGCACATCTGAAACTCCAATCATTATCATCCTCATCTAAAAGGGAGTGTGGTAGCAGTGCCGTGAAACCAGGTACGATTTCTGAAGATCTTCTGTGACACTTTCCGCAGTTTGCATACTTTTCTGCAGCGTCAGTCTCTCTCATAGGAGTTACTTTGCATTAACAGTGACTGCCATCTTACATTTTAATGTGTGAGGGCTCTTTTGCACTACACATGTACAGTTTCCAAACTGCAACATGACGATTTAAAGCTTGAAACGGGAGCCCTGGTGTACCGTGTCTATGAAATGATACCAACTGAATCATGTCAAACGTGATGTTTAATGGAAGATGGCTTTCTTGGTTGTGCATTCTGCGTGACAAAGATGTAACACGATATGCTTTTGTAAAGAAGATAAGTGATGTTATGCTCTATGAATAAAGAGAATATACATTTTTCAAGTTCAACATTTATTCTGGCATATATCAAGCATCACAATGAATGTGCAGGGAAGTGACAAAACAATACATTTATTGTTTTGTGACCTCCCTGCAATGACAATATATATCTCAGGAATGACAATGTACAGGTACACTATGCAAATTTGTTGCACCCAATTTTCATACATGCTGAATTTTAAATTTTTGTTTTGCTGCCTGTGTGTTCAGTATATTACAAATTGCTTAATGCAAACAACACTTTGTTAATTTCAAGCTTTTTGCTCCCATCTAAGATATTCCTACCCTGAAGGAACTGCCACTTCGACACCATAAAATATTCAGTAGGTTTCACTCTGGCAGGCCCTGCCACTGCAAATTTCCTGAATTGAAATCCTTCAAACTGTGTCATAATCTTAAATACGTCAGTATTTCTGCAAGTAGTTGACATGCTGGAGGACACTCCTCCTGCAGCTAAGGCAACTACAGAGAGTTCCAAGAGGCCGAAGGTAAACCTACAGCTGCATGAGTGTGATCAACAGTAGTGCATTCTCAAGAAATAATTTTCTTCTTATAGCATATATGTGCATGCCTAGTAACTAAAAAGAATGATCACAGTTCCACAACGAGTTTTAATTCCTGAGGGTGTATACTGTAGAGGTGGGTTAGATCTACAACAGTTTATACAAGGTATTATATACTATGAATACCTTTAAAAATCTCATGTGACACATATGCTTTTACTTTTTGGAGGTGCTGCGGTGATCGAAGTTTGTGGGCACTGCTCAGGTTTTGCACCCATTTCTTGCGTATGTCGAGGCAGCTGTGAAGGACAGGCAGAACATTGGTTAGGATGCAACTAGTTAAAAATAAATATGTTGTTTAGTAAGAGCATTGCATAAATGTTTAAAACATCAGTTAAAAACAGGGTTTACAATTCCAATATATTTTAAAAATTTCAACGTTTAAACGCTGTTCTAAAAAGAATTATAGCTTCATCACCAAGACACAATGCTGGGTGAAGGGGCCTAAGGTGTATATAAAACTCTCTGAAGTGATGTGTTTCATGATGTGAACATGTAAAGAGAATGTGCAAAATTGAGAGAGGCTCACCACAGTGCGTGCACTGGGGTGGTTCCTCCCCGTAAAGTTGGAACCCGTGAATGAGGAACATGATACTTATCTGTAAGCTCGATCGCATCAGACGATGACACAGATGATGCTCGATGACACAGATGATGCTCGATGACACAGACGATCCTCTGGGTAGCCCCCGTGAGGAAACCTGTATTGAGAGACCACACTGCTACAAATAACACGACAAGCTGCAAATTATTATTATCGCAACAAGCTAACAACATAGCTCAGACACAAAGGCGGTATCCAAGTCACACCACAAGGATTCTTCGTCACAAATCAAACCAAGGCACAAAACAATACCAATACATGAAAAAAGGTGACCCTCTTGGTCTTATTACGACGTAATACTGAACTTATACGCGAAGGTGGTTCAAAGAAATGACTGCGCACTTGCTTTCGTAGAGAACATACCGTACTAGCAATGCATGCAGAAAAGCGCTCGAGTGCTCGCACATATTGATGACACCACTATCAGTGTAGCGTAACATGTTCTCTCCAGCATATTATGCACTCAAACTGTATTTGCCAGCGGGTAAAATGCAAGTGTGTTCGATTGAACCTCGGAAGAGCGATCAAACAACTTGCACCCAGTGCTGGTTTTGGGCAAAAAAACACTTCATAATTGTCAAATAAATGTACAGAATGGACGCCTATTTATTCCTTGATAAAGAATGACTCACCTGTAGAAATTTCGGCCCTGTATCCTTCCCGGTACGGTTGGTACGACCGTAATTGCAAGAAGTTGCCATGATCGCTGCGGCGACTGTTTTGGGTACAGTAAGATGGCGGCCGGTTGCCGCACGCTCGCGCTCCCTATCCGCGATCCAGCCTTTTACAATCGAGATCAGTGGTCACAGACGAAGTGTCAAGGCTACTTTTACCCTCGAACACGCTATCGGTCGAACACGCTATCAGCGGATGATTCATGTTCTTTTTGTTTTCGTATATGTGCGTCAACAACTGCGAGAACATCTCTTCAGATTAGCTTCCCCACGCATCCCACGTGCACGCCAAACGTTTACAGATTATCCACCGAGGTGGGTACGCGGACGTAGTGCCAGAACTTGGCTGAGTGAAGGTCTGTAAAATTATCTATAGTGACTGATGGGCAGCGAAAACTGCATTAGAAGTGCGTTAGGCTTTCGTTCTGCCCTTCTAGCACATGTTAAATCAATCAACTTTGAGGGAGGTTTTTTTTGTGTGTGTGTGTATGTGTGTGCGGTACGTAGCACGAACGTGTGCATTTTCTCTTTCTACATGTATTCAGAATGAGTAGAAACTAACACTCAAAAGGCTCTGAATAAGTCAAGGGTATTTTTCGTTTCGAATCTTTGCGTGTCGCAACGGAACTAGAGAGGGTCTTTACGAACATGAAAAAAACGCAATACCCAGCATGTAGAAAAGTCCTAATCGAAAACACATTTTCTATTAAGCTGAGCGACGCTAAGCCACAATATTGCATTCCTTAGATTCCTCAAACGATACACGATCTACCGCAGCAAAAGTTGAGGTCCGCCCTCCATAGCTTTTGTACCTTCGTTTCAAGCTCACTACGTCGATACTTTACGAAATAGTGAGTGAAGAAAGTACGAGTTTTCACCTGAATGCGATATGTTTGCAGCAGTGCAATTAAGAATAACCATTTACGTGACCTTTTAACTGCCATTTTTCATGTTTTTTCTCCTTTAAACGAATCCAAACTTTAACTTATGTAAGTATACTAATACAATTCGCCTGTATGTCGATCACAAAGGGAGGGATAACAAACAATATACAGAAAATCCCATATGAAAGCACAGATAATGTCAGCAAAATAAGACAACGGATGCTATGTATCAGAATACAATCTTCAACGCTCTTCTTATGGGACTCCTTCTGCTACATTTCCCAATACTTTTCGGAGCCGCCTTTTACAGTTCTGCACGATTTAAAGCTCGCTTCTCGGAATGCCTGTGCGTGCTGTATCGTCTTCCCTTGCTGGTCAGTGCACCCGCGTTTCGCCGGGGGGGGGGGGGGGGTGACATGGGGATTTCGAGCGTTTTGGGTAGCTAGAACTTATGTTTTTCCCTTACTTATTTTAACACGCACGACAATCGTAACCGTGCATTAGCTCATGTGTGCCCGCTCTTCCTGGAGGCCACTTCTGTTTACATATAACTGAAAATGTTCTCGCTCCGCCTGAAGGCAAAGCTAAAAACACCTCTCGTGTCTCTAGCCTTTCTTTGAAACATTGCGTTGTCACTGCCGTAGAATTCGATGCAGTATAGTCGCCTTCCAATCGCCCAATATCGGGGGACGGAGAGTTTGACTCCCGCTGACGAGTGCGATATTGTAAAAGCTTCACTTTACACATTGGCATAGCCAGAAAAATATTTCGGAGGGGTCATGTGGGGACTTAACATGGGGGAGGGGTATATCATTAACGTCTCCCTCTGCCAAATTCACTACCAAAATTTTCATTTCAGGGGTTTGAACCCTTTTCCTTCCATTTCCTTCCTTTTCCAGATGAAAAAAAAACAAAAACACAAAACGCAACGACACACACACATACATTGGATGCTGATGAGGTGGGCGATTCACCACCGCTGAGGCGGTACACTGCCCTATTGCGCGTTGGGAACGAATGAGGGGATGATGAAGGGGGCTTGCAGAGAGCCTCACCAGACCGGTGGTGCACGGAGCACAAGTACTCCGCAAGAAGACGAAGGCCTTGCGTCTGGTGGGCAGCGTTCGACCACAAGTGGGGCAGAGGGAAGACGAGGTGGAGCCGAGACGGTGTTGAAAGGCAGGTGTAAAGGCAACGGTGACCCTCATGCGGTGGAAGAGTGCAGTAAAGGGGCGCGGCAGTCGCGGAGGAAGTAGGAGATAAAGCGTGGGGTCTACATCCGAGAGAAGGGAGTGAGCTATGTCGTGTTGCCAGCCACTGAGCCTGCATCTTGGGGCCGGTGAGTGTCGAAAGGAAGTTTCTTCGGCCGTCCGAAGACATCATTATCGGGGGGAAAGCTGCGTGCTGATGAGCGCTCAAGGCGGCTCTGTCTGCTTCCTCATTGCCGCTGATGCCGACATGTCCAGGGATCCACTGCAATGCGACAGTGTGCCCTGCAATAACCGCCTTCTTATAAACTTGCAGGATGTCAAAGACAACAGGACCGAGGAACCCACGTACCTCCAAGTTGGCCACACACTGGAGAGCGGGTCTTGAGTCTGTAAAGACGACCCAGGACTGAGCTAGGCTGGCTGATATTTTTTTGCATAGCAAAGAGAATGGCGTAGAGCTCGGCACACGTAGATGATGTGCTGTGAGAAAGATGGTGACCACAGGAGACTGACTGAGATGGAATGACAAATGCCGAGGATGAGCCATCCCGAGTAGATGACCCGTCAGTGAAAACCGACGTTGACGCCGTGTATCTGTTATTCATAATGCCCAGGGTAGGCTGCTTGGCGACACACGGAGCGGTATTCCTTTCCCTTCCATGGAGGCCAGGAAGAGTTAGGCGGGTGACTGGGCTTGACAGAGACTATGGAGTGGCACTGGGAGCCACTGTCTTCACCACGAAACGCGGAACGCTATTGGCTCCAGCTGAGCAATCACCGGGCTGACCTTGCAATGCTTACGTCTCAAGATCTGGGATACGAGCGGGTGCCGCCGATGATTGGATAAAAGGCGGAGGAAAAGTCGGCAGGTCTCACCATAGCGAAGAACGTCCAGCAGGGTGTCCTTCGCTTCATTAACAGCTGCTCGGGTCTCTGCTGCTCGGGGGACGCCAAGCAAACTATACCGGAAAACTATACGCAAGGGACCCTCAAACCAAAGCCCTGTTGACGGCCAACAGATGGCTCGTGTCACTGCCCCATCTCATGCCTGTCAAGCGCCAGATCACCGCAATCCAACGGTGGATCTTGATCTCCAAGCTTGCAACATGCTTCCGCCAAGAGAGCCCAGCATCAACAGTAAAACCGAGGAATGCAACGAGGGAAGCACGTGACCGCTATATTTCAATATTCTCTCCAGACTGTTTTATGGCAATGCTCACGAGGTGCACAATATCATTTATGAAACTGTAAGTAAGGAAAGAGAAATTGAAAGAATGCGGGTACAGCAGTGCCGGGGACACATCCGTCACAACGCGAATTTGCCTTCTTTCTTCCAACACATGATTATTACTTTATTTGTACTTACTTACTTTACATACTTTATTTGTGCACATGTATAGACATTTCGAAGTTGAGTCGAAATTTTTGTAACTTTTTAGTTTTTGCACTGTTGTACAGTTATTATTTCACTGTTTTGTTTGTTTCACCGTTTTGGTTCACTGCTTTGTTTCACTGCTTGTTTCGCTGTTTGTTTGTTCTTTCTTATTTTTATTTTTTTTCCCTTCGGGCTTCACTTAACAGCGAGTCCTACAGATCCTGATGATATATACAGGGTGTCTTTTTTTTTCGATACAGATTTTTCATTAAAAAAAACTATAAGGGCTGTAGACATGCTGTTTTCACTTCTATCATCTCTGGGCCGGCGGACGTTGTTGGCCATATGTTGTTCAACCGTCAAATGACTAATTATCTAAAAATCGTTAATTAACTTTTTTAATCATAAAAGCTACGAGGTTGTCCCAATTAGAGCATCTGTTCCTTTCGGTGACCTGATATCGTAGCCGTTTTCAGAACAAAAATCCTTTCGGTAGATCGTCCGCAAAAAATTCGTGAAGGAACACTGTTTTCTTTCTTTATTTTGTTCATTGCGCATCTTCGGAGACCCGTCTTTCCTTCACCCCCAGTGTAAGAGGGTGAAAGAGCGCACTGTCGCCTCTTACGTCCTGTCAAAAGATTAAAAGAAAACAGAAAATGCAACCCAAGATAAGGGCAGTTCCAATAGCGTCACCTATAGAGTCACCATTCAGTGACTCTAGGGTCACCCGATACATGTGTTTTTGTTTTGTTTCCACGAGTTAAAGCTCACCTTCGACGCACATGAGGTAGCACTGTGGCGGCATCTTCGACGCATGAGGCTCCGTCTCCCTCTCACATTGGGGCTGAAGGAAAGACGCGTCCCCAAATATGCGCAATGAACAAAATAAAGAAAAAAAAAGGTGTTCCTTCACGAATTTTTTGCGGACGATCTACCAAACGGATTTTTGTTCTTAAAACGGCTACGATATCAGGTCACCGAAAGGAACAGATGTTCTCATTGGGCAACTTCGTAGTTTTTATAATTAAGAAGTTAATTAACGATTTTTAGGTAATTAGTCATTTGAGCAACATATGGCCAAGACCGTCCGCCGGCCCAGAGATGATAGAAGTGAAAACAGCATGTCTATAGCCCTTATAGTTTTTATTAAAAATCTGTATGAAAAAAAAATAGACACCCTGTTTATGTCATCATAATCTGTAGGACTGGCTGTTACGAATCGTTTGAGCTGTAAGACAGGAGTGTAGTCTCTCCGATTCCTGAGTTATGACTGCCCCAGTGGCGCAGTTGGATGGTTGGTTAGCGCGTTGTAAGTTATTGCGAGGGCCTGCGTACCCAGCAGGGCGGAAAGCGTCATTTTTGACTCGCGTGATTATTCGTCCGGCTGCCGTCTCAAGGTCAAGGTCGCGGGCACTATCACGCTGATGATACTGTTGCCATGTGCTCTCTACTACTCTACAAGCATGAGTAAACGTTTGAAATATATCCTAATTTGGTGACGCTCGATTGTCCCAGTGCGGCACGCCATACAACCTGCGGAAAAACCCGTACACTATGTAAAAGGAAACCCATAGAGATGCAGGAGACCCATCAACGCGCATGGCGGATACTCACATAGCGCTTAGCTGTCTCGTTGTCTTCAGAATCAACCAGTGTAGGTAATACACCCGCCCTAACTGCAAGTGAAGAAGCCCGTCGAGGGAAAACAGAGGAAAAACATCAGCCCACCATAACACGTTGGGCACATTAAAAACGCTCTGCTCTGAAAGCTTTCCCCTATGTCATTGTAGATAATGTAGCGACGTTCTTTGAACCTTGCTTTTTACGCTTCTCGTTATCATCTTAACGTGTAGCATTACGCCATATTTCGTTTGCGTACGCCTTTGCGACGCACGAAGTTTCTTTCCTGAAGCGTCGCGCAGAAAGAGAACAAATTCCAGCAGGAATATGACCTCGTTATCCTTTCCTTTAAGCCCCCGGGTGTCACGAGAGAATGAGGCACAGAAACAAGATCACTTTAATGCATCCTTAAACTAACAAAACATGCAAATTAAAGTAAACAATAGCTAAGAAACAGCAGCGCGTTGACCCTATATACGCAAGTGCTAGTTTTACGTGGGTTCTTTCACTTTTTTTTCTTTTTTGTTTGTGTGTGTGTGTGTGTGTGTGTGTCGGTTGAGTGTGTCCCTTGGTGCGCATGTACCCGAGGAGGACCTCGCACTCTGTTTGGAGTTGTTGACACGTGCTGCTCTTTTAAGTGCTGTTCGCATGTGATGAAACTAGTCGGTGTTTGTTCTTTCCAAAGACACACCTGTCGACTGCCTCAGCAAATAAGCGTCCCGCACGAACAAATACCGAAGTTAATGCACGAGCTGGGTGCTTCACGGGGAAGGCCAAGTTCAGGCATTCTAAGAGTCTGTGTTTGCATCCCGGAAAGTCGAGGATCAAACGCTAGTTGAAGACTATGTTTTTTTTTTATTTGTTCCGTTGAAGACTACAATAGCGAACGAGCTCAGGAAAACCGTTATAAAACGTTAGAAACGTTTAAAACCTGTTACAAAATGAGCAAAACCGCAGGTACATGCCAGTGACAAAAATGGAAACGGGAAAAGGGAAAACATGGTGTGCACAGAAAACTGTACAATAAAATTTGTGTTATTTTTGCGCTCCATAGTTACACTTTTTTGTCGTTGTAGGGTCTACTACCCTCTACTCCGCTGAATCACGCATGAATTGCCGGCATATAAAATTTTAGAGCGCACAAGTGTGATAATGCGGGTATAAGTAAACAAAAAGGCTTTTACTAGGCCGGGAAGTAATTTCAGTTAAAAATTTGACACGGGTTATTTGAACAGTTCGAGGCTTTTGTTTTCTTTTGTTTTTGTTTATTTGTTTTTCGTGTGCGTTAACCGTATCCGAGAATGCAAAACCCAAAGCAGCGACAACCTCGTCGGAACTGTGTCGGCGAGAAAACGTTGAACTTCTCAAGTGCCATCTTATGTGGCCATGTAGCAGCACGACTCCTTCCTTCCAAATGAATTCATCACAATGATATTGAAGCCTATTAAACTGTACAGACACTCCAGAATGGCCGCGTAATACAAGGATATGAGTAAGGTGATACGAAGTGATACACGGAGTACAACAAGGCCCTGTCCGTAATGTCTCGGCGCCACTGTTGCGCCGCCATCGGTCAAATAATCGCTGACAAAAATGCCCTCCTGTCACCATGAAACGATATTTGACAAGCCCACGATCATTTTTAATTTGTTCCCCTGTACTAAAGCATTCACTATCTGAAATATGAAGTTGAAAATCGTACAAATAGCGAAAATATTCTATATTTACCACGGACGTGAGCGACAGCTGCTATACGGCCCGCCTCCGAGGCGAATTGGCCGTGACATCATACACAGAACATGTTGCCGATTCGCGGACGGGCTTTTGCGAGCAAACTGCAAAAATTTTCAAACAAGTTTGCATACTTCGTCACGAAATATGTTTTAATTTGACTTGGAGACAAGATTATAACTAACCATTGACACAGAATCCTACCAGAAATGTAATATAGCCATTGACTGTCAGCATGGTTACCAGAGCACGTTTCCCTCTTTGAACTTCTTCTTCGTCAGAACATACCTTCTTCGGTGACATTTTACGAGCTGCTGCGTACCGAACGATCCATAGACGCTGTGTGTGTCGCATAATCTCTTCCTCCATTGCTGATAATTTGGCTTTCGCCATATTTCAAGTGAATTCGACGGCAAATATACGACGTCGTTGTTGTCCAAACCGAAACCATGCACGCACGTGGTCCGGCGGGGTGTGTCCTCCTCGTCGTTCACGGTTGGCTGAGAGGATTGGATGGCGATGACGTAAGCCCACTTCGATGGCATATATCCAGCGGTCACGCCCTGCTATTTTTGTCTGATAACTGCACCGCCATTGTACTGAATACGGTTAAAAGTCGATGTGTGTACGATAGTGAGGGATCATGAGAACGGTTTCCTGCAGAGTACTCGGAATTCTCAAAAATCATTTCATGGTCCCTTTAACATACTAGGTACAACCGCCTGGCGCTGCCGGGCAGCAGCTGCCACTTTGTCAGCTAGCCTCTGCATTTACGCGTATAGTCCGCAGTGATCTGGGATCAACTGAAAAGAAATGAAGCGGCCTTCGTCGCCCAGACGCTTAGCTTCGTGGAGGACGTCTGTAACTACTGGAGCTAGCGTGCCACGCACACCAATGTTCGCAATGCACTGCAGGGCTGCCCTGGAGTCTATGTGCACCACCCACATGCGCGGAAACTCGCACAGCGTATACCTTAGGAACGACAAAATGGCGTAGAGCTCCGCTGACGTAGAGGATGTGAAGATGTGCCAGGTGATATCCGTGGGACATCGAAACATTGACAAATGGCGTTCATGTTTTTATGCGGCCCGGCCCGGCCCGATGGCCCAGTGAATAGAGCCCTGCCCGGCGACTCAGCGAATAGAGCCCGGCCCAGCCCGGCCAGGTGACTCAGCGCGTAGATTCCGGCCTAGTATTTCCAGACGTGACGTATGCGTTTCTAGTGCTTATCGCACAAATTTATCAGTAAATTTATAAGAAGAGAAGACACGGCCACAAACATGCAAGAACTGTCGGTTTATTATTATTATTATTGGGTGCTTACGTCGCGAGACCAATGAGATCATGAGCGACGCCACAGCGGTCGGTCTGTGGATTGCTTTTGCCCACCTGATGGTTCTTTAACGTGCGATGAAAGCTCATCACACGGCACCCCGTATTTAACGTCCCTCGCGGAAGACGGCGTGCTGGCGTCCTCGGCCGGGTTCGAACCCGTGATCTCGGGATCATAAGGCGAACACGCTACCGACTGAGCCAGTCCGGTAACTGTCGGTTTGACACCACAACAGCATGAGACCAAATTAAATCCAGTACGCACGCGGGCAAGCGCGTTACCATTACACTACCAAGTCTTTGTGGATGCAGAGGATGCCGTCGACAAACTCCTCCCAATCCTTACCCCTCTCACCAAGCTTTGCGAATGTGTTTGTGAAATACGTGAGTAGTCAGGAGCAATGTAAAGTGGCTTTGAGATTGTCACAGATGGTGGAATCATACGCATAATGCAGTGTCCCTTGCTTGTTTTTGCAAATACTATGCACAGGAATGACGCAAGCACGTGGTGATATGAACTAATGGCCCTCCATTGCGTGGACTTAGCTGCGTCGAGCCTGACTCTCGGAAGCATGTCTGTCGGCCCGGGCCCGGCCCGGCCCGCGGTGTTGGTGTATTTTGTCGGTCCTGGCCCGACCCGGCCCAGAGCACGCAGCCAATTACAAGCCCGGCCCAGCCCGCAGGCCGGGTCGGGGGCCCGGGCCCGTGCAGGGCTCTATTCGAAGCACACAACTAAGTGTGACTATACATATTTCGTATAGTTACATATTCCTGATTGTGTTGCTCGAACGTCTGCGTCACGTGACAGTTTTCAGCAGCCGAACTCTTCCACTCCACATGTCGAACACCTTTTATTTACAATATCCCGCGCTACATTTATGTAGCAACAATGCTCTTTCTCCGTCACGCCTCAGCTGTTCCACTTCATGTGCGCATAAAGTAGTGAATACACACTGAACGCCTGCAACATTTCCCAGGCCGCGCGTGCATGTTGCGGTCCCTGTCCCTGTGTCATGGGAACGTCAACCTCTTTGCCTTCATCTCGCTGTCTATCCTTGACGTATGCACAAGGAAAGCACCATTCTTAACGAAACGCCAGCCTCCCCGCTCATGCAAAAGGGGGAAAAGGGGCATAGTTATGTTGTAATTAAAAGGGGACGGAATCGCCTGCTTTTCTCCCTGCTCCGTGATCCAGATGGCGCCAATTTCGCGGAAGTTTCATAACGCGGGTTGCTCTAGAGGATGTCACTATGGCGGAATCCTACACGCGGATATTTGAAAGCCCCGTAAATAATTAAGGCCTCCTCGAAACACACAAAATACTTTAACAGTTAAGCATATTTCGGCGGTGGCAAGTTTGAGATTGATCATGCTGCAAGCCCCGCTTCACCCTTGCGTTTGCGTCCCTTGAACGTTTCGTCAAATATTGTATGCTAAGAGTCATCATATATATGCATACGGGGAAGGCCAATTATCGAAAATTCGCGTGACCATAAAATTGTTTCGACATTCTTTTGTAGATTGTCTTGATATAATAATAAATTGTCGAAGATATTGTCGCAGTTATCTGCGCACTTTTACAACGAACAAAACGGAGTGGTAAGTCGCGTTATTTCATTACTTTTACTTTCCAAACGATATGAGGACCGGGTACAAAAGGGATTAGGATCCCTGACGTGGAATCTGGTCCTCCACAAGCAGCCAAAGGGATTTTGGCAACAATGATTCACAGTACAACATACATACATACCAACAACTTTTAACATCTATAGAACAGTAGTATAATAATTCCAACATTTTTTTTTTCGATGGATTAGGTAACAGAGGGCAGGGTATCTGGTAACAGGTAACAGGTGGAGGTAACACCTCCACCAGTTTTGTTTTGTACACAGGAAAGGTAGAAAAGATGTAAACAAGTGGCTCATACTGTTACAAAAATTTGATAACAAATAGTCGGTCGCCTGCTTGTCATACACTCTAAAAACAGCACTTCACCGCATAGCACGCTGAGCAGCAACCATTGTCACGAATGATAAGGTTATTGCTTTTGGTTCGTACAGCTGCGGTGAGCGGTTCTACGAATCTCACACGAATACACATCTTCATTTTTTCCTCCTGTCATCATCATCATCAGCAGCAGCAGCGTAGAAAGACAGAGAGAGAAAGAGGGGGGGGGGGTATGCTTTTTCGTGTCAACTTGGAGAAATGGTAATTGACACAAAAAGCCGTACGCCCTCCACTCTCTTTGAATCAGAAGCGATAACCCTATCATTCATTGGTAATAGTTTGCGCACAGCGTGCTATTCGGTGAAGTTCTCTTTTTTAGTGTTTACAGTTCCAACGACTATATGGGTAGCAAATAAAATTAAGATTTCGAAGTGGGTAACGTTCGGCTATGGTGTTTAACTGAATTGCACCTCAACAGAAGCTGTTGTACGCGGATATCCCAAGCTTTATGTTATATAGGTGACGTATAACGACAACATTTTTAATTCCTCAAACGTTTCTGAAGTTGTAGTATTCATAATGGATCGCACTGTTCTCTATGAATCCATAAATCATCTGCGAACAACAATAACAATTATAATTTGACGATGAAGTGAGGAGGTGTCCACTCTAGGAGTGGAATGCTACACCGTGAATTACCTACATTTCTAGTGCAAACTTGCGAGTTAAATATTTAATTCAAACATGTCATGTAGCATTTCATAGATGGGTAGAAATCCAGCGAACCGGTAGAGATGTAGGAAGGGAGTTGCCTCAGGACAGAAGCCGCCGATATTTCGAAATATCGGCGGCTTCTGTCCTGAGGCAACTCCCTTCCTATGTAGCATTTCAGTATTTTACCCCAACACTTTGATGGTGAGAAATGCTACTGTTTCAATGTTAGATTGACCAGAGTACTACAGGTCATCATAGGAATCGGTGCTCTACTCCGGAAACATCACATAGATCTTCGTGCCATTAGTTTTTGCATTATTATTTTTGCATTAGCATTTTTTTTTTTTGGTCAGGGTAGTTCCGTGTTGCCTTTTCGATAATTTGCGCTAATCAAACGTTATTTTTCAGTAATCGACCGTATGTTCCTCCATCAAAAAATAACCCGAAACGTGACCAAAAACTTGTAACCGCACACATTCGCTACCAAATCAGTTACACCAAACTCTGGCTCAGAAGAAATAGACACGCGCATAAATTTACATCAGTACCGGAAGCATGTCCTTCCCAGCAGAAAGGAAAGCTTACGTCTGAGGTGAACACAAGACAAGACTCGCAACAAGTCTCGCGGATCACCATGTACTCTAGGAGTGGAATGCTACACCGTGAATTACCTACATTTCTAGTGCAAACTTGCGAGTTAAATATTTAATTCAAACATGTCATGTAGCATTTCAGTATTTTACCCCAACACTTTGATGGTGAGAAATGCTACTGTTTCAATGTTAGATTGACCAGAGTACTACAGGTCATCATAGGAATCGGTGCTCTACTCCGGAAACATCACATAGATCTTCGTGCCATTAGTTTTTGCATTATTATTTTTGCATTAGCATTTTTTTTTGTCAGGGTAGTTCCGTGTTGCCTTTTCGATAATTTGCGCTAATCAAACGTTATTTTTCAGTAATCGACCGTATGTTCCTCCATCAAAAAATAACCCGAAACGTGACCAAAAACTTGTAACCGCACACATTCGCTACCAAATCAGTTACAGCAAACTCTGGCTCAGAAGAAATAGACACGCGCATAAATTTACATCAGTACCGGAAGCATGTCCTTCCCAGCAGAAAGGAAAGCTTACGTCTGAGGTGAACACAAGACAAGACTCGCAACAAGTCTCGCGGATCACCATACACCACCCGAAGAAATCCCGGATCACGGACACGCTGCATCAAGAATCAATGAATGGGACAACCATCATCGTTCCATAAAATAAATATTCAGGCATCGAAAGACCTTCTTTTGACCGTCCATATAGCTCGCCTTTTGTGCTTCTGTATCGCGTCCGCCCTCCCTTAAAAGCTAGGGCCTGTTCTGCAGCCTTCAATAGAGAAACGCAAGACGTCCGTCGCATGACTCGAAGACCCGTTGCTTGTCGTTGCACGCTTGTCAGATTTCTGACAAACACTTTTGTAGATGCCGGCGCCCCGCTGTTCACTGGCTCAGTCATTTGGTCTCGTTCTCGCTCTAGCAGTTTCACTTTCGCCGGACTCTGAGGCGTTGACGCCTCGCCATGAGAGAATATATTCCTTGTCGGATTTATAAGGAAAAGGACAAGAAATGCCGCGAGCACCGTGTGCTGAAGAGCAGTAGAAAAAACAAGCGTCACGCAGAGCATGTAGAAAGAGCAAGGCAATTATTGGATTGCCGATGGTCTTGGAATGGGATCGGAATCACCGATTGCACTAGCCTCTCCAAATAGGTTCTCGATAAAAGGAATTACGCCTTTTATTCCCCTTCCTTGTTGCGTAGCAGTACGGCTGGTAATTCTCGCACGCCTATTAAGCTGGTTGTTGGACAGTACCCCTGCGGCCTTGAGAAATTAACTGCCTCTGGGCACATGCTGGTTGCACAGGAGAGCTGTTGTATCTAGTTATTTTATTAGTTGGCGAGATTAACTTGCTTAGGGATGCTACCTTGTTAGGGTTAGCAAGAGTACACTGGCAGTGCTTCCCCCCTTTTTTGTGTTGTTGTTGGGTTACGCGCTATCTTCTATTTTCTGTCCCAAACGTGAAACTGTAGGTGACGTTTATCGAAAAGCGGTCTGCCTTCTAGAAAGGGTGGTAAGCTGCCCCACATAAAAAAGAAAGAAAAGGTGAAAGAAAAAAAGAAAAAGACACACACACACAACGCACGGAAAGGTCCCGTACAGAGCAAAGTTCACATCTGGTTGGAGAGTCCGTCATGAAGTCCAGTAGGGGAGACCGGGGAGCGCTGTCACTGTTTTTCTTCCGACTTTGCTATGACGAAAGTACGCTCGACAGCCTGATGAAACCAACACTGGATTTTAGTGCGATCTTTTGGCTACACAACGCACATATTAAACTAAAGCTGTCTTTCAAAAACAGTTCATAAAAGACATTTGCGCGGAGGTCGTCAAGTGCGACAATTCGCCCCAGTAGCTCTGCAGGTTGTCACACGGGCTGGGGCAGGTTTCCTCAGCTGCATTTTCTCGTTATGGAGGTGTGACGAATTGAATACCATTGGAAGTGCATATGTAAAACATACCAACCGAGCAGAGAGGAACCTATTATCTTAAGCCTTACATATTATATTTCCAGGTCTGTCCAATCGGTATACAGGATTCATGCAAGCTAGCCATTACTGGCTGGTAGACTGGCATTGTAAATGTAAAAAGCGACACTGAATTATTACACGATCTCTAGATGTACTAAAAAAGCTACTGAAGCATTTTCTCTTGGATATAGTTTGCACTGTCAGTTGCTCTACCGGCTGAAGCATGTGACAACTTATCCCACCTCATATGGGACAACTGACCCCTACGGCACCTGCAATGACTTTACCTCAGCAGTGGACTTAACTGTGGAACGTATTCCGCTGACAATCCGTGAAAAGATTTCCGAAAGTTGAATAAACGTTATACGAACACGTGCATTCTTTAGAGCCTTAGTGTGTGTCCCCCATTCATCATATCCTAATAAAGTTGTGTTTAGTGTGATGTGTCGTGCAAAATTTTGGAAATTGCAAGAACGGAAAATTTTACTTACTCGTCATTGAAACAAGTCTTGTGCTGTGTGCAGCTTGCCATACTTTCCATAACAAGGAACGTTTCTTCAGTTATGTTGAATTCCAATGGCAGATTCGGAGCGCTTCCGGAACAAGTTTTGCTGCTCCGCCGGGAGGAAGTCTGTTCTATTGGCTGATTGGGAACAGTGCCGGAGTCTTCCAAAGGGAGCTTTGGAGCGGCCTTCACGCCAAGGTCACTCCAAGGAGCAACCCAGACTGCTCCGCCAAAATAGGCAGATTCAACCGGAACTCTCCGTGACGTATCACTTGCCTTTGACATTTTTATCTTTCATGATTTCCAGAATCTGTAATGCTACAGGACGCCCCTCGTAGTTGTATATTGTCTGTAGGGAGTCAGATAAAATTACCACAGGGTCAGGTTGTCGATCGAGTGTTCTTGTGTCATTAGTGCTGCCAGGAGTGCGGTCGTTCCATCGTCTCCCAACCATGACGTCCCCTGTATCGTTTCTGCCAATCTGTTTGTAGGGCTGGGATGCAGAAAGCTGCAGCACTTGTTCCAGCTTTTGGTCTATTGATTCATATGTGAGTATTTGTAGTGTTTTACGCTGGTGTTCATGAAGGCAGCTGTCCGGTAGCTTCCGTGCTACTATATATGGCGTACTATTCCTTCCTTCTTCGTGCCTGGAATCGTCGTTTTACAATGTAGCTCGTTTAACAATGCTGAGCACGGAGCTGGTCCATTTGACAGGAGTGGCTTCTTATCAGCCTTTGGATTCCCGTGTTGTTAGGAGGCGTCAGCGTTGACTGTTCATGAGTCGGCTAAGAAGGGCCCTTCCCGGTTTTGTTTTATCCAATTTAGTAATTTCGTGTACTGATTGTCCGGTTTCAAGTAGCTGTGCCGGTGTGGTTTAATCGGGTAGCGCACTTCACTGACTGGTAAGTTTCACGGTAAATGTAAAAGTAGCTAGTTGAGATAACCTTAAATCACATTTTCATTAAACGCTTACTTATTCAAGCGGCAAGGCTCTAATTAAGATGTGTAGCAAATGTTGCTTAGACATTATAAACAAATACCATTAAGCTAAACGGTACATTCACGAAATATCAGAACAATGGGAACAACGGCATGGCTATGAGCCGCAAACTATATGAAGGCACAGAGGGACGCAGCTGGCCCATTACATATCATACAAAGAGCCCCACATCTAAAAAATAAGCAAATAAGAATTATCTCTCACCAAACCAAAAGGAGCTTTACTGTTGTGGACAACGTGATCACTCATTAATATACAGTCGGAATTTGTTTTAGACAAAAATGGTTTGGCATGGTTGTAGGGTCTCTTCCGGGTCCGCGTGTGAGCTGCATAAGGTTGCGTGAAGCTGTGTTTCAGACTATTGTTACTTTTCTGGGGGCACTTGTGGGTGCGGGGGATACTCTTGATGAGCCACTTTGGTGCGCGACTAGAATATTTTGTAACGGAACTGACCAGGGTATCAGGGTGCTTTAGAGATCTGAGAACATCGCTGCGTTGCAGTGGTTACAGTGTGAGAACCTTAGGATGATAACTTTTCCAGGTTACAACACTGACTGTAACCTAGTGGGACAGAATCCGTTAATAATGGCTTTTATTGCCATTTTGATAGCCTGGGTTCTCTTCGATGGTATGGCAAGTAGACTGGCGGTACGTACTTAGACTAGAGCAGGCGACATGCTGTCTTATTTCTCAAAGGGCCTTTGCAATATTTTTTATGTTACAAAACAGTCCTTCCTTGGCAGCTAAATTCAGCGCTAAAGTTACGCACAAGTCGTCGTTTATTAGGCGTATTAACATTTAAGGATACTGAAAATGTGTTACGGACTAAACGCATGCGTCTTTTAACGACCACGAAAGAAAACAGAACGAGTACCGGTTCATACAAAAATGAACTCGCAAAGCGTCTGTCACAAGCAGAAACACTGTCACTCCGTCACATAGCAGAAACAAGCGACCACATTTATAGCATCCTGACGTAGTAGTATCAGCCTGGTAAGGCTAAACAGTAAGCCGTACATGGTCGAAAACATTGTACGGTGCCGCTGCAGCCACTACCGGTTCATCACAGGGTCTGATAGTCGCGTGGACCTCCACGCAGGTCTGTTGCGATTCGTCGTAAATTTCATGGCAGAGTTATTGCCTGCGCTTGCACGCGTCTACAATTCAGGGCACCGTGATACCAGCACAGCGCTTCTTTATCGTGTTTTATTGCGTTTTACTGCCCACAGCCCTTGATGTACAGCGTGCATCTGGTCAATTTTTATGTATTCACGTTTTCTGTTACGCTTTAATGCGTAGAGAACGTTTCATTGATTTTGGCACTCCCTTCTTGTGGTAAGCGAGCGGCACGCCAAGGACTGTAGGACGCGATCTTCCCATTTAATACAACTACGAACAAACGTACTTGGAATTTGCCGAAAAGCGCAAGAACAATACTAGTGTTTCTGTAGAGTCCGGTACGTTTAAAAATGTTTCTTTTCTCCCGATTTGTAGATTTTTTAATAGGTCAGGTGAAACACCTTGCAGAGCCGTTGCTGTATTAAGGTGTCACATTTCATTCTCTTTTTCCTTGCCTGAAAGAAAGAAAGAAAAAACGAAACAAAAGAAACATAGATAGATATTTCTATGTATATGATATACAGATTAGAAGCTTAGGAGGGCGGTTGACCACGAGAATGAAATAAGCAGGAAAAATCAGAAGACGACAAAGAGCTTTTAGGAAAACACAAAGGGGAGTTTATTGACACATATAGGGATAGGGGTCGACGTTTCGGCAGTCAGCGCTGCCTTCGACGGACTGAAGGCAGCGCTGTCCCGTCGAAGGCAGCGCTGACTGTCGAAACGGCGACCCCTATCGCTATATGTGTTAATAAACTCCCATTTGTGTTTTGCTGTAAGGTCTTGGTCGTCTTCTGATTTTTCCTGCTTATATAGACTACAAGTAATGAAGAGACTTGGGAAGCCGTATAAGGATTAAAAACAGTCACTGCTATTGTTACAGCTACTTTTAGTACATTAATAATTATGGGGGAGATGCTAGAAATAAATTTACAGTTTATAATTAAAAAAGTTAATTATTAAAAGTTAATTAAGACATTGCCTTAGGAGTCTGTTAATGCCACCCTAGGGAGTGCCCTTCAGCATATGCTATATTGCAATTGATTTCATCTCGGAAAAAGTGATTGATATATTTGTAAAAAATCTGTTCACATTTAGCGTGGGCACCCTGTATATACTGGGTGTTACAGTTAAATCCCCGGGCTAAATAATTCGCGAACGGGTGCACCAATCGACGAACTTTATTTTTTACAAGTATCTGTCCGATACCACCTAAAAACTGCGCGCAGTGTGAATGAGTGGGAGGCGCTGATTATTTAAATAAAAATTTTAATGAGTTTCGTAAAAAACAACTTCTAAAGCAGTGCGCTGGCGACATTAAAATGGGTACTACCCCTTTTGGGATCTTCAATGAACACCTTTTAGAGATGCCACCGAAGCGGATCATTTGTTGCAGTAATTAATTGGTTTCGGTTTACATATTCTTGTCCCGGCTGGTCGCAGTGAAGCGCAAAAGGACGATCTTCCACTCCCATATCCACCAATGAATTATGTCCTTACACCAATTAATTACGTCCTTTTGCGCTTCACCGCGACCAGCCGCGACAAAATATGTACACGGAAACCAATTGATTACAGCAACAAATGACCCGCATCCGTGGCAGATTTTTTTCTAAAAGGTGTCCACTGAAGGTCCCCAAAGGGGCTAGTGCCCATTTTAATGGCGACAGCGCCCTGCTTTAGAAGTTATGTTTTTTTACGAAACTCATTTGAATTTTGATTGAAGTAATGAGCGCCTTCCACTCATTCGCACGGCGCGCATCTTGTAGATGGATCGGACAGATACGTGCAAAAACGAAAGTTCGTCGATTGGTCCATCCGTTCGCGAATTACTTAGCGCGGGGGCTTTTGTCTCGCACCCATTTCACATTTCGCAGTTTCGCGAATATAGCATTATACAACATCTTATAACAATTTATGTGAATTCACGGGAAAAAAAATGGAATCTGTCCAGTAGTACAGCATGTTTCTGAATGTGTTCACTGAACAGGAATTTACGAATACTGTACAACAATGCGTTCCCCTTCTTCTTCGGGGCAATGGTCTCGAAGTGAAAATCCTTCAACCACCGAGTTAGTGAACGCAAAAGCCGACGCTTAAAAACTGTTCCAGAAAAATGATATCGCAATGACAACAATGCCGGGAGCGCGGGCCCGAAATGCGGCAACACGAGAGGTATAGGCTATTTCTTGCTCATACAAACTCTGATCTAATCTCACGCCTTTGGAGGCTCTTTTGAACACGAAGGAAAATCCATCACTATAATCTGTAGAAAATAACGAGGATTGGTAAAAAGAAGTGCACTTTATCCTGGTCTTTGTAATCCTTCAGGTGAAAAATCCAACACACCCGTCTCGCGGCTTGTTTTCAAAAGGTTTTTCCCCTACCTACTTTATTGGTATTGTTTACGTTCCTGTCGTTTGGATCCTTAGTATCTTCAATGACTTAGAAAAGGGCTGCTGCTTGAGATACTGACTGCAGCTATGCGATCTCCTCTCTGCTTGCACAAGTACTGTAGTATAGAGTCACAAGAACATACAGTGGCGTTTTGGAGTAGCCAGTCCTGACTGGGTCGGGACTAACATATCCATATTTTTCTTTCATTTTCCAATTCCAATTACAATATACATGTCACAAAAATTTATATTAAAAATCTACTTGTCTGAAAAGTATGGGTGTCAACGGGGTTTACCTTTGCAAGAAAATTGACAAAAATTGCCAGGACAACGTGCGATTTTCTTCCCTTTTTCTTGTCGTTGCTAGAAACAGAAAGCTCACCTCGGATTTCCCCATTCTGGTTTGGCTTCGTCTGGTATAAAGAAAAATAAAATGGAATGTGGCGCTCATGAAGACAGCCTGCTACTCCCGTTTCTTCCATTCAACAACACACATGCCCTACTACAATGTTAATAGTCGAAAAAAGAATGCGAAAAACTGTCGTTCCTATAGGCACGCATTGTCTGCCGCCTTCAGTTCTCCGTCAAATTAATGCATGCAACTGTAGAAGAAAACGGCGACCCGCCTGTTCATCTTTCCTTTCCACATTTCTGCTGACAACGGCAGCAAGGTTAAAACGCAATAGTCATCCGAAACAAGAGTAAGAAGCAAACGGAAACAGGCCGGGTCACCGTTGTTGTTCCCCCGCTTCATGCATTAACTTGACGGAGAACCGAATCGACAATTTGTGCGTACCGGCACGACGTTTTTTCTTTCTTTTCTTTCTTTTTTTTCAGCTATTACCACCGTAGTGGGAAATGTATTTCGCGATGGAATTGGGTATATCCAACATGCGCTTTGTGCGCTTAGCACAGGAAAGTGGCATTGTCACGGCAAATTTTGGATATCAATTCCGAAAGTTCAATTTTTCGCGACTGAAATTTGCTCAAAGTGCTCGCATGTCATGACAAAACTTCGCTGAAGATAAACAATGTTGACCCCATAAGTTTCAGGCAAGGTGATTTTTAAATATATTTTTGTGACACGTTAGGAACACCCCGTATACTATTCTGTAGCAGATGACGCGTTCTGATCCATGGATTGGTTCCGTTCAGGGGTTAGCAGGAATACTCACACATTGTGTATAACACAAAATACACAACACGTTTTATTTTAGGTGAATAGTGATGCATCTTTTGTGATGAATCGTGTGTGTGTGTCGCAAGCTTCGGAAAGCTAGCGATAAATCCAGTGACACTCGGCAGGTAGAATTTCGAATCTGTTAGTATTACATCTCCTAAATTATTAGAATATATTTAATTCGTCAATTTCCTGCACAGTCCTGCGTCGTTAATATGGACCCTGTTAATATGGTTAACTGGAACCCCCCCGTAACCCGTTAATATGGACGACTGGAAATATAGGCGATTTTTCTAAGGACCAGACTTTTTCGGTATAGTTATAACTCACGTTAATATGAAAGCTCGCTTTTCGGAGAATGGACAATGCAATAAGGTAGAAACCTACGGGGTCCTATGTATTTCTCTCACGTTATTATGAACAGCATTGGCATGCAGGGAACTTCGCTCATCATTGAGCAAAGATTTCGCCGCATGCAACACAAGGAACACTCCAGAAAACAGGACAACAACGATAGAGAGCTCTGAGCGGGATCCTAGGTTGTCCGATCCTCAGCGCAGAGATGGCCTTTTAGCTCGCCTAGAGAATTGGCAATTAAATTACATTCACTACACGACAACAACAACAACAACAACAACAACAAAAAAAAACGTGACTACGACCTGGGGTGATTCACTACTGGTGAGCAGTACATTACCCCATTACACGCGACACATTAGATGTGATATATGAGAATGAAGTTGAAGTTATGTGCAAGTACAACAGTTGAGCTGTCCTCCACTTACTGCGCTACGCCGCGAGAAGGAAGGTGAAGAAAAAAAAACACATGGAAGAAGCACCAATGGTCATAGAGATACAGAGTATAACCCTACGGAGTCTGGAGCAAACCGGTAGACAAGAGGAATTCTAAGAACATCAGAAGATATCGACGGTGTTCCACGTAGCTCTGACATGGGCCAAGAATTGCAGCCCAAGATGAATGGCTTTCGTCCATTTTTCGTGGGTGCCTTTCTGGCATTATTCGAGCCACCACCGTCGACTATATAGCGAGCCGCTGTGTTGTGGCATTACTTTCTGTGTTCGGAAAAGAAGAAGCACCGACGTCTCGATCTTCGATAGCGTTGTGATGACGCTGAGATTGACGTGGGATGCGGTGAGTCCAACATCTATTGCGAACTGCTTTTACCACGTTGAGATTCTACCGTCTGGTACGTTTTACCACACCGATGACCCTTGGAAGACCTTCCCTTTGTAAGACCCCAGCTGTGTTTGCTAGATCCCAGAGCAGCAAACCCGTACGCACTCTTTGTTGCCGATATTCTCTTCCACTTTGAGTTTCACATTGTTATGCGCGTGAACAAACCCTGATTACAGCTTTCCATCCTGAAGAACTTTCGTTTGCTTGTCTCCAATATATCTATAGTATGGACGCCTCGCTTTATGAATTGTTCCAGTCCGTGACAAAAACTGTCCATATTAACGAGGCACGACATTATATGCTAGAGATACACATACGTTCACACAAGAAAATATTATTATATGTGGTACAAACATTCGAAAGCATTACCGATAGTACAAAGTATTACTGCCAGCCCCTGGTCCTGTTCTCACTGGGTGAGCTTTCTGCTATGGCGCTCGAAAACTACATATCCTTTCAAGGCAGATCGCCCTTCTTCAAACGTTAGGTCACGTTCGTTCTCAGCTCTGCAAAAACGTTATGTGACTCGTCCAAGCTGAATGATCCGAAAGTTGATTTGTTACAGGCTGCAAAGAACATCTCTGAGCCACATTTGCAGATATCGCGTTCGTGCTGTAACATCCTAGCTCTGTAAAATTAAGGTTGATAGCAGAGTGAAAGAGAGCATAAAAACGAAAAAGACGCAAATATTTTTTTTTTCGTAGTGAAGAGTAAATAAATAACAAAAGCTACCTTCGAGCTCGTCCAGCGCTTGGGACTTAGCGCTGTAAAACACGTCAAACTTTGTATTCCAGGAGAGGCGAAATAGCAATAACAAAAATACGATGCAAAACACATAATGCATGTAGCATTCACCTTCAATGTTGTACAGACTCACCAACAGCTGACACCTGTTCCTACTTTCTCAGTTCTCTTACCAGGAGAGCAGTTCTCTTACCTGAAAGAATAAATAGACTCCAATCACCAACTAGCACACGTCCAGATAAAACGCATACTGGAGCTCGGTTCAACGTCACTGGTCAAAGGAAGTAGAATGAATGGTAAGACTCATCTTCCCTAGGAACCTAGAATTCCATATTCGAACCGGAATTATTTGCTTCAGTGGTAAAAACAATTAAAATACGAATGTTCATACAACACTGCTGATTGTATACGTTGTTGTTGTTGTTGCACATCGTCATCTTTCAAGCACAGAAAATCACTCTGACCTGTCTTCGGCACAGTGGAACTTCAGCATTGTCCTGGCTTGTGGAACTGTCGCACTATACAAGGGCTAACAGCAGCATTGACGAGCGGGTCAAAGCACCTGCTCAAGACTGGGAGGTGGTGGGTTCGAACCACCGGCTATGTCAGCACATTTCCCCTTTAAGTCGGCCCAGGACGCATACTAACCCCCCTTAACCCCACTCCTTCCTGGTGCATTCTCTCCATCTGTCCACGTCTGTACACCGCACATAGCCTCTGTTGCTTCGCGGCGCTAACACGGAATAAAACATACAGGGGCTATAAAAGCTTTCTCCTCTCTAACGGAAGGCCAGTTGTCTCATCATGTGTCTTTGGTGTCCATCATGTGGCGAAACCATGTGAGCATACGGGCGTAAAACTTCATTCAAAATGACTACGTCGCACTATGACGCCGAAACGTGCAGTGAACTTGCGAAATACCTCGCCTCTGCAGTTCTCAAACGGGAAGAAACAGACGAATTGAATTTGTGATCGTTTCCGTGCTGTGCAGCGAACTGGCGGAAGCCAGCAGAGGCACGTCATCCGGTAAAGCCTTCAAAAGGGACAAGATAAGACGAAGACAAGGAAGGTTGTTAAAATTCGAGTGTGCCAAATGCGTTCCGACAGATGCGCATCTTATTTTGTTGTAAAAACAACGAAAAGTAGCTCAATAAATGAGCGAGATACATTACAATAAATACATTTTAATGAAACAAAATCGAAGGGCTCTGTAACAACTTAAAGTTCTCATCCGGAAATCGATTGAGTTCGCAAAGTGGTCGTCCAAGATGCGTCGCACGAAGAGAAATGCGAAGGTTATGTACCCACCTTAAAGAATAACACATTTCTCCTGGAGTTCTCTATATTTTTCTACACTACCATCGTCATCATCATCGTCGTCGTCGTTGTGCAAAATCGGGGCTTACGGTCGACTAAAGAGGAATAACCCGAGACGGAGAAAATAGGGAACAGACACACACAGAAGGGCGAGAAGGTGCAGAACGCGTTTATTAGTACACTTAAACATGATGAGGCAACGCGACGGAGACACGGACAGATGACACACACGAACAGCGTAACGATGTCCGTGCCTCCGTCGCGTTGTCTCACCGTGTTTAAACGACTCACACACGTATACATATCTCGACAAAAGTGTACGGAAGATCAGAGCGAAGTATTTCTTGATCGGAGCGACACCTCAGCAGCGCATAGGAGCGGACACACCTACTGAGAGGTACATGGTATACCCAGTCACCCGTCTGTAAGTCTATCTGCTCCCGTTTGCTGCAAGGGTACCGCTCCGATCGCGATCGCCACTCCGGTGACCCGTAAACTTTTGTCGGCACCTCTACCAGCTCGCCCACGTCCTTCAGGCTTACAATGTGCTCTAAAATTTTCTCCCATACTTCCGTGCCCTTAGCAGGCTTGCGCAAAATGCTTAAAAAAGTGTTTAAGTTACTGAGTACCGGGCAAAAATGTCACTGAGTAGAGTACTGAATACCCAACCTTGAAGAGCGCTCTAGTAGGGTACTAAATGCTCACTATAGTAACTCGTTGCTTTCAATATACTATGACGTTACAGTTTGTGAAATTCACTTTCAAACACGGACAAATTAGAGACAAATACATGCAATCGTTTGGGCACTGTTATTTTTCCGCGATATCTTCTTGGTGCATGTTCTCCTCCTCGCTCTGCTTCGCAAACATCTCGCTCGACAATGTCGAAGGCATGGATACCCGATATCGACTACGCTCAGAGGAGGAGCGAGAGCCACGGAAGACGGACATGAGTGAGCAACATTTGTACAACATTATTAATAGCTGCCGTCGCTCACTATGACTGTGTGAGACAACGGTCCCCACCTATGGTTTTGATACAGACTCAAATCACGCACTAACATGATCTTATGATAACACATTGTCCAGCGCAGGCATTGAACCAGACCCGCCGCACCCCTTCAGGGTACTCCTTTGCGCGGAAGGACGGACGAAGTTCATCTTTTTCTCGACCTACCTGTCTCCTGAAACACAAAAAATAACTTAGAAGTAACTAAAAATATGGGTACTTCAAAAAAGTATTTAACTTACTGAACTAAATACTGACTTTTAATAGCATTTGAAATATACGAGATTGGGCCCAAAATTATTTAAGACCTAGTAAACGTGAGTAGGGTGCGGAATAAGTACGCGGGTGCAATAAGGGCCAGGCTTGCATCCGCGTGCTTATTCCACATGCCCGTTTTTTTTTTATATCTAACCTGTAACCTCCGTATGCCCGTTGACGCCTACGGACCTCTCTATGCCCCCCTTTGGCTGGCCTTTCCCCCCGTATTTTTTTTTCCCTTTAGTCTAATAAATATATCCCCCCTCTCTCTATGCCAACGAATTCAATATTAGCACGTAAAGGGAACAAACCATCGCTTTTGCTGTTTTTTTTTTTCTTTTCGTGTGTGTATGCTCCTGTGATGAAACTTAAGGTAGGTCATGAACAACTCAGGGGGTGCCCGAGAATGTAAAACATATAACCTGTTAGGAAATAGAGTGAACACGTGCAGTGGATACCAACGGTGCGGTGCTGAGAGTGCAACCGTCTGCAGCTTGAATTTTATCGCTTATGGACGCCCTTCCCCTCCATTATATCGTGACCTTTGTGATACCATTGAATACAAATGCCAAGGAATCCAAACAAATGCACCGAAGTCACGCCACTGCGTTTCACTCAACAACCAAGTCAATGCGCGAAACGCGGCGGAGAATAACATCAATCGGTTAAAATAAAGTAAGGCAGATGTTCTGTTTACACGACATATTCCTTTCCATGGAAACGTCACATACGACAACACCCCTTAAGGCAAATTTAATACTCCTTCTCGAGACAAATTCTATTGTGTCGATGCTGTCACATAACGGGCGGGAACGGAACTGAAAGCAAGTAAATGGAAGGAAGCGCCTTCGAATGTGTGCAGCGTATATAGTCAGCGACTGAAGGTTTTCGTGCATTTCACCGTCTCCTGGAAAGCGGGGAGATACACATTATTATAAACCTGTCGTCGTCCGACTCTTGTCAAATAGTTTCCAAAGGGCGTGGAAAAAACTCGAAGAAAGGGATCGGGAGGGGAAGGGGAGACTTAATTTTGCAGAATTCGTCTTGGCTGCCGCGTACGCTAGGAGAGCTCTGTTTACTGCGGCATGTCACCCGCAGAAGGTTCGGCTGTCGTGTCGCACGCGCTCGCTCAAATATTGACGCCCATTCCAGTGGGCTGTCCGCACTCGCTGTGCGTACGCAGAGTATATGTGAGGCAAGTTCTGTTCGCCGGGAATTCGTTCACCAAGTCCTTCTCGTTTGCTCGAAGGGAATTTTCTGCCACGACATCCAACGGGTCTTTCTCGCGAACGTAGCAACAAGAATTCGAGTTGTTTCCTAGCTAGTGTTGCTACAGCTGGTCTTTAAAATGAGGAATGACTGTTGGAAGATATATGTTTGCCTCGTGATGGGTCAGAAGCCAAGAAAATCGTGCAACCGACTTTTGCACAAGTCTCAACATTCAATATATAAAGTGCAAGAACAACCACCACTTTGTTTTGGTTATAGTGTATGGGATGTTTATAAGTGCAAACATATACGAATTGCAAGGTATTTTTGAATGACGGGCACTGAAAGACAGGGGCGTGGCCAGGGGGGGGGGGGGTTCAGATCCCTCTCGCAACCTTACCTTTGGTAGTGCATTTGGGAGAGGAAAATGAGGGTGAAATCCTCCTCCCCTACGTAAAGTTCCCATAGTACCCCTCCCGAATTTCTTTTTTCTTTTTTTTTTCTGGCTATGCTACTGCTGAAAGAGGAAGGACTTGAGCGAAACACATGAAAAGTTTTGCTGTCCTCATTTTGATGCCCTGTATTGAGGCTCGCTATCTAGCGAACACATTGTTTTATTGTACAGTGGCAGCTACATGTATAATATTTACTTAGAGATGCACCCAATTATTGCGACCCTTCGTAACCTCATTGGGACTTGTAGGTGGGAAGACAAAAATCGGCTTGTGTAGAGTTCTGCATTTCTTCTTTTTATAAAAATGTGACGCATATGGGAGCGCGAACGGCACCGGCGTAATTTAAAAGATGTGGTAAGAAACATGTAGATCTATAGTGACGGTTACCAGCATGCACAAAAATGCCACAAATATGCATAACATTTTTTTTTTTTTTTGTCTGTGTAACTGCTGTAGTCGTCTGAACATTGGGCGAAGAATGGGGTGGTGGAAACGGAACAAGGTGTATAATTTCTTTGACAGAGCCCCGCGTCTGCTAACTCTTCCGTGCGAATTGCGAAACGACGCACTGACAGTTTTTAACTCTAAAGGAGAGCCCGCATATCTGTGCACAAATTCCGGCGAATACCAGCAAGAACGATGCAACGTCTTCGATCCCATTTTCTGCCACGATCGACTGCCACAGTTAATGCTGTCAGGTGTGTAGAACAAAGCCGAGGCTTTCTGACGGAAAATCCGTCGAAGCCATCGCACCAAGGGAACAAATTACGGCCGCCTTTCTTCTCTCAACCGTAAATGTTGCTTCCTGATTCTCTCATTTCAAACTCCCCTCACTATTCCTTATTTCCCCAATGTTTCCCCATTTCTTGGCAGGGAGCCCGTTCTGCAACGAACCATCAGCTTCGGGGAGTGCACCAGAATGACAATAGGAACCTGGAAATTACGCTTAACAAGGTTTACTTCCCCCCTTCCAACTGCAGGACTTTTTTTATATCTAATCAGGAAACACTTTTGACTCGACTTCCGAGGAAGCACGAAACGGCGAACGTAAGTGCTAAACAAGGCGCCAGAGAGATTAGTTAATTGCAGAATTCGAGGTTTCCGTGCAGTTTTCTCCCGCGAACACAGTTTGCACGTCACGAAGGAGCATCGTTGCTAATGATCCAGAACCTCTCTTCTCTGTATAGCGCCATCACTTTAATTTATACTTGGGAAAATAACGTTATCAGGTTCTATCAACACGTTCGTAACGTGCGGCGGACGTCAAGACATTAAATAAGTCAGCCTCCACGCGTAGTGGATGAGAAACTGTTAATGGATTTCCCGATTTCGGCATGGTATGCATCGATGTTATATGGCTCGCGGAAGATTGCATACTACATCAACAGGGCGAAGACTCTAACAAATGGTATCAATATAGAGCGAAAGATTAATCCAGGGTGCATAGATAAAAGGAACTAATGTCGGTTGTTTCATTTCATCTTTCTCAGTCCAGATAATGAGCAACCTAAAAGGAAGGATAATTTGGTTGGTTACTGTGGCCGAAGTTTCGTACAAGCGGGAACTGAAAAGAATTAACGAGAGGAGCCTTACGTGTGCTGGCAGTCGGCTCATCGCTCAACTTCCATATTTACGCGGGAAGGCTAATAGACCGTGCAAAAATGGTCGAAATTAGAATCGTTTTTAATAGGATGCCCCTCAAAAGCCCGATGCACATGCAAGACGTCTGCTCGCTCGTTGGCGGAAGTTACCAACCAAGGGCAGTACACGAAGGGACAGCTCGTTGGCTTCCTTTAATAGAGCGCGATGTGGCACGAAGATGATCTGTTTTGGGCACAATTATTTTTAGGCGTAAAAAGAGAGAATACGTAGCGATAGTTGTCATTGCTTACGCATTACACTGACAGTGTTTACGCTGGCGACGTCATTTTAGATATTAGCACTAAGCATAGTGTACACGAATGGCGCTGCGATGTCCGAAGTGAAGCTCCGTTTATTAAAAAGGGCTATACTTTCGAGGAGGCAATGGATCGAGGAGGCAATGGATCGAAGAGGATAAAATATGCTGCTGCGTAGCGCATATCACGAACGTCGTGACTTTCTTCGCCACCAAATAACATATACTCTCATTTGCGCTAGAACTGAAGCTATCTGTTATGTTTTTATCATCATTCTACCATCTTTCATAAAACTTATGAAACCACGTAAGGCAGCAGATATGCAGGATACATATGGCAGGCAGGTACCATTGCACAGCTATTATTGCAATCTGAGTACAGAATATACACTTTTTATAAATTGCGGTAAAAAAATGAAGAACACGGCTGTGTGCTACATTCGGAAAAAGGTCCGTGGCGCAGACTTGTGTCTATAGACGAACTGCCACCTGAAGCCACCTGGTGGCGTGCATTTCATGTGAATGACATTGCATGTGCTGGCGCCCTCAGGTCATAGAATCCTACTCCACTGGTTTCCCCAACTACGCCGGATGCCTCGGTTTCCCAAACCGAAGATTTCACACAGGAACACAGTCCGGTACACTTCACAGCTTCCGATGGCAAGGGAATGCTGAGCAACTCTACAAGAGTGCCCAGAGCACCAGAGCGCTACGCACTATATTCTAATCTACCCAGATCTGCACATGGGTGAATTGAGCCTCTACCATTTGACATGCGAAGCTTGTTGGCTGATTGACCTCTTGCGTAACTGCGGTAATAAGAACCCCATGGACATTGGTGAGCACAACATCACGTCGTTTTACGTCATCTCCAGAAGTGCGCCCACACAGTGGTGAGATGACATTTCATCCCCTGTACCGCCATCCTTCCGCCATACACACAATTATTGATCATCATGTGTCAGACATTCCGAATAAATTGGATACGGTACTGAGTCGAAGACGAAGTCCGGTAACCATCATTTCGGTGTTACGCTTTATGGATTCGAATTTGTTCTTCTATCATTTTCTTTTTTACTTGACCTGCAATTCTACACGTCGATGAAGTCAGCAGGTAGTGCAGACTCTCAGCAGCTCAAAATCGTGCAACAGGTAAAGTAACAAGGCAAGAAAGACTTTTGTCGTGTAGGGTTACTGCCATTTCAATCGGCCATTTCAACGTTCTCTTGGAAACTTCAATCGGCGACCGTTTCCGATTTCGCCCGAGAGTACTAGGTCGAGACATTGGCGGTGGGTCCTTTATATAGAGCTGCTTGGTACAAAGATTAATGGAGCGGACTCTAGATTCTTGCTTCCTGAGAGTTCCAGGCTTCCATTCTACACGGCATTTCTCATTCTTAATAGCGACCTCGCTGATCTGCTGAGCCAGATTGGAACCGATGGCTTCTGGACTTCTTATTTGTACCTGACTCCGTCGCAGCGAGAATTTATTCCCAATAATAAATTAGTTTTACAATTGATGGAGGGAGGCGGAGTTGAAATATGGTCCCACTGAAGGACGTTCGTCAGGCATTGTTACAGAGCGTGTCCGTGGCTGAAACATACTGTGCCTTTAATACGAGAGGCCGAAAAGATCGCTCGCGTAATAGTTGTATTATAGAAAAGGTATAGAAGAGGTATAACGAAGGTATAAACCAGGTCTAAGCTACCATATTTATACCTCATCACCAACCTCTATACCCCGTTTAAACCATGTGGGAGGTATAAATTGCCGAAGCTATACCTTCCACGCCAGTTGAGGGTATAATAAGGTACTTCTCACTTGCGTTTATACCTTCGGTATTTTGTATACCTTTAGATATGAACCTGGTGGAGACAGTAACATCTCAGTTATGTAGTAATTTAATTAAGAAACACAGTCAGTAATACAGTTGCATCGTAATTAATAGGGGGAGTGGTTTATAGGAGCGTGCCATTTGTTCCTGAAATGACCAATACGACGTGTCCTCACTCACACAGTTGCTCGCCGGGCGAAGGCGCCCCACATTTTGCGAAGCCACGATGTCTTATACCACTATCTGTTCTCCACCAAATCCTCCCACGTTGCTTCTTGCGTAACGAGTAATCAGCACGGGCTCTCCTCTACGTTTACCACCTGCACTTTTTGAATATGATTTTGTGGGTACGTTCGTGTGCGTGTGTGTGTATGTGTCCACGTATTTTCTTTCTCTTGCCTTCTCGCGGTAGTTGTTGTTATTAAAGCACATCTCGCTCAATAATATTTTGTTCGAATTTTATTACGAGGTGGATCAAGAAAGCGCCAGTCTTATAGAGCGTTGAAATAAATCGAATATTCCAGTTTTCAAAGATTACACCACTGGTTTGAAAATATACTTTCAAGGGGATATATGTTTATACCATGAGGTGCAAATAATATACCTTCAGGGAGGTATAAAGTTACTACACCTCGAGGAGGTATAGCGTTTATACCTGAAATGGTATGCGCCCTGGGACAAGCAGTTTATACCCTAAAAGGTATATTTTTTTTCTAACAGTGTGTAGTACAGGGTGTGTGCAGAAAAACGTAACCCGCTTTTTTACATGTAACTCGTTGTCTCGTTATCCGAGAAACTTCCGGTGCCGTACAATAGCATATTTGTGCGTGCGAAAGCTACAAAAAAATCCTGGAAGCCATACTCAGCGTAAAAAAGTAAACAGAGCGCGAAAACATTGGCTTCCACGCATTAGAATAGTGCAGTCATGACAGTACATGGCGGTCTCAGGAGAGTTATGTGCAGGCACCGCTAGGGGCACTACCGATGAGCTTCCATGTGGAACATCGTTTCGATTTCTGCACCGATAGCTCCCATAGAGGTACATTAACACACCTCTCCTGGGTCCGCTATGTTGCCCTATTCTGATGCACGGAGGCCGACGTTTTCGTTGCTGTGTTTATTTTTTAAGCTGAGTATGGCTTCCACGATTTTTCTGCAGATTTCGCACGCATAAATGCGCCATCGTGCGCCACCGGAAGTTCGTTAGTTAGGTAGACAATAAGCTAAGGGCCTAAATGCGGGTTACGTTTTTCTGCATACACCCTGTACAACAACATCAACAACATACGCGTGCAATAACAATGAGTCAGGGAGTCTCGGTGTCTACGGCATATGTTCACCACAGTGCAGCGTTCAATTGGATTATAGCTTTGAAGGGTAATATAATAGAGACTACAGACCAAGTAATTAATGCAGTTCACAAAAAAAAAAAAATAATAATAACGAAAAATACGTTTGAAACACGTTCACTCCAATTACCGTTCAGACGCGCTACCAATTAGACAACACAACATCTCGTCGGTATCTCTTGCCGTGTTGTCAGGTAATTAGGTTAGCCCCGGTAATTCGTCTGATCATGTTATTAAGGTTAATTTGGGTTCGAAGTACGGGTCACCTACTGACAAACGTGAAATGAGGTACATCTGGGACTGCCAAGAAAGGTTAGCAAAATAGAGGCGCAAGAACGTGAGCAGAGTAAAGATGATGATGTTGGACGGTTCGTTACAAAAAAAAAAAAAGAAAGAAAGAAATGTGGAGAAGTTGGCAAAATATGCGAGCTGTGCGAAGTTGACTTTTTCACCTACACTAAACGGGACTTCATAGGATAGGATATCACTGTGAGCCGGCTCTCTACAGTGGTGTGTGTGTCTCCTGAAGAGTTAATTCTGAATTTTATTTTTCACCTCTTACGCGAAACATGTGGATAAATAGCGCCGAAACACGTACCAGGATTATACAGAAACCCTGTTTGAAAACTTTGTTTGTTTGTTTCGCAGGTGGGTGTCGCCGGCAGAAGATTTGCGAGCTTTAAAACTGTCCCACATTATTGCTTTCTTAAGGGCGTACAGAAGAGAGAGAGAGAGAAAAAAAAAACATCATGAAAGAACGAAATACCGCGGGGCGAATGACGGAGTGATATGGAAATGTAAGCAAATTTTATGCAAATTGGACTACACGCTATCCTTTTTATACGCAAAGTGTAGTAACCATCTAAGGAAGCGGTAGCTTTCCTTCCTGTTGGCGGTTCCTCGAAAATAAATCCACCGTCCACCGCGAAAAAATTCATTTTAAACTTTCTTCACCTGATTCTAGTGATAATTAGGGCTCCGCACCCAGGGAATGACCAGGAAGGAATCAGAATCAGGAAACTCTGATCAGGGATCAGAGTTTAAACATCAGCCAATACTGAAACAGAGAAAAACGTTTCGTAAACAAGGCAGTCAAAGCGTAGGCGTTCAGTCGAGTTACTGAACGATTAATTGGCTCGAACCGATATTGACGGAAAGAAAGGCACAAGAACAGATAATTATAAGAGACAGATAGGCATAGACGCTTGTTAGGTGGGAAGGGGCAGCTAGTATCAAGTGTGCAAATGTATGCAATACTGACATTAGGTAAACGAATTCCTTCTGAAACTCGCACAATAAGGCAGAGTAGTTAAGTGGCGTCAATAAGAAACCATATGTCAGGTCTAAACAGTGATAAGCAGTTGAGACTGTTATATCCGTAACCAGACATGTATGTCAAAGCATACGTCTAAGCAGCATTTTGCAGTTCCTCCGTTAAGCTTACTTGAGTACAAGTGAGATGTAGCGATATACAAACGACGCATGCCAGGGTTGCAATGAAAACTGATTTCAAAATGCTTTAGCAAGTGCTAACGAAATGAGAGAAAGAACGTCTCACAGTGTATGTAAGAGCTAGGGAAGAGCGCGAGAGCAACACATTTCACTTGAGGAATGACTCCCACTATATCTTATAGGAAGTTGCCGTCCCTTACTTTGTGCTTTTTAGCAACAACCTATTAAATGTTCTTTAGAATATTTAATTATTTCTATTATTTCTAATTATTATTAAAAGTAATTTTACTCCATTTGGGACTAAATGGATTGCCACAAAAATAGTCCCTTTCGGAAGTAAATGCAAGGGAGTAAATGAATGTCGCAGAATGGAGACTGCATATCACGCTCTGTTCTAAGAGTCCCAGTTATATAATTCGTGTACATGCATGGAAATACTTTGAATCAAACCATCAACCGTTATATATCGAGTGATATAAAATCTTGCGAAATTCATAGGGCACAACTTGCGAAGAAAGAACTGCAAACTGTTTCTTACTCTGTGTGGGTGTAAAACTGTGAAGTTGGCTGCGTTATACCAGCCTTATGCCATCAAATTGACCAAAAGCACATATTTACGTAGACTGTTGCATTCGGGGTTAGGGGCTAGAATGGGGAGTAATTGCAGTCTAGGGGACTAGAAGCTGCAATTACTCCCCCATTTAGTCTTTTTTTTTTCTTTCTTACAGTGCAGTTGAAACTTTTCTTGAGAAACCGTGACGACGTAATCCTGCTCCATACAGTAATTACTTTTGGGTATCGAACAAAGCACCCATTATAGAGCATTTACACATTTTTTGCGGAGGTATACGCAATAGGCGCTCTTGGCGCACTAACACAGTGTAGTGTATTGTCATAACGTACATTTTTTGCACCTGAACCACAAATATAAATTGCGTAATTCTGCAGTAGTACGCCACTAAACAGTATCATGTAAGAAATTCTGTGCCTCTTAATGCGACCTGGTGCATATCACCCGTAAGCGTATAAACGCGAACCTTTCGGAGCCTCAGCACCCAGGTTATGATAGAGCGCATAAAAGCTTTAAACTCCAAGAGTTCTGCGCTAATATGACACGCAATGATGCACGTCTTACTGAACTTGCCACATTTTCAACACGAGTCTGAAGTTCCTTGACGGGATCTGCGTGAGTGAATATGTAGCTGGCTGTTTACTGTAGTGCACATTTGTACTGCATTTTACAGCGACAGCTGTACAAGGGAACTTTTTGTCAAGCTCGGCGTGGCCCCTGACGTCTTACGGAAAATCAGCAGGGCGGCGGTGTTGTTGGATCTTGGTCCAGGGTTCGAGGACGGTTGCCAATCTGAACGGAGCGGCAGTGATGTGCTTCATGCGGTTACGTAGCGTAGCGTAGCTCCTCCACTGTCGCCTGTTCGCCGCTCCCCGTGCCACTCTGATGGAGCGGCTAGCTGACCTAGGGCTGAGGGAGGTCACGCTGGCAACGCTACCAGGCCCTCTGCAACGCCCCATTCAGTGGCGCGTCGGAAGGGAACTCGTACGCTTCCTTACTGACACAGGGCTCACGCTGAGCCTGTGACTGCGCCTCTTCTTTCGCTCTTTTCGTTTTGTCTTTCTTTTTCTTCTTTTTATTTTTCCTTTTTTGTAAGCGGGAATAGCAAGTCGGCTGCTGGAGCCAGGCTAACATTTCCCCTCTTTCGTGTTTTTTTTTTGTTTTGTTTTGCAATAAACCTATATCACCCCCCCCCCCCCCGTAGCGTTTTTCATTGGTTCTTGAAGAGGACACAGTCCAAGATCACGTGCTTGATATCTGCCAACACGGCACACCTGGAGCATAGCATGGAGTCGGAGCGACCAAGTATGTGTTTAAAAAGCGGGCTGAAGGCCACATCCAGATGAAGCATGTGTATAACGGACGAAAAGTTTCCAGGCAGCCGATTGGGAAGTTTGAAGGATAACTCGGAATCCAATTCTCGCATGAGGGTACTTGATGGAACATCTTGACACCATTATTGATGGGACAGGGGCTTCACCATATCGGAAAGGTGCCTTCTTCTACGAGGGGTGTTCAAGCCAAACCGGGACTTTCTGTCTCCTGAGTGCACAAATGGCTCACGTTACTTCTTTTTCGTCATTTTCACACGCGACAGGCCTCCGCGTTCACCACGTGGTGGTCCAAAGTTTTGTGCAAAACAGAAGACACATGCTGGACAAGATGGCCGACAACGAGGTGAGCGCGCACATCGAACAGCGAATTGTCATAAGTTTCTCGTGAATGAAGGCGTAAAGTCATCTGAAATTCACAGAAGACTTCAGGCTCAGTATGGCCACGATACACTTAGCCGCACCAAAGCGTTTGAGTGGTGGAAACGGTTCCGAGACGGCCGTACATTAGTGCAGGACGATCCCGGCCAGGGCGGCTCAGAGCCCAGTGTCATGGCCACGGTTTTCTAGGACAAGACCGGCGTTGTTCATGTTGATTTTCTGCCCAGTGGTACCACCATCAATAGTGCATACTACTGCCAGGTTCTCAGGGATGTGCATAAGGCGCTGAAGCAAAAGCTGCCGGGCCTGATCACCAAAGGAGTCCTCCTCCTACAGGACAATGCACGCCCGCATACCGCGCATCTCACGACACGCACCTTACAGGAACTTGGCTGGGAGTTGCTGCCACATCACCCTTACAGTCCAGACCTCGCCCCCAGCGATTTCCATCTCTTCGGGCCACTGAAGGCGTTCCTTGGGGGCCGCCGCTTCAGCTGCGACGACGAGGTCAAGAATGCGGTCCGATCATGGCTGCTACGCGCCGCTAAGGATTTCTACGCTGCTGGCATCGAAGCCCTCGTGAAACGCTGGGACAAGTGCATTAGTGCCAGCTGGAGATTACGTTGAAAAATAAAACTAATTTATCGCCTGTAAGTTCATTTTACTTTTGCGAAAAATGAAAACTACCGGTTTGACTTGAACACCCCTCGTATATATTCTCTTTGGCGAGGATAATTGATATTGTCGATCGTGAGCCATACGCTGGTGTAGTAACAAGTAACACATATTACCACCTGCAGTTGGTATTTCGTCAACCTTTCTACTGCACGATAAAAAAGAAAAATAATAAGACGAAGAAGTAGGGAAAACCTAGCACGGAAATACGGCACTGTCAGAAGAAATTCACCTCTCTTGGTATAGCGCATTTCTCGCGCTCTGTACCGACTGTACGCTACAGTTATTAATGTAGAAAACACAGAGGGTGCGTGTATGTGACGGGGTACATAATGCGAACAAAACACCGGTATGCCTGAGGCACCCCGCGCGTTGAGGGAGCCCAGAAAGTGACAACATGAAGAAACGGCTGAGTTTCGACATCTCAACGAAAGAGTAGTTAAGTCATGCTGTGTGTGTAGTGGAGCGAGCTGTTTAGCGAAAGCGGAACGTTTTTTGAAGCTAACGCCTCCTATTCCTCGCCTACTTTATTTTTACCATACGCCATTCTATAACGAACTCATTCTCTTCGCTATGCAACAGCAGATGAAGAGCAATCCGCCCTTCCAACTTCACTTTACCGATAGAGAGAGACATTCGTCTTTACATAGCGTTGCCATCGGCATAATACAGCATGTGTGTACCTGGGAGGCAACCTTCGTTTGCCGTTCGCGGAAAGGCGACCCAAAGATAGGGCCAATCTCTTGAGCGTTCCCAACTGCTCTTTTAACGCAATTAGGGACAACCGAGACTTAACGTTATTACCAAGCTGTTCTTTTCGAGCACATCCCTATAAAGACAGCCTTTCCTCCGGTTCCTGCTCCCGACAAGTGTGTCCAAAGAGATTACCGATCGTCTGTCTGTTAGGTGGCAAACGCGCTCGCACGTAACAGGAAAAGCATCAGTGAAGTGCGTAACGGAGCCTGAAGTCCACGTGTCCCTCATACCTCCACCCTGCTTGCGGATGGAAGTGGAAGTTTGGACACGCCATGACGCGAAGTGAACATCGATACTTTTTAACGAGGCGTGGCTTTCGCCCCTTTTGGAATCACATTTCTCTTGTTTCGTACTTTGTCTCCCGCGCCCCGTTCCGCCGTCTCCCCAGACATAAAACCGATCCTGATCCCCGGATCTGCATCAGATTCTCATAAAACTTAGAGTGACTTCAACGATTTTGTCAAAAGGTTTCAAGTTATTGAAGAAATAAACATGGTCAGAGGGTGATCCTAATATCGGCAGGCGAGTAATACGCTGGCGCTTACGAGTACCGTACTAGTATGAACCGGATCCCCCTAAATATAGCAGAAAGTGAACAACAGTCCTACATAAAGCAGGTTGAGCATGGACGCGCCCGATAAAGAACCTCAGGGTGGTCGAAATTATCCGCAATGCTACACTGGGGCACGTACAGCGCATGGCGCCGCACAGACACATAGGCTGACTCACTTTGCGCGTAACTCCCAACTATTAGCTATTATTGACCATGGATGAAATGAAAAAGAACAGACTTGAGCGCCTGTAAGAAGCATTAAAGTCGGATAGTTGACCCTCACCACCACAGCTAAGAGGAGCACGGAGTGGACATAAATGTGTACTGCAGACGGCAGCATATCAACAATGCTGCACGAAATACAGTACGGTCAGGTGCTGTGCTGGTGCATTTTCGTATGAGTACTACGGATTATGCAGTGGCTTATTCTACTTTGCGATAACACCGTTGGTATGAACGCTTCGATGTTCTCATACACAGAAACCAGCCTGTTAGCCTCTCGACTTGCAATTCTTACCAATATGACAGCAGCCAAGTATACAGAAACGCGTCAACAAGCGCTCTCACATGAGCCTCATTCCCAAACCGAAACCATTCAAACGTATGCAACTCCTGCGCATGTGCCTACCCCCCCCCCCCCCACACACACACACATACATGCACATTATACAAGATAGGAAATGCACGAATCGAAAGTGATAGCTACAGCAAAGGAACGATCCGCCCGGAAACAACTATTCTTCACATGCAACGTATGAACTCGTGAAAAGCCAACGAGATTCCACTGTATCCCCGTGAACAAGAAGCCGCCGACGGCTGCAAGACGAGGAATGATGAGTGCGCTTTCAGTTGTCGGACGTCTCCGTGTTTGGCATATCTATGGGAAAATGCAGATCACGTCGTGAATGCTGCTGTGAGGATTTCTTTCTGCAGCCGACACGAGCGAAGTTTGGCTGTCATTATGGCTGTTGCACGAGGATGAAAGGACAACGTGACGTGCTCAGAGAAATCCGGCAGCAAGATCGCGAAAACTTCTGCGCGATGAAATTTTCTGGCAACTTGATACGCAACGACTCAGAGACAAGCAACGTTCAACGACGATGATCATTGCGGATGGCATCAGTTTTCTGGAATGTTCTAGCCCCTTTCAAAACAGATAGTGCATTAATTCGATGCAATCGATCGAGTAATGCATGCAGCGCCTGTCGCATATTTCTTTTCTTCTTCCATCAATGGCAGTAATGGACAAAAACGCTGAGACAGTTCCTAAAAACACACTACCCTCATTTTATGTTCCATTACATTTTAACTTGTTTACGTGTGTACGGCGTGTGTGGCATGTGTAATGCGCTGAGGCAGTGTCTGTACCTTCGGGCATAGTGTTATTGCCATGCTGTCCCACTGCTCTCACACGCGTCTCTTCTTTTCCAATTTTCCGCATGGAGCTCCCTTATTCGAATAAGTTTCCTCGAGCACTGTCGCACGATCACCTACAGCTTTGTCCCTCAAGCTGAGATTAGATCAGTACATCTCTATACCTGAAACATCGTCAACGAAATCAGCTCTGTCAGATGCTGTCAATTTCCAACCAGTGGATCATCTCACGGCATCAGGTGGGGCCAGATGAGAAACTTCCCGAGCTCCTTACGGTTGGTGTGCGACAAGAAAAGCGTGTTGCAGAATCACTCCTCCAGCTAGACACCTCACCAGCGCTTACTGTCGAGTAATCACGGGACCCTGACAACTGCGCCCACCATCTCCGCTTTCTGATTGCTCCATTGGCCGCCCATCGGCTCGCCTGGGAAGCGAGGCAATTTCCTTGCAAATCACCACCGTCGGAGTGCAAAAGGAACATAAATGAAAGACCTAGCTCCTCACTGAAGGGGTCTCCATGACATTGTGATACACAAGTGCAGGGAGAAAATGGTATAGGAAGGAAGTCACGCTGATAAGCGTCTCTCGGGTGACCTCCGGACTACTGGCGCCGAATTCCATGTACCTGCCCGTTTCCCAGCGCACACGACAGCAGATATGAGCGCTATCTACGTTATGTGAGCACTCTCTGAAGTTAGTTCGCTTGCTAGGCCCTTTGTGTTTGGGTCTTAAACCCGGTGGGGCATCGGGCGGGTTCTGGAAAGTGGGTATTTCTGTATGCCGTACTTGCGCGTATGCTGTATGCTGTATACTGTATGCCGTACTGGCACGTATACTAGCGAAGGAAGGAATAGGTGTGTCTCACAAACCCGTCTCAACAATCGGACACTATATACCGCGGCCGAAAGATCGGCCACCGAAAGAAAAAGCACAAGGCGTAGTCTATAAAATTCCATGCACCAAATGCAGAGCATCATATATCGGCGAGACAAAGAACTTCCCCGAAAGGCTACGGCAACATAAGAATGATGTACGGAAGTCGGACATCGAACGAAGCGCTCTCTCTGAACACTGTCAAGTTCGAGACCATCCTATCGACTTTCAAAACGCCTGCATCATCGACCTTGAGGGTAATCAGATCAAAAGAATGTTTGTAGAGTCCTGGCATATGCAATCCACACCTGGAAAGCTTAACTGATCTGTTGGAGCATTACCCAGCGTATACGTCAGCGGCCTCCGTCACGTGACTGAAAAACAATCCGACGAATCACGAAATTATAACCACGGCAAGAACGCTGCTGCCAACGGCCACTACAGTCACCCCTGAGGAAGGAGCCGAACTGGCTCGGAAACGTCGGGTGTCCCCGTCCTGTACCTTGGTTGGAGATTTTCGTTACTATCATAGTTCTCATCCAACCAGACACACTTGTGTCGAATATGTTCACTTTCAAATTATGTACCCTATATCGCTATCGTAAGCCGAAGCAGTACTCACGAGGTTTCGTGACTAAAAATCCCCATTTTTTTCTTTTTCTATCACATCACATCACTGACGAAGGTTCTAACACTTGAGATGGTAAGCAACGTATTACTAGAGCACAGTTAAAGATTATCAACGTACTTCACTAACGAAAGGGAGGGAGAAGAGCGCCCCCGACTTTCGGGCAGCATCATCTAGTTTGTATTTCACAAGTGCCCTCCTTGTGGTTGCTCTCACTCTCGCCCTCATGCACAAACTTGCACTTAAAGCATCTTCCGCGAAGCACGTTGTAGCTCCATTTTATGTCCACCTATATATTTATACGGAGAACGGGGCACGGGGCACTATATTCTACCCAGGACAAAAGGAGCCTCGCGTGGATTCTCCCAGACAATTACTTAAAACGCCACGGACGTGAACCAGGCGCAGCTACGGTGCTGGATACAGGAAGAGCGCAGGGGGCCCAGCCGACTCTGTGATTATAAATCGATCCGCATCAAACAGCCAGTAGTTTCAAGCGCTTTAAAGTAAGCAGCCGTAGGCCAGAGATTACGACCGCAGATCTATCACACAGTGACTAACTGTGGTGTTGTTCCAAGCGTGCTCGAAAAACGTGCACGGAAGTCGCATAAGTTGGGTGAAATGCGAAGTACGCCCAATGAATATTGGACCGATAGCCTTCCTAGTCTGCGTATGTCGTGCCAACAAGCTTCTTATGGAGGTGTTAAGGAACGAGTCTCTGGACGACAGCCGACGATATTTCGAACACGGACTGTTCCTCTGGGTGTACGACGTTGCTGGAGAACTATGAATCTTGGAGCTGGTTAGCCTTGATGGCGAGCAGCAGTCCCATCCCATCATCATTTCCGTAAAAATGATATTGGGTTAGATTGGAATTATTACTTGTAGGACTCATTTATTATTTCCAAAAGAGGTCAAATCAATCGCTGCCATAGTGGAAACGGAGAAATTTCCTCACCGTTATGGTAACGAAGCTTTTCGTATTCTCAACGGTGATGGTGATAACTCAAGCTTGCTTTCCAACTCAGACTCTGCACCATTCCAACAGTATTCAACACCTTTTCGTGGATGAATTTCATCGCAGGAAGGTGCGTTAACGACTGATGATGATTATGAAATAAAAAGAAGAAGAAGAACGGGGCCGTATGCCGCGACAAGGTCAGCCCTTGCAAGAGATAACAGTATTGCAAATAAATAAATCAGTAAAGTTGACGACTGTTGAAACGAAGATTGATGTAGTTCTCCAGCCGACATGAGAGCCACGGGCGGTTCCTTGCGTCGATCGTTCCATTTTTGTATCTCTGAGGATGTTTATGAACTCCTGCATTAAGAAACAGAGATGGACGTTTGGGGAAAACTTCGTGAAGAATTTCGGAATTCCGAAAAGAAGTTCGGGAAATTGCTCAGAAAGACCCGTTTATGTACAATTCATTCAGTGCGAGTTCCGTTGTCTTTCACTTGAACTTTCACACACACACACACACACATAAATGGGATGACGATGTGGTGGATCACTCACCGCCGTTATGGCGGTACACTGCCCCATTGCGCTTGTGGAAGGGATGAGGAAGTCGTGATGATGGAAAGGTAGAAACTTAAATTATAGTGTTTGCATTGTATAGTGTACAGGCAGGGGGCTAGTGCGTTTGGTGATTAGCACATCCATATATGTATAGTGTGCTAAAGGAAGCTTGCTGAGGCATACCGATCGATATAAAAAAAGCGAATTTCACACAAGTTAGACTCAAACAAGAGCGCGAGGAGGAGTAAAAACCAGGTGTGGCTCTTTTTCTTTTTTTGTTTCTAAGCCAAAGTGTGAAGGGGCAAATTGTGAAGCGAAAACTGTATTCTATAGCAAAGCCACTCAAAAGCTGTATATATATATAGAGCCATATGTAAGGGCTACTGAAATTCTCGGTTCCTGAAATCACAGCACACCCCTAAACGTCCGTATGAAGAGCTCTTCCAACGGCGCCATAGTCATGCCGGCTCCTCAGCCGTGTTGCCCCACCATCCCTGACAACACAAATCTCTTGACTTCGATATGTGTGCGAGCAAATGTGGGACTGAGCAACTATACTTATACAGCGAGCAAATACATATATGAACTTATCATTCCTAATCGAAAAGCAACGACTGCGAAGTGCTGTCCGTTATGGAGCACCGAGGTAGGTGCACATCAACTGAATGGATGCCAGTCTCTACAGGGGAGACAACGGCAACGGAGAGAGAAAGACAAAAAATCAACGTTAAACAGAAGTGAATGATCATTGCTTGCACAACTCATACGCAGAGGGGAAACATAATTCACTCCGGCTGTAGCGCGCAAACAGAAACAGGGGGAATCAATAGCGGGCCCTTTGTTTACCTAGAAATATGAACAATCCGTAGAAGCCTTAAAAGCCCTCTACAGAGAGATGAAATGAATTTGCGACGCACTACGGAAATAGTTCATCCGGTGGCTGTAGACGCCCTCACTCGGCGTGATACATCGTCCGATGTGCAGATGTGTCGGATGATGATGATGATGATGATGATGATGATGATGATGATGATGATGAAAGAGAAAAGAACAAAATATGGACGGAAGCCGGGCTGAAAGATGGTGAAGCGGGAAATTGGGTTTACATTCGGTGAACTCTGAACAGTAGACCCGTTTTTGTTGTTGCTTTCTGGTTGCACAGAAACATTGCGCGCTCGGCAACATTTGGGATGAAAGGCAAAATCAATATGCAAAATACTGGCTGGGCCCGTTTCTCCACATTTTCACCATAGCTCTAACGTTTGTCTTTGTTCCCAGAGTGAGAAGTCCGACATGTTCGCCACGTGCCGTGGGTCGTCAAGCGAGTGTTGACATGGAGCGTTAACGTAGCCCAGTAGACGCAAAAAGGTCGATTTTGTTTGAGGGCACTACACTTCTGTTTCTGAATAGTGACATCTGCGAGTTATATAATGCGTAGATTACGAAGACGTGTCTCGCAAAAGACTGGCTGCCAAAACTGAACTGCTCGTCATTTAGACTGTTTAACTCCGACCGTGACTCTCTTAAGCTAAATGTCCTTCTGGAACAAGATTCAGTAATACTGCCTGCCACATGCAAAATGTGGAAACGGGGAACTCTGTGGTTTGTCAACATGCTAAGCATATGTGCTGCGGATACACTTGACTGCCGTACGAGTGACGTAGCAAGTAAAAGATAACAGATACGACAACTCAGATCTTCGTACCATTCTCAAGATTCGAAAAGAAAAAAGGTCACTTCACGCTTTGGCGCAGTGCCAAACGCGTACGAAATGCAATAGCATTGCTGTCAGACGAAGGGCGGTCCCCATACGCTGTGACTGTGGGTGATTTGCCTGCCGTGCAGCGGCCAACCAGACCATAGGTTACCATGGGCATCGCGCAGAAATATGGGCTTCGCCTAAAACCGCGTTCTGAACGTCTGGCTCAGTGTAATGGCGTTGGGTAAAAGCGTGCGCCCGTTGCTGGTTGCCAAAGGCCGTGCTGAAGACTGGGAGGTGGTGAGTTCGAATCCTGCCCCCAGCTGTGCAGTCTGAGATTTTCCCTGAGTTTTCTGGCAGACTTTCCAGACGAACGTTAGCACAGTTATCCCCGAAGTCGGCCAAGAACGCATAACAACCACCCAGTCCCCATCCGTTCCTGCTGGTCCCTCAATCAATCAATCAATCAAATATAACAAACACACAAAGTCAAATGTGGGACTGCGAGGGCAGGAAGCTGTTTGCCGCTCATAGCTACACGGAATCAAAAAGAAGTATATATACGCATTAGGAAGCTTTCCCTTTTAGCACATCACAAGCGTTCTACGAAAAAGGAAGGAGTCAAACCAAAGATCAGCAACGTGATGTCAGCCACATCAAAGGAATCAAGTGCTTGGCTTATCATGTTTTCGCCAACCGTTATCGTAAAGCTCTTCCAATGTCGAAAATCTCCCCTACTGAGCCAGGACGCCCGCCGAAATGTTTCTTATCAGCTGAGGGGCGCGATAAGGAAACAAACAAGTCGGAGAGTGCGTATCGCCAGAGTGGGGGGACCATCTCCGATAAAAAAAAATATAAAAAAAACGCTGCAGTTAGCGTTGGAAATCACACGCGGGAAGGGACACGGGCCTGATTGTAATAACACTGAAAAGGGAAAAAATAAGGAAGACTCGTAACAGCAGCCACGTCCACCCATCCTATCAACTTTTCATCCTGTTAGTTGTTGGCATTTACTCCAGTTAGGCGGCCGGCGAAGTCTCTCCCTCCACCTGTATTACTTAAAGTCGAAAAGAAAACGAATTTACAAACCGATTGGTCGAAAAAGAGGAAACAGGAACGGCGACAGCAAAATCTTCCCCAAATCGGAACACATCCTGTGTGCTCGTACTCTTAGTATAGCAATAAATCTTTCCGGATCCTTTGGCGCTTCGTCAGGAGTCCCCTTGTGACGCGGAGAGATGTACGAGCGGCGAACTAAGCAGGAAGCAAATCGACCGCACCACGTGTGAAAGTTACCACTGAACGTGTTACGTGTATGTATATCATGTTGTTTTGCACGTTCGAGAGAAGCACACACGGCGACGGAATCATGTTGGTGTTTCAAAATACTACTGCACTGTGAGAAAAAATTATACCTCTTGGGGTATAAACGCTATATCGTCCTCAACGTGTACTATCTTTATACCTCCCTGAAGGTATATAATTTGTACCTCAGGGTATAAATATATACCACCTACAGGGTATATTTTGAAGACCTTCCGGAAAACGGTAATATCTTATTTATTTGAGCGTCATATCCGAGTGGTGGTTTCCGAGCTCAGCTTGGCAAAAAAAAAAAAAAGTATATACTATAATATATGTATATATATATATATACGTATATATATATATATTCTCGAAGGTCTTGAAGATTCAGACGGCGGCGTATTAATACACAGAAGAAATAAGTTCGCACAGAGCACCACCAAAGGAAGATTTTTAGATGACTTCATTTAATTCATTTTGAAATTACATAGAGACGACGTTTCGAACAGTGGACCTTTCTTTTTCACTTGAAAAAGAAAGGTCCACCGTTCGAAACGTCGTGTTTCTTCTGTATATATACAGGGTGTTCAAAATTAAGCTCTCACGAGCGCTACGCAAACACAGCGATGACAGGAAACCGGATGATAACTTTACGCTACTTGTGTAAGAAACAGGTGCTACAGGTGCTGCTATTTATGCAGCACCTGTTTCTTACTCAAGGAACAGAAAAAGTAGCACCAGTTTTCTTTTGTTCGCCTATTTATAAAGTGCTTAATGTTGAACACCCTGTATATATATATATATATATATATAGGAAGGTTACGACTTGTGTAATGCAAAATTCAGCGTTAGCTGTGCGTCTGGTGAGATGAGGCCGGATGAGTGTGTAGACACATTTATTTAAGCATGATGAGTATTGATTTGTGGTCGCTGAAATGGTTGGCGAGGTGAGTGCTGTCCTGAACGATGGGACTGTTCTGGAACACCAGGTCTACGCATGAGCCATGTCTAGTTGTGCGTCCGATGTCGGTGCGCAGCGTAAGGTCCAGCTGTTTGCGCCCCCTAACTCTCTCTCTCTCTCGGCGTTTGGCTTAAGCAGCGGCCACTTGTTCGGACGTTTTCATAGTCTTGGGGCGACCCATCCTAGTGGTGGCAGGAGCCCCGCACACAGGGTTTTAAAGAGGCGAATGGGTTCTCGCGCTTTCGGGGTCTTATCGCGTACGCTTTCCCCTATATACTAAAAATCTGGTGATACTACCGATAGCGGTTGTAAACTGGTGGGATTCTCCTCCTTACTCCCAGCTCTGAGCGCACACGCGATAAGAGTTTTGTGCGGACATGCGGATGCCGACGACTCCGACGCGATCTCGGGAAGGTCTCCACTATACAGCTGACACTGTAAAAACAACAACAACAACAACAACAAAAGAAGAACAAAAGCAACGAGGACGAAACATAAGAAGATACCTGGACACGTTTGCACAAAAACTTACATCAAACTCACAAAGCGTGGATAGGCTGCCAAATATCGCTACCGAACTTCATTAGAATGCTACTGTATTAACGACCGTGTTTTCGAATTAAGTTACTGTTTAACTGAGATGATATCGTCTCCGCTACATTAATGCGAGTCCACACGTTACAAAGGTAAAGGTAGACAAAACGCTGAGGGAAACGTAATAGGGAAGTACATCATTATACCCTCAGCTGCCGTGGAAGATACAGCCTCAGTGATCCATACCTTCCACATGATTTAAAAGGGGTATAAGCTGTGCTAACGAGGTATAAATGTGGTACTTTAGCCGTGGTTTATGCCTTTTTTATACCTTTTATATACCTTTTCTTTTAACGGTGTAGATGCAGATGAAAATGACCGGAGCGTTGAGACACAGCAGGACAACGTAGAACCTCTGCATTAAACATACCCCCCACCCCCCGTGCCAATTCTCCACTTATACACACAAGTTGCAATGGGTGAAGTAAACAAGTATATAGGTAAACAAGTTACTTCGGTTACTGGTAAACTGGTGCTGTGGAAAGGGAGACATTGATATTAGCAGCGGTCCGCGCACGCACATTTCTGTGGAAGGCACATGCAGCGCAATTCACAGTATGTCCATCTGGAACTGTTCCCTATAGGTTGTTCAGCATTCTGGTCAGAAACCACCGTCGCTATAGCAACGACGCTGTTTCATAAACAGTAACGGACACTATATACCTGTAAAATATCAAGCCGCTGAACTATCAGGACTTCTTTGTGGCATGTCCATCACGTTTGGTTGTAGCACTTCCATCACTGTCTTTAAAGTTTATCGATATCCATGTCAAATATACGGCCAACGAAGTTTGAGAAACGCGATGGGAACAACAACAACAACAAATAGATCATGACTATGGCCTGGGGTGATTCACCGCTGCAGAGCAGTACACTGCCCCGTTACACGCGAAACATGATGAAACAGAAACGCAGATACCCACCGCAGTGTCAGCATCAACAATGGTGACGTTTGGGAGTCCGATTTTTTGTCTTCCGGGATTCGCTCACACGAATGTGAGATATGAAAATGAAACGCGATGGGAGATACCTGCAGCTCTTACGTTTTTCATGTATTCGATATTTTTTTTATCCTGTATTTCTAAAAACTGCCAGAAAGCGTCCTGCAATTATTCTGCACCCCCACCACAATAATCCCCTGTGTGATACACAAAGCACTTTTGTATTCAGGGGCAAAATTGGAAAACAAATAGTATAGTATTGAACCGTAGGAGATACGAGTTCCCGAAGCTTTCCATATTCAAATAAATCAATACAGCATGCAGTCGAGTTGTTAAATGGACCTCGTACCATAAGCTGCTTATAAGTCATTTATAAAGCAAATATCGAGCAAGTCATTCCCCTCTCCACACAATGTAATCAATATGGGGAAGGATGCGACAGGTGTTCATCTCAATGATTGCCGTGCAGAGCCCGAGCTATTACTCAAATAGCCTCAATCAATAAAGCTGTCATGTGTAATTACGCAGAAGAAAGAAAATGAAGATAAGAATAATTTGCACATGACATCGTCGTGCATGTCGTATGATTTATGGGACACAATGAGAGAGTATATATTATTTTTCCAACATGCACCAAGCAACATAGCATGGTGCTAAAGGTAACACGAAAGGAAATGCAAAAAGAAAAAAAAAGCATGGAACTAATGTGGTACTATTTAAACCGAAGAATAAGAAAGTTGTTTGACTTCAAATGTTCAAATTAGAAACGATGTCATTGAGATGCATAGCGCGGTTAGGACTCTAGGTGTGTATTTTGCAGTCCAGGTTATAGCATATCGAACAAGTGAGACTAAAAATATTAAGGGTTATTGGTGCATTACATAGATGTAGATACTTACTCACTCCAGGAATCATTAGAATAATATATATAACGCTTTAGTTGGGGCATAGGGAGTGGACAGTTCGTCATACCACAAAAGGTCTCTTTAGGATTCAAACCACAAAAGGTCTCTAAGGCCTCAAAAGGAATATTTATATCTGGAAACTATATAACTACAGGTTGTCTAGGACGTATCGCGCAGCAATTAAAACAAATGGCAAAGCATTTTGTCGTTATTACAGCTTTCATACCCAAAGCACTATTATCGTCTTCGTCTTGACTGCGGCTGGGCTATTCCCCGATCCCGAACGAATTACGACAAACAAATGTTAGGATTTACTGTGACTGCGCATCTTAATTCAACTCAAGATGTCGGTATTGACGTTGTTTATAGTGAGAAGGATAAGATTGCTTATTATTTTTTTAGTGTTCTTTAATCTTTTTATTATTATTGGCTAGTGTGAGTTGCATACCGCTTATATTGATGTGGTCACCAGGTGCTCTCCGCTGCTGCTCTCCCGAATGGGAGATGAGCCTCGTCAAGTGCTATCCTGCGGCTTTTTACTCACTTCCATTTCACACTTTTGTGAATATATTATTATTATTATTAAATGAAATACACAATACATGGCTCGTTACGGAAACGTTACGCAAAAGAGAGACATGTCTCGAAAAATTTTGCATAGGCGCCACTCACAGTTTGGTGATACCAGAGTCTGTCGTCCTGGCACAAAGCGTAGTGCAGACTTTTTGCATCGACTATTGGTCTCGTTCAGAGAACTGTTGCGTTTCACCGCGGGATTTTCTAATGGTGAGGAACATAGTCTCGGTAGGCGATAATATTGGCACGTGTACACTAGCTGCGACATGCTGAGCGTCGCAGAGAGAATGTCGCATAGAATAATGTTGCTACGCTAAACGATGCACGCCAAGGCGATGCATGCCAAGGCGTTATAGGTAGAGGTTACATTGTGGATGGGTGCAGCGGCACGGGACGGCGGGATGAGAACGTATGAGATCTATCACACCCAGGGGAAGCAAAGTTGCGCAATAAATTACAGTTACACGTTACACAATTCAGTTAGTGAGTTGATCGAGCAGTTGTCTGATCACGATCCATGTGGACTTCTGACGCATACATCGCTTCTTTCACGTTGCTGTGGCAACGGCAGGATTATTGGCGAGGTAACCCCATCTGCCGACGTGCCCAGCATACCGTGTGTATTGCGCGGGCATATTACACGAAGCTCTCCCAAAGAAAGCGTGTGAGAAACGTACGCATCTAACCCTCTGACTGGTTTCGCGGGTGTACCCCAACAGGATGGACTAGAAAGCTCACCGTAACCCCAATCACGGAAACTCGAGTAATTAGCTACCTTTTCCTCCCGTGCCCTCTCCCGTAGCTTGTGCGAATACTGTAAAACCATTTATTTTCGCGAGCCCATAATTTTCGCGAATTTCGCGAATCGAAACTGGGTCACAGTTTTGAAGGCAGTTCCTTCTCACCGCAGTGTCAGCTTCAACAACGGGGACGTTTGGGAATCCGATTTTTGTCTTCCGGGACATTAGGGAACTCGCGAAATTGAGGGGCCGCGAAAATAAAGGGTTTTACAGTATTACACTGGGCAGACTTGAAGCCAGTTGAGCAGCACTATAATACGAACGTTTATGGGCTCTCCGGCGGCGACGTCTGAGTTACAGGCACGCAGCCATGGAGCAATGCAGCTAAAATTTACCGATGTTTGAAAAATTTCGAATGTTCAGCTCTAGCCTGCTTACTCTTACTGTGGATCCTGTGTGAAAGGTTCGCATTCTTTATGCTAGGTTCAAATTCGAAATGTGATCTATGAGTTAATAATATTGAGTTAATAATAATGAGTTAATAACGTAAGCTCCAATCCTGACCAGTTTGAAACAGCAGAATGACCATTGGCGAATTCGCGTGGTCATTTCCTGACAGATTTTTTGCCAGATTCCGAGCAACTACGTTCGCTTGGTCAAATTGTAGCAATCACGTGTGTTCTCGTGGCACTTTCCGAGCGCCAGAAATTTGCCAGATAGCACTTTTTTCGTCCGGCCTCTAAGCGCCCGGGTAGCGTGTTGCCGGACTATATCCGGTGCCGTAACATCCGCATCGCGAGGGTGGCGAGGACCATCACTGGCCCGTATATGAAGTTCACATGGGTTACCAGACGACGGAACCCGAAGGCGAGCGACCGCGATGCCCCAAGCGTCATCCGAGCGACTAAGACCGCTAGATTCCTGGCACTCACGTCCGGGTGGCAACGGTCACGTGATCCAGCGCGGGCGCCGACCTAGCAATTTCCGAGTGCTCCACTCTCAGAAAACAAAAGTACAATTTTCTACACATCATGGTAGAGCTGTATTGCAACCACATTTCTACTCAAACCAATTTTACCTTTTGGGTATAACTTCAGAGTAGAAACAAACTACAGAGTAGAAACCGTCGTTCTACCAGCTTGGGTAGGAAATTCTACCCTTTTTTTCTTAGAGCAAATGTGAGAGCAAGGGAGAGGGACGCCGCTGCTTTTACCCGCGAAGAAGAGGGCATACGTGGATTGGCCCGAAATGGTAGTAGTACTGTGCTTCTACCAGCTTGGCAGGAAATTCTTCTTTCTTTTTTCTTCTTCTTAGAATGTAGGCAGTGTTGCCATGAAGTGACCACCCAAATTCGTCATCGTAATTCGCTTACACGAACCACTGATAGCACTACTTCTCGCCGCCTGTTTTCGTTAGTGTTATTAAATACTTCAAGTGTGAGTCACAGACGTCGGAGTTCCCCTCATGCAACCAACGAAGATGTCATGCGATACTTAGGGTACAAAAACTAATGGGAAAGGTAGTGTCCGCTCTGCAGATAAAATACCATTTGGAGAGGAATATTACTTCACAGAAGTAAAAGACAACCTAAGACATACCACACATTTCGGTGTTAATTTCGTTACGGAGAATTCGAGTGGCCGATTTGCAGCGTGCTTTCCAATCCGCTCTGACGCAACAAAATCTCTCACGGAGGGATCGAAATCGAATACCCTAAGACCGAAGTCGACGAACCTAAGCATAATATAACTAACCTCAAGGGATCACCCTGAATACGCTTTAAATACGTGTGCATCCACCGTGGTCACTGCTCGCAGCCTTGTAAAGTTTGACCCACTTTCAGCCGTTTGACGGTGGCTGGAAATTGGCGGTGGCTTCAGACTTTCAGTACACGTTGTGCGTTGCATCATGCACCAGTAGCCATCTTCTAGCCCGGCCTATTCACAATACCGCTAAGCTTATCTGTGCTGGCTACACTGCGCACAGCGTGCTGTCGCCCGTGCGCTGCATTGACCTCTGCCTGCACTGCTACTTTCAGAGTGAGCTACAAACCTGACCGATTGTTTTGCGTATGGGAACAAAGCACATAAAAGCAACCGAGGCGTGACACATCGCACAATGAAATATCGGAACTCCAATCTACGTTGCAGATCTTCCCATTATATACGAACATTATTGAAGACAGGATGCAATAATAGAAAAGCTAATTTCCTTGTGTTAACACCGCCCGGGAACAAAATGCGCCCAACGCGCGACTTTTCCCGAACAGGTAAAAGAGACAGAAGATGCGGATGCTGTGCAACTAGCTGCACACATTATCAAGAATTTGTTCGCCCAACTCAGCGTCTTGATACCAGAACATATTGCTGACTCGTGATCTATATGTGATTTTCAACGGAGGCATAAAACGACACATAGGCAAAGGAGCCGAGACGAGCTCCATCAAGGGACAAACACAATGCATAGAGCCTCCAAGTGCCAATGTCAACGAGTCACTCACGAAAACGCCAATGAGTGCCAGCGCCAGGGGTTGAACCAGGACCGTCAAGACTACCAGTCAGAGATGCTACATTCACACCACATTGACATGACCTTCTCGTGAATTGGGGAGGCCGATAACTTGACGTTCCCTAATTCACGAGAAGGTCATGCCAATGTGGTGTAGAGGCAGCATCCCTGACTGGTCGTCAAGAGGGTCCGGGTTCAACCCCTGGCACTGACACGTATTGGCTGTTTCGTGAAGTACTTGTTGGATCAAATGACACACGTTGTGTAATACACGTCTTCTGGAGCAGACGTTCCGTTTCAGTGCTCTTCAGCGACGTGTCCGTTCGCTGCTGTTCTGTGCAAATGATGTCGAAACACGCCCTCACCAAGAAAGCATACTTTTGCACACACTTCTGTGTCCCTCCTCTTTAATAGCTCACAGCTCGAATGATAAACACGAGACCCTACAGAACGTCTTTTATCATGCACCACTTTCCCATTATCTTACTTCTAGCATTAAGAATATGTCGCGAACACAACCTGAACGACAAAAGCAGCACCTACCATAATAGCAACCACCACAGCTCGACCCTTTCTCCCATGTTCTCTCCCGTTCACCTCGCGGTTTCCCTACAAACATAATACAGGTGAGAAACAATTTTCCCGTGTTGTCCCATCGAACGAGGCCTTCCACACAAAGGAAGGGGGAGCCCTATTTGGCGGAAGGATCCCGCGCGTCCCTTCTTCCAAGCAACGCAAAAGAGCTTGTAATCCCCATTGTCCCCAAAATAACCTGCGGGCACGAGGCTTTCTGTGAGCTCCCGTTTAAATCGTTGTCGAGCCATAGCGGACCGTCTCCCTCCTCATCTGCCAGAAGCCTCCCAATCCAAAAAGCCTCAATGAAGAGAATAAAGGGAGTGTGATCATTTCACAGGAGGAGAACGGGCTTGACGTTTGATGCTGCTCTTCAAAATAGTGGCTCGCGGTGTTGCACCCCAGATCCAAATGAGGTAGGAGGAGTGAAACGCAGTGCTATCCACTGGCTGTTTGGTTACAAAAAAAGAATATCAATCTGTTTCCACTGCATTAAAAGATTAAAGAACTGATAACGTTGGTAGTTGGTGGTTCTGGTATCCAGACATATTGAAAACACGAGTCTTATAACCGTCGGCAGTGGCGTAACCATAAAAATATTCCGGGGGGCGTCCCATGCAAACTTTGCATGGGGGAGGACGATTTGCCCTCATTTCCTTCTCCCAAATGCACTACTAAAGGTACGATCTCGAGGGGGAGGGTTAACCCCCCACCCCTTGCTATGCCACCGTAACAGAGCTCTTTGGACCTCTGTTGCTGAGCGAAGACGCAACCTCGGCAGTGGAGAGAGAGAGAAAAAGTAAAAGACGAAAGGAAACCTATGAAAGCCGGGTAAGTAACTTTATTCTTCCTAATCTAATCTAAGCCTAAGTGCCGCCCGCCCACCACAACAGCAATAACGAATAAGTGAAAATCAAATAACTCAGGAAAAAAGTGCTGGCGCCAATTTGTAGCCTGTCCTCGGCTAATTCTCGTTGTTTACAAACGTATAAGCCTTTCTGTGAATGATGTTCTGGCAATGAAACTCCCCATTTATCATCTTAAAATCAGGTTGTCGATGTTTCAAGCATGGAACAGCAAGTTTCCTCGCCTTTTGTTGGAGGGGGCGCTGCTAAGCACCATTCCCATCGTTGCAGCATGGGGGTGACTTACACGCGCCATTTTTGTAACTGCGCTCAAGTGGTCGCTTGTGGCAAAATCACAATCTTCCCTGGTCATACGTCATAGGCAAGGTCATTTTGAGGTCATGTGACCTTGTTGTTATGTCGTTTTAGCGCTTACCGACATGTTCCCGTCGGCATAAGACCCACGGATGTAAATAACGGACAAAGTAATTACCGATGTTGAAAGAAGTTCAAAACGGCGCCGAGAAACAGCAAACGCGTTCTTCACAAATGGTTTGGCCACACATCATAGGTCTTTATGGTCACTTGTACGTTGACGTTCACCTGTCCGGAATGTATTGCGTTCGCCTGCAACGCTATATCGTCTATGATCCGATATGTGGCGGGGCATCTCTGTGGTTCACAGACCTTAGAGGCGTTTTCCTGAATCCGTCCGTGAATAAAAGACGTTAAAAAACATACCGTTCGAGCATAATTGTATCTGAAATTTTCACAGTCTGAGAGATCCAAGTTGAAACATAATTTTGTCATCCCCGCACCACCCCTTCAGTCACCTCTTTCACGAAGAAGTACTCAAATTTCGGAATTTGCGGAACCTTTAACTTTCCCTAATTGCTGGGGAGCAGTATTTCACAGTCGGAGTTTCCCAAGGCAGCACAGAGCTCCATTTTCATAAACAGTTCAGCTTACAAAGCAAGGCAGTACGCATTAAAGTAACGAATCACAAAGCAATTGCACATCTGGAACACTTGATCACGTATGACATTTATAGTCGATGAAAGTTGATTCAGTTGGAAGTGCAGCGTAGTCCATATTACCAAAATACGCTCAAGCAGTATTTTTACGATCGAAAGTAATTATTCTGAGACTCGAATGTTCACATAAATTGGCGAACACAACACAAGCCACGAGCTGCCTAAGGAACACGAAAGATCGAGATATGTCAATTGTTGAAAAAGCCAGACAGTGCGAACATGATGGAAATAAGCATTCTGAGAGGTGTGGGGCGGATTCCCGCAGATGGCTGACTTTTTCGACGACTGCATTGTCTCGTTCAGTACTTTTATTTTGACACACAATAATCACCCGCTCCGATGCACCGTGTAAACACGGCCGCGTGCCAGCAAGAGTTTCCACTGAAGGTCCGTTTGGACGACATAGTTTACACAGATAGAATACAGAGCAAACGCTAACTTAATTTGCCCCTTTCGCTTTTTCGGATCCATCTACGACGGGCTGGAAGGAGGCGATAGTCGGCGAGAAACCAGAGCGAGGCCACGCATTTCTTTAAAACGCAGCCGACGGAAAAATCGAGCTACAAAATTTTACTGGGAAAGACGAGGAGCATCTTCGCTGCAATCCAGAACGACGCATTCTGTAGAGTTTATAAGCGTATTAGGACAAATACGTACGTCGTCCTCTGCCGAAAAGATACAGGGGCATGGGATTATTCTGCTTAGTAGCCCGCGCAAGTGAATTCGCTCCTGCGTGTGAAATTTAATGAAGAGCCGCCGATAGGAAGAGCGGAAATAAGCTGAGAGGAGGGCTCGTCCCGTTAGCCTTATTTCCAGCGTGCCATCGCTTCCGGCCACACGAAGGGTGGAAAAAATAAAATGGCAAATTTATCGGTGACTCATACAGTCGGTTACAATGCTGGGTGCCACGCGTCCTGCTCGATGCGGTAATGTATTACATCGATCGCTGTGCGACAGTTCGCGCCGGGGTTATATCAAGAATGACGACCCGGGGAAACCTTGTGGGGTGGAGGAGGAAGACGGTTCTGCGAAAGCTAATATTACGGCATCGTTGGGGCCGGTGGGACGCTCCCGCGATCGATGGTTTAAATTAATTTTTGTTCGGACACTGCGGAGTTGGGAGCGATGAAATGACACACACACACACACACAAAAGGAACCCTTTCACGGTTATGTGGCGCTGGGTTGCTTTCGGGATTTTGTGTGACGCGTAAGTCCTTGGGACTCACAGATTGAAAATAAATCGTGCGAAAGGAAATGTGTTCAATATTGGGTGTCACCGTATCCACTGGGAGGTCGTTAGATGCTATGCCGCATAACTGCATCATCTGTGCGTATGACTCTATATACACGCACGTCTGTATGACGTTGATGTTTATTTTTCGATTTTTGTTTTGCGTTTTGATCTGCAATGTTACGTCCTAATCGCTGCTGTCAATGTGATGACACCCCTGAAATTCAGATTTTGTGTGTCATTCAAAATAACAGCTGAAGTCCCACAGAACGTCCTGACCTATGCACATAGAAGGGTAGAAAATCCAGCGAACCGGTAAGGATATATAAAATGAAGTGCATCAGGACGAGAGATGCCAATATCTCGATATTTCTTCTTCTGGGTGCATGCAAATAATTACTGAAATTGCACAATGCACCATATTTATGGTAGAATAACGTCTCTAAGAGATGTAACTCCGCTTGCACTTTCTCTCTCGCTCTTTTTTTTCGCTTTCGAGCAACGTGCATATGAACGTCCGTACCACTCAGGCACAGTGCATTTGTTATCCCCTTGCAACCGTCGCAAAAGCCGTTCGTCTCATCCTTCGAGAGCCCTAAGGTACGACCTTCAGGTGAATTAATCACTTCCACGGTTAGGTACAGCCAAGCGTAGGACAGAACTCGACATCATCCACAACCCACACATACAAACAACCAGATTAAGCCACGTGTCACGCTTTCTTATTACTCTCTTTCACGTCTTCTAATCCCTTGCATGACAAAATGGCACCTGCTACGTGCTGCATGTGTCTCCGGCACAATTCCACAACGTGACAGATGACAAGGCCTTGACTACCTGCACTGCCTACTTCGTGTTTTCAGCCGCAGAGCTGCCATATTCGCAGTAATTTGCTATAGAAAATTATCTATTATGGTTCAACTTTGTTGATGTCACTAGCAAGTAGAACGTATTACAAGGGATCACCACAGGGGGCTCAAAATATTTGGGGTCGCGCTAAAGAAATCTGTATTAATGTGCGAGGTGTTGGTTGCTCCCAGATTTACCAAACCAAATCCAGCTCCAATGGATAATTTAAAAAGCGATGAACCGGTGAGGTTATTCTGTATGACACTTCACCCAGAGAACGGGGCAATAGCCCCCGGTAACCTTGCTGGTACGCATTTCGATCCCGAGCATGTTAGTGTGCAATGCCGTCATGCAGTGTGTGTCAGAGATGAACAAAGTGATAAAAGGAACCGAACCTAATGTCAAGGTAACGTCAAGAAATATGAATCATTCTGAGAAAATTGGAACATTTGTTGTGAAAGCGTCAAAATGTTGTCACAATTGCAACCTCTGTCTGCGTTGAACAAAACAACATACGTGTATCCTGTGACCGTCATCCATTTTCCGTGCAACGCATATGACTATTATAGCGGTACTTGGCGACCCATCATAAGATGGCGCCCGCCAAGGATGTGTGTGCGAACTGCGAAGTGCTCCCGTAGATTCTACAACAAACAGCTTTCTCTGCAATGCGTTGGTGGATGCAGTGGTAAATATCACTGCACATGTATCGGCGTTGGCACTGTGGAATATTAAACATTCATGGTTGGTGGCTCTACCTCCTGCAGGTGCTACAATTCTACGCGACTAATCGGGACGCCTTTAACCCTTGCTGCGAATGCGAAGCCTAACAGTCAGGCTGCCGAATTTACACGCGTTACCCTGTGTCCCATAGATGAAGAACTTCCCCCGGCGTTCGCGAAAGCCTTCTCCAGACTATTGGAAACATTCGATTGTCTTTCTTTGGAAGTTCAGCGTCTACGAGAAGATAATAAGCAGCTGCGCCAGGACCTAGCTATTCTTGTACAGGCTGCTTCATGTGATTTTTCAGCCCTAAAGTCGTATGCAAATGTAGCCGGCCACTTTCCACAGCTACAAACGCACATATCTACTGTGAAGAGCGCACCCAATGAGAAAGCCGCTGACAGAGTAATTCCAGGCGGTTCAAATAGAGTGAACTCATCTCGCCAAGTTCGGGGACGGAACCCGGCCTCGACCGGTAAGGCTAAAGATTGCTCCATATCCTCTGTTCCTCGGCATCAGAATGACAAGAAGGCATTATTTGTGTCAAGGCTGGCTCCCGAAACCGCTGTGGATGATATCAAAGCTTTGCTTCCGGAAGATTTACGTGGTTGTGATTTTACGCGCTTGAAATCGAAGACGGAACACTCTACGTTCCGTCTCTCAACTTGAGCGTTTCTGTAAACCAGTTCCACCTTATCGATGATGAAAATCTGTGGCCAGAAGGAAGGATTCCACGAATTTCGTGGCAGACTCAACGACAGCCTTATTCTTCATGATGACTCTTCCGGTGATCATACATCAATGAACGGCGACACTGGAATTAAAAAAAAAACTGACTTCCGGAACCACTGAATCCAGTCCCTTGGTCTTCTATTATCAGAATACCCGCGGTCTGCGTAGAAAAGCGAAATGAATTTCCTGACGGCTTAATCCCATGTACCGCTGATATCTTATGTCTAACGGAAACGTAATTGCATCGAGATACTTCCAGCACAGATTACTTCATTGAAAACTTGAGTGTTTATAGAAGTGACAGAAATTATACGGAAACCTGCAGGTGCGGTGGAGGTGTCTTAATCGCTGTTAATAACGCTATCCCCAGCCGTCGTCGCGCTGACCTTGAGATGTACCAGGAAAGCGTCTTGGCTGAGCTCAAACTGCAGCATCAGAGAAGCGTTCTCATTGGAAATTATTATTTTCGTCCTCGTCATCATTGTGAGCACTTGACTCAAACACTAAAATGGTTAGGAGCAAACCTCCCCTCTGAAACACATGATGTGCTCATCTTCGGTGACTTTAATATTGACTTAATTAACTGATTAACTGGTTAATTGACTTGGTCTACCGGCCACTCTACTGGCTCAGAGGGCCTGCGTATTTTGAAGCTCTGTCACCCTTCCTGGCATTCACGGGACTCAGGTGTTGCTTCTAATTACAGACCTATATATGCTTGCTACTGTCATTTTCCCTCTCTCTTCCCTTCTCCCTTCTCTTTTTTTACATTGCATTAAACATACCCCCCTCCCAGTCATTTTCAAAAGTGTTTGAAAAAGTGTTGCACAAATATCTTTTGTCACATGTTAGCAGATTTATATATGAATCTCAGCATGGTTTTTTGCCCCAGCGATCAGTGGAGACCAATTTGGTAGCCTTTCTTGATTGTGTGGCCCCTCATTTGCACAAGAAGGGTCAAGTTGATAGTGTGTCAACCATTCCCTCCTTCTGCGTAAACTTGAGCGCCATGGCCTCAGTTGTGATTTTGTTTAATGGTTCGCAAGCTATTTAGACGGGAGGCGAAACACAGTGAAGGGTGGCAGCGCCTTTTCTCACAATTATGCGGCTATCTACGGTGCGGCGTGCACCAAGGCTCAAGTCTGGGGCATTTTTGTTGTTTATCATTTTTATTAACGGTATTGATTGCGTCATCGATTGCTGTAATCTTCTTAAGTTTACTGAGGATTTGAAATTATTCCTTGCTATTTCTACCATGTCTGATTGTCTATCTCTCCAACCTGATGTCGATGCAATTGCACAGTGGTGCATTTTGAATGGCCTACTACTGAGCTCCAACAAAACTAAAAAGATGACACTTAAAGTGAATCCCGTTGTTTTTACCTATACATTGTATGATACTGAATTATGTAGGCAGTCAGCTGTGCGAAAGATCTTGGTGTCTTTGTTGATCGACGCCTCGTATTTAATAATCACATGGACTATGTTGCGAACAAGGCTTATTTAGTTCTTGGCCTGGTCTGTAAGACCACAAAGGACTTGAACGACCCTATCCGTTTACATATGCTTTTTAGAACTCTATTACTGCCAGTGATTGAGCTGTTCAGAATATTTTATTAACATAATTGTCTAAATACACAAGTAACTGCACATATTACACTTGGGTTTTAGCCATCACAATAATAACGTGAAGTTCTACGTGCGAACTATCGTTACAATCGTTACTATCGTTGTGATTGAGCTTTGGATCAGTCGCATAGAACTGTATTGGTAGCACTAATGTCGGCGTTTAGATGCCGTTGTTAGGCGATATGTGAAGATTGCTTCATAGAAATTTCCTTCTGAAAGTTTATTCTCTCTGTCTTCATCGATTTGCACTGATCGCATAATCAGCCGCGATTACACATTTTTGTATAACTTTGTTCATAACATTCTGTATACGACATCTGTAATCAGCTTGCTGAAATTTCACGTACCCACTCGCATCGTCCGAAATATGTCCTTGTTTTATCTGGATGATACTGCAGCTCGTCAGTCGCCCACGCGACGTATCCAGACGCCTTTTAATTGCGTGTCAGGTCGTGTTGACATATTTCACTCATCAGCCATTTAGACAGGAGGTCCTCCGTTACCTCAAGCTGTGACTTGTTGCGGTGCACTGCTGCATAGGCACTGCTGTTTGCAGGCACCTTATTTAATAAAGTATTATTACAGTACTATAGGCTATACCCACTGTAGGCTGCGCTGGCAAATGTTGGTGCAAGGTTGGTCCGGTTTTTATGCCCTCGGCACCTCTCTATGGTATTGACAAATATTTGTAGCACAGCTCGTAATGCATTAGCCTCGGACAATTTTTCGAAGAAACCTAACAATTAACACAGTAGCTTTTTATGACAGTGATTTATGACGGTCGTACGTGCACGGTGCGCCTGACTCCGCTCCCTTCGAGCAGTATATTTATAATGACAGAGGGCGCTGTGTAGCAAGATTAAAACTTGCTGCGGTTCTACAAAATGCGCGTAAAAGAAAACTCAACCTAAATGTCCAATGAATGCTTTGTGCGCTGTTGAAGAACGTTATTACGAGATCAAAATCATCGAACGCCTCCCTGAAGAAATACATAAGGGCACGCCTCCTTCGTCATATCAAATATTGGTATAATTTTCGTATATAAAACTATTATAAAACCTCTTGCGCCGCCCATTGTGAGATCTAGATATGAGGTAATTATAAAAAGTGTTTTAGGTAACAAGTTATTTGAAAGTAACTCGTTACTTTTCCAAAGTGCCTTAGGAACTTCAAGTTCATTTTCATTACCTGTAACTTCGTTACTAACTAAGTTACAGTTTTTGCAGAGCAACTTAACTGGTAACCAGTTCCTTTTCTAAAGTAACTTCCTCATCTCTCATTATTACAATGCCTCATTTTCCTACGTTCTTGCAAGAGCAAGGCTAAATCTCTCATGTCCATTTTTCTGTTCCCCTCTTACTGGAGTACATATATTTGCTATTGTGCGCAACACAGACCACACTTGGAACTGGAAATGAAAGAAAAATATGGAGATGTTAGTCCCGACCCAGTCAGGACTGGCTACTTCAAAACGCGTTTGTGGGTGGAACAATACAGCCAGAAAAAGGACTACAGGCAACACTGTTCGAAGCACCGATAGCATATTTCCCACACTGAGGCTAATCTCGCATAAACTTCTTTTCTGGACATTGCAATACGAAATCGATGCGTTTTCCTTCATATGCGTGTACCAATTTAAGTAGTGAGCACTGTCGTCACCACAGACTAGGTCTCATCTGAAATTGTTTTGACAATGATTTCCAGCACTTCACGTCCCTTCATTCATCCCGATAATTAGCGGGTCATTTGACCTTCTTTAGCTGGCCGAAAATCGCATTAGCCGTGGCGCTAATTTAAAAGTCGGATTCATTATCATTTAATGACCTCCAGGTTCCATTTTAAGCTCGTATATTTCGTAGGTCAGACAGAGGACAGGAAGCTGGCGACAGCCTAGGAAAGATTGATTTTGTCTTAGCAACACCACGCAGCCCTGATATTGCCGTGCTGAAGCTGGTTTCTTGAAGTCACGTTTGTGAAAATAGAACACCGTATAAGGCTGGTCATGGGCATATAGAGCAATCACGATGAGTACACTTATCGACGCTCTTTGATTTGGCAGAAATGCGTTTGGGTTTGTATGTTGCAAGTGCTCTTCGAATTGGGCCTGTTGAACCTTGAAATCGACAGTAATGTTTACTTTAGACAAGTAACCTCGCCTGCCCAACCAGACGATTCCTTGGCGGACACACAGGACACAATCCAATGGTGCATAAATTATTATATAATCTGAAACTGTTTGTTAATTTTTTTTTTTTTTGCGTACCCATAAAAATCATAACTGTTTTCATTCGGCGGAGCTAACAACCGGCGCAGTGGTAAAATGTACACAGGCTTTTCACTGCCGTTGCTGTGAACAGCACTTCAGTGCTGTGATGTTTGCTAAGACCAGCATGGCTTTCGTACCTTAATGGAGCTGGAACTGGAACTGGAATGGAACTGGAATTCGTACCGAATCGATATGTGCCATTAAAGGGTACACTCTTAATCTAGTTCCCTCTAACGTTACTCTGATACGCACCTAACTTGTGAAATACAAGTTATTTGTGCTCGATGTAAAGGTTACAGCCCATTCAAAGGTTACATGCGGACGTGCGCTGCCCTCTTACAGGTTACATTGCGAGAGAAACAGTGGCGTTACCCCTAAGGACGGCGTTACGCTTTTGGAGAAGTTACCAGCGTTACTTATAAAAGCGAAGTGGTCCGCAGTTTCGCGAAAGTCGGCAGGTGGAGGTTGCACGTCAAGTGGCAGTTGGCAACAGCGTGTATCAGGAAAAAGCGGGTGGAGCGTTTCGCTTGCTGTGTAGTACCTCGCCGCTTCGACATCCGTTGCATTGGAAACAACGGAATTCAAAGTCACCAAGTAAGTAACCTTCTGCATTTGCTATTACATTCCTGCGTAGTTCACTCTCATGTTAGTGCAATGTTGCATGGGCGAAGCTCGCAGGTGGATATATGATGTGACGGACGCGCACAGACATTTGAGGTCTCACACAGGGACGTTGCACGGACGCCGGCTGTGATCGTGATGCATTTATTGGAGAAATGGATGAAAATGGACATGCACTGGAAGTAGCATGCTGTTATTGTCACCATGCACGAGCCAAGCATGCAGCACTGAGTGAAACAGGTTAGTACTAACACGAGGAACGCGCTTTATGCATGCGTTGAGCAAGTGATTGCGTTGCGTGAAACTTCTTGATGCATTCGCTTTTAGTGATCCCAAAGACGCATCATAATTGCGACTGCTTCTTCCTCGTCCTGAATTAGACATTCGTTCTTTTCCTTCACTATTGTTTAAGTCTATTCCTAGCCAGTTATTTTAACGGTCGCTTATGGTCTTTTTTTTTCTTCTGTCATTGCACTGAAATGTCGGCTATCATCACTTCGTTGCCTGTGACTACATGATAGAATCCCGAAAAGGAGGATAAGCAAGCTGCGCGTTTCCACGTCAGACTTGTGTAACCGTTATCATTTGGCTCTTCGCAGGTTGTTTTGAACTTGAGACGTCATGAGCAAAGCATTTTTAACGTTACAATTGCATTCGGCGCAATAGCACAGAAAGTGGTAGGACTAAAAGCACCCGATATATTATGGCCTTGCAATTTGTGCAGAATATTGCAGTAAAAAAGATTGTTCTTCGCAGGTAGCTCCACTGGTTCCAAATTTGATGGACACAGCCATGAGTTACCTGGCAGTATTGTGGCAGAGGGTAAGTGAATAGTGTGGGTAATGGTTCCTGCACTCGTAAACTGTGGGGATACGTGTAAAAATGAAATAATCAGCGCGCCCCCTTATGACGTTGCGGTTTATATTTAGGTATCTTGTGCCACAGAAGTACATACGAACAGTCCAGCAGAAATACAGCAGCAGCCCAATCCCAGTCTATAACTCTGCAGAGGCTCAGAGAGATAGCAGCAAACCAGGTCCTTCCCACAACTCTCCGCAAGCTCGGGATTCGTCGCAAACCCAGCCAGCCAGCCATGTACGAACCTATATTTGCCAACATTGTAGATTGTCGACTAGGTATTTCCAGTGCTTTTGTGACCACGTTGTTCAGTGTGTTGGGTGTGGCTTTCTCCCTTCTTGTGATACTTGTGGAACAACGTTTGAAACCATCTTAAGATACATACATCATTTGAATTTTTGTATTTAGTTAAGCACACGAGTACAGGATGACATAACATGACAGGATGAGCCAGCCAACACAATGTATAGGTGAGCTACTTGAGCAGATGGAAAGAACAGATCAAAGTTCGAAGAATAATCTGAAAAAAAAAAAAGGCTATTTATGCCATAACCCAGAGGGCCACCACATGTGCTCCAAGATGGTTGTCGATTGCGTTCTAAGCAGCATAGAGGAATTGTTTCAGGAAATGGGTGTGCAGATTGACACCACTTTGGTAAAATCAGATCAGGTTCGGAAGTTGCATTATGAGGAACCCCTGATTTTTTGTAACGTGCCTTAAGTGCAAAATGCGTTGGGGTTCTTTATCTCATTAAACTTTCATTTAGATAATTTTTCTACACGTCATGTGAAGATGACTACGAATTATCTATTTTGCTAAAGTCAAAAAGTGACTTGTCAACTCAGTTCCGTTATATGTACATTCAGTGCAAGGTGTTCTGCAGTTTAGTAATACTCATATTTCATATCTGATCCTTCGGATATATTTTGCTCCACTGAAGAAGAGACCTGTGAACTCGATTTTGACTTTCAGTGCAAAGTGTATTGCATCTTGAACTTTTAATAGTACTCCTATTTAATATGTTACAATTCATTCTTTGAATGGTCTTTCCATGTGTCATATGAAGATGATAAAGAATTTTACAGTATATTTTTCGAGTATTTTGCGTAGAATACTATGTAGAATGAACCGTTGATAATAAAGTAACGCTGTGTTTGCAAAGAAAAGCTTCATATTTTCGTTTAGCATTTCCTGCGTTTTATTGGGCAAGGTGTCCTTGAGAACGTGTCACAACCTTTTAGTTAACGAAGTACTTTACATAGCGGCTGCAGTGAACGATATTTAGTTCCGTGAGGTTTTTGGAAACTCGTGACATGCGTTTAATTTGTTTTCAGTGGTTCCATTCTTACTCGTTTTTTTTTTTTGCAACTGAGCTCCACAATTTTTTTTAGTATTGTGATTTTTTTTTATTTTTCCAAAAAGATGCGCGTGTCGAGCTTACTCTGCTTCAGGTACAGGCAAATCGGCATCCGCGAGCGCATAGTTATGATTACCCAATACTGTTAGGACACATTTCTTTGTGGTGTGCTTCTTTTATTAGGAGTTCGTGCAATGTTCTCAGGGACGCCTCACCCCGCCTTCCTGTGTAGATGGCTTCACTGAATAACTTTAAGATAAAGGTTACAAACCTAGCAACGCAGTGGGTGGGTATAGGTTATACTTTAACCTCTGTGTAAGAGTTACATGGGCAGCAACGTGGAAAGTGACTACAGGTTATGCTTTAACCTGTGTACAAGGGTTATTCAGAGTATAGGTAACATAGTTACCTCTAGAAATAGAGGTAAAAAGTTTGCAAGTTTTTTACTTCTATTTATGGGTTACGGACTTTAGAGTGTACCATCGAGTGAGTATACGCTGGACACTGTAGTATCATATCATTCTCGACCAAAGTTCTCTTCCCACAGAACAGGCTAAATCACTTGCGCATGCACACCTTTCATTTCACACATATCTGAGTCACACAAGCAACCTAAGAGCATCAACGCTTTTTTACACAATGTGTTGTGTCGCTCAAAGTCGTTGCGGCAACATTCTGCATATAAAGCGGTTCCCGTTCTCAAAGTCCGTATGCATGCACATCAAAGTCAGCCGTACCAGTCGCACAAGCAGACGACTTGCGAAAGCCCCAAGAAACTGCGCGAAGTTGCGAGAAGCACTATGGGAGTTGCGTTCCCAGGCACTAAGCGGTCCGATGTTTCCGAATTGCGCATGACAAGACGCAGAATCATGAACCATTTCCTTTAAAGCGGGGCTCTGAACCACAGTGAAAGTTGCTGCTCGAGTAGCTGGTTGGACATTAACTATGGCCTGTATGTATATATATATATATATGTGATCTTTTGTCCTGACGAAGACAGTGCCACTGTCGAAACGTCCACCCCTTGCCCATTTTACTTTTTAACGTCTCCCTATGTAGTGAACTAGTGTTTGTAACTTCCCTAAAATCTGTTTCCACGTCTTTTTTTGAACTTCTGTAAAACTTCGGGGCCGTTTGATAATCCTTTTACCTCAACCTATATATATCTTGCAACCACCACAACCATCACCATCTTGTCGCTTTTCACTAAAGAATTACAAATGTAGAGCGTAGCGTGGAAACAATTGACCTTTCAGCTTATGCCGTATTTGAAGCGATACGAAAGCCAGCTGAGAAAATTTGCTGCCACTTTGGACAAAATTTCGTGTCATTCGAATCTTACCGAATGTATGTCATGGCAATACACGTGTATCACACTGTATTCGCCCAAAATATTCCCTCTCCATGTCACGTGGAAGTATGACAAATTTAATTTGTAACTTGGAGAAATGTGACGTCATATGGTACTCAATCTACCCACGCGCCTGGCAACATTGCTCCTCGAAAGTCAATTTCCGTCTACTCAACACAGCTGCTGGCCGCCTTCCAACGTGTGACAAAGGGCGAAGACGCGCTGGCGCTCGGAAAAGGACGCCAGAGCACTCGGTGACGTCACTTACTCCTCGAGAATCCGAAACTATGAGTTTTGTGGGGTCTTTTGAAAATTCGTGCAAGCGCCAACTGACGATAAGCCACTGACGGCATCCACATGTTGCGTTCTGAGGTCTTTGTGCGAGGCTGAATGAAACAATATATATTGTTGGATCCCCCCTCCGCCGTAGTGGGCACCTAAAGTGCCTCCGTCACCTACAGCAGCGCTGACGACCGCCAACGATAGGATATGCCACCAGCGAGCGCAATACTGGATGCGCTGCAAGGGAAATGGCGAGCAACAGAAATTAATTAAACGTGCAATATCACAACAACAACAACATAGATGAATGGATGATGATGATGTGGGATGTTTCCCTGCGATGCAATATCACGATATATATGAAACCGCGCGTTTTTAAACCGCCTAAGGTCAGGATATGCCGACGATCCCTCGTCAGCTCAGAACAAAAATTTCTTCCCCTAGACGGCGTTCCCTTCAGTTCCCTCCAGATGGCGGAAACGTTCCGCTAGTTATTGAGGGCCACGTGGTTCGATTCCCGCCGCTGTCTGGCTGTTTCGACGGCCGCCACATTTCAACCTTTCTTGTTCTTAGGCACCTTGAGGCTTGTGCTGTGTTCGTCTGTAGGTGTGTTCCAGCCTCAGCGCGGTTACTTTTTCCATCCTGCTAGTTTCCATCCGTAGTTTCCGCCGCGAAGCAACTGTGGCTAAGAGCGGCGTACAGACGTGGACAGATTGAGAGAGGACAGCAGGAAGGAGTGGGGGACAGGGGGGGGGTAGTATGCGTTCTGGGCCGACTTCAGGGGGAACTGTGTGGACATTCGCCTGGAAAGTCTTCGGAAAACCCGGGGAAAACCTCTGACAGCACAGCCGGTGACAGGATCCGAACCCGTGTCACCTCCCAGTCTCGGCGTGGAAAGCGATCATCCTAACCACTATGCCACGGGAGCTGGTCATTCAGCATCTTGCTGAGAAAATAAAATGTTAACAAACAAACAAACAAACAAAAATTTGTCTCTCAGTGCTGAAATGTGTGCTTGGCGTGTCCGACTACGTGCATCATAAGCGACATCACAGAGTTTTCGTGCACCGTACGCTATCGCTTTTGCGCACGTAAGCGACAGCGTAATGGTTGCGCGCAATGCGCGAAACTCGTTTTATGTTTTGCGCGTGCGCAGAACCACCAACGCTATCCTTTACGTACGCAAAGACGATAGCATGCGATGTACTAAAACGCTCTATATAGTACATCGGAAGAACCCTGCGCAAGCGATACTATACAGCTTTCCCCCTTTCTTTATCTTTAATAAACATATCCCCCCACCCCCCGATACTATACAGGAACCCAAGCAGCACAATGTACTGAAAGTCGAGTGCAATAGGGGTGGACGGTATGTGTCTTATCAATGTTCTTTAGTTTCACGAGTCTCTTCAAGGCCTTCCACCTACCCGTCCACCCCTATTGCACTCGACTTTCAGTACATTTTGCTGCTTGGGAAGTTATCAAATCCATAAGCTTAGAAATGTGATGTCACTCGCATCAAAGAAGCCGTAATGCGCTGATAGAGAGTTGTAGTAGATCGGAAGGTGTTCACGATAACGGTCCGGAAAACATGATAAGCCAATCGCCTTGTTTCGTTGAAGCGGGTGACATCACATTGCTAAGCTCAGGTTTGATAACTTCCTTTATCGTTCTTCGGATGTACTAAAGCTCGCTATCATCAAAGTTTTCACAGGTCTTTCGAACGCGTTTCATGTGTCAGAGCGTTGTCTCTCTGGAATAGATATGTGAAACTGCTCTAAAATATGAAGTATACCCGGCGAAACTGTGCCCACATACACATTCTGTCACATTTGGTCTTCCGTCGTGTTATTTCAGCAGCAGATAAAACTATTTTTTGTTGTGCCTGTAACAATGCTTTCTAGACTTTCTTTTCTAGATAATCTTTTCTTCTTTTTTGTATCAGCAAGAGATCGTTCAATTTAGCTGCACTCATTGGGCCCTATGAAGATCCTGTGCTCCATCGTCGAGTTCTTCACCTGTTCATGGACTTCCTGTCGTCCACTGGATTGCTCCAGACGCTTTAATTTTGTCTCGTATTTTCATCCTTCCTTCATGATCTTACTATAATATTCCACGTGCAATGGGGCAGGGTACCGCACCACCGCGGTGAAACACCCCATCTCATCGTCATCTATTGTTGTTTTTGTTGTAGATAATCTTTCTCTGGACGTTTCTACGGGTTCCGGGTATTGCTTTAGCTTTTCAAGTTCTACGCCCGAACCGTATACTCTCCGGATCCCTTAAGTAGCTAGACTCTCGCCCCCTCTCTCTGACAAAATTGCTTGGCCCCTGGCCACATCCAGCCCACCAACGCTCTGCCCTCGAGGCTCTCTTCACCTTTCTGGGTACCAGAGGACTTCGATCCTTATTGTGGAGGGGCTCATTATTTCATTCCCCGCATCACCACCTGCAATGGGGTAGAGTATCGCCCCTCGCGACGAAACTCCCCATTCATCATCTCTCAATAAAGTTGTCGTTGTTGTTGTATAAAGTTGTACGCCAACGTTGTGCCACAACCGAAGCTTCCTTGCGTACGCGGCTACTTTGAGGTCACCGTCAAGTAATACTTGACCGTATTCACTGTGTGCATCACAATTCGTACCGTGAACAACTTTTCAACATGGCACGTGAAAATGAGGCAGAACGATAGGCAATGCGATACAATGAAACGAACACAAACTGCTGCAAGATGACTAATTCATCCGATTTTGTTGCATCTGAGAAACGAGGAGTGTCCGAAATGTGAAAGAACTTCAGTTGAATGCTGCGAGAAAAACGAATCACCATGTTTATCGTTCGTGAACCGTTATTAAGAGAAAGCAAAGCCAAGATAAAATTCTCATTTTTCATTGTCACGCGGCTCGAGCCGTGTCCTCGCGCTTCAGAGCATTTTGTAATCAAGGCGTAATAAAAGAGCGTCAAAGGGATGAAGCGAAGAGCGGCCGTGAGGTGGACACAGATTCGCGCAATCCAGAAAATTACTACCCCAGCTCAGTTTACAGAACATTTAACAATTTTAAGAAGGGTTTCCCAAGCAAACGTCAGCTGAAGGGAAAAACAACCGCCCGAGCACCGCAGAGGCCTGATAAGCACGTGCAGTATAGGGGGAACGCTTATGCAGCATCCTGTCTTCAGCGTTTGCCTGTATGACTATAGATTGATAGATTGTCGTTATACCCTTACCGCATTCGTTAAGGGGTGTTCTAAGCATAATTACGGTGCGACCTTCCAGAGGGTGCTGCCAACCTACCTAGCGCACATGACGTCACGCGCAGCCTTTGAGCGTCTTTGACCCACGAGACCCGGGAAAACATGGGGATGCATCGCAGGCGTCATACTGTGGGCCGAGAGAAGCAACAGCGCATGGTTTCACATTATCCCCTCCTAATTGCACGAACACCGCAGCAACTAACGGCATGCCTTCCTACTGAGGCTACGTTTTCCCAAGTCACGTGACCAAACGTGACGTCTCAGCACAAGCCTCATTACGGTAAAACTGCGAACGATGATACATAGAGTTCTGCGCTCTTCATGTTGGCAACCCCAGCTATCGCGAGGACTTTGCGGACGCGACGTCTATACTAACTTCAGTCTAGTGTACCGTTCTGACAACTTACTATACCTAAAAATCAGTTTCTTACATCTGCGCGCCGAAAGAAGAAGCATGATTCACCGATGGTGCACCGCAACGTTTGCTCGATCTCATCACGGGATACACGTCGAAATCAATTTCTCTCTCTGCCGGAAAATCAGTCAAGCAGTGCTAAGCGAGCCGAAAGCAATTGGGCCGATGGTACACCTGAGGACACGCAGCACTGAAAGGAGAAGATATGAAGTCCAGAAACGGAATGAATGCCACTGACGGTGACGGCCACAGTGTAAACAGCGTCAGTGTAACAGCGTGGAGAGGGCAACGAGGAGAATTCGTGCGGCTGCATCAGAGCAGCGCGCATAGCATATGAGTGATTGCCCCATCCCACATGCTCCCGCGAGACTGTAGTACCCCGCGGGCATCCGTGTGAGGTCAGTTCGGTGTGCATGTCCCCATCCGAGGTGCCGCGGGACATTCTGAACACATGTCGCAATGAAGTGGGGGAGCGACGAAAAAAGGAGGAAGCAAAAATGTAAAAAAAGAATGTTTCCACTCGCCCGTACTGACTCGTTCCTTTTTATTTATTTATTTATTTATTTTTGTTCTTGACGTGGCGCAAAGCAAAGTCGCCACGAGGATTCTGTTATGAGGATTTATCACGCAAATTGTTGATATTCATTTCCCGTAGTACTTGAACTGAAACTCCGAAGACAACATTTCGGTGTCCTGGACATATACTGCAAGGGTTATGAAAACGGCTCAAAAGGGCATCAGGCACACATAAAACGTAAACTGTTATAGTCAACGGTTGTAGTATCTGAACGAAAATCCACAGGGGCTGCCAGGTACGCTAACACGAACACAGAAAATTAAAAGACTGGTACACCAGTCTTTTAATTTTCTGTGTTCGTGTTATAGTATTTGTCAATTGGTTCGTGGCATCAGTTATAATGCAGCATGCAATGAGCTGTTGTCTGTGTCGTCCTTCTTTGGCTGCTGTTCAAGCTCAGGCTGCGTTCGCCATGGATCTGGTTCACCAGCTGGCCTGCGTCTATGCCATCCTTTCCAGCATGCAATGAGCTTTCAGACGACCCAGCAGAGGCTAAAGGAACAAGATACTCTGGTGCAATATATATATATATATATATATATATATATATACACTTCATCTCACAAAACAACAAAAAAGCAACATGAAAAAGCATGGGAAAACGTAAAATAAGAATGAGAAAAACAAGCAAGAATATCGAGAAGGAGGTGGGGCCAGCGTGATCTGCGCACACTTGTACCGACTTTCAGTGACCTCTTCTTGTCACCTGGGGAGCCACAATGTCCAGTTATTTTTTAATCCAATCCATAGCATAGAATAGAAGTAGAAAGAAAAAACTGGGAACGTAGGTCCGATCCAATGCAATGTCCTAGATTTTGGCGTACCGCGATGTGCTGCGTGCCATAGAACAAGAAGAAAGGCGTGCCACAATGTTAGTCGTTTTCGAATTGCGCAACGATGCCATGCACTAATGTCTCTCTCCCCTGTTTCATTCACACTGCAAGTTATCGTTACGACAACAGACTCTGAAAAAAAAAAGAAATTCAAAACTGCGCGAACGACACATAATGCATACAAAGATGATCATATACGACGTCCGTCAATTCCATTACCTGGAGCGAGAGGCACGCGAAGTCCTTATCACTTCATCAATTCTGCCTTGTTACTCCATATGACACGTCACCGATGAGAATTTAGCAGGAAACAGCAGGCTACTTTATCACAGAGTCGGGTTATCCATCAGACAAAATTAATCCACCTGTTCAACTCAGCAAAAGATCCAAGTCGAGGGGTGGGGTCTCGACTGGAGGCAGATTTCGGCGAGCCGTGATGGGTTATCGAAGACGGCAAATGGGACATGTGATGCATTGTCTTACGTCGGAAAGGCCCATTAGTTGTTCGCACACAGGGCCTGATTTATGTACATTATCGGGTAAACAGAACGATAAGAAAAACAGGGGTGCTGCGGCGTTTTACACAGCTGCGCTCATTACGAAGGGGAGCGTTATCTCCACCTTGATGATCTGGTATAAATTGAATGGTTGCCTGTCGGTCGGGGAGGCGGGTTGACTTCGCGGGGAAATGTGTATGTGTTGCGCAGGTGCTAGCCGTGATGGAAGGAGGATTATGTGACGAATTATGCAGTTTTGATAAGGTCACCGTGGCGGTGCGCAGTTTCAGATATGATGGTAATATTGATCTTAGTGGTGCCGTTATGTCAACGAGCGGCTTGCCAAACAATATGTCTGCGTGCTGTTGTTATGACGGAGTGTGTGCTTGATCTTGTCAATGACCGTTTGAGGCAATGACAACTTACAAGTTACAAGTCTCGAGGAGACCTGTATCATAACATCCAAGGAATATTTACTTCGACTTTTTTAGAACTGCATGGTGCGACACTAGCTATAAGACGCGGAGGTTATGCATAAAACGACTAGCCACTGCTCAAGGTCGATAGCAGCAGAGACTTGAGCATGTGACAAAGAACTGCGGTGGAAGGGTCATTTCGATTCAGAAAGATTAGAACATTCAGTGGCAATGGCAGGAGAGCAAAGTTCCGAGTAGGAAAACCGCGAAGAGGAAATCAAACTTACTTTTCTGAGCTTGACTTCCGCATTATCAACTGTAAATTGTAAATTAACCAATCGAATCTCAAGCATCGAGTTATGCTACCGGACACTTACCGGACGAAAATCAGGCAATTGCTGTGTTTTAGCTAGATTTTTTTGTTACTCAAATGAAAGAAATTGCTGGAGCTTGCAACGCGTCCAGCTTCACTTTGTCACATTTACCTCACACGTGAGCAGTGACGACTTTCTGACAACTTACTGCGTTCAGCTTGTGGGAAGACATCGAAATGAAAAGGCGTGACTACACCACGGATAAAACGTGACTTCCAGCCTGCGGTTCACTCGATATCATGTACCTTAATTTTTTTGCTGATAGTAGAAGTACCAAACGTGTGAACGTGATTAAGAAAAACGTTCCTAAGTCGCCAATGACTATCCACTTGCGAAATACGAACGTTTTCGCTTGTGCAGCTGTACTGTCGTTGCATCGATTATCATAATTGGGAGTACAGATTTACACGTGAGGTAAGTCAGCCTAATGACGACATTCTGCACGTGCATCGATTGTTATCAATGAAGAAGGCAATACTTTTTCTATACTACCACAATTTCGGCAGACAGTATCGACTAATTAAACAAAATCGTTGCGTGGTGTGTTGTTTAATAATTCAATATAAACCACACATATGTAAACAACTGTAATTAGCAATTAAAAATTTTCAGCTGACAAATAGATTTACTTGTTCTGAAGTTTTCCTTTTTCTTTTTTTCTTTTTTCGAACAGCTAGCGCCATATATCTGGCAGCATACGCTGACAAAAACACGTGTGTCGGCGCCGCAAACTTCCTTCAGTAAGGAGGCGTTCAAAGCTGTAAAGGATCTCTACTTCAGGATTTCTAGCCTGTCCGTGTGTCAGTGACACAATGGCGTATTCTGTCGAGGGCGTCACACAAAAAAGTATGAATAAATTAATGTCACGTCAGTGTCTCAGTCTAAGTGAAGAAAAGACGAATGGCTCCTATATTTAGTATCAACGTCTATGGGGCTCAAAGAAGTATAGCTGATCTTGCACGACGCAGCGGACGTTTTTACAGCCTTCCTCACGGAGTGTGTTGTAGATACTTTTGCCAGGAGGGGCCTGAAAGAGTAATCGAGCGGTGGCTCTCACGTGAAAGCCCCGCCAGGGAACAGTTCATGGGAGATAGAAATTAAGTGGCCATCCTCGGAGAAAGAAAGAGAAAGAAGATACGCTTAGCTGGTTCTTGACCATTACAACTGACGTCATGATGCGTCTTGGGTGACGTTATGAAGCACAGACACGGATGCAACGATTGATTGATTGCTTTCGACTGGCTTTTGAACGATATGTTATTCGGAAGGGAACGGAGATGGGAGGGGGGATGTTTATTGAATCCCTTTTGATTGATGTGTCGTGTAACGCTTCGGCAAATTAATGAGCACAAAGCACATGAGAGTGGGCAATCATAATTTTATCTAAAAAGAATTACTACGGATGAATGCCAGTTTGCTTGGTATGAGCTCAAGACTCTGATGACCTGCAGAATTCTGATTTGACAGGCAGAGGTCCAACAAAAAGAAGAAGAAAAAAAAAACGTTACCACCAATTGTGTATATGGCGGTCGATAGTCAGGTTTCCAAATGTTTCGAAACTAACTGCAAGGTAGTGGGAGTCAAGCTATTCGAGTTGAGGATGGTTGTAAAGCATCTGGCATGCGGTACATGTGTCGAACAGGGTAGAAAAAGAACTGGTCGATTCGGTAGTTCATACTTTACAATCGCTAGAAAAAACAGGAGAAAGTGGGTGGTTCGGTAGTTCATGCTTTGTGTTGTGCAGTATAGTGTGAAGTCGGTAGTGTAGTTGCTCTTAGAGGTGTTGTGAACCATCAGAAGTCGCGGCAGGGCGAAAAGCGCGGCAGACATGTCCGCGTGCCAGATGGCGGCGTGTCAGCTCACTTGTGGTAATGCTACCCCCCCCCCCATCTGCCTGTAGTTTAAATCCATTCTTGCAATAAAATGCATGTGCGACAGCATCTCTATGCCGGGGGAAGAAAAAAACACCAGAGCGACTGTGGTAATATCGTAAACTTTGGTACCTGGCCAAATGCATGACAGCATCCCGCAACTGTAGATGATTAATAAGGTGCTGGGTCCATGGTCCAGTACCGTTCATATGCAGCAGTATCTCCGTCACCTTTGGGATTTCCTGTCGTCAACAGGCCTCTCCACACTGCTTTGAACACCTGAATCCACATCTCCATCATCATCTCTGATTATCTACAAATAGCACTGGGACAGCGCCCAGCCTGCTGGTCGGCATCAGCCTCATCTCATCATCGTCTCTTTATGTGTGTGCGCGTGTGTGTGTGTAGATGATTATTCCACGCAAAAACCCATTGCAGTCAAATCACTAACAGGGACACCGGTTGACCCTACAGTGGGTCCCCGGCCACACTGGCATTCAGGGGAACGAGGTTGCAGATTTGGCGACTGCTGCGGAACATCGTATCCAGAGACGTTCCCATTATCCTCTCCAACCGAGATAGACGCTTCTACTTGTCTGCGTTGGTGTCACCCTTGGCCCGCAAGCAATGGCGACATGGCATCATTCAGTGGTCAATCCTCCATGCAGTGGACCCGTCATTATCACTTAAGGTGCCAGGTGGCTTCCCCCGCAGCTTTACGTCACTTTTGCGGCATCTGCGACTCAATGTCACCTTCACCCCTGTGTTCCAGGTTAAGTTGGGTTACAGTAACACGGCGCTGTGCCCATCTTGCCACACCACAGCTACGATCCTCCTTATCATATCGAGAAGTGTAACCGGTACACGTGTGAACGCCGGGTGTTTAGACACCAACTCGAGCTCCTTGACCATAGACCATTCAGGTTGTCAAAAGTACTTGGCCCATGGAGCGCCCCTGCGCATCAGTGCCGGGCTCCTCGCTCCCTTTTTGCTTTCATGCAAGCTACTGGACTCTTCGAAGAGTTCTAAACCAATTCCAACCTGTCGTCGCTTCGCGTTCACCATAATCCATCATCTCATATTAACCTCCGTGAAGTGGGGTAGTCTCCTGCGGCTACCACAGGGAAACATGCCATGTCATCATCACTTCTCCTTCATTTATTGTTGTTGTTGTTACATTTTCATAGGTACTATGATATACGTCACTTGCAAGAAACACGACTGATCATCTGCACTCAGTTGTACGAAATGATAAAAGTAACGGTAGCAACACACACACACACACATACATTGGATGGTAATGGGGTGGGCAAACAAACAAACGGTAGCAAACAAAACATATAGGATACCCGTTCCTGAGATGAGTAGAATGACGGGTAAGGTGCTTCAAGCCAGGGATCGCAACCGAAAACCGCTAAACACCCGTTTTTTCGCTGAACCGGAACTGAACGGAACAAAATTGTTTTTTTCTGACCGACCGGGAACCGACCCGGAACTGAAAAAAAAAAAAATACCAGCAGTTACCGGTTCGCGAAACGGTACAGACGCAATGTGCGTTGTGAGAGATGGGAACTACGATTTACACGGCGGATTGAGCCGGGTTGCCAAAGAAATTGGTAACTGAAACTGAACAAAACCAAACAGCAACCCAAGTGCGCTAGGTATTTCGTATTTCCTCCTCGCAGCTCTAACAATTGTGTTGGAGATCGGGCTCTATATGGCGAGTCAATTTTTATTGCTCCCAAAGGAGAAAAAGTAGAGCTGAGAGAACTGAGAGGATGGCCGCTAGCTGGTTAAGATTCATAGTGCAAGAAAACCTTGAGCATGAGAACACGTAAAAGACGACACAAACACAAAGAAAAGAAAGTGTCTGACTACGCGTTTGGGAAGGCGCCGTTTGGTCCGACGGGCCTGAGCCAACACTCAGCGTGCACGCTATGTAATGTGAGATGGCACAATTGAAGATATGAACAGATGTGATCAGAAAGGACAAGAAGCGCCATCGGGCGTGTATTTTTTTTCTTCTTCCTTTTGGCGGCTGTAGGCTTCCAATTGTACATGATTTTTGTCGTTCAGCAACCCCAGGTTTTCATTTCAGGCCGTGAAAATAACGGCCAGTCCCTGAGTAGGACGTAGAAGCTCTTAACCCACGGCTGTGAAGTGGGGTAGGGTCCCATGGCTACCACGGGGAAACACCCCATGTCATTATCACTTCTCCATTTATTGTTGTTTAACAAGGCAATCTGCTCAAAATTCACTTTCCTGAACCGGTTCGAACCGATATTTTGCGCTGCAGCGGAGCTGAACCCGAACAGAACCAATACGCCTGAACCTGAAACCGAACCAAAAAGCAAAACAAAAATGACGGTTCCGATCCCTGCCTCAAGCTAGCCACGTTAAATACCACGGGTACCTGTCCAAGCGCAAAGACAACTAAGCCTATAGTACCACAATACTTCTAAGTTTTCTTCTCGTATGACAGCATAACGCTTGATGTGAAAAAGCAAAAATTTGATAAGAACCTCCCTCGAGCATGGGACCTTCTCCCACCGCTTCCCCATCTCCTCTCGAGCGCACGCACGCACGCACACATTTTCGGGCAATTACATGTCACCCACCGTTTCACAGTCTCGACCACGCCTTTATCCCCATGGGGTTTCAGTCGGCCTCTAATGAGATTCCCTCACGAAATTAGGCCCCACTGTACTTCAACGTCTGCTACATTCTCTCTATCCACTGCTTGCCAATTCATGAACTTAGAATCTATGACGTGTAACTCCAACACTCCCGTTCATCTGTGAAATAGAGGCACACCGCGCATACCAGAATACACAGTATCGTATCGTAGTCGAGGAGTGGGATTGTCAACAACCTGACATGCATGATGACTGCGACGCACAGCCTATACCTTCGTGCAGACGGCAAAACACAGGACAGTGAAGGACCGTGTGCTTCATTGTGCACTACGCTGCCCGCTGATTACGTCTGAACTTGTTTTATCGCCTGCACGTGGGGCGGGCGAGAGCGGCGTTTATTTCTCCTTTCTATGTATACAGAGTGTCTCAGATAAATCCCCGGTGTAAATAATTCGCGAACCGGTGCACTAATCGATGAACTTTCTTTTTTACATGTATCTGTCCGATACCACCTACAAGCTGCGCACCGTGTGAATGAGTGGGAGGCGCTCATTATTTAAATAAAAGTTAAAATGAGTCTCGTAAAAAACATAACTTCTAAAACAGTGCGTTGTCGACATTAAAATGGGTTACTACCGCTTTTTGGGATCTTCCGCGAACACCTTTTAGAGATGCCACCGAAGAGGGTCATTTGTTGCAGTAATTAACTGGTTTCGGTTTACATATTTTTGTCGTGGCTGGTCGCAGTGAAGCGCAAAAGGACGCTCTTCCACTCCCATATCTGCCAACGAATTACATCCTTACACCAATGAATTACACCAATCAATTACGTCCTTTTGCACTTCGCCGAACCAGCCGCGACAAAAATATGTAAACCGAAACAAATTAATTACTGCAAGAAATGACCCGCTTCGGTGGCAGATTTTTCTCTAAAAGGTGTCCACTGAAGGTCCCAAACGGGGTAGTACCCGTTTTAATGGCGGTGGGGCCCTGCTTTAGAAGTTATGTTTTTTCACGAAATTCATTTGAATTTTTATTTAAATAATGAGCGGCTCCAACTCATCCACACGGTGCGCAGGTTGTAGGCGGTATCGGACAGATACTTGTAAAAAAGAAAGTTATTCGATTGGTGCACCGGTTCGCGAATTATTTAGCCAGGGGATTTAACTGAGGCACCAGGTATATGTTTCTTTGTTCTTGTTTTTTTTTTTTGGGGGGGGGGGGTCTGTTTATGGGAGTAGCCCAATTCGACGTGTGACAGAGTTAATTGCTCCCTTTTACGCTTTGTTGACAACTTCAACATCAACAATGCACGTGCCCGATACTAGAGTCACTAAATAAGCGTAGCTTATTTAGTGACTCTACCCGATACCATGTGCAGGCTGTTCACTGCTCATATTACGCTGTGTGTTATGGTGGGCTCGCGATGCTTGCCATGTTTAGAGTGATTTTCTCCATGCACGTATGAAGTTCACAAATCCAGACCGGCCTAGCAGGAGCAAACGTCCGCCTCGTTGTGAGTAACATAGCAAAAGACGGAGAAAAGCAGACAACTAAAAAGAAGGGAGACAAAAAAACGGGACATGAGGGTATCGTGATGGCGAAATGCAGCAAGCAGACAAGGACATAGAAAGAAGTAAAATGGACAACTGCAGACAGAACTGCAACAACCATCATGAACCTGTACCAACTACCCCGGATTGTTCCTATTGTGCGTAAGGGTAACGTTCTTCTTAGACGCTGAGACCGGTACCTCACGAAATATTTTATTTTATGTGCACTAGGTATTTACGAACGTACAAAGTCCATCATCACATCAATGTTCAAGAAGTTCATTTGGTAATTGTCTGAAGCATCAGCGCAGGAAACTGTAGTACGTGATGCATGTCCGCTGACAACCAGCGATAAAGCAATAGAAATCAATATGCAGTTCGGATAATTAAATGAAACTAGGCGTCCGGCAGCGCAGTTTTATTTACGTTTCGCTTACTTTTTGCTTGAAGTACGAACTATTGGCAAATATTACGGCGTAACTATGAGCTCATGACTACGTGGTGGTGGTGACGTATCCATGCCACAGACGGTATTCACGCCAATACAGAAAAACAAAAGCTCGTGACTTCATGTTTTGGTAGGCGTGTACGACATCTTCCTCGGCAACTTTTACATTTTTCGTCACTACGTGCTGAACAACATGCAGTTTTCCTGCATATAATTGCTCAACGATAGCACTCAGCTCCGCTCCAATATCTCCGAAAAGTTACACAGATGTGCCGTCGTTCAAACTGGAAGTCTAATGAAAACGCACTGTTCGACGCGCTTAATAAACCCATCCAGCAAAGACAAGAAAGATATTCCGATCTCAATATTCTGCCGGCCGGTAATTAACTCCGTCCTCCGCAAATATTCTTCATTCCACTTTTGGAAGGTCACGAGAAACTTGATTTATAATAATTATATTCGAACTGCTCTTTGTTCTGCGATCGGAGATGATGGCCTCCTATCACAGCGGGATATGGGAGTCGTAATGCGGAATGGCGGTTGCAGGAGCACTTCAGCAATTTTTCATACACGGGGCGTCGGTTGCGTGAAGGGTGAAATTTATCTTTGAAAACGGTCCGTTAAATCTACAAGCGTACAACGACGGAAGCCGCTTTGTAATAGAGGGCAGCTCATCTTGGTATAGTCTGAACGACGCTACGCTGCATTGAAGACGATTTCTGCGCAACGAGCGAGGAAATTATACTCTATACCGAAAATGAGAGCGCCTAAAGTCGAGCGGAAGTGTCGCGAGTTGAACTATTCAATTTGCGACATCGCTCTCAGCTCGTGAAACAAGCCAACCCTGCCATTTGTGCGAGCGCAATTCATCCCAGGATATGCGTCGAGAGCTTGAGTCGTTAACTTCAACGGCACGCGAGAACCGTTAGGAAGAAATGAATTCGAAGCATCGTCAGAAATAAATGGAATGTAAACAGTTTCTCTTCCCTGTACGTTGGGTCTATGTGGGACACAAAAAGGAGGCAAAACAGAATGAATCAACGTGGAAGGCCCGTATTTTTTCTCACAGTTGTTGTTATATCTGCAAAAGGACAAGTGCGTCATTTCTTATCACGTGCATTATTTTCAGCGACAGACAGGTGTACCGTATACATTATGTGGTTGGGTTGCGGTGGAAGAGAAAATGAACTGGGGATGTACATTATGCGAACCAAGTTCAAGTGTGCTCTTAATTGTTCTTCATTCAGTGGATGTGTTGTTCTGATCAGTTGTTCTGCTCGGATTTGGCACGACTGGGGGATTAGGCATATCGAATGCTAGGCGACAGTTGTACGTGTAAGCGGAATTTTTAAATGACTGGCGCCAGGGATTGCAAAATGCCCGCCGGCCGTGCTCAATTGTGCAGCAGTTGTGACTGGATATACTGAGAGACGTAAGCAAATACGCTATTGCTGTCGAAAGCAAGGACGTAAACCTATTTCTCCGTGCATGTTTTAGTGTCGTAAACTCAAAGCTCCAGTGCTCCAGAGAAGTGCAGTAAAATTTATTCATCCATTTAATAGCAGCGCATTGAAACACAATGTTCTACAGTAGTGCAGTTGTTATGTATTCGACGTGTCGGTAAAACAAACAGCCGGACGACACCCTAGTCTCTAGCGTATAGAGATTGTGCACAGTGTTGGCGTGGGACAAGTGACTGAATTCGTGGTATCAATGCATCAGAACAAAGTAAGATACATGTACAATTAGTACTACTACTACTATTACTATTTTGCTATTTTAAAACAAGCGAACCATTATTCGGTCAAATACGGTAAAATTTACTATCGCTAACTATCCACTATACTACACAAGGCTCACAGTAACCTTGCGATCCGGAAGGTTACATATTTAAGATAATTACAGAAGTCTTTTCAGCATAAGTTATCCGTAACACTCGATGTGCACGGAACATGATACGAGGAAGCGACAACGTTCGCAATGCTATCTATCTAATAAGGCACAGAAACAAGACCGGCACAGAGGGTTTAGTTTCGAGCAATGAAAAGGAGCGTCCTGAACGCACCTAATTGCGGCCCACCATAACGTCTTATAACGGCTGTATGCTGCTGCAGTGCACATTGTCTGCGGCTGAGCAACATCTTTTCCGACCCTATTTCCGGCCCTTGGGCTGTTTGATCTCATTGGTCGTATGCAAAATAAAAATAAGCCAGTACACAGGGAAACGGCAGCACGGCACATAACCACATTGCAAATTGCTCTATGCATATGCGTTAGTTACATACTCAGTTATATGCCACTTGAGAAATAATGCAATAAAAACAGTCCAGTTTTGAAAAGAGATAACAATAAAAACTTCGTAAACATTGCCAGAGAGAGGAAAACGGGGAACATGCTCAGCACCCGCCCCACACTTCTAGCACCACCACCACAGAAGAACAGAAAAAAATCAAAACAATCGGAGGAGCTGAAGAGAAATACAGCGGACTCAAATGTCACATACCCGTTACGAGTTCGACCCCCCCCCCCCCCCCCCCCAAGCGCGAATCCGTCACCACCACTACCACATTCCCAAAAACCTTACAACACCTCATGCCCCAAACACGAAAAGCGTTTCGATACGAATACGTTTTATGTGAAAATATACTGTAATATCCCGCTGACATGGGTGTCACAACCTACGCCTCCCCGCAGAATTCTAACATCCAAGTTAAATGAAAATACTGGATAAATTCCTGGCGGTGGTGTACTACCCGGACACAGAAAACAAGCTTCTGGATCGTCACAGAAACTCTTTCTCACTCAGAAACCGTCACCTCACCTTCTTCGTCGCCTGGTATGGGTGTAACATCCGCAGCACTCGCGAAAACCGCGACGGACACAATCCCAAGGACAGCGGCGTCGAGCATCCTCGTGTGCACAGGACAGTAGCGCAGACACAGAAACGCAACCAACCACCGCAACATGAAGCACTTAGTGTGGCTACTCAACGTAGCACAAAATCAAGCGACAGCTATGCACGCGGACGTTTTCCATCTTTTCATTCCAACTGGATGAGCCGGTAGCGCGAGCTCGGGACAACAGTGAGTCCGTAATCCAGCAGCGCGGGCTGCATCGTTGGACAAATCTCCCGCTTTTGGTGCGTACTGGCCGCGGATCGAAGCCAGCAGCGGGAGACTCTCACTGCACGCCAGGGGGAGATGCTGCGCGGCGCGGATGGCGCCCTCGTTTGTCCGGTCCCGTGCACGCTCTCGCCAGTCCCACGAGGGAAACGCGCTACAGTACGCAAACTTTCTACCCTATAGAGACTTCCATTTAATTTACAGTTATGACGATGCCTCCTTCACTAAAGAAATTTAAGATGGAGGCCATTTATGCCGTTATTGTGCACTGCATTCTCCGGTCCGCGTATAGCAAGCTGATCAGAAAAATAAAAAAGAAAGAAAGAAATGTTTTACCAACTTTTGCGCGCAGTGAAATATGTCGCATTTTAGGCTCAGTTGCAATGTTCTATAGAATCGGAAGGAACTGTTGCTCAGATGGGGGAAACCTTTGCAATATTGTGCTCCGTATCCGTATGTATAAGATATTGATCCTCGGTATTCGTGAGGCAACTCTACGCTCGATAGCTGCTTTTTCCTTCTTCGACTTCACTTCGCGTTGAAAAATTTTATTGATATTTACATTGTATTACCCGAAGATTTGCACTGCTCGACGAAAAACAAGTTTATGAGTGACCGAAGGAATTACCAAACTATAAGTTTGACGCTGAAAAAGCTTTTATGCCAGGGAATCATATTGGATCCCACACACGTGTTTAACACACTTTTAACAGTGCCTACTGTTGCCCATTGTTGCGCTCTTGTCTGGAAACGCAACCTTCAACTCGCTTACATAACTTCTGATTCATCCAAGTCAAGCCGTATTCGAATGCATATTCGATCGAAAACATGGGTTCGAAATAAACTACTTTTCGTCCAAATGCGTAGGTTTCCGCACCTGTAGCGCCCTATGCGCCCGGTTGTGTAACGTATGGTTATGAATGACTTGCGCAATCTCCCTCTCCTGGAGCGTTCGCTGCGCGGCGCCACGTACAATCCCTGCGCTTTATCCATCAGCAACCATGAAGGTAAATATGGACAAACGTTCTCGAGCTCAATGAGATCCGTTGAATGCTGCTAGACTTGAGATACTGTACAAGTAAGGCGTAGGATTTTAAACGTGACGGTCTCGACGGTTATCAAGATCGCACTGAAGGTGATCTTTAAGTACACGGCGAATATGCCAACAAGAAGTAAAGATCTTGAAAGATATTGCCAGCCGTGCTATAAAGCAGCGCATGCGGATCATGACTGACTAGATAGTGTGCTGTTATTCATTCAAGCAATGCACCAACAGAGGAATGTTTAAAATCTTAGCACCGAGCCCGAAATCTGTTCTCTGGTGAGCTTATGTGCAACACGACAATATTTGCGCTGAAGATTATTAAACACCCAGAGTTATACAACATACGACTTCAATCGGTTCCGTATACAGTGCCCGAATAATACCGTTGTCATACGGGCACATTTAGGGCCTTTTATCTCAACTCTTTTATTAGATATGGCAACAAGTTCGATGCCGCAGAGAGCGCGAAACAGTGCTGCGTGAATGTTTTCTACCTCAATTGTGGAATTTCACAAAGGCCTTGAGATAAGAGGTCCTGCATGTGCCCGTGTGTCAGGGGTATTAGAGTCCCGGTTTGTACCGGGAAACCTCCAGCACAAACACGTGTCAGTAAACCTAGTCGCGCTATATTAAATCGTGTAATTCTACAAACCTCTATCAATGCGCATTACAGCGTACCCTGGAAGGCAGCAAAGTGGACAACGGGGAGGTGTCGTACTTTCTTGATGCATGCAACCAGGTAGTGGGTACACGATACGGTTATGTAGGTCTGCACCCGCGCGCCACAAGCGCCTACTCAGCGTTATCTCCGAACTTGTACGGTATCACAGGAGCGTAAAGGACAGCTTGAGAACAGCACGATCTTAGAGAAAACACTAAGACCAAAAAAAGAAACCTGAAAACGAAAACGCACTAACGCCTTTTACGCCCTATAAGGCGTATAAAGTATTGCGAACAGACGGCTTCCCAAGCGCTTCAAGTACTCGAAGAACTATAACGACGGACAATACGATGATCTAGTCATCATAATTCACAGCGTTGATCACGACTTATATAGGATCAAAAGAGATTCTGGATTGAGACGACCTATACCATACTCATTTTTTTTAATGTCGCAAAATATCAGAAGCGTTAGCATTATTTGCTACTATGAGAGCACCATACTCCTCCTCCCCTTTCACAGTGCCATAATCCTACACGGGAATCTCGCTCCCATACTCCAAAACTATCAGTTCGATATTACCATTGTGCGATACAGCTACCACAAGTTAGATGCGAAAAATCCAACAGCTGAACAAGAACGAAAGACAGAAGGAAAGAAAAACTTCTAGTGAACATGTGAATAGTTGACGTCTGAATAGCGAACGTGTGCATAGTGAATAGCGAACTTGCGAGTAGTGTACATAAGAAGTTTTTTTTTGTTGTTGTTGGGGGGTGGGGTGGGGGGTGAGAATTTATGTTAGGAGTACCAGAACAAGTGGGGAGACGAGTTTAATTTCTCCTCTTTTTTTTTCCTTCCAAACAAACAAACAAGGAAAGAAAAAACAAGATGGCCAGCATTGATCAATTCTTGAACAAATCCTTACACAAATAATAAATTTGGATCGTTCCGTGACCACCGCACCGTACTCGGAAGAGCGTTCCAGAGCACCTTGGGTTCCAAATTTTTACTGCCTCGTTCAAAGAGAGCGCGGTGTTCGACTAAAACACTAGTTTGTGACAACTTGATGACGAAAACCACATTTGCGATAACGCTCAGCTGCCAATGTTAGCTCCCAGCTTTTACCCTATAACGTGTGCCAAATACGTAACATCGGGGAAAGAGCACGTTTCGGGAGAGAGACATGGCATTGCAAAAGGATGCTGCGGTAAAACTTTTCACGGAATAACCTCCATGCGAAAGATTGCATTACTCTTCAGTAAACTTATTACGTGATAAATCCGTAAGCTATTAAACGCTTGAAAAAGCTAAATGTCTGTTTTTGTGAACCAATACGTTGACGAAGACCATACACATACCGGGACTACCAAAAGCTGGACGCGAAAAAAAAAATGTAGGTGGCACACATATATTCTTTTATCATCGAATTCCTCGACAATAATAAGCCATCGTATCCTTTCGTATCTTTTGCAGGCAGTGACAATATTTCCGGAAAAGCAGGACGCCTAACGCAATACTGTTGCTTCTGTCGCATGTATTTTGATTTTGTGATTTTGTGGCCATGCAGAAATTTTGAAGACTACAAGTAACTTGGAATGTGTATGTGAATAATTACACTGCAGCATATCGAAAACGTGTTCTTAGCTATTGACAGTGAATCAGTGACACGAAAGGTTCGTGGCGCATGGCGGAGGTTCTAAACTTCAGTGATGGCCAGTAGTTAACTACATGTAGTTAAACTACCTGATTGTAGTTAAAAAGTAGTTATCAACTACTTGCAGAAATGTAGTGTGCAACTACTAGTTAAACTACTATTTCGAGTAGTTAACTACAGTAGTTAGGTTACTGCAGGCGCCAACTACTTCCGATTTTGCCGCAAGCTTTACGGCACGATTGCGCTTCCGACTGTTACCTCGAGCTACTTGTTTGATGAGAACGGAGGTGTGGAGCAATTGTGCCGTGCTTGTGTACTAAATCTTCACTTTTATCGCTGCTTGTGATTCATATTTTGGTGTCCAAGAACACTATAGAATGGGATTGGTGTTGATGGACAACGTTAAGTAGTTAAAGATGTAGTTAAAATACATTGCAGTAGCTAAAGAAGTAGTTTTAACTACCTCCCCTGAAAATTAGTTGAACTACTAGTTAAACTACTCCGTCGCAGAGTAGTTAGTAGTTATAGTTAAACTACTTTAGAAGTAGTTATTGGCCATCACTGCTAAACTTGTACATCAGACGACGTGACACGGGGAACACGTCCTGAAGAAGTGCAAGAATGCCTTCGGAGGGCTGCACAATGAAGTTATGGCATTGAATACGCGTCTGACCGTCACGGCCCTCTAGCAGACAGAATTGAGCGAGCACGAGGTCACTACTGACGTGCGCCTTGAAAGCAAAATTTAATACAGTTCAATGTCCAAATAACACAACACAACATAACAAAAGAACGCAATGTTTGAATCATCGAAATATAAAAAGCAGAGATGGGCAGTAACTGCTTTATCTATAATTGTACTACTGTTAAAAAGAGAGGAGGGGACACGACTCTATCCCGCAAGCACACCAGTGTGAAGCAGGTTTCGCTGGATTCGCAGAGAATTCTGGGATAGCAGCGCCATCGTGTCAGTACAGTGGAAACCGAAACAATGCAGTTTGTCTCGTAAACAAGTGTCATGGCGGCATGTGGGATTGTAGTAGATGCGTCGTCGGGAGTCTGCTTGGATTTGGCGCTTATTTATTCCTGTCTCATGATCTTGCATGCGTTATTTCAGGGTCTCCAGGAGGGCGTGCATGTTCAGTACTGTATTACAGTTCGTTTACTGTAAAGGTTATGATTGATAAATAGGTAAATTATTTCAGTGTTTGTTTACATTCGAGTGTAACACACACTGCATAGTATATACGTTTAGCTCAGCGTAAATTGCACACGTTTTGTCAACATTTGTCACAGTTGTTTCTTGTGCAGGCTTTGTGACCCCACTCTGCCAGTGTAATAGAGGCGAACGTTGAAACACTTCTGTGCGACGCCTCCAATCAGGCGCATAAGCGGAGGCTGGTCAAACATGCATCAGACATGTAAACAAGCGACTGTGAGTCTTTTCACAACTGACTAGTAGAATATGATACCAACTTCTTCGCTGCGCATTTGGTTCTCGCAGCATTCAACAGATCGAGTCACCATATTCGTGACTTGTACGATGGAATGGGATATAAAATCGCGCTGATTATTCATTTGAACCGGAGTAAGTTTCACGGTCGAGCTGCGATGCATCCACCCCGTAGGATAACACGAGAGAAGGACACGAAGTCCACTTCTCTCCCAATCACCCATGGCATACGTAGAACCACGGACAGTTAGACAACGAAACCGACACCTTGGGATTGTCGGCAGAGGGCGCAATTATGATGCCTCGCGTAAGGCGCCTCAATCCGCCTCGAGAGGTTTTGGTGTCGCCACCTTGCGGGGAGTAGCCCGTGACGTCACTTGTTGGACGCAAGGCAGGAGAGCTGACGACACGTAGCTCTACGGGTCTTCGGGTGCTTGTTTTGTGTGTGCTGGGTTTGCGTATAATCAATGTTCCAGCCCCAGAACATCAGTTTATCTCTTGCGTATAATGTCGTACTTTTTATGTGCTTGTTCTCCAAACAACAACAATAACAATTACATGGAGTGGCAGCGAGTAAAGGAATTTTCTCGGAGTGTTGTCTACGTTGCGTTTCTGAGACTGTAGCGCGTCTCGTTAATAAACTGGTAGCAAAAAGATTTAAGAGGCGACTTCAAAGTTACAGGCGGAAAAAACGAGAAAACGGTGTAATAGTGTCTGTGACCATGAACATCAAGAAAAGTGTCATCGGACGGCGAACAAGCACCATACTGAGCAGTAACATTGACGGTACAGTTCTAAATATACTAACGGATCGGACTGTTGAGTTCGAGTTTGATTATAGCCAGTGAAGTGGATAGGACTATATGTTATACTGTCACAGTCAATCGTATAGCATCCGCACATCCCAGTCCGCATAGCACACCTAATTCTGGACCTAGATTCGTAAATCAGTCTGAGGGAATCACGTAGTTATTTGAAACGAATACGAAGAAGTCATGTAACAGAGGTGCACTGCTTGTGGAACGTTAACATATTGTGCTCTCCACTCAAAAGCTTTAGCAACCCATTCACGTTGCATATGAGCAGCATCGTGAATCTGTAACATGTTAGTCGAGTAAGGCAGACACTTTTTTTTTTTTGCTTATCGCACGAGCGACGGTGTGATTTCTTACAATTTCCTCTTGCAAAGGGCAGAGGTCGACTAGCCATTGCAACTTGTGCGATGGAGATCCTGCGAAAGTCGAAATCGGAGGTGCAACCAAAATAGTAGGGCGTTTTAGGAAACCGTAATCGCGTCAGGTTCATTTTCCGTAGTGCTATCTGCCAATCGGCTATTGCTACGCTGGTAGCTGATTTACTGATGACGATACCGAGATGGAATCGGAGGGCGATCTGGGTTTCCTAAAACTCGCTAATACTACCTCGCGTGGCTCAGTGGTTAGCGTGCTGGTCTTGTCACCGTCGCGACTGGGAGGCACCCGGGTTCGAATCCCGGTGCCGGCTGTGTTGTCTGGGGTTTTTCCTGGGTTTTGCTCAGACGCTTTCAGAACAGTTCACAGAATAAAGGCACAGTTCAAATTAGAAGTCTGCCCAAGACGCACATTCCCCCAAGGCATCAGTCTTGACGTTGCCCACCTCTGTGAGGCCAAAAAACGGCAAGCCTTATCACCATCGCCACCAACCTAATACTTACGCGCGTCGTGTATTCCAACTTGGTCACAGGACTCTCACATTGGCTGCCCTACTGCCCTCCGGCCGACCCAGTGGGTCGTCACTAGTGCCCCCCACCGCTTCCTCCAAGATTAGGGCCTTATGAACACCCTCTGATTGCCTTAGTGTACTGTGAACGCACTGACTGTGCATTATCTGTTTCTTTATTTATTTATTTTTATTTCTTCTTCTTATTTGGAATAACAAGCCAGCCTTTGTCTGACTGATCTTTCCTTTTGCATTTATTAAACTTTCATATCCCCCATAAACAAGCACAGTGTCAAAACCAGACGTTGATATTTCATAACGGACGCATGACGCACATTAATAAGATAAAAACCCGCTCACAACATCCTGTTCTTCAGGAAGCTGGGGTACGAATTCATTTCCGTGTCCCCTTTTCAGTAGCAGTTCGTATACAATTCAACGAGATACCTATCTATAAAATACTATCAAATACACGTCACGCCTGCCTACCTGTGTACAGGTACCTGTTAAAAGATTACCTGTTCTTGGCAAACATCTCACCTGTCTGGCTATCTCGCATTAGACCCCAACACAACGTTACTCCTAACATACATCTTAGATATCGATGATCTTTGATGGCTGACAATACTATTCAATCCAACTACTCTTCCCATACCCAGCCACGTGCCTTCTCCGCTCGTATACTCCAAATCGATCTTGACACAGACACATTACAATTTATAACGCAAAGCTCGGAGAACGGACTCATCTATCCACACGTCAAGAAAATAGACAAAGAGACGGGGGTTTTTTGGACGGCAGATCATTTTCGAATAGAATTCGCTGGCATTTTTTCTTTCTGTTTCTTTTGTGTAGGTCTGTATGTGTTTGTTTTTACTCTTATGGCATAAAAGACGAAAACGTGACACTAGCAGTGATGAAGAATAACGTCCCATGCTTTATAAAGTAGGTGGCAATACGCACAACATTATGAAGCATACTTTAACCGCTGGTTGCTCGCAGAGAATTGGTGGGTTATAATTATAAGACGGGAGCGCATGTAAGACGAAATTCGTACGAGATGGTGGAACGCAGCAGGAGTGAGCGTACCCAATGTAATTTTCGCATCGAAACCAATATTGTGCGATTGCTCGAATGTCTTTTGTAGGCAAGGAATGAAAGGACTAATAATCAGGAATGCCCATCCGATACTGAAGTAGTCCGACATATGGCTACACGTGTGCATCTCGGTACTCAAGCCTCTCAACCGATATTGACATTGCATGAATAACCATTCCTATTTGGAGTCCTTCCACGGAAACGATTCCCACATTTATGCCTTTGCCATTGTTAGTGCCATTTGTATTCACGTTCGCACATGTGCGTGACATTTCGGACTAACGAGCGGCCGGCCAGCAACGGCAAGGCAATGCAGTGGCGCCCCATCTATGAGTCGTGCTATGTCTGGGCTACAAATGAGCGGAGATATCAGCTCTCCTTAAAATGCAGTCTTCAATACAAAGTGACGAAGACTCTGTTCGAATGCGTACCGGACACGCCAGTACGTTTTCCCTCCAGGGATCAGTGGCGACTTGTATGATGTGACAGCAAGGACCAATGCCACGTGCCGAGAGCTGGATTTCCTCCTTTGGAGTGAATCGTAGCTGAATAATCACAAAGTTCACACAACGTTGCTAATACACTGCATCTAACATTGTGCAAGACTTAGGACGAGACACCTGTGAGCGGATCTTACACTGCCGCGTTCTTACACTCGCAGAGTGGCCAAACCTCTGACATTCAAAAATACACAAATAATAATAATAATAATAACAGAGGAGCCACATACTCAGTTCTGTCGTGGATCCTAAAATTCGAACTGACCTCTGCCAGCAAGTCACGGGCAGAACGTGCGAATAGCTCCAGATTTTAGTAGAATCGCGTGCTACAAACATTCTGTGTAACGGTCAGGTCAGCTCAAAAGAAAACCTTAATGTTGTAGGTATTGATCCATATATTTTCATGCTGTCAACCACAATATTCTTGCCGTTACAAGGAACTACAGTGTGATTTCCCCCCCTTTTTCTCAGATGCTTTAAGGCTCTGTCGTCTTACCCCCTTCTGTTGACAAGCTAAAGTGTCCACGACGGACTAACAAATGACAGTTATGTTATTTCGCATAATAAAAAATCGGAATTATAAAAATTATAAAAAACGCGCATTACAAATCCACCTCGCTGAAAGGCTGAGTACGCCCAACGCAAATGTACGCTTCCACGAATTTTCGAAAGAACCCACAAAACTTCATTGTTTCCGATTCTTCGAGTGTAGATGACGTCATCGGGAGGTCTGACGTCTCTTTCCTAGCAACAACGCTCTTCGCCTCACGTTGGGGGACTGCCAGCCGCTATAGGTTCGTTCGGCTGCCCAGTGCACAGGTGTGACACAAACCCGCCATTGTTGTAACTACCCTCAAGCTGATGCCTTTGGCAAAACTGCCATCTTGTACTGGTCGCACGTCATAGAAAACGTCATTTTGAGGTCATGTGACTTTGTTTACATGTCGTTTTGCCGCTTACCGACATATCTCCGTCGTCATAAAGCCAAGAAATGAACATATTTGCCAGCGCAAACTATGCGGTGCTTCTTCCGCAACATGGGAGCCCATTTCTCCTTAGTTTAAGTACATCGCATTGCATATATATCCCCCCCCCCCCTACATCGCATCGGCTCAGTGAGTCTTCACGCGCGGTCGTCATCACATCTTTGGAAGTCGTCAACAGTACCGCGCGTTTTACTGCGAGATTATCGGAAAAAACCGTGATCGAAAGACATCCAAAACGTCGCGCAGAAACAACAACCGCATTGTTTACAAACTGTTTCGCCGCCGACCACGGGCGCCGCCATCTTTAAGGTCACGTGTGCCTTGACGTTTGCTGTGACGTGCGAGCAGAGCCTGTCCAGGATGCATTGCGTTCGCCGAGCACGCTTTCGTCTACGGAGCAATACATTGAGTGCTAGTCCTGTGACCCAGGGGGCGCCCTCGCTCATCGCCATCAGTGCCACCAGTGGTGGCAAGGATAAGTTATTTCGCAGTTTCCTGCAGTTACTTCATCAGGCATTGCACGCATTCACTGAGGTAGGTTGAACACAAAACAGAATTCGCGCGATGACGTGTGAAGTCGCCAACATCGTCTTCTTGCTTGTAGAATATGCTCTTCCTCTGCCCGCCACCAGGGAAGAAAGCCGGCGCCAGTGTCGCCGTGTCAAACTCTAGCCGGACGACCCTATAGAGAGGAGATGAAAATCGCCCTTCGAGGAGCAACGCTGCCAGACGCGTTGGTAGATTAGACTACCCCGTGACGTCATAGTTTTTAAAAACAAGAAATTAATTTTGTAATACTTCCGCATTACATATAGAGAAACAGTACCGTAATCTTCGGTGTATAACACGCACTCATATGTATCATACACCCGTTAATTTTCGCCCTCGACGACAACGATTATAACACGCACTGATATATGAGACGCACCTTATTGCTCGTGTCGCATGCGGCATTGGTGTCAGACACTTGTGAATTCAATAATCGAAGCAGAAAGCACACAATACACACTTCGGCATCGTCTCCAGCAGCAGTCAGCACTACTGGCAGCAATACACCAAAACACAGCTCTATGTACCTTGACGCCCTATTGTTCATGACCTACGTCACGTTTTGTCGGGGAGCAGCCTTATAGCGTAAAATCAATTAATTAGGATTCAAGGATTAAGGTCAGTCGCATGTCCTCGGGAACGCCGGTGTCACCACCCTGCGTATTGTACAAGGTAACTGGCAGTCCTATGCGGAAATGTATCGACGTAATGCACGCACTCACAGATAGCACGCACGGCCTATTTTTTGCAACGTTTTTAGTGTATAACACACATCTTACGCACCGAAAAAATTACGCTAATTTGGGAGAATGCAATGCGAGACATGGAGGTTCTAATTAGATAAATTACACAGGATTCTGAAGACACGAGATTCAGTCCCCAGCTTAACTTAACGAGTTGCGGTGTGAACCGCAGGCGGCCATTTCTCTCTTGCAAGCAAAATTTCTCACGTTACATGCAAATCTACTTCAGATCGTTATTATATCATATGGATGTTTTCTACTGCACTCGAATGCGAGCTTCCCCTAGGTGAATGGCTTCGGGACCTCGGGGAATGGTCCAGCGCACAAAATTATGTCAGCGTCCTTTGAGTTCGCCATTCATCTTCAGCAACGTCGAGGTCGCAGACTTTTTTTCCACAGGACTAGCGTTACTGTTGTGTTGTTGTTGTTGTTGTTGACGATGATGACGGGAACAAGAGAAAAATGGGAACGTATAGGTCGCGAAAGAGTCGGACAGGCTATCCCTGCAACCCTACGCTAGGTGAGAAAACAATAATGAAATGAGAGGGTAGTTAACCGCACGTACTTAAGTCACAACGTGTTTATCAGTCGAGTTTCCTCCTGAAAACGCTCCAGTGCCAGTGCAATACAGCAGCATGGTTACTGCTGTTGAACCTGACAGACACCGCAAGCTGTTGCGGTAATCGATTGAAATTTCCACAAGGGGTTACGTAATCAACAATCCCTCCTTGCTCCCCTTCGGCAGGTTTAATGGAATAAGCTGGGCCGTGTCCAAATAAATGCTGCTGCTGCTGTTTGATGATTTGTTGTCTGTGTCTTTCCTCTCGGTTGTGACACGTCTTATTTTGGAAATTCTGTATGGCTGTAGGTATTCGACTAGCTCCTCTTCATGGTACCATCTCGGGATGTTCTTAATCTTTCCCATTGACTTGAGGCAGGAGTCTGGTATTCTGGCCTGCACGTGGGATACATCCATATTCGTCAACTAATGGAGGCTTTTCCCAATGTCTTCTGAGGGAAACACTTACATAATTATTAGATTTCTTTTCCTCGTGATCCGATGCGAAAGAATCTTCTCCTGGAATACGTTGATGACGCCACCTGTAAATTGGGGTCACTTTCAAAAAGAATTTTCAGCGCTGATGGTTCTAAAAACGACTAGAGTTCCCGTAGTTCAGTTTTTGGGTATATGATCGCTTGGAACAACTGAGGGTTTCCGAATACACTTGTCCATCGGCAGGATGGTACGAAAAATAATCCTAATTCAGGTCCTCCATGGGCCGCTTGCATCTTGATGCCTCTGTAGAGGAGATGTTGTTCCTCTACGTTAGTCTGATCCGCGATGATGGAATGTCCCGGATGTTCTAGGGAGCTTCTCAACCCGTGGCTTCACTGGACGTTGCCGGTATAACTGAAGCTTTGTGCCATGGCGCGCGGTAGTAATGGCGGTTATCTTAGGAGTAGTAGAACATGTCGGGAAACGAGTTCACTTTCTCCTCTTTTTGTTTTCTCGTTACAGACAAACAAACAGTAATGGCCCGTTGTCGTCGCCCACAGGCCGCCAAAGCCTCTTTCTTAAGATGTGGAATCTTCGGAACAGAGTTCGAAGGTGTGGCCACTGGAGCAGTCCCATGAACTTAAGGGTTGCACGGTGTGCCATCTAGGTTTGCCATCACGGTGTGCACGGTTGCACAGCAGCCATCTCTGCTCCAAAAGTAGCGAAGAAAAGGAAAATCAGTTATCGGGCCAACTATTCTGTATTATTCTGTATGGTATCGCAGAGGGTGGTGGGATTTTGTACACCATATAGTAATTCAAATCACTTCTTTTGATGATGGCTTCTAAGGAGGACTTCGAATTTGTGCAGATGAGCCAAGTTTTCGGGTGAGTTTTTTTGATGTGGCATAGTGCTTTGAATATACCGTGTAGTTCAGCAGCGGTAGATGAGGTGTCATGTGAAAGCCTGTGTCCATTCCGCATGGTTTCAGTGATAAAAGCACTTGCAGATCTGTCTTCTGTACAGGAACCATCTGTATGATGACTGTTCTTGATGAGAAGGTGTCCTGAAGATATGCTAGGGACAGTGTCTTGAGCACGGAGGCGTCCGTTTCTGATTTCTTATTGATTCCCAGAAATTCTGTGTGTACTTCCGGATGCGGTAGGATCCAAAAGGTCTGTTCTTGTTGAAGCGTGCGAACCCTTTTCTTAGGCAAATTTCTTTTCAGTTTCCGTACTGTCTGTGCAGCATTACTTTTGTAGCGATTTTCCAGTTTTCTGATGAGCTGATGATTGGAGTGCTGGGTAAGGGGTCGGATAACATGTCTTTCTTTTTCTTGGCATCTCAGAGCTACAGAAGGTGGTTCACGTCCTTCCGCCAGGAGAAGCGAAATCCTGGTTGTCCTTGGCGTTACCAGGCAGATTCTGAGGCTTCTTCACAAGATGGAATTTAACTTGGCTTGTGATGTTGTGCAAGTGATGTTGTGCATGTACGGGATGCCGTAAGCCAGTGTTTGTTTTATCATGGCTTGGTGCACAGTCCGGATGGTTTTCCCGTTGCCCCATTTCACGTTGTCCACTATCTTCATAATATTTGTATAAACCTTGGTTGTCTGGTGAGTCTTCTTGATCTGTTGCGCCCAGGACAAGTTGTGATTGAGAAGCATTCCTAGGAATTTCTGACTCTGCGTTCGCTTGATTTCATCCCCTCGCACTTTGAGGTTGAAATTCTTCAGCTTCTTTCTGGTCAATGGAATATATACCTTTTCTCTGGGGAGAGGTCCATAGCGCGCTCTTCAAAGAAGCTGGCGATTACTTCTTAGGCATGTTCTAACGTATTTTTGATAAAATTGATGTAACGTCCACTGACCCAGATGCTTACGTCATCTGCGTATATGGTAATTTTAACTGGTTTGGGTAGAAGCTTTGTCAGTTCTAACATGACAATATTAAAGAGTGCAGGGCTGAGGACGCCACCTTGTGGTAGTCCGTGCTCAACCGGCACAGGATTTGTTTTCCCGCCTGCTGTCATTATCTCCATACTTCTGTCTCTAAAGTAGTCGGAAATCTAGTTGTACGTGCATTCTCCGACATTGGCATTCAGGAGTCCTTGACGCACGTTAGGATGGCTCACAGTATCGAAAGCTCGCTTGATGTCAAGAAAGACTGCTACCGTGATGTAAGATAGAGCACTGTTGTGTTCAATGTGTGACACCAGGTCCATTACGGAGTTTGCAGACCAGCGTGCTTTACGGAAACCTGTAAGTTCATCTGCAAGTTGCCTGTGCCGCTAAAGGCACGCGGCTTCCCGTGACGCTCATTCTAGACGGCATCGGTGACGGCTACGCTACGCGTTATCCAGTGACGCTTGATATAAAAGGCACATGACATAAGCGGCAGTTGTGTTTTTTTGAAAAATATGCCGCTTAGTAAGCGTCACGCAATTTAGAGTGTAGTGGTGCACCGTTACAAAACGAATACTAGAGTGCAGAGGGCGCAAGCGTCACTGCCAAAACGAATGCAGAAGTGCTGCCATGCCTGAACTCGTTCAGGGAGTACAGCCAAATCGACGAGACCTTATGTCCACGACTGACTTGACCTGTTGACTGGCTTGACTGATTTGCTGGTCCTAATGTCTACGCAGCCGACACGTAGCCAACTTCTTTCGTTTTATACCGAGTGTCGTCCGCATGCAATGTAGTTTTCAGCCGTACTCGATGTGCAATGAGGTGCAGATTTGGTGGGTACTTCGACATAGTGTTGCCCGTAATCTGCAATTTTAGTTTTCCAAAAAACTGTGGGTTCAACGGGGACGAAAATTCTGTCGTAAGGGTAGTGAGGGCTCAGGCTATCGAAAAGATAAATCTTCCCAGATTGCACCTCTATTGTTTTACATGGAACCTGAATCTGAACCTGAACCACTTTCCTTAGAAGACCTCGTCATTCAACTTGAAAAGAGCGCTCTTTTTTTATTTCTCGATGAAAATAGTGATATAGCGTTCAAACTCTGTTCCCCATAACATCTGGAAGACAGGCTACTAAACATTAGTCACGCGACTGGAGTCCCTTTTATTTCGAGAAGTGGATAAACAAAGCAATAAAGAGTGCAGTCTTCTCCTCCTGAAGTTGTTCAGCTACTCTAAATGCTATTCGCTCTGATGCTTTAGACACGTTGAGCCGTACTTCACATCGAAAGCTGCCATCATTAACCCCTGCACAAATGCTGCTCCACAACAAGCTGCGCAGGCCTGGCGGAAGCGAAGGCATTATTCAGCGTGCATCAGCAAGGGAAATTCTAAGCGCAAGTCAGAAACACGAACTGCCGGCATGAACTCCAAGGCAGCATAGCGCCATAAGAAAAAGCAAATATTGATGAATAAGACAGCATCAAATAAAACAAAGAATAGAGGAACAAGTAAAAAAGAAAAAAGAGCGAGAAATGAAAAATAATGGGATGACTGCGCGCCAATACATCAGCCTCAGAAAGAAGGGGGAAATGCAGCAAAGTGGAAAGAGCTAACGGCAAATGCGCATATCAGTATCAATCTTTTGTTTCTGATGTCGATAGAGAGTAGAGCGACTAGCGAAGCTGCGAATGGAGTTCATTTTGTGTCAGAATTTACTGAGAGCCTGTGCATGTGACCATTAAGTGTTCCACACGCGCTATGACGTCAGTAGTCAGATGGTGTTTGTTTATTGCGAAAGTATAATTAGGTTAGTAACGAAAGGGCGCTAGTAGAGCGTGTTGGTTTAGGGGAAACATAGTGCACGAACGCGACAGGACAGGAACACAGTCTGTGTCGTCCGTCTGTGTTCCTGTCGCGTTCGTGCACTATGTTATAGTTAGGTCTCAATTACACTGGAGCCAAGATGCGCTCGCGTGTGTTTATGTACCGCAAGCTGCTGTGCCGAATGCAGTTTCTTGTCTACCATAAAGAGCGCTATTGTTTTAAAGCAACCTGGAATGTTGTGGTTTGGCGCCAGTGGTTTCCTTTGTTCGACCTGACACTATCATAGCGTTCAACATTGCATGGCCACAGGATGTTTGGCGACAAATGAGGGTTGCTAAACAATGAAACCTTTTGAAGGTCAGTGTTTTGTATTATGCCCTGCTTTCCCATGTTATGCCTCTGTAGCATTTTTTATTATTTTATTACTACTACTACTAATATTATTATTATTATGCTTTGTTATGCTATTATTATGCTTTGTTTTGCATGACTGTTTGAATAAAGATTGTTTTTGTTAATATTATTTATTTCTTTATTTCATTTCGTGATGCAGATAATAGAAACAAAAACAGTGAACGAATACAAATGTAATTATGCTACATATCAACGAGGTAGCTGCTTGTTTTGCTCTTTTTGAGCACATCAGAACATACATGCAATTAATTGTAACAGGATATGCATATAGGCGAGAGTAGATTATACACCTAGCTCTGAAACAACAACTGGCGATATATATAAGTAGGAAAAGTGAGAAGACGACAAAGAGCTTACAGGAAAACACAAAGGGGAGTTTATCGACACATATAGCGACAGGGGTCGACGCTTCGGCAGTCAGCGCTGCCTTCGACAGGACATGCATACATATATACAGAGCGTTCTTTTAAAACTGATAATTGAATGTTGTTGTTTTGAAGATGCATCATCTGACATTGGAAACTTCGGTTCCGTTAAAGTTGCTAACCATTATGATTCAACGACGTGATGCATTTCACTGAGGTACGTAATTAATTCAATTATGCTGAGGCTACAGTTTTTTCTTTCTTTTTGTAGTTATACGAGGTGACTCGTACACCGTGGAGCATGCCTGTATCAACAGAGAGTGGAAAAGAAAGCTGCGAAAAGGGACCCCTGCGGTTTAGCTTTCATACCCCGTGGATTATATCTGCATTGCCGTTCTTATGAGACATTCATGTTTTAAATAAACGGAGGAAACGTAAGACAAGACTTCTCAACTCAGCAGAGGACAGCTACTGCTGGGGGCACAGTAATTACGTCTACACTGTTTTCATCAGAACATAATATTTTACACACGACAACGGATAAACTTGTCCCCGGCGATCGCAAAATGTTCAATGATTTCTGCACTAGAATGATTTTAAAAACATACACCTTAGCGGGTTCCCTCAAATCTATACATCGGTTCACGCAGTACACGACCAACAGCAGCTTCTGGATTTCAAAAGGGCACCATGTATACGTGCGTTCCCCATCATTCTATTATATACATGCCGCTGCGGCAACGAACATTTTATTACAGTTGCGTGAAACGACGGAATTAATGATGATGCTGATTGAAGTTTTAATGAAACCGGAGAAAGAGAAGATCGTCGCCTCGATTAGTGAATATATTCTGTTGACAGAAAAGCGCCGAGCCGCAATGCATCACACATAAGCCACCGCTGCGCTGAATTATACGCGCGATCCCATATTTTAAATTCCGAGATAACGAGCAGATATTCTGTCAAAACCTACAGCACTCTCCCATTTTACAAATGAACCATGGTAATGCGAAACTCACATAGCTTACTTCCGCACGAGGAGTACGAAAAAGGGAAGAGAAAATGAAATATTAAAAAAAATGTCAATGTTTCGTTACTGTATTTGTGAATTAAGCGAAATGAAATGTGCACTATTAATTATGCGTATAATTTGCATAGCCAACATCGTAAAGCTCATGAATTAATTCCCCAGCTTCACGCATTATTTTCTTTCACTTTTGCGTTACTGAAGAACGTACAGGGAATGCCTTTGGCAGATTCAATGCTTCTGTTCACCGTATACTTTTTATATGTGAGGATATTGGCACACGTCATTGACAATTTCCAAAGTTCATGGAAACCTTTATGTGATGCTTCATGTTCACTTGAGCGCGCGCGTGAAACTAAAATCTTGGATTCCACTTAACGTAACAGATGCTTCGAGCCTACAAAGGGCCGCATGAAAGGACTTGTAGAGAGAGACAGAAAAAAAAAATATATATATATATAAATAAAAAATGCGACGTCGTTCCAGGAATCTCACGGGTGTTACTCCACGAGACCTGCCTGCGAGTGTTCACTGGATGCCGTTACATAACGTGGGGGGGGGGGGGGGGGGGGATATGTTTATTAAGAAAAAAAGAAGCGTGAGGTCAGCCAGACAGAGGTCGGCTTGCTATTCCAAAAAAAAGGAGAAAGAAAAGAAAAGAAAAGGAAGAATAGGAAAAGAGAAGGAGGGAAAGAAAAAGGAGTACAAAAACACACAAAACTAAAACTGAAAAATTACACACACGGTCACACAATCACAAGGCGTTGACAGGGTTCGAAGCGTGGAGAACGCGGAGGAGCGCAGTGCTGCTTGCTTGCTTGATATGGGGTAGAGAAGGTCAGCCTTCCTCGCGGACGGCCCACTGGGTCGGCTGAAGAACGGGACCCAGTAAGGTAGCCAGCGTTATAGTGCTGTAGCCAAGTTGGGAGACACGACTACAGAGGGCGTCACGGTGAAGAAGGTGTTGGCCGCAGTGTAGGATACAGTGGGGAAAATCACCCACCACGCCACAGCTAGTGCTAGTGCTGGATTGGCCCATTTTGAACAGATGCAGCCGTGTGCGGGCGACGTTTAGACGGAGGCGGTGAAGGAGCGATTCCTCGTGACGAGTGAGCGACACGTAATAAAGAAGTCCACTGCGGGGTCGATTGATTGCAGGTGACATAACAGGGATTACAACGCAAACTATACGGTTGCCTTCAGGTAGGCGTTAAACGTCGGACACAGACAAAGAAGTCTCGGCTCTTCTGAGCCTAATGCACTACGACATAATTGATTGACACCACCTGCAGGAGCAGGGTTATTGGCAGATCCAGTGCATCGTCCAGCAGGTGAAACTAATCACGTGCTTCTACGGATGTAAAAAACGATATTTATCTCATTCGGTAGTACGAGGGGCGCTCAAGTCAAACCGGGACTTTCTGTCGCCTGAGTGTACGAATGGCTCGCGCTACTTCTTTTTCGTCATTTTCACACGGGACAGGCCTCCGCGTTCTCCACGTGGCGGTCCAAAGTTTGTGCAAAACAAAAGAAATGTTCTGGACAAGATGGCCGACAACGAGGTGAGCGCGCACATCGAACAGCGGATTGTCATGAAGGTTCTCGTGAATGAAGGCGTAAAGTCATCTGAAATTCACAGAAGGCTTCAGGCTCAGTATGGCCACGATACACTTAGCCGCAGCAAACCGTTTGAGTGGTGCAAACGGTTCCGAGACGGGCGCACGTCAGTGCAGGACGATCCCGACCGGGGGGCGGCACAGAGCCCAGTGTCAGAGTTCCTGAGAACATCCAACTTGTGGAGCGCCTGATCCTCAAGGACCGACGGATAACATGTCTCGAACTGGCTAGAAAGACGGACTTTTGTGTGGGAACGTTAAACACTATCATTCATGAACACCTCCAGTTTCGGAAAGCCGGGCCTCATCACCAAAGGAGTCCTCCTCCTATAGGACAATGCACGCACGCATAGCGCGCATCTCACGACACGCACCTTACAGAAACTTTGCTGTGAGTTGCTGCCACATCCCCCTTACAGTCCAACCTCGCCCCCAGCGATTCCCATCTCTTCAGGCCACTGAAGGCGTTCCTTGCGGGCCGCCACTTCGGCTGCGACGACGATGTCAAGAATGCGGTCCGATCATGGCTGCTACGCGCCGGTAAGGATTTCTACGCTGCTGGCATCCAAGCCCTCGTGAAACGCTGGGACAAGTGCATTAGTGCAGCTGGAGATTACGTTGAAAGATAAAACTAATTTCTCGCCTGTAAGTTCATTTTACTTTTGCGAAAAATGAAAAGTCCCGGTTTGACTTGAACACCCCTCGTATATTGGGTGTTTCACGAACGTCCCCCGCCGGATAAATCGTGAATAGGTGAACAATTAAATTAAACTCATAACTTTTAAATTTTACTTCGGCCGGTTGCGGAACCTCTGTTTTACCAAAAAAAAGTGATTTTTCCAGCAATTAATTAGTTTCGGTTTATATTTCTTTCGCAGAGCAGCGTACCAATGAGCTCTTTCGCTCAGCTGTCTTGCTGCTAATTACGTGTTCATCCGCCTGGTTCACAAAGGAGGGTGACGGAACATAAGGAACAGCCGCAGGAGACATTTCGGTATTCCCTCTCCTTCCCAAGCAGCAGGTAACTATTGGTCCAATATTGGACCCATGAGGGCTGCCATGATTGCCAATATTGGTCCAATATGGGCTGCCCATACTGGCATGCTTACTTTGCACATAGTGTGCCAATTCTTCCATGATAATGCCGATGATGAGTCGGTGTAATAATAACGCATTATCCGGGATAATATCCACCACTAAAAGTGATAAGTGATGTTACTTCATTCGTCTTTTATTTATTTATTTTTGTTTTGTGCACATACTCTGATCCAATTGCATCGCGTTACAAAAACAATACTGCCCTCGCCCTAGACACGAAGAGCAGGTGCAGTACTTGTTAGATCCGTCTCTCGCTCAAGGGTCCAAGTGGTCCCGCGGAACATCCCTCAGAAGTCTTCATTGGGATCCCACTAGTACCTGCCTATATGACCCAAAAACATGGGTGGGACTCTGAAGTGGCGGCTCGGTGCACCCAGGGGAGGGAGAAGAGGGGAGGGTGAAAGAGGGAAGGTGTGCGAAGCCTCCTCCTCTAGTATTTGGGTAAGTCCAAGACAACTACCCACCACAGAAAACATGCCAGCATCCCTCAGTAGTCTTCATTGGAACGCTCCCTGTACCACCACGGTCAGGGTGTCGAACCGAAACGTTTTTCGTTCCGGTTTTCGTTCCGGTTACATCATAAACGATCCGGTACCGGTTCTGCTCCGGAGCAAAAAAATAACGGTTCATACCGGTTTTAACCGGTTCCGCTTCTGCTGGGAATATTCATCCCCCCAAAAGAAATCAATGTTACAAAATGTAAACCCGTTTATTCCGCACCCATATTATTTAACATTAATTATTAACATTAACTTAACATTAACATTAATTATTAGCTGTGAAACTGATAGCTCCTGGTTCCTGTAGGTTACTGTCTGTTCAAATAGGCTTTTTACTTTCTTGAAGCACATGCTACAAACGGACTTGTTTGTCGTGATGTCATACGTAAAGTACTTTCTTGCTGGGTTGGAGCGACGGCGTCCCATCCGAATGTCTGTTGCTACTGTCTAGCCAGCAAGCACCACCGCACGAGTACGACGCAAACTGAGGAACACCTTCACTCACAAACGCGCTCGACGGCTCTGTTTTATTTTCTTCGTGTCCTGTCCACAAAAGAGTTGCCACTTCGCACGGGCTTGCCTTCGCGTATACGTAAATGTATTCAACTTAGCTGCCCTCAAAGAAGGGACGCGTTGCGTGACATTACCGATAGAGAAGCCGTTATGCAGCCCCCGTTGGGTCACTGTTTAGTTGGGGCGAGTTTGAGGGGTCCAATTTCAAATTAAAACGAACACTACGGCACATTGCTAGAAAGTCACATGTGCGTGCGCGAACGATAAACCATTACGATGAGATCCTAAGGGTCATAGTATACCGACATCCGTAACCCTCGTGTAGCATCCATGACATGACTTCAGAGCACACGACGTCTGTTTCATTCGCCTATCCGTAGCCCAAACCGGCGAAGTTTTTTCTTGGACCGAAAACCGTTCAATATATTTTTCGGTTTCCCTCCTGAGCGAAAAAAACGGTTTCGATTCCGTTCCGGTTGGCACTAAAATAGCGTTTTTTTTCGGTTCCGGTTTTCGGTTCGCTCCGACACCCTGACCACGGTAACCACCGGGATTATTATTTGCGAAGTTACCCCATCGACTCCAAGATATACAACCCGCCCCTACAGTACAAAGGAGCGAGACACTTTCGTAACGGTGAGAGACACACTCCTCAATAACCTGATATGCAATGCGTCGCAATGCATCTGGAAATACGCAATGCATCTGCAGTAACTTTATGACCACTAGCGTTAAAGAACAGGATATTCCTGTCTATGGGACATTGCCTTTTTTACTTGACCTGCCGTTGTCATTAGAGAGTATTACCAGGAATATATTCGCTCGAAAGAAACGACCAATCCGAGTGTCGTGCCTGCGCGTTTCAAGTTGTAGGACGCGCGATTTCGCTGAAACGACACACGCTCTGACCGTCGTTTCTCAGTCGTTTCGTTTTATTCCGCAGCTACGACCGATCCATTGGCAACGTAAAGCAAAATGGCGACTGTTTGCACCAGCTGAGTTACAGTGCATGTTACAGTGGGATTGCCAGATGTTGACTATTTCAAATTCTTGTGTATCCTCTGCAGGAAGTTGTTGGATGTAACAACGTATCGAGTAGCGCATTTCGCACGCTTCAACGTCCAATATTGCCGGGCTGGTTGGGCATTTGGTACATGTACCCAATACTAGTTCGTCCCATTTTCCCCATTTTCAGTGATATGGGGTGTACACGGGCATACTAAAAAAAAAAAATCACTAAGCATCGACACGGTTTGTTATCGAATATTTTTCGCTGAAAGTCCCAATCAGTAAAACAGAGGTTCCGAAAGCGGCCTAATTAAAATTTAAAAGTTAGGAGTTCTATTTAATTAGTGAGCGTACGCAAATAAGCCACTAACTGCTCTGTTACTGGCCGATGTCTCAGGGATGATGACTGAAAAGGAAGCTTTTCGACAGCGCCACCACTTTGCGAATTATTCAGCCGGGGGACCTTCGTGAAACAATCGGTATATCAACTTCGCTCAAATATCAAGTCCACCAGATATAAACGCTAATAAATAAATATATAGAAATAAATAATAAATAAATATAAATGCTGTCGGTGAACATTACGTGATTTCACGAGTCTCCGAAGGAACCCACAAAAATTCCGGGGGTGTTCTTTTATTCAACTCGCGCGATCCACGAGACGTATAGTCGTGACGTATGACAGGCACCGTACGTCATCGACTCCAGCAATCCACATCGAAAGGAAAGTCGCTGTGAGTCGATTCTCGAGCACTTCTAGTGTTGTGTCCTCGTATTTTGGAAAGGGAATCAGTGTCACGTAGACCACCTCACGAGTGCCGCGCCGCGGCATTTTCGCCCACCAAGAGTCGACTCTCTCGACTCGCGAGTTGCTCGAATACAATAAACGAACGCGTGACAAGAATAGGTGACGTCACTGGCAGCCCATGCGTTTGTGTCCTAGCAACAGCGGAAGTACCTTCACGGTACGCCGGCTCTTCCGGTTCCCTTCCTTTCACGCCCCGCGCTGCCAGCAGCTGTGACGAGAAGACGGATATCGAACTTCAATGTTGCCAGACGAATTGCAGGTTGCACACTCTATGACGTCACACTTCTCAAGACTAGAAACTAATTTTGTGATGCATGCGCGTGTAGGACAAACATATCTTGGGCGGATACAGTGTGACGCACGTGAACTGCAAAGGCGTAAATTCGGTAGGGTTCAGAGGGCACAAGATTTTGTTCGTTCTGGCACAAACACTGGTACGACAAAATCGTCGCTGTTGGACACAAACAATAACGACCATTCATGATGGTGGCAAGTGCCCAACTGATCGTTTAATGAAATGCCGTTCGTGCCGGCGCGACATGACGACGTGTAAAGCCGACGATCGCTACAAGGGCAACCAGCTCTAAATAGACAGCTCCACCACGCATTAACGATGCTTAAAAGAGAAGTGGCACTGTGTCGCTCTTGCCTAAAGGAAGATGCATTCACTATATGGCGTGTAGACAGCAAAAACACGCGGACAGAGGAACGACCACACGGACGAAACGAGGTTAAATACACGTGACACATCAGTTTATATACAAAGAATTGATAGCGAACACAACGTTGGAGCCCGTCACTGTTCTACACAATATCTATTCCTTGTATATAAACTGATGTGTCACGTGTATTTAAACTCATTTCATCCAAAAGCCTATCAGTTGAGAGTTAGCAGTCGTCCGTGTCGTCGTTCTTGTGTACGCGTCTTTTTGCTGTCGACACACCATGGATTCGTACCAACTATCCCACCTTCATACGCTTGCATCCACTACATATGCTGTCTTCTGAATGTCCTAGGGGCTGACAAACCGTGTACGCTAACTTATGGACCTACTATTCGGCGTTCAGCCTAAGAATAGCAATATATTCTGCTCCCAATATTAATATCACGCTAGCTATTACGTTGAAAGAAATCTAGTCATTAGCACTTGTACGTGTCACACATACTCGTACACAAGGCAAGCGTCACTTAAGTGGCACATGGAGTGAGGAACTATTGTGAACAATGAGCCAGGGGGTGCCGTCGCTGTAGCTCGTGCGTGCTACGTATAGAATTGGTTGCTGCGCCGCCATCCTCTGATTGTTGACACACATGGCGTGTGTGCGAATACTGAAAAGAACGTTCTGTATGCTTCATTGCATCGTACTGCGCTTCCTATAGGTCCATTCGGCCTGCGTCACAATATTTATGTTGTAGACGAGGGACATAAAACCCACGCCATAAATGAATGATCTGAAAAAGCGTTTTTATATCCCAATGTTGGTTGACACCACTCCCTATCCTCCGCCACATTCTCCGCAGAACGCATGCACTTGTCCATATGCGCTAAAATGCCACTGTTTTCAGCTCCGTAGTGGCGTTATTGAAACAAAGACAGCGAAAGGCGAACTTTTGGTGGTCCAGCTTGAGACCCATAAGAAACCGTCTTGTATATCTCCAGTGTTCCCGTGGAAGCACATTAATCGGTTCCAATGCCCACGAGTATTTTAGTGAGTCTTGAGTACGTGAATTCAAAGAAACGAATCAAGGAGTATACTGCATACCGTACCCGTACGAAAATTCGGGATGAGCCAGACACGAGCCCGGATGCAGGCCAGATCAGATCTGATTTGGATGCGTTCATGGCAAATCCGACTATATCCGGCTTTAACCGACACGTGCCGGACCTACGAAATGTCCGGATACCAGACAAGTCAGGCCGGGTTAGGGTCAGATAATAGCAAATCCGACTCTATCCGGCATTAGCCGACACCTGCCGGACGTACGAAATACGGAGATTCAAGCCATGGCAGACCGTGCCCGGATCAGATCATGGGAAATCCGTCTTTGTCGGGCTTTAGCCAACACGTGCCAGATCTCGGTCAGGGTGAGTCAGTACAATCAGACTTGAGTACAGAAGACACCATGCGGAACGTATTTTCAATGTGAAAACCTTAAAATAATGTAAAACCCTTAGTGTAGTCGACGGTCCAGTTGACTGTAATTAACACTTGTTGTGGGATCTTTAATGTAGTACTTCGAATGAATGTTACAATGATTTAACCGAATCATTTTCTACAAGTCAGTTTTACTGTAAAGGAGAATTTGCAACATTTCCAAAATGTAGCAGCCCAGCCCCGCGCTCCAATCTGCTAGTAAAAGAACACACAACATTGTAAAGTCATAACGTTTATTTTGTACATTTATCTAGCACAATGTAATAACGACAAACTACACACAGCTGGGAATGACAAGGCTCGTACGGAAACTTCTCTCCGTTCTTTCATTTACAAGGGTACTTTAGACAACAGCAACAACTTTATTAGGAGATGATGGGATGGGGAGTTTCATCGCCAAGGGCAATATTCTACCCCATCGCTGGTGGTGATGCGGGGAATAAAATAATGAGCCCCTTCACAATAAGGATCCAAGTCCTATGGTACCCAGGAAGGTGAAGAGAGCTTTGAGGGCAGAGCGTTGGTGGGCTGATGTCGCCAGGGACCAAGCAATTTCGTGTGAGAGAGAGAGGGCGAGAGTCCAGCTCGTTAAGGGATCCCGAGAGTGCGGTTCGGGAAGGTTAGTAGTGTGGGCAATGGAGAAGAATATGTTCTAGATCTTCTACAGCACCGCAGTGACTGCAGTGGGGAGAGTCAACTTGAGTCAAGCGGTAACGCCACTGCGCTGTAAAAGCCTTTAGACATATGTAACTCAATCGCTACAAATTTAGTTCCGTGAAATTGGGCGACAAGCAGACATAGTCCAGAACCCTTATACATTTCTTTAGGTCATGTGGCACATCGATGATTTCCAACTGTGAACCCTTCGTGGTAACTTGAATAACGTGAGCTACCTTGAATCCTGTGTCATCATGTGTAAACAATCGTTCTTCCATTGGTAACAGTCGTTTTACAGCAATAGACACTAAGTTAGCCGGACTGATGAAAAACCTATCTACATGTAAGCACTTCTAGTCATTTTAATAAAATATTGATTTTCATACTATTTGCATGTATAAATGTATATATCTTTTATACAGCACACGCAGTCCCTAAAACAGACTACTAGCAGTTACAGTTATGCAATTAAGGGGCACCAAGACTTACCATGAATACTATCCCAGCATGGGTAATCCTGCAAGCATATTTCTGTCGTGGGGAAATCCAAGACAATAACATGATTTCGACAGTGAATTCTTTTATTTGTGGCCAGATGTCCATGGAAACAGATCTGGCCTGATGACGTTCCCAGATCTGGGAATGTTGTTCGAACAACATTCCCAGATCTGGTACTGATCAGGTTAGATACAAAACAGGTCTGGAAATGTTATTCAGGTCAGATCCAAACAGATCTGTCCAGATAAGATTATCAGATCTTGATGTGTTATGCAGGCCCACACAAAACAGATCTGACCTGATTAGGATGCCAGATCTGGAAATGACGCAATTCCTGATCCGAACCAGATCTGGAAATGTTATTCAGGTCAGATCCAAACAGATCTGTCCAGATAAGATTATCAGATCTTGATGTGTTATGCAGGCCCACACAAAACAGATCTGGCCTGATTAGGGTGCCAGATCTGGAAATGACCCAATTCCTGATCCGAACCAGATCTGGAAATGTTATTAAGGTCAGATCCAAGGAGATCTGGAAATGTCATTCAGGTCAGGCCCAAACAGATCTGTCCAGATAAGGTTATCAGATCTGGAAGTGTTATGCATGCGCACAAAAAACAGATCTGGCCTGATTAGGATGACAGATCTGGAAATGACCCAATTCCTGATCCGAACCAGATCTGGAAATTTTGATCAGGCCAGATAAAAACCAGATCTGACATTTTCGTCAGGGATACTCACGCAGAGACGTCGTGCAGCTCGTTCACAGCATTACGCTACAAAAAGTTTATGTGGGGGCCAACGACGACGACTACCGCAACAGAGGGCACGCGCTGCGTGCCCGCAGAATAAACAGTTGATCTCTGGGCTTCCTCCTGTGTGGCTGACTGCTAGTTAGCTCCGACAGTTGGTGACCCGAACATTCGAACACCTCGAACTATTCGGCCTTCTTACCACCCTGAATTCTCCATCTTCTGCACCGAGCTTCCCAGGCCCACTCAACGTCATTCCCAGGAGGAAGCTACCTTTTCCATCCGGCAACAGAGGTCACTCACCGCACGGCACACCACCACCATGCGCAAATTCCACCTTCGGCAGCCATCGTCGTCAGCTCCACGTCATCATGCCTAGACGCTATCTTGGAAGGTACGCACGCAAGACACCCCGCATTACCATCACCTGCCGGCCGGGACACCAGAGCCTCGTGCTCGCCGAGTGGTCGCGCTCGTCACGGCAGCCGACGTCACCCTGCCTGCAGCCGACGTCTCGGCAGCTCACCAGCGCGGCGAACAACGCCACCGACGCGCAGCCAACGCGGCCTCCAGCAACAGCGCGGCGAACAACGCCACCCACGCGCAGCCAACACACGGCTTCCCTCCTCACTTCACGGCCCCGCATTCCTTCTGGCGCACATCGCCAAGGGCCTCTCATGCCACTCATCGACCAGCACGCATTCCTTTTCACGACTCCTTCAGCCCCGCACCTGCCTTCCTGGACCACATCATGCTGCGTCCTCTTGGCCATACTCCCCTACATACACCAATTGCTCATAGCCTCTCCAATAGCTCATAGCCTCTGCTCGCATTACCACAGCTGCCGCTGTGTCTGGGCAGGGGAGTGCCTGTGGGGGCCAACGACGACGACTACCGCAACAGAGGGCCCGCGCTGCGTGCCCGCAGAATAAACAGTTGATCTCTGGGCTTCCTTCTGTGTGGCTGACTGCTAGTTAGCTCCCACATTTCCATGCAGTTTTAAAAGTATAGCGACATAGCTCACTGGTTCCTTTGCCTCGCGTACTTGAATGTAAGTGAGAGGATTAAACACAGGGGCGTTTTCCATAGGGTGTTTTCACCAGATGAAACACCTAGGTTTGGTAGGTGATGTACAGGCAGGGCATGAAACACCTAGTGGCTTAATTTGAGTCATACATTCTTTTACAAACTTGATTATTTCATGCAGACCTCTATGACTGCTTGAAAGGTTGATCGGCTTCAGATGATCACTTGCTAACGTGTCCGCCCACTGATCCCGAGGTTGCAGGTTCGATCCCGGCCGAGGACGCCAGCAACTCGGTGGCAGGGTACAAGTTGCGTAAACACGGCTACTGCAGAATTTGTCTTATCATGGTCTAGAACGTCTTTATTCGTTTCGGTTATAAGGCGGTGTGCAGTGCCCATAGAGGCGCTGCTGCTCGTCCCCCTGGCGGAGAAAATGCGCAAATGGTTTGGGAGACGTTGGGCGCTAGCATACGACGCTGCGCCCATTTGCATTCATGTGTCTTGCAAGTGTTCTCCTAGGATTGCCTCATATTAGATACAGCGCGTGTCCAGTTTTCGAGCAGGAGCGTCTTCGTAAGGGTATAACGTGTGTAATGTTTACCACATAACGCACGCGTTGTCGTTGGCATTCAGGCAAACCGCCTCAATAGCTCGACATGCAGCGGGTTGCAGCTCGCGCGGTGTTTCTCCATTTGTCAAAACTCCTGAACCCGTGCAAAATGGTTTCTTTGTGAACAACAATCCTCGGCTTTCCCGAGTATCCTGTTTGCTGGGTTCACTTTAATTATTTCCGGATTGGTGGGCACACTCTTGTTGGGGTTATTGCAAAAGCTAAAAAGGCTCTTTTGTATCCCTTTCCATTGATACTGATAAAATGGAAACAATATATTTACCTTATTTACATCATGTTCCCCAGCACTGTTTCCCTTTTAGTTTGAGTCTTTGGGTGTCTTAACTTGTCGGCCTGTGCAGGTAGTTTTATGATCGGATTGCGTCGTTTCGTGGCGCTCGAACTTGACTGAGTTTCTCAGAAAGGAAGATTGCACTTATGTCTAAACGGAGTGGTTTAACTCTGAGAATAGTCTGCACCACATAAGAATGTGAGACAGTTGGTTTGCACTCACAAAGCCTTTTCCATACACTACGGCTGACTGTGCTAATGTCACGTGGTAATTGAACTAATGCGATTAACTGAGCTAGAATAATAGAAAAAAGTCGCAATTACCACAACGCGTCAGTTTAGACGAAGGCGAAGTACAACGTGCGGTTACTCAAGCGACAATTTTCACACGTAAAATTCTCGCTGATGCAATGAAAAAATGGCAATGTTCTTATTGCAATAGTACATTACGACTACAAGATGATGAACTAAAAATGCTATGTTTACTTTGTTAACTTTCGAGTTCAACGAGCCACATTAGATCGATTTAGGAGTGCCGACCTTTACATTTCATTGTGACATTTTACCAACCTTCTCATTGCGTACCTATTGTTAGCTTTGCTGTGGGCTAACTCTCTAAAAGTACTAGGTTTGACGGCTTTTTTTTTTGTCGGATAGCTAGTCCAGCAGCACATCTTACGATTTACGATTACAATTACGATGCAGCCACCGCGTAGACTCCCATCACATTTGCGGTTGTCTCCCACATGGCGGCGCGGCGGTCGCTCTCCACGCCGCCTATACAGCCGGATGGTGGCGCTGCGTTAGCGCATGGTTTTCAAACGTGTTACCAATCATCCGAAGCCGCGATAGCACGTTATCAGAGAAGCCTCCCTACACGGTAACACCTTATCGGGTCGTGATGGTGGTGACGAAAATCGGCTTGCCATTGTTAACCTCACGTACGTGGGCTGCGTCACAACTGTACCCAGGATGAGACACCTTATCACAACACAACTGCCTGTGCAAAGACCATTGGATTGCTGAGGTTAATGGTGAAGTGACAAGAAAGAAAATCTACAATCAGATAAGCGTGGGATATAGTAGAATAGTTCTTTAGCTGCGCTTGCGTTTCACAGCTTAGCTTTCCCATATATGTTCCTTCGAGTACCCATTTATTGTGTCATATATACTACAACACGACCATGTCTATATAGAAAATAGAGTTTTCCCATCGAGAAACATTTTGCGTTTCTACAACTCTCGCGGTGCCCAAGAACTGTGTTCCAGCTTACGACATATAGCACGGGAGACAAATGACAGCCGAAATCGAGTAAGAGAAAAATCGTATATACTTTGCAAGTTTTAAATCAATTTACCTCCTCTTGCGCCTCCGGCATGGTGATGAACGCTGTGTGTATCTGCGTCTTATGAGGAAGATAAACCTACCTGTAAAGTGAAATGGAAAATTAAATGAGCGACAGAAAAATAATTTTGCAGAGCGCGAATTCAATATCCGGTTACGGTTTACGTGAAATTAATTTCAAGTAAAGCTTTTTTCAATTTCTTCTTTTCAGCTTTCATTTTCAATTTAAAGAATCCAAGCAATGTTTTACTGTTCAAATATGTAGAGAATGGATGCGTTTGGGAACGAAATGGATGCGTGGAATGGATGCGTTGGGGCACGAAAATGTGGCAAAATATGGCGGGACAGTGCAACATTAATAAAGAAGAACCGACATGTAGGTGCAACAAAAGGAAATAGTAAGGAAAGGATAGTGTACTACGACTCCAAAGCCGGTCTTGAAGCTATCTCATCGTCAACAGTACGAGACCTCCTGTTAGTGTATCGCAAGTGCACAGACATCGGTCACGACGTCATTCTTCAGTGGATACCTGGCCATATTGGCATAAGTGGTAACGAGAAGGTGGACGAAATAGCGAACATCGCACACCTGTCATCGACAGAACATCTAGTCACGTTTTCTAAGCAGGACATCAAATCTCTCCTAAAATCTATGACTGATGACATCCGCAGGACAAAATGGCACCAAGCCGACAATGGTCCGTCACTGCTGCGCATGCTAGACCCGGAGCTGAATTTTACCATTACCTTCAAAAACGCCCAGAAAGTGGGCAAGGTGGACTCGCCCAACTGTTTACTGTGCGGGACAGTGGACAACACTGAACATATCATCATGCATTGTCCAAAACATGCTGCACAAAGAGGCATCTTGAGGCAGAGCCTTGGCCATCTCGAGAGCAGGGACTTCAGCATAGAGAAAGTCTTAGGCGTATGGGACGCTAAGCACAGGGACGCGGCCTTCAATGCTCTTGTCAATTTCATTGTGAAATCTGGACTAGAAACCCTATACTAGACGGTGCGTGGACATTACTATGATCCTTGATGTGAACGGCGCGCTCGGTCCTGCGTGGTCGCGGTCGAGACGCTCGCCCCGGTGAACTTTTCCGGTGCGCCCGCACCTTCTGTGGTGCAATCGTACCGTTTCCTTTTTTGGGGGTAGCGGAATTCGCTTGCGTGAATTCAACCTCCCCTTGTTATTTTACCAACCACCAACCAACCAACCAGGAAATGCACCATTAAAGCGAGTTACTGCCAGAATAACCTAATAATCAGATATCGGCAAAAAGCGTCTCAGAGGTCAGATAGACCCACATGGAGTTTTGGCGTAGCTCTGCATATTTTGTACCGACTGCGTTAAAGCGTGTACGTATTACATCCGTCAACTTGCCAGGGGTTACCAATCTTTCAAAAACACACCGATTTTTTTTTCCATCCAAATCGATTGCGTACAGCTAGTCTTTCTTTCTTTCTTTTTCTTAGCGATCCATTCATCCAATATCATACAGAGTTCAGACGTGCCTGCTAGTTTCCCTGGAGCGAAGAGTACACAGCCAAGGCGCTGCTATAGACACCCAGTTCCGCTATGCAGTTACATGGAACGTGCAGCGCACCTCCTCAAAGCGCATTAAGCGCGCTGCCCTCACGCCATTATCCCTTGGGTGGGTGAGAATCCAAGAGCATGCAAATTTTATCTCACCGTCCCCCTAACATACTGCACGGTGCAACGCCAGACGCTGTTGAGGCTCGGGAGTCTGGAAGAGATTTTGTGTACACTCCAAAGAAACGAAAACGCGCTGCGAAAACAAGTCTGTCAGAAGCTGTTTACCCGCCTATAAAGGTACGCACAGGAAATCTGCTACGAGCAGTGCGCGTGAAATTGGAATAGTAGGCGGCGCTTGCCGTTTTCCTCTTGTATTCGGCTGAACGGTATGTCTATGTGAAGAAGAATGTCGCGCGCGCTGCCTAAACAGGTTAAGAAAAGTGACACTAGAGCTTATAGGGCTGTCTTTAGAAATCTAACGTTTCATTTTTGTCGCTATTTCTTTGCTTCTTTCACGCATGACAATAAAGGGCAGTGGGAGGTGTTCTTTCAGAGACTGTATATATAGCGTCTACGTCGTGGTGCCAGCGGTTCAGCGCTAGGACCAGTTCCGAGCCGACAAACTGACTTGTGCTGTGAAAAAGAGCTGTTTCTCTCTCTCTCTCTCTTTATCTGTTCCTGACATGAAACTTTGAAAAGCAGGATCTTTGAAAGTTCAGCTTCATCACACTTCTTCAAGACTATTTCTAGCGCTATCTTATTATTATTATTTTTCTGTTTCTCAATCCAGTATCGTGGGTTTAATTGGCGCCCGGATTTTGTCGTGTCGACGTGAACTTGGAAGATAACTTCCTTTTGAGAAATTGGCAGGAGTAACGGTGGCAGCACGCCATAAAGAGATCTCGCGTGACACCATAAGATGAGAGGTGTACGTATCCTTGCAGAAGTGAGATAATCCATTAAAGGTGGCACGGTTCGCTAACGGCAAGGAGCAAAGTGCTACACGTGGAGACTCGCCATTAATACTTTGCAGACGTCGTACATTCTGGTACCAGATGAATAGTAACTGTTCTGAGGCAAGAACACACACGCAGACAAACACAACGCACACTGTTAGAAAAAAAGGCATGAAAGAGGTATAACGAAGGTATAAATCAGCGCTAAACTACCACATTTAAACCATCTGGAAGGTATAGATCATCGAGGCGATACCTTCCACGGCAACTGAGCGAATAATAAGGTACTTCCTTCTTATGCTTTATGCCTTCAGCGTTTTGTATACCTTTAGCTGTGCAACGCGTGGTACCACATTAATATGCGGTGAAGACATTATCATCTCAGTTAAGCAGTAAAATTGGTAATACACAATAATTAGCACACTCAGTAATACAGCAGAATCTTAATTAATAGGGGGAGTGATTTATAGCAGCGTGCCATGCGTTCCTGAAATGACCAAATTTACACGTCCTCACACATAGAGTCGCTTCCCTAGCGAAGGCGGCTCCACATTTTACGAGCGGCGGTGTATTATATCAGTATGTGCTCTCCACCAAATACCAGCAGATCCTCCCACGTTTCTTCTTGCGTGGTGAGTAATCTGCACGGCTCTCCTCTCCGGTTTATACCTGCACTTTGTGAATATCAGTTTGTGCGCAAGTTTGTGAGCATGCGTGCACACTAAATGATTTTACACCTTTATTCGCCCACAATAGGCGTATTCTTATAAAAACACCCTTTTTTATCCCGCAAACTGCAGCAAATCGTGTAGAAAGAGCATTACTATACAGGTGCAATATCGACTTACAATACGTTTTATCCCACGTCGATCATTAAGGGTGTAGAGTGAGGTGTTTACGTCCTATACACCTTCTTACAACACGTTTTAACTGTGAAAATGGTGTTGAAAATGGTGTTTTAATTCGCGAAAGAAAACTTATACTGGTTTCACAGCTCTACTCAGCTGTTAATCACATTAAAAACGATAACTTGAGTTAAAAACACAGTATTTGACAGGGAGGGACGTCAGGAGTTTAGATGGTATCCTTTACTCGTTGCAGGCGTACGTTTTAATTGCAAAGACGAATTCCCGTCACCGTTACAGACTTTTTCCGAGCTACTACATTTAACGAACATGCCCCCAACAAATTGTATTTCAGTATATAATCCATCCGATACGCCAATATAGGCTACCGAGGGTGCCCAGGTCTCTTCAAGCTTCGGCACTCACTCCTACGGAACTTGGACTTACGAGGTCTTAGACGTACGGTACTTAACGAGGCCTGCCTGTGGCGCATTGCGCTCAGGGTTAGGTTGTACGATGGAACCACTGCTGGAAGTCTGCTGCGTTCAGGGCGGTGCTTGCCATAGACGCAAGAAGGTCGAATTGTATGTCTCGGTATGCTGCCGAGGGAGCTTGTATTGCACTAGCCATTTGAGAGGGAGTATTTGCCACAAAACAACTCCATCCTGAAAGGTGTTTTCAATAGAATACTCCCCTTTTAACGGTGCTTTTGTTTTTAAACGCCCATTATAAGAGTGTTTTATGAGAAATACACCTAATTAAAGCGTGTTTCAGACAACATCCTTGATTCGGGAGTAAAGGCAACACCAAAAGGTGTGTGCCATGGGACAAGCCATTTAAACAAAAAAAGTGTAAACAACTTACTGTGTACAAGAGAGAAGGCGTGTTAGCTTAGCTCAATTGGTAGAGCCCTGGACCGGTAATCCAGAAGATGTGGGTTCGATCCCTACAGCTGGCTAACCTTTTCAGTGACTTTCATCTTTCAACTTACTGTGTGTCCATGTATTTTCTTCCTCTTTTTCCTTCTCGTGGTAGTTGTTGTTATTAAAGCACATGCCGTTCAATATTATTTTGTTGTGATTTGCTACAAGCTGGATTAGGAAAGCGACACTCTAATATAGCGCTGAAATAAATCGAATACTCCCGTTTTCCAAGATTATACCTCGGTTTTAAAAATATACCTTCTATGGGATATATGTTTATTCCCTGAGGTGCAAATAATATACCCTCAGGGAGGTATAAAGTTACTATACCTTGGAGGAGGTATAGCGCTTATACCTCAAAAGGTATGGGCCCTGGGACAAGCCATTTATACCCTAAAGGTATTATACCTTAAAGGTATACATTTTTCTAACAGTGCCTCAAGATGCCTATAAGAACAAAGATTCAAGAACAAGAAAGAAGAACGAAAAAGCCAGGCAGCCACGTGAATCACACCACGGTGCTCTCGACTGCCGGAGAAGTGTGCAAATCACTACGCTGTACCGAGACGGCTTAGCGACGCACTGCAAGATCCCGTTGCCTCGTCCTTCGTTGTATGTGTGTTTGTGTGTGTATGAGAAACATGTAGGAGGGAATGTCAAAGTGCGTGTCCAGTTCGCTCAATGAGGGCCCTTGGCAAGTAGTCGGTAAGCAGTGCCAGTGTAGCGTAGTGGTTAGCGCAGTTGACAAGCAATCAAGAGGTGCTGGTGCGATACCTGCCGCGGCGTGGCTTTCTCGACGGCCCTGTTTCAATCCTCTCCGATTTATCATCGACCAATTTATCATATATCAATATTCCATGGTAGATTCTCTGGCCTCATACTGTCACAAGGCAAACACATGCTACAACATGGCACGTAACTTCTATTTTTTTTCTTGTAGTGGTCTAGTGTCATATAGTAGCCTCCTCGTTGCGACGATAATTCTGTGGGAGAGAAACACTCGTCTAAGTCGACAAGTTGGTGTGATCACTCTGGTGATTATTCGTTCATTGCTATCGTTGTCATTATTCCTCCCTGTATACGATAAAAATACGGAGCTGCTCTGAATGCCAGATCAAACGGTGGAATGCTAAGAACTATTTGCAGAAGTTATCCCAGCTGCTCGCGCATAGTTCACTTTTGCTCTTTTTGCCGCGTGCAACGAATTGTAGTGCATTTTCAGCCGGAAATTATATCTAAACGTAATGCGGGAAGAATACAGGGTGTCTGCGGGCAACTGAGGTCAGAATGATTTAAGCATAAGATTTTTTGTTTTCCAATTATAATAATAGACGACATATTCTTAATAAACTGGGCTAGCTTACGATCGCACTAGCTACCTCACGGAGCGTTGCCCGTTGATGTTGTTAATTGCGAAAGATCAAAGTTTGGTCCAGTGACAACGTTTGTTTCTTTTGGTGCGCTGGCACCGATGCCGTTTTCAGAGAAGGGATCGAGCCACTCTGGGGCGAGGGCCCCTAGAAAACGGCAGATTTGGAGGCCATTTTTGTCGCAACCCCAGAAATGCGCTCTTCCAAGCAAGCAAGAACAAGCGTTGTTTCTTTTATTTACCTCGCTGTGACCTTCTGTGACTACCTGCAATTAATCTTCCATCGTCCCAGCTCACCAACAGTTTAGCTATGTGTGCCGCATATCGACGACAAGGAGATACAACAGCGACAAATAGATTATGACAACGACATGGTGTGTTTTTCAGCGCTAGACAAGGAAGAAGAGTACACTGTTAGAAAAAAGGTATAAATAAGGTATAATAATGTGCTCTTATACCTCTTTTATACCTTCTGCTTCAGATATATACCTTTGGAGGGCATAGAAGAGGTACAAATTTTCTATTTATACCTCCAACCCTTCTCAAGGGCATGAAAGAGGTATAAAGGAGGGCTAACGTACCATATTTATACCTCACGACCACGCGTTTATATCCGGTACCATCGAATAGATCACCTTCTGTTTCTTTATACCTTTATGGGTTTTTTATATACCTTTACTTCAGCAACGCGCTGTATCACATCATTATTATTTTTTCTTGAGACTGTATCAGCTAAGTTAAACGGATATTTAATTAAGAAACACAGACATCAGTAGAATACTATCTGAATCCACATGGTTACTTTATGGATGCATAATATCTGTATTGTTGGAATGTTGAATCTAGATGTCCTCACCCTTAGGGTTGCGTACCAGACGAAGGCTGCTCCACAGTTTGTCAAGTCGCCACCGGTATATCAGTATTTGTTGCTCTGTAAATGTCTATCTCGCGATACACACAATACATCGTCATACACACTTGATGACTGCGCAGAGCGATCTTGCTGCTTGAAAATTTTCTTTAGTTTTTAACTCCATATTTTCTGTTTTTTGTACGTGGGGAGTAATGTGCACGAGCTTTGCTTTCTGCTTCACAAAAATATGCTTTTGCGTGTGTTCGTAGCACGTATGTGTGTGTGTATGTCAAAAACTTTTCTTCCCTCCAAAGGTGGTTTTTCTAGTTCCCTCTTCTAAAAATGCCTATGCCTATATAAGTGTGATTTAATACCATGATGGTACTCATGCAGACCCTCACAGGGGTATAGAGTTGTATCCCTAAAGGTATGGCATATAGCCATTTGTTGAGGACCATTTTCTATACTTGGTAGGCGGGGTATAAAATAATACCTAAGAAGGGCTAAGTTATTGAGCAGGCGATCTATACCTCTAAAGGTATAGATTTTTCTCTGAGTGTAGCTGTAGCGGTAACCAAAAACCCGTTTGTCCTACACAAGGTCCTACACACATTCGTCGGAAAGCACGCTGGAAAGCGTTGCTGGCCTTCGTTTCGTCCGTAGGACTGTCTTAACTTCGCTATCTTGTTTTCTTCCCTCTTGTTCTTTCGCTTTTTTTTTTTCAAGGGTGAAACTTGCCGCCTTGTCTGAGCAGGCAGACCTCACTCTTTTATTTATTGAACGTCTCCCCCCCCCCCCCCCCCCCCTCTAAGCACGTGGAGCACTGGTTTGCATTCTATAGGACTATTTCTCTCAGTCGATATTTCCGGATTGATGGCTACAACACCGCACTAGCTGAAAACCACGCCCCAGTTTTATTGCTCTACTTCGCATGCAGTATCACCAGCAATATTTTGCTAGATTTTGTTTCGTTTTCATGTCGCTATGGCTGGCAGGGCTTAGAAAATAACATTAGTCTGGTACACATATATGAAAAAAAAAAAGTGTTTTGGGATGCAATTTTAAGTAAAATCGCTTTCATTCGCATCTATCACTTTACACTGGTGACATCGTCTCCGTCAGCGTGATCCACAGCAACACACAAAACTTCACAGGAACACCACCAAAACAGAAATGTAGGTCATGGTACAAAAAAAGTGAGAAGGACATTACGTACTCAAAAATGATAAATGGCGCGCATCTTTTGTCTCTCTACAAAGAGGCTGGCGTACACACTCTCTCTTTTAACACGTACCCGGCTTTCAGTCTTACGGCGTAGCAAAGAGTTTTGAACAACTTCTCGCGCAGCCAACGCTTTCTCCCTTCGCCCAGGAAGAGTATGCGTAGATGGGTGCCGGCGCGTGCGTATACAGTGCCATTAGCCGCTCGCGCTGAGCTACAAACCCATACTTCACCCAGAAATCTCTGCCTGGACTTCCGAAAATTCCCAGGCGGCTCTAATCCGCACGTCACTTCCGCTCGTCAGGGGTCGCGGACGGCTTCCGGTGGCGATGTATCTAATCTGTTTCGCCCGCTACGTGATACGTATCTCGGCTCATCTGCCTAACAAATTTCATTATTCCAGCCGTTAGCGTGCAAGCGGAGCATATTTAGAGAGGGCGCTCCCCGCACCGTCTGAGCGTGTGCAATCACTATGCGTTGCAAGAGACACTTATTTATAGGAATGTTATATATAGACAGAGTTGTGCCTAACTCGTTACAAGTAACTCGTTACCTGGTAACGGTTACTTTTTTTGGTAACGAAGTAACGATTCAGTTACTTTTTAAAAAATAGTAATAGTAACGGAATCAGTTACAAAAATTGGTAACTCGTTACTGACGTTACTCGTTCCTTTTCTTGAGCACGGGGAGCACATTTCGGCATTCCGTGTGGTGCAATGCCTGCAGATTTGACCTGCGTGACGTGTGACTCAAAGTATTACTGCAGTCCCTCACTGTGTGCTGTTGTCCTTTCTCTTGTTTCCGTAATCTCCGACCATCAGTCCTTCCCAAGAATGGCCACCAATTTTGCTATGGCTACAAAAAACGCGTTTCGACTTTTCTTATCTTTGCTAAGCTTCTGAGCGCTCTAAATTATGACGCAGCCCCTCGTCTGTTTTGGGGAACCGTTGGTGATCTGTGGCACGAAAACCAGTGTTGTTTCTTGTGTTTTCGTAATCTCCGATCACCCCCACTTCGGAAACAAGGGAGAAGGTTCAGGCAAACTGATATAGATTCATGGTAACGGGCCGAGAGACACGGAACACGAAGGACGGACGACCAATTTCGAGTATCAGCTTCTCCTGAAGTGCAATTCCTCATTAATAAAGAGTTGAAGGCAAGTGACGGCGTGTTTGTTGGCTCCTTTAACTATGCTGCGGTAACGTAAAAGTAACTCGTTACCTGTGAGTAACGAGAACTCGTTACTTTTGTATGTTGGTAACGAGTAACGTATTTAGTTACTTTTTTCTGAAGTAACGGGTAACGGTATTTAGTTCCTTTTTTTCGGTAACGGGCACAAGTCTGTATATAGATATATATATTTGCTTGAATTTTGTTGTTTTGTTACCAGAGTAGCAGGTGGTCTGGGTGTACCAAGCTGCTCTATACTTCTTTTTTCTGTATACCCGTACTCTTTCCTTGGAAATAAACTAGCTTTAAGAAAACTTCTGAACTCTGGTGAGCATGCTTCCTGTGATGTATCAGTAATAGAGATAGAACAGGGCTTGTGTCATGTTTGTGTTTCAAGTTACTCTGTCGAAGAAACGCCTCCAGCTGTTATTCTGGATTGAAATGCTTCATGAATGAGCTTAGATGGTAACGCGTGGTAACGATAGTAACTGTTACTACTGCGTCCACTCTCTAATTCCCACACCGACGGTATAACTTCTCGGTGTCCTTATGCCACAAGTGAAAAGTGTGCAGCTGTTTTCCTCCTTAGCGCGCGCACGAAATCTGGTCTCGGAGTATACTAAGCGTCCCCGCATCGGTCTCGAGAGTTCTTTAATGCACAAGGCCCAGACCGCCAGCAGTATGCATTACAGCATGTTTGCGGCGGAGCGAAGCGCGGTAATGTAAGGCTGGCATTTTTCCGACATTGGCGTTATTAGGGTACGAAAGTGAAGGGAGAAGGAGAAAAAGTGGACCAGAAAGGAAGAGTAGCTATACTTCGGCAAAACTGACACTCATGAGCATGCTCACTCATGCTCACTCATCTCAATGTGCGAATGAGCGGAGCATGAGGCAGCTGACATAGAAAGGAGCTGGAGATGAGTGAGCATGAGCGAGCAAAGGGAAAGCTGAGCGGCGAGTGAGTGAGCATGAGTGATCAGGAGTCACACGTGCCGACCTCTGGTGCAGTCTCACAGATACCCACTTTCAACTATTGTTGTGTGTTGCCACATCTTTCCTCGCTAGTTGTTACCAATTTGTGGGTCTCCACAAACTGACGCTGGAGCGCTTTGCATGAGGGTAGGTGTGTTCGGCACACCTATACCTCATAAACTGCGTTCACATGGACGGATATGTCGACTGAAGGCCCCAGACGACAGATCATTAGAGATGCACTGAAATGCAAGAACAACCTGTTCTCACATGAAGGTCAGTGTTTCAACTAGTATAATACAAGCGAGTTTAGTTCACACAGCGCTACCGTTTAGAAAAAAACGGAATGAAAACACAGCCGTATTTGCAGAGCCGTGTTAGCCGTAGCACGCGCATACCTATCGTGTGCGTGTGGATTTAGAACGGGACAGGTCGTAGTGTTGTTCACATGCGCTGCATGATGCGCAATGCTGCGTTTTTCATACCGATTTACTGAATTGTAGCCCACAACGGTAATCACAAATGTTTTAGTGACAGCAATTACCTTCATGTCCTTCGGACAGCGACACTATAACGTGCTTCGTAAGTCGCACTATGTTTTTCGCCGGAACTGCTCCATGGCGTGACACGCGCTTACACGCGTAGCATGGGCTAAAAGGAGCCGATGTATACCCGATGCACGATTGAAGCGACGTTCACTGCGTAGTGCCGAAGCAAAAAAAAGTCCGGTATAATTCTGATTGTTGATGATGATGATTGGAGTTTTAATGGCGCATCGACAACACAGTTCATAATTCTGATTGTAGCTTCGTAACAACAAATGCGAAATTAACATAGTGTTAACATGTAATTTGAAGGGAACTTTCGGTGGCATATTATTACCCCTTAAGGTCAACTGGCGACAGTTTACATGACTGTCGACTAAGGCGCCACAGAGAGTCGATCGACTGATCCTCGACTGAAGCGCCACTCTCATCTTTCAGGTGCATCTTTGAAATTCAGATTGTCATACACAACCTTGTCATCGCGTGAATTCTTTTACTTCTCAAACATTTTAGCAGCCTTTCGGCACGCCATTCATTTCATAATCGGACAGCCATTACTAGTGTTCTTTTGGATTGACTGCCGACGCCAGCTATTCTTCTTCTTCCTCCATTACCGGCCGGCATCCATCTGTTCTATGCTGAGGTGAGGGGAGACGAGTCATCCAGCAGTGACGTATGGGAAGTGGCTGAATAAGTCGACTGACTCGGAGTTCAGTCGACATTTGCCGTCTGACCTATCCAAAACCGGCAGGCCTGCTACTATTGGCCAACCTCCCCTCAATCCCCTAAACAAGCAAACAAACGGTGTGGTCTTCTTTTTTTAGGTTAATACACCCGTTTACATGCAGACGATAGATCGACTTATTCTTTTAAGTCGAGTTGTGTCGCCTTCATGTAAACGCAGCTATTGAGACAAGCTGCTTCAACGTAAACACAAGCTTGCAGATATTTTTGGACACCCTTGTAACACAGTATGCAGAAAAGCACGAGTGCAACTGGTGACTCCAAGCTCTTTCTTTGTGCTGTTTTTTTTTTTTTTTTGTATACACTGGTGCGAATTGAAGCAGTAAACACATAAGAAATCTGGCACCAGCCGTGTGCACATGTTCGCTATATTGCCACGTATCATCTTTGAAGCGACCACACGGAACAGTAACAACGGACTGCGAGGCGTCGAGCGACGGCCTGGGATCTACGACACGCCGCGCTGATTAGCGAGCGATGCTTCCAGAAGCATCTGTTCCTTCGCTCGCATCAATATCATGGACGGATCGAAGACCTTGGAGAAGTTTCTCTACTTCCTCTTCTTCACCTATGCGCGCTTTCTACAATGTTCGCCACTGTGTATAAAAGCTTGTGAGCTCCCAGCCGGAGCATTATTCCTTTACCTTAGTTCTGTCCAAGAGCTACCGCTCTTGTGTTAGCCAGCTAAGCAGCTGAATAAAGTGTTCGCCGATTATTCGTCGTCTCGCTCGTCTGTTTTCATCCGTGACATTTCTGGTGGAGGTGCACGGCAATCCCTGCTCAACGGCCTGGAAGAACAGAAACGACTGAGTCGAAGACAGCGTCGTCTACCTGCGGAATTCGCCCCACCCCAACCCGCAAGAAGATGAATGCGACAGCCACCATCGGCAGCGCGGCACGGCAACAGCTGGGCGCATTCGCGACCCGCCCAACCTGCACCACTCAGCTACACGCCACGCGCACAAGGAACTCGATCGCAAGACAGACGTACGAAAAACGTCAGACTTGAGGCTGCTTGGCTACCACTGTGGAGAAGCCAACCACGTCTACCGCCGTTGCCCGTACCGACGACTGAGTCTACCCGGATTTTCACCTGACGCCTCCCACCCTCAGCGCGGTAGTCGCCCCGCCGCAATTGAAGACTCTCTACGGCAGCAGAATGCTTCTCCTGACTCACGACGCGACCACTCCCCGAGCTCGACGAACAGCAACACAGACCGCCGCGACGCTCGAAACCTTACCAGTGACCTGCAAATACTCATCGACGACCACGAGACAACTGCGTTCATCGATAACGGCAGGGTGCAAACGAAATGCGATGACCGACACAGGTTCTGGCATCGGGACGATGCCACGTCTACGGAGGGGGCAATGCCACGTATCATCTTTGAAGCGACCACACAGAACAGTAACAACGGACTGCGAGGCATCGAGCGACGGCCTGAGATCCACGACACGCCGCGCTGATTAGCGAGCGATGCTTCCAGAAGCATCTGTTCCTTCGCTCGCATCAATCTCATGGACGGATCGACGACCTTGGAGAAGTTTCTCTACTTCCTCTTCTTCACCGACGCGCGCTTTCTACAATGTTCGCCGCTGTGTATAAAAGCGTGTGAGCTCCCAGCCAGAGCATTATTCCTGTACCTTAGTTCTGTCCAAGAGCTATACCGCTCTTGTGTTAGCCAGCTAAGCAGCTGAATAAAGTGTTCGCCGATTATTCGCCGTCTCGCTCGTCTGTTTTCATCCGTGACATTATCGTGCTGCTTGCCAAAATGTTGGGCAGATGAATCTAGAGATGTGTTGCCCTCGTAACAGCGGTTGTACTTCTGCATGTGCGGACATTATATTTTCGGGGTGAGTTACTAGGAGCACGCTGCTCATGAACGCTGCTTCAAATATATTCGGGCTGAGAGTGAGACATACATTTGCAAATTGGTTGTGAGATGATGATTGGTGGTGAGATGAGTCGAGAACGGGGCACATAAATACAGGGTGGATTCAGCAATCATTACATGTTTTGATCACGCTGCAAAGATACTAGATGCAGACTATCCCACTTCAAACTGCAGACTGAGAGCCATTTGTCTCAAGTTTTATTGTATATTATCTGCAACCGTTGTTGTCATGGAGAAGCCAAATTAAACCGAAGCAAAATCTCACCCTGTGCATTTTTAACGGCCCCTCTCACTCAAAACCCGTCCTTTCTTTCTCTCTCTGCCTCAGTTTGATATCACTACGCAGAGGTGGCTCACCAACACACAGATGAAGATGATTACTGCATATTGTGAACATGCCGCATTGTTTGCAGGTAGCGCCAGCCGCCTGTGTGCGGTGATGAGAGCGTGGAGCAGACAGATGAACGGCGACTGTTGAGTGACAGGCCGTTCGAAATGGGTGGAGTGAGATGCTGCATGATTTTTAGTTTGGTTTCTGCAGTCTGACAACGTTTGCAAAAAAAAAAAAAAGAAAAAAAGGAAAGAAAATCAATAAAATTTCAGACTGAAACGAACAACGTGAACTTAACAAAATCAGTTTGCAAAGTCCGAGGTGGATAGGCCCCATGTTGTGCTTTTACGACGTGATCGAAGTGTGTAATGATTGCTTAAATCACATTGCACTTCAATGTAAGAGAATAATATGTAAGGGTCTGCACGTTACCTCCAACCCTATATTGTAAGAATTTACAATATGACTCCATAAAATGCACTGAGAGGATGCACACATGTATCTTCACACCAAAAGAACCGTTTCCTTATCTTCTCGCGCCATGTAACACAGAGAAAGAGTGCAGTGTCACTAGCGTGGATTCTGAGGGAGAAAAGAGATTCCGGAACTCCAAAATTAACCCCGCAGGACCACGACGATTAAAAGCTACACGGGAAGGTGAGAGGAATTCCAATCAAAGCAAAGCTTACCCCCTCTGATGACTCCCCAATGAGAGAATTCCACGCGAGGTGAATCCATCTACCCTCTCTTCCCTATTGATTTGCGACTGCACAAGGGTCATTTCCGATGGCTGGTTGGAGCTTTTAATTCCACTCGCGCATGTAATAACGCTGGTCATATATACCCCGTTTCTACCGTCATTTTTTTCTTCTCATCGTGAGACTCAGTGTGCGTATCCGCGTGCCTGGTTTATTACCGCAAGCCATTTTATTACAGCGTATCGCCCAGCGGCTTCCATCGCTGGCTTATTAGGGTCCTTCAGTAGGAGTGGCCGAACCACTAAGAAGCTCTGTGTTCTGACCTGGATGCGTTTTCTGACGTGCATGTTGCAACAGCCACGGGGGCCAGATGTGCTTGAATTTTTCAAGTACGAGATGTAAGAACATGATTCCGCTGGAAAGGATGTGTACCTACACTCGTGAAGGAGATCTTGTACATAGTGAAGACATTATCATCTTCAAGAATGCATGGATGCATGGATGCATGCATGATTTCGCAATGCATTTCACATGGACCTTATTGAACATCTGATCTCAAGGGCGTGCTAGATCTGTGGAAAAGCTTGACCTTGATCGCAGTTTTCTTTCAGGCACACCGTGCAGCTGTCATGAACATGGTACTGTAAACATTATTTATAATACGACACTAAAAGCTGAAGGACAACATATTTAAAGTGGTTGTGAAATCATTTCCAAACTTTTAAAGACATAACGTTGTAAATATTGATTTATGTGTACAAAACATGCACATTAAAACGCCACCACGTCTGTGCGATTCCGCGTCACGAAGCTATTGCACACCGAAGGCCGCCCGCTGAGCGAGCTAAGCTGTCGCTCTCAGCTCCTCACCTCCTCGCCGACGTTTTATCGGATAAATTTTCACTTTTCCACAGCTCATTAGAAAGAAGAGAGAAAGGCCATACCTTCTTCCTATGTTGCATTCTGTGTTCCCATGCCAATGTAACGTGCGTAGCGCTGCTATAGATATGACTCAACGTTTTCTCTCGAAAGCGAAACGGGAACAAAGGTAGCACGGGACATTTGCCAACGAGGCACGTTCTGGTTACCTACTGTGAGACACTAAATGCCCTGTGTCCGCAGGTGAAAGATAGTAAATGCACGACATTATGGCCGCAAAATAGGCTCCGCCTCCCGTTTTCACGAAATCAAGGACGAGAACGTTGTCATTCGGGACGGTGGTTGGCTAGAGCAGAACGTAGAGCAAAGCAGAACGTTATGTGTACCTCCGTGCTGGTGTCTGAATGGGTGCTACAATTCTCCAGATGACGTAACAATGGATAGAGGTATCTGGATGGCGGTACGTCTACTCGCCCGTATCCGAAAAAAAAGTGCGTTTTTGTATTAACGCTGCACACGTTATGAAGGAGAAGTATTGAACAGTAAATTGTAAATATAATTACGAAGCGTAGAAGAACAATATTACACCTATTACACCCGTCATTAAATACCTGCAGATAGGAGTTCTTACCTCCTTTAAAAGAAAGCTTCCAGTAAGACGGATTCCATAGGGAAGTCGTAGTGGAATGGAAAGGACGCGGGAAAAAAAGTTGTGAAAACTAACGTGATGTATAGACGAACAGACAAACAAAAATAATTAGGGTATTGAGTTGAAAATTCTAAAAACCATGTATTCGAAACAGAATAGAAATACCTTTCAGGAAATACTGAGTATAAGACACTAAAACGCAACAAAAGTGTTTCAAATAGTGTTTCCAGTCCCGCGCTGAGGATAAATAAATAAATAAATTAATTAATACACTGCACTTTGAGTACGGTACTCAAGATACGCACAAGTCTGCCATTCAGTAGTTAAACAGCGCACACCACCAAAGACAGCAATATAGAGACATAATACGCGGGCTATGAATTTCGCATCCACGTCATTACATCTTTTGGGGACATAGGTTGCGTTGCTCAAACGGCGCAGAAGCACAGCGACAAAGCGCTCAGCTGTACGCAAGGTGGGAACAGAGACAGAGCTTGTCGTTCATATCGCGCGTGTCGCGTCATTTAGCACACTGAGCCGTGCCCCATTAAGCTTAGCTATCTCTTTAGACTCATAACTCATCTGTCGCATTGTGCAGGCGAGAGTTATTTATAGCTTTACTTTGCTATTATTCAGTTACGAGCTCGACCATAGAACTCCTCGGAGGATCATTTTTCCCTCTTACTGCTCGTCTGCTAAGAGAAATTTGTGCGTGCTTATTTAGCGTTATTGGTTTCCATCGATCAGTCCTCTGGGACGCGAACATGTGTTTCTGATTCCCGATAGCAGGGCGAGCTTTCAACTCTGTTACGTTTGCCGGACTTCCAGCCACAAGAGGATCGAAAGGTATCCAATTAAACGGGGAACGAGCAGCGTAAAATGAAGATGCTCTGCCGTCCTTTCCGCTCACTTTAGTGCTTCGATGGCTTCCTCAAGGGACAGCGTGTAGATCTGAAAAGGGATGGATCATGTTCCGAGAAGCCTTTACTTCACAGAGAAGACCTTTAATGACGTACTCGGGCGAAATAATGTGTCCTTCAATGGGTACAACTCTATTACTGTGACTGTACTATGCTCCATACTTTGAAAGTAACCGTTCGGATACCGGAACAAACAAACAGACTAACACAACACATCCCTCAATGCCTTAGAACACGAACGGTACAAATATGGGAGTCGTCGAAAAATTCAGACAGCGGCGATTCCAGCCGCTGTCTGGCTTTTTCGACGACTGCCACATATCTATATACAGTGACATTCAATTCCAATGAATAAGTTGACAGAGTAGTTTGTGAAGAAAAATTGGACAGGACAGTGCGAACAGGCCCTGCCGCTCAAGCGCGACGCGAGGTACATCAGGTGACGGTGGGTACTAAAATAACATAACTGAATGATAGACCCGAGTTGAGCGACGGAGCGACCGCAGCAGGACTAGCCGGGAGGGAAGACCCCTGTTGAAACATTTGCATGTGTGTGAATATGTATATGCTCCATTGCGTTTGCAATGGATACACTAAGAAAAACGACGTTGTGACGATAACGGAAGAAGAGAAAAAGGACACGTGAAGCGTGACAGCATTCTATAGTAATGAACGTGTACGGCTTCGTTTTCATGCTGAGCAGTCAGTAAAATTTTGACTTTATTTCCAACAACCCCATCAAATCTGACGTCCATTCAATCTGTGTAGAATAGTCGGAGTGTTGGTTCAGGCACTACAAACCCCGATACTGGAGCGGTCGCCACTGGAACGGCTGCTGTTGCTGTTGCATGTGAATTTGCCCTGTGACCTTTTTCTTCGGGACACTCGTACCATGTACTGGTACTAGGCTGACTCACCTTACGTGTAAATCTACTGCAGTTACCTTACTGTGTCTACAAAAATGAATGGGAAACAATAAAGAAGTTTCGCCACACGGCGACGAACGTGATCCTGAGTCGGTCCATTCGGGTCGTTGAAGTATTTTTAGGATGCAGAGTACGTACGAGTACCGTAGTTCAGATGGTTCAGGTGCGCAATAACGTCACCGTGGCAATTCCAGCGCCTCTCAGTTCATTAACACGTAAAACTTCTGGTGCACGGGGTTGCCACATTTTAATAGCCTGCTTTGACTACTTTCGGTTTCAGCTGGCCCTGAATAGGGAGTTTTATTGAGTGAATCGTTTTTGCGCAAACCGTTCGCGAACGGTATCGCGTGGAACCAATGGCAAGGCGGAATGACTCAGAATGGAATGCTCTAGTTGGTAAGCGACGAAACCGTTCGCGAACCGTTCGAGTGAAAACGATTCCCTAAAACACCTTATTAGCGAGTTGTAGTGAATCGCTTTTCCTCAAACCGTTCGCGGAACGGTTTCGCGGGTGACCAATGAGAAGGGGAAGTGACTCAGAACGTTATGATTTGATTGGGTCGTTGCCAAACCGTTCGCGAACCGTTCGAGTGAAAACGACTGATTGTGTGAAAACTGCCAAGTGAAAACTCCTTATTAGCGAATTGTAGTGAATCGCTGTTCCTCAAACGGTTTGCGAACGTTTTCTCTTGTGACCAATGAGAAGGGGAAGTGACTCAGAACGTTATCATCTGATTGGGTCGCGGTCAAACCGTTCGCGAACCGTTTGAGTGAAAACGATTCACTAAAACTTTGCTAATATCAGAGTTCACTATTTGGCTATATTTCTCTACCCCTACAAGATCCTACTGAGGAACTGTGAAACAGAAAGAAAACTGAGATCGATGATTTTTTTTTTCCGAGCACGGGTTCATTTTTCATCTTTTCAACTACGTTCAAGAATGACATGGTGTACCGAGAACGGGGATGCAGGCACCGCTTGGAAGAGGATGATAAGAATCAACTATGCCTGGTCCCTCTATGTTTCAATGTTGTAGCGTGCGTAAACTTATTCCGCATGTTGCATGTTTACGGTCAAACAAAATTCGCCTGAGCTGTGTAACACCTCACACAAGTGTTTTCTCTCAGGAACAACAAAAACATTTTTTGTGTGATAATCATTGCACCCTGTCAAGAATTAGATAAATAATTGCAAAAAATCCGGAACTGACACAGGAACTCCATCAGTATTCAATACTGATAACGTATGTTCTTGCATGTCATTGGGCAAAAAATTTCAGTTGTCGGTAAGTAAACTTGGCGGGGAAGGGGAGATGGGAAAACACTCTTGACCACCTATTTGGCTAGGGAGAGCCTTGCTTACAGCAAATTCGCTTGGTCAAAATGTGTCAAAATGGCCGAGCGCCCAGAAATTGCTAGCTCTTTGCCCGCGCTGGGTCACGTGACGGTTGCCACCCGAACATGAGTGCCAGGAATCTAGCGGTTTTAGTCGCTTGGATCTCGCTAGGGAGATCGCGGTCGCTCGTCTTCGGGATTCGTCGTCTGCTAACTCACGTGAACTTCGACGCGCGGGCCAATGCGGGCCCTCGCCACCCTTGCAGGGCGGATGTGACGACACTGGATATAGTTGGGCAAGCCGCTGCCCGGTTGTATCGAGGCCTGCGAAACAAGTTCTAGCTATGAAATTCCTGGCGCTAGGAACGAGCCGCGCGAACATGCTGCTCTTCGACCAAGCGAACATGACTGCTGGGGATCTGTCAAAAAAAGTTGCCACAAAATGATCACCACCAAATGGATTCGTCATTAGTTGGCTACATTTTAGCTGCGTGTGGTACGAGATTGGATACGTGCAGCTTTAGCCCACTGTCAACCCTGCTGGCACACAGCGGTGCACTTACTGCGGCAGCAGTCGGAGTGCTGCGTTTGCCATAGATATCCTACACGGAGGTCTCAGATCTCATCTAAGAACGTTGTATCCTACGGCTACTACGTAATACCAGATCCAACATTTTTATGAGAACGAAAATGAGTACGATAGCATATGGTCGGAGCACCGTGTGTACATCTTAGACATTGGCCTCGTGTTTCTTTTTTTTTTCAGTCCATGTTAGCGCCGCGAAGCAACTGTGGCAATGAGCGGCGTACAGATGTGACCAGATGGAGGGAGGACAGCAGGAAGAAGTGGGTGACAGGAGGTTAGTATGCGTCCTGGGCCGACTTCAGGGGCAACTGTTCCGACATTCGCCTGGAAAGTCTTCGGAAAACCCAGGGAAAACCTCAGACAACATAGCCGGCGGTAGGATTCAAACCCACCACCTCCCAGTCTTCAGGACGACCTTGACCACCACCAACGCGCGGGATCGGAAAACACCAAATGTAGAGGACGATAGTGTTCCTCTACATGAGTCCTGACTGGCGGTGATGAAATCTCCCAGCGGACAAATGGACGTGGCGTCACGCTAGGACGGTACCGGTATAGAACTGGCTGGCAGGCTCAGAGGCGCGCACCAGCAGAGGCACGTCTTCATCGTCGTCCACGTGCCGCCGCAATGCCATTGACGTCGTGTATTTGTTCTTGTTGCTCTCAATATGGAATAGTTATTTACTTCAGTTTCAAAGACGGGCACTCAGAACATGGTAAGCGTAGTCACTGGATCGGGGGAAGTACCGACATCCTCTGATCTTTGCCACCGCGACCTTGGAGCATTAATGGTGACAGTAATGGGGGGGACATGTCAACCCATACTGCGGCCGCCATTATTTTTCCAAGGTCGCGGCGGGAAAGGAAAAGGATGGCGTAAATCCCGGTTCCCATTATTGCGTTTCAATACGTGCGAATGCGTGCGCTTGCTTTTTGCCGTGGTAACCGACCTGTGCGTCACCGCGCGTATGATAGCCGATCATAGGCATTCATAGCACGCGCTCCAGGTAGAAGAAGAATATGTCAACGCATGCGCACGGAGCTGTACAGAGCCGCGCGCTCGCATCGGAACGCAACGTTGTGCATCGGGCTTAACTCTCCCCAATCCAGTGGCTTTAGGTAAGACATATAAAGAAAGATTCCAGGTAGTTGTTTTGTGTACGACAGGGTGTAATGGGCTAAGTGAAATAGAACCTCTTGTGATTTATTTATGCATAATTTTACAGCATAGCTGTAGTGACCTAAAAACAATGTATTTCTGTAGAATCAAAACATTTAGCGTGGCGTAAGCAAAGTGAATAGGGTGCTGCCGTTCAAGAAATAATATTATTCCGATTCCTTTGTTTATAATAATTTCCAGTAGTCCAAACAATGTCTTCGCGTCGCGCTCATCATTAATTCATGTTCTCATATTAACCCCTGTGAAGTGGGGTAGGGTCCTGTGGCTACCACGGGGAAACATCCCATGTCATCATCGCTTCTCCATTTATTGTTGTTGTTGTTGCTATATGTTAATCCGTACATTATTGCTCCATGTGCTATATGAGATTGGATAATTTAAATTTAGATAATTAAGGGTACTAAAGGGGTGTATCTCAAGCGATATAACATCGGAACGTAGGTACGAAATGTGTCGGTTAACGCGTTTTTTTCTTTTTTATAAGAGGTCTTGTTCAAATGTCATGCCCAGGAACTTCGAGCCGACAACTTGCCATATTCTTAATAGCTTAAATGTTAGATTTGTGCTTGCGCCTCGTTTTGATTTGAAAATCATGCAGTTACACTTGTTAAAGTTCACAACTGATCTGTTTACGAATATTTACTGTGACATGTGAAGGGCTGCGTTTTCTTGATTGTGTAGGTGTGTCATGTTTCTACTCGTTCACTGGTTTTGCCCTGTCTGTTTTGTGCATGGGATTGCTATCATGCCAGAGTGATGCAGTGTCTCGCAATGTATCGTGAACGCAGTGTGTCTCGCGGTGTCAACGTGCTCGTCATCGTATCACAGCGGCCTGTTAGGCATCAAACGAGCGTACGACACGGTCAGCTACAGCCACGCCCTCTATGCTCTGTACAACCGAAGGATCCGCGGTCGATTCCTCCGCTCGATAGCGACTACCTCACCGGCAGGACAGTGTATATGCATACTAAAGATGGAGAGTGTGATCATTACGATCTTTCAATCGGAGTGCCGTAGGGCGGCGTCCTGAGCTCCCTGCTTTTAAACGTGTTTATGACAAGTTTATCACATTGTCTGCACATTAGTATGTACGCCGACGACATATGTCTATGGTCTTCCGGAGTACAATTACCAGCATTGCAGCAGCGCCTCCAGAATGTATTTGATTGTAGAGTTGCCTTTTTAACCGAAAGGGACATGGATGTATCTGCCGAGAAGACTGTGTTCCTTCCGTTTACTCGGAAAGAAATGACATAGTTTCAACTGAGACTTCATGACCAGGCACAAAAGAGGGTGTCGCATCACCGGTTCTTGGGAATTGATGCGCAAGTTTCATGGGCTGGTAACATCAATCATCTTAAAGACAAACCCGACGCACGGGTCGAGATTATACGTCTGGTAGATGCTGGCCTGCCATCTACCCGTCCTACATAGGATATGCGACTCACCCAAGAAGATGCTGTTAAGCATCTTAGCCAAAAGCCTGAAAATGTGTCTAGGTGTACCTCGTGCCGCCCCAATGTACTAGTTACTGCAGAGGCCAGAGAACTTCCAATAGACATTTTGCGAGCGCAGGAAGCAGTGCGACACTACATCCGTCTCTGCACGCAGCATCATAGACACCCACTAGCACACAAAGTTATGCGTCGAAACTCTCGTTTCGTCGCAGCGACTGCTCCACATCTTCGAGCTTTGATAAAAGTAATCCCTCCACAATCGACCCAGCATCCCCCTTGGACATTTATGCTACCTAAAATCTGTGTAATTGTGCGCGGTGTGCACCGAAGGTGAGCTCTGCCATATGCTGCACAGAGACAGCACTGTCTAACCAATATGGAAGATAAGCACGACAGGACAGCTGTTTTCACCGATAGATCGACGACAGCAGTTGGGTCTCCGTCTGGCTTTGTCGTCCGCGAACACAACAGGGAAGGAATGACACGGCTATCCCACAGAGGACCCTCAACAACGGCAGAACTAGCCGCCACACTACTCGCTCTTCAATATGTGGTTGCATACCCGTCTGCAGCGCGAAGTGTCATATATAGTAATTCAAAGACTGGACCACAAGCCATAATATCTTCCCTACATAATTGGTGTATGATACCCACAGTCCGCGACATTCTGACAGTGTACGTGCAATCCAGGGATGCCGGCCATGACATCATACTTCAATAGATTGCTGCACACGCACACATGCGCGGGAATGAACCGGCTGATGAAGTAGCGGACCTTGCACATCTGTTCTTATCAAAACATCTAGTGCCGTATGCCAAAGCAGATGTGCAAGACATATTGAGGTCTCTTACACTTACTATAACACATACTAACGTCCTGTAACGGGCGCCAATTCCTTCATACAATTGGCAACGCTGATTCAGCGAACTGTACACTTTGTGCAACTGTGGAGGACACTGAGCACATTCTCGTGCACTGTCCTAGATATGCATCTTAAAGGGGTACCATGAAATCTGCTCTCGACCGACTGGACAACCGCAACTTTGACCTCGTAAAAGTGCTGGGTCCTTGGCCACCTGACAAGTGGGATGCTGCCTTGTCAGCGCTTGTGACATTTATTTAGAACAGTGCGTTGGAGTCAGTCTATTAGGACCCTGCGATTCATTGTGTGCTACGGTAATGATTTGGCCGATATTTATCGCGAAAGCGGCGTGTATTTTTCTTACTTTATTTATTTTTTTTTGTGGGGGGGGGGTCTATTTATGGGCGAAGCCGAATTTGTCGTGTGACGAATTCAATCTCTGCCTATTATTTTCGTCAACATCAACATTGACATCATATTGTAGCGTTTACTTCTTTCTTGTCAGTTGGGCTCAGGGAGAAATATGCTTCATTATTTGATATTTCATTTCATTTCATTTATTTCTGTTTGTGTCAAACACAAAACAAGGTGGTACGCCAAAAAGCAGCAGATGCCGCTTGACTAGGGCGGTACCACCCTACATTTGGTGCAAACAACAGCGGAGTCAAACAAAAGAAAATAATACAGGCAAATATTTGAAAGCCATGATACAACATGCGCGGTAGAGATAACCGATACAAGGCTATCAATGAAATTCACTTAGAAAAAGGAAAAGGAATAATATTACACACATGCAGAACGACAAAATGCAAGTTTATCAATTCAGTTGACTTGAAAACATATTTCTCAGATTTCTTGAGGACATCTGTGAAACATCAATACTAGAATTCAAGAAGCTATTTAGAACAATGGTAAGTCTGTAAGTTAAGGATTGTTTGGCGTAATTTGTTCTTATTGGCGGTACCTGCCACAGATGTGCTTGGCGTGTCTGCCGACTGGTAGTTCTGTCAAGGTTGCACAGCGACAACCATCTGCTATTGTTTAAGCGAAGGGCCCTTAGGTACGACCTAACGAGAGTGTAATTAGAGAGGATGTCAATTTTCATAATCCTTAGCTTCTCAAATAGGGGCTCAGCGTGTGTAAACGGAGACACCTTCTATGATCCTAACGGCTCTCTTTTGTAATTGAGTATCTTTTTTAAGTTAACCAAACCAGTAGAACACCACACCAGGTTACAGTAACAGAGAACGGAGTGAATAAGTGACTGATATATCAAAAGTTTCACCTGTACAGGGAAAAGAAGTCGATTCCTAGACAAGATACCGCAAACTTTTGAAATTTTGCTACAAACTAAGTCAACCTGTTTAGTCCAGGATAGGTCAGCAGAGAAAACAACACCCAAGACTTTTACGGAATCCACAACATCTATTTGCTGATTTCCAAGTACTACATCTACCGTGCAGTGGATGGGTTTGTTTTTATATATCTGGGGTAGATCCCTGCCAGAGATTGAGCAATGTCGTTCGATGGTATTCGCTATATATTAGCGAAATAGTTACGGAACGTTTCAGCTATTTGCGCGCTGCATGTAATTGCGTCTTGTTTATTTTAATATGCCAGTGTACAGGCGATCTAGTTGTGCGTTTATTGAAGGCTGTGTTATTCACTTTCCAATCAACATTTATGTTGCCGTTTGTTTCTGCTATCCTGACCTCATCATAATATCGCTCATACTGACTAGTGTGCTCCGGGGTAGCGAATGCTGGAAAATAGTGCGGTTGCGAATGAAGCGAGGCAGTACTTTGGGAAAAAAATCTTGCTGAATTTGTCCTTTCTTTTTCTGGACACAAAATGTAGCTTTTAGGTGATGATGGCAGTGTGCATAGCTTACCGCGCCGTTTACGTTATCCTAAACATTTGACTGCGTGACCTTTTACGGCAACGCCAACGTAAGCGAAGCTTCCCCATCATTACGTTACTTCTCATGTGGCTCTGTGAACACAGCACGTAACAAAAAAAGGCTCGAACGTGCTCCGTCCTCCAGGGCAGCAGCAGAACCCTCGACGAGTTAGCAGAGCAGAGTTTTAGAATGCAGCTACAGAGTTATAGCATATCATGTATAATGAAGGGAACGAAATGTCCCATCAGACTAGAGAAGAATCCACCAACCAGGGCCCCACTAACTGCATCTCTTATTCAAAACGGCGCAGCCTGCAATCCCGATCGACCCGATGGCGGAGATAGCCTACGATGGTTTTTGTTTGATACCCTGTCCGCACACGTATTCATGCATTACTTATACACGTATAATTAATTTTAATGGTGGATACGGCAGGCATTCGCCCACTCTGCCAGAATGTGCTGATTGGGTTCCTCACTTTACGCAGGAGAGAGGCATGCATTAAGGGCAACCTCCATGGAGCGAACGTACAGCGAAAAAGCTGCGAACTTCGCTCAGCGTCAGACGCCCTGAGCGACGCGTCAAAAATGTGAGCGTCCGCCGCCGATCTGCCCATGCCAGATATTTTCGCCCAGCGTCCGCGATTCCGGAAGCGTCAACTGCAGATGAACCAATCAAAGTGCTCTTCCGCTACGAATCTACGCCAGATCGCCTGCACGTGGTCGTCTGCTCTCGTGAACCATCGTCATCGTCCTCTTCTTGCTACTGGATGCTGTCGTCTGCTCGCTGTTTCGCCAACTGCATCGTTAGAACGTGAGGCATTCTCTGCCAAGAAACATGTTTTCCTTTCGCAGTAGTGAATATGCCTTTCGGTACGTTACTGGGCGCATCTTTTCAGACAGTTGTTGGATTTAGTTGCAAAATTTGTGACATTAAATGCACTTTTTCGAGCAACTGATTTCATTAAGCTTTCACCTTATACCCTGGCAACAGTGACATCACAGCATTACTTCCCGACGCCGTCCGCTGGTTTTTCGCTCCATGGAGCTGGTGCCGGCGAACAACTGGCGGCGGAACGCGCGTGGCAGTCTGCCGCGCGAACTTCGTTGCAAAACTTCGCTCCATGGAGGTTGCCCTTTACGCTCTTGCAAAACGATGGTCTGGCGCTGCGCGTGCACAACATAAATCGAACGCGATCGAACTTATTGGAGTAGTAGTAACAGCTTGCACAATGGTTTGCATAGGGATTTTTTTTTTCGTGTTTGCGCCGCGAAGCAACTGTGGCTTTGAACAGCGTACACACGCAGGCAGGTTAGGAGAGGATAGCAGGAAGTTGGAACGAGGGTTAGTATGCGTCCAGGGGCCCGATCTTCAATTTGTCGTTATCCCATAACGCGCCTTAAATGTATCACTTCGGCGCGTGATTCGCCACGAGCTCTAGCGCGAGCCTACCAAAGCGGCTTTGGAGCGCGCGAACTTTAAATATAATGATAACAATATCTATGTGTAAAATTGAAGATCGGGGACTTGGGCCGACTTCAGGGGGAATTGTGCCGACATTCGTCTGGAAAGTCTGCAGGAAAACCCAGGGAAAGCCTCAGGCAGCACAGCCAGTGTCGGGATTCGAACCCGCCTCACCTCCAAGTCTTGGCGTGGAAGGCGAACATCCAACCCGCTACGCCACGCGAGCTGGTAAAGGGGGATGCGAAATAGAAATGACGCGTTATGGGAGTAGAAATGGAAGTAGCAGAGTTCGTCCGGTGACGAATCAGTCTTTGCAATCTAGTCTAATCCTATCCAAATGGCGTGTCACGCTTGCATGCCAGTGTTACTCTGTTGAGCTCCATCCATACAATAACGAATTTAAATTCGCAATTGCTGTGCTGAGCATGCCAGGTATGTAAATATAGCCAAGTATTTCTAAACAATGAAAATGACAGCTCAGTGTGATTTCAATAAAGTTCCTTTCATTAATCCGCCCGTACACGAGGCGCGCGCTCACCGATAATTTTCAGCGCCATCGCCTCATTTTATTTAATTTTTCATTCGAAATTATAACGCTCGGAAAAGGCAATTAAAGGAATCGTTGTAGCCAATATATTACCTCTGCCTCTTTCCTGTTTGTTTTTGTTTGTTTGTTTGTTTTTGTCTTTTTTCTGGTTCTATTGTTCCATCCCACAAACGCGTTTTGGAGTAGCCAGTCCTGACTGGATCGAGACTAACATATCCATATTTTCTTTGATTTCTAATCCAATCCAATCCAATCCAATGTATTACATCGCCAGCTGGCTGCGTCGGCACCACATCATCGAATATGTTACAACAGCGTCGGTAGACAGCGATTGTGTCGTGTCGTTCGTGTGTCCCTGTCTCAGGGTTTTGATTATGGATAACTATTCTGTTTGTTTTTACGAAACTAACACAAATCACAGGTCATTTCCCGAGTCACGTCGTCTACTTAAAAAATTCATTTATTTAATTATTCGTTATGCGATTCCTGTATTTGCTATACATTAGTCCTGCATTACACTGAAGAGAATTGAGAATGATAGAGATCAACATTTCGAATAACGTTCAATGACGTCCAAAAGGGGTCACAATCTTGTGCCAGCTTTGGAATTTCTTTCTTAATACCAATATACTTACAAGCTGTGACCTGCGGCTACAGCAAAAGAAAAAAATATTGTGCTTGACGCCTTGACGCAGAGTCTGATTGCTTTGTCACTGCAGACACTCGGAGAAAGAAGTCGTCCCGTCACCAAACTGACACGCCAGATGTACACGTACATACATAAGTCAGGGGCTGAGGAAGAAAAACAGACAATACGGCGTGGCAGACCCATGACGCCTTAAGCCTCGTACATCACTAAGCCTCCATAACAAGACGCGCAAAAATTAATCCCGGATCTGAGAAGGTCGCAAGAAGCATCACCTGAACCCGAGAGGTGACTTAAGAAGCCTTTAATAAGACCTTCAGACCCTGTGGCTAAAGTAAGTGGCAAGGGGAGCATATCTGCGTAGAACTGCCGCTTCCGGGAGAACACACAAAGTAAAAGCGAGAGACGGAGAAAATAAAACTCAGCTGCAGCTCAATAAGCGCCAACAAAACCGAAGAGATGTGTCATAAAAACCCGTTTATATCTCTCGGTGCCGTCGTATCTGCCCCTAGGACAGTCAGTGATGCAACGGCCGATAGCGGGAACGGTAACTGCGTCAGTTGTCAACGTCGGCGCCAAGCTCAACAGTCAAGATCTGTTGGTTGCTGTTGGCTCGCACATAAACGATGGTCTAACCAACGGTCTGGTGAGTAAGGTGGATGACAGCTGTTCTCTTCTTTCTTCTTTGTCGCGACTTCAATTCCCTCCTTTTTTTTTATTTTTCTATCACATCACATCACATCTTCTTTCTGAGAATCCCGCTTTCCGTTTGCTGGGTTTTGTCACTCCTGAAGCACACTGTAGCACGCGGTTAACCATTGCTCTTCTGCCTGTGTTGCCGCTACCGCGTTCGCTACCTTTTTGAATAGCGGAGTAGCGATCCCGTCACATGTGAAGTGACGGGAAGTGTTTTCGCTACAAATTCTGGTAGCGGCAGACTCTTTCTCCACTACCGCTATACTTTCAATAAATTCAATAAAATGGAACACGTGGAACGCAGCGATGGAAGAAGGAGAAGAAGAAAAAATAGTTTTTCTTTCTTATTTGCTGTTCAGAATATTTTATTAAAATAATTATCTAATTACACAAGTAACTGCTCAGATTACACTTTGCTTTTAACTAACACAATAACAACATAGATGTTCTGCGTGTAAACTATCGTTACAAGAATGTCAGACTGCTTAAATTGTGTACAATCTACTATTTGGATGTACAGATATCAGGCAAAATTAGACTGAAAAATTGGTTGCGATTATTTACGCTATTTACATAATCTGTATCCCTTCTTAGAACACGAGGTTCCTCAGAGCAACGCACCCATACTTCACGCATATATACCGATTAGACCACTGACGCAGGAATTCCTGCTCCCCTACCACAAACAGGCGGTGCTCAAGGTAGTCACGGAGCAAACACATAACAAGGGTAAGTGCCGGATGTATTGCTCGAATACGGCGATTCCGAGCTAAAGCCCGACATTGCCGCTCGACATTTGCTTGATGTTCAGACAGACAAGTCTTGCGACCTTCTTCGATTAGCCCATAAATTAAGCCCCACTGAGTACAATCAAAAATAAGAACATTACCTTCTAGCATATCAGGATCTATCCAACAGAATTTTCTTGCCAGCATCCGTGTATACTTAATAGCGACTTCCGGAATACGTAGCAGCATGTGTACTGAGTATTATGAGCATGTGAGTATGAGTATTTACCTTTTCTTTTCCTATAGTTGTGACGATGCCCACTCGTGTGTGGCCAATAACGGCAAACCAGTTTCGACGTCCAACACCCCCCCCCCCTCCCCGAATAATGTGTACAACGTAAGCAACTGCCTGCACATACAGGGTGTTCAAGAAAACGTGTCATTGAATTGTAATTAAAGAAACTACGCCACCTAGAATCATGCGGTCAACGGCATTTGTTCTTACTAGGTTTTTGCCACCTCCTGATGTGAATCTCATGTAACGTAAGTTCAATTATGCAAGTTTTTGCGAACTGAACTCGGAAATTTGCCAAGTAAAGGTAACTTTTTTACCACACCAGTATGAAGAGCGTGCCGTATTTGCTCATATTCATGATAATTAACACTGATATTCAGTAGCTATCCCATCGGAAAAAATAGCCGAACATCATGCTTTTCGGAGCACCCCAGCATAACGCGCGACGTTTTTGACGAATCATTATTGGGTGTATAGTTACGCAATTATTCTTGAGCGTTTATTTTTAACGGTTCCAAATAGGCTACACCCCGGCTTTCTACGTCCGCGTCGGAAAACAGTACGCTCTTCACTCTTGGAATGAACATTCACCTGCGAACGACGATTTCGCTATAAGTGGGTTTTGTGCATTCTCAGTGACCACGTACTTCGTATATTTGTATTTCTACCCTAAAGAACACTAAAGAAGGGACGTATTCGAAACGTCAGCTAGTTTAAACCTATATACGTGTATCCGTCCGCGCGGCCACCACTTGCTAACTTAGGCAGCATACCTCTGGGTTTGGGGATAGAATAAGGGAACAAACAAACAAACCTACAACACTAATCCCTTGGTGCCTTCCGGCTTATAGGAATAGCATTGTTCCATTAGCTCAACGCAGGAATATGTGCGTTATTCGTGTATTCATACACGTCGTGGTCGTCTGCACTTTCAAACTGGACATTTCGATTTCCTCAACTATTATTGGACGAGACACAGTTAGTACAGATGTGAATAGAGAACGTTAATATTATGGATGTCGTTACACACAACATTGTGTTGCCCACACAGTTCCCCGCTAGGAGTAGTTATGACTTACAGGGTTGCTACCTATATAAAGGTTTACCCACGCTGGCGCGCCGTACTCGACAATTACGCAATGCAGGTGGAAAATGTCTATACGTGGAATTCTAATTGGTACGTTTCATCGTGGTAGATTTCAAACCGATTCAACATCGCAATCCATAGTTACAACGAAAAACCTCCAAATCCCTATGGGAAAACAATCAAGGTGGAAGCCATGATGAATAAACTTTTACAAGTATCTACCCTGTCTTTTGACAGTGCGGATTTCAAGGGCGTGGATTCTTAAATGGTTTAGTTTGGCAGAGGGATTTTGACGGGTGGAACTTTAAGCCTAGTTTTTTAATGTTTTATTTTTAAGCGTTTTTTCTGCTTTTCTCCTCTACTGGCGACGTACTTGTCTAAAACTGACAGCTCGTGGTCTATCCAATCTGAAATCTCCAGGTGTTGCAAGATAATTTCTCCTGGTTTATAGAATCGTATGGCATACGGGTCAACTTCAAACACAATATTGGTTCAGCACCTTCAAAGGTGACAAAACCAATGTGGGCTGTTGAACCTCTGAGTGAAGATTTCATAGAAGTACGTTGCAAGCAGTACATTGGGCAACAATATGCCTCAACAACGAGAGAAGGTATCAGAAAAATAGCAGAAAAATGTTTGCGTTACCTTTATGCGGTAGCGGCAGCGGTATTGCTCTCTGTTTTCGAATTTGTAGCGACGCTAGCTAGCACTGCGCTACTTTCCAGTGGAGTAGAGGGTAGCGGTATTCAGTTACTTAGCTGCGGAAGCCGCGACACTACTACCCTCACAGATTGCTCCTCTCTCTCCAATCCTTTAGCGCATAGACTCTCTCTCGTGAATAGAGGCGAGTTCCGTGTGAAGTCGGCTCGGGATGCACGATCCCCCCTGCGACTGTCGTGACGTTGCTCCCCTAAGCGTGGCCGACTACTGCAAGCAGTTCCATCACCGCCACTACCACCGCTGTTAGTCTTCTCAGTGAAAGTTCTCTAAATGCGACATCGTCTGTGTTGTTTGAGTGTGTTATGCGTCGCTTCATTTAGAGATACGTACCAACCTGCCCGGTCTCTGCTACAATCAGTGAAATTTCCTTTACATGACGCAAGTAGAACTAAGAGCACAGACTTAAAAAATTACAGCACTTCGGAACGTAAAATTGCTTCATTTTTCGTCTTTCAACACCCCCAGTAGCAGCTTACGGTAATCTGTAAATTCCCTCTCACGAAACCTACGATGAACCCACTCGCACTTTTTAATCAAAAATATTGCTCAAGAAATTGGATTACTTTGCGAGATACTGTAGCGCTTACTGTGCTTATAGGCCCTTCCGCGAAGTCCCTGTATGTGGTAGGCAGCGCTGTAGAACAACCTATCTCCGTGCAAAATGGACTTCCTACTCCTGCGCCGCCACCATATTTCCCTGTGTTCTGTCGGACACCTCTATATCCTCCTCCAAGAGTCGTCAAGCACCTGTTTGCTGACCTTTCCCAGCCTTTGCCACCACTTGCCAACTAAAGCATCTGTTCCCGTTACCTGTGATCGCCATTTGAATGCTGTGCATGTGAATTTAGATGCTATATCCGCTGAACCCCACAAAGCGTTCGGTACGATGATCACGGATGTGCCATAAAGTCTCTTTGGACCTTGTATGCACTTTTTAAACCTTAGAGTGATTAAACTTAACACAACTCCGCGTGTTGGCGGTAGCCAAGGTCGTGCTGAAGACTGCAGAGTAAATTATTTTACACCTTTATTCGATCAAAACAGGTGTATTCTTATAAAAACACCATTTTCTATCATGCAAACTGTAGCAAATGGTTAAAAAGAGCATTACTAAAGGTGTAATATCGACATACACCACATTTTATCCCATGTCGATAATTAAGGGAGTAAAGTGAGGTGTTGAAAGAGGTGTTTACGTCCTATACGCCTTTTTACACCCCATTTGAACTGGGAAAATGGTGTTGAAAATGGTGTTTTAATTCTTCAAAGAAGAAATGTACTGGTTTCACAGCTCCACTCAGCAGTTAATCAGACCATAAACGATAACTTGAGCTAAAAACACACAGTATTTGACAGGCAAGGATGTCAGGAATTTAGATGGTATCTTTGACTCGTTGCAGGCATACGTGTTAATTGCGAAGACGAAGTCTCGTCACCGTTACAGACGTTTTCTGCCCTATTACATTTAACGAACATGCCTCAACAAATTGTATTTCAGTGTACGATCCATCTGGTACACCAATATAGGCTACCCAGGGTGCCCGGGCGCAATGCCTGCATCGTCTGGAGATCGCAGGCGATCTCCAGACGATGCAATCCGCCCTAACTTCGGCACCTACGCTGGCCCCACAGTGTTGCCAGGCTAACAAGGGGTGCCTGTGACGCATTGCGATCCGGTTTAGGTTGTACGTTGGAACCACGGCTGGAACATTGCCGTGTTCAGGGTGGTGCTTGCCCTAGAAGCAAGAACGTCGGACTGTGTGTCTCGGAATGCTGCCGCGGGAGCTAGCATTACATTAGCTATTTGAGAGGTGTGTTCAGTAGAATACTCCAATTTTAAGGGCGTTTTTGTTTTCAAACACCAACTATAAGAGTGTTTTATGCGGAATACACTTAATTAAAGGGTGTTTCAGAAAACACCCACATTTCATGGTGTAAAAAAAGGAGTGCACCATGGGACAAGCATGGGCTTAAAAAAGGTATAAGAAGGTGGTGGGTTCGAATCCTACCACCGGCTATGCTGTCTGAGATTTTTCCTGTGTTTTCCAAAGACATTCCATACGAATGTCGGCACAGGTCCCCCTGAAGTCGGAGAAAGGACGCATACGAACCCCCCCCCCTGTCCCCCACTCCTTCCTGCTGTCCTCTCCCCATCTGCCCACATCTGTATATGCCGCTCATAGGCACAGTTATTTCGCGACGGAATAAACACGGAATAAAAAACATAAGAACAACAACAACAACAACATAGATGAATGGATGGATGAACATAAGAACAGAAAGCTATAACGGTTGGAGAAGTTCGATAAAGCAATTCGCGGGACACTGGAAGATAGAAGACCGAGTGAGAGGACACCGAAAATGGGGCGGGCCGAGTGGGGTGACTATCGGAATAAGCCTGTCGATACAACTGGGCGATTTGTATTCATGTGTATGTTTTATGTGTTTAATATAACCTAGCATGATAGCGCTAAGAAAAAGCGGGTTCTCTCCTCGTCCTATCGCCATATTCTGTGGAGAAACTTCAACTCCAACTTTTCTTTGTTCAAAGTCAGGTAATAATAAAACATAGAAATCGGAACCGCAGGGCAAGCCCGTGAAGCGGTTCCCCTTCAAGGGTAACAAAGACTTTTGGGAGTGTCATATAACAAACAATTTCACAAGCAGCAATAAATAACAACAAGCGAAATGATAAAGTAAATCGAAAAACAACAGCAAGATCAAAGCAATAGAGCACCATGAATACAACAGCTGTAGGGCAGGAGCATAACAACAGCAAAATGAAAAAAAAGAAAGAAAAAACGCGCAAACACATCGAAATTCACTCATGATGTGAAATAATCCTATTTCGAAATATATAAAGCGATGGGGAGTCACGAACGTCATAGGGTAGGCAATTTCAAAGATTCCCTGAATAATAAGAAAACAAAAACATACCATAGTTAGAACGGGGATAGGGAAGAGATGCTGTTAGCTTATCAGTTCTAAGATTACACACATTCCTATTGAACTGTGGAAAAATTGAGCATGAGTAAACCATACCATGGATGATTTTGTAAGACAATATAAGGCACTTATATTTAACATGGTCAGACAACGGTCTAACACGCAAGAGTGTGAAAGTGAATGAAACCGATTCTCGAAATGGTATGTGAAGCATAATGCGCAGTGCACGTTTGTATAACATATACAAGTCTGGAGGCGAGTGTCATAAGTGATACCATAAACCTCCAAGGCGTAAGAGAGATGACTGTGGAACAACGCGTAATGGACTGCTAGCAACACCTTCAGAGGAAGGAGATACTTTAAAAGGGATATAGCATACAACCCTTTCTTAGCCTTTTTCCTCACGTGTTCTATGTGAATTGTCCAAGATAAATGAGAATCTATATATACGCCAAGAAATTTCGTGTTGTCGACCCGCGGTAGCCGCATACCCCTGAATAATAATTCCTTGGTACCATAGTCAATAGATTTTTGTTTGGGATTGAAAATCATATAACAAGATTTGTCTACAAAGAAAGACCTGTGGGAGCAGCGGTGTTCTACACTACGTGCTAAGCTGCCTATCGGCACGGTATTTCCCATCGACAACGCTGAGAGTTCTCTTGGCTCCGCGAGTCAGCGGCCGTACGGGGAGCGGATTGAAAAGCACTCCTTGAAAGCACTCGGTAATTCTGACATAAGCAAACCACGTTCGGCGTCGTCTCCGTATTACCCTGTTGCACGGATGGTACACCATCCGAAGCGTACAAGAGGTCGTACAAGAGGTCTGCAATGGTAACAGACAAATGCCTATGCGCTTGATTTTAATTATAATAATTCGGGTCTTTACGTCGCGAGACAACTGTGATCATGAGCGACGCCACAGTGGTCCGGTCTGTGGATTAATTTTGCCCACCTGAAGGTTCTTCAACGTGCGGCGATATCTCGATACACGGTACACCACATTTAACGTCCCTCGCAGAAGACGGCATGTCTGAGCAACTTGTACCCTTCCACCAACTTGCGACAGTCCTCGGCCGTGTTTGATCCCGCGATCTTGGGATCAGCAGGCGGACACGCTAGCAACTGAGCCACCGAGGCCGGCTCTTGATTTTAACCATCTGCTGCATTTGGGGACCAGCTGTAATGGGACGAACCGTACACCTACGCGCAAGGAGGTTTTTCTTTCCGTTACAGCGCGGCAAACACTACCTTATAGTAATTTGTATAAAAGTGACATACATATAATTTAGGAAATGTTCCAGAGGGCCCACAGCGATATTTTTCACCTTGCATTGGTCTTCCCAAATGGACACGTTGCCTTCAAATCCAACCCTAGCTAGAAGGGACCCGTTTATCCTCTCTCACTCTTTAAATAGCACTATCCATTTGCTCCATCTTCATTTATTATGAAGCCTTTCAGGTTTTATTTGCTGTTATCCTAGAAGTTCAGTGTCGCAAACTGCTTCGTCGGCAAGAACGCGGTTGTTTCTGCCTTTTAGGGTTTTTCCTGTTTATTTTAGACAGTGATTCATATGCATAGAATAAAATAAATCGAAAAGCCTTCTCTCTCTATGCCGGAACAAGTAAACGCAGCTTTTACGATGTCCAAGTTTGGGCGCTTGAGAATGACCAGAGCTATCAAGCTTGACCTGTCTTAGGCTACACTTCCTTTGTCGCGGACATTGTGACTTGCGGGAGCCTTATACAACGTCCCAGATTGAGATGGACATTTACGATTATTCCGTTCCTTACGAAGCCTCTCAAAGGATATTGAAAGACGCATGCAAATCACATTTTTAGTATGCAGTGTCGTCCATTCCACGCGTAACTCTCTGCACAGATTTGCTTCGCTGGGCTTTAGTAGTACGATGCTCGCGGATCAGAGAAGTTCTTGAGTAGTGTGAGTTAGTTCTGACAAATTACCACACAATCTGAATAATACAGAGCAGCTGTGGAAAGCAGAGAGAAAATTTACTTTTTCTCACCATTGTTAAAGTTCGGAACATTACGTGAACTTTTTTGTACAAGTTTTTCGGGACACCGTCAAACAGCAGTGTAGTGCAGTGGGCCTATAAGTAACCCAGATGTCAGTGCTGGGTAGAAGCCGTGTCCCGCCTGCTTACTTTTCCCCAATGAAAATCCAGATGTCGTGAGGTCGCTTCCTACACGCCGAGCTGTGCCGCCATTTGTCTTAAAGCCTCTGAGGAAACCCCATGGAAAACACCCGGACAGCGCAGCCGGCGCCCGGATTCGAACCCAGGTCACTTCCCAGTCTCGGCGTGGAATGCTATAATCGTAGCCACTAGGACACACGAGCTGTCAGCAAAAGATAAAAGCATTGTCATAGTAGTAAGTAATAATCGTAATTGGAGGAGATTTACGCGTTCGGTTTGTCAGCCTATAGTGTCGATATGCTGCACGTGCCGCAGGGCAGGACTGCGGGTAATTTCGACCACATAAAAGCATTTTACTGTAATACGGCCGTTCAACAAATCGAACATCTGAGTGTGCGTGGTACTTGTACCAGGGGTGACATCCTGGTGCCTTCATTCCATTATTTACCATAGATTGAGAAGTTACCGGCCTCGGTGGCTCAGTCGGTAGCGTGTTCGCCTTCTGATCCCGAGATCGCGGGTTCGAGCCCGGCCGAGGACGCCAGCAACTTGGTGGCAGGGTACAAGTTGCTTAGACACGCCGTCTTCCGCGAGGGACGTTAAATACGGGGAGCCGTGTAATGAGCTTTCATCGCACGTTAAAGAACCCTCAGGTGGGCAAAAGCAATCCACAGACCGACCGCTGTGGCGTCGCTCATGATCTCCGTTGTCTCGCGACGTAAACCCCCAATTATTATTAGATTGAGAAGTTACCCGTCAAAAAGAACTCGTTACAAGTTAAGTTACCATGTGAAAAATGTAACTAAGTTAATAACGAAGTTCGTCAGCCTGAAATGTAACTCGCAGTTACTGAGTTACTTAAAAAAAAGAACAAGTTACTTTCAAGTTACTTCGGGCACGAAATATAGTGCGCGTGAGCAGTTGAGTTAGACCATGAGTTGCCTGCGGAGGAGGCACATTGAGCACAATGGTTCAGCTTCATTTCAGCGGCAGCGGTTCTTACTTCCTGAATAAAATACTGTCATTGATTGAATATCACGGTTTATGGCAACAAATGCCATGAAGGAACCGGAGAGAAAGCAAGAAAATATGTGCACCTGAGTGAAAAGCGAATTAAAAATAACTTGGAACTTAACTTAAGTTACTTCAGCAAAGATACCTGAAAAAGAAACGAGTTCATCTGAAAGTTACCACGGCGCAAAAGTACCGAGTTAAGTTACAAGTTACCAAAAAAAAAAAGAACTTAGTTACAGTAACGAGTTACTTGTAACGAGTTACCCCGAACTCTGTTATTTACGACACTACCACCGTATTACATCGCAGAGCATTTCCTAAACAGCGGACGTTTATTGGACGGTCCAATAAGTATCTGTGTGCGGTTCAATCTGGAACACACGCGGTCGACGCCCGAGCATTGGACGCATTACCAACAGGATATATCAAGACATATTACGTAGTTGTATTAAAATAAATTTATCATAAAAATAAAATACGTTTACTTGTCTTTTGTCGTGTGGTTGTCAGCGAAGCCTTTAGTTTCGATTCCTGCGGATCTGTGACCTTCTGGGTGAACTGTGACCAATTCCGTGTTTTTGTTTGTTCGTTCATTTCTTCATTTTTTTTGTTTTTTCGCTGGCAATATCAAGCCGCCGTAGCGCAGGCTAACCTTTCCTTTCTCTTTATTTTAATGACACGAAAACATATATTCCCTCCCCTCTACATTGAGGAAAGACCAGGGTGTCATGTTTCATGGTCTAGTTGCCTATATTCTTCGATCAAACTTATTCATCTCACGCTGGTGATTGAACGCGAATTTCGGTTGCAAGCAATTGAGAATCAAAACATCATGATTGCCATCATGAGTGCCAGAACACATCATGTCGTCATCAGCATTATATGTACCTGCTGTTATTGAAGTCTTCACATCAGAAGTCGCTCTTGAATGCGTGTCACATAGGCAGCATACGAAAGGATATGGCAAAACAGGAGGAAAACAGCAAAGTACGCATGACCACCAGGATATCGCGGGTTATTGAACTTGGCCGTCAGGAAAGGATTGATCGCTTGGGATGCGATAACTTATCAGGATTATAACGCCCTCTGCTGACGTTGTCTAAAATATTATTTGTTTCAAGCCGCCAAAACGTAGGGGGAACATGTTTCCATTTCCGACCCCTTCGTATCTCGCGTATAAGCACTCACACACTTAGAGAACAGCGACGTAACATTAGAAAAAAAAAATCGTATAAACAAGAGCTCTGACGCTCTCTCCTGCTGGGGCAGGAGATCTCTTTAGGAGGCACACGTACACAGTGTGAAAACCACGCGAATTCTTGCACGCCCCATTTTTCCTGTCAGCTAGAATGCCAACTATGTGCCAAGCGCATTTCCGACAACGACACCACATGGAAGAAAAGCGAACCTGTGCGTGGAGAAACAAAGCGGAGGAAAGAACACATACTCGTGCGTATATTTAGTTTTCCGAATGGCGCACGGCTGTGCAGGGAAGTTCAATAACATACAGCCATTGCGAGGCGTCTTCCCTCTAAAGCTCACTGCACGGTATTACTAACGTACGTGCCGGGAAGGCCAACGCACAGGCAGCACGTAAGTTGCGCATTCTGCCGGAAGAGAGCAACCAGTGAACGAGGCTGCCTGACAGTGTAGCCAACAAACAGAGGCAACGGACGACGACGTTAAATCATGAGCAGATGCGTCCTCTGGGGGAAGAAAAAGGAAAGTGTCATGCCAGACAAAAACAGCAGCGCCAAATCCGGAATGCTTCCCAAGTGGAGCGTTGTAACTGGGATGAAAATGAAGGGATGACTCTCAGAGAGAGAACCGTACGTTGTACGACCGTGCGGCTCCCGGGACTTATTTTGGCCAGGTGCATCTACATTGCAGCAGCCTTGTAGTTGGACACCGTGAAAGTTTTCGTAAGTGAGATATATTGCTACGCGAGAGCCAGGCTGGAAAAAGGGGTCGCGAACGTACGTAAATTGAAAAACACACTGCTCGTGTGCTCTAATTCCCTATACGCCGTCGGGGTCCTCACAGCATACAACATTCATGCCGCTTTAAACTACACTGGTCTTGTTTTTAAACTATTAACGAAGCACGTGTCCTACAACGTCTGTGGTCAACTGAAATGAAGGTAAGTCTAAAATAAATGTGTTGCTTTTGAACGGATGCAGTCAACTGCACCAGGACACGCCTTTATAATCGCTTACTCAAACAGTACTCAACAAAAGTAGGATACAAGCAAGCCGGTGTAGATTAGAATATGGTAACATTTCTTTGAGTGAGGAAAAAGAGGTAGATGGGTCGCGTCCCGTGCACTTCGCGTTCTCCCTTGTATCTCTCAGTCTCGAGGGAATATCTTATTTTAAAAAAAGGAAACAGAGCATGAGCAGTAACTGCTGTCTTCGATGGTAGCTCAGAATGCGCTGTAGAAATGGCCCGAACGACGATCAAATGACTAAGGAATGGGAGATCAAGAATAGGAGAGATTAGGTAAATTCGCTTTTATGCAAAACGTAGACTTTCATGTCTACTAGGGCTAGTTGAAGGACTGCCATTAACTGAATAAAACACACACACACACACATACTCGAGTTAATGAATTAAGCCAGCTTTGTCGGTACATGCACATGCACATTACTAGTAGCATGCACAGCTTCGGAATGACTGGCAAAGCATCGCGAAGCGAAATGTTAGAACACGAAGCAACTATAAAAAAATAAAAATAAAAATGCTGGCTCGAGATAGAGAAACTGAACACAATTTCGTCGCGAATTGTTCGCCGGCCTATTAACAAAAACATTACAATGAATTATATTTCCCCACATGTTGGCGCTTACTGCCACAGTTTCCAACTATACGTTCTCTTGCGGTATGCGCAGTATAGCGGCAAACTTGTAAAGAAACTCATGTCACAAACGATGTTCATTACCCCTCCCAAAAGGCACCCAACATTTCATGTTACTTCATCTTTTTTCGTTTGCGACCTCTGTGATACACAATCTTCTACGAACGGCACTGAAACTGCTTTCCTGAGCCCCCAACACAGTTTTTTTTTTTTTGTCAAGGGAACGAACTGAAGTTTCTTTATTCCTTACTTATCTTGCCATTGCCATAAAAAATGTGTTCTGGGTTTTATGCGAGCTCACATGGCCTGGACATTCGATGAGTCACCGACCACGAAAAGATATTTGACCAGCCTACGATCGTTTTCAATTTGTTCCTCTATGCTAAAGGAAGTTTTTTTTTTTTTTTCAACGATTGTTAACTTCGTGTTTCACCCTGTGAAATATGAAGTTCAAAATCGTTGAAATAGCCGCTATTAACCACGGCCGAGAACGGCGACTGCTACGACCCGGCAAGGTGGCACTGCAAGGCAAACTGGCCGTGACGTCAAGCATAGGACACGTTTCCGATTGGCAGACGATCTTTTGCGAAGACATTGCAAAAATTGCAAGCAAGTTTGCAAACTTCGTTATGAAATATGTTTTAATTTGATTTGGACCTACGTTCGTATTTCATCGTTGACACAGAAGCCTACCGGAAGTCTAATGTAGCTGTTGATTGTCGGCATGTTGAAAGACGACTCGGAGATTCTGGATGGGGCGGTGATGCAATGAACTCATCCGATTTTTCATCGGATGAGTCGAAAATGTCTCTGTCGGTGGCCTTTTGGGAGTTGCTGCGTACGGAGCGATCCCTATAGACGCTTTGTGCGTCGCGTAGAATCCCTTCCCCCTTCGCGGTCAATTTGCATTTCGCCGTATTTCTACTGAGTTCGACGGCAAATATACGACCGCGTGGTTCGTGGTCCAAACCGAGACCATGAACGCAGAACCACGCAGTCACGCAGGTCACGCTGGGGGCGGGGAAGGGGGGTGCTCCTGGTCGTCCACAATTGGCTGAGATGACTGGATGTAGATGATGTAAGACCGCGTTGAAGAGATGTGTCAGGTGGTCGCGCCTTGCTATTTTTGCGTGCTAACTGCGCACGCGGGACACTGAAAAGGGTTAAAAGTCGATGTGTTTATCATAGTGAGGGTTCGTAAGAACCGTTTTGGCAGAGTACTCGGAATTCGCCAGAATCATTTCATGGTCGCTTTAGTGGGCAGACGGCGTATTTGTTTTAGGTGCGACGTTACTGTGTAGCATAAAATTTTTAGATCACACAGTGTGGAAAGCTTCGACAATCACAGCGGATATAAAGATTCGTAACCTCAATCTCACACCTTCTTTACTTCCGTTATTCAAATTATCCGTTGCCTTACCTTTTGGGATACTGACAGGTTCCCCCTTATTGGTACGCACTAGCGATTTCTAGGACCGTCTCTGATTGCACAGCTTCCGGAGCTCAGCACCACAACTTAGATAACAAGCTTAAAGGCTGTGTCTGGACAAAAAACGCAGCTGAACGGAAGGTGCAGTCGGAATAGTGGGTGCCTCAAATACATGTAATCGCAATATTTCGTTTTGAAACAGTCGGATACATTAGAAAATGAATTTAATCGGATTTGGAAGCCGGCTGCGCGCTCCCGGCTGAGTGCGTATCGGGGTTTTGAGCATGCCTGTAAATAAAGACGCGATAAAGTTTGCAGCAAGCGCATGTTGCGTGCAGACGTATTCGTTCATCGTTCCTTAAATTAGGCCTACCTCAATGATACATGGTGTCAGAAGTGGGTGTTCTTCAGCAGGCTTGATGCGGATAGCGGCTTCCATCAGATTCCGCTTGATGAGGAAATATCGAAAATATGCACGTTCGCCACGCCGTTCGGGCGATATAGATTCCTCAGGCTACCGTTTGGCCTGTCGTCAGCGCCAGAAGTGTTTCAGCAGCACATGTCACAGATATTTGACCGTCTGCCAGGTGTAAGAGTGTACATTGATGATGTCCTCATTTGGGGTTCCACAAGACGGGAGCACGACGCTCGACTGAAGAAGGCATTGGCAGCAGCACAAGCCGCAGGAATCACGCTGAATGCTGAAAAACACAGGTTTGGACTGAAAGAAATAACATTTCTAGGTGGCAAGATCAGCGCCAGAGGGATTCAGCCCGACGAGGCTCCAGTTGAATGTGTAGTTAATATTCCGGAGCCTACAAACAAAAAGGAGATACAGCGCATGCTGGGCGCCGTAAATTACTTCGGTAAGTTTTTACCAGGACTGTCCCAAAGGACAAGACATCTAAGAGAGCTCACTACAGAGGACGTAGTGTTCGAGTGGCCAAGAGTGCAGGCTGAAGAATGGAAGCATCTCCAGTACATGCTTTCCACACGTCCGTTGCTGGCGGTGTATGATCCCACGAGGGTCACAAAGTTGTCAGCCGACGCCTCACAGTATGCTTTCGGTGCAGCTTTGCTACAGCAGTACGGAGATCAGTGGCGACCGGTGGCATACGTCTCTCGTGTGCTCACGGATAGCGAAACAAGATACTCTCAGATAGAGAAAGAGGCCCTGGCAATAGTCTTTGCGTGCGAGAAATTCCACGAGTTGCGCATACGGACGTTTATAATCATCGAGACTGACCATCACCCGTTAATTGCCATCGCAAAGACGACAATACCCGACGTGCCACCACGCTTACAGAGACTTTTCCTAAGGTTGTTTCGTTACAGCTACACTCTCCAGTTTGTACCAGGCAATGAGCTGCTGGTAGCAGACGCGCTATCACGAATACACCAGCCGAAGCGTGCTGCCCGTACATGCGACAGCGACTTGGACATACATGCCACTTACATTTTGTCCGCTTTGATTACTGATACAATGAAGCACAGGCTCAGGAGGGCCACAGCGATGGACCCAGTACTTAAGGACGTCATGCAGAAACTTTCAAGTGGCCAAGTAATTAGCGGCGAGTTCAAGCCATTCCACTCAGAACTTGCGTTTAAAAGGTGCAAAAGTAGTTGTACCACAGTCCATGAGATCGGAGATGCTAAAGCATTTGCACAGTGGGCGTCTCGGACTCAACAAATGTAGAACTCGAGCACGACAGCTCATGTTTTGGCCGCGGCTCAATGCAGATATTTCGGACATGATCAACAGATGTCCAAGCTGTAAAAGGTTTGCCTACAGACAACAGCAGGAATGGCTTCTCGTCAGGTCCACACCTTCATATCCTTGGAGCGTAGTAGGCGCCGATCTATGTACGTACGGACACCGAAATTACCTGATGTTATACGACGCCTACTCGAACTACCCGGAGGTAGCGCTACTGGGGGACACCAGTTCGCTCACAGTCATAGACAACATGGCAAGCATTTTCTCCCGCCATGGCATTCCCCTTAAGGTTCATACGGACGGTGGACGACAGTTGGCCTCAAGAGAATTCGCGGAATTTGCGGAGCCCTACGATTTTTCACATGTGATGTCCAGTCCCCGATTCCCACGATCCAATGGGTTAGCAGAGAAAGGAGTGCAAGCAGTAAAACGTATCATCAAGAAATGTGCCGACTCGGGAGATGACTTCTGGTTGGCTCTATTGACCTACAGAGCCAGTCCCTTGGAAAACGAAGACTCGCCTGCGGATTATTAATGAACCGGCGTCTAGGCACTTTAATTCCGGACTTCACTACAAAACCAAGCAGAATAGTGCGGAAGCATCCACAGAACAAATTGCGTGGACGAAACTTGTGTCCGCTAAAAGACGGTGAAGTCGTACGGATTCATGATGGCCAGACTTGGACTGTCAAGGCTAAAGAGCTGCACGCTGTGGGTCCTCGATCCTACATGGTAGAGACAGAATACGGTTGCGGTCTTCGACAAAACCGGCAACACTTGCTTCGTACTGCTGAGTCATTCTCCAGTACCGACGATGAGTCCGTATCAGAGTCCGATGGGTATGACACAGCACAAGACGATGATGAGGCCCTGGTAGAACCGTGCAAGCCATCGTCACCGGTTCACCTCCAGAGTGCGGAAGATGGAGAAGTGCAGCAAGATGACATGACAGCCCAATATCTCGGTCGAGCAGGGAAAAACAGCCACCAAGGCGCCTGGGCTACGATGATGACTTTTCTCAAGTGAACGTTTAAGTGTTCTTATTTGTTCTTCTAAACGAAAGAGGATGTATCGGGGTTTTGAGCATGCCTGTAAATAAAGACGGAGTTTGCAGTCAGCGCATGTTGCGTGCAGACGTATTCGTTCATCGTTCCTTGAATTAGGCCTACCTCAACGATACAGAGTGGAAGTTTTTTCAAAACGGCTTATGCGCATGCGCGTGACCTTGAGGCGCCGGAGAGGTTATCTCATTCTTCATTTGATGGCGAAGTACGGAGACGACAGAAGTGGGGACCAGTGGGGAGACCGCACGAACGGCGCGAGCTCGTCTGTCCCACTCAGGACCGGAGTTGGTCCTCAGTGCTACAAACGTGGGTTTGTTTTGACGCGATTCGAGCGTGGTTCGCTGGAGAACCGCTAGTATATGACGCGTATGTGAAAAACCTCCATTCAGGCAACAGTGTGGGGACCGACGTCACTGGAATCTGTTATGAAGGCAGGCTGTCCGTCACAGAATGCGGTCCTCTGATTCGCAATCTGCTACCGAACATGCTAGAAATTAATGGGTTCGTGCTTTCAGTGGTATCGGATTGCAACCAGCCAGGCAACGCCGTCAGCTGAGCGACTGGGAATCTCGCCGGCAATGGCCAATTAAGCCACCGGAAGAGACGAATTACGGAAGGACCGTTTCAACCGGAAGCTGGCGGTTGGTTTCGAATTTGACGTTTTTTGAAACAAAACATGAACGAATTTTGCGATTTTTTTTGTGTGTTTTCTTTTTGGAAGGCATCTCCAAGTGGATATCACATTAACTTTATAATTCCAGATTCCCCGCGAACACCACTTTTAAAGCGGCATGCAGTCCGTGGCGTACTACACACACGCGGTCCGCGGCGGCCATGGCAGTACATGATCGCACTATGGGTCATGAGTCTCTTTCTACTACACTACATTCCTGCGCGACCACGCTGTGGTCCAGTGCTACCATCCTATGGGTCTTTTGCGACCCCACTATGGCCTTGTGCTACCGCTACATGGGTTCCGGTCCTGTACTACCACATTATGGATCCCTTGCGATCAAGCTATGGATCTCTTGCTACCACACTATGGGTCTCTGGCCACCACAGTACGGTCTTGTGCGACCGCGCTTTGCTCCTGCGCTCCCGCAATATGGGTCATTTGCGACCACATTGTGGGCCTCTTGCCGCCACGGTACGAACCTGTGCAACACGTTATGGTCCTGTGGCACCAGACTATGTGACCTTTGCGGCCTCACGGCGTGCCTCTTGGTACTAAACTACGGTCCTGTGCGACCACGCTATGGGTGTCTCGCTACCACAGTACGGTTCTGCACCACCACGCCATGACTCTCTTGGCATAACAGTAGTACCGTCTTGCGTGACCAAACATGGGTGTCTTGTTATCCCACTGCGGTCCGACCACGCTATGGTCACCACGCTATGGGATCCGACCACGGTGTGGGACCACTCTAGATTCATTGCGACGCATCTTCAGTTCATTGCGACACACAGTCAGTTCAGTGCGACTCTGCAGTCAGTTGTTTACTACCGCTTTCCTCTCTCCTTTTGTGCCACACAGCTCATTGCGTCGCGACCACACGATCCGGTCCAATACGACCAGAGTTGCTATTGTACGTTTGCATATGCTTGAATTATACTTCGGAACATGTCGACATTACTATCATGGTTTACAACTGCTTTTTCCTTTGATTAGCGTAACATAGCGGCAAACTTTCAAAGCAAATTGCCGATCCATGTCCCTAGATAGTGCTGAAAACATGTACAATGCGCGTGTCATAGTACAAGAAATAATTGTGTTTTAAACAGGCGTAATTTACCGTCTATTTTTTCTCCGTGTTTAATGTGTAAGCCTTGTGGCGAACCACGTGGAAAAGAGATGTCCATTTTGGTTGCTATAGAGTAGCCGTTCCACCGTGGGAACGCAGGTGTTTGCAGTATCATGAATGAGTGGGTAACTTTCCGGTCCCAGAATGTGGCGCAGGCAGCGACCTATTTGTGAGTAGGGAATGTGGGCCACGTCTTACGGGCATTGTATAGAAAGTCCCGTGTTCCAAGGTCTTAAGAGGAGGGAACGTAGGGAATAATGTCACTCGTCCGGTGTCAGCGAAAGTGAAAGGTGTAGGGAAACTGGTGGCAGCGGTTCTCCTTATAGTCACTAAATAGGGGGCAGAGTAGCGACACTGAGCCACGCCGGCGAGCGAGCCCGCCATCTTGGGTCCGGCGCAGCTGCGTCGCCTAGCAACGGGACGCCAATCTCCCCCTTCCCCGCCGGAGAACAGCGCGATGGCGAGCCAACTCGCAACCGAGAAAACCAGCTTCGGGTGGAGGGGCTCAACATGCACGACGCGTGCTTGGGAAGGAGAAACCACGTGACACGATCGGCCCAATCGCGGACACCGAACGGCGGCCCCGGAGCGGAAAAGGAATGTGATATGCTGTACCCCTATTTAGTGACTCTAGTTCTTCTCTGCGGAGATGCCGGGGTGCGCCAGCCGGTATACCTTCAGTGGGTGGACGATGGTGTAACAAAGGTTTGGGTATCCACGGGGAACGGCAAAGTACTGTATGTGGAGTCAAGTTGTGTGAAACTAAGTGTGTGAAAATCTCTGTCTGAAGAAAGCCAAGAACATTTTGTGTGTCCACGAGGGACGATAGGAAGAACCCTAACTTTTAGTTTTAGTACGAGTTTTACTTACGGACTCGAGAATTGCCCTGTGTAACCTGATGAACCCTATGTGCGGTAGCATCATGGCCCATCGTATAAGAAGATCGTGTGCCCAGTATAAAATAATCGGAGGAGATATTAGTTTCCAATGGATCCCGTCTCATGTCACCATCAGAGGCAACGAAAGAGCAGACCAATTAGCATCCTCAGCACACCTCAGCTGCAGCCCTTCCTTACCAGTTCCGGACGACACCGACACACAAATGGCAGTAAAGCAGCTAGTTGAAGTGCGTTATTCTGGAATACGGGTTATTATTCAAAATCACCGATGCTCTCTTCCCAAGGAAGGCCTTCCCCGAGTCATACAAACCATGCTCCGTAGGTCACGCACAGGATCTGCGTTCACCAACTCGCAACTATGCAAGATCGGCTAGGGATGATGCCGGTTGCGGTCACTGTGACCAACCTGGAACCATCGGGCATATCCTAAAAGAACGCCGCGCATACAACACTATGCGGGAAACCCACCTTGCACACTCCAGGACTGTCACATTGGCGAACGTCCTATATCCCGAAGGCTCTTATGCAGAAGAACCTACAAACACTCGTAATCTCGTGCGTTTTCTCCAGGAAACTGGCCTTGCGTAAAGGGCCCTCTAGCGTACCTCCCAGCCGCAGTGCACTTCGGTTTCACAGATTTCATTCATCCATCGTCCTCTTCTTCTTCTTCTTCTTTTTTTGGCTACAGTCGTGACAATGCCCACTCGCGTGTGACCAAACGGCAAGGCAGTTTCGACATATATCCCCCCTCGCATATATGTGATCAGAGCAACACATTTCAACGCGTACCAGCACCGTGGTCCGGTGGTTACGGCGTTGGCATTCCACGCCAAGACTGGGAGGTGACCGTGGTTCGATTCGGGGCGCTGGCTGAGCTGTCTGGGTTTTTCCATGAGTATTAATCAGACGGGCTGAAGACAAATGCCGGCACAGTTCCTTGTGAAGTCGACCCACGACGAACTGTCACCCCCCCCCCTTTCCTGCGATAGCCGTGACGCTGCCCGCCTAAGTATTGGAACGCATACGTATGCGGCCGCACGCACGCATGCATTGGAACGCAGTAGCGTGAACCGGGCTTCACGGAGCAATAAGGTGCCATTTGACATGGCTCGAAACCAAGTCTCATCTGTCAAGCTGTCCACCAGGGGTCACGAGGCAAAATATTTCCGCTCGGCGGTCGATTATAGGTGCGCAACCGAATCTACAAAAACAGTCGGAGAAAGCAGCCGCGTTACGCCGGCACGATCCTCGAGTGACGGGGACGGGAGAGCCCTGAGCCTTTTTTTTTCTTTGTTTCTTTTTGTTTTTCTCAGCTCACGCGCCGCTAATGCATGTTTGAGCTGTGACCCCAGTGCCCGCATAACAGGTCATTTGTGGACCCTCACTATGCCGTAGGTACCGGTTTCTTGCCTTTACTACACTGCCTTCACTAGAATATAATATTTACAGTAGAGGCATACTCTATCAGGGCCTAATGACACGCCAGATATAGCCCCGGTTACCCTGCAACGGACTGTGAAACTAAAACGACCGAGGGTGGGAGTGTCAGGAAGGTGTACAGTGGCCAAGCAGACGGACGGGAACTATCAGGATTCAGGACTGAAGTTCAAAATGAAGATGCGGAAGAAGATTCAAGAAGAAGAATGAAGATTCGAGCAGAAACGTGGTCCTACTCGGGTCTGCGGGTATAACCGCACTCGCGCTACATCCGCGCCAGACCTCGGTTTGTGGATAGAAATATAATGTTTTAAAATCCGCGCGGATAAAGTGCGGGTCCGCGAATATCTCCACCTTATCCGCAAATAAGCACTAGGGTGTCTAGCTGAACCCATAATTGAGAATGTGCAGTGAACCGCTAATGGTGTATATTGCAGCCTTTTGCCCCAGAGACATTCAGTGGAAACTGAAGTGAAAAAGTGGAAAATAAAACGAAAGAAAAACAAAAATCAAACCCTGGTACTAGGCAGTTAACAAAAATGGACGCACATACACAAGGGTTTTACTGTCATGCATTATGGTCAGCATGTTGTTTCGCTCCGGTCAGCAGTCGTCTCTGGTCTCGCTTGCCCCTTAGCAATCCTTTGAAATACTGTCCAAAATGGCGTCGAAGTGTTTCATGCTGTGCCTCTAACTGCATTTTATTGGACAAGTGTGGATGACAACTTAGCCTAAGCGGTTTGCGTGTTGAAACGTGGAAACGTTTGTGGCACAACATTTTTCTTATATGGATTTTTTTTCTACAGATACAATGACCGCGGATGTGCGGATATACCTTTGTCAACTAGCATGGTTGCGGATGTGGTCGCGGATATTAGATGCGCGAGTACAGTGCGGATGTCGATGTTATCCGCGCATACCTCTAACGATAAGAACCATCATGTATTACCGTCACAAAACCCTTCCAGCACAGGGAGCACCGATATCCCCCGGTACACTGATCCTTCCTTTATTTCTCCACCTTTATGCAAAACGGGTATTTTAGCTGCTTGGAGTTTCTTCGAAAAACGAGAAAAAGAAAACAGTGACTGATGGCGGGTTGGGGATGAAGAGCTCGTTTTACGGGAGTTATTTTCGTACATATCATACAACGACGATGATTTCTGCATATAACGACAAATACATAATGCATTCCGGTGATAATGACTGATACTGAGTCTATTGTTGACCATCGGCAGTACTGAACTAGTACACAACGCAATCTAATATCGCTCAATAATCCGTTGGGCTAACAATTAGAGGGTCAAGAACACGGTACCAAGAGGGGTCTGTCGCACAGCCTATGCGAGAGATGAGAAATTTACAAACGCAAATGACATATCGCATGCAGAAATACCATGCTCCAATAGGAGGATCCTCACAGTCACGAATGCGACATGCACCCCACAACGAGTAGAGTGCCCAGTAAAACAGGAGCGTCCCATGGCAGCCGACTTTTTGCGGTCTCAACGGCTGGTACCGAACAGCGCGGCGACACAAGTAGATTAATTGTGTTTCAACACAATGAAAATAGTCCGTAGCACTTCCCGAAGACAGGGGAACAGGCCATCACCAATCCCAAGGAAATAGGTGACTCCGTTTTACTTCGCTGTTACTTAACAGCGCTAATACGGAGTAAAACTACCTTTCATCACCCCCTTTTATCATATCCCGTTTTACCACTTGTTCGTTACTCAGCGTCTGTCTCCAGCGGCGCCCAACATCCTCCGCGTTAGTTACTTTACTGACTGTGCATCAGGCTATCGCACTAAGAAGATATAAAACGAGCTGCCAAGGCGGTGAAGAAAAACTGCTTGTCCATGTCCAAGACCTTGGCACGCTGAATCTTTTATGCCACGCAAGCAGCTCCTCTTCATTATGTTTATAATCGTCATTACCCCAACAGGCTTATCTCACGCCAGCCTCTTTGAGCACCCTCCTCCCATAACGCCTTCCCTAGTTCCGCAGCGGATAGTGACATTGTCTCACGGGATGAAGCAAAGAAGCAAGAGCGGCCATCAAGTAAAGAGAGGACGGAGTAATAATTGGAAGCCTTTTTCCCGTCTTCCGGAATTTTTGCAGCATTCTTATCTCGCGTGCGATAGAGTGGGAAAGGAGAAAAAGTGCTGCGAGTGTGGGAGGCGGATGACTTGGCTCGGAAAATGATCTCTGGGTTCAAGAGCATTAGCTCCACGAGTGGTACTGCATCCAGGTCTGGAGAAAGAACGCCGGAAACATCAGGCCGTCGGCAAACGATGACACTTCTTAGTGAAGAAGCTTTCTCTGGCGGTGACTTCGTGCGTAAGAAATAAGGTTTCAATGACTGCTGCGGGTTCTGAAGTTGAAAGAATCTATTTCAAACGCAGATGTCGAGGTTTGCATGTACAGTGAGGCCAATTGCGGACGGCGAGATATGCCTTGCGAGGCTGTAATCTAAATGTATATTTTAGTATATGTACATTTATATCGTTAATAGATATACACTTTAATAGTTATAGTTATATATACAGGGTGTCCCAGAAAACGTGTCATTGAATTACAATAAAAAAAAACTACGACACCTAGAATGATGCGGTCAACGGCGTTTATTCTTACAAGTTTTTGCCACCTCCTGATGTGAATGTCACGTAATGTAAGTTTAATTATGGAAATTTTTGCGAGCTAAACTGGGAAATTGCCAACTAAATGTCACTTTTTTACCCCGCCAATGTGAAGAGCATGCCGAATTTACTCAAATTCATGATAATTGACTAGGATATTGAGGAGCTATCCTATCGGAAAAAAAAAAATGAAGCCGAACATCATGATCCTCGGAGCACCACGAGTATAGCGCACGACGACTTTTTGAGCGCAATCGCTGTCAGTGCGATGAAAGTGGGTTGGAAACCCAGCCCACAGACTGATGGCAGCAAAAAGTGAGAGTTCCTGAAATTGGGAAAGGGAAGGCATGAACGCAGTGGAAGCAAGATGCGATAAGCCATGCCTGTGTTATGAGAGCGGATTTTCAGGCATATGCCTTTTCGTTGGGAGTCATACAGATGATGCCTTTTGATGTTCTACGCACGAATCAAGTCGAAGGGGACCCATTAGTACCCTAATGTTATTGCCTTTTTTGCCATTTTTTTTTTCTATTAGTGCCTTTTTTGAAAATAGACGCCGATAAGTGCCTAATTGCGCACTTTACTTGCTGTTTCGTGTCTATTTCATAGTTTTTGCAACGAAAAAACGAGGACACGCTTTGCCGCGCTACGTCACAGAATGCAAGTGTCTTCCTCTGTGGCAGAAAATAGATTATTTTTCGCCCGTATTCCTTGTACACGGTGCAACACCACGTCTGCCCTTGCAGCTGTGCTTTGTGGGGACCAGGGCATGGCTGTATAAACTACTCACAAAGTGTAATTAACTGACACTTACATGAGCCTAAAAGTAACGAAATTACAGGAAAAATTACCTAGACAGAAATGCACCTCAGTTAGTCAGTTACGCGTGAAATGTTATTGAGTTACTTTTCAGTTATTTCCAGGTATACCAGCTTCCGTGGCATAGTGGTTACGATGATCGCTTTCCACGCCGAGACTGGGAAGTGACACGGGTTCGAATCCTGTCACCGGCTGTGCTGTCTGAGGTTTTCCCTGGGTTCTGGGTTTTCCGAAGACTTTCCAGGTGAATGTCGGCACAGTTCCCCTGAACTCGGCCCAGGACGCACACTAACCATCTGTCCCCCACTCCTTCCTGCTGTACTCTCTTCATCTGTCCACGTCTGTACGCCGCTCATAGCCACAGTTACTTCGCGGCGCTAACACGAAATAAAAAAATCCAGCTACTAATTTTCAAGGTGACCATATGTAAAACCTTGACATACAGTGTATAAAACAAACTTCTGGAACGACCCACAACGTGCTTGGCAGTCGCGCTGATAATGCTGATAAATTTGTTATAAAAATATAAAACACCAGGACATTTTTAGGGTTATCATTGGAATCACGTTCCACGCCAGTACCTAACAGACACACACATGGAAACTCGATCGAAGAAGTAACTTCCCTAAGTGGACAAGTTACTCGAAAAAGTACTTAAGTTACAGATACATGTTTCAGTAAGTAGTTGGTCATAGAAATTAGTTGCACAAAAAGTAATTACTTACAGTAACTCAATTACCTTTAATGAGTTACTTTACAGCTCTGGTAGTAAGCCTCCTGCTGCTCCCGACGATATCCCTCACGAGTACCCGTGCTGGTACCGGCATGCATCGTCAAATCGGTCGACGTCGCGAGGCCGTTATAGGCATGTAAGACAATTCGTAGACAGAATTTCACCCCGGAACACGTTGAACTGGTGCTTGTTTTCTACTGTCTTCACACTTTCAATAAAAAGATGCATGCACGGTGCTTTCCAAAAGAAAGAGTGCCATGCGATCAGAGCGGTTTTCTGGACGCCGAAATCTCCATAATATTTTTCTTCCTATTTCTGTTGTGGCTTTATGGAATCTTTGCAGTGCAACCGAAGAATCACATCAGAATTTATAATTGGAGCATACTCTTTCTGAGCAGCAATTGCCACCGAAGTGCACACGATAGAGTGACATGTTACCGTAAAGCAACCAATGCGTGCGGCATCGCTCGTAGTGCCGGTAGTGCAATATTGATAGTGCCTATTCCGAGAAAATTCACGCCTCTGTGGGACATTTTTAGTTCCTTAAAATCCACTCTCTAGTTATCTCTTTCTACTATCCCGGTGTGGGCCGGGTCTCCAACCTCCTTTCGTTGGACTGACAACAATTGCGCTGGAATAATCGTCCCACGCTATGCTCCGGGTGCTCCGTAAAGCATGATGTTCAGCTATTTTTTCCGATGGGATAGCTCCTCAATATCCCTGTCAATTATAATGAATTTGAGTAAATTCGGCACGCTATTCAGATTGCTGGGGTAAAAAACTGACCTTTACTTGGCAACTTTCCGAGTTGAGTTCGAAAAAATTCACGTAATTTAACTTACGTTACATGACATTCACATCAGGTGGTGGCAAAAACCTAGTAAGAACAAATGCCGTTGACAGCATGAATCTAGGTGGCAGTGGTTTTTCTATTAAAATTCAATGACACGTTTTCTGGGGCACCCTGTATAATTCACAGCTTTACGCCACGAGACAACTATGATCATGAGCGATGGCACAGTGCTTGATCTTTGGATTAATTCTGCCCCTTCAGGGGATCTTGAATGTGTGCTGAAATCTCGAAACAGCGTATATAGCGTGCCTCGCAGAAGACAGTGTCAAAGCACTTGTACACTGCCACCAAGTTGCTGGCGCACTAAGCCGGGTTCGAACCCGGAACCTTGGGACAGTAGTCGAACACGCTACTATCGGCTGAGCCACCGAGGTCGGTATATAGTTCATATGCGATTTTATGCAGTATGGTTATCGAAGCGAGTGGCACCATTTTGCCATACCTAGACGCATGCGTTTCGTGCGCTCAACATTTTGTTGATGATACAAAATAAAATGACTATCAATCAGTCAATAAATATACAGATAAAAAATAAATAAAACAGCTTATTGGGTGATGACGATGTGTTAACTGGCAATTTCTTTCGCGGAGCAGCTAAAAATGAAAAAAAAAAAATCCTTTTCACGAAAAGTGTCGCCTTATCATTCGTGTTGTAGGCTGCCAATAGACCTCTACCCGAGAAACGTCATCATGACGTTGGTAGACAGACTGGAATCGAAACAAATCGGAAGAGGAGGGCTGGGTTCCACGAATAGGCACTTGTTCGCTGCCTCCTATTGAAAGAAAAGTAGGACCGAAGTTCGCATCCCTTTCAGGGACCATCGTAATCCCCTCACGACCGTGGCTTTCGGGCGCGACCTTGTTCGCCGTAGCTTCGAGCGTAGTTCAACTCTACCAAATTGGTGGCGCTGTCGAATATTATGACGTCATTTGTTTACATGACGTCATCTTCGGACACGGGACCGTGATATCGGAATGCAGATCTCCTTTATAATTTTGCCGTGAGTCTTGGTGTGTGGAGACACCTTTTCGCTCACAGGAAGTGTCATGCGGTTGTGCTTCAAGTTGTAACTTACAACTGACCGCTTGCGTGGGATAAGAAAAGGAAATCATTAAAATGAAGCATACCTCTACATGTGATCATGGAACAATATTTTTTTTAGGAAGCAAAGACAAGAGAAGTCATGAACAAACTTAAAAGACCAAATTTAGTTTCTTGCATCTCTGAAATAAATTAGTGAAAGTTGACATTGTTCTTATGGTTAGAAGCATAGCATTTGCAGTAAGCGATAGCATTCTCCTTTCAGTTCGGTCACATTGCTCATCCTTCAGATACTCCTTATTGATTATTCCCGTGTTTCTTTTTCGTTTGCGACAGTAAAGATGGTGTAAGGGACCATGAAGAGCTTTCAAAAACCTCTGCAAGCGTACGTATGCATTCCTACCCGCTAATCCATTCACTATGTGGAGTATGAACTCAAGATTGGTTAGAACAACGGAGTAATCAACTAAGAACCACGGCAAAAAATGCCGACTGTTTCGACGCCTCCTGAAACTGGCTGCGATGCCAAAAGCAAACGACCTTGGCCACTGTCGAGCTATGGCTTCGTGCAATCTTGTAGTGAGTGAGGGATGTAAGTGACGTCAGACTTGTTGCAGTGGGTGTGTCTGGCGACCGTTCCACGCCTTTTTTTTGCGCGTGAACTACGCCCACGTTGAATACAATATGGCGAAAATAGGATATATTTCACATAATAGACCTCCTTGCGAGACGTTCTCCACTTAGAAGTCACATTTTGGGGGAACCTCTTCGTAGACCCTTTAAGAATAAACTAGAACTGACTACAAAGCATGGCTCCTGTTCCCAGGACACGGCGAAATGACATGATCCGACCACAATGTAGCTGTATAAAAAATGATTGTGCATTTATGCCATCTTCAAGATCAAAAGCTCAGAGCCCACGCGATCAAGGTAGCAAAGAAAAAAGACTAAACTAGGGCAGCTATAACTCGACGTATAAAAAAGGGCGTTTGAATCCGCTTTCGAGACGAATCAGCTCACCTCTTCCGCGTAGATGTCACGCGTGCACAAATTTACGGCTGCCACACACAATAGAACGCACAATTCGCAGAACGAGACGCATTTTCAACGCGTCCTTCTCTCTTATTGTAGAGATTTCAATGCGTCTCCTTTTCTTCTTGGGGGACACAAGGGGAAAGGGTACGGAAAAGGAGAACAGCAGCAACATCCCACGGGAGACTGCGTTTTTCATATCTGATCGACGAAGTCCGACCTATATTCCCAATGATCGATGTGTTTCCTTTCTCAGGACGCACACGTGGTTTGCTGAAAAAAACCTTCCCTCTTTATATTCGAAATCAGCCTAGGTACCTACGGACGAAGAAGGATTTGAGCAACAATCGCCAGAATATATATATACGGTATATATATATATATATATATATATTGCTACAGGCATTTCGCAATGCAACGCATAACAAGCGTGTGAAGTGATAATCCGTGCGAAGTAGAATAAGGGACGGGGGGTTCATTTCCGGTCCCTGAAACGTTTGCTTTATTCGTTAGGTAAAGAACCCTTCCCGAAACGTAATTATTATTTATGAGTGACATGGCTGCATGCGTTACTAATACGATCCTTACGAGTTAAGCTGAAGTGTAAATACAAGAGAGCTGTATCTGAGCGAATCAATTGTAACTTTCTTTGCAATGGTACGGGCAAAGTAGAGTGGTAAAGATTTCCATTACTGGTGAAAATAGGGGACAGCAAATATCTTCTCTCAACGAGTGTTCAATTTACATGTTTGAGAAGAGAATGGTCTATACGACTTCGAGACATTTGCTGAATTGTCCTGTAGTACATCAAGACAAATCGATATTCTAGCGCCATTGCTTTATTTATAAGCTCGCAAGGCTATGGGTAGCTCCACGTTTGTTGGTTCTTCGGTATAAAAAGGAAAAATATGAAAATGTTGGCCCAATTCTACATTGGGCCGGGTACTCCAGTACACTTATGGTAGCGAGGTCTAGCTACCAATTAGTCTAAAAGGTTGTTTGTTCGACCAAAGCCCTAAGGAAGGAGATCACAGAGCGTGAAGCATGTAGATGTGCAGCTGGAGGCGTCCGCCCATTTCATCGAACACCGTTTCATCGACACCGCTTTACCGAATGCCATTTCATCGAAGGCCTTTTCGTCGAACGCCGTTTCATCGACGCCTGATCAAGGTTAGGTCAGGAGAGCCTTTTACGTATTTCACACATTTTGGAGTCTGAACAACAACAACTTTATTGCGAGATGATGAATGGGGAGTTTCATCGTCAGGGGCGATACTCTACCCCATTGCGTGTGGTGATGCGGTGGGAATGAAATAATGAGCCTCTTCACGATACGGATTGAAGTCCTATGGTACCCAGAAAGGTGAAGAGACCTTCGAGGGCAGAGCGTTGGTATGCTGGATGTGACCAGGGACAAAGCAATTTTGTGAGAGAAAGGGGCGAGGGTCCAGTTCGTTAAGGGATCCGGAGAGTGCGGTTTGGGGAGGTTGGTAGTGTGGGCTTGTGGGAGACTGATCAAGGTTAGGTAAGGAGAGCCTTTCTTCGATGAAACGGCGTTCGATGAAATGTCACGGAACCGCAGCTGGACAGTCACCGACCACCTTCCTGAGACCGAGAGGGCCGTTGTTATGTCTGACCAAGGCATCCCGGAGAACTTCCCGACTTGCAGCGAATCGCTCGCGGCTAAGCCATGTGTGTTCAGTGTCCTCTGGCAGTCCGCATTGGGTGCAGTCTGGTGAGGGAGCTATTCTGATACGGTCTAGAAACGCACGGCCGTGGACAACGTAATCGACAACAACCTAATCATTTGCGCTATGAAGTCTGGTGGAGCGATGTGTTGTTTCGTTACTTTACCCTGGTTAAATAAATCACTCGCCGTTAGATGCACTCTCTTGGGGAGCTGCGTCTTGCTATTTCAAACATAATACAGGCAACGTAGCCGTGAACGCGATTCATCCGTGTAAACGGCACTTTAAACGGTAAACGGTATTGTAACGGTAAAAGGCAGCTTTCGGTATACGCAAGCGTTTTAGTGCCCCTAAGGAGCGGTCACTGCGCGTTGCGCGTAACATTGTTTCGGTTATTGACATCTCCAGTGACGATCCGTTATTTCTTTAGGGTCCCCAAGGTTTCGGGTAGCCTGTTCTAAAGCTCCCTCATTACAAAGTCTCTGCAGTATGAAAACGCAGGATTTTGACGGTGCAGAAAATCTCGCAACCACTGTTCAGCCAAAGATGCATATATGAACGAAAATGAACAAAGTTAATTCCATTTAATCCATCCGTTCAGAGCAGTGCACGCCATCCACGAAACACTGCGTATTAATTGTCTTACTAAAATGAGTTTATTGTGAAAACAAGATCGCAAATAGATCCACTATGTCCCTGGGTCACCTACGGCGATTCTATATACCTGGGTTTAAGGGTCGTGCATGCAGTGGTGGTTTCCGCAGACCTCACTTCTCTGACACATGACGATATTTGAATTTTCCCTTCATGTATAGCGAATGGACGTGACATTATCCTGCAGTGAATCTTTGAATATTAAGGCATTCACGGGAACGAAGTACTAGATGCAGCAGCATACCGCACACCGGTGCAATACGGTACGTCCAGTGTATTTCACTTGCTCGGACTCCGAGTTAATGGTTGTTTGTTTGCTTGTTTGTAAGGAAAAAAAACGAGGTTAATGGTCATGAAAGAACTGATGTTCTGAGGCTGCAACAACATAGAAGGGACAAATACATACAAAGCCTCAATTTGCCTAAGAAATTGACGATGAAAGATGAAAGTCGCTGAAAAGGTTAGCCAGCTGTAGGACTCGAACCCACATCTTCTGGATTGCCGGTCCAGGGCTCTACCAATTGAGCTAAGCTAACACGCCTTCTCAGCGACTTCCAGGGTGCGTCATCTGAAGGGACAAACCAGCCACTTTCTCTCACTCATCCTCCTTTCACTCTTACATGCTCCCTTCCATGCTCACTCTTCTACTGCTTTCACTCTTACTTACTCCCTTCAGATGACGCACCCTGGAAGTCTTAGAGAAGGCGTGTTAGCTTAGCTCAATTGGTAGAGCCCTGGACCGGCAATCCAGAAGATGTGGGTTCGAGTCCTACAGCTGGCTAACCTTTTCAGCGACTTTCATCTTTCATCGTCAATTTCTTAGGCAAATTGAGGCTTTGTATGTATTTTCCCCTTCTATGTTGTTCCAGCCTCAGAACATCAGTTCTTTCATGTTCATCAGTTGCCGCCTGCGTCGATCCCGTCGTATGAATGTGTGTGTGAGTGCGCAAAAATGTAAGAGTGAAAGGAGGATGAGTGAGAGAGAGTGACTGGTTTGTCCCTTCAGATGACGCACCCTGGAAGTCGCTGAGAAGGCGTGTTAGCTTAGCTCAATTGGTAGAGCCCTGGACCGGCAATCCAGAAGATGTGGGTTCGAGTCCTACAGCTGGCTAACCTTTTCAGCGACTTTCATCTTTCACCGAGGTTAATGGTGTCGACATCGAAGCAGATGAAATGTTTGACGAATGACGACGTAATGTAACGTTAAAAAAATCGTGCCTGCCAGAAAGGCGGGAAGGAGCCCTAAATCAAATATAAGAATAAAAGAAAAGCACACAAACATACACATTGGAGTGGACGTTGTGTTCTTGAACTTTACAAAAGCATTCGATACAGAGTCTCACCGCAAACTGCTGTTCAAACTGAGATATATATCGGATAAAGACCGTCTAGTCAGATGGCTTGGTTCTTACCTCGCTAACCGCAAACAGTTCGTAAGTATTGGCCATCCGGAGTCGTCGTATCCGCCTGTTCTTTCTAGAGTGTCTCAGGGTTGTGTTCTAGAGCCATACTCTTTCTCATCTTCATCAATGATTTATGCGTAGAATATTGAGGTGTACAATGTCGTTTTTTTTTTGCCGGTGATATTGTTTTATTCACAAGGGTATCTGAAAGTGCTGGCCAGAACTGTAAGCAAGCTGCTCTCGATTCTGATTCTCAGTGGTGCGAATCGTGGCAGATGAATTTAAACGCAGGAAAATGTATGCAAATGCTCTAAAGAAACAATCGCCAATTTTGTCTTGCTATGTTATAGATTGCGTTCCACTCACAAAGGTTTCAAAACATATAGCGTCATCCTCTCGTCAAACCTTAGTTGGACAGCGCATAATGATCATATCGTTGCCAAAGCGTCACACAATTTCTGGTTCCTGAAAAGTAAAATGTGTCATTGTACTTCTGCAACTAAACTGACATCATACAAATCTTTAATGCGTGCACTTTTAGAATACGCCGACATATTGTGGGACCGATTTCTCAAGTCCTAATTGATTGTCTGGAATCTGTCCAGAAGAAACCTTGCGTTTCGTATGTAATTCGTACAGGAGTGATACTTCGATTACATGGCTGTATGAAGGTCGGACCTGCTAGCTTTAGCTTGCCGCAGGCAAGTGAGGCGCCTTCACTTTTTCCATAGTATTGTGCATGGTGAAAGCTGTCTTAAAGTCAACGACTATCTTACATTCAGTGAGAGTCGAGAAGGTGGAAACACGTTAATCTCATAAGTGAGTTCCGTTGCAGAAAGCAGTTGTTCAATTGTTCTTTCTTCCTCGCACTACTCGCGAATGGAACAAGCTACCAGCGCAACTGACGAGCATTCCTAGCTCCGCAGCTTTTTCTGTGGCAGTTACGGACCAACAAATGTTAAAATCGGGGACCACTGGTCGTCTCGTACTTTTTCGTTATGCTAGGCTCTGTGTGAGCCACATCGATGCTGTGTCCCTGTGTTGTTCTTCCTTGTGCTCTCTGTGCCTTGGCCCTCAGCTGATGGCCGGCAGTATTCTTCTAATAAATAAATAAATTGCATGATGTCGAGAGAAGCCATTGGAAAGACAACTCGACAGCAAGAGAACTTTCGCTCTGCAAACGAAGCGTAATCAGCCAGTGCAAGTGGCTTGAGGACTGTATTCTGTTCCGGCAGTAAATTACCAATTTCGCAGAATAGTGCTCACCTGATAGGGAAACCTTAATTATACAAGACACATGAATGCGGTTGCTGTCGTGGTTTGTCATCGCGATTTTCCATGGTTTCGAGTTCTCTAGCGGTGAAGTTTTCAAAGAAGTAAACTATCGTTTGAGACCGCTATGGTACGGCAAATATCAAGTTCAAGTCAAAAGAGAAATTAAATAACACACAGTGGATTCTGCTCGAAGTCGCCAACGAAAAGACAAAAGTACAGAACGCGCCGATAAAATCGTTGTGCGTCCTCGCTCGCTCTACGCAATTCTGAGATCTCCAGGCAGCCTAAGAAAAAAAGGTGTGAAAAGGTGGTAAATTCTATCCCAAGCAGCACAATGTACTGAAAGTCGAGTGCAATAGGGGTGGACGGGTAGGTGGAAGACCTTGAATGAACTGGTGAAACTAAAGAACATTGATAAGACACATACCGTCCACCCCTATTGCACTCGACTTTCCGTACATTGTGCTGCTTGGGATGGGTTACCACCAAGGTCAGCATATCATCTGATAAAGGGTGCAACGGGGTGGCAAAACCGATTATCATATACCCAAATTGCTACAAAAAGGCGTACGCCCTTCTCATTCCTATCATTCAACTCTATCATTCGTGGCAGAGAGTGAGGTAGCAGGTAGAACTTTGCAACCTTTTAGGCAGAACATATGCGACAACTATTATCTCCTAAAAGGTGTAACTGCTCCACCCTTTTTTCTGAGAGTGTGTAGCTTTCTCGTCGGCAATTTTTGCTTATCTTCGAGCGCATCTACTTTGATTCCTTAGTATGGTTGGTCTTTCAGTTTGGTGCCGATAGAGTTGATGTTTGAGCTTATATTTCTCGCAAATTAGATTGGTGCAAGCGATCTGGTGTACTGTAGAAAGAGGTAACATTTCCTTGAGTTTAAGGCACACACAATACGGAGAGGATAACACAAGACACAAAATTCCATTCTCAGCAGAAGTCCAGCCCCTGTCAGTGTTATCGGGCAGATACAGGCGGTGGCGGTCTTGAAGCATATAACGAGTAGGAAATCAATGGGTGCAAAATGGACCGCGCAAATACAATTGATCATTTAATTCGGACCCACAGTGATTTTTTTGTGAATACCGGGTAGAGTTAATGGGGACAAAGTTTTGCACCCTCAAAGTATTCCCTTGTGAATAAAAAGCCATCACTTAATTAAGAGACAGTGGATTGCTAAGCACTTTGGCAATTATATTTGAACAGCCGTTAAGAAACCCACTGGATGGGCGCAATCAATAGAAGAACAACAGATTATCTCGAGACACGTTAAGGCGACCACAAGTAACAGTAAAGACTCACAAGAATGAAGACAACGCAGATGTGCATATTTATTGCAATCTCTCCCGCCCACATACGCACGCACGAATATACTCAGTCCATTTGCCACCCACGTTAAGTCCACACTATCAGTCTCTGCAGAGACAAAAGGAACTTTAGAAAGTTCAGCCTGGCTGAGATTAAAGACCCCGGGCGAATTAGATTTTCAGGCGCATTGTTCAATGCGCGTGGGATGCTTTCAATGAAGTCTCGCAAAGAGGACGAACCGATACAATGCGACAGACAGTGGGCCGGTAAACGATATGCGCCCAGAGCGGAGGGACGATTCAAGGTGCACGAGGTTGTGCGTGGATGCGGCGCAACACCGCGCTACAAGAACCGCGATGCCTGGCCGACCCCGAGTATCGATTACATATCGGGAATTTCAGCCAGGAAGGAGTAGCTTGCAGCTCGCCGGGGCGAGTGGCCACCGTCTGGAAATTATCCTCGGGCTTATTACGATTCGCTGCGGGATTCAAAAGGGATCAGGTCGGCCGGGTCTCTGGATTAGTCCAGTAGATCGTTAGTTGCACCGCGCTGGCTGCTTCCGTCAGGAAATTGAATTGGCGCAAAAGGCCTACATTAATTCAAGGAGGTTACACCAACGCGTGCGGGCAGAAAGGCTGCTGTTATGCATAACATATTGACTGTTTTGCGGATAAGAATGATCTTACGTTCATGATTCATGCGCTTTCTTTCCTGTTATGGTACTTAGTATGTGAATTATCGTTTCTGCTCTGTTGCACGAGTCCTGAGTTGTATCGGGTTGTATGGAGTAATGTTGCATGTTCGATAAAGAGCATGGACCCAATATTCTCGTGCCGCTTCCCGTCATCTTTACCGCGCGTCATTAAGTCCCTCCTACATCGCTTACGACTGAATGTTGCCTTTACGCCGTACTACCGTTACAAGACAGGGTGTGCCAGTAGCCCCCGTGCCCGGAGTGTGGTGTGCCAGCGACCGCGGACCATGTGATCATCGCATGTGCCACTTACAGGAGGGAGCGTCACTTGTTGGCAAACGTCTTTGCGCGGATTGACAACCGACCCCTTGACCTCAGACTCATTTTGGGACCGTGGGACAAACGAAAGCAGATGTCCGTCTTGCGACCCTTTATCAAATTCCTTGGAACTACCGGCCTGATCGACTCCCTCTAAGACCCCGTCTGCGTCGTCAGTATCATCCTCATCACCATCCTCTAATTTTGCTCCAATAGCAATGGGGTAGCATTCTGCTCAATGAGCGGAAGTCATCCCCATATCATCGTCATCATGTATCTCTCTCTCTCTCGATAATGAGCAAAGCAGTGGTGATGATATGACTATTTTTAACTGGCCACATAATCACCATTCCCTTTGCGTAGTATGAAGTTTGTTGTTGATACCCCAATGAAACACGGGCAATCATCGTCATCCTTCATCAGTGATTTAGAACCGAGGAAGCTTAAATGTTACCCGAAAACTTGCGACTATTTTCGCTTCGTCTCTGTGTAGCAAATGTCACAATAAATGCCCAAACTCTGAGTAAAGGCTGATTGTCTAAAAAGAGTTTATCGCTGCGAAAGCGGCAATTTCTCTTAACCTGTTCCCTATATTTGTTTCTGTTTCACCGGAACTGCCGACACCTGAACTTGTCAGTGTTTTGACTTATTGCTCCGCACATTAAAACAGGAGACAGCGGAATGGGAGAGAGTGGGGTTAGTATGGGTCCTGGGCCAACGTCAGGAAGAACTTGTGCAGGCATGGATATTTCTACGATTACATTTAAGTGTGTCCGAAAGTGCACTGATGGAAGTTTCTACGCAACGTATTGACAAACGGCCGTTCAACCTCGCGAAGATCCTCGGATCGTGGTCGAACGCTGCCCAGTAGATGCAAAGTCTTCGTCTTCTTGCACCTCGTCTTCTTCGAGTACTTGCACTCCACCGGTTTGGTGCTGGATCTTTGAAAGTGCTCCCCCATCATAATCCCCTCATCCCTCTTCCTTTATTACTTGGCCCTGTCCGACACTCCGTCAGTGGTTCGTCACTCAAGCTTTCCTCGACTTTCTCCACACGACAGACCTCATGAACAAATTATGAGTTGACCTTTCATGTCATCTACACATCACGCCACCGCCATCATCTTATATTCGTTTTTACTAGAGCTCTCTATTAAACGTTTAAACGTCGAAACGTTTAAGCGTTTTCTTAAGAAACGCGTCTTGTAACACGGTTCACAGATTAAACGTTTCCTTAAAACACGTTAAAACGTGTTCTGTTAGATATACGTTCAACAGCACGTATACGTATGTGAACGTTTTCCCAAGATACGTTTAAACGTTTTCGTTTGCATAAACGTACAGCGGCACGTACGTATATAAACGTTTTCCTAGGAAATGGTTATCGTTTTCTTTTACATAAAAGGTCTCATGGTATGAATACGTACGTAAACGTTTCTTCAGGAAACGTTCCCCTTATTTTCTTTTTCGTTTTTTGGTTACTATAAGCGATAGATCACATGCGCGTGGGCGCATTTTATCCCGTTTCTTGGTGGTTAATAGAGCGTTGCCACGACCCCGTTCGCAGCGTACACCGAACTCCGCTCCGCTCATGGTATTGGGATCGCTGACACTCCAAAAACGGAGCTTTATCTCATCGACATCGTGTGGCAGAATTACAATTCTGGGTGTTATCCTTTTCTCCGTCGCAATTTGTTCATAACGGGAGGTGTACGGCTCTTTGTGGGAATTCAGTCATGATGCCACAAAAGTCGTGCTGATCCCTTTTTTTCCTCTCTGGCGCAAGAATGATATCATTGGGGACAGTGATTGGTTCTTAACGCATAATTGGCAATTGTTCTTGTTTTAGAGTGCAATAGTGGGAACCAGTAAGAACGAGCAGGTTACATGCTTCAGGCTAAAGTAGTCGCTCAAGGTCACAATCTTCCGCGTTGGTCTTTTCACCAAAATACTAGTCGCGTAAAGAAGATAAATACGGAATTCTTAGTATAAACTACCCAAAAGATTCAAACGTCATCACTGCCATTACGAGCTCGACATGTTTCAAACTGTAGTAAAACACGTCGGTTCATAATGAAATGTACGACGAAAATGAACACAAATAGGGTTGCTTAAAAGCCAAATATGAACTGAAGTAATAAGCTACTTATAAGACAGTGAGAAACTGGCGTACTTGGTAATTGCTGATGGGAACCATGGACACGCCAGGCATAACGGGGACAACTTCTGTCTCTGTCCCCGTAATGCCCGGCGCGTCCATGTTTCCCATTAATAAAGATAAGAAGTTGCTTCAATAGCTATAATTTCAGGAAAAAAATCCAAAGGAAAAAAGAAGATCCACTAGTGGATCTTCTTTCCCTATGGATCTTTTTGCCGCATGGATCTTCTTTCTCGCTTGGATCTTCTTTCCTTATGGATGTTTCTTCCTTATGGATCTTTATTCCCTCTGTCACGTGACCACGTTGGAAGTTCTTTGTGTTGTACAGTTGCAGTTCGTATTGCGACATGGCTCCTTGCGTACATGTTTCTTCATTGAAAACAAATCGCAAAATTTCCCTGGTGTGGGTATCAAGTTGTCCTTTCTACGCCAGTATATGTGCAATATGCAATATTTTTCTCGTTGATGTTTACTAATTGTGGGCTTACTTTCCGTGCTGATGTCTAGTATACTTATTTTGTGCCCTCCGCTGTCTCTCTTTGTCGGATTTACCCGAATTTCTTCCTCTCAATGTTTTTCCACAGCTAGTTTTTAGCCACCATTCTTATAGTCTGTAGTAACCCGCAATACAACAGTTGGACTCCCAAGCCCTCGAATCATGCTTAATCGAAACAGTGAAGGTACGCAAAATGCACCAGTGACATATTCTTTGAAAATGAGAATGCAACAATACTGCGTTGAACGTGGAAACGTCTGGTGAACATAATAAAGATATTTCACGAAATTCAAAACACACAAAATCCCTATACAGCAGGTTTTCCACTGGACTCATCGCCGCAGCAGTCGAGAAGCTCTTCACAGCAAGGGTCCGCCAGACAAACGTGAATTTCAGGGGAACAAATAAAGCGTCGACAAAGCAAATCTTCCATCCGACCAGATCTAAGAAGATTGATGAAACGAGATGGAGGAGGATTGCAGAGAGTAGAGGGAGAACAAAAAGTGAAAAATACGCTCTCGCCATCCCTGGCATGAAATGATGACGACCGATGATAATCTACAGGGCCACAGAAGCCACTTGCACCGGAACCCAGAGCACCAGGAGCCAGCCAAAGCCAGATCGTTTCCCGTGCCGCAGGGAATGGCGAAACCGCGCGGCGGTGGCGCTAAAAGTATATCATTCTTTCATGCGTTTCTTGTTCTCTTTGCTTTGCAGTCGCTCATAAAGGCACCGAAGTCAGGCAGAGATCAATGCGGACGTGCCACGCGCATCTAAATCAAGGGCACACCGTCGCTAGTGATATTCCCAGGAAGCTCCGGTTGCGCGTCTGCTTGGATAGAAGAATAACGGCAGCGCGTGTCGCATGGGGACCTCACGAGATCCTGCTGGGAATGTCACTGGTGGCGCAGCGTAAGAGCTTGTTGTGTTTTGCAGGATGACGCTAAACCTGGACACGTGCCGACGCTGGAGTGCTTAGGTACAGCAATAAGCACGATAGCTTGTTTTTTTCGTTCGCAGGAGAGAGGAAAGAAAATATATTCCATGTTAATGATGCAGTTGCTGAAGGTATGCACAGCGCAAGGCCCTCGATAGCGCTGGAAACGATGCAATACGTTGACCCCTGCTCGTAATTACTATCAGTTTCGCTCCGCTAGAAGGACTCACAGGAGAGAGAAAATTTTTCTTTTCGTCCGTGAAAAACGGAAGCAAGAAATAGAAGTGGTTGGTAATGATTTTCTCGATTGTGTACTGTCTGCTTTTTTATAGAACATATTAAACTGGTGCGGGACACACAAAGGTTTTTCCTACCACGAAAAAAAAAAGAAAAGAAAAGGAGGACAAAAAAAAAATCCCAGCATGCGCCGTTTTTGAGGAATGACATGCAGATGTGCGGGTGCAAGGGGAGTGTACATGAACGCTCATTCACACGAATGTGACGGTATTCGCGTCAGTTTTTCTCAACCACAAAGAAAATAAAAATAAAAAAGAAGGAAAGAGGAAAGGACAGAAACGCGCGCACAAACAAGCATTTTCGGACTATTTTTCTAGCAAGCTATTTTTTAGTAAGAACGTACAACAGAAAGCGAGATAGGCACTGCACCGCTTACTTACGGAGTTTATTACTTATTTATTATTAGTTACTTAGTATTTCTTACGGAAATTCACGAAAATGTTACTAAGAACTAGCGAGTTGAGTTGAGAAGAAAAAAAATGGGAAAATAGGCACTCATTACGAGTCTTCTTTGTGTCAAAACCCATGCTGGACACACGAAAGAAAGTGATGTTGATGTTGGCGAAAAGAAATAGTAGGGAGAGATTCAATTCGTCACACAACAAACTCAGATACTCCCATAAACAACCCGCCCCCTAAAAAAAAAAAAAACAGAAAAAAAAGAACAGAGGGAATACAAAAATTGGGGCGGCTGAGTCGTGCCCAAGCTTTTAAACGAAAGTTTTAAACGAAAACGTCACGATCTCAGATTATCTTGCTCTTTTGCGGGATTTTAGTGAAATGAATGCAAGTCTTTATTCATTTATTAATTCCAGTTATTAGCCATTCATTAATATCAGGAACATTTAAGTCAGCGCGCGCCACCTCCCATCGCCGCTGCGCCTGGGGTTCTCTAGCGGGCTTTGGCTCCTGTACGGTGCTGAGCACCCTCTTGGATGCAGTCTATCATCTTTGTAGGTCACTTTCAGAATCGCACAAGTCGAACTTGGCCCGCAGGTAGAGGGTAAGGGCTCGCTGCGCGCGCCTGTGCAGTCGAATTTACCTCCTCCGTTAATCTTCTTCGGCGCTCCCGTAGCTCCCTCGGTCGCTCGGTGCTGCACTTTGGGGGCTTTTTGGGTTCCTCTCGAGCATCCCTCTCTTCCGATTGCCGTTTCCGTCGATTCTGATCATACTTTAGTTTCATATACGCCGACACTTTGGCAAAATTTTCATATTTCAACTTTGTAGATCTATAAGATGTTGATTATTGTCGTTGAAGCCGATATCGCTTATGGTTCATGTATAACCTCTCAAGCGCTTTCCAATGACACCTCGATCGGCGTCTTAGCTTCACGCGTTCGCGAGATAGACAGGCCGCAAGGTACGCGTACCCCTATATTTCCGTCTCTCTCGCACGCGCCCCCTACACACAGAGATTGCGTCAGCCGCCGCAATGACCCCGTTTGCTAGAATCTGACACGTATAAGTTATCTGGATTTAGCCAGTTGGTTGCTATCGGTTTATTACTCACCGAGTTATCGCGTCATGAAATTCGACATAATTTCGTTGCATCCCAAGCAGCACAATGTACCTTGATTGTATTTTGACCTGGATACCAAACCGAACTTAGACGTTTTCACGTCAAAAACCCGCAGCTTTCGCGATAAATATCGGCCAAAGGCCAAATAATCCGTTAACGTAGCACAACAATGAATCACACGGTCCTAATAGACTGATTCCAACGCACTGCTCTGAATAAATGTCACAAGCGCTGACAAGGCAGCATCCCTCTTGTCAGGCGGCCAAGGACCCAACGCTTTTACAAGGTCAAAGTTGCGCTTGTCCAGTCCGCCGAGAGCAGATCTCATGCGATACCTCTGAGATGCGTATCTGGACCAGTGTACGAGAATGTGCTCAGTGTCCTCCACGGTTGCACAAAGTGTACAGTTCGCTGAATCAGCCTTCCCAATTTCAGCGAAAGGCTACATGTGCACATGTTCCGTCTGAACATCCCGTACGGGCGCCAATTCGTCCATAAAATTGGGAAGGCTGATTCAGCGAACTGTACACTTTGTGCAACCGTGGAGGACACCGACCACATTCTCGTGCACTGTTGCAGATACGCATCTCAAAGGTCTCTCATGAAATCTGCTCTCGGCCGACTGGACAACCGCAACTTTGACCTTGTAAAAGCGTTGGGTCCTTGGCCGCCTGACAAGAGGGATGCTGCCTTGTCAGCGCTTGTGACATTTATTCAGAGCAGTGCGTTGGAATCAGTCTATTAGGACCGTGTGATTAGGACGTGTCTGGATAGATCGAGGTAACGTGGACGGAACTAGGAGCTTCAGCTACGGGTATACTAGATGGAGCAACGAGAAGTGCCCGTCGCCTTGTAGCTATTGTTGTCTAGTCACACTCTGTGTAAGTCTCAATATGTCTTGCACATCTACTTTGGCATACGGCACTACATGTTTTGGTGAGTCCAGATGCGCTAGGTCCGCTACTTCATCGGCCGCTTCGTTCCCCCGTATGCCTGCGTGTCCAGGAATCCATTGAAGTATGATGTCATGCCCGGCATTCCTGGATTGCATGTACACAGTCAGAATGTTGTAGACTGCGGGTGCAATACACGCATTACGGTAGGAATGATATTACGGCATGTAGTCCAGCCTTTGAATCACTATATGTATAAGACCCATTGCGCTGCAGACGGAGTATGCAAGCACATATTGAAGATATTGGAGAGAGAGTATGGCGACTAGTTCTGCCATTGTTGGGGATGCTTTGTGGGATAGGCGTGTCATTCCTTCCCCGTTGTGTTCGGCGAGAACAAAGCAGGACGCAGACCCAATTGCTGTCGTCGATCCATCGGTGAAAATAGCTGTCCTGTTTGAGTATTTTCCATCATGGATAGACAGTACTGTCTCAGCACAGCAGATGGCGGAGCTAACCTTCGGTGCACACCGGGTACAGTTATACAGATTGTAGGTAGCATAAATGTCCAAGGGGGATGCTAGGTCGATCGTGGAGGGATCGCTTAAGGTAAGGCTCGATATGAAAGAAGATGACTTTTTCTATCACATCACATCACATCACTTCTCTGCATGTACGTATTATCGTGAGTAACCTGCATCTTATATGGGAGCTGTTGTTGTGACCGTTTAATCAGAAACAGCGGTATAATGAGAGAGGCGCCTAGCATGCAAGGCCGGTTTTCATCATATGAACGTAAGGTATAATGAGTGCCTGGTTGAATGTCTCGCAACACAATCCCGGGTCCAAACGTCCGCATTGAATTCACTGTGTAACTACATCAGAGTAGAATGCTATTGCAATAAACTTTGAGGAAAATCAGGAAGAACTCCGCCGGGCGTGAGCTTCATTGCAACTGGAGGAACTGCGTAGGCGCCTGAAAGCAAACAGGCGAATCCTTCCAGCCTTGCGTGGTGAAGCCATTTTTCTCGAATTATCAGGGAGAACGTGTCTTCCGTCGGGCAATTAACTCGTACCCCGAAAAAGGGCTGTCTGGCTGGTTCAATTGTTCGGAATGACGCTTTTGTACTCGAACCAGCTGCAGTAGCAAGATGAAGGAAAGTGGTCGCCGTGATGGGGTTACCAAAGCGGATGCCACTCGGCATTGTGCTTCGACGCACTGCCGATCCATAAATCGGAAGACGGCGGTGAAAATAGCTGATACACTGGCGCGCGTCCTTCCCGAGGTGATTCGGTGATGCGGCTTTGAAGTGACAGTAACCGTAACAAAATGAAGAGAACATGCGTAAGCAAGATGAAATGTTGATACTCCCACGCTGATTTTTTGCACGCTTTGTATTTAGTAACCTGCCTACTCCCGACTAGGGCAATGAGCACGAGTGTATCAACGGTGTTTTTTTTTTGTGTGTGTGTGTGTGTCTGTGCGCGCAGCTCCAAGCACTGGACTAATAAGACATCTCCCAGGGGGCCCCATGTAACTGAGCTTTCAGGCGCGTGTACAGTGCTGGACAAAAGTTTACGGAACACGCTCTGGTGCATTCCTTCTTCAGAGTGACACGCTAGCAGCGAATGGGACCGTATTGACTTACAGACATGTGCCTTGGTAGCCCAGTCACCTCTTTGTAAGTCCGTAAATTACCATTGTGCATGCGTGTACCATATATTGTGCTGCGTAGTAATCTGTTATCTATTGTTATTTTTAGATGCAACAACAAGTAGGCGGGACTGAGTGGTCACCTTGCCCCTGTGATGCATTGCCAAACGGTTAAGGTGGTGGCCTCTTGTTCCTCCGATCATGGCACGTGAGGAGGATTCTGTTACGACTGCGTTATGTATCCGTTATATGTTACACGCTGCACGTCGCTTGCATCTCAAATGTTAGCGAGTCTTCATTCTTTCTTTATTGTCTCTTCCTCCACGGTATCCCATAGCATATTATCAAACCGGCGGCAATGGAGGGAAAACAAGAAACACAAACTGCGCGTGTGAGGAAGAAGCGGAAGATGAAGAATAGATATGGCAGAAGCAGTTTGCAGGTGCTGCCCGAGACCGCTCCACTCCAGCTGTAGTTCCTAGAACTCCTACAAACATCAGCTGCTACATTCATCCTGAACAACACCTACAATGCCCCTGGACGTCCGCAGCATCTTATGCCTAACCCTCCGTACGGCAAATCCCTGTCAGTGAAGCGTTGTCCTCGGCCCTCTTTGCTGTCTACGCCTCATTCCGACCATGTTGAACACGCATCCCATCCTGGCACATCTCCCTTCTCTTCTGCCCAAGCATACCAATATCACGATCTATGCCGATGACATTTGCATATGGACCTCTGCAGCGCGCCGTGATGCCATTCAGCGTCGTCTGCAACGTGCCTTAGACCTTCTTGTGGCGCATCTTGCTGACCGCGGGTTGTCGGTCTCGCCGGCTAAGACAGTAGCTATGGCATTCACGCGGCGCTCCTTCACCAAGTACCCCCTACTGCTAGCTGGCTCTAGACTGAACTACGTCTCGCATTATCGGTATCTAGGCATCATCATTGATAGGGGACTGACATGGTCGCGGCAGATCAACTCCCTTTCTGCTAGCGCCCGCATCTACTGTAATGTGCTCCGGCACCTCTGTGGATCCACATGGGGCCCGTCCTGTGCTGACCTCCATCGTGTGCACTGCTCCCTGTAGCTTGGCGTTATGCGCTATAGCCTGCCTGTCCTTTATGGGCTCTCCAACACTCACGAGCGGGAGCTGCTCAATATTCAAGCCAGAAGTCTCCGTCTCTGTTTGGGAGTGCCAAAGACAACCGAAACCTTCTCTGTTTTGGCGGAGGCACGCGAGCCATCGGTGCTTATTATTCGCGATAGTGTCGCCTTATACGCGTACACACGTTATCTTGTCCGCCATCCAGCCCATTACCTCTGTGACATTGCGCAACGTTATCCCGCATCTGCATTCGGTCAAGCTATTTGCCGTTTACGAAGCAACATCCCCTCAACTTCCGCCCGGACCTCCTTTGCGCCACCCATGTGGACACTTCACTACCCCACTGTACAAACGTCAATTCCGGGTCTTAGGAAAAAGAAGGTTGTGCCAACAGTTGTGGCCTGCCAACTGACCTTGTTCCAAATCTACAGTCACCACCGGCATCGAACCCAAATATACACCGATGCTTCAGTCTCTCTAGTTCTCTTCAGTTCTCTTCAGTCTCTCTAGTTGGGTCGTCTGCTGCCTTCTGCATCCCAGAGGATGGAGCTGAGCACGGCTTCAAGCTCCCTCTTATGTCATCTGCTGAGGCCGAGGCATTCGCACTACTGGCCGCTTTGAGACATGTCTCCTCGTGTGCGCCCAGGGCCTGGTCGGTCCTCACCGACAGTAAAGTTGCTCTGGAGGCGCTGGCCTCTTACTCTGCCGCAGTCATCAGTGACACCTACACCACGATCATCGCCCTGCACTCTGAACTTGTATCACTGGGACACGAAGTGGTGTTCCAATGGATTCCGAGCCATGTCGGAATTTCAGGCAATGATCGTGCTGACGCTCTTGCTCGGCAAGCCCACGACGCTGAGCAACCAACTGTCTTTCCCCTTGCGCACTCTATGTGCCAGCTGAAAATCCGCCGCTTCACTGCCAACCGCACACAGCTCTTTCAGCAAGAAGCTATACGAACCAATGCCTTCCTTAAATCCATTGACCCTTTAATGACATATGCTGTGCCTGGCCGCATCCCGCGCATCGAGGAATCGCTGCTTCATCGGCTGCCCATCACCTCTTTGCCCAACGTGCAACGTAGAAGCCGATGTGCCACACATTCTCATTGCCTGCCAGCGGTACGAAGACCACCGATCGAGTCTCCGGCGCCGCCTTGCTCATCTAGGCTACCGAGAGCTTTCCCTCGCGGTGCTACTTGGCCCTACCCAGCACGCTGAAGTCTCGTCTGCGCTGACACGATTCCTTCGGGAATCTAAACTCCTGGGCATTCTCTGATGCGCAACGATTAGTGAAGGAGCTGTTTCTTCTGTATTTTTTGGTAATTTTCTGTATATCAGCTGTTTTCTTCTGTTTGCTTGAAAGCATTAGGGAATAGCAAGCCCACACCGTGGCTAACCTTTCCCTTTCCTTTTTCTTACTTTGCATTAAACATATTCCCCCCCCCCTATGAGGATCATCTCACCGTAAGGTGAACGCACACACACATCACATGTTCAAATATCAAACGCCTCGGATAACTTTTCAATCGCAGGGTGCGTCACTCAACGTGGCAGCCGCGTTTTATCAGTCGAGATCACGGCGGCTAATATTTCTTTCCAGTGTACCTTATATACTCTCATGATACGTTTGCGCACACCGTCGTAGCTCGACGAAGCCTTTACATACTGGAATACCGAATAAGAAAGAGACACATCTCCGTATAAAGTGTAACACCATCGAAGCGATCAATCGTGTACTAGTTGCAGGACGGTTCTCGTTACCTAGACGACTATTCCAGCATTTCCATGCGTCTCGAGAGACATAAAAGTAGCGTTTGCCAATATTGACTCCCATCAGGTTTCTGCACAATAAAATAAAGATAGGCGAGTAGTCTTTCGCTCCTACCGTCGTATTATTCCTAGCAATAAAGCACAGCTATAAAACCCAAGCGCCGTTAATGGTCTGCGATGTCTTGTACGACGTTTCGCACACGTGTACTTTGGCATCCCATAGTTTGCAATTACTTGGAATTTGTAGGTAACCCATGCGTTCCCCCAAACACCCATGACATCAGGTAAAACTTCGTCCTTACACTGACAATTTTGGGAGAATCTTTCCCTTAGAAATACTGAAGGGTCAGCAACTGATGCGAGAGGCTTCAAAAATGAACAGAAATATGTGAGGAACTGCAAGATACGCAATCCGCATGTTGAGACCAATCTTGATCGATGCTGCACGTGATATATTTACTAAACAATAATAATAATTCGTGGCTATAAATTTCTATAGTAATAAATACATGTCATTGTTTAGAAACTAGGCATAGTGGGTTTGTGGGCAATGTTTCCTTGGGTACATACAACAGGAGACGTAACATGCTCTGTGCATCCGAAACTTTGATGTTGCTCAGCTGTTGTTTAGTTTTGAGTTTGCCATGGACAACAGGCGTTTGAAAATTTAGCCATGTTCAGAAACACGTATTGACTGCACAAAATATTTGTTTTAGAGCTGCACGATCTGTTATCGAAGCTGGCGTAGCGATGAATACAGTGCCCGCGTTGATTGTTAACAATCCCATGAAAATGCATATGACGAAACAAACGTACTAACGCTCCATGATTTCATTCCCTACATCACCACCAGCAATGGGGTAGAGCATCGCCCCTGGCGATGAAACTCCTCACTCATCATCTTATAATAAAGTTGTTGTTGTTTTTTAGTTCCGTGCTACCGCCGCGAAGCAACTTTGGGTAGAAGTGGCGCACAGACGTGGACAGATGGAGAGAGTACAGCAGGAAGGAGTGGGGGACAGGGGGGTTAGTGTGCGTCATGGGCCCACTTCAGGGGGAGCTGCCGACATTCGTCTGGAAAGACTGTCGAAAAACCCAGGGAAAACCTCAGACAGACCACCACGCCACGGGAGCTGATAACCCTAATGTAATATAATCATAATGATCTCACCAGTTCTCCACAGTGAAATTGTGCAGAGGTCAGCTTTGATGGCTGACGACAGCCCTAGATTACCGTTATTTCTTTACGTGTTTATGCCTGTGTGACAAACAGAAAACTGTTTGTACGCTATCGTACACGAACGCGTGCGTGGTACCTGTGGGCACTCACGCACCACGCCTCTCTCTCTGCGGCTTTTAGCCATTCCAAATATGCGGGTTTGTGCCGAACTTGCTCGAAACGGAACCTCAAATTGTTTGCGACTCGAACGTAAATGCTTTGAGTAAAAAACGTGTGAAAAAAAGAAAAAAAAAGAACACAATAGGAGAAGGTGGCACATGGACTAGCACTCTCACTACTATTCACTAGCACTTTCTAGATCTTGCACGAACATAACGGGCGTAGGCAAGTACTCGTATAGTCTTGTTCGATTTAAGAAGGAAAAGAAATGTGGTCCGTCAGCTCTCAAAGTATTACTGCGCCGCAGATAGGATGGCTGGACATAGAGAGATCGCTGTCTCTCCTGCGCGAGATAATGTAATTCATCATACTCACTCTGCTTCCGTATTGGCTGTTAAGACTGGCCGCATGACACTACGCTGCCGCAGAAAGCGTGCTCCGTAACTGATGGCGCATGGTGGCGCTGCAGTATTTCTCCTGGCGCACTATTGTGTCTCGATATCTCCAACGGCATAGTATGTAGTTGACTGACTAGATTTCTTTTCCTTCTTAAATTGAACACGACTATACTATTATCTAGTACTCACCCACTAGCACTGTCCAACCTCCTCCTTGTGTTGTATGTGTGTTTTTTATCCGTGTTTTCCTTCAAAGATGTACCATCGAACAGAAAGAACAGTTCTACAAACGTAAGTGTATTATCCAAAAACAGAAAAATACAAAATTAAACCCCCAAAAATGTGAACAAGCGGTAGACTCAGGTGAGCGCACTTATTAATAAAGCGGTCCTTGCAAACAAGGACACAAAGGAAAGCAATGGCGACCCAATTATTTTGGTTCAACTCAATGGACATTGGAATCCTCGAAATGAGAAGATTGGTAGGCTGCAGTTGCACATTTAACTCGTGAACCTTCTCATCCTAAGAGACTGGGGAACATTTCTTTTCGAGGGCAGACTGGTATTCTACGAAAGAGCTAGCGAACTTTCTTTTTGCGCCTTCCAGTTCTGTTGGGTGCGACATTTGTCACTGACAGACGCTCTGTAGTAAGAACATCTGTCTTACGGGCCTCCAAAAAAGTCGTTTAGGGGACAACTAAAACACGTTGTATTCGGTTGTATCATCTAGTAACATTTTGATCCTGACACCCAATTACTTATTCATCAAATGCACATACTGTATTGCCAATTTCAAAATATATATCACGCAGAGACACCTAAAAAAGTTTAAAAATAAAACATTTATCATAGCTGTGACAGAGCAGTGAGTGGCAGAGTGCGAAAGAACCAAGGAGCTGATATACTTGAACAAAGCCTTCTGGATAAAATACAGGGTGGTTGTTTAAGAATTAAAAAGCAAATGGCTTTGAACGACGACAGACTCCCACTCTGCTCTCTCACTTTTGCGCTAAAACCCCTCATTAAAATTGAATGGATTTTAAATAATTGGGAATCCACAAGGGTTGTTCAAGGTTGATCGAGACTTTTGCTCGAAAAACAAAAGAAAAAAGTAAGTAAATGTAATTGAATAAAACGATCGAAGGACAAAGTGTAACCGTTCTCGGGTCAGCGGAGCATGAAGCACGTAACCACGTGCAGCACTACACGAGCAGGAGCGGCAGCTATCACAGCGGCGAGCAGTGTGAAACGGGAAGATTGTACGAACAGTGCAGACAGTTTGGCGAACGACTGGATATGGTGACGAATGCACCACATCAACACGTTCGTCCGACTGCGGTCACGCCAGTGAACATCGCAGGCATTGAATCTTCGAGAACCGGAGAGCTACAGTTCGGGACGTTGCAGCCCAGCGTAATATTAGTCGGCAGTCTGGAGACAATCATCCACGAGCACCTACTGTTCCGCAAAATCTGTGCCAGATGGGTTCCCCGACATCTCACTTGTGACTAGAAGGGAGCGCGCATGGCAGTCTCTGAGCAGCTGATGAGCCAGTTTCAATTCGAGTGGGACGAGTAACAGCGATAGCTGTATGTGCGGATTTAAGCATGGGATAGCGTGCGTGCGTCGTGTGTCTCAGATATCGTGGCACGGTGAGTCATGGAAGAAGCGCGATGCGACGTTGGGTATTACGTGAGGTGTGGTGATGCAGGTGGCGGGACTGGAAAGCATAAGACGTTGGGTCTTCCGCCGGGATGGTTCCGCCGAGGAAGGTTCTTCGTGAAGGTTCTTGTCTTGTGTACTTGCAACACGAACTCGTTCAGAAAAGATAGTAAAGATTCCTAAACATCTGAACAGGGCTCGAGTTGCAATGCATTTGTAAGATATAATCTTGAAATTAACATATTATATGTTGAGAATTCTCAAACACAAAGAAAGAATCGTGTTGAAGTCTGCCCATAATGCGAAACGACACTGCTTTCGCCGTATTACAGACGTTGCACAGCTACTGATAAAACCTGGATTCATCATTTCACCCCAAAGACAAAAAGGAGCAGCATGGAATGGCGATATAAGACTTCCCCACCGCTAAAGAAAAGCAAGATGTAGCCATTTGCTGGGAAATCCACGGGAACTATCTTCTGGGACATGCGGAGTGTCATCCATGTGGACTTCTTGGAGCAAGGGGTCACGATTAATGCCCAGTGATAAAGTGTGCCGTGCAAAACGCAATTGGCAAGAAAATGCCTAGGATGTTGTCCGGAACGGTCATTCTTCTTCGCGACAATGCCCGTCCCCGCACCGAGAATTTGGCGGTAGCAACCATGGTCGAGGTGCGCTGTGAGGGTTTGGACCTACCTCTTACAGCCCAGATTTAGCCTCAAGCGATTACCATGTGCGTGGTCCCCTTAAAGGGCATCTTGGGGGAAAGACGTTCCACACAGACGAAACCATCCAGAAAGACATCCTGCAGTAGCTACGACAGCACCCCATGTCTTTCTATGCCAAAGGCATCAAAGAGTTGCCACAGCGCCAGCAAGCCGGCATCAGCGTGGCTGACATTTCCCGTTTTCTCTTTTCTTTCTATTAAACATATACTCCCCCCCCCCCCCCAGAACGGTGGCAGCGGTGTGTATATGCGCACGGTGAGTACTTTAAAAACCAACGTAGTTTGATGCTTCCTGAATTTTGCAATGTAATTAAAGAAATAAAAGTCTCGGTCAGCCTTGAACGACCCTTGTAGTAGTCCATCATCTCTAGAGGATATGAGCCTGGCCGCATAACTCCATTGCAAAAACGGCATCCACGGTGCTCTCATAGCTTTTTTCTTAACAAAATTGTGGTAGATAGAAAAAAAACATCTTGTATAATAACATAAATCACGCAGAATGTTCGTTCGGCTGGTTAGTGCGGTCGCCGATGCTCAATTCCTTTCTGCGCGTCCTAGCAACAGAATCCGCGCAATTGGGCTAATAGATACCAATAAACCATAGGCCCAGCTTGGTAAACCAATAGAAAATTACCTATACTGAGCGGTATATGATCCTCTAAAGCGTGTCAGTGTGCTAAACAGGGAACATCAAATGATGGGGTCAGTTTAAGAAAACGCAACAACTTTGCAAAACTGCAGCTCCACTGTTGGTGCTGTCGGCACTCAGGCAATGTCATAGCTGTAGGACACATGCGTGACCGTGATTTCAATGTTGCGTACGTCGTGTACAGTGTCCATGACGTTCGCTACATTTTTAATTCGTGCCCAGGCTTAGATTTTGTGATTTGTTCTAGCAGGTTCACTTGGGTGTCGCAAACTCATTATACAATGATGCGATTAAAAACAACATATCGATAATGATGCCATTAAATAAGATATCATATACAGGGTATCTTTTTAGGAGATACAGATTTTTCATTAAAAAATATAAGGGCTATAGACATGCTGTTTTCACTTCTATCATCTCTGGGCCGGCGGACGTTCTTGGCCATATGTTGCTCGAACGTCAAATGACCAATTACGTAAAAATCGTTAATTAACTTTTTAATTATAAAAGCTAAGAAGTTGTCCCAATGAGAACAGCTGTTCCTTTCGGTGGCCTGATATCGTAGCCGTTTACAGAACAAAAATCCGTTCGGTAGATCGTCCGCAAAAAATTCGTGAAGGAACACCATTTTTTTTCTTTATTTTGTTCATTGCGCATCTTCGGAGGCGCGTCTTTCCTTCACCCCCAATGTGAGATGGTGAAGGAGCCTCATGCGTTGAAGATGCCGCCACAGTGCGGCCTCATGCGTCGAAGATGAGCTTTAACTTGCGGAAATAAAACAAAAACACATGTATCGGGTGACGCTATCGGAACTGCCCTTATCTTGTGTTGCATTTTCTGTTAATCTTTTTCCAGGATGCAAGAGGCGACAGTGTGCTCTTTCACCCTCTCACATTGGGGGCAAAGGAAAGACGGGTCTCCGAAGATGCGCCAATGAACAAAATAAAGCAAAAATGGTGTTCCTTCACGAATTTTTTGCGGTTCCCCTTTTATATTAGGTCCCGTAAAGGACCAGATGTTCTCATTGGGACAACTTCGTAGCTTTTATATTTAAAAAGCTAATTAACAATTTTTAGGTAATTAATCATTTGACGGTCGAGCAACGTATGGCCAAGAACGTCAGCCGGCCCAGAAATGATAGAAGTGAAAACAGCATGTGTGTAGCCCTTATAGTTTTTTTTAATGAAAAATCTGTATCGCCTAAAAAAAGACACCCTGTATATCATATACCTATATAAAATAAAATACCATATCAAATATCATAATGATGCGATTAAAAACAACACATCAGCCTATCAATGCGAGCGCTTCCCAGAATAGTTTTCAAACAAACTCAATAGAAGGAGCTGCTACTTGTACACAAATTGGAACTTTTCTTGTCTTGTCGTAAAAACGTAACTGGTATCAATTTCATCCCTGAGTGTTCTCGAAATTATAATGCTTTTATGAAGTTCGGAGCGATAGGACATTACAAACCCATAATGATATGCTGTCACAGAACGTTGCCGTAAAGGACAGTCCATACTGTTCAGCCATGCAGTGTGTTGGATATCCCGGGTCACGCGTTGGTTTGCTGAGCTCAAGATCTTGGGTTCGATCCCGGCTGAGGACGGTAGCAATACCGGGGGGGGGGGGGTACACATTGCTTCCAGCATCGTGCGTCGGAGATTTCCGGCACACGTGAAGAAGAACGCCAGGTGGTCGAAAGTATCCGCAGTCGCACGCTGGGGCACGCGCAGCATGTCGCCACACTAGGCTTACACTCCATACGTGCAAATCCACTCCAATGACCTCCAGGGATTTCGGAATTGTGCCGGATGAAACCTGGGATACCGTGACGGGGTTTCGGGATTGAGGTAAGTCCAAGACAGCGCCCATGCACAACATTTGTGAGTGACTCTGACGTATATCATGTATGGGTTTTGTTTGTTTATTCGTTTGTTTGTTTGTTTGTGTGTGTGTGTGTGTGTGTGTGTGTGTGTGTGTGTGTGTGCGTGCGCGTGCGTGCGTGCGTGGTGTGTCTCCTCGTCGCTCTGTCTTCATATGTCAATCAAAAGAGTCATCAGGAATTCATACATTCATGCTTTTTTTATGCGTGAGCATTAGAGTCCCCGCTAGGCAAGAATCACGGCGTGGTCTGGCTGTAGCTACAGCGCGGCGCGCATGCGAGGTGAGTGGAGAGGGAAGGAGAGGGCGCGACGTGTCGCCAGCACGTCGGCAGCGCTAGGCAGTGCAGCTGTGCTTGTATAGGGCGAGGTCTTCGAAGCCTTTTATTCTTCCTTTCTTTACGTTCTCCTAAAACGAGAAGCTCAGTGGTTTCGTGCCCAGTCGTCACGTGTAGAGCCGCTCTATTTATTTAAACCTGGACGAAACCAAGCTTCGACGTACAAAACCGAACAAGTAAGAGGAAATGAATGATCCACGCTGCTTAATGTTGAAGGAAAAGGCTGGCTGTCGAAACTCCATCCATGCTTCATGCTACGTTGAGGGAGATCTCTGTGTATACCTTTTGTAGAGGCTCCCAAAACGTTTCAGTATTTTGCTACATCTCCGGTAAATAGTGTCCAGTCTATCTCCGGCACGCAACAGTAAAACCACACTCTCAATGAATCGCCTGACTTCTGCGGGAAGTCACTCTTCTTTGTTAGTCCGCTCATCGTAGAAGTTTAATTGACCCCTGTGGTCAGCAGCCTTCCCCCCCCCTCTCTCTCTCTCTCTCTCTCTCTCTCTCGTTTTTCCGTTGTTCACGAGCACGGTACCACACACACACACGCCGTTCGAGACTGACGATATCCTTCGAAAGCACAAAACAGTGCACGGAGCTGTGGTGCGTGTATCAAAGACGTCAGACTCAGAGGGGAAGGGACATCTCGCACGAAAAGACGGTGTGGTTACCTTTCACAGGAAAACGTCTTCAGGACTTTCATCTTCAAGTCAACGGGCAACGCCTGCGAAGAGCCACTCATCATCGCTTTTTAGGGATCGTCGTTGACAGATCTCTGTCCTGGTCTGCAGAAGTACGGCACATCAACTGACTCTACTGTTAATGTGATGCGATACATCAGCGGCACCCGGTGGGCAGCGTCGTTCAAAGCTGTGCTGACTCTACATCGCTCCCTGATTCGCCGACTATTGGCGTATCATGTCCCGATTTTACATGGCTTGTGTAGCACTATACAGAGTCTGTCCTAGAGTGTGTACTGGCCAAAAGCGTCAAAGTATGCTTAGGTGTCCACGAATCCACATCAAACAAGCTGGCGATTGCTGAGGCCAGGGAACCACCGCTGGCAGCCCTTCGGATGATTTGAGTCGCTTCGGCATTTCGCGCGTTGGTCTACGCGGCATAATCGCCACTACCTAGTTCAGGCCATGCATCAGAGGTCTTGCTCCTCCTACTCACAAGCTCTCCCACCATACCGTGGTACTATATTCCGACATAGGCGGCTCAAGTCACCGCTTCCTGTCTGGAGTATGGCGATCCCGAGGGTGAGGCTGACGGTTCCGAATCTCTCTGTGAAGAAATATGTACCAATCTGTGTCAAGCGGCAGCTGACTGCCGACTTAATACATAACATCCAAGACCGAGTGGTAGTATACACAGATGGCTCCACTACAACGACTGGATCGACGAGTGCCTTCGTCATACCTGCCTGTCGTGTTGAAAGTGGAGTGCGTTTGTCCCATGCGACATCGTCGACAGCAGCTGAACTGTACGCTCTGCTCATGGCTATGGAATATATAGCGTCGGCTCATTCACGGACCAAGTGGGTTATTATCTCGGCTTCCCAGGCTGCTCTGCAGTCCCTTGTTCCTGCAAGAACTACCAGTGCTGGCAACCCTGTAGTTGCTGATGTTGTAAAACTACACGCAGAGGCGGTGGTTGCCGAACACGACATGTTCTTTCAATGGATTCCAGGACACTGTGGCATACCTGGGCATGATGCGGCTGGTGCTGCGGCACGCAGAGCACATCAGAAGCGTGCGTCACGACTCATATATTTCACCAAGTCCGACGCTAGGGCCATGTTGACTGCTTTGTGTCGCCAACTGGCCAGGCACAGTGGCTCTCTGGCTAGGCTCGCGCCTCGCTGCTACACCGCGTTTACCCGGAGCTTGCCTCTACTTTCCCGACATCGTTCCCTAGGCCGTTTGCGTCACTTTACCACCGGCTCCGCTTCAACGTGCCCTACTGCCGACGTCTTCTTCACAAGCTTGGAAAGGCGGATTCACCCAACTGTGGCACCTGTGGGACTGTTGAGGACACTGAACATATCTTATTATCCTGTCCACGGTATCACAAGCACAGACAATCTCTACAATATTCCTTAGCTAGGCTCGATGGCAGACCATTTGATGTCGTTAAGGTTCTGGGCCCTTGGACACCCGACCATCAGTTTCACGCCATGCAGGCGTTTGTGCGATTTTGCGCAGACTCCAAGTTGGTGGACACAGTGTGACTGACAGTGTGTGTGGATAGTGTGTGTGAGTGACTGACTGAGAGTCTTTGTCACTCATTGGTTTTATTGTAGATAGCCATTTGTGTTTTCCTAAGTGATCTGGAGTAGCCGGCTCTCGTAATGAATGCCTATTTCTCCATTATTATTTTTTTCTTATCAACTCAACTCAAGTCAAAAGACGTCAACAATCGAAGCCCACTCAACGCACCGCACAAGGAAGGAAATATGCGTACGCTAGGGGTGTTTCGGATGCAGCTAGGGGCAACAAACTGTAGATAATTCAGATATGTGCTACAAATTAAACAAAATTCAAATTGGCAACTGCAATTGCGTCAACAATAGCTTTGCAGTGTTCCACTGGAGACCTGAAACCCGGGAATCGTTTCGAGAAAGCGTTGTGTTGGATAACACAACGCTATCCGTAACGTATCCGTATCCGCTAACGTAATCCGGGATTACTCAACAGAGCAAACACCTAATGAGAGAGAGAAAAGAAAAACACCCCAAAATCTCGGGATTTCGGGATGTTAAAAACTGACGAGATTTTGGGATTCGGGATATTCCTGATCCCAACACTAGCCGTGCATTTGTCACTCACGCGTTCGTGGGAAATTGAGTCAAATGATCCGCATTGCAGTGCTTGCCTTCCCTGCACCAGTAGTACGACGATAACCTGCGCTTTATTTTATTTCTTCTTCTTCTTTTCCTTCTTGTTTTTGTCGCAGATTATCGTATGCATTCACAAAGCAGCAAATAACGCATAGGTGCCATTTGCAATGCGTCTGCTGCCGCGTCACATCGTCTATCACTTTTACAGTTTCTCAACGTGCGCTTCTATCTTCCGCTTCAAAATGCGTACAGCACTTATTAGATTACAGTGCTTCTTTTATGGGGCATACATATACTTATGTACATACATTTATTCCAATTTGTTTCGGTCTTGACTTCACAAACGATACGCACTATGAGATGAAGAGGTCGAACGCAGTCTCTTTATGTGAACAACCCCTTGCGACAGCCTCATGCGTGCGAGAAATTTTTGATGTCGTGGGCAACGGCAACAACAACATCATCACTGACGGCGGCATTTGTCGTTCTAGGGCATTGTACAGAAAGAAGGCGGCTTTAGGACGGTGGCACGCATTTCCTTGGAAAGATCGCTTCCCATTTTCTTTATTTACGAGCACGTTTAGACGGCGGGGAGCTTTGACCTCCTCACAGTACGTTCGGTATTCTTTCGGAAATCGCGCGCTTACTTTACGTCGAAAAGGCTATTTAGATATTGTCGACATGTAGCGCTCCATATTATACGGAGATGAGTGCTACTTCCAGGTGGCAGCAAGGAGTACTGATGCATGTGTGAATATTTGTACCTTTGTAAAAAGCACTTCTATATTGTATTTTTGTAAAAAAAAACAGTGATATCACTACACAAAATATGCTTTTGTGTGGGAGGATTATCAATGTGCTTTGCATTTTAAAACCGGCTAGGAATTTCATTTAGTTGTTATGTGAAGCTCGACGGTAAAGGCAATACAAGAGCTTATAACATAGGCACAGGTGAGCGCCGATAACATTGACAGCACACAACAATGACAGTATCCGCATCCAAGTTGTCATAGGTGTATCTGCCCGGATATTGAGTATATCAGCACGTCTGCAGTCATTGTATCTGTAGGAAAGAACCCACAAAGGAAAGCCCACGTGACGGAAGTCTTGTTAGAAATGTTCTCACATTGCAGCCTACAAACCACCCAGGAACATTATGTCATTCGCAATTGTCCAATAAGAGGCAGTTAAATGTGGGCATAGCAATGCAAGGGATGCCGCACTTCGTCGCCACTTTGGGTTCACTGCGTGCTCTCAGTGGTGGCTCCTCCTAGGGGACGTCGGCTGAGACACTAATGAAGAGTTGTACGTAACTCGTTACCCAGTAACCAGTTACTTTTTCTGGTAACGAAGTAACGACCTAGTTACTTTTCTAAAAATTGTTTTTTTTATTAATTCCGAGTTGGCGCCGCGAAGCAACTGGAGCTATGAGCGGCGTACAGACGTGGACAGATGGAGAGGACAACAGGAAGGAATGGGGGTTAGTGTGCGTCCTGGGCCGACTTCAGGGGGAACTGTGCCGACATTCGTCTGGAAAGACTTCGGAAAACCCACGGAAAACCTCAGACAGCACAGCCGGTAACAGGATTCGAACCTGTGTCACCTCCCAGTCTCGTCGTGGAAAGCGATCATCCTAACCACTATGCCACGGGAGCTGATCTAAAAATTAAACGTATTCAGTTTAAAAAATCGGTAACTCGTTACTCACGTTATTCGTTCCTTTCCTTCGTTTATGCTCGTCTTGAACCTGAACGACATGGTAAATTACTATGTGGAACTTGGAAATTCCCGAAACTCCGTGCGCTTCTAACACGAGGTGGCCTGACCTGGGTGTTCAGCTCCTCGGAGCCTCTGGTCGACAGTCATTCTTTTTTGGAGTCCTAAGGTGACCGGCATGACGAATGCCGAAACGCGTTCCGATGGAGTCATTCAGAGCCATAGCGACGGGGGTGCATGAGGGGCAGCCTTCGCGGGCGCACTCACCAGAGAGGGCGCCGAACGGCAGGCCCTGGCAGGTTAGTTGGACAGTATAAAGCGGGAATGAGGAGAATTTGAATTTATGATCTCGACAGTGCAAATAAGCGTTTTCCTTTCTTTGTTTACAGAGCTTCTGGTGGCAACGGGAGAGAGGGGGGGGGGGGCTTCAAATTTCCCCTGCCCCGGGCGCAAACTCGCCTCGTGACGGCTCTGGAGTCATTGACCATGAAAGCATTCATGGAAAAAGACCCTAGATTTCTTCTGTGTGTGTGTGTGTTATCTCCCAGCTGCTCCCAATGGATATACTAGAGTAACTAAACTCGCGTAAACTCGTATTCTGAGACGGCATTGTCATTCTCTGTTGATTCGCCGTGTTGTTGTAAAGTGTGTTCACCGACCTGGATGATGAGATCCCGGATTTATTATACGCAGCTCGTGCGTGTCGCTGGCCTAGCAGCGTATCCCCGGAAGAAACCTTAGACACTGTATTTTCTCTCCCACCTCCACACTTGTGGGCTCCATTGAGGATCACTCGTTGGAATATAAGATGGCACAGATGATAATCACGTCAGTGTTGCTTCGGTTGGAGTTCAGGATAAAGGCGGCAAAAGGTGACGGGTATGCAGTATTTTAGTGTCTTCTTTGCCGTCCCAAATCAAAATGACGCAGTACATCCCACACGCCGTATTCGAATTTTCAGAAGCGTGCTCAGGTAAACGTCTTCAATATTTTTGTTAATGGTAGCAGTTACCGTATCAATCGAATACTTCGTGAAGCCAATGCCGTGCAGGGAGGAGCCCGAGAACGGTGGCTGATTGATGGTTTACAACGGGGAGAAGGGACATGTTTATAAAAGAAAAAAGGAAGAAACGAAGGAATCATGCAAAGAGCCACGTTATACAACGGCTTATAGACGTTGGTAGAGCGTTTATCAGTTCATATAAACGCACAATTGCGCAGACGTCGTGTAACCTCCTAACAGTGGTGCAAAAATAAGGGAATAAAGGCAGCTGTTGAGCTTGAATTTACAGGACAAAAATGAAAGTCAGCCTGATTACTAATCAGGCGCATCCTCCAATACATGCATCAAACAAAGATGGCTGCATTTGATGCAGCCATTTTTCACAGCAATTTCAAGGAGCCTTTGCACAGCAATTTTTCACTCTTACAGTGGTGCGAAAATAAGGGAGTAAAGGCAGCTGTCGACCTTGAATTTACAGGAAAAAATGAAAGTCAGCCTGATTACTAATCGGGAGCATCCTCCAATACATGCATCAAACAAAGATGGCTGTATTTGGTGCAGCCATTTTTCACAGCAATTTCAAAGAGCCATTGCACAGCAATTGTTCAGTCTTGCCACAGAGGCTCTTTCGAAGAAACGCGCCAAAAATAACAGATGCCCATTTCGGGTACCAACTATTCTTCAAAGCGAATTCCACGTAAATGGTCGGACGAAATAAAGCACGTGTCAATTTTGACATGGTTGTGGCTCTGTAATAGCATGGTAACGTAAAAGTAACTCGTTACTGTTGAGTAACGGGAACGCGTTCCTTTTGCTGCTTTAGTACCTGGTTACGTACTTAGCTCCTTTTTTTCGGTAACGTGTACAAGTCTGCACTAATGCTTAGTTGCGGTAAACAGCGGATATCCGCGCGCAACCACAGAGTTGATTTGAGTTGAGTTAATAAGAAACAAATGGAGAAATAAGCACTCATTACGAGAGCTGGCTACTCCAGGGCTTATTCCTACAGCTCCCGCCCAGACTAGGCTTAGTTCGTGAAGCTATTTCTTTCGTAACCCAGCTCTCCTACTGCTCCCTTTGGACTACTGCTCTCTTTGGATCAAGTTGTACGTCCGGGGGCCTTCCTGTCTGCCTATGAAAGGCGGGGATGAGACCCCGGGTGTTACGGCGAGCCTTCTCGCCCCACAGCCCGAGCCTCCCTCGTCCTGGCGGGACAGGAGTAGGTCACCTGTGGGCCGCCGAGCTACTGATGAAGCTCCTGTGGACTTTCACATGTCGGAGGCAAGTGGACCTGCTCCCCCTCCGTCGCCGCACTGTGACTGGTCGCAAGCTACGGTGACGTACGACCCCAATAGGGGCTCTGAAGATGTTGAAGATGATGGCGCAGCGGACCGCTTCACACTGGTGACATATAGAAAGAATCGGCCGAAAGGAATTCCCGTGCTCTTCAAACCCATCGACGTCACCCGTTCCTTCTGGAAGGTCAACCCCAATGTTGTGGCTCGGGACATATGCGCTGCGGCGCAGGAGTCAATTTCTCACCATCGCATTAGCAAGGATGGCAGCTTGTGCGTCTTCGTGAAATCTCAAGGAGCGGTTTCCAACCTTTTGGCGCTTGAAGTCGTGGCGGGTATGGCTGTTTCCGCTTCAATCCCGTCATCATACGTGAATAACATGGGAAAGATCAACGACGTACCACTTGACTATGACAACAGTGATCTTGTTTCGTACCTGGCGCAAGAAGGCGTCATAGCGGCACGCCGCCAAGTTCGTCACGTCTATCATGAAGACGGTACGGACAGCTTCATCCCTCTTCGTAGTGTCATCCTCACGTTCAAGCCCATCCTGAGACTCCCTGAGAAGGTGCACTTGGGATTCTGCACACACGATGTTCACGAGTATGTGGAGGGTCCAACCCAATGTTATAACTGCCAGCGTTTCGGGCATTTCTCGCGCAACTGTCGTTGGCCCACACGGTGCAAGATTTGCTCGGGACCGCACTCCATCAAGGAGTGCACTGCGCGGCGGCAACCAAGATGCTCCAACTGTGGAGGTCCGCATGCGGCTTCCCACTCTCTGTGTCCGCGCAAGCGGTCAGCGATACAACGGTTCCATATGGAGGTACTCCCCACCATTGTGGGCCCGGTGGTCAGCAGTACCGGCGATCTTCGTAATCGGCACTCCACCAACGTGGTGTCGCCCCCCCAGCGTGCGCCGCCTCCACATCGGACTCAGCGGGCTCCAAAGCACACAAGAGTGTCGATGAGAGAGCCACCGATTAGCCTGGATGCCCAGCACCCCCTGACGTCTTCGCCTCCCTTGCGCCAGACCTATACGGATGTCGTCAAGAGGGCCGCTGCGGTTCCACAACTTGGTGCACATACAAGCACACCACTCCCTCCGCGCCCGAAGCAGTCTGAGCGACAAGTGAGCGGTGATGCCACGGCAGCTGTGCTGGTCCCTCTGATTCTAGCTGTCCTCAAGGCCATCTTAGCGGCGTACCCGGACGCCGCTGGACTCCAGGAGGTCCAGGCCTTGCTCGCTGCTGAAAAGTTTCTGACCGCGGGTCATGGACAATCTGTATAAGCGAGCTACTATTCTCCAGTGGAATGCGCGTGGTCTGCGTACGAAGCTACCGGACCTCAAGTTGTTTTTATTGAAGTACCGGACTCCCATTTTGGCCATCTGTGAAGCATACGTGAAGCCAGACTTCCGACTTAGTGGATATACCGTCTTTGGTCAGCAGGGGATGTCATCTTGGAGGACAGTGCTATGTGTGCGACGAGACTTGGCTGTGACGCAGGTACACACGGCGAGACAGTTGCCTTTCGACTGCGTCCACTGCAAGATTCTTCTTGGGAAATTTTCGCTGACTGTTCTCAGCGTGTACGTGCCGCCGTCAGTCCAGACGACAACCCATGACCTAAGACTAGCCCTGGCAGGGGCGGATGATCCCTTCCTTGTTGTTGGGGATATCAACGCCCATCACCCCTTGTGGGGGAGTCGCAGGCGAGACAGCAAGGGGTCCCTGTGGTGCGACATCATTGAAGACCTGGATCTTTGTGTCTTAAATGACGGGTCTTCAACATTCCTCCGCCGGGACTACTCAACAGACGTATTAGATATTTCGCTGTGTTCGAGGGACGTTTTTCTGTACCTGACGTGGTCCACAGACCTGGGCGGAAGAGGTAGTGACCACGTTCCTATATTGATGTCCTGCTCCAAGTACGCATCTGGGGCAGGCGGCAGAACCGTACGGCTAACAAACTGGCAGTCCTTTCGTGAACTGTGCAAAAAGGACGTGCGCGTGGGAATGACCGCAGGCGAATTAACCGACCATATTGTGAACTCTCTGACGTCTGCCACCACGACTGCAAAGATCAGCGCTGGCCACGCAGGTACGGATCCGGAGGTGGAGCGTTTGCGTGCCATTCGAAGACGGGCAAAGCGGAAGGCTCGGCGATCCGGCCAACTTGCAGATGCAAAAGCCGCGCGTCGTGCGAATGCGTCGGTTCAGAAAGCATTGCAGGCTGTTGACAAAAAAAGATGGCGTCAGTTTTGCGCGTCTCTGACTCCGTTTTCAAGCCCTGCGAAGGTCTGGCGGATTGCGCGGAGTCTCCGCGAAGCTCCTCCCGCGAGGAATCCCCTCAGATCTCTGGCACTCTCAGTATCTAGGCCTGAGAAGGATGTTGCCTACGACTTCTGCAAAATTCTGGCAGCAAAGTCTGAGGCAGCGAAATGTGCAGCCTTTCGGAGCCACGCATTGGAGCTGCAGCATGCTATTAGTCAAGCCCCGTCAGTGTCTGACCCTGACATGGACGCAGACCTCACGTTTGCCGAGCTCAAGGCTGCGCTGGCACTCTCCCACAAGAAGTCGTCGCCCGGTCCAGACAAAGTCACTTACGTGGCGCTCCGCAATTTGGACGACGCATCCCTTTTGGCGCTCTTAAAGGTTTACAACACGTCATGGAGGGATGGGCAGGTCCCTGTTGCGTGGAAGGAGGCACGGGTAGTCCCCATCCTGAAACCGGGGAAACAACCCTCTGATCTGGCGTCTTTCCGACCCGTGAGCCTCACCAGCTGCTTAGGCAAGGTCCTTGAACGTATGATACTTCACAGGCTCGAGTGGTGGCTGGAGCGAAGATCTGTTTTTCCTCAGGAAATGGCGGGTTTCCGCAGACACCGTAACTCCATGGATTCGGTGCTCGATTTAGTCTCTTCGGTCGAAGAAGCGAAGGCGCGAAGACAAATAGCGATGGCTGTCTTCCTGGACAGCAAACGGGCGTACGATTCCGTAAGCCACCCTTGTGTTATTCATGGGTTGTTGCAGGCCCAGGTGCCTCATACGGCGCTGACGTGGCTGTCCGACTTCCTCCATCAACGGAAGATTTTCGTCACTACAGGCGAGGGGGACACAGAAAAGATCACTGTGCCACAGGGAGTTCCCAAAGGAAGTGTCCTTAGCCCCCTGTTATTTAACATTGTCTTGATGGGCCTCAAGGAGTGCCTTCCTCGGAGGGTGCATCTGTCCATCTATGCTGATGATATTTGTGTCTGGACTGTTGGCAAGTCCCGCCCTGCAATTCAGCGTCGGCTCCAGCGCTCACTTGATGCCATACATGCCTACTTCCTGAACGCAGGGATGGACATCTCCACTGAGAAAAGAGCTACCCTTCCGTTTACCCGGAAAGAGATGCGCCGGTTCCAAGTACACATCGGGGGGTCCCCGTTAAGGCAGGTCAGGCACCACAGGTTCCTCGGTGTTGTGTTGGACCGCAACCTGTCGTGGGCAAGACACATTGACTATCTCTCTTCAAAGGCGCAACGTTGGGGAAATGTGATACGTCACTTTGCCGGCTTGCGCTGGGGATGTACTGAGCGGGACCTTCTTGCACTCCACAAAGCGCTTGTTCGTGGCTCAGTAGTCTACAGCCTACCTGTGTTGCACGGACTATCACGGACGTCCGAACACAAGCTCCGTTGCGTCTTGGCGCGCAGCTTGCGGACCTGTCTTGGCGTTCCGCGTTGCGCTGAGACGAGGATGGTGGTAGCCGAGGCCAGGGAACTCCCAATTGGCGTCCTCCGCAAGAGAGAAACTTTCCGCCACTACTTGCGATTGCGCGCTCACCATCGCCGTCACCCACTGGTACAGAAGCTTCGTAAGCGAAACCGCAGCAAAATCGCGCAGTGTGCGCAAGAACTAACGGACCATATACCTGCCTTCACTGTTGCCCCATCCGCTTCTTCAGTAGCGCCATGGACACTGCCGAAACCATCCATCTTGTCTCACATCCCGGGGATCAAGGGGCGGAAGAGCCAAACCCCTGCTCCAGTCCTCAAGCAGGCTACTCTGGAGTGGATGGACGCTACATACGGAAACCAAACCGCTGTATATACGGACGGTTCCTCCACTACAGGCGGCATTTGTAATCCCAGAGGAGTCAATTTCACGTGGGTTCCGCCTATCGCACCGCACCTCGGCCACCTCTGCGGAGTTGTATGCCATACTGCTATTCCTAAGGTCTATTTTGGATCACCACCCCCGCCTCTGGGTGGTTTACACAGATTCGCGGGCAGCGCTGCAGTGCATAGACAACATGGGCATCCGTGGCTCCTTGGCTCCGGTGGTAGTGAACATCCTGACGACACTCAAGGTTTTAGAAGACAGCGGCCACCGGATCACCCTCCAATGGGTCCCTAGCCACATTGGAATAAGAGGCAATGAGGTAGCGGATCGGGCAGCTGCTGCAGCTCACCATCGCCGCTCAGCAGTCTCAATCATACTTTCGAATGGAGATAGGCGCTCCCTCTTGTCCGCTTTGACGTCGCCCTGGGCCCATCAGGAATGGTGTCATGACATCACCCGGTGGTCGCTTCTGTATGCAGTTGACCCAACGCTTTCATTTGACATGCCAAGCGGTCTCCCTCGCCTCTTTACGTCTCTAGTGCGTCGTTTACGACTTAGCGTCGCATTCACCCCTGCACTCCGGTATAGGCTGGGCCACAGCACCACGGCGCTGTGTACAACTTGTGGTTTACCGGCAACAATCCGACACATTCTCGAAGACTGCAGCCAGTACGTACGCGATCGACGGGCCTTTAAATCTCAACTTGAAATGCTGGATCAGAGGCCATTCAACATCTGCAAAGTTCTCGGCCCATGGAGTAACCCTGGACACCAGTGCCGTGCACTTGGCGCTCTTCTTTCCTTTCTGAGGGCCACCGGCCTCCTTCACGAACTGTAGGGATTTCCTTCCCTCGTCATCCTTTCATGTGAACCTTTTTGGAATGGGGTAGAGTCCTGCACTCAACGCAGGGAAACATCCCACATCATCATCATCCATTCATCTATGTTGTTGTTGTTGTGGCTACTCCAGATCACTTAGAAAAACAAAAATGCCTAACTACACTAAGAACAATGATAAGAACAGTGAGAACAACAACAAAGACACTCAGTCAGAGGTGCGCCGCAGAGGTGCGCGATTTAATCCGCACTTTACCAGCGCGGTTTCAAAACTTCATATTTTTATCCGCAAACCAGGATGTGCGGTTATAGCTGCAGCAGCACACACCTCTAAACACAGACGTGCCGCAGAAAATATGTGTCGGCGTTAATAAGAAATGGTCTACATCTGACGAGTTTCGCTGTCGGTTCAAAAATGTTGCCTATCAGCTAATTTGAGGTAAAGTGATGTTGATGATGTTCTGCTCGCTTGCCGGAATTGATCGCACGTTATAGTGGGCAACGCGTCGATTTGCGCGAAGGTGAGGAGGTAGATATATTAACGAAATTTATGACATTGATATGATACTACATACAACGAATAACAGTGATACAGTGGTAATAGGGATAACAGATGATAATGTGGAGGATGAGCGAGGCTTAGGACGACGCTTTGGTCCTAGGCTATTTGAGGACCGTCTTCACCGAATTCCGTATTCTCTCTACATACGTCAAGTACGCTGTCTTCCATGAACCGTTATAGACATTTAATTGCTCGTCGTACTTTACTCCTAGCCCCAAACGGGAAAAGAATATCGAGTCAGTGTGTCCGTTTGTCGAAGATGGGCATGGAAGACTTTATGATATGTGCTCGATGGTTTCGGTTTCGTTACCTTGTACCCCATTTTGGTGTATTGGAGCGGCGTGCCCTGTGCAGAAAGCGATTTTTTTTGATTCACGACCCTTGCCTGAACCTCTGGGGGAACAGGTTTGTATTCCTGTCTATGGAGACAATGGAAACGGGACGTCGGGTGCTGTTTCTAACGTAGAATTTACGTTTGTGGTCGTGTGCGGCTGACACTTACGAAATTTCACGTAACGTTTTAGCGTTACGTTTTCGTGCAGGGTTATATTAACTAAATTACTAATTTCGGGTGACTAATTAATGTAACTACTAAACTAAAATGCGCAAATAAAATTAAGTTAAAATTTACCAAAGCAAATTCTACGCCCGAAACCACGCGGATCTCTCCCACGGTGAGAGTCCCCTACCTTTCTGTAATTTTTTTTCTTACGGTTTCCCATGCGTCCCGATGAAATATTATAATAGCGAATTCATCTGATCGTTTTCGTGCAGCGTAGTGTAGCGTACCAGTGTGGGTTCAGCCTAGAAACGAACGAAGAGCGAACGGACTATTGGACTATTGAAAGGCGACGCACATTGGATTCAAGCGGCCATGTCGCATGCACACTCCTATCCAGTGCAACTTTTTCTGCACCAAAACGCCCAACTGAATTCGCTATATGTCAATGTGTTACCACAGCCCTCGGGTGTGGAGGTGATGTATCTTTGTATCCTCCTGCTGCTCCAGGAACGCTACGAGATCCATTGCAATACCGCGGTTTCCTTCTGAGCTTCCAGGTTGTAACGCGACTTAATACGGGATAAAACGCTGCGTCGTATACGATAAGGTGTTCTCCTCTCGCAAATTCAGACAACTTCTACTAGCTTCTCATGATGATGATGATGATGATGTAGACCCCCATTTAGCGTGCGGTCGGCCGTTACCGAGAAATATATGTAAGCCCACAACGAGTTGAATCTTGAAATGGTATCGCTATATGGCCTTAAGGAAGTTGTGCAGTCCCCTGATGGAGAGCAGACCCTGAGCACTGCGCGGACTCGGGCTTACGCGAAAGCCCGGAGAGAGTCCCGTACATTTCTGGGCCTAGGTCTGGCTCGACCTAGTATTACCCCGCTGCTAGTTAGCTACGGTCAACTTTTACAGCCCGCTACACTGCGCCGGGCTGGGCCGGGCCGGGCAGCCTATAAATTTCTCAGGATCGGGCTAGGCCAGGGCCGAGAAACCTAGCAATTCTTCGGGCTCGTGCCGGGCCAGGTATGGAGCCGTGGGGCCGGGCTCGGAAGGGCAAATCAAAGGAAGGCCGGGCTCGTGCCGGGCTTGGGCCTAAGAATGCGGCCCGTGCCGCTCAAAGCAGTGTAGTCTCCAAACACGATGTCAAAAGGTCTGCTGTCGATTCTGACATAACACGCTAGCCCTGTTGTTGTCTGCATGGAAAAATCAAGGGGCTACAACACCAAGAAGAGAGGGGGAAAACAAAAATTGGAAAGAAAGCTAAGAACAGAAATTATAACAGTTAGCGATATGCTTCTAAATCGAGCCGTTGGCTCTAAACGTAGAGTCAGCTGTCAGCAAATCAGGGATTAGAAATGCACAGTTTCTACCATCGCAACATGTCAGAAGAGATGTTCAGAGAGTATTTCCACTTCCTGAGAAAATCCACTCGATGGAACAGTTTGACATCCCAGGACTAAAGCGTCACATCGTCCCCTGAAATCCTTAAGAGCCTATCTGGGTAGGAGAGGGCTCATCGCGCACCTCTCCAGAGACTCGTATAGGCGAGCGCGGCTCATCCACTGAGTTGCAGTCGATGGGATGTTCCAGAAGTCTCATCACCCGGGATCCCGCTGGTACTACCTTCATTCACTCGTTGAATGAACCAACGGTACAACGGAATGCACCAGCTATCGCACATATGCGAGAAAAAGAAAACATGCACACTCACCACGCCAACCGCCGTTGGAATGCGCAGAGGCCTCTCGCGCGGTTCCTCGGTTCGTTGTCTCGGTCTTACTCACGAGAAGCTCTATTTCGCACCGCTCGCTCGTTTGTCAAGTTCGTGGCAACATCAATACCGTTTTTGTTTCGCTCTCAACTGTTCAAGTAAAGAATCGAAAGTATATCCATTCTGAAACCTCTGACTTTCTTTGCGAAAAAGAAGTGATTTGGACAGTTTCGAGCGGTGTCAGCATTCCAAACAATGGACTATCAGATATACGGTGTTCGTAATCCGTACGGTTCTCAGAAACACATAGCGGTGTTCATAAATTTTAGAAACTATACTCGCCACTGAGAACCGAAAGCGGGAGTACTGCAATTTCTTCATAGTATGATGTAGTTTACACCAGCATTATAACTATCAATGTCAGCTTACGAAGCTAACGTTTGCAAATGCGTCTTGACGCTGTAATCCACTATATCGAAGGTTGTTGGAAGTATTGTTGCGTACTACACAACGCCGACAATACACTGGAACTTGACTGAAGAGCAGGTCGGTTACCAGCTACAACAAGAGCCAATGATTTGGAGCCGTTATCACCATAGCAGAATGGCCGCCCGTTATTTCTCCAACTGCAAGGAATCACAGGAAAATGGACACTGCGATAGCTTCTCTGGCCATCTCCCGCCGCTGTGATTCAGAGGCGGCAGTCGACCTCTGAGTTCGGCGCGATGAAACCTATTTCCAGAGAGCTAAATACAAACCAGCGCATTAACCGAAACGAAAAGAATCATGATGAGTTCAAAAGAGCAAAGAAGGAGGGGAGCCCCTTCCGCTGGGACGACTGCTACTGGCTTTCCTTCCTGCAATAATGCCACTTTATCATGGCTGATTATTTTGTGTATTTTTTTGTATTTCTATGTTTGCATCACTGCGTTTTCTTCTTTGGCTCGCTTTCTCCGTCCGATGGCGCTCTCGAAACAAGCAGCATAGTGTATCCCCCCCTCAGCGAGGAAAGAACAATTTTCGACCGGCTGCTTTCAGAAAAGGGGTCTGGCGCGGAGAAGCGAAACAAATGAAATCTGGCGCAAACAGGAGGAGAATTCCTGCATTGACTGCGAGGAGAGCTAGCACTTTTCTTTCGTTTCTAACCTTGTCAGCACGCTGGTGGGCTCAGATGGGAACGGAAGCGGACAGTGTGAAGCAGTTTCGCTGTAAATAATAGTCCGGGAAGGAGACTACTTATGAGTACTGCAGTGTGCAAGAGGAGCAACACAGAGCGAACGAAAGGTACGACAGAAACGCTGTTGTCTAACTCAGATATGTCACTGATACAGCATTTGTACCGTGCAACCGCTATGTGCAAGAAAGTTTTATGGAAACAACATTTTGTCGTTCACGTACATGCAGGCCGCAAAACAAATGTAGACTCCTGTTCCATTCTTAGTGGACACATAGAGCGCTTCATTTTGGACTCTGCACACATACCGGCAAGAGAAAACCATGTCGAAAGGAACCAACCAAAAAGGAATGCCATGTTATGCCGTTGAAAGTCGGCAAGGTGCAACAAATCACTTATAACAATAATAAACGCAATATTAAAACGGTTAGGAGAAACTAAGGTTTATTCGAACGAGAACTTTCGTGCAACAGGCTGCGTTTGTGTAACATGAAGAAGTACAGTCTCCTGCACGAAAGTTCCCGTTCGAATAAACCTTAGTTGCTCCTAACCGCTGTAATATTACGTTTCTGATTCCCTGATTCCCGTTATAGAGGATCTGCGACTGCATCTTCTCAATGATGGGTCATCTACGTTCCTCGGCCGGATGCTTCGGTCAGACTCTCTAGACCTCTCTCTGTGCTCAAAGGATGTATCCAGGTACCTGTCGTGGGCGGTTGGCCTGGACGGTCGGGGAAGTGACCATCTTCCCATTTTCATTGGTTTTAAAAAATTTCTTCAGAAAGAACGGCGTAAAGCTGTAAGGATAACGGATTGGTCAGCCTTTCGCGCCTTGTGTTCCACCAGCACCCGACCTGACCTCTCAGCAGACGAGATGGCAGGATGCATCGAGGAGGCCCTTCGTTCATCAAGCAAGTATGTTACAGTCGTTCCTAGACATCTCGGCTCAAACCCTAGGGTTGAGCAGCTGCGGGAATACCGTCGACGCGCCGAGCGCACTGCTCGTCGGACTGGGTTGCTCAAAGACATCCAAGAAGCCCGCCGTGCGTGCAAGGCAGTCACTAAGGAGCTGTCTGCGATTGATCGTAAGCGCTGGAGGCAGTTCTGCGGATCGTTGTCGTCTTTTGACAGCCCTGCGAAGATCTGGCGAGTGGCAAGAAGTTTAAGCGAACCTCCCACGAATCAGCATCCTTTAGGTGCCCTTGCGCTGTCCTCCTCAAAGTCCGAAGCAGAGGTGGCTCAGGCCTTCTGCAACACCATTGCCGCTCCTTCGAAGGCTGCAAGTTCAACATGGTTTTCTTCCCATGTGACTACGTTAGTCGAACGGATTGAAGCTGCGCCCATAGTCACTGATCCGGACATGGATATGGATGTCTCACTGGCCGAGTTCAGAAGCGCGCTGCTGCTGTCTCGGGTTCGGTCCTCTCCTGGGCCGGATAATGTCACCTATAGGGCTCTTCGCAACCTTGATCAGAAATGTGTGAAGTATCTGCTGGAGGTATTTAATAGATCATGGAGGTCAGGGAAAGTACCCGACAGTTGGAAGCGCGCACGTGTTATTCCGCTATTGAAGCCAGGCAAACCACCATCGCAGCTCTCCTCCTTTCGACCAGTGAGCCTGACTAGCTGCCTTGGGAAGTTGATGGAGCGCATGGTACTCGCTAGACTGGAGTGGTGGCTCGAACATCGCCGCGTCTTCCCGGAAGAAATGTCAGGCTTTCGACGGCACAGAGCAGCAATAGACTCGGTACTCGATTTAATCACTTCTGTGGAAGACGCAAAGATGCGCAAGAAGACTGTGCTGGCTGCCTTTCTCGATGTTAGGCGGGCGTACGATACTGTCAGCCACGCTTCTGTCCTCCATGGCCTTGTTGATGCCGCCCTGCCTTTCAGAGCTCTCTCATGGCTTACTGATTTCCTTCATGGACGGGAACTGTTCGTCCGCACAAGCCAGGGGGATACAGACTTTGTCAAGTTGACCCATGGGGTGCCCCAGGGGAGTGTTCTGAGCCCCATCTTATTCAACATTGTTATGGCTGGCCTTCGAGGTTGCGTCGGTAGGAAAGTGGCTATCTCCATCTATGCTGATGACATTTGTATCTGGACCACCGGTAAATCCCGTCCTGCCCTCCAGCGACGCCTCCAACTCGCTCTCGATGCTATCCAGCAGTACCTGTCCCTGGCGGGCTTAGACATATCGACAGAAAAGACAGTAGTAATTCCTTTTACAAGGCGGAACATGAGGCCCTTCCAGCTTTCCGTTGCAGGCATACCGTTGAAGCACGTGTCTCACCATAGGTTCCTCGGTCTCACTGTTGATGCTAGGCTCTCCTGGCGGAGGCATATTGCAAGCTTGGAGATCAAGATCCACCGTTGGATTGCAGTGATCCGTCGCTTGGCAGGCATGAGATGGGGCAGTGACACGAGCTCTCTGTTGGCCGTCCACAGGGCTTTGGTTCGAGGGTCCCTCGCGTATAGTTTACCGGTGCTTAATGGCCTGCCGACATCTTCTGATCATAAGCTGCAGTGCCTCCTGGCCCGAAGCCTCCGTGTGTGCCTCGGCGTCCCCCGAGCAGCAGAGACCCGAGCAGTTATTGCTGAAGCGAGGGACACCCCGCTGGAGGTTCTTCGCTATGGTGAGACCTGCCGACTTTTTCTCCGCCTTTTATCCCATCATCGGCGGCACCCGCTCGTTTCGAGGATCTTGAGGCGCAAGCACTGCAAGGTCCGCTCGGTGATGACTCAGCTGAAGCCTAGCGTCCCGCGTTTCGTAGTGAAGACAGTGGCTCCCAGTGCCCCTCCATGGTCTCTGTCAAGCCCAGTCACCTGCCTAACTGTTCCTGGCCTGCATGGAAGGAAAAGGGATACAGCCCCGTGTGTCGCCAAGCAGCTTACACTGGGCATGATGAACGACAACTACACGGCGTCAACGCCAGTTTTCACTGACGGGTCATCTACTCGGGGTGGATCGTCCTCGGCATTTGTCATTCCATCCCAGTCAGTCTCCTGTGGTCACCGTCTTTCTCACAGAATATCGTCTACGTGTGCCGAGCTTTACGCCATTCTATTTGCTATGCAAAAAATATCAGCCAGTCCAGCGCAGTCCTGGGTCGTCTTTACAGACTCAAGACCCGCGCTCCAGTGTGTGGCCAACTTGGGGATACCTGGACTCCTCGGTCCTGTTGTCTTTGACATCCTGCAAGCTTATAAGAAGGCGACCATTGTAGGGCACACTGTAATATTGCAGTGGATCCCCGGACATGTCGGTATCCGCGGCAACGAAGAAGCAGACAGAGCCGCATTGAACGCCCATCAGCACGCAGCTTTTTCCCCGATAATGATGTCGTCGGGCGACCGGTAACACCTCCTCTTGACTCTCACCGGTCCCAAGATGCAGGCTCAGTGGGAACACGACATAGCTCACTCCCTTCTCTCTGATGCAGACCCCACGCTTTCTCTCGTCCTTCCTCCGCGACTACCGCGCCCATTAACTGGTCTCTTCCACCGCATGAGGCTCAACGTTGCCTTTACACCTGCCTTTCAACACCGTCTCGGCTCCACCTCGTCTTCCCTCTGCCCCACTTGTGGAGTGCACGGCGACCTCAGCCACGTCATCCTGGCTTGCGTGCAATACCACCACGAGCGTGCCCTATGCAACGCATCGACAAGCGGCCGTTCAACCTAGCGAAGATCCTCGGTCCGTGGTCGAACGCTGCCCACCAGACGCAGGGCCTTCGTCTTCTGGCGGAGTACTTGTGCTCCACCGGTCTGGCGACGGCTCTTTGAAAGCCCCATCATCATCCCTTCATCCTGCCCCAACGCGAAATAGGGCAGTGTACCGCCTCAGCGGCGGTGAATCGCCCACCCCATTACCATCCAATGTGTGTGTGTGTGTGTGTGTGTGTGTGTGTGTGTGTGTGTGTGTGTGTGTGTGTGTGTGTGTGTGTGTGTGTGTGTGTGTGTGTGTGTGTGTGTGTGTGTGTGTGTGTGTGTGTGTGTGTGTGTGTGTGTGTGTGTGTGTGTGTGTGTGTGTGTGTGTGTGTGTGTGTGTGTGTGTGTGTGTGTGTGTGTGTGTGTGTGTGTGTGTGTGTGTGTGTGTGTGTGTGTGTGTGTGTGTGTGTGTGTGTGTGTGTGTGTGTGTGTGTGTGTGTGTGTGTGTGTGTGTGTGTGTGTGTGTGTGTGTGTGTGTGTGTGTGTGTGTGTGTGTGTGTGTGTGTGTGTGTGTGTGTGTGTGTGTGTGTGTGTGTGTGTGTGTGTGTGTGTGTGTGTGTGTGTGTGTGTGTGTGTGTGTGTGTGTGTGTGTGTGTGTGTGTGTGTGTGTGTGTGTGTGTGTGTGTGTGTGTGTGTGTGTGTGTGTGTGTGTGTGTGTGTGTGTGTGTGTGTGTGTGTGTGTGTGTGTGTGTGTGTGTGTGTGTGTGTGTGTGTGTGTGTGTGTGTGTGTGTGTGTGTGTGTGTGTGTGTGTGTGTGTGTGTGTGTGTGTGTGTGTGTGTGTGTGTGTGTGTGTGTGTGTGTGTGTGTGTGTGTGTGTGTGTGTGTGTGTGTGTGTGTGTGTGTGTGTGTGTGTGTGTGTGTGTGTGTGTGTGTGTGTGTGTGTGTGTGTGTGTGTGTGTGTGTGTGTGTGTGTGTGTGTGTGTGTGTGTGTGTGTGTGTGTGTGTGTGTGTGTGTGTGTGTGTGTGTGTGTGTGTGTGTGTGTGTGTGTGTGTGTGTGTGTGTGTGTGTGTGTGTGTGTGTGTGTGTGTGTGTGTGTGTGTGTGTGTGTGTGTGTGTGTGTGTGTGTGTGTGTGTGTGTGTGTGTGTGTGTGTGTGTGTGTGTGTGTGTGTGTGTGTGTGTGTGTGTGTGTGTGTGTGTGTGTGTGTGTGTGTGTGTGTGTGTGTGTGTGTGTGTGTGTGTGTGTGTGTGTGTGTGTGTGTGTGTGTGTGTGTGTGTGTGTGTGTGTGTGTGTGTGTGTGTGTGTGTGTGTGTGTGTGTGTGTGTGTGTGTGTGTGTGTGTGTGTGTGTGTGTGTGTGTGTGTGTGTGTGTGTGTGTGTGTGTGTGTGTGTGTGTGTGTGTGATTCCCTCCTCGCGGGCTCATTGACATGAGTTTCTTGTTTTCGTTTTGTTTCACACTTCGACGCATATTCATAATAGTAATAATGCTAATAATACTAATACTAATAATACTAACTTTATTTTTGCTTAGGTAGCCGTGAACATGCGGTTATAATGGTAGTTATGGATTTCTTCATCACGCTTTCTTCTTTGCAGCATCTCTACGCTTGTACTGTTGTGCGATATGCGTGCATATGTCGTTGCAAACCAACGACGAAGCACTGATTGCTTGTACAGACGGCCGGAACTCCTCTCGACCAGATTTTCTAAGTGCCAAAGGAGAAGACTAAGAACCATAAAACGCAAGCGCCTTGCACAGCGTGCTACGAAATCACATCTCCAACTTTGCCATTAGGGTGTTTTAGGTTGAATACAGATATTAATCCCCTTCTCCCACCTTAACTTTGTCAGAGAAGTACAAGTCAGCTTTGTCAGCTTAAGTATAAGCTAAGTATAGCTAAGTATAACAGCTAATGCGTGAGCTGTTATAAACGACTAGCTGATGGACGCGGCGGTACCTACATATCCTTATCAGAGTTCACTCAATTCAAAGCGGGGTCCGGACCTCTGTTTGCTACGGCTAAGAGCATAATTTCCCTCAGGTACCTCCGGTAGCATAAAGCGCATTACATGAGTGGAGAACTATCGAGTATTCTCTTTCGTTTTGAGGTAGGGAGCCCGGTAGAGGTCGTGCAGATTTAAATTAAGCGGTTCCTCTAGGGGAGCACAGCACGGCAAGCCGAGTTGATATGTTTTCAGCATTTCAGGTAATGCCTTCTAATACGCTCTCAGGTGCTTTGCTGATGGGACTGGAATCAGAATTTTTCCTCTTGGCAAACAAGTTTCTCGTATTGAAAACTACGACGCGGAAACTATTACAAGTACAACTCTTCCCCAGATGTTTATAAACCACGTATTCTACTAGGAATAATAAGCTATGCTTCTTGACTTCCACTGATGACTGCATTACTGCTTTGGGTGAATGCAGATGCAGCATTGCTCAATAAAGTATAGTGGGGCTGACCAACATAATGCGCGTAATATAAAAGTTACGTAACTGTACTACCTTACATGCACGTGCTCAAGACGACGAGCGTGTGCATCAGCGTAATCGTCAGGTAAACGTGCAAGGTGACTGCTAAAGTGTGGTGACTGCAAGTATGGTGACTGCTATGCGTAAAGTATGGGCGCGTTGCTCTGAGGAACCTGGTTTTCTAACAAGGGATTCAGATTATGTAAATAGTGTAAATAATCACAACCAATTTTTCAGTCGAATTTTGCCTGATATGTGTACATACGAATGGTAGATTGTACATACTTTTAGCAGTGTGACATTCTTGTAACGATAGTTCACACGCAGAACATCTACGTTGTTATGGTGTTACTTACAAGCAAAGTGTAACTTGAGAAGTAACTTGTGTACTTAGATAATTATGTTAAATAAAATATTCTGATCAGGTGACTGCTTACGTGCCTGAGCGGACGTTCAAGCGCGATACAATGCGGCGCAGAAGCCACAGAGGCTGGACTAACGCGCCTGTGCCGACACCAGTGACGATGCAGGCATAGGGGAATGAACCCTTAGGCTTAGCACTGTGCTAATGCCGTGTACGTTCAATGCAGTTTCTATTTATGCGTTATGAATCAGGACAATTTTACTCGGCGTCTTGCACACGGGTTGAAGCACGTCTTTGGTGATCTATATCGGCGTATAAACAACATTTTCATGAGCAAGAGACGAGCACCTTAGATTGTAACGCGAACCTTCTCCCTCAGCCGGAAATGACACACTAAGTAACGAAGTCACTATTTACGAGGATTAAGTTTCGGAAGGAGAAGTCACTTCAATGGTTGCAGGTCACTAATACCCATATGTTAATCGACCAACAATCTTCAGAGTCCGTCACCTAAAATTGGTGCGGAGTGTGCTACATTATCAAACAGGACACGTGCGTCCGTGGTTGCCTTCACCGTGCCGCAACGCAGGCAACCGCCATTAAAAATAATTGGAGAGGAAGAGGCCGTGGCCGCTTGCTAAGCCACGCGAAGGTCAGGAGGAATGCCAGGGATAGACGGTGGGCTCTTCGACTTTCAAAGTCATTAAACGAGCGCACAGACCGTGGACGAAGCGCGGTAATAAGCAAGACGGTTCACCAAAGCAACCAGAAACTGGGATAGATGCTTCACAGGAGTCCGACAGGAGTGCCCGTCCACTTCAGCCGCTGCTCTCTTTGGTTATGTTATTTCCTTATTTCCCTTTAGTTTTTACCTCTCGTTGCTCCTCAAAGTCACTGGATCTCACGCTCTCTTTCCCGAGCAGACAGCTTTGAATTTGTGATATTGAGTTATTATTTTTATTATCTTTTCAATCGTCTATCATGTTATCAATGTAGATAAAGAATTGATTCATTCATTCTTACTTTTTTTTTTCTGGTCTCAATGCTCCCGTGTTCAAGTGAGCTGACAAATGAGCTTCTTTTCAGCAAGTCATAGATTCGTCCAACCAGAAGGAAACCTTTCAGGCACAATTACTACGTTAACAACGTGCAGCGTTTGATGTATTGATCGCAGTTGTGCGCCGGCGATGTATTATCCTGACACTGAAATTTATTGCGGTACATATTGCTCTTGGCGTCTGTGGACAGGGTGGAGTGTGTTGTGCGCAGTACGCGCGTTAAATATGTTTGGAAGCTTCAAAATAACCAAGTCGTTCTCCAGATGAGCAGGCTATCCAGAAGAGCCAATAACAACAATGAATGAAGGAGAAGTGATGACGACATGCGATGTTTCCCCCAGAAGAGCCGATCAACGAAGTAGTAAGCGAAAGTGAACAATAGAACAGAAGAATTAAAGGTAAATCGACTTCAATCGAGAGTACATGGTGGGGATATAATTCGGTAAAAAATATGCGTGATAAATACAAAGAAAGCCAAATGTCGTTTGAGCGATAAGAAGGGCTTCTAGAACGTATGAGCCAGAAATGCGAGCGATCAATAACGTAATGATCACAGCCATGGGAGTGCTGTTAGGAAAAAAGTCTATACACTGCTGTACCTGTTGCAGATTCAGTGCGTTGTATGTCACCACGACTAAAGGCATACGCTTCAACAGTAACACACAGACACTTTGAACGTCTTACAGTAATAACAGACACAGTGTTGTGCGGGATGCATCCCGATACCCTATATGCGGCTGCGTCATAATGCGTCATATTCGGCAGCATAATATTATCATGACTGTAACTACTCTAAATGTGCACAAGGAAAAGCTCGATATTGCACGATCCCAACTAGGGTTTCAAATGCTTTCTTAGCAAGCCATGGTATACAAAACAGCCAAAACACACAGACAAGAGAACACAGCAGGACAACGCAACTGCTAATTCCCCACTAACAATATGTGTAAAGCCTCGTGTGCTGTGAGTGAAACTGCTAGGTGCAAGTTAGCAGTTGTACTGTCCTGCTGTATTCTCGTGTGTGCGTGTGTTTTGACTGCTCATTTTACCATGGATCGTTACCAACTACCCCGTCCAGAAGAATACTTCGGGAGGGATTCTATGGGGGCTTTACATGGGGGCGCTTCTCTCTCGTTTCCCTCTTCCAGATGCTCTACCAAAGATATAATTTCGGGGGTTTGAACCCCCCTACCCCCTCGCTGGCCCCGTCTCTTTCCTGCCTGGCTATGAAACTAGGCGGTGCCTCCGTGCGTAACTTGCGCGTAGTGGCTTTAGGATTAACTTTAACCGCCACCAGCTTCCACACGGCATTGTAGTGCATTCATACACTGAATTCTGTGAAGATAATTTGGCACTTCATAGATAAAGATAAACCAGCTGTCCCCATCTTTGTAGCCTGTGGGACGTTACGTTTTCAGAGGGTGTTTTTTTTTTTTTTTTTTTTCTTCTTCTTAATACAGATATTTTCGTAAGAAGCTATGACGACAGCATAGACGCTGTTTTTGCAGGTGGGGTTGACGACCAGGTGGAGATTTTAGAGAAAGTACGCAACTATTAGATGACTAATTACCTAACTTTATTACTTAACGTTTTAACTAGAAGCTTTTGACGAATATGAGACAGCTGTGTTGAAGCAGTCGGTATTTAAAGCTCCCATCCACTTAAAAAGAATCCTCAGACGAGCTTGCACTTAGAAACATACATCGCAAAATTTTGCTACGCCAATAAGCCGACACCTTCGGCGTCCACGTGCAATGTGATCTCTTATGGATGGTGAATGGTTCGCTGGTCAGTAGACACGTGCCTATATGGTCGAGTTAGTTGCATCACTTCAAAGCACGTGGCCCTCTGACATGGAATTGGCGTAGTTCTTCATGTGCTTCCGATGCGGCTTGTTTCGGTTTCGACTCATTTGCATAGCAACATTTGTTGGCAGATACCTTCAAAAGGTGGGTGGCTCTAAGTAATGACTGACTCCTATTATGTTGTCTCACATTTCCCCCAAAACCGCTAATAAAAAAGTTAATGAATTTTAGTAGTTGCACTGTCTCGTCTGCCTGGCCGTATAATCCGCCCGCAAAACGCGGCATCTACTCTGCTCACATAGCTTCCTTCATGAAAAAAAAAAAAAAAGAAAGAAAAGAAAAGTAAGATCTGTGTCAAATACAAAATGACATCTCAGTATTCGAACAGTGGCACATGACATTTGCGTCCCAACAACCGCACGGATCGCTCTAAAACGATTTCTCCAGGAAAATCCGCGCAGTGCAAAGCCACATGCTGCAGCGCGCTTACCGGAAGAATGCGCTCGTCCGTGAGAAATTGTTCTTACCTGAGATACAGACGGGCAGCAGAAACGCAATACAGGCGAAGCCAAGCATCTTGGGCGTGGATCTCTCTCGCGGTTCGCGCTATCTCACTTAGTCTCGATGGTCGGCTTCGCTAGTTGCTAGGAGTCTGCAAGGAAAGAGAAAGGCCATCAATACAGCATTCGGAGTGCAGCTGTCATTACAGATGGCAATTAGGGATCGACTGTTGTGTGCTACGACGAGTGCCTAAATCACTCCCTTAAGCTATTCCCTCTTAGAGCACTCTGATGATCCAATATTATGCTGAGAACACGTCGGAGGAATCTCACATTATTTTGCGGAAGGCTGAATGCGGAATAATGCGAGCAAAATATGTCGCTTAATTCGCTTAATTTTGTACTGCACGAGAATGGAAATTTGGAGCTGAGTTGAGTTGAGTTTGAATGTAAAACAATTGACGAAATTGAATTCGGGCATTTAGAATTCGCGAGCTCTGCGGTGCGTGGATTGCATCAACGGAATGCTATCTCGATACTATTAATGATAACCCGTTACTTTACATGGTGAGAAGATCATGAGGGAATTGAACTGAATTGAGTTGAAGAAAGAAAAGTATGGGGATGCAAGTTTTATTATGCCGGCAAATTCCATGGGAGTTACACTTGCGTGCTCCATGATAATAAAAGATAATGAAGAAAAAAATAATACGAAATAAGTGTGGAAACACTGGATGTGACTCTGGAGACAAACTAACTATCAAAAAGCTGGTCACTTGAGGAAGGGAGAACCCAAGGGTCAAAGAACCCAAAGAGTAAAGCGATAAAACCCGTCCAAATATCGAAGAGTGGCTATGTAGTGCCGCGACCGAGGGCCGGAGACGACTTCGAGCAACAGCACACCGCACGCACCACATATTAATATGATGTGTGTTCTTGACTGCGCCACATTCCGAACGGTTTGTAGACGCCTCCTAACTTATGGAGGAGCCGGCCTCTATAGGAAACATTAGGGGGGCGGGGTAGATAGAGAAAAAGACAAGAAAGAGCCGAAGCCGAAGTCGAAGCCAATAAGTGACGGACGGAACGGGGGATTTCTGTCAACTTCATAATATGGCGACAAAAAAAAAAAAGAAAGAAAGAAAGGAAGAAAAACGAGTACACAGGACACGTCCCAATGTGACTAATTGACTTGTCTCTTTACGTGAGTCACTCCTCGAAAATTCGAACAGCAGTTGCATGGCACGTTACATGCACTAGGCACGAATTCAAAATCGAGCACAGATACCAGTTTCTCAAAAATCAGCAATTTGACATTTGCGCTACTTTGTTTTCTTCGACCCTTGTGAAGACACGCTAGTTATTTGCTACATCATGTAGCTCTTTCGAAAGCCTTCATCGGAAAAATTTGTTCACCATTATTATTCTTTTCGTTTAGCGTACTGGAGGTTACTCTTGGAGAAACCGTCCATGCATATCCAGTGATTCTAAACGTGCTCATGTGACCGATCTTGTAGCCGTACACATTGGTAAAAGCTTCCCGCCCCACTATTTCAGTATTTGTTTTCATATTTTTATTGGCCTATTTTTTCCCGAAGTTGTTTCAAAGTTAAAGTTTTCAAAATGAAGCAGGAAAGAGAAGACATGAAATGAAATTATTGTTACACAGCTCTGTACAACTTCCGTCCTTCACATCAACATCGGGAAATTCGAAGGAGTTCTTTCGCAATACCTGCAGCCACCGACGCTACCAACCTCCAACAGCGATGAAATTATGAGAAGCCTCGTAGACGATCCGAAGAAGTAAGTCTACATGGAAACAAGCTGACATTGCTCACCATGCTATATGGTCGCCTAAACTTATCGCCAAGGAAACTTCAGCATGAGAATTTATGCAAAGCAAAATTGGCGCAAGAGACGTTTGCCTTTTTATCTACTAAAAGGTTCCGAGCGGGAGCTTGCGCACGTATAGATACGCATTAAAATTCGGCTCATAAAATCTTCAACCTAAATCTGTGCTGCGTGATAGTAAAATCTGAGGAAAACGTGTGGTACTCAACAAAAAGAAATATTTGATTCCTTCGCTTCATTTCGCAGGGAGCAGTACGAATAAGAAAAGAGCCTTAGCGTGAATAAATGACGACACTATCTTACGCCACCTTCATTTAAAGCCTATTCTGTCCTTTTCTCATTTACTTTTCTTTCTTCTATCGATCAACGTGTTCTCATAGGAAAGCTCGTTTCACGATGGCAATTAACTCACGTTGAAGATGTGTGGCGAAGGAGGAAGAGTTCTGTGCCCGTCTACGGTATCGGTAATTGCTATGAGATAATATCCTTATATGCGAGAATTCTTGTCACAGTACGTTGGCTGTAATGGTGTACGCTTCTGGCAACGACGTTTTCATTTATGTAGGACAACGCACTTGCAACAGAGAAAATGAAGGTTGGACGTATAGAGAGACACACGCGTCGCGGATGCACCATCCAAAATTTCGTGTTGCTGAATAATGTACTAAAGCGCAAATATTAAACACGATTTTTTACGCTTTAATTCGGATTGAAGAATAATGTCCCATCAACACAATAGACTTACTTAAAGACTTAGACTTACTTGATAGACTTAATCGCGAGACATTTAGGTTCAAATTCGATTCTGCTGACCTGTAGTTGTGGGCAGCCACTGGTCCTTACACACAAATGTACTCTGAACAGCGCGCGTTCTATACTATCTGCGGCTTACTCTTGCAAGGTGTGACGCAATAATTGTCACGTGCGTGCGTGCCCGCGCGCGCGCGCGTGTGTGTGTGCACGTGTGCATGCGCGTGCTCCATTTATTTCATTCCCATCTTATTCATATAAGTCTCCATACGTTTGAGTTTGGTTATATAAAAAAAACATAAAAAAACGGAAGATATTGAAGAATCGCCATACGTAATGATGTAGGGTGAAGCTATTCGTGTGGCAAAACACCTCGTGTCGTTGTCGTCACGTATCTGTTGTTGTTGTTTGATTCTGCTGAGCGCCCCGTTGACTTCTCTTCATGCCCAGCCTGTGTTTCACCCGTAAGTTATCGGGAAGTATATGGTAGCTGATGCAAGCTAGAATGTCTGTTTCATTTCTCTGAGAAAGAGTATGTCCGCTACATCGAACACGCATTTGTAGGAGAAGTGTCTTACAATATATATATATATATATATATATATATATATATATATAATTTTTTTTTTGTGTGTGCCATACAACACCTGCGGAAAATACAGAGGGATAGAATCCAGTGAACAGGCAAGGAAATGTTATAGGAACTGGCTGAGGACGGGAGCCGCCGATATTTCGAACAGACGCTGTTCGAAATATCGGCGGCTTTACTCCTCAGGCACTTCCCTGAACATGCGCAAAATATGTCATACGCGGAACATCGCCCCACAATGACCAGCACGTCGTTGTGTAGACAAAAGTAGCCAAAATGTATGTGGTGTGGTCAGCTGCACTAATGATTTCTAGTCACCAGCTCGTATGCTTCCGAGCTATTATTGCGCAATCTCCAGCGTTTCGCAGCGACGAGCATTTGCGAAGGTGTAGCTCTTGACGTAGAAGACCGACCCTTACGCGGTTTCTTGGCGCCCTCGCGTGGTTTCGAACAGGGCAGTATGTAGTAGAGACACAAATGCCAGTCGCCGACAATCCCCGGGATCAATTCCCTGGTTGTTTTCCTTTTTGTTTGTTTGTTTTCCTAATTGTTTGTTTTTCTTTTCCTTTGCTTTCTCTTTTCTTTCTTTGCTGGGAATAGCAAGCCGCCGTAGCGCAGGCTAACATTTTCCTCCTTTCTTATAATAAACATCCCCCCCGGGGCGGCGTTCCATCGTTCTGTTTTGTTCATGTTCATTTGTTGTGCTCGAGGGGCTTGTCTATAGCGGTTCTTGCGTGCCTTTTGTTCTTCAATCAAATTCAGCCGTCACTTGGCGCCGGTCATGCATATTCCGTTGTCGTTATTTTCCGCGTGTTCTGACCACGACCTACTAGATTATAACGACCATGTCATAGGCACCCCTTCCCAGCGCCGCATTTGGAAGCTAGCGGTGACGCTACTCATTGGCCCTGTTATTGCCTCCTCAATTTCTGCAATACTTTGTACTTCAGCTTACCTTTGTATTTTTGTACAAGCGGTGGATATCCCATGGGAGATGCTTTTTTGTAAAGTTGATTATCATCATCATTCTACGTGTTTTCATAGGAGTGGTTGTTGTCGTCTGCTGCGGTAGTCGCATGTCCGCTTCTGCGCGTTCAAGATTCAAATTTCCATTGTCTAATCCTGATGTAGACCTCGCGTGCCGATGAGTAGCGCCCCTAGCGGATCGTGCGTGCGGACTCCTCATAGGGGTTGCCGATTGTGATTTGGTCGTTATAATCTAGTAGGTCGTGGTTTTGACGGTGCATATTTTGTTGTGTTTCGTAAGTGATGCTGACGGCGGTAAACCAGCTTACCGTAACGTAGACAGCGGAAGCTGAACGAAAAGTTAAGACAAAACACGACGTTTAAGCCTCACCAGCGCCAAAAGAATGACCGGAAAGACCGCACGTGGCGGAAAGTAAGCGAGTGCCGGTTCATGTCCCGCCACCGGCACTGGGTGACTTTTCGTCAACTGCCGTGTGTCGGATCAGCTTCTCGTCGTTTCCTCATACCCTCATCTCCTCATATCGTCTTCCAGCTACAATTGTGACGCTACCGGCAATTCTGAGACTCACAGTGGCTGTTCACATTGTTAGTACCACCGCTTGCTTGGCTCACTCCTGTGCGTATCGTCTCAACTGCAGTCGGAATGCGACGAGGTGGGATAAAGGTTGAAAGTAGACAAAGGTACATGACAACGGACGTTGACGGTGGCCGACGAGAACCTTAACCGACTGGTCGCCCACTCGGCATGCGCATGCCAGGTGGCACATCGTCAGCTTCGACTGCCTTCATGACACTAATCGCAAAAGAACGTACTACCCGGTTCTCTGGTTCTTTTTTTTTCTTCTTAAGTAACACTGCACAGGAAAGTATGTCACCATCATGGGTTGTACTGCGCTAGGTGGGAGAAGAACAAGACTGACGGAGGTTAGAGTGGAGGAATCTTCTCCCACCTAGTACAGTATGACGCGAACCTAACCCAACCTAAGTAGATATCAGCTACACCCTATACACCTAATACACCGCGACTCTGCGCAGCTACTAATGCTGCTACTATTTTTGCTCACTGTTAGGAAACACGTGCTACTGAGGTGAGGCAGGTGAGTTGCAGCAAACATTAGCAGTTCTTCCGAGCCGACAATGGCAACAGTACGGAAAGCGCGCTTCGCCGCAGAAAGACTCTTACTGAGGCAGAGCGCGCTTTACGGAACCGTACGGCGTAAAATTCAAGCTCTTGTTCTTCTCGTCTCTCAGAAATTCTCTTCAAGATCAGTCAAGTTCTCGTCTTCACATGTTTCATGGGGGGGTATATATAAGTTTAATGAACAGGAGGTGGCGTCCACGCAGGGATAGGTCAGCCAGACGTATGTCGGCTTGCCACGCCCTGGTGGAGCCAAAAAAAAAAAAAGAAAAAAGAGAAACGCTTCGTGGCAGTGGAGGCGAGCGCCCAAGGCCGCAGTTCTCAGGTTACAGCGTAACCCTCAGCTGGGCGTCCTGTAGGTGTTGCATGTTTGAGGGCGACGTTGTTTGGTTTCGTTGTCGCATGCAAGTTATTGCGACTTGATATGTAAATATTAATGTCTGAGATAAGAGTATGACTGCGAGTGTTGTTGTGAAGTGTTTTCCCCCATTCAACAGGTCTGGCAGGTAATGCCCTGAACACGATCAAGCGTCCACTGTCGTACTTCAGTCACTGATGTTAAATATTTGATTTATTATTGTAGTATCGTAGACAGTACTTTTCTGAGTGTGCACTTATAGTGGATATTAAGGGATTTTTTCATTATTATGTACATACTACCGAACAGTATATCTAACGCTAATATGTCTATCTCCAATAGCAACGAATTTATCCGTGCGAAATACTACGATTTATTCGTGTTTGTTCACTATGCAAATTACATGTCGGTATTAGCAATTAGAGCAGTATTTTTACCAGGGAAGCGCCAACCGTATTCGCGAATCCTCGAATTCTAGGCAGGGATTCGAGATTCGGGAATACGAATGCCAGTACCGAAAACGGCGAATCGGATCTTTCGAATCCACCAACTATGTTCGTTTGTTTGTTTTTCAAATTGGCGCCTCCGGAGTCCGCCGAAAGCCTGATTTGCCGGCGGGTGTTTCCTTGTTTGTTTGTTTACATTGCTCTGTACTGAAAGCGTTAAGGCAGGAACTCTTACATTACAAGTTTAAAAGTAACATTGTTTTGCTTTTGATTGTTTCTTAATTTTATGGAAAGAGCTCTGACTCGGGAGTTTATGTATTTCCTGTAGTCGTTGAACAACATGCTAAATAAATTACATTTAAGAACAAGTAAATTTGTATGTTTCCCCCTGAAAGTGAACAGTTATTTAATTTGTTTTCATTAAACAAAGATATCAAATTCTGCTTCAAAACAATTTTCAGTACAATTGTTTTTCCCTGGCTTTTTTTAAAGAAAGGATTCGAAAAATTCGAGATTCGTAAGATTCGTGGATTCACAGAACCTTCCTTGGATTTGGATTCGGAAAATTCTGGATTCGTCTCATCTCTAATTTTTACATCTCTAGAGCGAGCACAGTTCACTACCTGCTACGCGATTCATCTGCACCTCAGTAGTAGGACGTCAGTGGTACATCAAGTGGTACATACGATAAACAGAGTTAGACACTTTAATTTCGATTGCTTCTAACCCACAATGTCGGTGAAAGTGCACATGTTTTGCCACACTAATGCGTTTTCGTTGCGCAATCTGACGTGCTGTATACTGATTACAGTAGAGACGTAACGGCTTAAATTTCGACCTCCCCTACAAATACAGCCGACTGGCATTTACCACGGCTTCCAATAACATCCGCGCTTGTAAATCGCGTCCATTCACTGGGTTCAAATGAACTCTTTCGCGTCGCTTCCTTTCAGAGCAAATTTCTGTTGCCTTTCACTGGGACTTGTGTTTGAGGTTAATTATGTCCACTGCGTCTCATTTGAATGAGACATGGCAAGGCAGCCTCAAAGCACGAGGTCGATGAGACCGGTCCCAGTGGGAAGAAGACGCCCCTGAGGGCATGTCGCATGCAGCGGCACGGCTAATGACCAGAGGGGCGCGCTGTTTTGTTCCGTGAACATGACTGAGGCGGAGGGACCACCTCTGTAAATACAGCAGCTGGACAGAAAATAGACAGCTATTGTGGTAGACAAGGGCTTTCCTGCGTGCTCAATAAACACTCCATGAGTTGGTAAGATTGTCCTGTGTTGCGTAAAAGAGTCTATTCTTCGAAGCGGGCGCCAAAAATTGTCAAAAAATACTTCTGCATACTTTGCAATGATGTAGCGCTTTTTGATTTTCGGCATTTACCGAAAAATCCGCGCATTCTCGAACCTGCGTGTTATGAACCGGAAGGAACATACCGCCATATTGGATGACAGTACGGAGATGTATAACTACAACGAGTTCTCTGCGTTTGTGATTTGGTATTTTCCGCAGTGTAAGCAGAATATTGTAACAAAGACCGGGCAGGTTGGTACATACTGCGACGTAACACAGAGACACGACGTAACACAGAGAAGACAAGACAGACGATGTCGCACATCGTCTGCATCGTCGCGTCAACATGGTCATGCAACATCGTCTGTCTCGTCTTCTGTGTGGTACGTCGCGTCTGGCAGCAGTGTAAGCAGAGAAGGTTTTTCTAGTGTGTTTTCTTTTTTCGTTCCGCAGTTTACCTATACTGGTAAACTAGAAATGTTTTCCCAGGCAGCATAGTATAACAACCCAAATTTGAGGCCATCTGATGGGCCACCTTTCGTCATCCAACTGCCCCACCTGTCTTGTTGAAGGAGACATGCATTCCGCACCTGCTGCTCCGCTGCACCCGTTACCGCCAACATAGTCTTCTCCTGCGGTCGCGCATCGCTCGCCTCAGGATTTTGGACTTTTCCCTAGCTACGCTGCTAGGCCCCGCACAGCATACTCAGGTGGCAAAGGCACTTGTTCAGTTCCTGCGGATTTGTGGCCTTCTGGGTGAACCGTCATCAATTTCGTGGTTGTTTTCTTTTTTGTTTGTTTGTTTTCCTTTTTTCTTTTCTTTGCTGGGAATAGCAAGCCGCCGTAGCGCAGGCTAACCTTTCCCTCCTATTGTTATAATAAACATATCCCCCCCCCCAAAAAAAAATATTGATCATTCACGCTTTAGTCTCAAACTTGCTGCCGAAACATTCAATACATCTACACGAAATAGTTTCCAGTTAACACTTACCGAACTTTCGTTCAATTAAAGTCCAACGACAAGAAATCCTAATTTTATGTTGTGCACTTTGTCCTTTAAAATTTGCACGCTGTAGAGGAATTCGAGTCAGTGAAATTCACACTGGACGTTATAAGAGGACTTATGCATATTTCGTAAAAGTACAATGTATCGTCTTATAGAAACATGACATTAGGTAGCGTTCTTGAAGAAAGCCTGACAATGACAACAAAACAGGACGATGTGACAGAAAGAAGGTATCATTGAATGGGTGAATGTCAAAACAATAATGCGGCGACGGCAGTTTCCAGTCTTGTGGATCCGGGCCATTTAAATAATACCACTCCGGGCCACTTAAATAATAAAATAACGGCAGCGAAAATATTATCGTTATCCCTCTGTTGTATTCATTCCTAGAGAATCACACGTTCTGGGTATATTTACCCTTAATGGGGTTGTAACACTTTGATGCATCTGGTGCATCACATCACCATTACACTCTACTGTGCGTCAAAGTACCGAGGAACAAATTATTTCTCTATGTATCACTGGTAGCGGGTTATAGGCTCTCGAACACACTTCGCCGTCACAGGAGTGAAAGCCTCGGCCATTCCTATTGGTCCTCGTAAGCACATGACCTCCCCCGCGGCCGTTCCACTGGTGGGGATGCCTACCACGGTATCCCATCCGCTTTAGCTCCGGTATTCGCGGTGCCTATTTTCAACGCGCCTGTTAGCGGTTCTCCTGGAAATCTTGAAATTTTTCTTTTGATTCTGTGTTAGCGCCGCGAAGCAACTGTGGCTATGAGCGGCGTACAGACGAGGAGAGATGGAGAAAGGACAGCAGGAAGAAGAGGGGAGGGGGGTTAGTATGCATCCTGGGCCGACTTCAAGGGGAACTGTGCCGATATTCGTGTAAATCTTGAAATTAAGGTTCACACCGATGCAAATAGCCTGGGGGGGGGATATGTTTATTATATAAAAAAAATAGGAAGGAAAGGTTAGCATGCCCTACGGCGGCATGCTATTCCCAGGAAAGAAAGGGGAAAAAAAAGAGAAAAAGAAAGACAAACAAAACAAAAAACATTTACATTTAACCAGCAGAGAGCCAGAGTCACGTTTTACATACGACTGAAAACGAACCTGGGAGACACTGTGATCATTAACGACATGGAAGTAACTGTCCCGTCCATTACACGGCACACCCGAGCTTACTTTTCGTAATTAATCACTTCATTGAGCGAGCATCTTGCATATTTTCCAGCTAAGTTACGCCAAATATTCCAATGCGAGCACAAGAAATATGGTTGATAAGTGGCCTACCTGTGCTAACCCCCACAAGAAAACATACTAGAATACCTGACAATCTCCCTTATACGGGCGTTAGAGTACTAACGCGTTCTGGTTCATCCTCCCAGAGCTGGGCATTGAAAGGCTGGGGTGGTAAAGCAACTGCCATTCAACACTCGAAGGGGGACAAAAGTGATCTTAGCCGTTTTGGGTCTAAATACATTGTCACAAAAATTAGTCTCACTAGGGAGTAAATGCACGGGACTAAGTGAATGTCACAGAGTGGGGGCTGCATTTTGGGCTCTGTTCTAACCGTCCTAAATACGTAATTCACGTGCATGGGTGAAAATACTTTGAATTAAACCGTCAACCGTGGTATGTCGAGTTATATAAAATCTCGCAACATTCATGGGGCCAAATTTCGCAAGAAACAACCTCTAACTACTTTTTCCTGTGTGTGGGTGGAAAAGTGCTAAGTTAGCTAAGTTATATATATAGCGTATTCCATCGAATTTACAAAGAGCAGATATTTACGTAGACTGTTGCATTCAGGAGACCATTTGCGAAGTTCAGTGACTATTTGCAGTCCTGGGGAGTAAATTTCGCGGTTAGGGGACTAAAATGGGTAGTAATTGCAGTCTGGGGGACTTTAAGCTGCAATTACTTCCTTTATTTTATTTTAACTTTTTTATATTTTTTTTTGTAGAGTGCACACTAAACACTCGAACCTTCTGTGCACTGCCCTGCATGCATCACTACAATTTTCAATTCACGATCATTCTATACGTAGCACAAGAACAAACAAAGGCCAAAACAACAAATTGCTTCCCCAGCTGATCTTATCGCATAAGATAGCATACGATATAATGAATAAGAGCTTAAAGGGGTGAGAGATACGAAAACGACAGAAGAGCGTAAACAAAAGCCGTTCCTGTCTCGAAGATTCTCAATCACCGACTTAAATCACAGCAAGGGCTCCTGTCCCGCTCCCAATGCCTACCGTCCCGCCAGCAAACAGGGAGTACCAGTCTAAAAACACGGGAACATGTGTCGGATACATCATTTGTTTCTCGCGTTGTCGGTCATGACAAAAGAGAAAGCCTCCCCGAGTGGGCGCTCGAAGTACGACCGACAAATGGAGCACATCTTCGTCTACTCTCCATCCTAATGAAGATTTATTTGGGAAGGCCGCAGTATTTATCACGTGGTTGCGCTCCGCGACCACCACTCCCCCCAGGTGGAACAGATGAAACCGCGATCAACTGCATCTGGTGCTCCCTCGTGTGCGGTAGTGGTCATCTTTGTTTTTACGCCTGCTATAATTCACCATCTGAATAATGACCAGCAACAGGTGATGGCCCTCTTCATCTATGCCTGTGGCCGGCGAAAGGCATACTTCCGGGTGTCAACACCTTTCCCCACAGGACTCCTGAATAATGAGCCGAAAGGGCTTTATTCGGCACGTAGTAACAACGACGATCTTTCGGACGCAGTGCTGGCGGGTAAAGGCACTTGTTATGCGGTTCTATCTGGCATTGGAAGCTTTTCCTCTTTCGATCTGAAATAACCACTTTAGTGTAGCAAGTACTATAGAATTGTTGAGTTTTTCTTCGATATGCAGTACCGCTTCTAGTCCCACGTATGATCGGATACAGTAGTTCAGCAAATTAACAATCCACACCATATGTGACTTCTTATGGAAAGACTGTTACGTATTTGTTGTTGCATGGAAAAAAGAAAATACTTTCCTCCTTCTGAATATTTTAAGGAAATTCGCATCTTAGAGTCGTTGCTATTCAGTGCTGGAATGACATACACTGCAGGAACTACGTACTCCTTGAAACGCTCCACTTTTACCATCAGGAGGTGGCTCGTTAGTTACAAGATGGCGATACGCAACATTAAAGCGCAAAAGGTTGTTTCAACGATCCTGCCCATGATTCCTTAGAGCATAAATGATAGTTTCCTTCACTTATCTCGCGAAACGGGAAATAATACTCCCATAGCAAATAATCCTTGAGACTGAGGGACGGAGAAGGACGAGAAAAACACGACTCAAATGGTGTTTTGACTCGTGTTTGTCTCGCCATATCTCGTTGCTCAGGCTAAAGAATTATTTGCTATGGATAGCTCACACCAGCTAACTTGCTTAATCTATCACTAAAGAATACGTACTAACAAAGGTACAGAGAGAGAGAGAGAGAGAGAGAGATAATAAATAATGGAGACCGCTATGATGCAGCCAGCTACTGTAGACCACTTGGTATGGATGTTATTTCTGGACGCTAATCGCTCTCTTGGGATATTGGGAGCCTTGAGTGTCAATAGATGGACGCAGCACATCTTTATCTCAAAAAGCGCAACCAGGGCGCAAAGAGGGGGTTGGATTGGCGGTTTGCCGATCTAGCCAGTCCACCAGCCCCTTCTCCGCGTTGAGTGGTCGACGGGCCAGCCTATCCAGGGCACTCGTTAGGGACTGTCGGCTAGACGTGAAGCGCCAACAGTGCTCCGGCAGGTGCTCCGCGTTCTCCGGTGTTCCACAGTCCCAGCGTCGACTCCGATCTTGCACAGGAATGCTGCTGCTACCGGAACATTGAGCCTCAGATGATGGATTATAGAGTCTCAGGATCATGGCAGCGTAGATGGGAGACGATTCGTGGAAGAAACGAGTGTACGCCATGTATTGCACGCCTTCTAAAAACCATAAAACCTCAGTGCCGGGGAAACACAAAGGACGAGACAACACAGGCACTGATCTCGTCTTTTGTGTTTCCTCGGCACTGGGGTTTTATCGTGTTTAGAATGTTGCACCAAACAGCCCAATTTTTAACCCTATTTGCATGCCTTTACTCAGCCACATGGTCTGAGCATGACGGACTCAAACTCACCTTAACATACATTGTGCGTCGGATTTCGTGAAGTAGATTTTACTAGAAGGTGTTTCGTCGTTGCGCGTCTCTTGCTGCATGGTCAGCTTGCTCGATTACACGAATGCCACTCTATAGGGTGTTCCACGAGAGGATGTCACCAAATGCTTTACTTAAAAAAATTATAAAACTACTTGGAATACTACAGACTCATACAGACCCTTGCCGACAGACTGAGGTCGTTTGCCGATGCGTCTCGTATTAAGATAATTTGCAGGTCGTTTCCCCTGAGGCCGCTGAGATTTACAGACAGATTGAGGCCGTTTGCATTCGCGTCTCGTATTAATTAAGATAATTGGGATGATTAAATGATGATCACTTTTCTTCCTGAATTCGGAAGCCTATGATCGTGACACACTATTCCAACTAAAATCATGTGTTTTTTCACTAAGATTTCTACAAACAGCTGACAGCCGAAAACCAGTCGCTGGGCGAAGCATGATCGGGGAAATTTGCGTTTGTGGAACTCTTAACTTCGCTTTTATCGAGACGAAATGGAAAGGAGCGACACAGTTTAGCGACTGGCGGCTGATGACAGACAGGGTGATAAAGGCGAATGGTGTGATAAAGGCGAATGGTGTGATTGAGGCGTGGTTTGTCTTCTTGCACAGGAGTGAGGGTATTTGGACGGAGCCAACAGATCCGCAAACGCAAATATCAGCAACCGCGCTTCGCCCAGCGACTGATTTTCAACTGTCAAACTTTTTTCGAAATCCTGCGAAAAACCCCGTGATTTTTATTGGAATAGTGAGTTATGCCCATAGGCTTCCGAATGCAACCTATGTTACCCAAGTGTGAAATTTCTTATGACTATCATATTGTTGTAACCTTTTTGCAATCCACTCCCCTCTGTAACGCTTCTTGCTCTGAGGGTAAATAAATAAATAAATGCAGGAAGAAAAATGCTGCCTTTGCTTGGCAATTTTTCGAGTTTAATTATGCAAATTAGCTTAATTAACGCTCAACACGAATGCAATTAAACGGCCTCAACCTGCGTCAAAAGTCGCTTTGTGTGTGTTCCTAGTAGTTTTCAAATTTTTTAAATGTAAAACCTATTTTCGGAAAGTTAGTGTCATCCTCTCGTGGAACACCCTGTGTGTCCCGGAATGCACCAGAGCACGACTCTTCATTGCAGTCATTTCGATGCAGCCGTGTTCACTAACTTACTAACAGATTCATACAAATGCTGAGGCGCCATAGATTAATCGGAATATATAGTGACCTGTCTCAACCACCGACCAAATTTACCGCTCCTCAAGCAGTGTCGCAGATAATGAGAACAACCTAGATGTTAAGGATTTAAGGTTTATGCATGCCTGCATGAAGTAACGTCGTTAAGAAAAAAAAGAAGAAAAAAAAGAGAGAACATCAAGGACCGCAACTAGTACTTTTCACATCTTCCGTAACAAGACGCTCTGCGCTTGCGACATCTGGTTGCCTCATTAGCAAGTAAGACAGACATCTTTGGAGATGTGTAGGATGCATCCATAGCGCTCAACCGCGAACGTTAACGATCGCGCGCACAAATAAGCGGCTTTGCAGTTTCCGCGGTAACCAGCCTCTGTGGATTCCAACTGTGCGCTCAAGTTTTAATATTAGTCAACGAAAAAGTAACTAACCTAGGTGATGCGTTGCCGTCATTCGTTCGCATACGGAAAAGAGCTGCACGCTTCGAATAAATGTCGATTGAAAGAGAGCGCATTGGAAAGATTCAGAGCAGCGGAGCATTTTCCGCCATGAAAGCGTTGGGCAGACTGGCCTCCCGTCCATCGGCTGATAGCGCAAGTTTCATGTACACCATTTCTCGACAGTGAAGGAGGCTTTTGTTTTAACATTTTAGAAACTGTTTGCTATACCTTAAAGCGATACCTTTAGAGTGCCAGCCACCGTGTAGGGCATTGCGCAGCTTTATATGGTGACGTGAGCACACACGCGACACAGCCACGTGACAAAAAAAAGTTTCGTCAAATGTTTACCGTCAACGATAAGCTACCGGGTTTGAACGCGTTTGGCACAACGTCCAAAAATGCAGCCGTGTTTCTTTTTCCTATAGTCCGTAGTAGCCGATACAACGCCAAGATAGTCCTACATCCCTGTGCCGTCTTGTGTCCCACAACCCAACAGTTATGAAGTATTGAAAGGAGGAGGTATCAACTAGTAGAAAACAAAATTGATTTTGAGAAAACACTGTTTTTAAATCCTACCGCACACCTGGAATAGCACGACTGATCTAACGGAGCAAACGCTCTCAAAACAACAGTCCATTCGCTCTATAATACGAATGAATATCATGAACGAAATAGCTAAGGATTACGATAAAAAGTTGCTGCTACACGAGCAGCTAAATAATTGTAGTTTTACGCGCGTCTGCTCGTTACAGACGGTGTATATATCTGCTGGACATTTGACTGGCCCTCGCAGAAGGCAAACGAAATGACGAGCAAAGTTTTACCGCTCGCAAATTTAGGTCTCGCTATACGACACTTTCAGGCCGATAAGATTTTTATACGGTGTCCTCTTGCGCCAACGACACGAGGATCGGCATTGAGCGGCTGTTTGCAGTCGCTAAAAATGCAAATGCGCGACGGGGGCCGTTGCAGCTATCGCGTCCAAGTGCCCATTAAATGCTGCATCGGAATAAAGCTCGCTGTAATGTTAGCGACCACAGCGCCGTGCTCCGCGGCACATTATGTCCATCGGCCATATGTGTGCCTTCATGTCGTTCATAAATGGGGCATAAACCTAGGGTAACAAGACAAAAGCTCGAAGAACAGAGCAACAGTCTTTGTGGTGTTTTCTTAGGGCGCACAATAGCAGAAAGTATCACTCTGCGTATGATAGGACTCTTCGCGGTTGCCAGATGGGAAGCTCAAGAGCCTAGTATTGGGCGTTCTTGGCAGCGGTGGCTTCTGCTGAAGCATGCGCTGGCCACGCCGCTATCATTGTTTCGCAAACAGCGTACAATGGAGCTGCAAATCAGAAGCCAGGTTAAAGTAAAATGAGATACAAAGGAGTTGGGGTCGCAGCCCTTCGGGAACTTTCCACGGGGGCCAGTCCCTCCCTCCCACTTATACGTGGAACTTGCCCTGCCCCGGCCGGAAGCTAACCCACCGCCTAGGATTGAATCAAGTTAATGCGTTGCAACGCAAAAAAAAAAAAAAGAAGAAGAAGAAGAAGAAAGAAAAAGCTGCACATCACGCACCTATTTTATGTCCTCTCGCATGTTAACGCCCACACGAGTGCAGTAACAAGTTCTACGCATAACAGAGATCAGATAGTATTATGCCCTGTTATGTAGTCATGCATGAAGCAGGAACAAGCATCTAACCCTTCCTTCATACTTTTCGGCTAAACCCACCCAACGGCGCCACATAAATCACGCCCTCATCCGATCGCTACCCACATCACGCCTCGCCTCTTTCTTTCATCATCCACACAAAAATCACAAAGACCAGTTCCACTTAAAGACGTTCATTGCAAAACTAACAACGCAGCGAACCAAACCTTTATCTCTCATTCTCAGGCGCAATGGCATCACTTTGAGGCAACCGCTTCCTCTAGTGCGTGCTTATTCGTCGCGTGTCATTTCACGAACGGAAAAGGAGCCCCTTCTTTCGAGAACGGCAACGCGTGAACATATGAGTGGCTGCACCTAGAACGGCTGCCGAAGGAATAACTTTCTCGTGCTAGTTCCACTTGAGCGTTCTCTGGAACCACTACTCACGATTTGAAACGGCTGCCACTCTTACAAAAGACCCGACGTAAGAGACCGCCATTACTGTTGGCGTTTGAGGGGCTTACTGACAGTCATACTAGCGCGTTCCGTCTGCTTTTATGGTGCTAAATCTGGATCGTAGAGTGCGCGGCAAACAGCGGTAAGTCCAGCCTGGGCTAAGAACAAGTTTAGAAATTTTATTGCACTAAGGGTCATTTCAGCGACCGTCTTCAAAGACGCAGTGTAAATATGGTTTTAGATCTAATGCGATGTTTTTCGGCTCTGAGTGGACTGTTCTCCGCAATATACTGGTGTTAAAATCAAGTTTCGTTCGCAGTGTGTGTGTGCGTGTTCTAGACCTGGAAGACTCGTCGATAGGGCGTTTCATTGGGGGGTACAGAAATCCCCACTTGAGCCGATCACGTCAGTGAAAATATGGAAAGACGTATTGTGTGACGTGATGTGATAGAAGAAGAAAAAAAATGGGGATTTAAGTCACGACAAAGTCAGACTTGCTACCCCAGACCACTTAGCACCAGTTAGTTGAAAAAACAAAACAAAAACCAACAACAACAGTAGTTGGGGGGCGGGAGACAAACATCCCGAACTAGTGGGAACAGTTTTCACAAACGAGGGACCAGAAAGTGTCACAAAATGTCGATCAGATGGGCAGGAGACACGCGGCTTCTCGAAGAAACGATGGAGGTACAGCTTGGGACAAAGGTTTACGGAACACGGCACTAGCGTGTTTCGTCATCGGAGCGGCCCCCTACTAGCTATCAGAAAGAGATCGAATAAGAAACAGGTGACCTGTTATTCTGCCCATCTCTTGGTATGTGCGCGCCCTCCTGTTTGCTGCGAGGGTGTCGCTCCAGTTGAGAAATGCGACACCCCAGTGTTCCGTAAACTTTTGTCCCAAGCTGTACCTGGAAGCGTAGCTCGGGACCGACCCTGTACAACAGCGAAGATCGAGCAGATCCTGTCACCCAAGAAGATTTGCACATTTGTTGTGTCAGTTCACGTATCATCCTCTTTGCGTCCCCTATGGTGAAATAAATGGCCTTTATTTGTACGTAACCGTGTTGACGTGCTCGGCGCGCAGCAGCGTCTGCAGCCTCGTTACCGGTTATGCCGCAGTGACCAGGAATCCACTGTAATATATCATGCCTCTGTGAGACTGCGGCATCATATAGGTGCAGCACATCATGAACAATTAGGGTCAGAGACCCTGTGATGAGCATAGAGGCCAAAGACTCTAGGCCACATCTTGAGTCATTGTACACAAAATCAAGGCGAGGCAAATCATCGCCTGGTCCTGACGGTATCACCTATCAGCATATGTCCAAACTGTCCATCATCGCCCAGGAAGCCTTGTTGCGCATTATCAATATCTGTTGGAAAGAGGGAAAACTTCCTTCCAGTTGGAAGGTCTCCAAGGTGATTCCACTGCTGAAACCTGGAAAATCCCCCCGAGACTTGGCATCGTTCAGGCTTATAAGTTTGTCGAGCTGCGTCTGCAAAGTTATGGAGAAAATGGCACTCAGCCGCGTAGAATGAGCACTAGAGAACGACAAACTGCTTCCAGAATGTATGTCTGGTTTCCGAAAGGGCCGATGTGCTATGGACGGAGTATCGGACCTGATCTGGTGACCTTTTTGGAACATGAACCTGCTCGTCATCGTATTAGTGCGGCTGCCTTTTTAGATATCAAACGAACGTACGACACGGTCAGCTACAGCCATGCTCTATGCTCTGTACAGCCGAAGGATCCGCGGTCGATCGCCCCGTTGGATTGCAGACTACCTCACCGGCCGAACAGTGTACTTGCGTACATGTCGGCATGCATACTGAAGATGGCGATAGTTATCATCAGGATCTTTCAAGCGGAGTGCCCCAGGGCGGCGTCCTGAGCCCCCTGCTTTTCAACGTGGTTATGGCAAGTTTAGCAAGTTATCTGCCCAAAAATGTTCACATTAGTGTATACGCCGGCGACATATGTCTATCTTCCGGAGTGCAATTACCAGCATTGCAGCAGCGACTCCAGAATGCAATAGATTGTACAGTTGCCTTTTTAACCGAAAGGGGCATGGATGTATCCGCCGAGAAGACTGTTTCCTTCCCTTTACTCGGAAAAAAATGTCACAGTTTCCATTGAGAGTTGATGACCAGGCGATAAAGAGGGTGTCCCATCACCGGTTCTTGGGAATAGTTATTGATGCACAGCTTTCATGGGCTGCAAACATCAATCATATTAAGTGCAAAGCCGACGCACGAGTCAACATTATACGTCGTATAACGGGCTCCCGCTGTGGAATGTCGACGAGGGCCCTACTCTCCGTACATAGCGAAATGGTATGGCAGATGCTGGCTTTCCATCTACCCGTCTTACATGGGATATGCGACTCATCAGATAAGATGCTGCAAAGCATCTTAGCCAAAAGCCTCAAGGTATGCCTCGGTGTGCCTCGTGCCGCCACTAATGTACCAGTTATCGCAGAGGCCAGAGAACATCCCATATGCATTTTGCGAGCGCAAGAAACAGAGTGACATTACATCCCTCTCTGCACGCAGCATCACAGACGTTCACTAGCACGCAAAGTTATGCGTCGAAACTCTCGTTTCCTCACAGCGATTGCTCCACATCATAGAGCTTGGCCAAAAGCAATCCCTCCACAATCGACCCAGCATCCCCCTTGGACATTTATGGTACCTGAGATATGTGTAACTGTGCCCGGTGTGCACCGAAGGTCAGCTCTGCCATCCGCTGCGCTGAGACAGTACTGTCTATTCATGATGGAAAATAACCACAACAGGACAGCTATCTTCACCGATAGATCGACGACTGCAGCTGTGTGTGCGTCTGGCTTTGTTGTCCCCGAGCACAACAGGGAAGGAATGACACGTCTATCCCACAGATCATCCTCAACAACGGCAGAACTAGTCGCCATACTACGTGCTCTTCAATATGTGGTTGCATACCCGTCTGCAGCGCAGTGGATCATATATAGCGATTCAAAGGCTGGACTACAAGCAATGATATCATTCCTGCGTAATGGATGTATGGTACCCCTACTCCACGACATTCTGACAGTGTACATGCAATCCAGGGATGATGGCCATGACATCATACTTCAATGGATTCCTGTACAGGCAGGCATACGGGGAAATGCAGCGGCTGATGAAATAGCGGATCTAGCACATCTGTCCTCATGAAATCATCTACTGCCGTACTCCAAAGCCGATGTGCAAGACATATTGAGGTCTCTTACACAGACTATGACTATAGGCAGCAATGGCTAAAAGGCGACGGGAATTCCTCGTTGCTCCATCAAGTTGACCCGGATCTGAATTTAGATTTCCGTCCACGTTACCTCGGTCTATCCAGACGCTCTTGCACAGGTTCTGTCTGAACGTGCCATACGGGCGTCAATTCCTCCATAAAATTGGGAAGGCACTTTTGGCAACCGTGGAGAACACTGAGCACGTTGTCGTGCACTGTTGTAGATACGCACCTCAAAGAGCAACCATGAAATCTGCTCTCGACCGACTGGACAACCACAACGTTGACCTCGTAAAAGTGCTGCGTCCTTGGCCACCTGACAAGAGGGATGCTGCCTTGTCAGCGCTTGTGACATTTATTCAGAGGTATGCGTTGGAGTCAGTCTATTACGATCATGTAATTCACTGTACACTGCGTTAACCAGTGATTTTGGCCTTTGGCCGATAGTTATCGCGAAAGTGGGGGTGGGGGGTTCTCTGATATTTTTTTCACCTGTGGGGGGGGGGGGGTCTGTTTATGGGAGTAGCCGAATTTGTCGTGTGACGAATTCAACCTCTGCCTAGTATTTTTTCGTCATCAACATCAACAACATCAACATCACTGTACACAGACCACTGAGAGCACGTGGGTTTAGAAATGATGAAGCTCAGTGCCAGATGGATCCCGTGGAGCTCAGCTGCTGAAGCCGAGGTGGTGTGTGGCAGCCGTGCTGATCTTTCGACACCCATCTCAGAAACCACGAACGCACATGACGAGCCAGATGTCGTTGTAGATGCATTGATGAAAAGTTGAATTCTACCCGCCGACATTAGGTCTAGACTAAGCTGCCGGAGGACTTCAGTCGATACATCTTTCCAGCGTGGTAGACTCGGGACAATGACCCTCACTTCAGGTGGTTGCAGAGCCCACGTTGGAACAGCTGGATACACGTGCTGCTTGTGCATAGAGAGAATCAACTGTGCCTGGGTTGCATGAGTGAACGCAGAGCTGGAGCGTCGCAATAAGGCTCGAAGCACAGGATGGCGATGATGACGCGTTGCCAGTCGAGAAAAGTGGAGGAACGACTCTTGCATCCTTAGAACAGGTGCAGGTGGTTCCCGTGGCCCTGCCATGGCTACAATGTTGCAAGTTGCTCGAGGAACGCCAAGACATAGCTTACTACTCTTTGCAAGGATGGTTTGTAGGGCTTGCTCTGTCGTGAGTGGGAGGTTGTGAAGCACCAGTATGTGGTACACTAACAACTGGCGTATGACGGAGCAGTGAACATCAAACATTACTTTCGTCGAGCTACCCCATCGAGAGCCGCATAGATATCTCAGTACGCTGAGTCTGCTCTCCATTCTTGCCTTTAGACAATGCACCTCTGCCGCCCACGACAAACTCCGATCCAGAGTAACCCCCAGAAATCTTTGATGCGGCACTCGGCGTATCTGGAAGCTGCCAATATGCAGTTGAAATTTCTTTAGATGCTGGCGCGTAAAGGGAAGCATCACAGTCTTCTCTGATGAGACGTCCATGCCCCTCTGCAGAAGCAAGGTTCCAAATCAGTCCAGGGCACTCTGAATGCGACGCTGCAAGGCTTGCCACTGCTTATCGGATATGCAGATGATGTCCGCATAAAGACTGATGTACACGCCGCGAGGTAACAGGCAGCGCAGCCAAAACAACATTAAAAAGGAGTGGACTAAGGACTCCTCCATGGAGCACACCAGCTGATAGGTTGTGAGAGCTTGTGTCACCTTCAGATGTCCTCAAGAAAACAGACCTTCCTTTAAGATAATCAGCAATCCAGCGAAGGGCTCCTCCCATGATGCAAGAATACATAGGTCATGAAGGACATGGCTGTGGCTTGTTGTATCATAAGCCCTTTTTGTAGTCAGAGAGACTGCAACGGTGAGTTCATCATTTGCCTGGGCTTCTTCGATGTGAGTGACCAGGTTTAGAATGCAATCCATTGAGCAGCGCGCCTTTCTGAAACCTGCCATTTCTCAAGGAAGTAGATGACGAGATTCCAAGAATCAGTCCACATGATTCAGAATAAGTCTCTCCATGATCTTGCACAGGCAACTCGTGAGGCTGATGGGCTGAAATGATGCAAGCTCTCAACGCGGCTTCCCCGGTTTCTGTACTGGTACAACCTGTGACATCTTCCATGACTCAGGGACAACGCCGTTTCTCCAAGAATCGTTGATGAGGGCAAGGAGTACAGAGCGCGACGTGGAACCCAAGGGGACTATAGCCTTGTATTAGACCCCGTCAGGCCCAAGAGTTGATTGTTTCGCGGAAAGGCGGATGGCAGCTTCTAGCTCTTGAACAGTGAAATATTTGTTCATGTGTGGGTCTTGAGCCCCACTATAAAATACTATTGCTCCATACATGTCCTCTGCTGAGGATCTGTGGGTGGCAGTGCAGGACGTCTCCGAGGGCTTGGATAGGAGCCCGCAAGAGTCTTCCCCAATCAATATCTCCGATGTGGCTTGATGAACTGCGAGAGCTCGGAAGGGCTTCAGTTGTTCCACTGGGCAACTTAAACTTTTAAGAACATGCCATATACGTCCTGTTGGCGTGTACGGCGATAATGATGAACAGATCGACCTCCATCTCTTCCGGCTGAATTGCTGGAGATGTCTCCGGATTAGCGAGATACCCAGACCTTCGAAATCTTCTCTCTGCCCGACGCCGTATAGCCCGTAACCTTTCAAACTCTGCATCCACATTACTGTACTTGACAGGGCACGAGACCCTTTTACTCGCTACAATCATGCCCGCTAACAGCGCGTTGTTTAAATATTGTAATGTTGTGGCGTTTTGTACTAACTGCTCTGTCCTTTTTTGGAGCACGGCCCAATCCGTGACTTTTACTGTGCGAGAACCTGCCGCCGTACCAGTGAAAGAAATTAGCAAAGGCACATGATCACTTCTCATCGTGTCTAGGTCTGTCTTCCGAAGCAAACCGGAAGCAAGGCCAATCCAGCAAATTGTAAGATCCAGACAAGTATGAATGGCCTCGAAAGTATGTTGATGAGCCGTCATTTAGGACCACGGCACTAAGATCCCCAATGCACTGGTAAAGCAAGCGTCCACGGTGATCGGTGTTCTGACCTCCCCAGCTACCACAGAAGAGACCACACAGAATAAAATTGCTAAGAGGCCACTGGAAGAAATCTCTAACCACGTCCTCAGGGATGCAGACCGAGGGGGCGATATACACACTAACTACAGCGAGCCGCCTGCGTGTGTGCAGGAGGAGGCTATAAACAACGTACTGAAAGTCCCCGTCAATAGGTGTGCACATGATGCTACTAGGAATGTTCTTTCTGACGCTCAGCATACCACGGCTGACTCCTGTTCATCGAGTATAAGTATATGTAACATAATTTGAAAGCCGGAAGTGAAAATCCACACAGGGCTCTCTGAGGGCTAGCACAGGAAAGATAGGCTGAAACACAAAATTACGGAAGTCTCCTAACTCGCAGGCCATTGGTATTCCACTTAAATATGGTAGCGCTCCTGTATCTATCGGACATTCCCAGGCTGTGAAATTACAACTGCCAAGCAACGGCTCCAATGTGAGGATTGCTTGAACTTCCTGAAGACGTATTGTTATATTAACTGTTTCGTACAGAAACCATGGTTTCACGCTTAATACGCGTTAAAAGAAATATTAGCTCATGTTACCAGGCTATCCTTTATGTAGACAAACGAAAACCTTATTTATAGAATTATTTCAAGAAACCAGACAGCCGTTCAGTTTGTGGAATACTTTATAAGAGGGCTCGTAAAATAAGGGCCACCATAGTGTATCACACCTACGCTATGCATGAGTTTTATTTAACCAAGTGTGATATTTTGAGTGAGCTTCCTGAACTAAAGCTCTTCCAAATTGTGGCTGATTCGTTGATGTCGTTCAGTGAAACACTCGTGTCATCATCACCATCATAAACCTTGTTGTTGCCATTGTGCTGTTATACACGACATTGAACATCGTCAACACTTCAGGACTAGTCAACTCCGCCCACAAATCTAAAAAAAGAAAAAAGAAACGTCTGTGAGTGGCCTTGGGGAGCGTATGACGTTTCTGAGTCACAATATAGTGCGCCCGAGTACTCGGTACCAAGTGTCGGTACCACGTACTCTGCGTACTTTCAACGATAAGAAATCTGGTCGCCTAGATGAGCGATACTCTTTCTTTCTTTTTTTCTTTTCAGCAACACTCATCCTGGCCTGGAATTTTCCTACAAAACGGACAGGAACCCAAAGTCTTAGTTAAACTTCTTATTGTTGACAGTACATCAGGGTCTTCGTTTGTACTGTCAACAATAAGAAGTTTAACTACTTAGATAAGGTACTGCTTCTTTTTCTTTTCTTTTTTTGTTTCAGATGGGGCCCTCACAACGCCTCCCTCCCCGACTCCAAGGACGACGACACCACCCAGATTGACACAGCATTCCTGGACTTGACCTACTCACAGCCGCCAGGTGGCGAGGCCCTCCTGATTCTGACGCCATAATAGAAACGTGTAAATGCTCCCAGCAATCATTGTTACCCCTTAGTCCTGACGAAGGCGGAGCTTCCGCCGCAACGTCGACGTATCCCCTTAACTTTCCACCTGTAAATAAATAACATCCCCCTTTTCTCTTACTTCCTACACCTTCGTTGTCTGCCTCCAATTTTTTTCAACTACCTATATATAAATATAGATATAGAACAAATAGGTTAATATATCAGACGGCTACGAAGTTGAATAAAAGTGAAATAATGAGACTTGGACTACAGATTACAGGAACGTTAACAAAAACTAATTTATTTAATGGGCAATTTAACACATAGATTAAAAAAAAAGAATGGTCGACGTTTCGACAGTGGCACTGTCTTCGTCAGGACAAAAAAAGCCTGTCCTCCTGTTTGTCCTGACGAAGACAGTGCCACTGTCGAAACGTCGACCATTCTTTTTTTTTAATCTATGTGTTAAATTGCCCATTAAATAAATTAGTTTTTGTTAACGTTCCTGTAATCTGTAGTCCAAGTCTTATTATTTCACTTATATATATATATATATATATATATATCTTGAAAAGTTGGAGTTGGATCGGACGGCTACGTAATTATAGTTGAAATAAATCGGAGACAGAAGACGAAAGTAGGGGAAGTAACAAAAAGGGGTTTATTAAAACTTAAAAATCATAAAAGTTAGGAAGGATGTCTACGTTACGGCGGAAGCTCCGCCTTCTTCGGGACAAAAGAGCTAAATGTGGCCACGAGGCTGATAAGGGGCTTGAGAATGACGTGGTCGGTTGGGGGAAATTATATATTAATATATATTGGGGGAAAATATATATATATATATATATATCTTGAAAAGTTGGAGTTGGATCGGACGGCTACGTAATTATAGTTGAAATAAATGGGAGACAGAAGACGAAAGTAGGGGAAGTAACAAAAAAGGGGTTTATTAAAACTTAAAAATCATAAAAGTTAGGGAGGGTGTCTACGTTACGGCGGAAGCTCCGCCTTCGTCGGGACAAAAGAGCTAAATGTGGCCACGAGGCTGATAAGGGGCTTGAGAATGACGTGGTCGGTTGGGGGAAATTCCCGCCAATAAACCCCTTTTTTGTTACTTCCCCTACTTTCGTCTTCTGTCTCCCATTTATTTCAACTATATATATATATATGTGTGTGTGTGTGTGTGTGTGTTTGTATGTGCTCAAACGTCGCCATGCCAGTACTGGACAGCTGTTTCGGCCTTACTGAGCCATCGTCAGCAGTACGCAGGCAGGCAACGTTTAAGCGGATGGCGTCAGAAGGTCACGTGGCACGTGATTCCTCCCGTCATGGTGTGCTAACTCACCACTGAAAGCCCAGTGCAAAGCCACGCAAAGTCAGGTATGTAAGTGAAAAAAATAGCCGGAGCTCTTTGGCTGCACTTTGGCGAAAAATTTTGTTCATTGCGCATCTTCGGGGACGCGTATTTACCCCCAATGTGAAAGGGTGAAAGAGCACACTATCGCCTCTTGCGTCCTGGAAAAACGTTAAGAGATTAAAAGAAAACAGAACATGCAACCCAAGATAAGGGCAGTTCCGATAGAGTCCCCCGGTACATTTGTTTTTGTTTTGTTTCCACAAGTTAAAGCTCATCTTCGACGCATGAGGCGGCACTGTGCTCCTTCACCCTCTCACATTGGGGTGAAGGAAATACGCGTCTCCGAAGATGCGCAATGAACAAAATAAAGAAAAAAATGGTGTTCCTTCACGCATTTTTTGCGGACGATCTATCGAACGAATGTTTGTTCTGAAAACGGCGCCGGTGTCAGGTGACCAAAGGGACCAGATCAACTTCGTAGCTTTTATAATTAAAAAGTTAATTATTGAAAGTTAATTAAGACATTGCCTTAGGAGTTTGCTAATGCCCTCCTAAGGAGTGCCCTTCAGTCGACGCTATAATGCGATTGATTCCATCTCGGAAAAAGTGATATAAATATATTTTTTTAGAAAATATGTTCGCATTTAGCTTGGACACCCTGCATATATATTGCATACATATATATATATATATATATATAAGCAGGAAACGTAGTGAAACGTCTGAGCGGGGAACAGTGGCGTCGATGCGTCCCAGTTAACTCACTGCTGCACAAAGTGGATCCAGACCTGCAGTTTTTAATGCCCCCAGCGCTCCCCCGGGCCGTTACCTCCATCATTCACCGGCTACGTCTCAATGTGCCATATACCGGCCGCCTCCTCTTTAAACTTGGGAAGGTTTCCACACCGAATTGTTCCGAGTGCGGGGTATTGGAGGACACAGAGCATGTTATAGAAGCCTGCCCTCGATACAGAGAGCCTCGTCTTTCCCTTGAGGCGGCACTAGCCCGCCTCGACAATCGCCCTTTCTCCGTTGTGAAGGTTCTAGGCTGCTGGCCCGCCCAACACCAGGTGCCGGCATTGCGCGCTCTTGTAGACTTTCTTATCGCTTCGGACTTGCTGGACACTCTGTGAAAACTTCGGTGACATTGTGTTCGCACTATATCTGACATTGTGCAGTGAGTGATTCTCGGCGTCGAACGTCTCCCCTTTCCTTTCCCCCGTCTTCCTTTATGCTTTATCCTGCTTGGTTGTTTGGTTGTTTGTCCTATTTTTCGTAGCTGACCTTTTTCTTTCTTTTTGTTTACCAACAAACACGTTTTGGAGTAGCCAGTTCTGACTGGGTCGGGACTAACCTCTCCATATTTTTCTTTCTTTTCCAATCCAATCCAATAAGCAGGAAAAATCAGAAGACGACAAAGAGCTTACAGGAGAACACAAAGATTAGCTTGAACTTGTGGAAACAAAACAAACACAAATCTATCGGGTGACTCTATCGCAACTGCCCTTATCTTGGGCTGCATTTTCTGTTTCCTTTAATCTTTTTCCAGGACGCAAGAGGCGATAGTGTGCTCTTTCATCCTCTCGTATTGGGGGCGAAGGAAAGACGCTTCTCTAGAGATGCGCGATGAATAAAATAAAGAAAAAAATCATGTTCCTTCACGATTTTTTTCCGAACGATCTATCAAGCGGATTTTTGTTCTGAAAACGGCTTTGGTATCTGCTGACCGAAGAGATCAGATATTCTCATTGGAACAACTTCGTAGCTTTTATAATTAAAAAGTTAATTATTGAAAGTTAATTAAGACATTGCCTTAGGAGTCTGCTAATGCCCTCCTAGGGAGTGCCCTTCAGCATATGGTATATTGCAATTGATTTCATCTCGGGAAAAGTGATAGATATATTTTTAAAAAATCTGTACACTTAGCTGGGACACCCAGTATATATATACTTCAGGAGGAACTGTGCCTACGTCTGTGTGAAACGTTTACGGGTAACCCAGCTAAGCTCAGGTAAGCTCAGACAACGTAACCAGCGGTGTTATTCGGTCCGAGCAGCTCCGAGTGTTTAGGTTGCTCGATGAGTTACTCCAACCAAGAGAATCCGCTCGACCACGCCGCTGGTAGGATGATTTTATTGCGTGTATCACTGAAATAACATGACAGATACAGAAAATAAATACGATACACTTTGAGCAATGTTGCAGCGTTAATTTATAGACATCGATTGACTCGCTTACTGTTCTGTCTAGACTACTGTGCGCTCTTTTCGAAAATGGCTGCCTGGTACAGAAAACGCAAGAGCACCAGATCGGTACACTGTTGGTGTAAAAAAACAAACAAAAAAACACAGGAAAACGGGAATACAAACAAAGGCTAGAAATAACGTTTCGAGCGGTACCGCTCTTCTTCAGATGAAAGAAGACAGTATTAACGCTAAACACTCCAAATGTTATATTATGCCTTTTTATATTTTTCTCTTCTCTCTCCCTCTCACTTTGTGTACACTGACCACTTGTTCTTGTACTCTATTTTTACCGGTAACTCACACAACATCGTGGGGCAGTTGTGGTACCATGTACCACGTATGTCCAACAACAATAAATAAATGAAGCGACAATGAATCAGGAAACCTCCCAGCTAATTTGTCGCTCACTGCCCCAGGGCTCCCTAGTCAGTATGTGATATGAAAGGATGAGGTGACGGGTAAATAATGATTCAAGTCTTTGGTACCGCAGAGTTCCGTGCGCCGTGTAGCATCTATAGCACTAACCGAACAGTCAACGCATGAACCACTCACGTACGTCCGCTGAAGCTCTGCCTTATCAAATGTTGAGAGTCTGCTCTTTGCTGCGTACACTCGGTCCCTCGTCCATCAATGAAATCCTGCCGTTGGCTCTCTTCAAACATTTTGCCATATCCTATATGCGATGTCTGCCGTGGCTCAAGTGTATTCAATAACAATCGATAAAAGCCGTCGTAGCAAAATGCACGATTTCTCTTTTATTGCTATTCCACTCAAAGCGCTCCCTTCACCGATTATTTACTCACACACTACGAAGCTTCTGTTTTAAACCGCTAGGCGATGGAAACGGATGATGTCGAAAAAAGCGCGCCGCCATAGTCGTGACAACATACACACTTCCATCCAGGGATGCATCACGTAATACGTGGAACGGCGTATCTCACCACCGAGACCCTTTCCTTGTAACCCTCACGACGTCTTTCACGTGCTTCACTTCTTTTCTGTGATATGCCTCAACGATTTGTTCGTCGACGAGAAAGAAGCCCACAGCTACAAGCTTCCTGAAAACTACTTCGCATAAAAAAAAATCAACAAGGGAATCATTCGGAGGCCAAGTGGCTTTCCGTGTTTTTCGCCTCGGTGCGTACACACCTATCGCTTGCACATCGGGAGAGAAGAGATAACGTTTCTCGCGCTAGTGGAGTTTCTTATGCTTTGTGCGGAAGTGTGTTGCACGTACTCCAGAATCTGAGTAGCTCCTTTGTAAATATTAAGGCGGCACTGCTCGCAGTCTGGATTCGAGGATATTCATGCTCCATGATTAAGACATGAGAAGTACGCCTTCGCATGCGCGACCTACGGAGAAGGCCCGCTGCTCGTGCTACTGTTTCGTTCAGTTTAGAATTGCACGGCCTACGTTATTCTCTGGCGTAATACCACGCGGAACAAACGCTAGGAACAAGGTTTTACAGACGAAAAAATAAAAAGAAGAAGGGCGGGGGGTAACGTAGGTACTTCGAGCGGTCTGCAGTTGGAAAGGTTGCGAATTTTAAATTCGGCATATTACAAACACATGAGATGTGGGCAAAATGGTGCGACAAGTTGTAAAAAGAAAAAGAAAACGTCTGCGGAATCCTACAGTCACAACCTGCCCTTCAACTTTGCCAGCATTCTCGTGGTACAAAGAAATTTTGAAGCATTTTGTCTTGCATCCAACCTTCATTCCATCTCACGTCAAAGTGTACGCTCCTCATGTCCCCGTGCCCTTCTTCCTTCCTCACATGATGTCTTTTTCCGACACAACATATATACCCCCCCCCCCCCCTTCGGAGAAGAAAAGCTATTTACAATGGGTATCCCTGAGGTGGCCGACGATTCCGGTGAGGGCGCTGAGGTGGTAATGCAACATGAACACCTACTACAGATTGCTGTGAGGACGAATGCAGTGCTGACGATGGAATTCGAGATAAATGCGAAGCATTCCACGTGCGTCCATCGTCCGTTGTATAAGTCACCGGTCCCAATCTTTGGTTAATGCGAGGAGGACTGAACTAGGTGGCTCCTTTCGGTTGATTTCCGGGAAGCCGTACCCTAACGAAGTCGCCTCCCTCGAACTCCGGCTTCTTAACTCTGGGTCGTGGGTCATACTGTCTTTTACTACTCTCCTGATATTTCTCTATCCTTTTACGCAACTTAGACATTTCATGAATGACGTTCCCATACAAACAAGGAAAACCAACAATATCCAAGCGCGTTTTCATTCTTCGTCCGTGTAACAGTTCCGCTGGTGACAACTGCGTCGTGGCATGGGGAGTGCTTCTGTAGATACCGATAAACTCTGGTAAGTCACACGAAACGTCGCCCTGCTCTGAAGAAATGACTTGTAAAAAGCATTTGAGCGTCCGGTTGAATCGTTCTACTTGGCCGTTGCACTGAGGATGGTATATCGACGACCGCCGGTGTTAATTCCTATATACTGAAGGAATGTTCCAAACTCGTGAGACCGGAACTGAGGACCATGATCAGACACGATGATTTCTGGATACCCCTCTCATGCAAACAACTGCTTCAGGAAGTCAATAACAGTTGCGGTGGTTACGTTCGACGTCAGTTTAACTTGGGGCCACTTGCTGAAGTAATCTATGGCAGGGATGGCAAAACGGCACCCTGAAGGAAAACTGCTGAATGGCCCTACAATGTCAACGCCAATTCCAATTTGCTTCCAAGGCCCAATGGGAAATGGTACGTGCTGTAAAGGGGCGGAATGCGTGATGGGAGTCTTATCAGTCATGTTGCAGATATGACAGGCACGAACGTATTCCTCTGTTTCTATATATCCATGCCTTTGCTTCGCACGAACCATGCCCGGATGGGACTCATGACCGATTGTAATTATACGTTTCCGGAAAGAAGTAGGAGGAATCACTTTGTACCCTCTTAGGAGAAGACCTTGAAGTGACGAAAGTTCCTCGCGGATAGGGAAGTAAGGTGCAAGGTCCTTCTGTCCCTCTGTCTGTCTTGTCCTTCTTCATGCCTGATGGCCAGGGACGTGTCGCACCTGTGAACGCCCGTATAGTCTAGAAAGGACACTGGGCCTGTACTCGTGCGATCTTGAAAGTCGGAGGTAGACAACGGAGAGAACTGAAGAGGTTGTACAAAACAGATCAATTCATCTTCGTCGGAAGAAGCAGGTGACATGGGCTGTGCGCCATCGAGCGGCAGGTGGGATAAGGCATCGGCCATTGTGTTGTCGTCACCCTTAGTGCAGCCGTTCTTGCAATTCTCATTGGCTGACGTCCATATCATTGAGCGGACAACAAGGTAACCAGTGCTTGAAGGCCAGTTCGTAATGTAAATCGCCGTCCAAAGAGGTAGGTGTGCCATTTCTCGCAAGCCATAGAGAGGAGATAGCTTCTTTTTCTCCGGTGGAATAGCCAGCTTCTGCAGAAGACAATGCTCTCGACGCGAAGCGAAATACTCGAATGCCTTCTTGATGCTGTTGTTGTTAGACAGCACCATGACAACAGCTGGAGGCGTCGGAGCTAACCACTGTCGGTAGTGAAAAGTCGAAGAGTGCTAATGGAACAAAGTTCTTTATAAGTGACTTCACTCTTGCGAATGCGTCGTTCCGCTTAGACTGCCAGGAAAATGGAACTTCCTTGCGAAGGAGTCGTCGTAATGGTTCCACGGCGGTAGAAAAATAAGGAACGAATTTGAGGTAGTAGCTTGCAAGGCCCAGGAATGAACAAAGTGTTCTGACATCATGCATTATAATGGCTTATGCGCATAATGGCTGCAAGAGTATACACGGAAGGCTTCAAAGTGCCATTCACCAACGTATGGCCAAGAAACTGTACCTCTTGAGCGCTGAAAATGCATTTCTTCCTGTTCAAGCGTAATCCACCGTCTTCTAGCCGTCGAAGAACCCGGATGAGATTGTTCTCTTGGTCTTTCGGTGAATTACCGAATATGAGTATGTCGTCCGAGTAGTGAAGAGCACATCTGCAATCCTTTAGCACAGTGGAAAGCGTCTTCGGAAAAGCAGAAGCAGCTGAAGCCAATCCAAAGCAGAATCTCTTGTAACGGAATAAGCCATCATGCGTAATAAACGCTGCAAGTTGTCGGATTTCCTCAACTAATTGCAGTTGATGGTAAGCAGAGGAGAGGTCAAGCTTCGAGTAGAAGAGTGCACCAGCTAGTTGATGAAACAGGAAATCTGGATGTGGAAGTGGGTGACTGTCTACGGCAATTGCTGCGTTTGGCTTGCGTAGCTCCACAAACAAACGTAGCTCTCCTGTCTTCTTCCAGACAACGACAATCGGAGACACACGTTCAAAAGCATCCACTCGTTCGATGATGTCCGAAGATTCTAGCCTCTTTAGTTCTTCAGACACCTTGCCCCGAACCTCTAGCGGCAACCATCCTAACTTCTGCTGCACCGGGAGAACGGAAGACTTAACAGTGGCCTTATGAGAGAATCCCGTAGGGAGGCCCCATCCATCGGAAAAGAGGGATGGAAATTGTTCACTGAGAATGTCTGGTGCACGCGGACTGGATTCAGAGACGTGGAGGCATCTTTGTTGAGCCACTTCCAACCACTTGGGTGCGCTCGACTTCACTGTGATTTCCCTGTACTTGCCCCCAGCGACCCGATATGACGTGAATAACCTCAAGAACATTCTGGACGGCCTGACACAACCGTTTGTGTTATGCGGGGACTTTAACGCCCACCACGTCAGCTGGGGGAGTGCACGCTCGGACTCACGGGGAGAACGACTTGCTGTGCTCTTCGAGGAGATGGACCTCCACCTCCTCAATGATGGCTCCCCGACATTTGTACAGTCCCCGCTGATATCATCATGCTTGGACCTCACAGCTGTGTCTGGCTCGATTGCACAACGCTTCACCTGGCAGGTCGACGCTGACTCCCTTGGAAGCGATCACCTTCCACTGCTAATCAACGTCCGCGGCGCGCCAGGGGCTCAGCTGAGGCGCACGGTCAGAAAGACTAACTGGAGCAACTATAGGGCTGCCTTCGAGTCTAGTTCCGCTGATCTTAGGGACGCTAGTCACCACGACTTCTGCCGCGCGGTGGTCAGCGCTACTCGCAGTGCCACCAGCGTCTTCCAACTTCCCGTGAAATTTGCCGCCGTCGATACAGAGTACGCTAAGTTGCGTGCACTGATCTCGATTGTAAAAGGCTGGATCGCGGATAGGGAGCGCGAGCGTGAAGAAACCGGCCGCCATCTTACTGTACCCACAACAGTCGCCGCAGCGATCATGGCAACTTCTTGCAATTACGGTCGTACCAACCGTACTGGCAAGGTTACAGGGCCTAAATTTATACAGGTGAGTCACTCTTTATCGAGGAATAAATAGGCGTCCATTCTGTATATTTAGTTGACCATTATGAAGTGTTTTTTTGCCCAAAACGAGCACTGGATGCAGGTTGCTTGATCGCTCTTCCGACGTTCAATCGAGCACACTTGCATTTTACCCGGCGGCAAATACAGTTTGAGTGCATAATATGCTTAAAAGAACATGTTACACTACACAGGTAGTGTTGTCATCAATATATGTGCGAGCACTCGAGCGCTTTTTTGCATGCATTGCTAGCATGGTACACGGTGTTCTCTGCGGAAGCAAGTGCCACATTCATTTCTTTGAATTACCTTTACGCACAAGTTCGGTATTACGTCATAATGAGACCACGATTGTCACCTTTTTTCATGTATTGGTATTGTTTTGTGCCTTGGTTTGATTTGTGACAAAGAATCCTACGTAACGGTGGTGTGGCGCGACTTGAATAACGCCTTTGTGTCTGAGCTGTATCGTCAGCTTGTTACGATAGTAATAATTTGTAGCGTGTCGTGCTATTTGTAGCAGTTTTTAAGGCAAAAGTGGTCTCTCAATACAGGTTTCGTCATGAGGGCTACCCAGTGAATTATCTGTGCAGTGTGATACGGCTGGGTGTACAGGTAAGTATCACGTTCCTCATCCACTGGTTTCTACTTTACAGGAAGGAACAACCTCAGTGCACGCACTGTGGTTAGCCTCTCTCAGTTCTGCGTATTTTCTTACATGTTCACATCAGAAACACACCTTAGACTTTAGGCTCCTTCACCCAGCAATATAATAATTAGAGATTGTAATTCTTTTTAGAATAGTCTTTAATCTTTTTAATTTTTAGAAGATACAGGGATTGTAAACCATGTTTTAAACTGATGTTTTAACATTTGTCCAATGCATTTATTAAACAACATATTCATTTTTAACTGGTTGCACCCAAACCAATGTTCTGATGTATTATTTCTTGTGTTGTCGATGCACCATAAAAATTGGAATAATCATCATCAATGCAGGTTACTTCACAGCTGCCTCAACATACTCAAGAAATGGGTGCAGAACCTGCGTAATGCCCACAAACTTTGACTACCACAGCACCTCCAGAAAGTAAAGGCATATGTGTCACATGGGATTTTTAAAGGCATTCACAGTATATAATACCTTGTATGAACTGTTGTTGATCTAAGCAGCCTCTACAGTACACTCTCAGAAATTAAAACTTGTCAGGGAACTGTGATAATTGTTCCAGTTAATAGGCATGCACATGTACGCTATAAGAAGAAAATTATTTATTGAGAATGCACTACTGTTGATCACACTCATGCAGCTGTAGGTTTACCTTCGGCCTCTTGGAACTCTTTGTAGTTGCCTTAGCTGCAGGAGGAGTGTCATCCAGCATGTCAACTACTTGCAGAAATATTGACGTATTTAAGATTATGACACAGTTTGAAGGGTTTCAATTCAGGAAATTTGCAGTGGCAGGGCCTGCCAGAGTAAAGCCTACTGAATATTTTATGGTGTCGAAGTGGCAGTTCCTCCAGGATAGGAATATCTTAGATGGGAGCAAAAAGCTTGAAATTAACAAAGTGTTGTTTGCATTAAGCAATTTGTAATACACTGAGCACAGAGGCAGCAAAACAAAAATTTAAAATTCAGCATGTATGAAAATTGGGTGCAACAAATTTGCATAGTGTACGTGTACATTGTCATTCCTGAGATATATATTGTCATTGCAGGGAGGTCACAAAACAATAAATGTATTGTTTTGTCACTTCCCTGCACATTCATTGTATCTTGAAATGCGTATAATGCCAGAATAAATGTTGAACTTGAAAAATGTATATTCTCTTCATTCATAGAGCATAACATCACTTATCTTCTTTACAAAAGCATATCGTGTTACATCTTTGTCACGCAGAATGCACAACCAAGAAAGCCATCTTCCATTAAACATCACGTTTCAGACATGATTCAGTTGGTATCATTTCATAGACAGGGTACACCAGGGCTCGAGTTTCAAACTCCAAATCGTCATGTTGCAGTTTGGAAACCGTACATGTGTAGTGCAAGAGAGCCCTCGCACATTAAAATGTAAGATGGGAGTCACCGTTACTGAAAAGTAACTCCTATGAGAGAGACTGACGCTACAGAAAAGTGTGCAAACTGCGGAAAGTGTCATAGAAGATCTTCAGAAATCGTGCCTGGTTTCACGGCAGTGCTACCACACTCCCTTTTAGATGACGATGATAATGATTGGAGTTTCAGATGTGCAGCTGCATTTTTTGCAATGTGCTCCTCCTCCTTCTCTGGCTACTCATGTTGTTTACATCTACTGTTGATCACATTCATTTATCACATATTATATTCTTATATATTATTGTTATATTATCACATATTCGATCACATTAAATTTAAAATTTAGCATATATGAGAAAATATCAGGAGGGAAGTTGCTATTCATTGCTCATTCCAACCTAAAATTGAGTGCTACAAATTTAGAGAGCGTACCTGATCATAGTCATTCCCAAAATATATATTGCCATTGTAGCAAGGTCACAAAACAATAAATGTAGCCTTTTGCGACCTCCCTGCACGTTCATTGTATCCTGAAACGCATAAGTGCAAGAAATAAATCTTGAACTTGAATAAACTTGATGTTGTATAAACTTGACATAAAATGTTGAATAATATAATGAATGATATAAAATATTGAATAAACTTGAACTCGTATATTCTCTTTACTCATCATCAGTGATCTTCATTACAAAAGCATATCGTGTTAGACTTTTTTGTTTGCGTTTCACAGACTTGAGTACACGAGGGCCAAAATAACAAAATCACAACTGTTTCAAGCTCCAAATAGTCCTGTTGCAATTTGAAGACCATACGTGGAGCTGCATTTTTTGGAACATGCCCCACATAACAAGCATGACAAAGTCAGCACTGGATAGCAGGACCCCGTCCCCAAGCAGCTTTTCTCAAGCTGCAGTTGTATTCAACAAAAGCACGTGAGTGCTGGAGAAGGACATTCAGTTTGGCACAATCGCGCCTGCAAATAATCAGAACAAATAAAGGAAGAAGCAAACAAACATAGAAGGGCTGTACTTCAAAAAGAGATAAGTCCTGTGTCTCAAGCAGGTGTTACCACTTTCTAAGTAACTTAGTTGGTTAAGCTTACATCACTACCTGATTAACTGTCCTAACGAGTGTGATCTAATTGCGTGAAGTAATTATTTGGGCTGCTTCGGTGTGTCCATATTTGCGAGGCAAAGCACCGCTGTCGTTTACTAAAATACTCTTTCTAAGGCGATGCTTGATATAAATCATACTAAACGCATACACGGCTAAAACAACGGCTGTGATTCAACAGAACGATCTCTTTCTGCCATGCGAGTATATCTTTTCCCGGACCGTTCTTTATGGAACAATTTTTGTCCAGAACGCAGTACGGGATATTATATACACGGTTGTTGTTAACCTCAAGTCGTTTCTTATTGAAATATTGGCTGGGAAACGTGCTGTAGTACAATCCCCAGCGCTGCACTGCAGTGACGGTCTAGTTTCGGAATGAAAAACAACGTAATTAAGAATCGAACGGCAGGACACCTGTGAAACACTGTTAGGATACATCAGTATACTGGCAGCTTACAAAATTGTGTGATGACAAACAACGACCAATGCTTGCAGCCCAATAAATACTCACAATCTCTGTTGCCTCCCATTGTTTTCTATGGGCACACACAGCACTTTAGGGCCCACCAACATGGCGGCCCGAAGGCACGCCTCTCCCCCACGAGCCCCTCTCCCATGCGCGATCCAGCCTTTATACATAGAGATCAGTGGTTGCGTGCGATACGCCGAAGGGCTGAAAGACGCGCCCGCCGTTCCCGTCTCCCCGCCCACAACCAAGAGGCCAAACGAATACAGAAAGCGGTTCAGAGGCACCTCTTCAAGCTGGCTAGGGACCACTGGAGGAGCTTCGCTTCGTCCTTATCTCCGCGCACACCGCTATCCCGAGTCTGGACGGTGCTAAAAGGGCTAGCCGAGCCGGTTACCCAACGCAACCCGTTCCGTTCATTGTCTTTGGCCACGGGTCGCTCAGAGATGAGGTTGGCCGAGGAATACTGCGGCAGACTAACATCGTTGCCTACCGACGGTTTAACGTCTGCTCGAGACATACCTGTGGCCGATGTCCCACCGGCGGAAACTTCGCTCGATCATATGTTTTCGCTTCCTGAGCTGGAATCAGCCTTGATACATTTATCACAACATACCTCCCCAGGCGCTGACCAGATCACCTACAACCTGACCAGGCCCTACGTAATCTCCCCTTGCGCGGACGCCATCTTCTTCTTCAAATCTACAATGATTCGTGGCGCACAGGGTCGGTGCCTCCAGACTGGAAGTCCGCAATGGTTGTCCCTATCCTAAAACCCGGTAAATCACCTCATGATATTGAATCCTTCAGGCCGATCGCCCTCACCAGCTGTTTGTCGAAGACGATGGAGCGCATGATTCACTCACGGCTAAGCTGGTTTCTTGAAAGTATGCGGTACTTCCCGGAGGTCATGGCTGGATTCCGGCAGGGCAGGTCATCCATCGACAGCGTGATCGATATCGTCTCTAGTGTTCAGCAAGCGCGGTCTGAAGGGCAGCTCACAGCAGCAGTTTTCTTAGACGTCATGAAAGCATACGATAGCGTCTTCCACAGCGCCGTCGTCGCAACTCTGCAAGAATCTGGTGCAGGCGCCCGAGCCGTCTCCTGGGTCCGGGACTTCCTATCTGATCGCACCCTTTTTGTGCGCACTGCCCACGGCGACACAGCTCCCTTCCCGGTAAGCCGCGGGGTGCCGCAGGGCAGTGTGTTGAGTCCATTGCTGTTCAACCTTGTCATCGCCTCACTCCCCGCACACCTACCTGCCAACGTCAAGATCACCATTTACGCAGACGATGTCTGCATTTGGACTTCAGGCACCCGGAGAGACGCGATTCAGCGGCGCCTGCAGCAAGCCCTCGACGTCATTGAGATATATCTCGCCGACAGAGGCCTACGTGTCTCCACAAGCAAAACAGTCGCCATGACGTTCACCAACCGCTCATTTAAGAACTACCCACTCTACGTCGCGGGAACGCCACTTGATTTCGTGCCCCGCTACAAATATCTCGGGGTCATCGTAGACAAACGGCTGTCATGGTTCCAGCACATCAAAGCCCTCTCTACCAAGACGAAGAAATTCGTGAACGTGCTACGGCGCATCTCTGGAGCGTCGTGGGGTCCCTCGTGCAGTGACCTCCGACACGTCCATAACGCACTTGTGCTGGGGCTGCTACGGTACCACCTCCCAGCGCTCCACGGGATCAGTAGGACGGGTGAGCGAGACCTCCTCAATGCCCAAGCGCGCGGCCTCCGGGTATGCCTTGGACTGCCACGCACGGCTGAAACCTACACCGTACCTGCGGAGGCGCAAGAGACGCCCGTGCATATTCTACGGGACCGAGAGACGCTCCGCATCTTTGCGCGCTTCGTCACGCAGCACCCTTGCCACTACCTGCTGTCCATTGAGGATGCCCGCCCCGCATCGGCCTTTGGCGGAGCCGTCCGCCGTCTTAAGGCTATCCTCCCGGATCGCTCCTCAGGTGTATCCTACGCCCCTCCTTTATGGGCCCTTGCCAAGCCCCAGGTATTGACCAGCGTCCCTGGCCTAGGCCGAAAGAGGGAGACGCCGTTAGCCGTTGCGCGTCAGCTCGTCCTCGAATACCTATCGACGCATCATCAACACCGTCAAGCGATCTATACAGACGGATCCATAACACTTGATGGGGCCACTGCAGCCATCTACGTTCCTCAAGGTAACATCGAGCAAGCTTTCAGGCTCTCCCATACCACCTCCTCCACCGAAGCCGAGCTCTTCGCAATCCACGCGGCCCTCCGGCACATCACGACATCGCCCCCAGGAACCTGGACGATCCTGTCGGACAGCAAGGCGGCACTGGAGGCACTCGACTCATACTGCACCAAAACAACGGACGACCTACACACAATGGCAATGTCCCTAGCCAACACCGCCCTTGCTTCCGGGCACAATATATGTCTGCAGTGGATACCCAGCCACATTGGCCTCGGCGGGAACGATCGAGCAGATGCTGCGGCCAGGCGCGCACACGAACAACCCGACGCCGCGGCGCGCATACCGCTCACCCCTTCGGCTTGCCGCATCCAGATCCGCCGCTGGGCCGCCCAAGAGGCGCAGAGATTCATACGAGAATCCGCCCGTTTCAACGACTTCCTTCGCTCCATCGACCCGGCGGTGGAGTTCTCCCCACCACGACGTCTCCAAAGACCACAAGAGACACTCCTCCACCGACTGCGCCTCAACTTGGCATACACGCCACCGGTCCAGCGCATGATGGGGAGGCAGATCTCGGCCCTCTGCGATGCTTGCGAAGTGGTTGCGGACACATCGCACCTCCTGCTGACCTGCCCCAAGTACACCAATCATCGCGATACCCTTTTCCGCTGCCTCGAACGTTTCGGGCACAACCAGCTCACGCTGGCCGCACTTGTTGGCCCTGTGCCTCAGCACCAACAGTGGGCCGTCACAACTGCTTTACTGCACTTTCTGAAGTGCACCTGGCCTGGCCTCTAAGCTCTGAGCTGCGCGCTCCAGGAGTCTCACCTTCGTTTTCTTTCTTCTTTCTTCGTTGCTATTTTTTTTTCCTTTTCCCTTCTTTCTTTTCGTTTTTTCCTCCTTTTTACGGAGACTCACCTTTTCCTCTTCGTCCTTTCCTTTCTATTTATTCTTCGTTTTCTTTTGATTTTTTTTAATGGAATAGCATGCCGACCTTGGTCTGGCAGACCTTTCCTTTCAATAAATATATATCCCCCCCCCCCCCCACACACACACTTCCAACTTGATATCCAGCGCATGCAGAATATCAAGGCCCAGAATAGGGCGCCTGATCGCACGACGTTAAATGCACATGCCTCGGAACGACGAGCGAAAGTCACTTGCGGAGTAAACTTGCCATGAACTGGAGTCAATTCTTGTGAATAAGTCGTCAACTCCACACTTGTATCTTGCAGTGGCAGGTGCTGGAAATGTCGCTTGCACAGAGTAAGCGGTATAAGGGATACTGAAGCCCCAGTGCAGGGACTCAAACCGGAACGGAAACCGCTTGGAACCCAAATTTTTTCAAGGAGCGTAACCGCACCGTAACCGCAATTCACCACCGGCAACTAACCGAAACCGTAACCTGGACCGAAAAATGTGATTTCAGTTACCGGTTCATATGAATCGGTTCAAGCGTGAACGCGAACAACTTTGGATGCGATATTGTTGTTGTTGTTGTTTTTAAGTGTTGAGAGAGGTCAGCCAATATTTGGCTTGCTACTCTTCAAAAAAAAAAGAAAAGGTTCACCCGGACAAAAAAAAGTCACACACTCACACACATAAATAAACAGACACAGGGAAATGAAAATGCGCGGAAGCACGTGTCACAGGTCCCGCAGGTTTGCGGTGTTGAGGAATTGTAGCAGGTAGCCTACCGCCTTGCGGCAATTATCGTCTATAGACCATGCACCCAGAATCTTTGCAATGGTATGTGGCCGGCTGTCCAATGTCGAGAGACGCTTTTGGAGGATCTTTCTCTAGTCCTCATATTTCGTGCAGTGTAGTAGTATATGGGTGTCGCCTTCGCTTGTGTGGCATTGCCTACATGTAGGGTCGTCGGTCATGTTTAGCTTATACCTATAAGCTCTCGTGAAAGCAGTACGAAGTCGGAGTCGATGAATGAGTGCTGCGTCGGTCCGGCTCATGTATCTACAGCCTGTGTATTTATATGGACCATCGAGGGCGACAAGCCTGGGGTGTCTCCATTGTAGATTGGCCAGGAGCTTCTTCATCTCCACATCTGCCGTTCGCATTGCTGCCCTTTTTATGTCGTCTTTGGTCAGTGGTATGTTTTCCCTGCATGTCAGGAAGTGGGCTTCTCTTGCAGCCTCGTCCGCCTTCTCGTTTCCAGGAATTTTGCAGTGGCTGGGGATCCACTGGATGGATACCTGATGTCCGTCTCGGTATCGCCTTACAACTATGATTAGTGGTGCAGTATGTGCTTCTATTAAAGTAGATCTCTTCGTCCTGCCCTGACCTGACAGAAAGCGCTGCACCACTATTTCGGAGCGCAACCGATAAATATGTTCATTTTTACGCGTTTGCACTTAGTAGCTCATTTTGCGACATCCACGCAGCCTGCAGATACATCCTAGAGAAAACCGAAAAAGTACAGGTTCAACTGTTTGGTTACCGATAACCATAGATTGAGAAGTTACCCGTCAAAAAGAACTCGTTACAAGTTAAGTTACCGTGTGCAAAATGTAACTAAGTTAATAACGAAGTTCTTCAGCCTGAAATGTAACTCGCAGTTACTGAGTTACTTAAAAAAAGAACGAGTTACTTCCAAGTTACTTCGGACACAAAATCGCATTATGCAGGTGCAGCGCGCGTGAGCAGTTGAGTTAGACCTTGAGTTGCCTGGAGAGGTGGGGGGGGGGGGGGGGGGTTTGGCAGAATAAAAAGAAAAAGAAAAAAAAACGAAAGGGAGGAGTGCAACATGCTTAGATCGTTTTCGTTTATGTCCAACAATAGGCCTCTCCCTGTTTGTAAATAAATGATGTCATAGTGTTCGACAGCGCCAAAATTTTGTCGAATTGAACTACGCTCGAAGCTAGAGGTGAACAAGGTCGCGGCCGAAAGCCACGGTCTTGAGGGGATTAAGATATGGTCGCTTAAAGGGACGCGACCGTCGGTCCTACTTTTCTTTCAATGGGAGGCAGCGAACAAGTGCCCGTTCGTGGAACCCAGTCCTCTCCTTCCGATTTGTTTCGGTTTCAGTCAATGTCATGATGACGTTTCTCTGGTAGAGGGCTATTCGAACGCTTTGCATCTTACTCCCTGTGGGCGTACAATATCGTTCAACTTCATTTCAATGGCAGCGGTTCTTACTTCCTGAATAAAATACTGTCGTTGATTGAATATCACGTTTTATGGCAAAAAATTACATGAAGGAACTGGAGAGAAAGCAAGAAAATATGTGGACGTGAGTGAAAAGCGAGTTCAAAGTAACTTGGAACTTCACTTAAGTTACTTTGGCAAAGTTACCTGAAAAAGGAACGAGTTCCCCTGAAAGTTACCATGGCGCAAAAGTACCGAGTTAAGTTACAAATTACAAAAAAAAAGGAACTTAGCTACAGTAACGAGTTACTTGTAACGAGTTACCTCGAACTCTGCCGATAACCGCAAATATTAAAACGGCGAATCCCGTAACCGTAACCGAAACCGCTTTCAGAGTTATGACACTGAACCGTAACCGTAACCGAGCGATATTCGTTTCGGGTTCAGTCCCTACCCCAGTGTCGACCAGCATCTTTAACGTAGTGTGATGCACTTCTGACAGTACGGAGGTGAAGCTGTAGATCACGGCAGGTCATGTAGGTCACGGCAAGACGTGATGCGTCGAGCTGGCGTACAGCCTTGGGATGCGCAGCTCTTCCGCCTCTACAAACATATTCAAAGTGACCTTTTTGAGGCACTTACGGCACGTCTTGTTTTTCGCTGGACAGGAAGGATTGTGCGCTCTATGGCCTGCAGACCCACAACGATAACACTTCCCCTTTGAAAAGGTCGATGCATTCTTGCCTCTTGCAGCCACTTGCAGGGACGAATCATGACTCGTAGAACATGAGAGTAAAGCCGATTCATGTATTGCTTATTCCGCTTGCCGAGCAATGACTAAGGCTGAAGACAAGGTCAAGTCCGGGTCCAAGAGAAGACGATCCCGTATCTCTTTTCTGGAAGTCTCCTCGAGGAGCTGGCCACAAATCATTTCATTTGCAAGACCCCCGAAGCTGCAAGTAGAAGCGAGTTCAGTGAGGGCTGATACAAAGTCGTCCACGCTTTCTTCGAAATATTGAGCGCGTGAGCGGAATTTGTAGCACTCAGCCGTCCTGTTGATGCATGGAGAGAAGCGACCATTCAGCTTAATGACAGCTGTGACGTATGGGTCCGTCGTGGCATCGATGGAACTCGGAGATTGCTCCAACGTAAGGTTGGTTGCCTCAGGTAGAGTGATTAAATGACGGTACTGCTCTTGGCCCTCGACCCCTAAGCAATTGAGCATATACAGACTTCACGTAAGCTGCTGAAGCTGTCGCCGACGCAAGCCTGAAGATAAATCTCGAAGAGCATATACCATTCCTCCCACGGTGTTGAAGGTTTATCACGAGTAGGTAGGAATGTCAGTGGCGGATGTAGGTTCATGGTAGTGCAGCATTTGGTTGGAGAAATTCAGTCAGAAGACCATCCTGTCGACTGCGCCAAACTTGTTGCATCCAACCTTTGTTCCATCTCACGTGAAAGCGTACGCTCCTCATGACCCCGCGCCCTCCGTCTTCCATCACATGATGTCTTCATCCGACGCAACAATTTGTACAGTTTCCTACCAGAAACACTTGCAATCGATCGATACACGAGCTCCAAGAAACAAATAACACGGCATGATTGCAAATATGCGTGTCGCAATATGCAAACAATGTAACGCTTCAGTCGTGTGTGCCGTAGCCCAATTGCGTTACTTCAATAAGAGATGAATTATGCCATTGAATTCCATTCCGTGTATTATCATACCCCCGTAAAGGATGAAGACCAAGGGCTTTACAGATATGTGTATTTTAGAGTGATGGTGTTTTCACGAAATGTCATGATAAATTTAAGACAAGAGAAAAGAAGAGCTTATTGCGTGAACGGATACGCACTCGGCACAGCGAAATTATGTTTTTATATGTGAACATACAAAAACATAATTCGCCCGCGGATTATATTTCACACATACGCATGAATCAATAATGTTGCCCGCGAATCAATACAAGTCCGGTAATATCGCGAAAGCCTGACATACCCGACATTCAGGTGTTGTTTTTTCCTTGTCAGTACTGAGTCTAATCGCAATGTCCACTCGCTTAGTATGCTGTTTACGCAGTATCGTATACTCTCAGTGTACGTATGTTTTGTGCGTACCGCTAAACGGGCTAGCAGTCTGACATTTTCCTACCATTTTATGCTCTTGCGTCCTAGTCGATGCACCACTTTTATTCTCGTGGGCACTAAAAATCTAAACATATATGTCCACTGACAAGGCCTTACTCAGAGATCACTAAAGCGCTTAGATCGCTCCCGATGTTGTAAAACGCCCTAATGTGCGCTTCTTTCTTATTTCGCGTGGGCGCCATGAAGCAACTGTGGCTATGCACGGCGTACAGACACGGACAGATGGAGAGGTGACAACAGGAAGAAGTGGGGGACAGCGCAGCTGGCGTGCGCCCTGGGCCGACTTCAGAGGGAACTGTGCCGACATTCGTCTGGAAAGTCTGCCGGAAAATCCCCAGGAAAACCTCAGACAGACGGTGGTAGTACCCCAACCCACTACCTCCGAGTCTACAGCTCGACCTTGGTTACCACCAACGAGCAGACGCTTTTACGCACCCGTCCATGCCGCTGGTCGCTCACTGTCGCACAGCGCGTCTCAGGTGATGTCATCCACGTCGTCTGGCAACACGGACGCCGCGGAGCTACAGCGTAGATGGTGTGCTACGAGGCATTCGCGCAAGTATACAGTTTGCAGATGTGCCGCCATTGCTGCGGGAGATGCGAGACGTGATGGTCGAAAGTGACGAACGTAAACGGCATGCGGCCGACATACCCGGAAGCGGCGTGCGACAAGGCGCGCCGTCGTTACACTCGGCCAGATGTTCAGAAATGCGCGCCATAGAGTACAGTGACTTTAACAGGAAGTGATCGCGTTTGCAGGCGAAACCCGTGTTTCTTTACGCGATGCCCGTAGCAACCTGTGGTCGGGTTTGCCGTTGCGCCGCACGCAAATCATGTACGGTCACAGCGCAGGGACCGCCCTTTGTCAGCAGGAATGCTATCGCATTTCGCGTGTGGTAGTGCGCCAAAGTCTACAGTGAATTTTTCGCTGTTCGGATGCTGCATTGTTCTCAACGAAAGCGTAATGTTGGAAGGCGCGTTGCGCAGCAAATTCTCGTGCATCCACCATGGCTTAAAAAAAAAAAAGGTCTGTGGTGAAATCCGCCAACCCGTCGCAGGACAGTATTCAAGCAGCACTGTTTGAACCACAGGCTGCACTGCCTCGAGCGAGATGGAGTTTAATCGGTAGCTCCGATCACAATCAAACTAGCAGATTTCTCGAATCCAACGAGACAAGAGTCAGCATTCATGGCAAAGAATACTTCTACTTCACTATATTCACCATTATTGTTGGACTTTCATAGGTCTGGATTGTGTGTTTGGATGTGTCTCGCACATGCAAACCAAAGGTGACACCAAATTACAGCGTTGCGTTCCGCTCGCCTTGTATTGTACACGTATAGATTTTCAATATGTTATAGGAGATGATCTGTTCTACAAATGGCACGACTTTCACTTCCTAGACGACCTCAGGTGTACAAAAATCTATCTGAAAAGTGTCATTCTTTATGAATGGTCCATATTCTCAGTCGCTTAGTGTAACAATGAACATAGACGAGATTCCTTTTTTTTTTCGTGAAGCGAATCTCCATATAGTACTTTATGAGCACAAATAATCTCGGGCTCCTGAGAGAGTGCTAACTTGCCAAAAATGTATCCTAAACTTGGCCCAAACGCGCTCCGTTCATGAGCTCTTACGACGTCACCGGATTTGATCTCGTTCCATATGCTCTTCAGGAAGCTAGATGGACCCTTTCACTCTAACACCACACAAAGAAAGCACAGAAATGCCGTCTGTATATGTCAGAAGGACGCGCGGACCGTACAACACTTTTTCATGGTTCGGCCAAGTTCGAGGCGCCCCAATGCTCGAGAAAACAAAATATTCTACATACACACCATATGAGGGAATGCATTTTTTTTTTTTTTTCAGCGAAATGCAAGAGGGTCTAGCTACACCTTTGGCTGGTTTCGCCTGGAATGGCACAGGTGGGTTCTACTGCCAGACGGGCATCCTGTCTGAAAGAATATGTAACTACCGGACCACTAGTGAAAGTGTCATTATTAACGTTCGAATTCTTCTTAAAGTTCGAACTTTATTAATTAGCTATTCAATTAGACGTTTTGGGAAAATTCGAGAGAGCCGAATTGGAGCCAGTCATATTATTTAAATCCGCCCTCTTTGTTGACTGTCCTGAAACGAGCACGTACCTTGAGATATAAACCGCTAAATGTTGCCATGCAAATAGTCGAAACCAAAACCACGCACTTCTCGAGCACACTCTAGCGACGGGCGTTCGCGTCGCATGTAGCAATGTAGATGATTGGAGTAGGCGCTGATCAGATGGCATGAGAGACCGTTTTCCGACCCAGGTATGTCGGAGGTCATATCGTTTCTGTGCTCGAGAAGTGCGTGTTCCCGGTTTCGGCTTCTTCTTCTTCGGCACTTCTATATCAAAATTTGCCGATTTATATCTCCAAGTACGTGCTCGTTCTAGAACTTCTAAAAAAATAGTGTGGATTCAAATCATGAGTATACGTCCAATTCTGCTGTCTCGCATTTTCCCGAAAACAGTTAATTCATGAATTTTAGGTCGTCCATTATAGTTGCATGCTTTTTCCCGCAGGATGTCTGCTGGCCGCATAGCCCACCTACAAGAACATCATCTGTGTAGCTCCCATTGCTTTTTTTATTTTAAAAATGCAAAAGGTAAAAATGAACACCCTGCATAAAGATACATGTTCGGAAACGACAATACGGAACGCCTACAGAAACGTTCATTGCGAATTGTTAAGCGTAGTTCAGAAAGGGCAGTTCAGTTGAACAGCGATATTTATTCTACAATGTCTCGTTCTGTGGTATGGCGCAGCATATCACGTTCTAATTATGATGATGATAGATCTTATCATTACAACAAAACAGTATACCCTGCACCGAATATACAGTGCATCTGTACACGAACAACAATGATCAAAGATCGCACTAATAACAGACCACCGATCATGTCAAGGCAATCCCATAAATGGAGCATCTCTATTTCTCTACTGGAGACCGTTCTTTGACAAATTGATGCGGCTAGTATCGATCCCTTGTTGTTTCTCGTCCACTTTTTCTACCAAAGACAGCGGCCCATCTGTCGTATAGACAGTGCACTGCAGTATCTGGGCCAAGACGCTCACAATAGACCGCACGAGCTGGGCAGAGTTTCAGCATCATACACACAAGTAAGAGACAAACGTGCATAGTACGTCGAGCATCATTAATGTGCATAGGATGCTCAGGTTTTCGGAAAATGTATTAGATGTGCGCACACTATTAGATTTAGTACCGCCGTTTTTGTTCTGCGTTCGGGCAGGACCCGGTCGACGAATTTATCGTGTTTCAAGCGCATAACTCCCTTGTATTGTATTATACCTGACAAGTAATCAGGGTAAAGTAATTACTCCCGACAAAATATAATTGTTTGAACAAGCTAGGAAGATGAAAATTTTGGTCTCGAGAGAGCTTTTAAAGCGCTGAAAATCTTCATTATATGGAGGGACGTGAAAGGCGGAAGTTTGAAGGTAACACTAAAGCACGTTAAGTATTCATGAAGGAAGACGGCCCGTTGTTCTGCTCGGAGGCCATTCGAGCAACGCGAAAATTTATACATTCTGCGACTCCTGCCTGAACGGATTTTCCTTCGTTTGAGAACAAGTACCAGAAGAGTAATCTAGAGTAGTCCGTGTGATATGTACCCTGAAGGGTGCTCGGAACGATTTTAAATACATTTGGCAGTTGAAAATAGCCACGGAAGCTGTAGCGCACTGCTTAATTAATGAATGAAATTGCTCAGGGCCAAAGCGGTTTTGAAAGGCGCGGTTTTGAAAGGCGCGCTCTTCGTGTCGCACAGAGTCCTGCATTAACTTTGTGGGATTCTACGTGTGAGAACGGTGTATATCAAAATTGCGTGCATAACTGAATAAGGTTCATAACATAGCGTTTCGAATGTTCAGAAATTAAAACGTATTTATTGCAAAGTGTGACGCTGGTGGTGGTAATGGTGACGAAAACCGGCTTGGTGGTGATGGTGAAAGGACCTGCCGTTGTCGGCCTCACAGATGTGGGCAACGTCACGACTGACGCCCCAGAGAATGTGCGTCCTGGGCCGACTTCTAAGGGAACTCTGCCGACATATGTCTGAAAGCGTCTGAGGAAAACCCAGGAAAAACCCCAGGCAGCACAGGATTTCGAGCCCGGGTACCTCCCAGGTTCGAAACCGGCTTGCCGTTGCAAAGTGTGACCAAAAGTAACAAAGCGTTTTTCAGAAATAGGAGATATGGAATACTGGAGCTGAGTTCACTTTTATTTCTTCATCTCCTTTTTGTTTCTGAGGCTTTTGTTTCTGTTTCTTTTGTTCCTTAGTTTCATTAGTGCAGTAGCGTATTTGTGCCTTTGTGATTAACATAGTTAATTAATGTAGGTTAATCTACTATTATTAATGTAATGTTGTTAATGTATTAATGTTTATTAATGTCTTCTGAACAAGTCACATTGTTGCTACTTATTGCCTGTCACATGTGTGGGAATGGCGAGCTCGTCAAGCCACTAAGGTGGCTTTTTTTCGCTGTTCCCTCCTCACTTTCATTGTTGTAACTCTCTCAAATTGTAATTATGTGTCTGTAGTTTGTGAGCTACACAATCTCATATTTCGACACCTAAGTTCATCGAATAGCGATACTCAGTACAAGAAACACACGAAAACCGACGTAGCGACGAAGTCTTTAAACATTCGTTTGCCTTCAGCACATTTAAAAGTGCGAGCAGGGCACAACGGTGTATGGCAACAGTGCCACGTCAACTTGTGCTCAACTCATGAACGATTTACCCTGTACGCTTGTGTTTGTCTCCTTCCTTAAATGTATTTACACATTCGTTTTGCAGGTAAAGTGCCACTAACCTTTGAATATTTCAGAAAAAACCCTGAAGGGGATGAAAACTGTCCTCGTTCGGTGTGCAAATTACCGTTAGCATTTGGTAACGTGCAACCGCAGCAAACGTTTTTAGGCACACAAAAATCTTTAGGCTGCCAGATTTAGACAGAGAGCAGTGGAGTATAAAACATAATTATGTAAGTATAACGGATAAAAGCATACTTCTTTTCGGGCAGTCCACATCAAGTAGTGCTCTCAACAGAAGAAAGGTAAGGACGCAGGCGAGCTAGGCGGCTGCTGACGAAAAGTCAGCGAGTGCCGGTCGCGACACTTGAACTCACTCCCTTCTGATTGCCGGTAAGGTGTACTACTGACTACACTACGCCGACATCGCGCTGTCGTCAACATACAGAAGCCTCGTTCACACGGACACACACATTCACTCTAGTCCATTCTCCCTTACATTTTCTTCCATGCGCGCTCTAATTCACAAACAGACGAACAAGCCGAGGCAGGCGGCGTTTTATACCCCTGTCACACGGCAAACTGAATGTCATTCCCAGCGAATGACAGTCGCACCCAATGTCATTCGTTTGTCTTGCATCGAGCTACACGAAGAAAAAGAATGTGATTCATAAATGATGTCACTCATAAAATTGCTTGGTCCCTGGCACCATCCACCAACGCTCTGCCCTCAAAGCTCTCTTCACCTTTCTGGATATCATGGGACTTGGATCCTTATTGTGAAGGGGCTCATTATTTCATTCCCCGCATCACCACCAGCAATGTGGTAGAGTGTCGCATCTGGCGATGAAAGTCCCCATTCATCATCTTGTAATAAAGTTGTTGTTGTTGCTGTATGTCACTGTCGAAGCACTATACAGGCACATTAGTTATATTTTAATATTTTCTTTCTTTGCTTGAAAATAGCGAAACATTAGATTAGATCCCAAAATCGTTGCTTTTTCAAAGTCACTTAATTGGCTAAGTACCACAAGGAAAGGCATCTAGGAAGCCTATCTGCACAGCACTTGGCAACGTGGCGACTCTGAACAACGGTAGTTCTCCAAAAAACAGTGTGTAGCCTTCTCTCCTTTGTGTCGAAAGTTATCAAATTCATGATAAAATATTGGAGTAAAACTTTTCATTCGCCTTTCATTTTTTCGAACGGTTTATCATTGTTGTTTTTGCTACCTCTCTACTGCGAGGGTACGCTGTCGGTGCGAGAGGTATAAGCGAATGGGTTCCCCGAACTCATTCGCATGTATTGCCATTTGATTTCATCGTGTAACACGAAACGAATGTCATTCAGTGCGAATGTCATTCGCTGGGAATGACATTCAATTTGCTGTGTGTGACAGGGATATTAGGTAGTAGCGTGAACTACAGAGGCAGGACAAGCAATTAAGATAAGCACAACATTTAAGCCTCACCAACGCCCAAGATATGATCTGGTACATGGAAGGGTACACTCAGAGTTTTATTTTGAACATAGAAAAAAATTTGATAAACGAAGATTTCAATGACATGCATTCAAATGTGAATACATGCCATTACACTACGCGTATATAGGACCACCCGCTCGCACTGTGCCCCGCCAACAATACCTTCTGACTGGTGGTACACGGAAACTACGGCCGGGCTTCAGTTCATCGCGGACTGTTGAGCTCACTAGTTCTGATGTGTTTGCGCACTGTGACGTGTTTGCCGAACGAGAGTAGTTTTGTCGACTAGGAGGGATTTGGGTACAGCAAAGAGCACTCAATGACCCCTGGTTACGAAGAGTAAATGGGCATGAAAGGAACATGGGTGCGACAGATTAACAATGAGGACTTACTTTTAGATGAAGGCAGCATCAAGCCATTCCTGTGACGGAACCTTTCTGAAAAGAGAAAACAAAGATGTGTTAGAATAAGTAGGAACATCGTCTATATCAGCGAGACCAGTAGCAGTCGCAGATTAGCGGGATCTTTGCTTTCTACGCCCACCCTGTTTCACAGAGGCGTTCTTTGACGAATGAGCTGCGGTGAAGCTCCTCAACTCATCTCCCTACGTATTTGTGTGCGTGTGCAAGTGAAGAATACATCGAACGCGTTCAAAGCACGGCCGAAAGTTCTTCGAACTTTAATAATGGCATCTTCACTTCTGAAAACTACTTCTCAAGCCTCATCTGAGAGCCTTGCACATTTGCACAGACTAAAGAAAAGCCTCCCAGTACTTCGTCGCAAGGAAATAACGAGCACTCTGCTTTCTGCCCATTTATCGGGCTCCCCTTTCAGGGCCGCTGTCATGTTCGTTCATAACGACTTGTTCCTGGTGCTCGCTTCGTTTACCCAGCTTGAATTATAGATCTGCCAGGGTTGTGTTGTTTGACCCGGGCGGCATACCGCGAAAGTGCCGCGTTATCGGCTAGGTCCGCGGCCTCAATAATGCATGGAAACCGCGATCCCAGACAATGGTGGCCATCGCTAGCCACGTCGCGATGCTGAATGGGCTTCCTCCAATTCGATAGTCGCGCGTAGAGTATACTGTGCTATGGTGACAAGTGAACCTCTGAAGGGAAGTTACATGAACGGATTACTTTGTCGGCTCTATTCAGGTATCCTAAAGCGATACGTTGAGAGTGCGAACCAACGTCGACAGCCGTGTCCGTCCGTCCGTCCGTTTGTGGAGTCCAGTTGTGGAGTTAGAAGAACTGAAGAGGAATACAGAAAAGAGGAGGAGGAGGAATCCCGCCCAAAAAATGCAGCCCATTCTTTCACTCAAATTATGTATCACCCCAGAAAGTACAATCCGTGTGATCTCGGAACTGTGGATCTTATATGCATACTGGCTCCAAGGTTGCAAGTTCGAACCCGGACGAGGTCGCCACCTACGTGGTGGAATAACACAAGTAGCATGGACTTGTTACCTCAGGAAATCTCGCGTACGAGCTATCATCCCGAGTGATATCATTCTGTGTCCTGGTTTGTTCAAAACAGGGGGGAGGCGCCTATCTGGGACAAGATAATGTGTCCCAGATAGGCGCCTCCTCCCGTTTTCAACAAATCAATACACAGAATGATATCACTCGGGATGATGGTTGGCGATGAGCGTGCTATGTGGTGAAGTTCTGGTTTAACAGTGTATCATAGTGCAGCCCGGTGTATCCCTGGAAGTTCTGCACGCACAGCTTAGTAACATGTAGTGGTGGTGAGAGAGACGTCTCACTAATGATCTGTGTGCTGTGCGAGCCGTCATTAAACCGTTCACCCAACACTGCACTCCGATCGTTCTCGTTTGCAACTTATTTCTCTTTTTATGGGAGAGCACTCTGGAACACGGGATGCCGGAGCTCCCCTCCGTTACTTGCCTCTTTCATTGACGAACTCATTCGTACAAGAAAATCCTATTGTTTGCTTTTCATTTTGCTCTAAGCTGTTAGCAGCGATATGGGTTCATTGCCATTGAGAGTGAACTATTTGAACATATGCTGCAGACGACGTATGTTCCTGTCGCTGTTCAATACGTTTTGTGCTGGTCCATTCAAGATCCGTATGAGACCGCGGTGTTTGAACTTTAATTACAATAATGATAATAACCATATGCTATGGTTTGAAGTCGTGCTACGAATATGTTCGTGAGAGACGCCACAATGGTCGGTACTTGGAATAATTTTGCCCCTCACTGGGTTCTTTCAGTTACGCAAGAACCTCATATGAGTGATATTATTCGGAATGATAGTTGTCTAGGAGCGTGTTATGTGGTGAAGTTCTGTTTTAACAGTGTACAGCACACAATTTGGACCATGTAAAGCCCAGTTCCCACATATAGCGCTTCCCTACATAGCGCTAGAAAATTGCGCTATATTTTCCTCCTCGCATTGCTGCGAACTGCTATAAAACCACTCTTGCCGAAGTAAAGCCCCGGTCAACTTTTCTAGCGCTATATTGAGCGGCGAGTCCGTGTTAACCAATCATGAGCGTCTTCCAGCTGTGACGTCGCGGAAGCTGGGGTTTATTTTGCTTCTGATCACTCCAAGCTGCAAGGCGGGAAGGCGACAACGAGGACGACGTGAAAATGGCCACGAGTTTCATCTGCCCGTGCATCTTCCAATTCATGGCTGTTTGGTTACTGTAGTTCGGTATCGCGATCACAGCATCGATGGTGTCATCCGTAGTTCATCCTACGGATATCCGGCGCGTATAACAGTAAACAATCACGGTGGTACCGGTGCATGACGTCGCAACGAGATATCTCGTGACTGCAGCAGGATAGCGCTCTGTCCACGGTAGTATGTGAGAACAGCAACCGGGAAAACACCGCCAGATTTTGAGCGCTATTTTCTAGCGCTGTAAAGCGAAGCGCTGTATGTAGGAACTGGCATTAAACAATTAGTAAACTTGTCAGGATGATCTAAAAATGGCATAGGTGCTGGAAATGTCACGAGAATTTAATACTATTTCGAAAAAGCGGGCTATATGTGCGCTATGCACACAACGTCGCTTCGTACGACACGAGCAATATTGCAGACAGGTGCAGAGGCACAGTTTTAGAATGGTATATCATGGCCGTCGCGTCGAAGCGGCAGGTGGGTAAATATAATTCGTTATTGACTTCGCTTCCTTATTGGCTTCAGAAGAACGGGCACATCGCCGGAAACACTTTGTCATATGTACGAGCTGTCTGGGATGAAAGTATTAGACACAGCCGGAAGCAGCAGCAGAAACTCAGCGCAGGTGTGCTCGACCTAACGTCTCGTCCAAAAGCACATGCGGTAACTGGGCATGCTTGATGTGTAGTTTCTAGAATTTCTCTTTAAATCTAGTTTAGTTCAGTTTCGTAAAATTTTTCAAACACGAAGTGGTCAAGCGTGATGTGATATGATAGAAGAATTAAAATGAGTATTTAAGTCACGACAAAGTCAGACTGGCTACCCCAAACCACTTAGCCGCAGTTAGTTGAAATAAATAATTAAAAAAAGGAGAAAACCCAGTAGTTGGGGGGGGGGGGCGTGAGACAACCATCCCGAACAAGTGGGAACACTTGTCGCAAACCAGGGACCAGAAGGTGTCAAAAATGCCAATCAGATTCGCTTCTTCAGGGAATCGTAGGAGCGCTTTCAATGAGGCCGCTTGATGGTTGAATGGCTGATGACCCAGGATCGAGCTTTACAACGTCAAATGGCCGGGCGTCCAGGCAAGCCATACTTTCTCCTATAGTGCCATACGACTGTCGGCATACATGGAGCACCTGAGGAGAATGTGCTCAGTGTCCTCGACAACATCGCACTCACTGCGGTTTGGAGATGGTGACTTGGCCAGTTTGTAGAGCAACCGACCGCTGTACACTCAAGCATTGCGTCTTGGCCCATCGTTCTTCACAAGAAAGAAAAAAAAAATCAAATGTTAGGTGACTGACCCAGGATACTGTTAGCAACGACGCACGTTGTCTCTGCACTTTCTCGCCACACACTGGTTTCGTTATATCACTCAAATAAGGAAGTCACTGAAAAGGTTAGCCAGCAGCAGGACTCCAACCCACACCTTCTGGATTGCCAGTCCACGGCTCTAATAATAGATAAGCTAACCCACCTCCCCAACGACTTCCTTTCAGTGACATCAGTAAAAGTTTCCCTTTCCGAGGGTCCGGGATACTGTGATGGAAAACCAGATTATGGTTCTTCGATATCCCTGTAGTCGGACCAGTTGAAGTGGAAGCAGGACGTCGACGCAACTGAAGTTGGCAGCTTCGTTTATTATACAATATTTACAACAGAGGAACGTAGACAGGAACCCGCCGGAGTGAGGGTTGACGACGAGGTCCCGGACCTCCCAGCCGCAAGTCCCCAGGTCGAGTTGTTTCACCAGGGCTCACTCGGCATTTTATAGCCACAGTCTCTGGCCCCACCTGTTATTTGCGAATCTGGAGACAGTCGGAAAATTAGTGCCGGCGTCTGCTACCGTAGTTGACAAGGTCTTTGAGAGGGAAACATCTCTTAAAGGGACCGAAAAGTGAATATAAACCTATCGAAACTTTATGTTCAGTGAAAAGCTTGAACCTTCTAAAGTTCAAATGTCAAAGAACTCCGCTGAAATCGCTGTAGTTTTTTTTAAATCGAATTTTCGATGATTGCGTGTCTAGGTACCTAGTAGGAAACCGGCAGTCTCTCAACAATGGCATCACACCGCGCCATCTGTCGAGGACGCATGTAATACGCGCGCTTCCACTCGCTAGTCCGGTGAAAATGAAAGTGGCTGTGAGCGTCTGCAACCACTTTCTACGTCGAAAATGTCGAGTCTCCCGAACCTGAGTGCGCTAGAACTCCGCATTCTAGAACTATCGCGCGCACAGAACTTCTGTTCGTACGATAGCATGCCGGAAAGTGTGTGCGTCGCAGCAGAAGATTCATCGTCCTCAGATATACCGGAGTCACCGCCGTCCTCACCAGGATCTGATCGTACCGGGAACGCGGACTGGTTAGTGAAATTTGTATGTATTAGGGAGAAGCACTTGTTTAAGGTGAAACAAGCGCTGTTTTTTCGTTGTGCAGGTGTTCTTGCGGGAAGTGCAAACCGATGGATACGAGTGTTTGTGCTGCCGGGAGGTAGAGAACGTCTGTAAAAAGTAGACGGTCAACTGCATTACAGACAACGAATATTTCGAGATACTCTGCCTCGACACCGAAGTTCTGCGAGTGTCTTTTACGTACATCCGAGATACTGAAGAGTATGGCAATGTACGTGACATCGCCGTGAACAAGTGAGTACATGTTTACAAGCTGCTTGAACGGCAAACTGAATGGAAAAACCTTATTTCTGCAGGAAATTCCGTTATATCGCCTATCGGCAATTCACAAGGTGGATATGGGGTGGTCTGGGAAAGCACCATCCCAGCAAACCAGACACATCCAGCAAATATCCGTAAGATATCTCGCCCGGGACGTTTGGATATCCAGTGGAGTTTGGCACAGATCCGGCCGTTTTACATCCATGCGATATCACAGCGACTAGCATTTCTGCCATGTTTGTAGATCCACTGAAAGTCCCTGCGACGTCTGTCACGGATATTTTGATATATACGGGAGATTACGAATATCGTACATATTTTGCTTTTAACAATTTTGTGCATCACATATTTAGTGTTTGTAGAGTGTGTAGAGACCACTGCAACTGTGTACCAGCAAATAATATTTATTGTGTGTTTTAACCCATTTGATACTATTGGGAACAAAACATTACCTTAGCCTAACAGAATACATCACAGTACAGCAACACCGTGGGACACGCCAGCATACGTGCCGAACTCTGCCCGCCTCACTTGGACCACTTGGGAAAACCCGCAGTAACCTCTATTTGCGAGCTGGATGGAACATATACTGAAATACAAATCGTTACACACACGTTCGTTAGGGGTAGCGTGGCGTACACCATTTGTAACGGTGACGAGGATGTATCTTCGCAATTCCTGTGTTTCTGCATCAAACCACAGTATACCCAACAACATTTCTGACATCCCTTCCTATCAACTACTGTGTTTTTAATTCAGGTTACCGTCTCTATAAGGACAACCAAATATTTCCTGGATCTCCCATAGACATCCTTAGGGTCTGCAGGCTGCTTGTCATGGGACATTCAAACATCCAGAGCGCGATATCCTTCCAACATACCAGGGACACCTGTTGTTTACTGGAGTAAGCCCAAAACGCAATAAAACTGTGCGATATCCCATAGATATCCTATGGATGTCGAGATATTCGTGACGTTCGCGACCTTGTAGGGATGTCCCAGGGATATTAATGGTTTGCTGGGATAGGAAGATTCTTCCTGCCTGCGTGGTGCATGCCATTAGGGATGCTTTTCCATCAGATGAGTATAAGGGCTTTGAACCTGCACACTTGTAAAAATGTATATTGATGCCTGCAATCATTTCTAGCTTGCTGCGAATTTTTTCATTGCTTTTTCCTTTCAGATAGTCACACAATATTGTAATTATTATGTTTGTGCATGGATGCCTGGGGGCATATCTATTTGTACATTAGTGTACTCATGTCTTGTATATATGGAGAGTAAATAACAATTTTTATCATTGTACTTCACCTGAACTGTGTTTATAATTTTTATACACTAGAGATTGACCAGGTTTGCAAATGATAATTAATGGTTGAAAACACTTAACTTGATTTCACTAAAAGGAGCACTTGTAACTGATCCATTATCATATGACCAACTAACATTTGTAAAGAAAGTCCTTAGTGCTGACTTAAATGGTACTGCACCTCTTCATCTCAGTTAACCATGCAGCATCGGTGTGGGCAAGAGTACTCCAAAATGGCTACATAATTTATTATGCAGTAACAGGCACACACTACCTTTGCAATGCTATTTTTTAAGATGAAATACACTGACACTTTTCTGCACACAGTATTCGATTTGCCACCATTCGACAACAAAACTACTGTGAACAGTCTCTGTGAATGAGAATGACTGTACCCACGTATTCTTTTTTTCATAAGTTCTCGGTGACTGTGACCGAGATACTTTTGTAAAGAAATTTTGACAGTCCTCCAAATAGAAACTGGCTTCAGTGTACGCAACAGACTTCTCGGAACAATTAATTGAAATATAATAAAACAGCCGAAACAACATTTTTTCACAACTCTGTATTTTTCTTTTTTAATGTCCAGCAATTTAGGAGACAGAGTAGGACTTTCTGCTCTCTGATGTTTTCATGTACTTCATAGAGCTATAAAACCTGAAAAAAAAAAAAGATAAGATACAGAATGGAAGTATAAACAGTTTTGCCTTTCACTTTTGAGCTTAACAAGAAAGTTACATTTTACCATATATGTGCTTTTGTATTCTCCTGTTGATGAAAAGGGCACAGGAATAATAATGGAGCACATAGATGAAGCTGAGAACTGTTCTTCGAGAGTGTGCCAATTGTGACAACAGAAATATACGATGAAAGTTGTACAGAAACAGCAAATGTCTGCTGACAAAAGTTTTAGAAATCTGGATGTTACTGCCTCATGTAGTTTCCGTCCAAAAGTAGGACTACTCGACATTCTTCAGTCACAGCACGGTGCAGAGGTGGAAGTTGTGGCTAGAAAAGATTTAGCATGTTCACAAGGTCATTAGTGCACACCAACATACATGACAACATAGACAACATGATGGCTGCAAACTTACAATTATTCAACAGCACAAGAAACGGAAAGCATGAGTAAAAAAAGATAGCGTCCATGCAGCACGTGTAGAACCACATAATCTCAGGGAAGGTAGAATCGGGAGAGCAATAAATGACTTGAGTCCGAAATTGGGTAACTTAGCATAGTTAAGATCAAGGATATGGGCTGCTCCAATACACACTCTGTTTCTATTGTACCCTTTCAATTGTCTCGCATGTATTTTTCTGCTGCATCGAGCGAAAGAGCATCAAGGTACCTAGATTCACTCTACATTCAGAATTGCAATAAATATTATGGGGCTCCACCACATTTCTTGAGGTAATGTGCTGAAATGGAGTAATGGGTTGCCTCAGAGCGATGACGGAAATCTTGTGGTGTCCAAAAGCGTTAGAAGTGCTTTGACAATTTGTGTGGGGCCAGTGAATAGTACTGCAAGGCATATTTCCTTGAGCTTGACGTGCAGAAGCTGCATACGTGCATCAGTGCATAATTGATGTTAAGATACAGAAACTATAAAGCTGCGACCTTAGGGTGTTTGTATGTCAAATGAAGTCCATTGGTAGCAGCCCAAAATTCACATATGAGGTCTTTACCAACAATATGCATGTTAGAAGTGTCCTTGTTTAAGAAAAAGGGTTCTGCTGCAATTGTCCCCCTCTGTGCCCTGGACTACGCCATTCTCTTCATGATCTGTGGTTAGGGTACTGTTATGCACCTGTGCGAAGACTTGCAACTGAAAGACAAGGACAAAGAAAGAGAAAAAATACTGGAATTACAATCTGAAAGCATGATATAAAGAAGAGTGCAGCTACAGCCACATAGCGCGGACAATGACAGTGATATTTTAACATGCTGTGGTACGTAAGTGGTTGCAAAGTTTTCCATTAGTCTTGCCATGGTCACTTGGCAGTTGGTTAAAAGTAGAAAAGCTTTTCATGCATGACACCAATCTCCTCTTTCATTCTCCCAAGGAACCTACCTCCCCTCACTGTACAAAGAGTTGCGTGGCATGATGATGCCACAGACAGACACTTACAAAACATATGAGCAAATCTGTCTGTGCAGTCCTGTACTTCTCATAGAGTACAACGAAGTCAAGTCAATAAGTCACATTGCAGTATAGTTAACTTCAATGAACAAAAACCTCAGATAAGGAGTCGCAACACTTTATATGAGTAAAAAGTTCTGCTGGCCACCTTATCACTGGCGTCACGTAACAGTATATACATATTCATGGATAAGGAAGCATTAGGTGCACCTTCATGCACTTTGTGAGTATGGAGATAGGAGGTAGGTTGTAGAACGCACTTTCATGGAGAAAGGATTAAGATTTCAAAGAAAAGCAAGTAAAACAATATCAAACAAGTCTGGCATTCTATAACAGGCAAATAAACAGAAAGCAAGAAAAAGCGTATGCACTGCAAATTGCCGTGCATACAAATTGCATACAAACTGCAGTGCAAATTGCAGAGGACAATGTGCTGGCAGCATCAGTAGTGTCATCCGATACGGTGACTTCCATGCACAAGTCCATGAAATCATTGCAGTCGACCTGAAACAGTTTTAAAACTATTTCGAAACAGAAATTTTCAAAAGATGACCAAATGATGAGATCTCTACATACTACGAAGCAGCCCGGCGCCACTTCAACACCGGAATGTCCCTAAAATTAAATTTGTTCATGTTCACAATGCCCAGTAGGTAGGATAACACAAGTTAAATGGTATACGTCATCGCTATATTATAATTTATACATGTGTGACACCTGTACATACCTGAGACGTTGTGTTGAGCCCGTCACCAATGCGAAGCAGAATAACAGGTGACGGAACGGCAGTTTGCTTCAGACGTTTTCGCACTTCGCCAACTGCGGCATCTTCGTAGTCATCGGCAGAAAAATGGGATGAGCACACACGACACGACTGCTGTATCTCATAGCCGAGTGCTTCGAACCACTTTCGTTTTCACGCATTATCCTGTGGAATCTTGTGGTAGAAAACGCCCGTCGTCGAAGATGACCGATTTCCGCATCCCCGAACGCTACAACGTACACTAGGCATTCGTAAATACGTGACACAACACTGACAGACAAGTGATTTGATTACTTTCACAGACTTTCACTTTATGCTTCGCGCTGCCGGTATGACCACCCACGGCGTAGACAATAAGCGCGATAACACAGACGGCCTTGCAAACGGCACGGCGCGTCGTAGCTGAATGTTTTATTAGTATAGAAACTATGTTCTTCAAATGCCTGGAAGTGAACGTCATTTTTAAAATGACGTTTAGTTATAACGATAATGTGTGTCAACTTTGTTCTCTAGAAACTAATTGTCACGTGGTACAAGTTGACCAATCCCGGACGCCCTGGACCTGAAACCCAAGTTACTCTTTTTTGCCGTTTGTTGGCAGCACCGTCCATGTTCCGGCAACCATCAAAATATTTATACGCAAAAAATATTCCGATTTGTGAGGTAATGCTTTCTCTGTGTTATCAAACAATGATAATGTGCAGGGTGGTGGGCCAAAATATGGGGGTTATTTTTCACTTTTCGGTCCCTTTAAGTGCACGGGCCAAGGACATGCCAAACGTCAACGGTCGCGTGCGTTATTATCCCCCTTTAGTTAGTGGCGCTGTTAATCCCCGAATGAGTATCCCTTTCATAACACCAGAAAGCTTTCGCTGAACCTGAAGGTATAGGGGATGTTATACAACATTCAACGACACAGGTGCCAGAAGTTAAAAACAATTTAGCTTAGCAACAGCTTAGATAACGTGCGTATCTGGCCACTTATGCCCCAGGTGGGTTGTGCCGATGGGACAAAACATCTTTTCGAACCACCTGAGCATGGCTCTGGGGAAACTGACCTTACAACACCCTTCTTTCATTGTTCTTAGGCAGTTGAGTCTTTGTGTGCTGTCCTCTCTTCTGTGTTTCAGCCTCAGAACATCAATTTCCATTGTGTTAAGTATCACTGCCGCCCATGCAGTGGTCATGTCTACCACTGCGCTTGTGCCTGACAGATTGGTGACGAGACACCTTGCCTAATTAACGAGCTAAAATACACGGTGGCTCCGCCGTTTATGTTATGACTAGGCATCAATGGACAAGACCGCTTAGCCGGTGCTATGTTAGCTTATACATGGTGTCTAGGCTAACGTGCACCGGGTCTTAAAAAAAAAAAAGCGGTGCGTAATAGGCGAATGAAAACTTTTTAATTGTTCGTCTTAGGGCCGAGATGTGAATTAGAAAGTTGTAAAGCGTTGCGAGAAATACCCATAGCAACTGCTTCCTACAGCGTACACCTTGCGTGGAGTTTTTTTCTTGACACCGCGAAACCCGAAAGCATTAGTATTGGAAGTAAGTTTTACATGTGAAAATTGTCGCTAGGGTAAACGCACGCTGCACTTTGCCTTCCTTTTTTTCTAGCTCAGTTAGTCGCATTAGTTCAATTAACGCGTGACATAAGCACAATCTGCCGTAGTGCATGGAAAAGGCTTTGTGAGTGTAAACCAACGGTCTAATGTTCTTATGTGGTGCAGACTATTCTCAAGAGTTAAACCACACCCTTTAGATATTGCAATCTTCCTTTCCGAGAGTCCCAGTCAAGTTCGAACGCCACGAAACGACGCTATCCGATCATAAAAGTACCTGTTGAGGACGATAAGTTAGGAATCCCAAAATCTCAAACCAAAACAGAAACAGTGCTGGGGGACATTATGTAAATAAGGTAAATATATTGTTTCCACTTTATCAGTGTACATGGGAACGGAAACTAAAGTGCCTTTTTAACTTTTGTAATGAGCCCGGCTCTCCCAACAGCGAGTGTGCCCACTAATCTGGAAATAATTGAAGTGAGCCCAGCACTCAGGATATTCGCGAAGGTCGAGAACTGTTTCTAAAAAAGAAAAATTTTTCACGGGTTCAGGAGTTTTGACAAATGAAGAAACATCGGGCGAGCTGCAACCCGCTGCATGTCAAGCTATTGAGGCGGTTTGCCAGAATGCCAACGACAATACGTGCGTTATGTGGTAAAAATTACACACGTTTTGCCCTTACGAGGAAGCGGCTGCTCGAAAAATGGACACACTATAAGTAATATGAGGCAATCCTACGCGAACGCTTGCAGCAAACATGAATGCAAACGGGCGCAGCGCCGTGTGCTAACGCCCAACGTCTCCAAAAGCATTTGCGCAGTTTTTCCGCCAGGGGGACGAGCAACAGCGCCCCTATAGGAGCTGCACACCGCCTATTGCACTGCTGAGAGGAGACTGTCGTTCCATTCTTCGACGTCTAGTCGCACCCCTGGCTTCCTGCCAACGGACAAATGACATTCTCCCCCCATCTATGCTTGGAAGAGTTGGTCCAAGGCTCGCTTTCCAGAGGCCGCGAAACACCTCTCGTCAAGACGCTGTATTAATTCATCGGATGCGACTCAATGTGGCTTTTACAATTCAGTGGCGTTACCGCTTCAGATAAGTTGACTCTCCCAGATGCCATCACTGCGGTGATCTGGTGATCTGAACTTTCCCGAACCACACTTTACGAATCTCTCAGTCAGCTGGACTCTCGCCCCCTCTCTTTGTCAAAATTGCTTGGTCCATGGTCGCATCCAGCCCACCATCCCTTCTTCCCTCAAAGCTCTTCTGACCTCTTTGGGCACCGTAGGACTTCTGTCCTCACTGTGAGACGACTCATCATTTCATCTCTCCACTACCAGCAATGGGGTAGCGTAGGGTATCGCCCCTGGCGATGAAACTCCTCAATTATCTTCATCAAGTAAAGTTGTTTCTGTTATCGTGAGAGCAACGAGGTAGCAGTGGGTGATGCAAACAGAGGGCTTCACGCGCGGACAAATACATGTTGTGACGATGAACTCTTGGTATAACATAAACCCCTCTTGGTCATGTAACGTCAGTGCACAAGGGCACAAACGTTACAATATGAGCCCAGCTCTACTAAAGAGTATGAAGGCGAAAGAAAAATGATTTCCTGGAACAGCACTGCAAGCGGTACTGCCCCGTCGACCTTTTAATCGGCCGTACCATTCAAAGACACGGCCCACCCAGGGGCGGACCGCGTTATCAAGGGGCCCGTCTCTAAATATGAAGGCCCGGCTCCCTTTCGCCTCCCTCCACCGCGAAAGATTAATCCGCGGATTTGAAGGGAGTGTATTGGCATCAAATGGAAGGCCTGCCACAGAATGGAGACCAGTGTCCCTTAGGAATGTCATAGACAAAACCAGCGCGTGACGGTGGTGCATGATATTAGAACACGAACATAGAAGCGATACGAAATGAATGGTGTCTCAAACATTTTATTAACCCGGTCTCGTAGCGCCTATCTTGCATTGCAATACAGATCACACTCCATGATTGCGTGCTCGATGTCTGCCACCACAACACAGTTTGAAGATACCATCGTGCCGGAGTTCATAAAAATTCATACAAATCGGTGATTTCGTTCACAGCGAACATGACACGGGACATCGCTGTCGCACTTTTCTCTCCATTACTCTGAAACCGTGCTGCCGCGAGGTACTTTCTGTAAAATATTACGCGACAGAAAGAACTAATTTATCGCAGCCGTAACCCAGTGTTCTATTCGAGCTCCATCGGGCGCGGTGCATTCGAGGAGTCGGAATGTGCGTTACTGTCACCCAGAGAGAAAGCAATGAATTTCAGAGTTGCACCTGGCAAATTAAGAAAAAGAATGGTCGCCAGATCCTGAGTACACTGAGGGAAATACCAAAGTGTAGCTATACGTCAAGCCTCTTGGCTGGGCTTTGCGTCAGACCCGTTTTATACGGCGCTTCGTTCTGAGCTCTCGCTTCTAGCTCTTTCCCCTGGGCGTTGAAGCAAAGAGGAGCAGATGTTTTAGAAGTATTCTAGTGAAATATGACTACATTAAGTGGCCAAACAAGGGCACAACACATTATTATGTTTATGGCCTTTGGTCGATAGTTATCGCGAAAGGGAGGAGGGAGGGGTCTGTTTATGGGAGTAGCCGAATTTGTCATGGGACAAATTCAATCTCTTCCTATTATTTTTTTTCGGCAGCATCAACATCATCAACATGTTTATTAACTCTGGGGCGACGTAAGCTATACAGTGACACTGAAGTAGTTGTCTGTGCTCTATCCATTTATTTCAAAGGACATGATCGGAGAAGGAATGTTACCTACATTTCAGCATAAGCCTCGGGAAAAATCTTTGGACGAAGCAATTATCGCGGCGAGCCTCATGGATCTTCACTTCCACAGGATACACCGCGCTTCGTTTCTACTCACGTTTCAGCGCTACTCATGTTTCGGCATCAGTAAATGGCTCGTATGAGTTTCATGTGAGGGGCTTACGGTATTTCCTGGTTGTAAACAACATTTAAAAAATCCCAAACCAAATTTAGCTCCAAATTGTGGCCGACCGTTAGTGAACGCCTTCAGCTCGTATTCTATATTCAGGGTTTTCATCCGTTACAAAATTTTCATTAAAAAGTTCTATGGAAGCCACACAGATGCCGTTTTTGCAGGTGGGTTATGCGGCCACGCGGACGCCTTGCGGGAAAGCGCAAGTAACCACTCCGGCTATTTACCTAATTCTAAATGGACGGCTATTTACCTAAAATTCATCAATTAACTTTTTTAATTAGATCGTTTTGGAAAAATGCGAGACAGCACAATTGGAGGCTATCCACATTCAAGTCCGGATACCAGTACGTACCTTGAGATTTAAATCGCCCAATTTTGATATGCAGATAAACCGAAACCAGAACTACGCACTTCTTGAGCAATAAACGACTGGCTGGCTAGAAAACGGTCTAGGTGGTGGTGATGGTGAAAGGGAAAACTGTCTATCTGGGCATCAGATCAGCGCCTACTCCAATCAGCTCCATCGCTACAAAACACGTGACCCTCCGATGCGAACGCCCGTCGCTCCTTTTGCCCTCGAGAAGAGCGTGGTTTTGGTTTCGGCTCAGTTGCATAGTGAAATTTAGCCACTTATATCTCAAGGTACGTGCTCGCTTCAGGATATTTAAAAAAACGAGGGTGGATTTAAATAACGACTGGCTCCAATTCTGCTCTCTCGCACCTCCCCGTAAATATGTTATTAAATAGTTAATTAATGAATTTCACTTAATTAGTCCTCTAGCAGTTACATACGCTTTCCGACAGGATGTGCACGCGGCCGTCGTGCTGCAAAAACGGCCTCTGTGTCGCTTTCATGCCTTTATATATATATATATATATAAAAGAAGCTCTAACGGATGAGAATGAAAAACCTGTCTATAACTGTAACACAAGCTTTCTTGCGAACCAACGATACATCAGTCACTTTCTGTAGAACAGTAGCAGGTCCGCTAGAACGTAAGTCCCTCTTTTCAAACGGAAAGCGTCCTTCCTCTTGAATACAAACTGAACCACATGTGCCATTACTGAGCACGAAATGTATGTATGAATTGCGACCCCCTATTCAATGCTGAAACCTTCACTTGTTAGAGCGCCTCTTACAAGCATTGAAAGATAATGATCTGCGAATCCCTCAATTTGTGGCAAATTTCCGAAAACATATCGCCAACGATATCTGCAGGGAGTGGTTATTGAGGAACGGATCACGACGCGTATCGCTGCCGGTTTCCAAGCGTATCGCAGATCCGATTCTGTTGCAAGACTGCTGTTCAGTTTCTCGAAGAAAACGCGCTCTCATATTTACCATAAGGAGACATAACTGGAATCAGCCTGATTGAATGTCTGCTTTACTAGGTATTGAAATTCACCATTCGTGAAAGGGGTACACTGTTCATGATAAACCATTACGAATGCTCTTCTTCCAGAACTACATCACATCATTTTCACCATCACGTCACCATCACCATCCATCAGAACTACATTTTGAGGAGCAACATCTTGTCAATCTGTGCGACTTACAATACTTCGTAGGAAAAAATTAGGATAACGTTTCTCGGCTATATACAGTGGGATCTTCGACGTACGAGAACAATATCAGACAAACAGACAATATTTAAAAGAGAAACAAAAGAAGCGGAGGAGTCTCAGTACAAACACACGCAATGGCCTGTGGTCACTTACGGACTTCGTCGAAACTCACATCCCCGTTTTTTTTTATCACATCACATCACACCTATGGATTACAATGGCTAGTCGCCTAAAACTGTTTCTATAGATTGTATTCAACACAAAAGGAGAAAAGGGGGCTGTGCACGACACGGTGAGTCATGCTACTGAAGGACTACCAAGGACATTTTCAACGGTGAAAGGTTTACCATGTAGATGTGGGGAGTGTCCTTTTAGCGTGTCTTGCGTTTAACCCTGCCTCATCTGTGAAGCTGTCCATACACGAGTGACCATGCAAAACGACTTTATTTGAATGATGACGAGTGGGAAGTTTCATCGCCATCGCAATCAAATTTACAAGGACAAGTCATTCGCGTCAGCAGAAGGCATATCGTACACAAGAGTCTCTAGAAACAACATTACGGCGGATAATTAGCCATTCAGCTGAGACCTGCTGCCCTATCACTTCTGAACAATGGTTCGTTCCCTATTGAAAAATCCTACAGGAATTCTCGCATGAAACATCTCCCAGAATCGTCAGAGAAATTCTATGGGATTATCGAACAGATTCTCACATGTTTTCTCATAGAATGTATCACAGGATATCTACGAGATCTCAAAAAGCTTCTCTTAAGGGTTCTCATACACATTCTTATATAGCTTGTTTCTCACAGGACTTCTCATAAGTGTCTCGGATGCCATGATAAAACTTAGCCGGAAGTATTGCTTCCATGCCGTCTTCGATGTAGTGTACGTGGACGTACATCGCGTATTCGCACCAGACAGCTGCACCGTTCACTACATGTGTTTGAATGGACACGTCAAACGGTCTACTAGATCATGTTTCGTCAAGGCACGGCGCCAATCCGTCGCATGACTCAGAAGGGGCTGCTGTGCATAAATTCTATGAGACAGATTTTCTCTTGCAGATCGTGAGAGCAACTGTTAAAGTTGTGAGATCTTACAGGTTTGATCAGACTCTTACAGGAGGTTATAAGAACTGCCTGTTTTGCCACAAAAACTCTCCTCAAAACGCACTCATCAGGTGCACCTTTCAACGTTCATTTAAAGGATTTTCTATGAGAAAATAATCTATTTGCAGTAGTGTCTGCGTAGGCATACACGTCCGCTGTGAGAAATCCCGAAAGAAAGCACTAATCCTGCGAGAAATTTTTGTAGGATTTTTCAATAGGGAATCACGTTGCCAAATATAATATGGGGACACACTTTGGTAGAATCGCGATATGAGAACCTCTCTCTCTTTCTGGCATTCCACACGACGACACTGACGCGTTCTTGTCTCGCTCGTTAGCCTCAGGGATAAAGTAAACACCACGCCAAGATTCCACGATGATTCTGCTAATATTGAACGACCCGGAGAGCGCAAAATCTAACAGGCAACAAATGCTTCGCGCGATGTTCCCCTTCCGCTCATGGCAGAGGGAGCAGGCTTATGGAGAGGACTGTTCGGTAAAAGGATCTGTGTCTACGGCTTGCTACCCCGAAAGTCAAGCAGAAACGGAAATTAGAGAACGAAAGTGCTTTCCGCTGGCAAAATGGGTGCAGCAATTCCTGCACTGGTCGTCGGAAGGGCTACCCCAGCGGCCACGTTATGCGGTATTCTTAGTGCCCTTAATGGTTTTGCCAGCTCCTTTATAGGCAAAGGTTGAGACGAAGGACAGCTGAGGGCAAACGTCTGTGCGCTGGTGAGGTGTGCATTGTCAACACTAGGGGGCGCATTCCACGGCAGATGATCCAGTTGGGTCACCTGAGCGGCTCTTATGCTTTTTTAAACGTGTATATAGGGATGGTTCACCTAACCTATTATAAATTCCTATTAAAACGTCTACTTGTGCGAAAAAGATAGGGTCAACGGTATTCATGTTCGGGGGACCTTTACCACATATAAGGCTACTTTAATTAGCTTTCTTTACCGGAAAGTTGAATTTTCTGAATTCGATTTGAAATTTCGAGTACAGGTAACGTTTTTCTTGAGCAAAGAAGTAACAGGCAAGCGAGCCAGTGTAATGAACTTGTAGGTCACATTTCCTTCAATCTGAGGGCAAGACGCGAAGACAAGAGACGTGAAGGGACGAACTCAGACCAGAAGCATATTCTAGGCTTGAGATGGGAAATTCTCCAAAGAAGGCACCAGATTGACCGACGGCTGACTAATACAACGCTGATTATGGATTTGAAACTACCTGAAATATCTCATTCGACAGAACAGATGCTCCCTACATGGTAGCGCACCAAAAAGGTGGGAACTAGTATTTGGCTTACGTGAGAATTACCTGTACATGCGTGAGGCACTCCTTACACATTAGGAATACGTTCAAGTCCATATTCTGGGCACGTTTCTATGCAGAACCACTGCATCAGGAAGAAACTCTAGGTGTCAATAATTCCAACGCAAGTGACCTTTCTGGCTCCTACTCTTCCGTCACAGTCGCGAACAGCACATAGAATTACGGGCCAATTATTTCAATACGATGTTTGTTATTGATTAGGCCATTGTGCTTAACAACTTGAACGTTACAAATGTAAGCTCACTGCGAAACACTTGGTACACTGAGGATAACGTTTCTTCGTCTGGTTATGCAGAGCAGTCAAAGGCCTTGCTGTGAGGAATCTCTGACAGCTGTACGTGGGAGCAAGACATTGCCTTAAAACTGAAGCTTTATGGGTTTCGAAAGGTGGTGGTGGTGGTGGCATGCTATTTCCGAGCGATCTCCCTGCCCATCTGACGGTATGTTTCTCGGGGGATCGTACGTCCTCGGGCGACTTCACAGGTTTCGAAAGGGGCATGGAACTCGAAAGGAAGCTTGTGCTGACAGATGCAAGCACTGCATTGAATTGAAATGGGCGACTGTACCGCCTCCGGCGATGAAACACCCAATCATCATCACCGCAATAAAGTTGTTGTTGCATTGATGATGGTTGATGGTGGCGAAAATAAATAAATAAAGGGGGCATTGAATTGCAGTGCCAAGAACAAGGCGATTTCACCATTTTGAACATACATCAGCAAAAAGGAAGAAGAACTTGGGTGCTCTCTCTGTTTGGTGGGAGGTCTGCGGGGATTGCGAGGTAGAATTGACTTTGGTAGCTCTCGTGATGTTAATTGTGTTAACGAGCTGCTGACTTTATTGACTGGTAAGTTGCAGCACTCATTGACAGTTTTAGAACAGCTGAAGAACCTCTCGTAGACGACGACGTTGAGGGCCGTTGCATGGCGATCGAGCGTGTTTGAAAGCGTTGGGGCGATATTGTTGGAAGTCTCGTAGACGTAGAACGTTGGTTGGCAGATTTAGTGTCTCTATGCTCTCGGTCACGCTATGCTCAGTAACGTCAAAACGTTCCACAGAATTTCTCAAGTCCCAGCCACGTGAACGATTTGAATTATGCGTAAAAAAAGTTGCAGTGAAACGAATATCGTTCACTCTTCTCAGAAAAGAACGTTTGAAGTATTCTAGAGCAAGTGACCCTCATTCCTCTTGAAGTTGTTATTTGGGCACAGTTGTGATTTGTTCATTATCACTAAAACGATATTTCTCCTGCGTTTGTTTCTTATTCCCAGCGTAAAGCGGCGCTCTCCAAAAAAAAGAAAAAGTAAAACACAAACAAATGGCCAAGACAAAATAATGAAAGCGATAAAGGGGGAAACCAGAAATGGCGCCGTGCCAATATCATGACACCAAGAGCTTCATGCTGGCGCAGTGGGTCAGCACAGAATGTGCCTTCAAAGTATCACTAATGTGCCATCAATAAACCAGAAAAAAATATATATCGCGTATTTCAAATAGAAATTTTCCAGCTTCTTTTCTTTTTTTAGTTCCATGTAGTGACACCTCTGTTCTATCAAATGAGATGTTATAGGTAGTTTTATCTGGGCCACCACATTCCGAAAATTCAAAAAAATTTCGTTCTCAAGCGTTTCTATTACAACAAAAAGAAACGAAAAATGGAACGTAAATCCAAAACGTTTTTTGAACTGGCCTGACATACTGTGCAACAAGTAACCGTGTTTACTTCAGCCCAGAGTTTTCGGAGAAAGTCGTGGGAAAATGATAAGTAGATCGGAAATCGCAAAGAGAGAGAGACACTGTGCGTAACGTATAATAGCACTGCGTTGTTCTGCGTCTTTTAATGGCATAAAAGCCACACTAGGTATAGTCTATCTATAAAGAACAGCACAGCAAAGTCCTAACATAAGCTCCTATGAACGCGAAAATCACACTTTCAAGCAAATCGTCCATATTGTCCATGTCCAAAAGATGTCCATATTGAACTGTACGGTAATCAACATGTTTTCATCGATAAAACTTATTTCACGGAAGCCTGGGCAAATGTTCGGCCAACCTTGTCTACTTAAAAATCGTTCCTCCTTTCTAACCGAGTTAGACAAACGCTAGCGTCACGTGCCACTTTATTTAGCGTGGAGTTATCTATGTATTAAAGTTTTGTTTCCAGGAACATCACGACCGGATAAGACCCATTACGGATACAAGAATAAAGACCGGGAGTTCCATGGTTTGGAAAGTGAATAAATGGCCTCCAAAAGACGGGTGTCTGCCTGTGTCTTGATAGGAAATCGATCGCGATTATGATAATTTCCGGAGCAGATTAAGCGATGGGTCCTAACAGAGGCAGGCGCCTATCTTATCTCCCCGGGGATTTGCAATGGAAATGTGCCACAGGAAATTGCATTAAGCGCAGCCGCACTCGGCCGTTTATGTCCCTTACATCTGAGCCGAATCTGCTTCCCTGAACTGACTCGTTGATTTGAATTATGTACCGCAGCTTATGTACGCGTACTATCTGACGAATGACGTGCCTCTAAGAAAAGAGAAATGTATCAAATGTGCTGCAAACAACATTAACGGTGGTCGTTGTAGCGCTATAAAGGATGCAACTTGTTGATTCACAGCGCGGGGACGTGCAGAACAGTTGCCTTGCTACCAAATTTGGTATAAAAGAACATACAAAATAAAAGAAAAAGAAAGAGAGAAGGAAACACGGGGCATTCATCATACAGAGTGTTTACGGAGGTCCATAGTTCCATTCACTCCAGTATGCTCGAGGTCCGTCAATTTCGAGTTCGAGTTCGTTTTCCCAAATCATCTCGTTTCAGAAATTGTTCTGCTTATGCGGCACACCTGTTGAATAATACAACGTACGCACAGTATATCAATGCATACATCATTGTGTTATTTCTCTGTGAATTCTATCATTCACAAAGTTATCTGATAGCAACTACTGTACATTGACAACGCATATGAAATTTCAAACAATAAATAAGTTGAAAGCCGGAAGACAGCTCTTGCGGCGTCCTAGAGGCGTTTATCCATAGGTAGGCGCATGAGCACAGATGGAGGGTTTCCCGATAAGAGTAAAAATGCGGTAAAGCAATAGAGTAAAAGTCCGCCATCACCATCACTATCACATCGCACCATCACAGAAAACATTGCTGGCATTCAAATATCGAAACTTTGGTTAATGATATGTGGAGCGCTTGAATATAGAAATAAATTTCAGCTACCCCACTTGTTTCAGTTAATTATGAAATAATAATAATAATAATAATAACAGTAATAAAATGCGCTTTCCTACACGATGTCAATACCCTATGCAGCCAGCTTGGTAAGCTGTCAGGCATCGCTGAAGCTTCGAGAAACAAACAAAGGAAAGAAAAACTATAGAAGCCATATTTACACTTAGTAAACCCCACGCGGAAGGCACTACCACCGCCGTTACCATGTGGCCTCCAGAACGTTCTAGCTCGCCCTCATAATTTTGGGAGCCGCACAAGCAACACCACGCCTTTGTTTCCCCTACATCCAACATCAAACCATGCCTGAGGACACCGTCGAGTCAACATCACCACTTCGGCATATCCTAATCCCATTCTGATCGGCGATTTCACATCAGCTGCGAGACAATCACTGACATCCGCTCGACCGCCGTGACGTCAATATGCTCCGCCCACTAAGCACGAAGCAGACGACAGGGCCACGTACATGAGTGAGTTGTAGGGGGATCCCCGCAAGCGTACATTACGTCCTCCAACGTATAGCGTAGCTCGCAAAGGTATGTTCTGTAAATTTTTGTTTCCTTTCAAACCCAGTACTTCTTGGGATGCCTCGTATAATAGTGATAGGATGAAATGTCGAGCGACCACGAAGGGATACAAGTACATAATAAGTCACGTGCAGAGAACACAATAACAGGAGCAGAAGAAAAACAAAAGGATAAAAAATGTCACAGACTGTTTAATGACATGAGTTAACAAGAACATCGCACTTCCACATGTGTTGCGAAATCATCACTAACAACTGGTACCGGAAACGGTACAGTTACTTAGAGTTACTCGAAGAGGACGGCGTATTGAACTGCTTTTTTGCCGATGTGCGTAACGTTTTCTATACTTCATCAATAGCTCAGCGCCTCCCAGACTCTTTACGTAATCAGGAAAGTCGTAGCATTGAAATAGATCGAATTAAGCCCATATAGTTTGATGTAAGCGTGATGATATTTAATTGATATTAAATATCTTCCTAAGAGGAAGTTCTCCTAAGAAGAAGTAAGGAATTTTCTTTTTCTGCGAAATCATGTAAATGTGACTCACAAGTGCACGCATGTAACAGCTACAACAAATGTGCGACGACAGATACGCGATGACAATTTCATGTAAAATGCCCCCAAAGACTCTATGCGCAGAGAAGATACGTCGCGATGACGTCGAACCCTGCTCGTAGGACAGGCTTTATCACGATAGATCACCTGATCATGGAAAGCGCCCTTTACAGGGGTCTCGACTATTGGACCGAACGTACTCCACTCTCCTTCCTCAGAAAAACACACTGAGCAGCGATAGTACCTTGAGATATGAATTCCCAAATTTCGCTGTGCAAATGAGCAGAAATCAGAACTACACATTTCTCAAGCGCAGAAGAGACACAACCTTGGCCTCATCTGGGCTGGTAAAAAGATAGTCCGCAGAGCGGTATAGATCTATCCAACAGATTCGTGCCTACTCCAATCAGCTCCATCGCTCCAAAGCACGTGACCCTCTCACGTGGAATGCCTGTTGCTCTTCCTGCGCCCGAGTACTGCGTAATTCTGGCTTCGGCTCATTTGCATAGCAAAACTCGGGGAATTTATATCTCAAGGTTCGTTCACTGCTCAGTGTGTTTGATAAGAACAATGGATTTGAATAGTGACTGGTTCCAATTCTGCTATCTCGCATTTCCCAGAAAACACCTAATTAATAAGGTAATTAATGAAATTTAGCTAATTAGTCGTCCAGTAGTTGCATACGCTGTCCTACAGGACGTCCGCCTGGCCGTATAACCCACCTGCGAAAACGAAATTCATGCAGCTCCAAGTGTTTTTTCTTAATTTAAAAAATAGGTGTGGAATAAAAAAACTACCCTGTAGACCCAACCTAATCCTCGATTTTCATTGCTCACGTGCAGCTAATTAAACGGCGATGTGCGAGCAACGGGAACCATAAATGGTGGGTTATTGACGTGGGCGGCTGTGTGAAATGTCTTGGCAAGTGCGCCTGCAAGATACGCGTACGCATCAGACGTTAAATTGTTTTTCGATTGCGTAATCGCCAGTCGAATCTCCAAAAAAGTTCCTTAACAATCGTTGTCTTGCGTTTTGTTCTTTTCATTTTCTGTCTTCTTCCTTTCCACGGCACTTCGTAATCTTTGCATGGGCTTTATTTTCTGCTGCGAGTCTGCCAACAAAGAAATTTCCGGAATTTTTCGATTTAGAAAGTTAATTCGCAGCTGAGGAAGCGAGATCGATTATCATTCCTGCAGAAGCGTTTGTTAGCGGTTCCCACTAGTGTGGCCAAGCCGAACGACCGTTCGGGTTGGCCGTTATAACAACTATATATTTTTTTTCACCTACTTCTTCATTTTTACTGACAAGTTCATTGTGTGTCAAAAATTTACGAACAGGAACACAGCGAGTGTTAATCGGGTACTGTTGCACAACACGCTCTTTTTTTTATGTACATAGAGAAAGAAAGAAAAAAGCACGCGCAGCATATCGTTATGATTAGGCTCGCATTGTTCTACATTAGGATAAGCGCGATACATTCCAAGTTTAGAGTCTGTGATGGCGGACGTACATCAAGGCTGACCACGATTATTTCTTTTTTGATTGGGAACGTTTGCGACGAAAAGATTAATGTCGATACTATCATTTTTTTTTCGCTTGTTTACAGAGGCAGCTATAATCAAATGAGTTTAGGGAGTTCTGCTGATCACTGTATACGGAACGCTAAGAGGGGCAAGCCCGCTCGCAAGATAGAATAAATAAACAACGAAGGGATGAAATTCTTAAACAACGGGAATCAGCCGAGACAGGTTGCATTTCTAGACAAACATGTGAACAACGTCACAAGATGTCGCCCTGCCTCGTGTCTGAATGAGTGAGTGAGTGAGGAAGATGGTAAGAAGGATGCGAAGAGCCTGGCTAGTTGTCCGTCCCCCTTGTACTTGAGGCACTCCAAAAATAACTCAGGGAAGAGGCCATTTATGGTGGTGTAACGGTAGCATCACTGACTGGATATCAGGGGGTCGAGGTTCGATTCCTGGCGTCAGCACCCAGAGTGATTTTATTTCATGAATATCGTGTTTAGCGCATGTCATCTTTCTTGTGATAACCACAAGGGATTTTTCTTTAAATTCCGTGTCAGCGCCGCGAAGCGACTGCGGCTGTGAGCGGCGTACAGACGAGGTCGGATGGAGAGAAGACATCAGGACATTTGTCTGGAAAGTCTGCCGGAAAGCCCAGGGAAAACCACAGACCGAACAGCCGGTGCGGCATTCGAACCCGTATCATCTCCCAGCGCTGGCATGGAAGAACTAGAATGGATATGCTGCTAATTAGTATGACGCGGCTTTAATGTCCATATGCCAAGATCTTGAAGCTGCACTGCAACCGTCTTGCCAAGATGGCTCGCACCATTTTTCGGTGTCTGGCTGCGGGGATTTTCGCGAAATCGGGAAATATTATACGCAGCATCAAGTTACGTGTTAGCTGAACTCAACAATGGATATCAGTTGACCCGTTATGTGGATCAAACGCGCAATTCACCGGTTGTCGTTTGCACATCGAAAGGGTAAACGTACGCTGAGAATTGATCCTTAACGAGGCGCTAAGCCCTTCCACACCCAACTTTATCTCTTATTAACAAGGCCCACTTCATCATACCAAAGGCACACTATGAAAGGATATTCTTCGTACTATTATTTGACAGCGCTTTTGCTGTGGGACGCAAGAAACATTCAGGACCAAAGGACCCAAACTCCATCTACAACAGCCATAAGTGCAGACAATCGAGAACTTTCCACGCAACACTGCAGCGGAAACGAGGCTGCAGTACGTCACATCGATCCGCGGTATAGAAAGCAATATACGTGATATCTCTACCAGAAAGAGCACGCAAACTAAAGCTTAGATAGGTTATATATATATATATATATATATATATATATATATAAAGGGCAGACGGCCCACCATCCCAATGGACGACGAACACCGGACGCCAACGTTTAAGCGCACGGCACCGCTGGTCGTTGCTGTGACGGAGCACGGCTCGTAGCACGAAGGTCCGGGCCATCGCCCAGAAATACAGCTAGCAGGATTGAAACACCAGGAAAAAAAGAACATTTATTGATTTATTAGAAAGCAAGGGTCTTTACGTTTCTGAACCATAGCAACCCTCCCACCCGTGTGTCGCTCCCGAAAAATGAAAATGGGTCAATGCTTGCACAATAGAAAGCAAGCATATTCTCTGTTTATGTTAGGAAATGCATTATGTACGTGTGATCGACGTATTGAAGAATTGAACGTGCTTTAAAGAGGAATATGTACAACGGTGTCTAGGGACACGTGCTCGGTGCGCTTTGATTGCTGTGGCCATCAAAACGTGTACGCGAATCACAGAACTACATATGTGCGTCTATGTGCATATATATACAGAAAAGTAGAAAATCGAGCGAAGCTTTGAGGAAATGCTAAAGCGAGACTCCGGAACAATCCAAAACTATTATAGTGACTTTGTAAATAAGTTCGATACATTCTTCGAAATGAGAAATAAAGTTCGTTTAGCAGTCAGGGACTAGTTAGTTGTCAAAAGAGCTGAAAAAAAAACGAAACCGAAACTTCAGAAGGTTCCCTCTGTTAAGATTGGTTTAGAGTCCGCCGTAGTCTTCACCCATCGCCGCCCTGTGCTGCACGCCGACAGCTAGCGTTCAGTACGCCACGCTTCCTAATCCTACCGTGATCCTACCGTGATCATAGTCCTACGCGCTTCGGCCCAGTGCAACGAAAACGCCACCGCAGATTTTCACATTACATAGTGGTGGGAAAGCAGTCATATCTGTACCCGTGTGCTGGAATCCGACCAAAGACAATCCCTATTCCCATCGCGTTGGCACCATTATGTTTGTACTACCGTAATACGGTTGGTACTCCCAAACATGGACACTAAATTGAAGAAGAAAGTCGCACTTCTTCCCAGTTGTTTTCTGTCTTTTGTTTGTCTCCATAGCGCCCCCCCCCCCCCCCCCCCCCCCCCGATGGCGGCTGACGTCGCCGCCCCGTGCTTCGCTGAGTGTGGTCGAATGATGATCCCACCGCCGGCGGCGGTACGCCGCGCGTCGTTACGCCCCGCTCCGCCGGACTCTAAACCTGCCTTCACCTCCTCTACCATGCGTGGCGTCACTAGTAGTCTCGTGTGGGCCACCGGCTGTTTTTCGGGCACGCGCTTTGTAACTTCGTCGTGCTATATGGATGACAAGTCATCTGCTTCCTCAGTTTCGTTCTAAAATATTCGCCAGGGGTAAAAGCAAAACCTACAGAAAGCCGTACGCGAGGAATTCCGGTCAGGTGAAGCCCAGTGTCGCTGAACTGCTTTTTCGTGGAGTAGCGCCTAATTGCTCGAAGGAAAATATTCCTTTTGTAATGATCTGTGCCACTTGAGGATGAGAAGTCGTATTCACAGAAATATGATACGGTACGGCTTCATGTCGCACTGTCACCTCAACACGTTTTTGAGGGAGCAGCCCCCTTTGAGGGAGCAGCCCCATGACGATAGCCGCTGATATTTCGAACAGAGGCTTTTCTTCTTCTATGTGATGGCATGTGCTCCATCCATATGGTTCCCCGCTCACTCGTACAATAACCCCCCTTTTTTCTCTTAATGAACATAGCAGTAGGGTTCCAGTACTGCAGCTGATGAACACCTCGTCATCATCATATCTGTTGTTGTGGTTTGTGGGGCCTTTGAACAACTTTGACGTCACCTTGAAGCAGCTAACAAAGCGGAAATTGAAACAAAGAGAGAGAGAGAGAAAGAACCGTGATTGAGCCAGGACCACGTATATAAGCTAATTGAATAGGACAGGCGAGCTAACATCTGTAAGGCAAGATCGAGCAAAGAGAAAACGTGGCCAAACATCTGTTAGGACCATGGAAGAATCACAGTTCTCCTATGGTTTAGCGTTTCTTACACATCTTATCTTGCAAATAAAACTAAATCACGTCATCTTGGGTCAGGCGCCCGGGATATGTATCAAAATTATCCGGAGTACTCAAATGAAGAAGCTGTCTAGATATAGCGTACGTATAATTCCAGTGGCACAACAACCCTTTTTTGTTTAAGTTTTGCATTTGGCATGACGTCCTCACGTCCATTTAGAAAACCCTTATTGAAAGTGCACGTCACGTCAACGGAAAACGAAAGCAAATTGATAACCAATAACCTAGAGACTGAGAGCGCGACAGCCTGGCGCAAAATTTCGAAACCAAGAGCACAGACAGACATTGATATCAGAATAACCCACCGTTCGCGCACTGGCTTAAAGATACCGTACAGCAGCACCGATCAAATATCATTTAGTGTGGCTATTCGATAGCCCAAGCCACCAGGGCAAAAACTGCGCAAGTTTCATTCCAATCGACGGTTCAATTAATTAGAAAATTACAATTAAAGATTACGGGCAACACTGTACTAGGTATTCGAAATGAATACTCCTGACACATATGGCGGCAACCGCATTGCATGCATATAACACTGGGCCCGACATAACAATCCATCACAATCCACCATAAAATCCGCCCCTGCAATCCACACAACGATCCACATCTGAGGATAAACGGATAAGCGAACTGAAATGAAATGCTGAGCCGTTGAAAAAAATGTGTCAGACGTTCAAGAAGGCAGACAGCGTCGGGACTTGTTTGTTCACAGAGGTTCACAGAGAGAGTTTGTTCGTTCGAAAGAGGCCGCGAACAGGAGGAGCGCGCAGGCGCAGCAGACAAGTAGGGAGAGCCTCCATCGAACAGCGGTCAGCGCTGGGTTACTTCGCAAAAACATGGGTTAAAAGGTTAAACTGTTAACGGGGGTTTCAGAATGCATAGGTAAACAGGAAAACTAATAATATGGTTACTAAAATAACGAAGTTCCGATGTAATAGTGTGTAATACCAATTTTCAGTGTTGCCCGCTGTACAGTGGGTTGTTTGACACCAGGCGTCGCACCGCTCCTCTACGCCGCATCTTTCATGGCAAATCAAAAATATTTATAGCGCGTTGTCGGTCGTATGGGTCCGCATATGGTATTTAGAAGCAACAAAGTCTCTAGTCACATCACCGGCATATGATGCTTGTCTACTGCTTTACAGTACCTTTAACATTTACGAGGAACCGCTGGAATAAGGCGACGCCTAGACTCTGCGGCATGTTTGAAGCCAACACAATCGTATTGTGTGCATCTGGGTACTTTAGTGTTGCACTCAACTCACCCTACATTGTCTCAAATATGCGATGGAGTCCAGGCCATTCTATATAGGGCACGAAACATCCTGTTGTACTTCTCGAAGGATGGATAAACGACATAGGCTTCTTGGCGATGATGCACTGTCTCTCTCATAATAGCAGTCGGGTTGTGGACAACGTGGTTGTGGTTGATGTGGCGGCCGGTGGACAACGGCGAGGATGGACACGCGCCTGGAGCACCCGCTTCTCAGTTCCACCGGCGCGGCCATGGACATAGGCCACCGTCATCGCCTCTCCGTGGCGTACCATCATCGCCGGTCGGGACTCATGTGGGGGAACACCATCGTCCTCTACAAAACCATGTTTATAGGGCGACACTGCATGACGTACGTAATCTGTCCCCTTCCCATAGCAGAGCTAAAGTGTAGCGCCATCTGACGAGCCATTGGTCAACTACAAACCGAAACTTCCTAGGGGACGTGTGTGAAATCGGAAGTGGTTAAAACGCGCAAACAGAAAACATTGTCGTTGCAACACAATCACAAATTATTGTTCCTTTTTTTTCTCTCTGCGTTCCAGAAACGTAGGGCTTCTGAGTCAAGACAGCATAGTTGTGGACGCAGTTCACGCACAGGATTAGATGCATACCCCGCCGTACCGTGAAAACCACCACCCCAAACAGTTTGCCCCTCCCTCCCCCCGGAAAACATCCTGGCGGCGCCACTGTATGTGTCCCGTTCCGCGAGTTTTATTTTGCTGGATAAAGGCGTTTTTGCCGCATTCGTCATTTCAGATTACACGTCTCGGCACAGTATATTTCCACTTACTAAACAGCTTGGCTGTGTTTCACATTCGCGCACTCTTCAGAGAAGTATCTCCAGTAGTGAAGATGAGGAATCACCATCTTTTCAACACCAGCAATTTGCCAGCGACCAGCAATCTGCCTCCAGGTATATGTCTACAGCGAGAGGAGCAATGTGCCGACGACAAAAAGGACACAACTTTTCAACAGAAACAGTTCCTCGGAGACGCCTCTCTTCGTGATTAAATACGGTCGTGCCGGGGTAATACACTGTAAACTTTTTCACACCTTTAAAGGTGTGCGCTATGAACATTCAACCTGGTTGCGTAACATTGCATCTCCAGGATGATATTTTACAAAATTTGGAAAGCATTACTAAAGATCAAGTGTCAGTGCAAATCTTGCTTTCATTATGTCTTGGATATCGTAGGTACGAGCTAATGCATATATGCATCGCTATCGATAATCGAGCACGCGCAAGTGTCTACAATACTGTTGAACGATGTTGAGATGTTGCAAGACTGAATTTTTGGAGGACAGACAACACTCGAGTAAAGAAAATTTGTGCGAAACCGTGCTCCATTATGATGTTACCAAAATTACACCTAAAAAGGCGTGCGCCATGCACGTTGTTACACCTTTAAAGGTGTGAAAAGATTTAGAGTGTATGAACCCCGTGGACAATAGATGGACAACTCGATATTGACAATGGACAACTCAAATTATGGACGATTTCTGTGAGGACCAAACTTTTTCAATGCATTTTCGTCTCGTTAATATGGAAACTCGCTTTTCCGACAATCGACGGTCCACCAAGGTACAAACCATATCTAGTCCATGTATTTTTGTTTTATTATTATGTACGGTATCAGAGTGGAGGGCAAGCCTCCCCTCGCATTCTACAGGATAATTTTTGAAAGTAGGTCGTTCCGTTGCGTAGTCCCTCTCCTTCGCAACCGTCCACAACTATAAGAGGAAAGGGGGTTATTTGCGGACATGAAGGGCCTGGAAAATCCTGTATGACGTCATGACTATTCGGAACACGTCCACAGGACATTGATCCCGCTGCAAGGGGTTGTGCCTTTAGTTTCACATCAGATCACAAATGAGACAAATCTCTACTCCACACAGAAACGTCCTGAAAGGCCTGTAAACGTCTCCAAGGAGGAGATCGACATAGGAGGTGCTTCGGCTCGCTGTTATGGACCTCGATAATCGGACTATCGCTCTATGGACCTCGGCTATCTAGAACGAGGCCCCAATATGGCAATACCAAATATTTTTGTCCTCCAAGTTCGAAACTTTATACCAGTGAACAGATCGGAAGAAATAAAACAGTTTCTTCACCTAAACGACAATGACAACGACAAGCCAACCGAACGGGGAAGCCCAGGATTTGACAAGCAACATAAAAGACAACCTCTGCTGGACACCATCAATAAGCAACTCAATGCTATACCTCATAAAGAATGTTTATCTGCAGACAAACAAATATGCGCATTCAAAGGACACAGCAGCCTGAAACAGTATAATAACAACAATAATAAAAACATCACAAGTGGGCCCATAAGATCTTTGTAATGAGCGGTGTGAGTTGATTTTCGTACGAAATCGAGGTGTACACTGCACAAGAAAACACCGTCACCGATTCCAGCTCTTACTGCGGCTCACCAGGAAATGGTGACGTTCGATTGTGCGCTAGCGTCCCTATTGATCATAACTACAAGGTGTACTTTGGTGCTCTACTCAATACTTTTTGCGACAAGTATTTTTAATGTATTTCAAACACTTTTTTCGGTATTTGCTACTCAGTACTTTCAAAATACTTTCCTTCCTTGTCAAGCCACATCCAGCACACTTCCCGTTGTGTCGAGATTTTCACCTAACTGGAACTTAACCCCCTTTTTCGCTTTCTTTTTTGGGGGAATTTGCAAATCTCTCATTTATCCTCTTGTACAATAGGCTGGTCCCACGCTTGGCCTTGCTTGTCAATAGCCAACTTGGTCAGAAAACCGTTCCTATTCATATTGCCAGGTGAATCACGAGGGATTAGGTACAAGAGAATCCCGGCATTTATTTCCTTGGTCACCAAACAATACAGACGCGCCAGAGGTTGAAAGACCCGAACGGACATACAGGAGGGATTAAGATGTTTTGGGTCAGAACAAATCAACGTTTACTTGGGCTCACCAAAGTTCACCAAACATCACTTGACAGACACAAAGACGTTGCAAATGAAAGATATGCTTAAGCATGGCTGATGAAGTTTATCCCTTTCATTTGTAAGGCCACGTTCAGAATACGCGCTTCACTTACTGCTAACACTAAAGTACTATAAAGAGTATCGTAAATACTTCTTAGAGTATTTAGTACACTACTCAAATTACTTTCAGTTTCGAGTATTTTGTACTCTATTTTAAATACTTTTTACGTACAGTATTTAGTATCTTATTTTAAATAATTTTGCACAGTATTTTGTACAAGTATGGTCCAAACCAAAGCGTTCGTCACGCAAAGAAAAGAAGCTTGTTAACAGTGACTGCACAAGTCTGGTTCTCCAATATAAAAACACATGGGCGGGGTAGACCTGCCAGACTCCCTTCTGGGTCTCTACACATAAAGGATCGGTCCAAAAATTGGTATTTCAAATTATTTACACACATCTTGGATCTCTCAGTCGTGGCACAATGCTCCTGTACCGAAGAGCAAGGTGTTCAGAAGTCCCAGATACTTAGTCCTCTCCTTGAAAGCAAAGGTAGTGGAATGTCTGGCAATTTCCAATAATGCAGTAAAAAAAATCCAACTAGCCGACAAAGCCTCGAAGTGGAGCCTCGAAGTGGAGCTTCAGTTCGAGCTGAAGAAGGACCGCAGCCCGCGTGCACCTCTGCGTGTGTGGAGGCCCGTGGAGTACGATGAAGACGTGCCCCTGGTGCCGGCTCCACTGCGCCTGCCAGCCAGTTCTACCAGCACCGTCCTAGCGTGAGGTCACGAACATCTGCCCGCTGGAAAAATCCATCACCGCCGGTCAAAACTCCTATCACAAGAGGAGATGTTGTTCCTCTACATGAGTCCTGACCGGCGATGATGGGACGTCCCAGCGGGCAGATGTTCGTGGCCTCACGTTAGGACGGTGCCGGTAGAGCTGGCTGGCAGAACGCAGTGGCGCGTGGAAACAGAGGCAAGTCTTCGTTGTCGTCTATGGACATCTGCACGCTAGGACATTCCATCACCGCCTGTCAGGACTCATGTAGAGGACAACGTCTCCTCTACACCTGCTATGGATGTTTGACAGGATCGCTTTGGTCACTGTCCGGAAGTTACCGACGATCGACAGAAATGCAAGAGCCCAGAGGCCTCTCTCAGGTGCAACAAATGCGGTGCATAGCTTAACAAAAGTTTACGGAACACGGCACTAGCAGATTCCTTCATGGGAGCGCCCCCCTGCTAGATATCAGGAGCAGATCGAATAAGCAACGAGTGACCAGCTACTATATTCATCTCTCACTATGTGTGTGCGCTGCAGCTTGCTGGTAGGGTGTCGCTCCAATGCAGAAATGCGACACCCCGGTGTTCCGTGAACTTTTGTCCCAAGCTAAACACCTGTGTCACAATTGCTTCCTTGACTTTCGGCCCAAGAAACTGTAGTAGCGCCATCGGTAATGCCACTTCGAGACTCACGGGCTTAGCCCGCGCGAAATAAAGATCAGTTGGAACCAGGCTCGCAACCAGAACAGTCATCGACTCATTTCTTTAAGCCTACCCCAATAAAACCTTTCTGCTTTTCATTTGAGTTATGCATCTAGTAATTCCGTGCATTTGTACATTCTGTTGATGTCCAATGTAATTTATTTATCGTGCGTGGTAGCAATATAGAAAAAGAAAAGACGTGTCATATGATACCATCTTCATCGAGTATCAGGCCGGACTAAAATATGCCGGGCTGCAAGGGGTGCCGTATTTGTCATCAAGTGTGAACCCAATAAAAACCGAAAGGCAGACGCAAGTAATGGTACGCACGGTTTGAATCGTTGAAAAAACGAGATAAAGTAATACATTGCCGATTGTTTCGCCCAACGTTTTTTTCATGCAATAGAGGGTGCGAAACAGAGGCCTCCAGCGCGCATCTGGGTACCTGTGCTCGCCAGGAGCTCATTCTATTTGTTGCAGAACATGCCGCAGTAAAAGAAAAAGAAAAAAAGATAACATTAGCGGCCTACCTGTTCATGTAACGAGGGGGGGAATATGTTTATTATATATAAAAAAATAAGAGGGAAAGGTTAGCCACCGGTATGGCGGCTTGCTATTCCCAGGAAAAAAGGGGAAAAATAAAGGCAAACAAAAAGAAAAACAAAGAAAAAGGAAAACAAATGTAACATGTAACGAGGAGCAAAGTGATACGATAGCAATCGTTGAACTGCTTATGAAATGGCGGATAATTTTAAATTGCGCGTAATGGTTTGCAGATATGGGTCAAATAAAGGAGCTCTGCATGAAGAAATAGTCGCCCGACGTGGATGAAAATGAAGGAACCGCGATTCCGCAGCTGGTCTCCGAATGAGTTGGAAGGTTGTACAGGTGGTGGTGCTAATGAAAGAGATCGCCGTTGCCAATCTGACATAGGCAGGGGCGGATTTAAGAGAGGACGGGGGGGGGGCGACCGCCCCTCCCCCATTCGGCTGTGTTCCCTATGTCAAAACCCTATCTCCTGGATGATGCTGTGCCGCAAAGCACTAAATTTCCTTAAGACCGCCCCCCCCCCCCCCATGACAGACCCTTAAATCCTCCCCTGCACAGAGGTGGGCAACGTCACGACTAATGCTCCGGGGGAATGTGCGTCCTGGGCCGACTTCTAAAGAACCTTCCGCCTGCATATCTTTTTCGAGGGCAATAAACGAGCTTCCTGCGCGTGATCCGTGGGCGTCATGCGACACAGAAGTCGTGTATTTTGAGAGCCATTGATTTAAATGATCCGAAGCATCCTCAAGAAACCTGTGGGGATGGCGACAAGCGATCACAACGCATAGACAACGGAGTTTTCAATGTGCCAGAGGGGGCCGAACTTCGATACACAGAGGTCGGGCAGAGTGTCGGGGATTCCGTGTTGTGAGGTTGTGATGCAACTAGCCCTTTACGGGATTTTCATGCTCACTCGTATGAACACACGATTCTTAGGGTATCCCTCGAAACGTTCATCTTTATACCTTCATCGTATTAAACGTTCATCTTCACGTTATCTTCCGCTCGGGCACCAAGCTCCCTCGCAGTCGGCGCCTATGCACCAACATGGGAAGTCCGAGAACGACCGTTTGTTCATATCGGCAGGCCCACGCCACGACGAAGGTAGACGCCGCTCTACCGCTTTGGCAGTCAGTCATCTCCATCCACAGTTCCCGTTGTGCTATCTATCGTCCGGGATGAGTTTTCGGCGCATACCAAAGGAATTTGCTAGGGGGTAGCCTAATAATGCTACCGCATAGAAAAAAAAGGAAATATTGTGAAGGTCACCTCAGTGCTCCTTTAAAGGGGTACTTCGGAACAATCGGTGAAAAAATTGCTGAATATCGTAGTTGGTGCATAACATCCACAGTATATCTGCCATCAACTTTGTTTCTTTCTCGTGTGACAAATTATGCCTCAAGTAAGCGAGCAATCAAACCGAAACAGGAATGTGGAGAGGAGTCTCAAAAACTTTCCCTTCCGAAGGCCAACGCGTTACGTCACCCTGCATGGAGCAGACAAGTAGTATACCACGCCGCTCGTAGCCGCTGCGTTACATTCCCGGAACAAAACAATGAACGAGGATTGGGGATCAGATCAATTAGACGCAGATGGAAAGAAACAACGGTCATATGCTTCCCTGAGAGTCAGAAAACAGCGCAGGAATGGTATGACTAATGCACGGTGACGTTGGCCGAGCAGAGAAAGGAAAAAGTACTTCCATCGACGTTCAGTGGGAGCCAGGCTTTTTCCCCACTCATTTGCGCCCACTCATTCAATAACACGACAGGCAAATTTCGAAAGTCGTTCTTATGATTCCACATTCATTTTCAAGTGAGATATTTCACAACTGTGTTCAGTTCGTGTAAATGATTGTGGGAATACCGCAAGCTTGAAATCCATTTGGTTCCGAAGTCTCCCTGCTACCGCTGTCGTCGTATTCGCATGTCCGCAAATACGACGCAAATCCAGCGTATCGTGAGTTCGCGAGCGCTCTTCTGCCAGTCGCTATTGTACTACATGGGGACTTGAGGGATGGGGCCCTGTTGGCTTTTCCTACAAGTCTTTCATGATCTGAGTGACTATTTTGCCATCTTTCCACTGCTCCCCACACACTTTCGCGGCCGGATCAAGCGGGTGTCGCTATGAAGAGGACATGCGGGACCTGTGACACGTGTGCTTCCGCGCATTTTCATTTTCCTGTGTGTGTGTGACTTTTAAAGAGTAGCAATCCAAGTACTCGCTGACCTATCCTAACACTTAAAAAGAAGAACCTATGAAGAGTGGACGCTTCTGGAACTATGCGGGGTAATCTCCAACATTCATTACTCTCTTATAAGTTATGGGTACTTCTTGTCTTGCCTTTCCTATATACGTCTAAAGCACGCACTTGATTTTTGGCTACCCAGGCATCTGACTCTGCTTTTGTCTCACATTCGTGATCGTAAAACCGCGCAGAACTGTTGAAACGCCTAATTTCTCCTCGCTGCTGACAGCTGTGTACCTAGTAAAGTGGACATCGAGCGAAGAGCACTGCATCTGTTTTCTTACTGTGTTCGTTCTTGTCTTGCGGTGTAAGTGCCGCGAAAACTCGTGGTCAACAGCAATTGGGTAACCAGAAAGCAACTTCGCTGCCAACTTCGTTAGGCTTGGTGTTTACATGAGCTTTGAAGTACTGTGGGCGAGACAGATAACGAAGGGATGAGGGAAGGACGAGTAGCGCCGCCCTACTCACTGAACGTCCTGAAACATGGAAGAGACAGCGCACACTTCCAAGTATCCTCAGAAACATTTTTGTTAATGTTGCCCTAACGGAAGTGATCATCCTCCATGTACGTACGTGCAACTTAGCGATATATTTGATCGGACCGTAATCGTTCTGAATTGGATACTTGGTGAACACTTCGGTTAAGCACGCTACCAAGCGCACACAGATACAAGGACACAGAGAAGAGAGATGAACAATACCACAGCAGTATTGTTCGTCTCTCTTCTCTGTGTCCTTGTATTTTGTTTGCACTGCTAGCATGTTTAACGTATTTCATCAGAGGAATTATCTGTCAACAAAGTGTAACTGCGACAACTGCAGACTCCGACCGTGTGCACTTCTTTGGCAGCCAAATTTAACGTGAGGAAAATAAACTTCTCCAGAAGTCTTTAGCAATCTGAACACACTGGAGAGGGGCCGTCGACAATCTGATCCGTTGTAATACCATATTCTCTCCGTCCTCTCAGTTTCTAATGTTTCATTATCGTTCTGTTCTATCGACAACCAATCGAAAAGGGGCGCAAGTCGAGAGACACCAGGACGTGCCCCCAACATGGTAAATGTAATTGGGAGCGCGTCAACGCCCCGACCACTCATTCAATAACAGGACTTCAGGCAGAGCTCCACTCCGACGGCATCCACTTCAATACACTTGCAACTCTCGCTCTTGAATTTAATTTATTACGAAGTAGAGCAATCGCTCTCTAGACTTTCAATTAACTCGGAACAAAAAACTCATCGACAAAAGGTCCACGCAAGCCAGACTCGCTGCGGGATATCCCTCCATCGTAAATGCCCTCCCTTTTTCAAGCGGACACGCAGCCCTTGCTCGTGGTGTTGTTCCTTGTATCGCGTGGTGGGATGCCAGCAACAAAAGGGCACACCAGACGCGCGCGCCACCTTCCGCGTAATTAGGTCGCGTCTTTAATCGATTCGCGCGATCGATCGGTGCAGCTCCTCTAGCGGTCCCCTCGGCGGCCGGTGACACAACGAACCGTAATGCAACGCCAATTCCTCACTGGTCTCTTAATTATGCTAAAGCCATGGAGACACAACAACAACGATCGCAGTGCTAATTACTATGTGTCTCCTGAAGACTTCAGCGACTGACACACGATGGCATGCGGGCGGCTATTGAAAAGTCGTATGTCTTCGGTAATTACGAAATCAATGTGGTACACGTGGAGAGAATGGACAACCCTGATGAAAAGACTTATTAGGCATTGAAGAAGGCCGATGGGATGGCGATACTGCAGAAGCTGGTGAAGTCCAGTAAACAGTGGTGTTATAAGTAAACAAGGGTAAAGGTCTACGATTCAGTTATATACATAAATATCTGTATCGTAGGCCTTATATTCTTGGTATGCTGCATCTGTGCGACATTTAGAAATTTATGTGAAGAACTTTCGACGTGAAACGAAGTAATCTATATCCCAAGCCTTCCTGTGAGTTTACTGCGTTCGACAGGATTGCACCGGGTAGTTTTATCGACTACCCTACGCTGGCATTCTTGCTACGGCGAAGGTACCACGCTACTAGTCAGACATTTTCATCATGCCGAAGAACATTATAGGGCCACCATAAAGGGTACATGCAAGCATATAAGAGTAGCAAAGAACATTGACGAATAGAGGAAGAAAACTGGTGACACTAAAGAACGATGAGAATAATTTTGATCAACGCGTGATGCCACATTAACAATTTGCATACCCGCAGCAGGTCTTCGCGTGAACTGTCAGCGTACTCTTTGCAATATTCGCAGATTCTATGTTTGAGAATTACAACGTACTAAGGCGGCAAGTGCGTTCTCTGGCCGACTGTCAAATAAATCAGAATCCGGATGAGCCGAGTGGTGTGTCTGTCTTTATTTGTGCATGGCGCCTGAGTGTGAGCACATTTCTGCAGCTCTTAATTAGGGCCGTCGGGAGGTCTAGTCAGAGCCCGCCAGGGAGGAATGTGCATTGGCTTCCTATTGCAACGCATGAAAGTTGAAACCGGTTGCTGTGTTCGGCGAAATCGGGTAGACCTACACCCCCGCAGCCACCACCACTGACGTCGCGTTAAACTTAAATCAAAGAAGCTATGAGGCTTTTGAGCAAGGTGAAATGGCGACCTATAACTGGCCTAACTGAAAGGACTAGAACAGCGTATTGGTTGTAGGAATACATTTTTATAGAATGCAAATGACGCACGCACGGAATACGCGCAGTGTCCGCGTAGTCCGTTCGTCTCCCTTGTTGCGTCCTCTAAATATGTATTCCCTGTCACAGGAGCACTTAGATTATGATTGCACTAATGTAGACCGCTGAAGAAATGGACGAGGTCTCCCCAGTAAAGCACGGTGTTTGGTTCGCCCCGCAAAAGGTACTGCAGGAACGACAGGCGCCCAACGTGCCGTCAACGATGTATTGAGTGCTTAAAAATCCTATGCAAGTTTTTATAGCTTCCAGGTTCGGCTACCACGGGGAAACATCCCATGTCATCATCACTTCTCCACCATTTATTGTTGTTGTTGTTATTGTTCCAGAGTCGTTTTAGTAAATTATGAAAACTTAAAAGTGTTTTTTTTTTCGTACATCCAGGCATCGGTGATGCTTCGACATTAATTCCAGAAGGCATATTTACTATAGAAGTGTAACGGCAGAAGTGAAATACAAATAGAAATAGAAAGAAAAAAATGCAGAAGTGATCACTATACGTCTCAGTGTGTTTAGAAGCGCAGCAAATAAATATCGCTGCTACGAAAACCAAACAACAACAACTTCATTTTGAGATGATGAATGCGGAGTTTCATCGCCACGGGCGATATTCTATCCCAGTGCTGGTGTGGATGTGGAGAATGAAATAATGAGCCCAAATCCGAATGCACATGACAACAACAACAAAGAAATCGTGACTACGACCCAGACTTGAAAGTATTTGGAGAATTGTATTTAAAATACTGTATTTAAAAAAAAAGTTTGTGGTATTTTGGTACTCTACTCAATACTTTTTGTTCTGTGTATATGTACCCTATTTAAAATACATTTTATGGTATTTTCTACTCAATACTCTAATTACATATTTTGGATCTCCCTCTCAAACTTTCTGTGTGTCGTCTTTCCATTATCTTGCTTGTTCAGTGGACATTCCCTGAATCCCTCGGACTTGACCTGGACATTGGCCCTTCCTGGAAGTCTCCATCTAGAGATCTTGCCCCGTATGTACTAATCCTGGGCGGGTGAGGGTTCTATTATGTGTGCCCTGACGTGGTAACGCCATAAATACAGTTTGCGGTATTTTGGTACTCTACTCAATACTTTTTGTTTTGTGTATATGTACTCTATTTAAAATACATTTTATGGTATTTTCTACTCAATACTCTAATTACATGTATTGGATCTCCCTATCAAACTTTCTGTGTCTCGTCTTTCCATTATCTTGCTTGTTCAGTGGAAATTCCCTGAATCCCTCGGACTTGACCCGGACATTGGCCCTTCCTGGAAGTCTCCATTTAGAGATCTTGCCCCGTATGTACTAATCCTGGGCGGGTGAGGGTTCTATTATGTGTGCCCTGACGTGGTAACGCCGAATTCTGACCACGCCGAGCAGGGACCTGCTAGAAGTTTGATTTGTTCTGGGTCACATATACTTTGTGGAGTTATATGATATCTCTTTGTCATCTTTTTGGGACTTGTGTTTAGATGACTCCTATCACACAGGGACGGCTTGCATAGTACGCGGGTTTTAGGTGATTCATGTCACTATGTGGCGACTTGCCGCACGGACCAGTGACTGGCGACTTTTTGCGTTCAAGGATAAATATGTAGTATCTTAATTGTATTTCAAATACTTTTTTAAGTATTTCGTACTCTATCTTAATTACTTTAATTTCCATGTATTTATACTCTATCTTAATTACATTCTAACGTCAGTATTTATTATCTTATCTTAAATACATTTTTGAGTATCTTGTACATGTCTGCTATGACCTGGGATGAATGCACATAAGGCTTAGCAAGCGGAAAGGTATAATTGGAAATGTTGGGACGGCGGCTGTTTTGTGATCTTCACGATTTATTGATCAAGGAATAGACAAAATGACAGTTTTTTAATGCGAATTTTGCGTATATTACGACCTCCAATACATAGGTTAGATCTCAAGCACTTTCTGTTCATCTTGTCTTCACCACAAACGCTGTCCTTTATGTTGGGTATCCTTGCATATTACTTAGCACGACTGAGTTGGTGAACAAGACCATATTTCAACTTAACAGTAGATAGCGTCCTAACGATTACGCTGCGAGCAGAAAAAGAGTGGACAAACACTATCTACCAAAAAGAAACACTAGGAAAACGAAAAAAAAAAGAAAACGAAAAGGAGAGCTAAAAGCCTAAATTGTGAGTATATTGTTGGAGTTTATTGAAACAATTTCAATATTGAATATCATTCTTAATAATTCAAAATTTAAGGAATCGTTGTACCCGCTATTGGACTCAATGATGGAGCGGCGTTCCCCACTACTCCACTCAAAAGTACCACAATACCACTCCAGTTTACCTCATCCCATCGTCATACATGTAGTTGTTGTCGTTGCTGTTACGTAAAATGTTTACCTTTCCGCTATTAGGAAGTCCAATGCATAGTTTTCGAGCAAACGGTTCGCGAACTGTTCAGCGACTGCAAAACCAGAGGGCTCCCTTCTGAGCCACTGCTCCTTCTCATTAGTCGCCTCAATGCCGTTCGCGAGCGGTTTGAGCGAAAACGATTCACTGCAACCCCCTATTTTCCCGATACATACTCTTGTCGTCCAGACATCTCACTGCACAGTGTATCCAACGAGGCTGTTCCAGCACACACAGCGGACAAACGTGACATCTATAGAGCCAAATAACAACTAAATGAAGCAACCGGCAAAGAAAGCGAAGTTCACAACCCTTACGCATTTCATGCGAATGGATAATTGGATCACACTCGAGGACCTACATCAACTAAAATTATTTAACCTCGAAATACTCGACATTTTATTATGTTTCCAATATGTCTCTATGCTCCTGCGCCGAACGACACTGCATACTGTTTATCTGCTGCGGACTATAAAACTAAGATTTACTATATGAGACATATCATCAGCGCTGATAGAGTAGCTTACAAATCCCTGTACAACTGAAAACTAGTCTCATTGTGCATGTTGCTCTGAACGCTGTTACGTGTTTCGCAAACCGCAACCACGTATGCAAATGCACGCTACAAAATATGCTCGTGATGTGATGTAATATAAAAAGAAAAAAAAAAGGGTGTTTAAGTCACGACAAAGTCAGACTGGCTACCCCAGACCAGTTAGCCGCAGTTAGTCGAATTAAATAAAAATAAGGAGAAAACCCAGGAGTTGGGGGCCGGGAGACAAACATCCCCAACTAGTGGGAAATATGCTCGTAATTGGATAGATTCTGAGCTACAAGAGGAGGATGACATTATTTTGCGTTACCGAAAAGGATTGCCAGGCATGGCTGGCGGGATGGCAAGAATCTAGAAGAAATAGGAAGAAAAAAACTGTTTTGCCAATGTCTCCCTCCCCCCCCCCCCCCTCCCATGTTCACTGTTTTCCATTCTATGGAAAGCAGCGGAGAAAATGTCCTCTGCTATCCGAATTCGGTATCGAATACTTTTTCCGTTATCAATTTGAAACATAGCAGGATCGCTACTCTGCTACCGAAAAGCGTTGCAAATACAGTGGCGGCGCTACTCCTAGTGTAATTTCGGCGCTTTTTTCAACAGCGTACACTACCACGTTACTACATTGCTGTTATACAGCGCTACTACAATAGCGACGCTACCTGTAGCGCTGCTATATAAAACACTGTACACATGCCAGCAATTTCGCTTCGCATTAAATGGTTTCCGAAATTCTGGGCACCGTAGTAAATAAGAGCTTTTTTATAATATCTATTTGCTCAACTTCAGTCTGTGCTACAACAGGATAATAACTCGCAACAAAAGTACACCATATAGAGCGAAATATCAGTAAACATGCAGCTGCTTGAAAGAGAACAGTGGGCATATGAAGCGGCTTTCTATTTGAATCGTTTATGCCAAAATGTCTAGTTATTTGGATAGAATAACGATCTTATATTGCACGTAGACGTGCAACTGCAACAAACACTGCCTTACAGCATACCGCACATGCACAACGTCACTCCCCATGAGGAAGACAAGAGAGATGGCGTCTTGGGCTACGAGCTAATGAGGGGCGGGGCACTCTTGAGAGGGGCACGTGATAAAACACGTGCGTGGCGCTCTTCGCGCGATACGTGAAGGGCGTAGCATACGTGACGCACAATGTGTCACGTGCCCGCCTTTTTGAATTTCCCGCCACTCGTTAGCTCATAACGATCGTAACGACGACGTCAGCGATTAACCCTCCAGGACTTCCCTTCTCCTGGCGGAAGGACGTGAACCACCTTCTATAGCTCTGAGATGCCAAGACACAGAAAGAACCTCTTTGCAACTACCTTAACCTTAAGCTTAAAAATTGGCGTGCAGGTGCCACCAGGGAAACCACACAGCTTGGTGACGAAGGGCAGCAACAGACAAAGACCGGGGGTAGAACACAAAAACGACACCACGACTGCCGACTAGCAATTGTGTATTGTTAACAAACGAACAGCAGTTCCTACAAAATTCGCAAAGTGAAGCGCCCCCCCCCCCCCCCCCCAGATTGATACAAGGTAACCCGCATGAGGGCAGCACTCGTTGTCAGAGAGCCATTTACACCACAGAGCATATGTAGCAACTATCACGACTTACCTTAAACCACACAGCTCAAGTAAACTTCCAGACACTATTCTTTAATATTTTTATGCGTGTTACCGCCGCGAGACAACTGTGGCTATGAGCAGCGTACAAACGTGGACAGAAAGAAATATGACAGCAGGAAGGAGTCAAGGGGCAGGGTGATTCGTATGCGTCCTGGGCCGACATCAGGAGGAACTGCGGCGCCATTCGTCTGGAAAGTCTGCCGGAAAACCCAGGAAAAACCTCAGACAGTACAGAACGGCCCGGCCGGGATTCAAACCCGCGGCTCCTCTTAGTCTCGGCGTGGAAGGCTATAATCTTAACCACTACGCCACGTGAGCTGGTCCAGATATCAGAAGACGTGTAATGGCGAGCAACGCACATGTAAGCTCGCCTGAGAACGAAGCAGCTAAAGTAGCATGTGTTGTTTGGAGCGTGTCCGTCCACGTTCATCTGTTCCAGCCAGCCTTACTTCGTGCTGAACAACGCGAGGCCGATCACGTTCCATTTGTAATCCTGTAGCGATCGATACAGAATGATCTCAATTCGTAAACGTGACCGGCATTTTGGCCGCCGTTCCGATAGCACCTGCTTAAGGCAAAAACATTTATTACACCCGAAAATGGGTTCCATGCCGTCACGAATGGCTTTATGTTAAGCCTACAATCGAAAGCGCGATAGCCGCACACTGCTACTACAACTATACAATAAGTTCATTTTTTAAAGTAAGGGCCGGTGTGAGAGACACTGTGACAGGTAGTAAAAAGAGCAGAAAAAGGGGGAACCGTGAAAGTGGCGATGGCTTGTAGCTGGGACTGCACAGCTCAAGGTGTAAGTGAACAGCTACAAATAGTTGCAAAATCGCGTACTCACAAAGGGGACAATCGAGTAAGTTGATGACATTTAAAGGGGCACAAAAGAGCAAAAAATTGTCCTAGCGGAATAAGAGATGTGGTTACCTTGAGAGCAATACAAAAGGAATTGGAATGGTTCCAAAAATTCATTGCCACCCTTCTTGCGAAGAAGAGAAGACGGAGTTAAGCGTAAATTGCTGTTTCGTTCGCGGATAACAACAACAACAACAGTCACATGCATGACGATGGGATGAGTGGGAATTGCGATATTCTCTACCTCAGTGCATGTGAGTTGATATACGAGTGGAATGACGAGGAAGGCGGCGAGACATACACACCCGAACACAACAGAAAACATAGGAAGAGGGATACTGCACGTGGAGGGGCGCCGCATCTGTCGGGGGCGGGTTAGCAGTTCATCCTGTCGAGCACACGACATGGTAGTACAACAACAACAACATAGATTAATGGATGATGATGATGATGTGGGACGTTTCCCTGCGTTGAGTGCAGGCCCCTACCCCATTCCAAAAAGTTCACATGAAAGGATGACGAAGGAAGGAAATCCCTACAGTTCTTGAGGGAGGTCGGTGGCCCTCAGAAAGGAAAGAAAAGCGCCAAGTGCACGGCACTGATGTCCAGGGTTACTCCATGGGCCGAAAACTTTGCAGATGTTGAATTGGCCTCTGATCCAGCATTTTAAGTTGACATTTAAAGGCCTGTCGCTCGCATACGTACTGGCTATACAGTCTTCTATAATGTGTCGGATTGTTGCCGGGAAACCACAAGTTGTACACAGCGCCGTGTTGCTGTGGCTCAGCCTATACCGGAGTGCAGGGGTGAATGCAACGCTAAGTCGTAAACGACGCACGAGAGACGTAAAGAGGCGAGGGAAACCGCCTGGCATTTCAAATAATAGAGTTGGGTCAACAGCATACAGAAGCGACCACTGGGTGATGTCATGACAGCATTCCTGATGGGCCCAAGGCGACGTCAATGCGGACAAGAGGGAGCGTCTATCCCCGTTCGAAAGTATACTGAAGACTGCTGAGCGGCTATGGTGGGCCGCAGCAGCTGCCCCGTCCGCTACCTCATTGCCTCTTATTCCAATGTGGCTAGGAACCCATTGTATGGTCACCCGGTGCCCCCTGTCTTCTAAAACCTTGAGCGTCGTCAAGATGTTCACTACCACCGGAGCCAAGGAGCCACGGATGACCATGTTGTCTATGCACTGCAGCGCTGCCCGCGAATCTGTGTAAACCACCCAGAGGCGGGGGTGGTGATCCAAAATAGACTTGAGGAATAACAGGATGGCACACAACTCCGCAGAGGTGGCCGAGGTGCGGTGTGATAGGCGGAACCCACGTGAAATTGACTTCTCTGGAATTACAAATGCATTGTAGTACGATGAAGCCCCATAGATCACATTTCCGCACTCATGCAAAAGCCACTGATGCTGAAGGAGCTCAAGAAGACCGGTGGACGTCAAGAACTGGTGAAATGAGTGCAGACGTTGATAGTGTTGCGCAGGGTTAGAGCAAGGGTCTAAGATAGCGGCAAGACTGACCGACATGCTATTCATGCGTGTCAGTTGATGGGACTGCAAAATTGCTCTCTCCGAATTGCGTAGGTGGCAGTCGATGAGGTGAGTCGACGACGTGTTGAAGGTTTGCCACCATGCCGCTGTTGGAGCAGGATCTTTTAGAGATATATCATAATCGACTTGTGAATTGCGGAGTGAAAGCCACATTGAGGCGAAAACGCGGATCACACTATTCCGTTTCGATGCATGCGAATGCTTGCATGTGAGAATCGCCGTGGTAGGCTAGCTGTGAATCCCGGGGGAGGGGAGAGGGGTAATGTCGAGACAGGTTTGCCGTCGGTGGCCACACACGAGTGGGCATCGTCGCAACTGTAAGCTCCTCCCCCCCCCCAAAAAAAACAATAATAAGATGATGAAGTGTTGTAGTTGAGGTATGTATAGGATGAATGAAACCGATGAGACCGAACTGCACTGTGGATGGAAGGGGGTCTTTGGGGCCTCTAGAGGGGTCTTTGCGCAAGGCCCGTTTCTTGGAGCAAACGCACGAGGTTAACCTGTGCGTCGCCCAGCGCTATAGTACGCAGGGAGATCCAATCATAGGTCGCGATGGTCGCTGCCCTACAACACCCCCCCCCCCCTCCCGTTCCCTCTCTCCTGAATTTTTGCTGCTGCTTCTTCCTCGTTACGTGACGGAAGAAGCTCATTGTTCCCGGCTTGCGGCTGCTTGTGGTTGCACAGTTCCCTTAGAAGTCGGCCAAGATAGCGCATTGCCCCAGAGCGTTAGTGGTGACGCTGCCCACCTCTGTGAGGCCGATAACGGCGAGCTCTTTCAACAGTACCACTACAACCACCACCGACTACTGCAAGCATTCTATCACTACCACCATCACCACCCTGCAAGCGCTTCCACCACCACCGCCCAAATACATGTGAACAGCCCAACGCATGTAGACGCAAGCACACAGCCGCACGCACGCATTGGAACGCAATAGAACCAGAATGAAGTCTGTGGATAAGGGGGGAGAGACAGCGGGGCAAACGGCTTGGGAGTGAAAACGACAAAATTGGATCAACGGAGTATACCAAGGACATGTCCGTAATGTCCCGGTGCCTGTTGAAGCACCATCGGTTAAATCGTCGCCGACGAAAATGCCGTTCTATCCACACAGGTTAACATATTATGTACAACAGCCTGGCGTTGTCGGGCAACGGCTGTCACTCTGTCAGCCTCTGTACTACCGCTTAGTCCGCCGTGATCCGGGATCCACTGAAAAGAGATGGAATGACCTTAGTCGGCAAGACGCTAACTTCGTTGAGGACACCTGTAACTACTGGGGCAGCCTGCGACGCACGCCCATATTCTCTATGCACTGCAGGGCTACCAAAGGCTGGAGTCTGTGTACACCACCTGCATGCGCGGAGTCTTTCACAGTGCATACTGCAGGATCGACAAGATGGCGGAGAGCTCCGACGACGCAGAGAAGGTACAGTGTTTCAGACGATATCAGTGGGGCACCCAAACCGACGTTATAACGGAGGCGGCCGATCAACTTATGAGGTTAGAGGATCCGTTGGGAGGGGGGGGGGGGGTACATTTATTAGAACAAAGAAAAAAGAGGAGGAAAGGTCAGCCAAACGGCATGTCGGCTTGCTATTCCGCAAAATACAAATAAAAAAGATACAAGAAAAGAACAAAAGTACAACATGTATATTGAAATGTTCTTATGCACCTTCAGGCTCGTGTTGTGTTCGTGTGTTTGTGTTTCAAGCCTCACAACAGTTACTTTCCATCGTGCTCAAAATGTATATGATCATTTGGTGTGAAATTTCATCAATAAATCATTTAGTCGTCACAATCAGTAGCCAGCCTCAGTTAGAAATACAATTATCTTCCTCTCAAACAGCTGCAGTGTACCCTGGAGCGAGAAACCCTTACGGGCATCCCTCGAGCCTTTTATCCCTGCAAATGTCTGGCAATAGTCCAGACTTCTCCTCCTCCGTTCTTTTCTGAGAAACATTGACTATGACATAAAATACGATCTCACGTACGTGTGAACACCTTTTACTTTCTACCTATATACCTGCGTGTATGTGATCATTGACAACTTTTTCACTTCGTTGAACTCTGTATCACCAGGTAAGGCATATGCCAAGAAGCATTGTGAGGGGTATCTTTCCGCAACATGAGACATGTGACATCAAATGTCGTCGGCAAAGGAGCGCTTTCGATAAAAGCAGTCTTCTAACTTCTAAGCATTCAAGAGGGGGTCGCAGGCGCAGGATTGGGGGATTTATTGGCAGAAAGAAAGAAGAAAAACGGAAAGGAAAAGTAGAAAGGGGGCGCGGGATGGGTTACGCGTGCTTGGTGTCACAAACGACATATAGAATGACATTTTTTTTTTACTTGTTACGGGAGACCTCACTCAACGTTTTGAATACACATGACCCACTGATCAATGGCGCCATATTTCACTCTACTTCTTTAGCACATGGAGGAAAAATGAAGCGTAATCCAGGTGAATTATTGCGTTTGGAATTACTGTAAATAATTTATTGGGAACGTGTATTACCAAGACGCGTGAATTCTAAATTCAGAAAGAAAAAAAAAGCATTCCGGGACAGAGGTCGAGTGCCATTCACCGTATACGTACTGAAAATCGCTTATGTCACAATGCGTAACGCGTGAAGCTCGTAATGCGTTCATGAAGAGAAGGAACATCGCGATATTTACATTCAACATGCATGGCTTACGGTCTCAGCCCGTGCGAATTGCATATGTTCTGCTTTCTGCTTTCGTGCAAGGACTACAAGAATTACAACGATTACAAGGATTACTTTGTGCTTCCCGGTCGTGGACGGTAGCAATGTGGGGGAGGTAAACATTGCTACCAGCAACCTGTGTCTGAGACTTCCGCCGCACGTCAAAAGAACGCCAGGTGGTCGAAAATATCCGCAGTCCTATCGCGCGGCACGCGCACCATGTATAGCCGCACAAATGTGGGCGGACTCGTGCAAATCTACTCCCAGAACTTTGTGCGTAAAGTGCACCTTCGCGACTCGTGTACTCTCAATGCGTTCTAGTGCAAGTACACACCTTTTTGTTATAAAAATGAGCAGCTGTGCTAAGTGTAACATTTAGGTTGGAAGTGCCTTAGCACGGTGATCATGCGTATACGAAGAGGGGAGTCAAGTCCTGTAGATCACATAAACAAAATACAGAAGCCGACACTGAAAATTTTTGTTTAAGTTTAATTTGTACAAGCTTTCGCGTGGAGGTCCACGCTTCCTCAGGTACCTGAGGAAGCGTGGACCTCCAGGCGAAAGCTTGGCAGTACCCCCGTACCGCAGTACCGCCGTAGTAAGCAGTACCGCCGTATAGTTACGGTACCTTACCCTACTACATGCGGGTTATTGTATGAGTGAGATGAGAATCAAGAGGAGACATCCATGAGTGAGCGGATATGATATAGGTGCTGCACACATGTTATGCATATTAGGCTCCACAATACACAGTACTACCGCTGTACGGAGAACCTCAATGTACGGAGAACTTTCAGTACGGAGAACCTCAATGGGGACTTCCCTGGCCTCAGCAACTACTAGCCGGGTTTTAGCGCCACAGCGGGACCCCGAGACATAACCGAAGACTTCGCGCGAGCAGGGCTCGAATCCTTTGTATCAGTGTCTGAGGAAGTCCGTGCAGGACGAGAAGACTGTGCATTACTGAGCCATGAACAAGGGCATTGTGCAGCATGAGGATATCCTTCTCGTCTTGTCCCCATCTCATACCTGCGAAGAGACGGATGGCGTTGACCCAGCGTTGGACTTTGTTTTCAAGAACGTCCCTGTGGCGCTTCCACGACAAATTCCATGATAGAGTTACGCCGAGAAACTTGTGACGTGTCACCTGCTTCAGTGGGCTTCCACCAATATACAGGCGACATTTGTGCATGTCTTTGCGCGTGAAGGCTAGAACAGCGCTTTTCTCGACGGATATCTCCGTTCCTGCCTGGAGTAAATAGATTCGAATGGCATCTAACGTGCGCTGAAGACGCTGACGGAGTGCTGGACAGGAAGTGCCTGTAGTCCCAATACAGATGTCATCGGCATACAGGGACAGGTTGACTTTCCGCTGAATGCAGGATCAAATGCCCGCCATAACGGCATTAAAGAGGAGCGGACATAGGACGCTTCCTTGTGGTACCCGTGAAAGATGTGGAATTGCTCTGTACCGCCTTGTCTTTCCGGACGAAAATACATCGTTGGCTGAGGAAATGAGCAATCCACAGCAACGTTGTACGTGAGAGCGCAGCGCTGTATAAAGCATGTAAGATTGATGGATGACTGACGGTGTCATAAGCCCTCTTAACGTCAAGAAATACCGCGGCCGAGATCTTCCCTCTTCCGTGTAAGCATCATTCTACCTTACTAAGTAATTCTACACCTGCGGCACACGCACCTTAAAGCAAAGCCGGTGGTATGTTTGGAGTGCAATGACTATGTCGATATCTCGTTGCGTCTCCGACACATTTTCGTATTCCTGTTCCAAAAGATACGATGCTTTGTTTATCTGTTTGGAACAATAAAGTTGCAAAACGCATTTTGACATGTGCTATCAACACTCTCACACTATACTTATGCAACAGACTGTATGACAGAAACTGTATGGCTTCGTAGCCCATATTATGCAATATGTTATGGATAAGGGTTGTTTCCCAAATGTGGGCTAAAAAGTTTTTAAAAAATGCACAGAATAACAGAATGTTCGATTGCGCTTATCTTGGGAGAGTTACTGAAATTAAAGAAGATCGTCACATCAGTCTGCCTATATTAACAGGCAACTAAAAGGAATAACAAGAGAAGAAGAAAAAATACCTCGCCGTTTCCTTGATTTTTTTCTCTCTCTGTGTGTTCCACGTCTTTGATATTATGAAAAGTACGGTAATGGTAGCAGAGAAAGAGTCCGCCCTTTTCCGTTACCAACTTAATATGAAACAGGAGGGTGGGGGGGATGCGTTTATTGAAAAAAGAAAGGGAGGCAAGGTTAGTCAGACGTAGGCGGACCTGTTATTCCTTTAAAAGGAAAACACGCAAAAAAAAAGAAAACACACACACAAGCAAAAAGAAGGGGGGGGGGCGTTAGAGGCTGGTCGAAAGGGCGGAGGCATCAAGAAAGTTCAAAACGACAGTCGTAACCGCCACCTGGTTGTGCAGGACTGGGCCAAGGAGAGTGGCCAACCAAGTTTGTCGCATCGCAAGCGGCGTTGGAGGCCGAGTCGTTGAGAGAGATATCGGTTGCAGTATAACAGACAGTGCTCAATGTCGGCCTCGACGCAACAAGTTTTGCAATTGGGGGAGTTCGTCTGGAGCATTTTATATGGAAGGGAGGGAGGGTGTGCGTGTAACATTCATTCGAAGACGATGGAGGAGTGACTCTTCATCTATTGTATGCCGTTGCAATGCGTAACGAGATCGCTACTCCGCTACTGAAAACAGTAGCGAATAAGGTAGCGGCGCTACTACTAGCGCCGCAGTTTACAACACTCTGTGTAATGTACCAAATATATCACAATGGGAAAGAGTGCACGAACTATAAACGTACAGGACAACTGAAACTACAGTGCCTGCTGCGAAGAGTAAAACACAGTATGTTTAACTCTCAAAAATGTAGTTAAACGCAAATATGCCATATAGTCTAATACGTTGCCGGAGGGGGAGGCGGTTCGTCCATGACATCTCGGAACATCATCGAAAAAATTAGCCAGCCGAGCATCCCGTTGAAGGGAGACCCTCAGCAGAACGTAAGAAGAAAGCAGAAGAGAAAAATACAAGAGACGTTGAGAGATTAATGCTATTCGTCATACCTATTTAACTGAGCACACACACGCAAGCCCCCCCCCCCCCCTCCCAACCGTGTGTGCTTGAGTATCAACTTGTCCATTTCTCACAAAAAAAAAAAAGAAGAAGAAGAAGAAAGAAACACCCTAACTGCCGTGGTTCTTTCTCTGATACTTCGAGCTATTTCTATTAGTGGCTCTGAAAGTTAGCCCATAAGAGGGTGCGTAATTAAATAAATGGACTACCCAAAGCGCATTCCGAAGTCCTTATACCGAAAGCTACTCGCCTGCTAACCTAAGAGCGTCTCTTTAAATGTCTCTCGTGAACTTCCCTATCCTTGGAAATCGAGTTCCGAAAGCCATTACCTAAAAGGTGACTGTTCGTTCTTACAGACGTGTCCTCAACCGGAAGTGCTGACGATCTGCAGGACATGCTTCCGTTAGACACTTCCCGTTTAGGCGCACCAGAAACTCTAACGCCTCCAAAGAAGGCATGTAAAGCATTTTTGTATCCCGCTTTCTTGTTTCTCTTTGGCGTGACAGGCGCCGAGTGGCTTCGCGGTAAGTCGAGCGAGAATAAACGAAAAACAGTGCAAGTAAGATGGAGCTGCATGTTTCCCTCTTCTTCGCAGAACAGAAGAAAGGAAAGCCAAAAATGTAGCGAAGCACGTCGCTTGGTACGTGTAGAAGAACGGTGTCGATGTGTCAAGGAATGGAAGAGCTGAACCCAGACAGATAACAATTTTGTTAGAAACTTGGAACAACAAGGATCTAAAGTGAGACTAAGTGCTTTAAGATAGTCGTCCTGCGTAGTGACGATGTTCACGACAACTTGAACTGAGTTCTGGGTGGATATACTGAGCTTGAGGCGCAGCAATGAAATATTTGAGGGTCCTGAAGGAGGCGCAGAAACCGCCGGAACGTCGACATCATTGTTAACTTCCATGTGGCACCTACTGAAATAACTCCTAGCTTGGACTGTATAGATACATGAAAGAAAAATACGGAGACGTTAGTGCTGACACAGTCAGGACTGCTCACAACATTTGAAGTTTGTAGTAAGACTAATATGAGCAGCCAATACCAAAGGCTTAGTAAACAAAAAAGAAGAAGAAAAAGACAAAAACATGTCAAGAAAGACAAAAACACAGTATGATAGGAGGCAAGTCACGAGCGACCACCAGGGATCACCAAGACAAGTGTCTATAACGTCAGCAATATCTCTCAGGTCATCATATGGTCTGTTTCTGCGCAGGGCAGCAATGCGAGAGAAGTTCACAGAATACCAATAACATTGCCTGATTTCAAAAATTGCACGAGTGCGCCCATTGAAAAGGAGGGGGTGATTTGCTCGCCGTTCTTGGTTACACACAAGTAGGCACGCAATGACATTTCTGATTTGTACGAGGGCTCATTTAGAAAACCGTGAATGAAGATGGCAGGTCTCCCTCCAATCTCAGCTGCCTTGAGAGCCAGCATCACGGTGTTAGAAGATACGGCATCAAAAGCCCTTTCAATGTCAAAGAATACTGCACCGGTCTTCTTTTTGGACTCAGTTGGCTGATCCACGTCAGAAATAAAGTCGAGTAAAGTATCTGTTGCACTTAGGTGGGCTCTGAATCCAGTGGCGGATCCAAGGGGGGGGGGGGCGATCGCCCCCCAAAACGTCAGTTTATACATTGAATTCCCCTCTCCCCCCTCCCTCACTACGCCCCCCCCCCCCCGCTCAAACCGAGGGTCTGGATCCGCCCCTGTCTGAATCCGGTCATTTGCTCCGGAAGAATGCCCTTGATATCAAGGAAAAAGACTACTCTTCTGTGTAGCATGCGTTCAGCGAGCTGGGCACCACACTGGGCACCAGACAGGTATCGTACGATCTCGGGTATGCTCTTCGGATCTTTCATGCGGAGCACCTCATCCTTCCACTAGAGGCCGCGATCCCTATAGGTACAGTTCTGAGTCTTCCAGTGTTCCACGCTATATAAAATTACACTACGTTTGCATGGGTGGTAAGGATAAACGTTACTTGCCTAACAACTTAATTCTACCGATAATGCACAAGTTGGGTATATTGCCCATCACAACGCGCACGAACACCCGCATTCAGAAGGAATTATGTTAACGGAGCTTGTTTAGAGACACACTAATGCGTAAAGTGACTGGGGGAATGTGAGGGAGTCCTGCGTGACAGGTGGGCCGAACACGCCTCCAAAAGGTATTATTTGTGCCAACATGAATAACGACATGTTTAGATCAAGCAGGTACAAAAAACGAGAAAACAAGGAAACAAAGAACCGCTCACCACGCCCTGCTACTAGGGTTGCCAGCTTTCGTAGTGAAAAATACCGGCTGAGGGAGAGGAGGTGAAATAGAGAGAAAGGGGAAATGTTCTCGGGAAAGGGAAAGGGGTGAGGGGTGGATAGTATACAGAGAGAGAGAGAAAGACCGAGCGTACTCGCTCAAGACAACAATGATAACAATAATGAATAACTAAGAAAACGACTGGTGACTACGGAGTTGGGTCTGTGTTTCCACAGAGTGGCTTAAATCATAAAGGGTAAACAGGAAAAAGGGGGGTGTTCAAGAATTCTGGATGATTAGCATTCTAGGAGTTTTTCTGTGGGCGACGACGACGGAGATACTGTATCTCTTCAGTTGTCAGCAGAATGAAGGGGGTGCTGACGCAACTGCCTGTGCCGAATTACGCGATAAGGAACGCTTATCGGATCTCCCTTGCAGTCTGACCTCGATAAAATGCGTCTGTACGTGTCTCTCTTAACAAAGCTGTACATCCACATATCCTCGTGTGTATTTTCAGATGCCCATATAGAGTACTATTCCTAGTGGCCAAGGCATGCTCCCTGAGTCCTACATTAAGGCACCGCCCGGTTTGGCCCACATACACACGGTCGCAACTGAGGGAAATGATGTAAACAACACCCTTGCGGCATGGAGTATACATCTTCTTATGATGTATCTGGCATGCATCCTCATGGTTGTCAAGGAGATTGACGCAGCGGCACAACGATGAAAGCGTGTGTGGAGCCGAGATGAGCAGGGGGATATCATATCTTAGTGGAACATTCTTTAGATTGTGCGTGATCTGATGAACGTATGGAATAACAACGGGTCTGCCCTGCGGCCTACTTCTAGGTGTCCTATCTTTTTCATGAGCATGAGCAAGCAAAGTCTCGGCTACCGATGTGACCAGGCGCTGAGGGTAGCCTGCGAGTTTTAGTCTGGCAACTTGCGTTGCAAAGCTGGAAACCACCTTGTGGCCACATGACTTTTGTAAGGACGCACCTATCACAGCTTGAGCAATTCCCCTTTTTACTATTTTTGAATGCGCCGACATAGTAGTAGTATGAACTTTTTGACCTCAGGTTGTATAGGACCAGCAAAGATGGTGCTCTGTCTTGTTGATTTTCAGGTCAAGGAATTGGATGGAATCTTGGCAAGGGAGTTCGTAAGTGAACGTAAGCCCCTTGGCCTGTTCTTTAAAAAAATCCAGGATCCCTTCTGCCGTCAATGGCCTCCCGCTCTCGCTTCAGTTAATGGCCGCGCAGTATCTCCCTCGTCATCCCCGACAGAACAACTCCTAGAATGATAATCACCCAGGATTCTTAAACCTGCTCCCCCTGCCTTTTTTCCTGTTTAACCTTTATGATTTCAGCAACCCTGTCCAAGTAAAATTTCTTAGTTGTGAGTAGCGGGGCGTGGTGTGCGGTTCTTTGTTTCCTTGTTGTCCCTTTTTTGTGCCTGCTTGATCTAAACATGTGTAATATCCAATTACCCCACTTCAACACTTTAGTGGAATAACGGTGTCTGACAATGCATGTAGCTCATCGCACCAGCAATGGGATAGAGTATCGCCTCTGACGATGAAACGCCCCAATCACCATCATAAAAATAAAGTTGCTGTTGTTGTGACTGGTAAAATGTGATTATGTGGAGCATATTTTAAGCCGTTGATCGATTAAACAACCTCAGCCAGAAATATTTCCAGTGCGTAATGAGCAAGGCACGGAACTTACTTGTTAGTCGTAGCCTGCATGACCTGAAAGAAAACACTTAATCAACGTAAGGTAATCAAACCTAATCAAACGTCATTTAAAACTAGTGTTTTTTAAATACTTCTAGCATTTTGGAGCGCCATAGTACATGTCGGTAACAAAAAAAAAAAAATCAACACACTTCACGTTAAAATCGCATATGCAAAACAACTACACCAGTTGTTCCTGCAAAATTCCTGCAGGAACTCAGTACTAACCATAAAACAAGGAAAACGCGTTAGAGCAGCACACAAACTCTCTATTGATTTGATGTGATTTGATTTCAAGAAAAAAATAAAGTGGAGATTTTGACTTCGCTAGTGAGAGACCCGTAACTCCACATCACTTGCACCAGTTGCACCAGAAGCCTCCTGGAATGATGATGCTAATGAAGAGGATAATGATGGCGATGATGATGATGATTAGTGGTTGTGGTGATTCCGACAGAAAGCAATTGCAAACAGATACTGAGTTGCCACGGAACACGCAAGCCTGCACCACGCAAACAGTCGAACAGCAAAACCCACAACGCATTCATAGACTCAAAACTTCTTGTCTGCGTCAATGTCCCGGAAAATTTTCACTCCGGAGGAGAACGCCTGGTGTCTGACACTGCGATGCCAGGGCCCAAATACTTTTGTAACGCTGAGCGGGCGACAGCCCACTGCTGTCCAAATGGGTGTCCAAAGCGGCTGCTCAAAAGGGTGAAATACACCTTACGAACCGGACAGGATGGATGCGCCAGGGAAGCCGCTGCATCCGCCGCGTCATTCATGGGTATGCAAGAATGGCCAGGGATCCACTGAAGGATGATATCGTGTCCCTGTGTTACACACGCGTTGTAAGTCTTAATGGCGTCGCGCAGGATTGAAGCAAGACCTGCTGATCCGCCCAGCTTGTAATGCTCGTAATCCGACCTGTGAATCACTGTAGACAATCCATGATTTAGGGTCTTCATGTGCCTCTATAAATTGCATCGCCATGATCATCCCGTGGAGCTCTGCGGCCGTGGACGACATTGGATGAGAGAATCGTGCGCAACCTTCAATGCCGAGTTCAGGGACGACATATGCACATATGGTTCCTGACTCATTTGTAGACGCATCCGTGAAAATGCAAACTCTGTCCCTTTGGCTGTGCATTACCTGAAGACTTTGCTGACGCACAACCCCCCCCCCCCCACACACACACACTCACACACTTCAGGGCACGAACTTTCTCCCCACGAGACCCAGTTCTTTCGCCAACACTCGAGGCTGTAGCAAAGTTCAGAGGGGGCTGTAGGTCAAGGGAGCCGTGACTGCAGTGCCGGCCATTCTTTCCAGAAGTCCAAAGACAGATATCATCAGCATAGAAACTGATTTTCACTACCCGTAGTAGCAACTGTGACAGGAACGAGAGTACAAGATTGAAGAGCAAAGGGCTGAGAACACCGCCTTGAGGCACCCCCGTTTCCTGTGCATGGTGGTGGCTGTCACCGCTGCCTGTGCGCATGAACACCTTCCGATCCTGCAGATATGCCGCAATCCACCGAAATGAACGTCCACTTAAACCCAGCTTATACAAGGAGTGTAGCACATGCACTTGTATGACACTGTCATACGCCTCGTGCAGAGCGCTTCTCGCGCCGCCCTGCGTCAAGCACGGAAAGTGTTTCCGGGGCTCCGTAGCGCGCAGCGTCCAGCGTGTTGATGTTGTGTGCTTGCTGCACGTGGTATGGTGTCAAAGAAGTCGCAAAACAATTGTTGCGTGGTGAAATGTGCATTCACTATGGAAGTGCACCGCCTGGAACCAAATTTTTATCGTTTCCTGGGAAGCATCGTGAAAAGGAGAGAAGACTGAAGGTGTTCGCTGCAGTGAAACGTCTTCGCTTTGAGTGATGTTAACCACTGTCGGGAAGCTAGCAAACTTCGTTCATTGTTTCTTTTAGTAAAGATAGCTCGCCGTGGACCAATAACACTGTCATATGTGATCACCATATTGCCGACGCGGTGCCAAGTCAAATGATCCAAGAAGTACCTCGTATGTTCCGTCTATTTTTCCTTACGTTTATACAAGGCAACTGCTCTCCTTCAAGCTCAAGCTCCTTGCAAAAGACAATAATTAAGAACAACAGTTCTCACTCCACACTTACTCACTGAGAACAAAATACCGTGTGACTGAGGTGCCAGGAGTTGCCAGAACTTGTCTTACATTCACACCATAAGCATGCTTTTCATTTGAAGTACCATCATGGTTGCACGATGTATATCATCTTGATTTTAATCGCTGGTGCTAATCGCGATTTAAAGCATTTTATTGTTTTTACCAAATAATTTTCCTTGGACTGGAAATTTCTTCGTGACATTGAAGAGGGCTCCACAATGTGTAGCGTATCTCTTGTTTTTCCTTGTTTTCGTTAGCGTCCTTGGTTTCTTCTCAGGTTTCAAAAAAGCTTTTCCTCGACGTCATTCCAAAAGCACTCAGGCCAATAGCTGCATCGGCCAAGCTACATCAGTACGTGTCATGAGATGTAAATTTAATGCTACGTACGAATTACTACGAATTATTACCACGTTGTCGTACTTCACGATTATGAGGAAAATTGTCAGTTAAGAGGGAGGCTTAAGGGAGTTGATTGAATGAAATGAAGCTATTTTTTTAATCGCGCGTTTTTGCAACCCTGCGTACCATGCAGTCATGCTTTTTTTTTTGCATGTGTTTTTTATTTTGCTTGTTTTCTTTTTTTCTTTTTTTGCAGAAGCAGAGAGCACATGCAGGATTTACCCCAATTCTAGTACAAAATACATTCACTGCTACAAAGGTAATAGCCGTAAAAATTTGGGAAAACCGTCCTTTCGAAGAGCGAAAATTGGCGCAAAGCTCAGTTCTGCGTGAAAATAATGCAAGATGCGGGGGAAGGAAAACGGTCACTCGACACTTCCTGTTTCCTTCTCTCTCTCTCTCTGTTTTCATATAACTTTGTGTTGCAACCGTGCTGCCGTTATCAGAAGAAGGTTGGAAAACTAAAAGTGGAAGGGCATGTATACATGACCTCCTCGCATCGCTTCTTGCGGAGATCTGAGCGCGCGGACGCCAATTTGCGCTCTTCGAAAGGGCGGTCTTCGCAATTGTTTTTTCCGCGGATATTACATTGTACTAGTAAATGTATTTTGCGCTAGAATGGGGTATGTCCTACATTTTACAGATTAACGAAGAAATGCGATAGGCACCACAATGAACATTAGGGGGAAATTAACCCAGTGGGCAAAAAACAGCGCTCTTGAGAGGAACAGTAAAAGTATTGCAAGTGTATCTTGTTATGTTTAACACGCGAAATATATGCTATGCCAAATGTAATATCTATTTGGAAAGCTTAATGTTGGTAACTATGCTAGACACACAAAGAAGAAAAGTTAATAAATATTACGCGCAATGTGCAACGTCATGCATAATGGAAGAGCGCTCATGATACGCGGACACCAGCAACAAAATGTCACTTCCCTTCATAAACAAACAGGCCGGACCGAAACGCATCGCTGAACAACGTAATGCACCTCCAAAAGCACTGCACGTAAATAGGGAACAAACCGTGGACTGTTATTGCATTTTTATGAGTCGTAAACGAAGAATTATTCCCACCAAAATGCGGCAAAATGCGACACTAACCCAGAGGCGCCTCGGATAAATAAATAAATAGAGGGTTTTTGGGAGGGCGACGCCTGTAACACACAAAAGTAGAGCGGCATCCGCTAGACAGAGAAAGATCTTATCGCTATGTGACCCGCTTGAAACACTAACAAAAGAGGACCACACAAATAATTTTGAAAGCAAAGCGGAAAGGCTGGTCCTAGTCTGGCCCTGCGTAACTGACGCTTTACGATCTGGGTTCCCCTCGCAAGAAATAAAGGGGAAAATACGTGAATCTCGCGCGTTCTGTTGGAACGCTAAAGACAAAAGGCAGAACGCATAACAACGGCGGGCGAGAGAGAGAGAGAGAAAATACGTGGCTGTAAAAGAGTTCCACTGCCCCTGAGGACTCGCCAGAAGATCAGAGGGAGAAAAATCGAGGCTAGTATAAAGCGGAGAGCTCATAAAAATAGATGTGCCGCCACCAAAAAAAGAAAAAAAAAGAAACATGCAACTTTGCCACCAGGTATTGGTGAACAAAACCTGTGCGTCGGCACCCGGTTATAGCGTCACTTGACGAGTTTAAAACGTCTCATTTGAGATCATGAAAAAAAAGAAACGAATTTGAAGAAGGAATGAAATAGCCGACAGTCCGGATAATCATTTCTTTAGATTCGTTAGGTTCGATAGCTTCCCTTTCTTGCCGCATGGGGTTCATTTATCTCTATGCAAAGTGTAAAAGGAGTGCTTATGTGAATAAATGGCATATGAATCTTGCAACGTTTCTCCAGTGTCATTTTCCTTCGCAGAAGCAATCTAATTCACTTCATTTAGAAAGGAACTAGGTGGACGATATGATTTTAAATCATCATGAAATACTGGTTAATCAAATCCATTCGATCGTTACACTTCACTTCAGTGTTCGCTAACGTGCACTGCATAATTTTCTTGCGGCGCCTCAACGATATTTCGGGCATATAATGTGCTTCATAAGCTATTTTGATGCGCTAGGTACCCATCACGGGAAACGTTTATTGCCTTTCACGTACGATCGTAATGCGAATTCTGTAATGCGTGTTCGGGATAGGTTGAGTTGTGTTTGAATAGTCGTCCGTGGTCGTACAAAGAATAATCGAATGATTTCCGTTTTGGGGTACCACCTTTTCTGGACCATAATCACTTCATCTTTCAGCTCAAGTGTCTGCAAAGGAAGACAGTTGTGTTTCCGCTGCTCCGCTAACTTACATTTTACTGCAAACTATTGAATTCAGCGAAAACTCAAGGAATGATTGGTGTTTGTACAAGGTATGAGGCACAGGAAGAGGGAACTGAAAAAAAGAAAAAAAGAAAATAAGACCGATATTCGGGTAAATGGATGAACAAATACAGTACTAAGAAAATAAAGTGTCTGGTAAAACATAAAACACGACACATAATCTCCAACATTAGCGCATAATTCAAATTGCTGCAAATATTAGAGTTAGTTGCCCATTGGCAAGTATAGTGAAACCAGGTTGATTTCTAGCGAAAAATAGGGAACACGAACATGAGAAGGCGCGGGCAGTAAAGGGGCACGGCTGTGAACTGAAATGGAAGACAGAAAATAAGGGGTGTAAAGAGGATCAGGTGACATCACTTGAGTTGAGCGACTACGAGCAGGTAAAGAGACAGCGGCATCGGGGTATGCCAATGCTAAGCTGGGCGTCGCGTCGCGTCTCTATTGTTCGACGACGCTGTGGCACGGCTCAGAAAACACCGCATGCGATTGGGCCTTGAGGAAAGTTTCGCTTACGGCTGCGCCGGCAAACAGTCCAATACACCGTTCGCACTGCCACACATAGTCTGAAATAAGGGTGAGCAGGCAAGCGAGCTGGTGAAGGTTCGACGACGGTAGCATACCTTGAGCTTGAGGGAACGAGAGGACGCACAATGAAGTTGACAGGACGAGGCTCAATCTGAATCGGTACTGGATCATGATCGTGGCTAGCCGGTTCGACGTACTCACACCGTCTACACTTGACGTTCACATTTTCATCTGACGGCATCTGGCAGGATGAGAGAGAAAGGAACCCAGCGCGCCTGTGCCGATCCTCCTTAAGTGTGTTGTTTCGTACAAGGACGGAGGACAAATGTCGTCAGCGGTGTTAATCCAGGTATCGAAGGCACACTTTATCCGCACGTAAGGGTGATCACGATTGTGCGTGATGTGGATTCTGCGTCAGTGCGAACGGGGTACGTACTTACGTCATGTTCAGCTGTGAAGCTGGAACCGCATGAGGCGTATTTCCCCTGCCGAAAACACGCGGGCAACATCGCATGGATGAAGTGCGCGGCGTGATACGAGGAACTCAACGATAAAAAATACAACAAAAACAAAAAAGAAAATCACGCTGTGTTTTCACCAGGTGTGCAGTATGTACAAATGCAACGTATATAACAAAACACATACAGCTAAGAAGTGTATTTATTTGCCACACAAAAGAGTTTTCGGTGCCAGAAGAAGCGATTAGGAAGCAAAAAGGCTTAAACTTTAAATTGGTTCCGCTAGGTGCAGCGTGCGTTGATTGTGGCCTCTGGCAACCTGTAGCAAGCAACAGTCAACATGGACACTTAGCAACACGACTACATTCAGGGCTATGGGTAGTTGCTTGGAGATGCTACTGTTACTTTAATAAAAGCAACAGATGACGAAAAAGCGAAGCAGAAGAAGTGGCGGGAGCGCCGGGCTCGGCATTCCTTACTTCTAAGATCCCGTAGCAAGGGCCTTCTCTCTACTTGTGCTATTATTTCTTATTTAGCTTGAAGTTTGACAGACTCAACAACAAACACAACACGTGGATTCAGCGTCAAAATCAAAACACAGCGGTTCCCACGTGATGCGGAACCGGAAACTCCTACGCATGTCACGCTTGGCTACAGCCAGGTCACCGGAGCTCATCCAAAACTGCCGTCAAACTACGGAAGCCACCATTAGGCGTCCCCGTGTTGCCAGGCCAGAACTGGCGGAACCCGCTAGTTTTGGCGGAGGAAATCTGAACAATGGTTTTGGTCCATGTTTGTCGTTTTGTCACTGTGTGTACCAAACAAAGACGTATGAAACGTGATAAAAAGCGATTAAACCTAGAGTGGGGTCATATCTTGTGTGTTTTATTGTTGCGATGTATTGTTTTAGACTGGCCTCCACCTCTGAGCTTTCTAACTCGAGCCTACTTATTATACTACTAGTTACTTATATTTGTTTGATCCCATCTGCTATGTATTTGTTTCACCATCTGAGAAAAGGTACCGAAAGAAGCAGTGCAAGTTACTAAGAAAATAATTGCATTTCAGATACAAGTACACACACATATAGGAGCACCTTGTGTTTTCCTCAAGATAATACAAGCACTCAGATATTTTCACTCTGGGAATACGGCAAGCAGATGCTGCACCATCCCATTAACAGCTCCACGAAGGCTCTGGGGCTGCATGCACCTGCAGCTGGAGATCCTATAGCTTTTTCCGACACATTTGAAGGTTTATTATGAGTGTGCTACATAAAGATAAAGACGGCACTACTTCTGTCGTTTCTGTAACATTGTTAATGAAAATTTGTCACCTTCACAGGCTCCCACAACAACATACGTACGGAACGATATTCGAAATGGGTTCAGCGACTTGAGGAAGTGAATGTGAAATCCTACACTGACTGCAAACACGACCTCATGTGCTCCACTCATTTTCAGCAATGCTCCTTTTATGGTGGACACAGTCGATCTGTACTGAAGCCTGGTGCATGCCCTAGCGTTTCGGCACCAGGTCAACAAAGTATACATGTTCAGGTGATGGAGCTTACACTGTTTCATTCCTTTTAGTGTCAGTGTGCCTCTGTACTTCTCTGTGAATTTTCTTAATTTTATCCTGCTTGTGCTTGTGTGCAGGTCATGCAAGAGTAAACCAACAGCAAAGTGTGTCTCAGATGCAAACCTCTTCAAGCATTTGCCATGAAGCCATGACACAGGAACGGCTTCACTTGGGCCATTCAGTTGAAAGTTTGCTTGCAGCGTACTTTTTGCTAATTAAAAGTACATGATTGCTGCATAAATGTAATTTTTAAAAGCCAAAAAAGGGTGGCCAGATAGTTTGTGTGAGGCATATTCATCTAGCACATGTTACATGACTAAAATTCATGTACTAACCACAAAACTATTGCTTAAAGTTTTGTGCAATTGTACCAAAACCAAGGTAGAATCTCCAGCAAAGTGCGCGGGCACTACGACTGTCTACATCAAGCAGCTATGTGCTACAACATGTTCTACATCGTGTCTGCTCAGTCGATCATCTCTTTTATATGGGGAGTACCGACACTGACAGTGCAGCGTGGCGTGGTGAATGCCCCTGTGTAATACAGTCACAGCTTGTTACAGAGAATGTCAGTGCAATTGTATTTTCACTGAAACAAAATAGAATCATATCTTGATTGATGAAATTCACGAATTCCTTTATTTTATTAACAGTGCCCTCTCAAACAAAACCCATTTCCTTATTTATTGTAAAATTATAAGACTCGCTTTATGAACCTCAATTAATTATAATATTGACCATTCACAAATTGTGTGTTAAATGTATTCGATATAATAAAGTAGACCACTCATGATCACCATCCATTCTTTTAATATAGAGGTGTACCTGTGTCGAACAGCCTGTGTACCTACAACATTATATTTACGGTCTGAGATTTTCAAGTTAAATTCATCTCCTACTGATTATTACCCCTAATCAGTTGAGCTCCAATTTTGGTTGAACATGATCTCTGTCTGAACTCCAATCATGTATCATATCTACTAATTAGTGGCAATATGAATGCATATGTATGATGCAAAATTATTTTAATGCAAAAATAAACTATGCAAGACACGTTTGATATCACAACATTCAGCATTTGTGACCATTAATTGTGACAACTGTATATTTGACTTCCTTTACCTGAGGTCAAGTTGCACCGAGAAAAGAGAAAAATTACGAAGCTTATAATACCCAAATGCATCAGCAGCACCTGATGTCACCCTGATTTACAGATGGGAAACTGAAAGACTGTACCTCCACATTTTTCTTCCCTTTTCAAGGGAGCATACTTAAAAAAAAGAAAGACGCAAGTACAGTTTGCTCAGACGTAGCGCTGTAGAACAGCATCTCATCCACAACTACGTTTTTACATGCTCCTTGGCAGCAGCAGCTACATGTCTGTTGACTACCCCGTGAGACAGCTTAATTTTACTGTACTGTTCTCTAATGAAATCGTGACTCGCATTAATAAAGATTTTCTTTGTTGCAACAAAGTTGTGTGTTGCTCTCTCATTCACCTACACGTTTCCCTCTACTTCGTGCATTCGAATAGCTATTCTGCCTGAATCACGACAGATTGTGATATCGCACATCGACCTACAGAGCTCTGTGCTAAGTACCGTCAACATGCGCAGTTCATTCGATGCAAACAACTTGATGCATCTGTTAATAGTTCAATTGCATGATGCAGCTAGCACGATGATCCATATGCTGAGTACTTCACTTCGCTAAACTTAAAACGAATTCACAAAAACGAACGTAGGTCATCGTTCATGGTAGAAGTGGTAAATGGCACGCAAATGTAAAGGCCACAGCACCGACAACACTACTGCAATAAACGCGACGACGTAAACAAGGCTTGAAGCCCGGAAGCCACAAATCACGAATTTCACAAAACTGTGCACCATATTATAGATCAAGAACTTCGAAAAATACGTTTCCTCAATTCACAAACCGACGATTTCGCATTATCTTCGCCTTCGCAGTGCTTGCTGTTGACATTGGGAGCATTTAGGCTTGGCTTTGACAAGTTGCCAGTTGGATGGCTTGGATTGAGTCTGTAATCCACTTGGATCCAAACAATCATCCAACTTTAGCAACAGTGTGCCCAGACACTTTATACTTTGCGCCAAGTATGGGGAGAGATATCTCTGTTCTAATAACTGTGGGACGTCTGATGGCTGCCGCCGCCGTTTGACGCGCTGAATAGGGAGAAATGCATGGGAAGATGGCGACTTACTCCCACCTGGCTACAGCCTTCGAACGTTCGCCGCCGTCCGCGTTAAATATCAAGAGGCTGCTGATGCGCTCGAGCACGCACGTGTAACCTGATGTCCCGGTGATATTTTGCTCCGAGCTATGGCGCGTTTTTCGAGCATAAAGTTGTGTTTCGTGTTAAACATAAAGTTATGTTTCGTGAGCATAAAGTTGTGCGAGGCCGGAGCCCAAAGTGCGACGACTGTCTTCGTAACCAGAGCACTGTACTCGATAGGCGTCACGTCCTGCGGCGACGTATCATAGACTATCCTGGGGTCTCGCTATTGCCCCCACTACCGATTATCGATTCGGAGCCGACGAAACTGCATCGGAAATCTCTAATCTCAAATTCGACAGAGAAGACAAGAAGTGCCTTATGAACGGATTAACGCAGTCAGTATGGCACACTCACGCGAAGCACCTTCACCAACCGTTCACAAAGAAAGGATCGAAGAAAGCCAATTCACTTCAACAAGCAAATATGAGTAGAATGACAAACGAGGCTAAAAAAATACAAGCAAATAGGAGCATGGAAGTCCCATTTAACGTGACTCGAATGCGTGCTTCACCTGTGAAGCTGTCCACCAGGAGTCACCATGCAAAATATTTTCGCTCTGCGGTGTATTGTCACTGCGCCATTGAATTTCCAAAAACGGTTGGAGAAAGCAGTCGCGGACGGCAGACACAATTGTCGCGTGACGAAGAAGCGGCTCTGTGCCTTTTTTCTTTTTTTTTTTCAGCACACGCGCCATTTATACATGCTTGAGCTGTGCCGCTGTACGTCACCTACCACGTGCCGAAGCCCATGATACGCCACGACATACTCTCGTTCACCGATGCGCTCATTGCACAATATTTTTTTGTTTCTCGCTGTGGCGTCTTCTGCAACGAATAAAATGAGCTCCTGCGAAGGAACGACAAGGGCAGGTGACCTACAGAGCACGCGCAAGGCTCTGTTCCGCACACCTTTAAAAAATCCTCTCCACGTGCAAAGAGCGCATCGGCGAACGAGAAGACGTTGCGACGCATCACAGGCTCCGGCACGTGACCAGTGACGTCCAACGCCACAGCTGAAGCATGTATAAGCGGCGCGTGTGCCGAGAAGAAAAAAACAAAGAAGAAATACATTGATCAGTTTCTACGTCACGCGAGGCTCGTGTCTCTCGTCCGCGACTGCTTTCTCCTACTGTCTTTTGTAAATTTTATTGCTCAGTGACAATACACCGCAGAGCGAAAATATTTTGCATGGTGACCCCTGGTGGACAGCTTTACAGATGAGACAGGCTTTCGAGTCATGTGAAATGTCACTTCCATGCGCCTTTAAATGTGTGTAGAACAGAGATTCGCACGTAGGTCACCTGCGCTCATCGTTCTTTCGCAGGAGCTCATTTTATTCGTTGCAGAAAACGCCGCAGCAAAAAACAAAAAGAAATATGTTGAGGGCCACTTCCATGCTCCTTTAAGGGATGAAGCGATAGAGATTGCAATGACCAAAACCGGTGACAGCTACTTCCAAGGACGGCACCTGACGAAATGTAAGCGAAAAGCCAGCGGCGGCAATCGAACCCAGACCTCTCTTATTGGATGTCAAGCTTGCTACCTCTACATAACTCCGATACTCTTTTTTAGGTAAATGTTGATTCCAGATGCGCAATTTACGTTATTAGCAAGCTTTAGTAGATCGGGAACCCTTTATCTCATCATATCCGTAGAGTGTAACAACGGTATACCGCGATATAACACTGTCTACTATCTGTTGGTATCTATCGCAACGATCGTTGCGGCGTTGTTGATAGAGCCTCCGACAAAGCGATGTTCCTTGAGGACGTGCTTTCTTTTTCTCTCTGCATGGAGAGACGCAACGAGGCCTGCAGCTGAAAACTTGTTACTCTTGTTCTTTTGGACCTAATTGAGCGACAACGGGATTTACCCGAAGCGATTAATTAATGGACAGCCAAGATCAGCTATTCATTACCACAGAGAAGCCTTACAAGAATAAGGGAATAATAGCGGTAAGAAAAGTGTAGAAAAGGACGGACGTCTTTGTGCGATTGCCGTTGATGGCTATCAATTAGATTGGAAGCAGATGTTCAGCGTGTGCTTGTATACAGGGCGTTTCAGTAACCACGACAAAAAATGCTAATATGACAACCGTGACCGTGTTCTTCACCAACTCTGGTTCAGGCTTGTATTCTAGCACTCGTTTTGCCTTACACAGTTGTCTCGCAGACTAGCTGCAATGGTTCAAGATGTTCTATATCTGAGCATAACGGAGCAGTTTCACGAGTGCATGGCATTATCCTGCAATAGATGCTCGCTCGTGGTGGGATTCATGAAAACAATTCTCCCGTGATGCAGCGGTACTCAGAGCGTCATAGCCCACCAGTTTGCCAGTGTGCGCCACGTGTATTTCACGGGTTTCGACGCAAAGAGAATGCTCGGCAAAGTACTTCACGATGCATGCGAACAGATGTCGTTGGCAGGCTCCTAGCCAGGTCCAGTCTGCTAGGATCTAGCCTTATATGGTCCCGTCTTCAAGCCAAGATATACCCTGCCATATATTTTTTTCGTACCTAAACCCTTAACTGTTGCAGGATACTGAATCTTTCTTACGGCACCTTCGACCGGACGTGCTCTCGGTGGCGCGCTTTGGGTACGAGACCAGACTCGAAATTTGAGAAATTCAGCTTCGACGTCCGGGGCAGCCCTTATTTGCTCTCTACGTGAAGCACATTAATTCTTTCCAAAATATCGTGTTTGGTAGCGAGGTTTTTTCACGGAAGGCGCAACGACCTCGCTCGCGTGATAAGACACGTGCACGGCGCTCCTCGCACGATACGTGAAGCGCACGGTATACGTCACGTGCCCGTAATTTTGAATTTCCCGCCACTCGTTAGCTCGCTAGACGTGCACGCGATTAAGACACTTTGATATTTCGATATTTGCATAATGAAGAAAAACAAACAAAGAAGAGCCGAAGAAGAGCCGATGTGATTCCAATAACGATCCGCATACGATGCTGTACTCGACCCTTATTTTGCATTAAAGTAGCACGGAAGTAATTTTTAACACCCTGTTTTCTTCCCATAAAACCGTTAAGCCAACGGGTAATATGATGAAAGCTGAATGAAGAGAAGTAATTCGCCCTACAGAGTCATAATTATCGCAGAAATTGAATTCAACGTACGCCGCAAAAAGCGACCGCGTGCGCCACGGTGATGGGGAGTATTCCAGCCTGTGATCTGCCTGTGACCTCGAGCTCACAATACAGAGTCCACGCTCGCTGATTGGTTCAGAGAAATGTTGTCTGCTACTCTTCTGTCGTCTGACACTCGGTTGTTCGGGGCTCCAAAAAAGCATTGCTCTTGTGCTCGATCATGATTCGGCTGTTAATTCTATCCCCGATTCTCCGAGGGAACTGGCAAAACTGGTTTACGGCAGCAAAGGGACATGGCGCTGACCCCCACTGACCAGCGAACCAGAACGCGTGGAACCTGTAACGTCATCGGTGACGTGTCATCATGTTTTTCCTCCTCGTTATACCCGGAGTGGCGAGTTAAGGGTGAACGCGCGGAGCTATGCATATGCGAGTTTTTTTTTTTAACAAATTGCCCACATGAAAACCTTTCCCGCTGTTCGGTAAATTGGCACACACACACTTTCATTAGACATCTTAATCTGAAATTTTTTTGGCGGCACTCTGTGCCGCTTTAAGGAGTGTGACTGAGCTCCCAGAAGCTCACAAGTGTGCAACATTGATCACAGTCAAACAGAGAATTCTTTAAAGAAAAAAAGGGAAAATGTGTCAAGAGAAAGAAGAGAAAAAGGAAAAAAGATCGAAGTTGACAAACACCTTAACAAATTGGGCGCAACCAACTTTTCTACTTGCTAGAAAAACAGGAGCTAAAGCGTCACTATTTCGAATATATATTAAACGTTATACACAGATTTTCACTTCTTTTGGAGGCACGCATAAAGCTGTATAAAGTGCGGATACAACGTGAGCCACCATAACAAGAAAAATTGGCTGCCTATTCTTTGGAGTCGGAGGGAACACAAAATATGCGAATGCCGTACATTATCCTACCCTAACATGCCACATATTTCAAAAGAGGGATATCTTTTCTGCCAGGGCACAAGGTTCTCAGGACTCAATATTCTGTCAAAGCGGTACAACAAAAGGCGTATACTACGAAGCGAACCTATAGCTCCGAACAGGAAAATGAGGCACATAAATTCTCACAAGGAAAATGTTTGTGTTTTGTGAAATGACGCTCGGCACGAAGAGAATCGGCTTTACATTTCGTAAAATATGTATTGTTCGCTCCCAATTAACGTACTCACGGGAATGCCACACATGTTCACTTTTATGCGCTTCAAAAATCTACGCCCCGTTCATTCTCGCTGCTATGTATGCCATTGAACATTTGACTTTTGAGCTTCACTCTGAGGATGTGGATGAGCGGGCTCGTGTTCTTTAATTGACTCTGATCAGAACATGTTTCGTGCTATTTCTATTGCTCTGGGATATTTAACATGTTAGGCATTCTTCATTTTGAAATATTGGGCTCCCGTTGGTGGGTCTTCTCACCAACAAAGTAAACCCCACAGTTTTTGTTTATCAACTGTATGACACACAGCTATGTAGAGTGTTCGCTATCGGAGACCTTGGAATCTGGTTGGATCATCGTCTCTCATTTAATGTCCACGTGGAAGACGTTGTAAAAAAAGTCTACCGAATTCTTGGTACCATCTCTAGAATAACTCCTGACTTGAGCGGACCAGATTGTTTGCAGACTCTTTTTGTATCTCTTGTTTTACCTGTCTTAGAATTTGGGTCAGTTGCATGGAACTGTGTTGGACAAACTAATGTTAGACGTTTAGATGCAGTTTATAAGCGTTATTTGAAGATCTGCTCTCGAAGATTCCCACTTGGCGATATGCAACGCGCATCTGAACGCTTTCTGTGTAACCGAAGATTAAGTCGTGATTTCATTTTTCTGTACAAATGTGTTCACAACATTATACATGCAGAGTCTGTCATTCACCTTTTACATTTTCATGCCCCACTCAGTACTGTCCGACGCAGTTCTCTGTTCTATGTTAAAGATATGGCTGCTCGGCAGTCCCCATCTCGACGAGTACAAACATCTTTTAATGTTCTCACCAATGACATTGATTTATTTCATCCCAGTTTTAGTCACTTTAGACAGGAGGTGCTCCAAAACCTCAGCTTGGTGTAATGTACGAAGGTGCACTGCTGTGCAGGCGTACGCTGTTTGTGGGCACCATTATAAATAAAGTATTATTATTATTCGCCGCCTCGGATAGCATAAGCCGTCGTACTTCGAATAAGTACAAGACATATCACTCGGTCGAAGGACGCCGGAGCCATGCCGGATTTAAATTCGTCATGACGTTATCTATCGAGACCCCTCCCAAGTTCGTTCTAATAGACCTCAGGAGATAGTCATCATAGCTATAGAGTAGTCAACATCAGTATCAGCGATATCATCTATATAACGACGATGACATGGGGTGTTTCACTGCATGCTTTAGTTGCGGATCCCTGTCCCATTGTGACATATCAAATGAATGGCATGCGATAGATAGATACGATAACGATACTATACGATAACGATACTATGCATTTTTGTCCTCGGTATGACAAGTTTAGGAAGCGAAGTAGACCACAGGTTTCCGAATTTCTGATCGTTCCCAATGTAGTTAGGAATTAAAATTTCAGACGTGTCCTTTAGGACGATTATTGCCGTTTATTGTGAAAGCACACTGATAAGAAGCAAATGACCAATAAAACAAAAGAATGGAACAAGTTGATGCTTTCTGAGCTTTAATTCGTCGCCAAAGACGTTCCACCCATTAAGTCAAATACGGAAGCAGAAGTGCGGATAACCGACCATATCGTTTTTAACCTTAGCGACCAGAGCCCTTTGTGAGTTTTGCCTTATTCCAACGATATGATCAGTCATAGTTGAAGTGGACACATTTTAGAAACTGCCGAAGTAAATTATACGATGTCCTACTCGCGCAAAGCTAGGCTGACGTTTGTCCGTCAAGGCTGATTCTCAAGTGGAGCTAGCCACCCATTAGCTGACAAGTTTCTCACTCTCCTTGGGCGCCGCAATTACTTCGTTTCCCGCCATACCAATTACGTGTCGCATTTCGAGCGCATTAAGACGCGAAATGAAGGGTGGCACGCGAGAGCCGCCTCTGGTTTTTCCTCCCGGAATCACTGGGACGAGAGGGTAATTTCAGAGCACATCCCGCCGCAGGGAGCCTCTACCAAGTAAATTATACGTGGTCGTCGGAAACCGTCCAGCCGTAATTGGGGTCGAGAGATTAAGCTTCGCAATATTTATTTTCCTCGTTCGGTTTCGCGTGGCCGGACATTCTGCTCAGTGAAGGACGTTGTATGGCTACCCACAGCCGGCCAACAGATCGGCTTCTTCGTGCTTCCACTGACGAGTGCACCACAACATCTTTCGATTGTGTAGCATGTGTCACAAAGCAATCCTAACACACAGTGTTGGTCGGCGTTCAGTGCAATACGTTTAGTATATATGTTTAAGTATGGAATCGTACTGTAGTCACCGGGCCGACTCGCTACAGGGAAACGCGAAAAGTGATAAAAGTCCCTACGTTACGATGAGAAACATTAGCCTTGTCATTATTCACTTGTCTTTTTTTCTGTTTTGTTTTCTTTAAATGGCTCTGGCAGGTTCAGTTCGCGCTTAACTAATATTCACTAACGTCGAATAAACACACATTCCAGCCTGACCGTCATCACATATTTCTTGTTGTTATTTTTCTGTGTGAGCAGCTACGCCTATTACCCACTATACTAACATGGAATAGCAAGTCCACTTTGTGTCTGACTGACCTTTTCATTTCGTCTTTCTTTTTTTAAGATAAATATATCCCCCCACCCACACACACACACACATTCTACATGGTGCCAAGACATTTGCCCGCCTTTGTATGCCTACAGATAGTGAACTCCACAAACAGATAATGTTCGTAAACAGAATATAGCAAATTCATTTAATGTGTCTATTCTACACTTCTCCCTAAGACTACGCCAGCGACAACTCAGTTATGGGGGCTGGTACATTCGTCGTAGATGTGCCGTTATTATGAGAGAATGCGGCACTGGACACAGAGTGACTGAGATTCCTCTGAGAGAGAGGTCAGAGAGCAAGAACACACATCTTCGGGTATATGAGTCTACGACAGACGGAAGATCCACGTGCGCGTACGTTGCTCCTGAGCTGTCCGCTGCAGGGTGTGTACGCTTGTCTCATCGCACGCCGTCCACCGCAGCGGAGCTCCATGGCATTATCATGGCGATGCAATTCGTCGAGTCCCTTGCAACTTCTATGTCTTGGGTCATCTGCAGGGATTCTAGACATGGGTTAAGGGCCCTGCAAGCACCGATGTGCTCCGCACGCCTTGTCCCCCTGATAGGTGATGCATATTAGAATGTACCATTCCTGCGTTGAGCAGGGTCATGACATTATCCTGCAATGGATACCGGGACATTCCGGCATACCCGGGAACGAAGCAACGGATGCAGTAGCGTCGCGAGCATACCGGATCTACCCGGTACGCCTGGGAACAAGAGAATGAGCAAGGAACTTTGGTTTCGTGGACCCTACGTGGATCCTAGCGAATAGACAGTGAGCAGAATAGGGTAAGGTGGTCTATGGTGAAGAAGGTTGAACTATTTTGTTGATAGCAGTCAGAATAATAGCTTACATTGTACCATAATTCGTTAACTGAATCCCAAAACCTTTGAGAAACGATGCACAAGTTACTGTGGTGCTAATAAACCAGATATTTATTTCGTACGAGCCAAAAATGACAGGCTACATAAGTTCATCAACTTACCCCACCCTATGGGGTAAGGTGAGGACATCAAAAAATTAATGCCCGATTTCAATTTTGTCTTTTGTTTGGGCCAGCCGAAACGGTCAGCTACGAGTAATGCACATGAAACCACAGGGCAGTGACACAGCATCATAACGGCGATGTCATATTTTATTAGCTGAGGAGTAGAAGTGAGCAAACTGGAAGTCAATGCTCGCGAAAGTTACAGATGGGACAAAACAAGGTCCCTCTTAGGTCGACCACATCTGCAAAACAGCGTCTGACGTCTTTCTAAAACGGCACGTGCAGAACGTCAGCACGTTACTTCAAAACCCAGACAACGGCTGTGCTCACCGTGGTGTCACAGACGAGAAAAAAATTATTGCTAAGAAAATGCCACGCGAAAAACCCAAACTGTCCTCAACTTGCCCCCGTCTTCAAGTAGCCCCACTTTACCCTACATCTGGACCTGTCATTTGTTGTACTTGCATCGTTTCCTCGGCCTATGGAACATTACTCTCCGATTCCGGCTCAACGTCCGTTACAGTGGACGCTTCTTACATAAGATCGGGAAGGCAGCCTTCCCCAACTGCTCTACGTGTGGAGTTGTGGAGGATACAGATCACATCATTATGTCATGTGATCATTACAGCGAAGCCCATCGCATTTTGCAGTCGAAGTTGCCGGCACTGGAAAGTCGACTTTTTGGTGCCATTAAAGTGGCACGGATCGTGGCACCCCCAAGTCAGCTATCGCGCGTTCGACGCTCTGGTTAAATATTTCCGCGACATCGAAGCGGACAAACGGTTATGATGCACGGTGTCAGCTCAAATATGTGGACCGCATAGCAAACCCACTGACTACCGTACTCATCTTCTCATAATTTTTTAACTTCTAAACTTCTACACTAATTACGCTGCCATCGCATTATCATCTCCACAACCCCAGATGGTCTCTGATATTAACCGCATTCTGTCGGTACAAGTGCACTGGTGACGAGTAGCCGGTTCTATTAGCACGCACACGACGCAGACACAGAACGCACACGAACTCGCGACCTGCTCAAAGCTGCTCGCTCACCCATAAGTGACCGGCGTAGTCATGCCTTACTGTTATCAATTTCGTAGTTGTTTTCCTGTTGGTTGGTTTGTTTGTTTTCCTGTTTTGTTTGTTTCTCTTTTCTCTTTTCTTTCTCTTTTTCCCTTCTTTGCTGGGAATAGCAAGTCGCCGTAGCGCTTAGCGCAGGCTAACCTTTCCCTTCTTTTTTTTTAGTTGATAAACATATCTCCCCCCCCCCCCCCCCCCCCACACACAATCTTACTTTTGTGACGCGTGGAGGAATAAATCATGCTCCACATACCACTGGAGAAGACCGAAACGAAGAGCGTTGGCGATGAAAAAGAGCAGGTCGGCGGCACCTTTGTTCCCCAGCTCAACGAATCTCAAGGGCGTCAATTACGGCATGAACACCTATTGCAGACTCACTCAAACAGACAACGGCGTGCAGCGATAATTTCTGCTCGACTCCGCCTAGATGCTGTTGATGTATGCCCAATACCGACAGCCGGCATGTCCTTTTGTAACCTTGACCTCTTCTCCCTGAGCTGTAGCGAATATAATGGAACCCAAATAACCCTCTGTCATCGACACGAACAATACATCAGCGCTCTCCGCTGATTGTTTTTCAGCTTCATATTAAAAACCGTGAACAGTTGCAGTTTATTCGCACGTCTACTTCTAAACAGATGAGATAATAAAGAAGGAAAATGCGACGTAATCTATGGCCGATAGCCATAATGGAAAAGTCGGCGGAGTCATAAAACTCCAATTTCCGAAGCCATTTTCAGCCATCCACCACAAACGAGGCGATACTTTCGCACGCCGCCCACGGCTGTGTGCGTTCCAGCGCTGAAATCTTGTGGGTGGACCGCACACTTCAAAGTGAGTTAAATACTAGATAGTTGTTCCTAAGCTATTGCACGAATGCACCTTCGTTCATACCGCCCATAGAAGCTGTTCGGCATTCTTCATTTTCGTGCTTGCCATTATTTCCCCTCGCTTCGATGAGTAGTAGTTTAGTTCTCGCAAACACGAGTACACGAGTAAGTAAATACATTGTATACGACATGAAGAAAGTAAAAAAAAAAACAGAAAAGAAGAACTGCGTTAAAAGAGCTTAACTTACACCACCCTCTGCACAACCAACCAGACATCATGGACGGCAGACAGCAACCGTGCAACCAATGTATCAAACAAGGGGGGAAAGAAATAACCACTAAAGCAGCCTGGTAACAAAAAACTTTAGGTGATAATATATGCTTTTTTGTGAACTGTCACAGCTGTTCCTTAGTTAGTTTCAAAGTGTGAAGTGTGTTCGGGAACGTGTACCGCACGAGTGAGTGTGTTCTTAAACCCATAATTTGTTCGGGGTTGTGGAACATACCGATGTTCAAAATGCAGTGTGAACTGGCATGAGGGTTCATAATGACGAATAGCAGCGAGAAGACAAGGACAGGGTAGAAGTAGACAGGACAACTGCAGGGGTGAGGGGTTTTCTCTCTAGTTCGCACCGCTCCTCAACAACAACAACAGCATGACTATGGCCTGGGGTGATTCACCGCTGGAGAGCAGTACACTACCCCATTACACGCGAAACATGAGATGTGAGATACCGCTCCTCAATACATTCCTGTTCCTATGAATTTTTGATTTAACGGAAAGCAAGAATTGATGATACTCATGAAGAGTATACTCATGAAGAGTAAAAAGTTTAATAACCCGAAATTTCTCGAACAGATAGGAAGTATCGGTTCTATGGGAGGATTTGTGTAGTTTCCCTTTCTTCTTTTCTGAATAACGCGTCCTGGAGTAGCCAGTCCCGAGTGGCTCGAGACTAACATCTTCATTTTTTTCTTTTTACAAATCATATCAAATGGGTTCTATGCGGCAAATTAGCTACGGCATGCAAATCATTTTCGCGAACAAAACTAAGGTCTGAGAAGATATTTTGGTTCTATTAAGCCAAACCAAATGGCCAATATCGCAAGTCTGAGTCGAAGAGTGTCTTGTACAACAATATGGGCTTTTGCCAAGTTGGCAGAAATTAACATTTTCTCAGCATACCCAAAACTGTGTCCAATTTTGGGGATGTTCTCCTCACAGAAAGAGAGAGAGGAAAACAAAACATTTCCTGCTGTAGCCTTGACAATGTTCTGAACGCGTCGCACGAGAACCTGGCGTGACGAAATGAGGAATGTTTTCAGGCTCTTTTTTCTGGCTCTATTTTTCACCCACAAACGCGTTTTGGAGTAGCCAGTTCTGACTAAGTCTGGACTAACCTCTACATATTTTTCTTTTTTTCCCAATCCAATCCAATCCAATCCAATGAAGCATCTGCTTGACAAAGCGAACCAAAGGCCTCACGTCTGAGCCGGCGATATTTGGAACAGAGCCTGTTCTTCAGCTGGGCACAGTAGAGCACGCTCCCTTAAGCTATCTACCTTCAAGGAGGAACTCCATTTTAGTGTGAACTGCTGACACCGTATTTTGTGGATCCGTAGTGTGCTATATTGTTTTCCCGCTCCCGCTGTGATTTGCTTTGATTGCTGTGAGGATTTTGATGCAGAGTGTGTAATAGCTATACAGCGTCGGAAACATAACTGAAGAACCGTCCAACTCCAACCTCTCGCACTGAGTTTTTCGCACTCGCGTCTGGGTATGTGTGCCTCACAAAGTGTATAGATTTGTATAGTTTCCCCTTTCTTCTTTTTGCAGCCCACCCTCCTTTCTCTTCATTTGCTTTAGATATAATGAGCCACAAATAACGCGTCCTGGAGTAGCCAGTCCCATGTAGTTTGGGACTAACATCTCCATTATTTTTCTTTCTTTTACCAATCAATCACTCTACCTCTCAGAGACGACGTTGGCGGCCGTTGCTTGGTGGTCGAGCGTGTTTGTGAGAGGTAGGTCGAAACTGGTGGTGGGGCAGTAGATGTTGAAGATTGCTCTGCAGATTTCCTGGCTGTATACGTAGGTGCCCTCGGACATACAATGCTCCGAAACGCCCAAACGTTACGTGAAACGTCTTATACGCGTCAACCCTCCCCACTGTAAACGATCGGGAAGACGTCAATTCTGCGTCAAAAAATGTTCTGTGCTCAGAGCAACAATTAAAAGAGCGCGAAACGGTCTGGGTAACGGCGCTGTTGCAGTAACGAACTGAGTTCCACCACATGGTACACGTGCACGCAGTTTAGACGTGCGAGACAGGCGAATATGCCTCACTGCACAGCTTTTGAGACTGGTTTACAATTTCGTTTTGTTTACGCTCTACTCCTGTTTTTATGAGGCTGCCCTAATTTTGTTGAGCTGCTTCACTTCGTATCCCGGTGTAGTAAAAACAAACGAGGCTGCGCTAAGAAGGGCCCTTCATTCGCCTATGCAAACAGCAGCGCGTTGCAAACCTCCGTTCGGCAAACATGAACTAATCCTCATGCAAATGCTCCCGCGGAAAAAAGAAGCAAAGGTAAACATCAAAGATGCGCTCGAGATTTTGGCAAGTTGATAAGCATCGATCTAGCATGTAAACACGAGGGAATATACACAAACCTGGCTGTGCCTTAAAATGTACCTTCCACGTTGGGGAATTCTTTAAAAGAATTTCCAATTAGGCCATGCAAAGTCGACAAAACTTTTTTTTTTTCTCGTGGCCCGTTTCGTTTCGCTAGAACATTTACCGCTTTTTTGTTTTGTTGTTATTTTAGGCCATGCTTCATACACAGGTACTCAATGCCGAGCACTACTGCTGGGCTATATATGTATACCTATACTGCCAAACAATACAAGAGCTACAGTCACTGAGATATATCTCAGCAAGCAGACAGAGTGTGGCATACGAGAAGATGGCGGTCGGCAAGCAATAGGGAAAGTCGATTCACAGGTTGTATTAACGAGAATATATTTTGCACGATGACTTTAAAAGGACGCAAATGTGCCCTGAGTACGCGGTCTACGAGGAGTGTTTTCGCAACGAGGCACAGGCAACAGTTCGAAGCATGCGGGCGCATTTTGTTATGACTCGGATTCGTCATGCTCCACCTAAGCCAATTACAGACATATTCAGAGTTGTGAGACGAGTTGACCTGTAGCAGTGTGCTTGTCCCTAGGCACACATACATAGGAATTTCTGTGCACTTCATTCTTGCAAGCCGAGCCCGTCAGGCTTTTCGAGTTCCAAAACAGTTACGCTGAACAGTAGCTATAGCCCGTTGGAAATTTCGAGTAACCCATTACCTCCATATGTTTTTACTTTTCCAATCAATCAGTCCAATCATGGTCCCGTTCTGTTCTGGACCTCCTCGAGAAATAGCGGCATATAGCGACGACGCTGTATTTTACTAATACCATGTAATCATTATCGTCACACCAACTCCTCAGAAGCAATGGATCCAGCTACGGTCCATACAGTCATTGCGCGTGTGTTAAACATCATATTACGGCAAGCTAACTTTTTTGGGTGAAGATATTCCAAAAGCCGGGCGTCATAACTGGTTTTTGGGTGCTGCATCCGCGACACTTAGCGACAACAGTAACGATGATGAATGACAAGCTCTGCGGGAACTTTCTTAACGCTTTCTTAACTGTCTATGCTGACAGCTGTATTTTGTTTCCTCGTGGGGTAGAGTATCGCCCCTGGCGATGAAGCTCCCCACTCATCATCATTCAAATAAAGTTTGTCGTCTGTTTCCTCGTATTTCCTCAGGATATGTGCACGGGAATTAGAAGTGAAAAAAGAAGAGTCGCAAACTCACGGGGGGGCAGCGAATTGCATTCTTACCCGGCATGTAATTTATTAATCACGTGTTGTTGTTTCTTTCCTCATTTCCTCTATCTTCTTTTCGCCCCCTTTTTTTGCATAAAAGAAGAAAGAGAGATGGTTGCTTTCTAGTGCGGAGAGTTTGTTACTTTGAGGGCACAACAGCCAACAAAAACAACAGGAAAAAGTGGAACTGTGACAGGGTGGCAGTAGAATATTTTGGTAACTGAATATGCAGGTGGGTCCAAACCCGGATCCTGTTCTGAATGAATCATTCCGTGTCGCGCTTCTCGTGAGGCTACTCTTCTTCAGCTTTGAGTTGAGTTGAGTTTGAGTTTGAAACTCTAACCCTCCGTCTCTCGCAGTGCAATAGCTCCTGGCAATATACGCTCGTGACTATGTATTTAAAAACAAATCAAGCTCTGTTCGATAGTGCCTCTTTGCAATTCGCACGGTGGTTGTCCGGTTGTTGCGTGAGGGACAACCCTGTACTTGAGTACGAAATGCTTAAGATCCTCCCCCGAGTTCTCTCCTTCCACCTGACGATGCAGGAAAGACTTTAGTGTCCGGACGAGGATTATCAGCCTCGACTCCGGATCATATGGTGGCTTGAAGATACGGCTAGACAATCCAGAAAATATTTTAGTGCCGTGCTAGTAAACTGAGGAACATTGTCAGTAACGTGTTGGGCTGGAAGATCTTGAGCTGTGAAAATATATTCAATAGCTGGAATGTTTGCAGTAGCTTTTCCAGACGTCATAAGCCGTACTTCGCGCCGCTTACAGTAGGTGTCGATTACTGCGAGGTAATTCTTCCTGTCGACTTCGGCGAAATTCGCATACAGCCGGTACTAAAGTTTTTTAAACCTCCCATTGATGCATAGGGGAACCGGAAGTTGTGTGTCCGAAAAAGCACAACATTCTTCGCACGATTCACTTTTGAGCTCAATGTCCTTGTCGATTCTTGGCCACCACGCATATGATCGTGCAACACTTATCGCCCTTGAAACTCACCATGAAACTTCCCAGTCATCATAAAATGAAGTTGTTATTGCCGACCCTTTCATTTGCGTCTGGCTATTGTGACCATCATTAAGGCGACATAAGACAGCGTTGCGATGCTGTGAAGGCATCGCAGGCGCGCATATAAGATATACGAGGGGTGCTCAAGTCAAACCGGGACTTTTCATTTTTCGCAAAAGTAAAATGAACTTACAGGCGAAAAATTAGTTTTATTTTTCGACGTATCCCCAGCTGGACTAATGCACTTGTCCAAGCGTTTCACGAGGACTTAGATGCCAGCAGCGTAGCAATCCTTACCGGCGCGTAGCAGCCATGATCGGACCGCATTCTTGACCTCGTCGTTGCAGCTGAAGTGGCGGCCCCCAAGGAACGCCTTCAGTGGCCCGAAGAGATGGAAATCGCTGGGGGCGAGGCCTGGACTGTAAGGGGGATGTAGCAGCAACTCCCAGCCAAGTTCCTGTAGGGTGCGTGTCGTGAGATGCGCGGTATGCGGGCGGGCGTTGTCCTGTAGGAGGAGGACTGCTTTGCTGATGAGGCCTTACCATGAGGATTACGCCTTCATTCACGAGAAGCTTCATGACAATGAGGCTCGTGCAGATGACGTCACGCGCAGCCTTTGAACGGCTTTGGGCCACGTGACTCGGGAAAACATCGGGGATGCGTCACAGGCGTCATACTGCGGCTCGAATGAACCAACAGTGTGTGTTTTTACAATATATGCTCGTAATTGCATGTACACTGTAACAACTCACGGCATGCCCTCCTACAGTAACTCCGGTGCGGCAATATGTTTTCCCGAGTCACGTGGCGAAACGTGACGTCACTGCGCAAGCCTCATTCCCTGTTCGACAGGTCCCCCAAGGTCGCCATTTTCCCATGTATTTGTTCCTATCCCGATGCGTGCAATGCCGGAGGCCGCCCTTAGATACCCCATTGTTACCAGACGTTGGCTTGCGTTTGATTGTAGCGCGCTAAAGATCCAGTTGAAGCACAATCCAAGCCAGGCCAAGTCACCGAAGGAGAAATGGACGACTGCGTCTGCGGCGCCATGCTGCGGCGCCTGGTACGACAGGTACGCTATGTGATGCACGCAGCCGTGCACTAGATCCTTCCGATCGCTCAACACGTTTAAAAACGGGACCAAAAAGTGAAACACGACACAGAAAGTTGTTATACGCGTTTTATTTGAACATATAAAGACAAGATTCATTCGCAGAAACAACAAAAACATTTTGCCGCTAAACTTAGCGCGCTGAAGTAATCCGGAACGGCAACAGTGGGGTATCTAGTGGCGGCCTTTTTCGTTGCACGCTTTTCCGAGGTGAGTTTGGGGGACCAGGGGCTCAATCTTGATGTGCACATAGCGATCGTTATAGCTATTTTTCAAAATTTGCGCGCTCATTCCGTCACGCGCATTGGCCGTCAACCGGGGAGCACTAGCGTTTAGCAAGCGTTACGGGATAGCGAAAAGTTCAAAATCTAGCCCCTGCTGTTCGATGTGCGCGCTCACCTCGTTGTCGGCCAACTTGTCCAGCACGTGTGTTCTGTTTTGCACAAACTTTGGACCACCACGTGGTGAACGCGGAGGCCTGTCGCGTGTGAAAATGACAAAAGAAGTAGTACGAGCCATTTGTACACTCAGGAGACAGAAAATCCCGGTTTGACTTGAACACCCCTAGTATGATGCAACCGTTCCCGGTCATCAGGTCGGTCTTTCGCGTAAAATACGCTTGTAGCTCAGGGGCCGTTCGGTAGTAGGCCATCCTTCCATGATTTAACCACATACCTCGGAAAGGATCCTATCTGAAGCAATAGCTTTGGCGACCTCCGAAGTTTTCACGAGAACTTTCTCTATGTCGACAGAGGACACTGCGGAGATATTCGACGACTCAATGCCACCCACAGTTAGGGTGTCATCCGACATTGTAGTTTTCGAAATCTGGAGCAGGACCTGCTGGAAGTCTAAAGTTCGTCCGTCTGACAGTCCGTCCGCATTTCCCAACTGAGACGTGCGCTTATACCGGATGGCAAGAGAATGACTCACAAGGGTCAAAGCAAAACGCTGTATTCTGTTAGCTGTAATTACATGAATTCCTCTACTTGCACCAAAAATTGCATTTATTGGCTTATGGTCTGTATGTAAAACGAACACCCTATCCCAAACGTACTGGGGAATCTTCTTTACAAAAATATTGCCAGAGGTTCCTTCTCAATCTGTGCGTAACTCCATTCGGCAGATGTCAAAGTATTCGAAGTGTGTGTGAAGTGTGGCTTACCCTTGCCATTAATTTTGTGATAGATCACAGCTCCAACGCCTGTCGAGAACGCATCAGCCGCCAGGTAGAGAGTCCGACCTGTGTCGAAGTGTGTCAAAGCTTCGATGAAAATGAGACGTTTGATTTCCTGAGACGTGTGGGCGCAATGATGCTTACCAGTCCCAAATGACATCATTTTGCAGAAGTCTATGAACAGTGTGCAGAGATCTGAGATTGCCTTGATATGCGTCCCCGTGTACTGAACAAGGCCATGGATGGCCTTCCATGGTTCTCCAACGTCGCGCGGTCAAGGCTTCTGAACGAGAGCAGACACTTTCTTCGGTGATGGTTGAAAACCTTCTTGCCGATACCATTTGACCCAGGTACTCCACCTCCGGAAGGAACTCGCATATCTGTTTCTTGATGCGGAAGCCATATTTCGAAGACGCCGCAGGATTTCTTGAAAGAATCAGATGCCCGGCGTCAGTCCTGCCAGTGACAATGGTAACGTCCTGATAACATACCACGTCATTCATTCCCCAGCAGTAACCTGAAACCCGCTGAAAGATATCACGATAAGCTGGTGCAAGCTGTAGAGGCGACGTGCAGGACGACCGGTGCGCCGCCGCGTGGCAAACAAGGTTATAGGCGGAGGCCTATAAGGAGAGCCGCCCTATTGTTCACAGCGGTAAAGCTTGAATGAGAAGGGGGTATTCGGGGATCATGTGCGTTGTGAATTTGTGTATATAAGCGTCTGAATTCTTCAAATAGTAACTGTTGTAACTGCACTAACAGTTACAAGAGCTCGTCAACAACAATGTTTTCTTCCTTTCCTGAGAAGGCGCGAGAGCGAGAACGGCGGCAGAAATGGGGTGGGTGGGATATATTTATTAGGTCAAAGACAAAAAGGGAGGAAAGGTCAGCCAAACGGGAGTCGGATTGCTATTCCGCAAAGAAAAAGAAAATAATTAAAAGACGAATAAAATAATTAAAAAGAAAAGAAAAGAGTTAGGAAATAAAGGATAAACTGACAAACGGTGAAAGAAGGATGAGATAGATTAAAGACAAAGATGACTTTAAACAAACAGATGAGGTTAATGCGTTGAGGGTGAGAGTGGGGAGTAGGATGGGGGTGAATTGGTGGGCAGAAATTGGTTCCTGCCATAAGACGGCAATAGTGAATTGCTAAAGTAGCTAAGGTTCAGTGTTTGTCAAAGTCCACAATGATACATTTTTTACAGGACGCAAGGCATCTGACTTCGAGCAAGCCATGCTTGCAAACAGCGGAGTGCACCACAACGTTGGTCGTTTTTTGCTATGAGGGTGCCCGTGCTAGCAAAATTTTTTCTTGTTTTCCTCTCGAACGTCACAATTGCTGCAGCTTCTGTTCTGCTGCCCTAAGCCTTAGCTGAAGTACTCGTACATATGCGGCTTTTCGAAAGCATATAGTTCGCACGGCACTCTGGCTTTTGCGAACATATTTAACGTAATGCCACAACTTCTTATATGTCCTCATTTCGTGCATAATACCGACAACTTCCTGGCAGCTAACTTCTAAGTGCTTCTTATAAATGTTCAGCGCCTCACTTCTAATCAAACTTGTGTACTCTACATTCATGCTGTAAATGTTACCCTCTCATGTGTAACACTGGTATCTGTTGGATTTTCGCTGTGCTCTCCGTGGGATTGTATCGGAAGCTTTCCACGCTAGGGGGCAACGAGCCTAAAGGCTGACAAGCAAAAGGGAGCCCGCGTTACGTCTGACGCTTTTCCTCAATCGAAGCTGCTGGGGCAGAGCGAACTCACGTATCACAAGCGACTCACCCGTCTCTTGTATATTGTGTGTTCCTATTAAAGAGTTTAATGTAACAGTATCTATGGTGTGCCATGTGCAGAAAGTGTCTCGGAGTTTTCGTCATTTCCGAATTCGATTTCTGACTTCAGTAAATGGGCAAGTGGGCAGTTCAACTCCAGAATCTCGTTGGGAACAATCGTCAAATTGGTGCCACCCTCTTTAGCTGGATGGGCGAATCATTTTAAATCTGACGTACCTACTACGATGTGTCCTACTAAGATGTATCTGGCCGAGCACACCTTTTGCAAATCAACTGTTTTGCTGAGGGCCTATTCCACGTTTGCTCTTTTGTGGTGCAGGACCTCTATTCCACACTAATTAACGAGTGTCCATTAGATCCTGCTTTGCAAGTAGAGCTCGCTGTTTTGCAGACTGACGTCTTATGGTCCACATGGAAAGAAACAATTATAATCAACTAAAACCAACTAAAATATCACCTTTTAATATCTCACGGCGACAGACGTTATTGCTTATACCACACGTGCACGGTTTTCGTACGTTTAGCGTGTTCAAGAATTGGAAAGAACACAATTGACAACAATGCATGACACAAACACAACTGGCACAAAGAAACAAGTGAACGCCACGTTCGGATATTTGCGACAGTCTTGTCGACAGTGGATACCTTGTTATTAGTAAAACAGCCGAAATTATTTTTCACTGTCATACAATTTTACAGAAGAAGTACCTTGCAGTTGAAACCATTTTCGAGAAAAAGAACCAGATAGTGTAAACTGCCACGTAATAATTGGAGCAGATTTACACCTAAGAAGTAAACTGCTACGTCCTTCATGCGAAGTTGTACAGCTCTGTACAGTTCACGTAAAAATAAAAATACACACATAGTACACAGTGCAAATATTTACGTAAATCAGTGCTGCTTTTTCTGTGACAGCATAGAAGAAATGCCGAGTGACCTGCATAACTGATAAGCACTCGTGGTGGCACTTACAAGTATTTGAACTGCGCATGCTGGCCTGCTCAAGATTGCTTGAGGCATGCAGTTTCCCTCGACAGCTATGTTGCCCTCCATGCGGCACGAAACATCGCGGACATGCAGACTCTCGTACAGTTTTTCTTCTTTCTGAAGAATTTCTGGTCCGACATTGAGCACGTAATATATAATGCAACCCTACCTAGTCGATTATACTAGATACGTATGCTAACGCGCGTCGTCGTTTGCTGGTGTCTCTCTGATCCCAACACAATTTGAGCGTTTCACCTCAAGGGGTACGAGCAGCAACACCCCTGGAAGCCCTGCACACCGCTTATACTGTGACCCCCCGCACAAAATCTTGTGTGGCATGTGCAATGCCCGAAAGTACTGTAGAGAGCGCATCAGTTCGCACTAGAGGACGCATCTCTCGAAGACCAGCAACCTAATCGTTGCAGATCCACGCTGCCTGGGGAGACATGGCTGCTACATGTTTAATAGTCATGACCATAGCATACAAGTAAAGCTGCGGCAGGCAACATACGACGTCACGGATAGGGAGACCATTGGAGAGCGCCGTAATAAGAAACACACACGATGGGTCTGGCCGTGTTTAGGCCCTCAGGGGACCGTTGTCGTCGTTTATTAGCCCTAGATTGAGTTGCCGGGGAACTGTTGGCCGCTACAGTCTTCACGCTGCCGATGTACGTAAGACAACAACAGCAAGCTGATCTACCGCCTTCATCAATACCATTATCGCCGGAGTATTCATTTTCAGTATGGAGATGGCGAATATCCACAGACCTTTCGTGTGGATTCGAATTTTAATGGATATCAGTTTCTTCTGGTATTACGTTATGCTCGAAAAATTGCGTCGACATTCAATCTGAGTCAAAAAAGCAATGACCGAAATTTCGGAAGGGTACCTGGTACCAAAGAAAAGTCACCAGGGCTCCCCTTGCATTTGCAATAGTACTGTTAATGCACATTGCCTATGGCTCGCGGGATATCTATAGGCAATTTTGGCAAGCATACTTCGGACTATGCGCTCGGCCATGTCGCGTAGACGGTATAAGGAAGGAAGACAGCAGGCTTTCGACAGAAGACTGTAGTTTTGTTATGCGGAGACTCTGTATTTCGAGAACAGAATATGTTAAAGCAAAGTGGGTGTCTGCGGTGCACCGCAGCATGTCGAAGCATGGGTCGACATTCGCCTTCATGGAGGACATGATTGCACATTCACTCGCCATTCAGCTTCAAGTGCTTCTTGTCTCCGCCTCGCGTGTCCGGCTTGTAACGCTGAACGACCGACGACGAATGCGATGCGATCAGTGATGCAGCGTTTCCTAGCGATGTAATGTAATCCTTGTCTCCTTTTCACAGGTAGGAAGACGAGTTCAATTTCTCCTCGTTTTTTTTTACAAACCAACAAACAAAGAAACAGGTAGGAAGACGGGTGCGAGACCACAGATAGTTGTAATCAGCAGACGGTTCACGTATAGTCCTCTTTGCTTGTTCACTGTACAGCTTGAATTATCGGCAGGTCCGAACGCACCAGCGATTCCTCGAGGACCCATCTCTTCTGGCAATCGCTAGACACCGCACGTTCTTGTGGACACTACGCATGGCGACTTCGAATGTTTCCGAATTTCGAACCTCCGAACCAAACTTTTTGCTTCTGCCCACTGGGGCGACGACTTTTGCAGACTTCCAATACTCAAGTCAAAAAGGTCTTCCTCGGTTCAAAGAATTTTGTACTATTCCTAGTAATGAACTGCAAGAGGAAGAGTCCCTCAGCTGGTTCCCTCACAATGAACCTACAAGGATATTTATTTTGCTCTTCTCCGAGGGATGTTCCTCCACTCACGTCTTCAATCTGCTGGTAGAGACGTCTAGAGTTAGCATGTAGTACAGGGTTTGACAAGCTAAAGTACGGGATTTGAAATGAAACAACAATTGATACAAATGGGCTACAATAACGCGATGGAGGACGTAATATACGCAAAAAAGTCGCATGGAAATTATTATTTGACCAAGTTCTTTCCCAATAAATCGCAGAAATTGAAAACCGATCCCGTCTTAATATTTAAAACGACACATATAGGCCCCCAGCTAAGATTCGTAAGCGTAAAAGCGTTAGCGATAGCTCAATAAAATAGATCGATAGCTCAAGAATATGGTGGAATAGAGAATTGACACCGTATTTGAAAGAGCGATTTTTAGCTTTTCATCACTTGCTGAAACAAATCTAGAAGCTGTTTGACATAATTTTGTAGCACTGCGTACACATTGACTTAAGTCTTTTTTTGTGTGTTTGATTTTATGTCTGCCGTGTGCCAGTGTTTTTCTTGTCTTGCAGAGGGGTGGCGGTGACGTGCTATTTCCCAGTAGTCTGCAGCGCGGTTTGCCGAGTGGTTTGTATCGTGCATCAGAGGCCAGAGCATGCATCATGCACCAGAGTGGTTGCATCGCGGTTTGCAGAGTGGGGAAGAAATACCGAACGTTGCCTTGAGAAACACTGCATAGTGAAATGTTGCGGCTTCGCAGTCATTCACTGACTCATGTTAATGGTTCACGAACAATTATGATGCTGTTCTGCGACGACGAACACCTCGTGTGCTCTCATAGAATAACATAATACACATGGCCTAGTCGGTATTGCCGAATACATCAGACGGCAGGGTAACGACGGACAGTCACGTGATATAAACTACTCAATACCATAGGTGATCAGCTCTGTTCTGTCCGGTCACAAACATTTTTGCTAATTTATTCGGCTCTCCTGTGGTATGAGCCTGGAGCGACACTGAAGAAAGCGAACACTGAGATACTTTCCTGTAGCGTCATTGTGTGCGCCACAGCAGCGACCGAAGCGAAGAGGAAGAGAGAAGGCGCTCCATCTTTTTATAGCGTACACTACTTCACGGGATGTGGTGTACACTACGCCCAAGTGATGTTCTTGCAACTTTTATGTAATAGCGGCAATATTTTTGGGGAAGTCTGCGCGCCGTGCGACTTTATGTTAACAAGGCTAGCGAGAAAGCATTTGCTCCCACATACCGTCCTCCCTTGCATGTCGCCTACTTTAGTCGTTGAAAGAAGACTACCATCTGCACTCAGCACACGTTCAAAGTCGTAACGATAGTACGTTCTATCAGGCGCACCACAAGAACGACAAAAGCGAAAAGCGACCAGAGATAAGTATAAATTACCAAATTCGCCTCTGTGCAACCCACACTGTTCACTCGAGCTTTCTTGTGATTTTATTATCGCTAGCACTCGGCGCTGTTCCCAGCTCCAAGCCTCATTGTCGTTTTCGCCGCTGCCCCAAAAGAGTACGATACTGCAGAGGTCTTTGATCGTAAAGGGGGATATACACGGATATATGTCTTCCGATCCATAAGGTCATGTATGGGCCTCCTCTTCTGTGTTTGCCCCACTAAACTTTAGTGGTTCCAAAGCATTGTATCCGTTGACAGAGCTGTCACGCTATCGACCTTTGATGGCCAGCCTTATTCTGCTGTTGAAGACGACCCCTTGTGTGATCCATAAGTCGCTGTTCGCTTACTCTTTCAGATGTTTATTGGCCATCCTCACGTGAAGGAAACGAGCTGCATCGAAAAGCGAATTGGCTTGGCTATTGGAAAACGAACAAGTGCCATTACAGCGCATTACAAAGCACTTACAATGCTTTACATCATTACAAGTGTTACATGCAAAGCACTTACATCATTAGTACCTAAAAAGTGGGAGCTTTTAACATTTGTTTGCCTTTACGTAGTTCGGATGAGATGACACGATATGACTTTACGTAAAGTCATTTTGTATGATCAAGAACGTCATGCTTTTTACTTGAGATATCCCCCATTACGGAATGGATGCAAAATATTCGCTGTTTTATGTTTAATCCTAAAATGAAGCGCAATAAACCTAAGGATTTCAATTTTTCTTCCCTCATGGTAAAAACACAAGCATTTCATTTTTCACAGACAGTCTTTTAAATTCCGAAACTCTTTTCAACAAAATTCGAGGAACAACATTCAACAATTTGAGGAAAAGGTTCGCGAGGAAAGGTTCGCTCGTTACGATATCTGTTACCGCGGATCTGTTATAATAATAATATAATACATAATAATGTAATAATAATAATAATAATAATAATAATAATAATAATCTCTTATAATGGATACACGAATGCACGTTCTTCTAGCAGCAAAAGAGCTGAGGCGATCTGGTACATGGCAACCAGGAGAGTAACCCTAGACAGGGAGAGGAGGAGGACAGACACGACACGTTCTCAAGAAACGTGTTGTGTCTGTCCTTTTTGCTTCCTTGTCTGGGGCTACCTGCCTGGTTACCAAAAGCAGTTATGAGAACACCATTCTTGCATGTCACTAGGATTTCGCCGGCTGATCCGCTACAGCTAATCCGCACACAGTTCATCCTACACGCACGTTAGCTTAATACTCAGCTACATGTACCATACGATTATCACATGCCGTCATGTGTATGGCTCAATGTCATGTCAATGACGTGCGTATGACTATATAAGCATTCCCCTTCTGTTTATAAACACTTCGGGAAGCCTCGAGCGTTAATCATATCTTGCAAACATCAAACGGCGACGAATGTTGGTGTTTGGTGAAGGGTGGTTAATAGCGCAGAACATCAGGGGTTGGTGGAGTTAATGATGATGTGATGACAACACAAAGAATGACCAATTGAAAAGTGAATATGAAATGATTACAGTAGCTCGCGGGGGAAGGAGGCATGTGTTTATTGCGAAAGAAAGAGATGAAAAGCTAGCCGGGCATAGGCCGATTTGCTATTCCTTTAAAAAGAGAAAGAAGAAAAGGCTGGACTCAAAAAACAAAAACAAAAACAAGCTGGACTCAAAAAAAGAAAAAAGTCGCCTTAGAGGCTGGTCGAGAGGCCGCAGGCATGAAGGAAGCCGAAGAGCGTAGTCGTGACCGTCCCCTGGTTGTGCAGAAGTGGGCCGAGCAGAGTGGCCGAAGAGAAGTTCGGGTAACCAAGTTGTCGTAAGTGGTGCTGAAGGACGGGCCATTCGGGGAGATATCGGTTGCCGGACTTCAGATAGTGCTGAATGTTGACTTCCACGCACAAGTTGTGCAGGTGGGGGAGTTCAACTGGTGCATTTGATATAGGAGTGAGGGCGTGCGTGCAGTGCAACTTCGTTCGAAGGCGATGGAGCAGTGATTCTTCTGCACTATTGCAACGACTCGCAATAGTAAAGTCCCGCAGGCGGTCAATGAGCCGTAAGAAAGTGTCATGTGAGGTAGTATTTGCTCGGAACTGTCGGGTAGGGACATAGAGTCGGCGGCCGATGTACAGGGAACAGGCACACGCAGTTAGGGGTAGAGGGGTAGCAGGGAGAGCTCCAGTAGGCTAGACGTAGCGCGCTTCGCATTGTGTCTGCACGGGTGTTACCAAGGAGGCCTACGTGTCCCGGGACCCATTGAAGTGTCACAGAATGACAATTGGCCGCGAGTTGGGTGAGCGCCTGAAGTATGAGTACGTGAACAGTGCACATGGCGCTAGGGCGAAATGAGAGCAGGAGAGCTAGCGAAGCCTTCCTGTCAGTCAGACGAACCCACTGTGCAGCCAGCAGGCCGAACAAGTGCTTTAGAGAAGACAGGATGCCGAGGAGTTCTGCTTCCATAGATGGCATTGGGTAAGGAAGGGCAAATGCCTATTGATGGTCACTGTCAGCGATATAAAAGGCAGCGCCCGAGCTGTCTGCCGTCACTGAGCCGTCCGTGTAGACGTGGCGATGGTTGTGATACGTGGAGTGCAGAACGTCGAGAGCGAGTTGGAGAGCTACAGGTGATGGAATGTCACGTCGACGCCCAAGACCGGGAACGGAGGGGCACATATATAGACGGGCAAAGGTGCACATTGCTGGCGCATAAAGGGAGTGTATGAGGAGGAAGGGAGATGATTCATCAGGCGGGCGATGACCTTGCCGAAGGCGGAATCCGGGCAGAGTAGCTCAGGGGTGTGCAAGGTTTCCATGGGTCACCGCTACCGTCCACTGTTTTATTGTAGGTTTGTCCGTAGGTGATTAAACGCCTAAAGTATTGCCTCACTGATCTCATCGATTATGTCACCCTTGTCAGTGAAAGTGGTATCAACCATATTACTCTGCCCTGCGGCTGCAGTGTCTTCTAGATTTTTCTATCTATTTCCTCGGCGAAATATACCTACATATGAAATGCAGTGACTCTTCTCCGTCAATTTCGCTTGAGCGCTTCGTTTCGGTGTAAGCACTTGCGCAGGAAGCGTCATGTAACATGGTCACATTTTTGCGGAAATTTCGTTGCAGATGACTGCCGCACTTCAAATGCAGTTATTATTTAATGAGCTGAAGACAGATGGAGAAACTCCGACGCACTCGCTGATAGTCGACACAATAAATCAATCAGAAAATGAGTCGCTAGTAACGTGGTGACATTGTAATCATATTCCAGTGCATGAGGAGAAGTAACGACATAGAAGTCATTTCCGCGAGTTTCAAGAAAAATGATGATCGACCATGATTCACATTTTATAACACCATAAGCAAAGCTTCAAGTTCCTAAGCAGAAAGTACACCAAGGAAATTTATGTAACCACAAGCCCATTTCAGAAAAGTAAATAAAGCGGGTCTCATGCAAGTCATACTTTGCGTGACTTTGAACAAGGCATCGGCTGTGTGGACCGTGTGTGTTCTTTTTATGAACATCTTGCCGCTGAGCACCCTCCGCACCAGCAGACTGACGCACCAAGACATATGCGTGAATAATATCATTCCAAAATACATGTTCCTGTTAGCGCCGATGTTCATTTTGTCTGTTAGTTCGTTCCGGGTTCAGCATGTGAATAAAGTCCGATGCAGCAAAAGTAACGTGCAGGTAGTCGTGTAAGCATAGCTATAACGCTGAGGGCCAATAGAGCAGCGCCGTAAAAACTCCACCCCGGGGGAGATAAAATGCATTACCAAGGCTTCCTTTAATGGCGCACTTACCTGGAAACGGCCCTCTTTATCTCAAATCAGGTTTAGCTGGGGAACATGTTACCTTCGTATACCGCACCAACAGTGTCTCACAGACGTGCCTACGCTGAATCAAGCTGGCAGCTAAAAGTACTTCAAACCCCTCGCATAGTGGATTTATGCGGCGACATCATTCGCCCTTTGGCATTAAAATCAGCTTCATAGTGATATTCCGGCCAGCTACTTACACTGTTCAGTATATAGCTGCGAAAAAAACACACACACAAAAAAACCGCTGGTATAACCGTAATAAAAAGTAAAAAAAAATCGTGTAGGTTAAATCATATATCACGATATGTGCGGTACAGTTTTTGTGGTGGTGTGTATCAATACCGAGTTATACAAAAATTATTTAAAATGAAGTAAGTGCAGTGGGACATTTCAAGTCCGAAAGGTCTAAAACACAAAGAAAACGGCTGCCTCAAGATGGATGGGTTGATCGAGTCAAATATGCACGGCTCATGCTATTAAGGGCGTTCTTGCCACCACTGAAGTAAATCCATACATCAAACGGGTCAGCCACATGAGCTGACTAAGCAATGAGACATGGGACTTTCAAAAAGGTAATTGATGAAGATGAATGCTACACTTTCAGCTTATCGTGAGATGCTACACATTTTAATACTTGTTCACCCGGTGTAGTAGATCAGGAAGAACCCTAACATGCTTTCGCGAAACATTCAATAATATCATAACGTTAACCAACCTGCTGTCGCCACTGAATATTTTAGATGTGTAAAGTGGGGGTCTTTCGCGTCATTGGTAGCGGTGGTAGAGAGGTAAAGTGAGAGGTATTCGTGTTATGGTGTGTTTCCTACGTCCGTTACAACATTTATCTAAGTGTTAAAAAGTGAAAACCAAAAAGTCACGAAGTCGCACAGGTAAAAGGCAAGTGAACCGCGGGCAGAAACAATAGAGAAGATAGCAACGTTCTCCGGCCAGGTTACACGGAGCAGGTCTCTCTCGAATAACACCGCATGATCTGCAGAAAAGTGTGAGTGTGTGTGTGGAGAATCTCCATGACAGCGTAGTAAACTACAATTTTCCTTAGCTTGCATTTCGTATATGTTTGCAATTCTTCCACGCGCCACTCCAATGCCTAACAAGTGCACTACGTAGGTCACACAAAAACTTTTTTTCCAGAATAGCCTTCAATCACGATCATTCTAAGGTTACTTAAAAAATACAATGTCCAGATTCACGTCACATTAACCACCCCAGTGATTTTCCTTCCTTGGGATTTTCCTTCCGTCTTATCACAAAAAAACAAACGAAATAACCGTCTTTTCGGTTATTTTATTTGTTTTTTGTTGATAAGACGGCAGTCACCAGCATCAAGGTCAAAGCGGGAGAAAGAAAGGTAAAAGAAGAGGCGGGGACACTCCCCCCTCCCCCCCTGGACGGACATGTGGCGCGCGCTTCTTTGCGAAAATCAAGTAGGCGGGGCTAAAGCCTAATTTTCACTATTTTTTCTTACAACTTCTGTTGCGATACTGTGCATAGTTTTTGTTGGGTGTGTGGTTATCCGTGGAGGACTTCATATTTCTGTAAAAAAAAGTCAGGTTCGCTTGGCAATTTTCAAAGTTGAATTGAAAAAATAAATTTCCATAAATTAAAAATTGTCCAAAGCATTCCTAAATGGTGGCAAAAGTTTCTAGAAGGTAATTGTCGAAAGTCCCACAATCGTCCAACAAGTACGTTGCTAGTTAGAATTTTTTATCACCTTAGATGAAACACCCTGTATGGGCGTGCGTGCGTGCCATAAGGGAGTTTTAGGAAATGGTAAGCGCCGTCGATTCCGTATCGCTGTCAGTCAGTTAGATATCAGCAACGCCGTGTCACTCACTCCAAAAGAATCAGACAATTGACTTGTCATGTTTTCGCAAACGTTATCGGGAAACATCTACGTTTTCCTAAAGCTCGTTGTTGTAATGCAGAACGCATTCTACAAAGCGCGTGTAAGTCGGTCGGTCATGGTCCGCAACGCTACTGGGCCCTCTGCAACGCCCCATTCAGTGGCGCGTCGGAAGGGAACTCGTATGCTTCCTTACTGACACAGGGCTAGCGCTGAGCCTGTGACTGCGCCTCTTCTTTCGCTCTTTTCGTTTTGCCTTTCTTTTTCTTCTTTATATTTTTCCTTTTTTGTAAGCAGGAATAGCAAGTCGGCTTCTGGAGCCAGGCTAACCTTTCCTCTCTTTCGTGTTTTTTTTTTTTGCAATAAACCTATATCCTGCCCCCCCCCCCCCCCCCCCCCCCCCCCCCCCCCCCCCCGGTCACGGTCGCCTGTGAAGCGTGCTCTCACCGCAGCGACGCAGAGTTCGCAGGCGAAGCCAACTTGTAAAATACCTCTCCCTCGCACAATCAAGAGATGATGGCCTCACTGGCTTCATAATGGCCACACCGGCCAAACAAAAATGAAAATGTTGGCGAGATTCTACGTCTAGTGGCCTGGAAGGAAGAAGGACATGGAGACCCGATGTACGTCGTGCGAAGCATATTCTGCTTCTTCGGACCGGCAGCCTCCAGTTCCTCTTCACCAGTGGGAGGTCCCAAGATAACCCTGGTACCGGTTACACGCAGGCTTCGCTGAGTTCCACAGGAAAAACTACCTCGTTGTAGTTGACGCACGGAGTAAATGGCATGAAGTGCGCCTCATGACTGCCACCAAATCTACTGCGACTGTCGAAGCCTTCGCTGTCATCTTCGCTGCCCAAGGTCTTCCAGTTCAACTCGTTACGGACAACGCTCCTCAGTTCACCAGCACTATTCAGCAATATTCAAGGACTACGTGGATCATCTCATCTCAATACCGCCATACCAACCTAAGTCCAACGGACATGCAGAGAATTTCCTTCGCACCTTGAATGCTTTTTTACGCCGTCGGAAGGAAGCGAGCGACTCGGGAACGGAATTACGGCGCTTTTTAGTGAAGTACAGAGTCACGCCTCACTCAACTACAGAACGACATTAGTGCGAATTGCTTAACAAGAGACACTATCGCACACAACTGGACATGTTACGGCCAAACCACGTAACCGCGATTCTGCTACCTGGAACAGCATGTTTTATGAACAAGTTTGGGTACGAGACAGATCTAAAAAAATCACTGGCTGAGAGGCACGATTGTTCGTGGCTTAGGAAGGGTCACCTATGAAGTGCGTACCGAATATTAAGGTACATGCTGATGACCTTAAGAAACGACAACCCGAACCTGACTGGACAGACGTAGCTGAACCTCGTGACAGCGGCTGCAAACCATCATGATGCTGCACCGTCAACTCAGAACGAGCAGTCGGACGCACTTCAACTTCGAAGATATCCTGGAAGGATCCATCACCCGCCACAACGGTACGGCTGCAGCTCACAGGGAGAAAGCGCAGGGGCGTTACAGCTGGCGACACCACGGAAGTGTTGTTGTTGTTTTTAGGTGTTGAGAGAGGTGTTGAGGTTGAGAGGTTGTATGCAGAAAGCCGCGCGCCACGGGTGTGGTCATTAGAATTCAGGAGCCGTGCTGCTACCCACGTAGCTGAATTTAAATAAACGCTAATCAGACACAACCTGAAATTGAGAGGAGCAATTGGTTTGCTGTCTGTTACACTGACGGGACATGACTTTCGTTCCTTGTCACACGGAGAAACCAAAAGGCAATACATCATTCGCCCAGCGAATGAGGAGCTCATTCGCTTTTCCCTCTCGCACCGACCGCGTACCCTCGTCAATAGAGAGGTAGCAACAACAACGACGATAAACCTTTTGGAGAAATCAAACACGAATGAAAAGTTGTACTCCAATAACTTATTACGAATTTAATAACTTCAAGAGATTCAAAAAAATGTGAGTTCTGAGTGGAGAACGGCTCGCAAGAAAGACTATTATGTGAAATACGCCCCATTTTTGCCATATTGTATTCAATACGGGCGCAGTTCACGCACAACAAAAGCGTCGAACGGTCGCCAGACACACCCCCTGCAAGCGGTCTGACGTCACTTACATCCTTTGCCAACTCCAAAGTTGCACCAAGACACTGGCCAAGGTCGTATGCTTTTGACGTCACAGCCAGTTTCTCCGTCGTGCCGGTGTGTTCGGCCCTGGTGTCTTAATCATCGACATTGACAGCGACATTTTTCTTCATGTATCTCGATGCAATACAAATGAATTCGTTCAGAATGCCAGTAAATTTTCCGTGTCACTGGGGTATGATGAACACATCAGGAAAACAGTAACGCGCTATGATTTAAAACGAAGAAGACTAGATCCCGTCTGTATCACCGGCTTGAACTGATGAACTGTCAAGTCAATGCGGTGTGGTGTGATCCTCCTTCTGTCTCCCCCATCGTTTTATCTCCAACTTTCGCTTTACTTGGAACCTTTATCTGCATTTCAGTTTATCGCTTTTAAGATGAACAATTTGAAACAAACCGAAAGCATGAGCCACACACCACCAAATGAGGGTCAAGACGTTCCCGTGGCGGTAACTTCTACCAAGCATAACGACACAAAATCACCCGAACTGCCAGGAAACAAGTTACCGCAAGTGCATAAAATATAAACCAATCGGATTCCATCACTTTGTCTTTTACCAACGTATTACGTATTCAGTGCTGTAGGGTACATTGTACAGATTTAAGAAGGGCCACGAAAATACAAGTAAATGCTGAGCAGTTACTTGTGTCCTTAGATAATTATGTTAATAAAATATTCTGAACAAGTAAATACATGTCGGTATAAATTGTAATGAGAAAGATAAAAGGTGGTGATGGTGAAAGGATTCGCCGTTGTCGGCCTCACATAGGTGGGCACTGTCACGACTGACGCCCTAGGGGAATGTGCGTCCTGGGCCAACTTCGAAGGGAACTGTGCCGACATATGTCTGAAAGCGTTTGAGGAAAACCCAGGAAAAACTCCAGACAGCACAGCCGGCACCGGGATTCGAACCCGGGTACCTCCCAGTCTCGACGTGACATGGCCAGCATGCTAACCACTGAGCCTCTGAGCTACTTCTCTTGCCTCTGTTTCGGCGTCTCCCGTTTACCTTTTTCGGTCAAGCAGTAATAGCTGCTGCGGCGGAAAGAACCTCGCGAAACTAATTCGTAGAAACTAATTCGCAAAAATATACTTACGGTGTAGGGGAAACGCAACTGCATAACGCTACGGCGAAGTTTGGAACTTAAATGTACTAGATGTTCGTTCTATTACAACTGGCAACCTAAAAGCGCAGTTCATGTTCAACATGCCTTTTGTCCGACAGGTACGAGGAGAAAGGGCCATTAGAGTTCGCTTATCGCGATTCTGGATATTACGGAAATTAGGAAATCTGCGCCAGATCAACTTATGAAATGGTCCGGTGTGCATTCGGGGCAGTCAGTGGAGGGTTCGGGAGTTCAAACCAACCCTGATATCGTACCTTTGGTAGCGCATTTGGGAGAGGGAAAACCAGAAAGAAGTCATCTCCCTCATGTACAGTTCCCGTAGAACTCCTCTCGAAATATTTTGGTGGCTACGTTAATGAGATGTGCACTATGTGTAGCAAAATATGGACAAAAAGACGGGTGAACTTGTTTTGCTTCTGCACATGCGCAGATAATCAGCAGAGTGTACAAATCTCGAGTGATTACGGGGTTAAGTAGGCTGGTAGTTGCACTGCTTCTACTGAGCTCGAATATGCACCTTGTGGAAAAAAGAACTACCTCACCGAAAATTACATACGTCTGGTATGACGCCAAATCACAGGAGGGACGAAAGCTACTACAGTGTAAAAAAAAAAAAAAGAAAAAGAAGAACAAGAATACAACACACGTAAATAAAATATTCAAGCTGAGAAAGAAAACACTGCTACGTAATATTGCGGTTAGTACGTACATCGGCTCCGCGAAATCGAGGGCACACGACAGATATGCGAAAAGCGCCATTGCACGACCTGGGCGTTACATAATGCGGCACAAGTCAATAATCTCTGTCAGAAACACAGTCCTGCACTCTAAGCACCGTTGACACACGATAAGTGCGTAGCTTCGCACACGTGGTCCTATTGATTTTCCTTTGGGTAAGCTCTCCTACCATAAGCTTATCATGACAACACGTTTAGCGACTTCACTCACAGGAATTGTATACGAGAACCCCGTTTAATTCAATCGTAACATTCTCTACACGATTCTGCAGAACTGACGGACCGCACATGACGCAACTCGCATGTGCTATTATATTCTGCAGAAAAAACAAACAACGTAAAGTTGACACAGTGACAGAGAACGACCACACCCAGGCACCTGGTGACGAGCTTATCAGCACAGGGAGGGTGCACTCGTAGAGAGGCTGAAACAGTGTCATCAACTTAATGCAATTTCTAAACGAGATAGGATGCGCCGTAGGTATGCAGTACATAGAAGGCGATGTTATCTTACGACATGGAAGTTGCGCATGACTATTACATGCTACCTACCCACATATCCAACTTACAAGAAGAAAGGAGCTCATTGGGGTGATGGATGTTCTTAATATTTCAGAGGAACCCACTGATCAGTAAAGAAGTATCAATGACTCCAAGATGAAGCATCTAATATTTTTAATGGCGCATAAATTGTTCAACTTATCTGCTCAGTAGGGGAATGACCTTCGTCAAGTGCCTTCTTTAGGGTAATAATTTTTGTAGTTAATGTTTACCTTCTCTGCTTCATCTGTGCAAAGAAAAAAACTAGAATCCTTCAGTAAGAAGAGGAAAACAGAAAAAGCAGAACGGTAGCGATGGAGGACAAACGATTTAAGATATCTAAAATTTTAGAGGAAGCATACGAATCCATACCTCAGTAAATTTTTGAAATACCGTGATAAAGTTGATTTGGATTGCATTAGATTGTGATATGGTGAAATTCGGCAGCGTACGAATGATACGATCTTTGATTACAGAAATAAGTGACGCATCGTCAACCACTACGACAAATAGCAGGCAGAAGCTAATAGTACGGTTACACGCAATATACATGTTTCACACGAAGAAAGTAGCCGAAGCTTTTTTTTCACGCGCTACATATTATAAAAATTTGACTAACTTAAGAAGAAAAAGTGTGACATGTGCAGCAGTCTGGCTTCTCTCATAGAAGGAGCAATATTCAACTAGCTGCACGTACATTACGGTATCGTCGCGCAGCACTGCGCAGTGTTTTCGAACTGCAGAAGGCGAGCATTTAGACGAGAAGTTTTACTTGCAGAAATTTTCTTGCTGCATGCTCTTCCGGCATCTTGTAAGGCCTGCATTTAGAGGGAGGAGGTGAAGTTCGGCACGTCTAATTGAAGACGTAACACCGAATACCTTTTAGCTCTTTTATTCGTGCCAACGTTCAAAAACCGACGTGAGGTAGTCGACACCCCTCTCGTGACCTGCAACTTTTTGTAGATTGATTTGATTTGATTTTAAGGAAAAAGTAAAATGGAGATTTTGGTTTTACTAGTGTGAGGCTCGCAACTCCGGATCACTTTTCACCAGTTACGTTGGTGGGAAAACTCCTGGAATGATGATGGCGTTGAAGAGGAGGAGGAGAATGGTGATGATGATGATGATGATGACGATTAGTGGTGGTGGTGATTCTGAGAGAAAACAATTGCACACACACTGAGATGTCACATTTCAGGTTTGTGCAGGATGTCACAGAAATCGTTGGACACCATACACGCATTTGTTGCCCAGCTATGGTTCAGCATAGCCCAGCTAACGATATTGCGAATGATCTAACCATGTCAGAGAAGTTGAGATTATGCCAGGAATACTGCTCGCAACCTGTTTTGTTTTGCGTTCCTCGTTCTTTTCGTTTTGCATTTCAGTGTCGAAAATATCCCGTTTATACCATCGCGCTTCACGAGGCAAATGTTTTCCTGCGTGTTCACGAAACCCTTTCTTGGCTTAGCCGCTCTCCTACAGAGGAAGCCCATCTTTCTGGAGCTCAGCGCCTCACACCGTGAAACACATAGATAGAGTGCACCAGATAGAGGATAGAGTGCATCAGACGACGTCATTCGCGCTGCGTATGCAGGAGATCGGCACCAGTTCGCATAACGCACTCCACTTTGACTGGGCCAGAAAAACGGCGGAACCTCGTTTTCGTGGCGCTTACCGGGTACAAAACAATAACGCACTGCCTGAAGATGGGGAGGAGTATGCCGGCGTTGATCGGTTGCCTGCGGATATATATATATATATACATTTTTGGGGTATGTTCCTCGTTTCACGACGGAACAGCGGGATCGTCATCGAGAAGGCTGAAAAGTTCACATTACCGTCGTCGCGATCAGTGGTGCGTATTGAAACTACAGGCAACGAGAGCAGATATAAAAGGGAAAAAGTAGAAGGGGGCCTTCATGAGCTGCACTCAGCGTGCCCTCCTTTCCCGTTTGTCTCATTCTTGCAGTATATAGATGTCGGCTGCCCTCTGCATGCTGACATCAGCGGCAACTGATTTTTGTAATGACGGTCCCGAGGCGCATTAAAAGAAAAGTAAAGAAGCCCAATTACTAGTGACACCACATGAAACGAAACGTGAAAATATGTTCAAATATTAAAAAAACGAACAGGTGTGTCTGAAGAAGCTTTTAAAATGGGATGTTTTCGCACCGTTTAATTCTCGGGTACGGGAACAGACGACGAAACACTACTACAGATAATCTTTTTGTTCATCCGTATGACCCTGTAAAAAGTACACCTATCCAACATAATACGGTGCGGTCAAACACTATTACTGAAAGAACTCGCAAAAGCAACACTCGATCCACTGCGGCTGCACCACGCCCACCGAATAGGAGAAAATGCGGTTGTCACGCCACCTGTTATTGGCGCCGGCAGCTAGGATGAGCCTTGAAAGCACTCCACGAAAGTTTAATAACCATCGCGTTGCGCGAATGTATTTGCGGGCGATTCTTAAGACCAAAAAGAGATGCTGCCGGAGCTCGCGCCAGTAACGTGACTGTGCACGTATCGAAGTTTATTCCGCCTCTGCAGCCGTTTTCGGTTTCCCATTTGCATGCATCAGCACTGTTGCGCTCCCTTGAAGCGGCAATAAGTCTCCGATTCAAATATGGGCTAGCTTGCGTCATGGATTTGTATAACCTGATTATAGCTAACGAATTAGTTCGTAAAATGTGTCTGTTCGCCGAGGGCAAAGTTTGCAAGAAACACTATGCCATGTGAGATCATTCTGGGAGCTCGACCAGTGTTTGTACGAGATAGTTGAACGTTTGATCCTACTACGCTTGAAATGGTCCCTAGAATCAACATTGTCTCCGCCCGTATGCAGTATATCTGGTTTCCAGACGTCCGGTTGCACAATGGTGGTGGTGGCGATGTTGTTGATGGAACTGTTTGCCGTAGTCGGCCACGCTCAGGCGGGCAACTTCACGTCTATCGCAGGGGGAGGACAACGGGCTCCACCAGGTGCCACAAATATAGAAGAGGATCGAGCGAATGGTTACGTAACTGTTATCCTTTTCATTTATTTACTTTTTGTATGATTCTCGATTACCTATGGGGAATGTATGGCTTCATGCGCACAGGGAATAAAACGACGGGTGAACATCTCACATCTGACATTCCTCAAGGAGGTTCGGAGTCCGATGCTTTGTAACGTCGTCCCAGCTGCCCTTCCTTCCCTGCCCCCCCGTGCTGTGCACAAAAGCTTGTATACGCACGACGTCTGCGTATGGCAGTGGCGTAGCCAGAAAGGGGGGGGGGGTTCAAGGTTCAACCCCCCCTGAAATCGTACCTTTCGTAGTGCATTTGAGAGGGTAAATCCTCTCACCCATGTAGAGATCCCGTAGAACCTCTGCCGAAATATTTATTTTTCTGGATACGCTACTGGCGTGTGGTGCTCAGGGAGACAAGGGCGGGCCCTTCAGCGCAAGTTCTCTCTCAAGCTCTCTCTCAAGCGCAAAATCTCTCTCAAAGTCGTCGCTCGTTGTGTCTCCACCTTCCTTGGATGTCTCCACAGGGAGTTCGCCGTTTTCCGTTTCACACGGACAATCTTGCGAAATTCCAGCTCAAACTACAGGGCTGTTCTCTCCGCAGAGTGACTCACCACCGTTTTTTCCCTTCATCTTTGACCGAAATTTCTCCTTGAATTCTGAACATCAAAGAATGTCCTGGAGCTCGCATCAATGTCCTGCGCTTCCTCTCGAGCTCTCGCTTGGGAAGTTCATGAAATTCGTACTATGACTGCCTGCCCTCGTCCCTTTTTCGCCTCCTTGTGGCCTACAATGCGCTCATACGCCATCGACAAAACTCTGGAATACTATAAAAGCAATTAAGGGTCTCCCGTTGCACTCACTGCAAGTCACTGGCTGTGCTTTCTGTGTCATGTGCGCTTTCTGTGTCGTCCGTCGTCGAGAAGAAGGCGTATGATTCTGTCACGCGCTGTGCATCCCATAATAAACGTCAGGAACAACGTACGCCTCCCGGTAAACCACTAATATCTCTAGGATATCCCTGCAAGATCGTGAACGTCCTGAATATCTGGACATCCACGCGATATCTGTGGGATATGCCAGAACAACATTCGCGTTTGTTTTACCCAGTAAATAGCTGATGTCCCAGGGATGTCTGCAGGATATCGCTCTTTGGATGTTTGAAAAGAAGCAGTCTGCATTCCCGAGGTATCCATGCAAGATCTAGTATCTACCAGATTTTGGGCACTGATTGAACCATTGAACATCAGTGGGATGTCGCCAGGACATCGCCTGGAGATATACGAATAAATATGGTGATATTTCACATGTTATTTGGACGGCAACTTTTTCTTGCGCTGAGAGCAAGTAAAAACTTCTGTGAACCTTAACTATATATGGGGGAACAAGTAAAACCGTTATATATCTCTATCGTTCGCGCGCTGCTGGCCATGCAACGTATTTATCTGTGCGTGACACTAGTCGAGCAACAGAATTCGATCACTTTTACAGCTCCACTCAGCAGGTAATCACATTATAGACAATAGCCTGAATTACAAACACAATATTCGATAGGAAGGAATGTCAGAAACGTTATTGGTTATACCTTGAATCTGCACATACACGAATTAACTGCAAAGACGCACCCCCAAACCGTTACAAATGTCTTACGCCGCATTACTCTTATAATGAACGTGCCCCAACAACTTGTATTTTAGTATATGCTCTAGCCATTTCGGCAACAGACGCTATTGTGGATGCTCTGGTCTACCTCCGCGTACGCGGTGGGGTGGAGGGGGGCGCACAATGGGGGACTGCTCTTACTTTTAGGGTGAGAGCAGCTTTAAACACGTTTACGTTCATTAATTAACATATGTATATGTTTTGTAGGTATGTAGGCTGCTTTCCGTTAATATCACTGTGGTGTCATCACTTCTGATGCATCAAGTAAAATAAGGGCACATTATATTAAATTTTAACAGTCAGAACAACGGTTCATAAACGTCCCACATTTGTCCCAATATCCCGAGGTGACATCGCAGGGATATACCGGCGGTGTCCAAACAGTGCCCATATCCTGGTCTCCTGTATGTCGCAAGGATATTGTCACGAAGCGAAATGGGCCGACGAGTCGTCGAATAAACATCAAACGGTTTATTAGACTACTTGGTAGCAAACCACAAGAGTGATAGCTCTCTGAACACAACTGAGTCCAAAGAATGAATGAATGAATGCTCCAGCCTGGAGCGCACAAGCATTTAAGCGTCGCGCCGAAAAGTCTAGAAACAGCACGTGCAGAAGGCGATGTGTCTGGAAGCTTCTTTCTTCTTCTTCAGCATGCACCGGGATGAGATGTACCGTTTCGTGCCTGCCCTGGAAGTTTCTCGAAGATGATTCGTGTCATTGCCCCCTCCGTAGACGTGGCATCGTCCCGATGCCAGAACTGTGTCGGCTCATCGCATTTCGTTTGCACCCTGCGATGCCTCGTAGCCAACGTCGTTCGTTGACGGTAGCGCGAGAGAGCAGGGTCCTCTCAATGCGGACGGCTTCGTCCAGAAAAGCGTCGGTCGTGGCGGGTGAATCCCGGGACAGGGCGCGAAAAATTTCTTCTTTTACGCCCCTCATGAGTCGCTGAACCTTCTTCTCCTCGGATGCTTTGGGGTCAGCTTGCCGGAAGAGCCGCAACACATCTTCGACGAAGCCTGTAACGCTTTCGTTTGGCAGCTGGATCCTCCTCTGGAGCAGATGTTCAGCGCGTTCATCTCGTTGTTGAAAAGCGAACGCCTCGCGGAGTTTGCTTTTGAAGACGTCCCAGGACGTGAGCGAAGTCTCCCGGTTCTCGAACCATGTCTTCGCGGTGCCTTCCAGGGAGAAATAGACGTTGACGAGCTTCTGGTCGTCACTCCAGTTGTTGAACTTGGCGATCCGCTCATAGTGGTCGACCCAATCGTCCACGTCGTCGTAATACTCCCCGCTGAATGTCTTCGGCGACCGTGCAGGGGCTATGGGCGTGGCAACAGTTTGCGCCACTTGGGTACTGGTCTCCGCAGTCGTCTTCTTCTTGCGTTTAGGGGGTTCTAATGGACCGAATTATGCAGGCAGACCAAGCTGTCTTCTGCTTTGTCGCAGTTGGTCTTCCAGGCCGTTGGACAAGGAATACCCTCACCTCCACCAGAAATGTCATGAAGCGAAATAGGCCGACGAGTCGTCGAATAAACATCAAATGGTTTATTAGACTACTTGGTAGCAAAACACAAGAGTGATAGCTCTCTGAACACAACTGAGTCCAAAGAATGAATGAATGCTCCAACCTGGAGCGCACAAGCATCTAAGCGTCGCGCCGAAAAGTCTAGAAACAGCACGTGCAGCAGGCGATGTGTCTGGAAGCTTCTTTCTTCTTCTTCAGCATGCTCCGGGATGAGATGTACCGTTTCGTGCCTGCCCTGGACGTTTCTCGAAGATGATTCGTGGCAATATCTATGGGATATTCAGGCTGCTCCCAGGGATATCCCATAGCCCAAGATGGGATATCCTACAGACGTCGTCAGGACGTCTGTTGTTTGTTGGGCTGTTGTATCTTATTCACTGGCCTCCTGTCGAAAATAAACAAACAAACAAACCAACACATACGAAGTCGACAAGCGACATGGGGACATATAACCTCCAGGCGACCTTTCCATCGGGGAGTCCCAGAAGTCACTGCGCTGTGACCAATACAATACATTATATTTAATAATGGCTGGGATTCGCAGAAGAATGCGATCTGCTCCGTATTCACCGCACCTGATGATCTAGGTAGACAATATTTGTCTCTGCGTAATTGGCTGGAAGAAGGAAAGAATCGATGACTCGGCGAAACTGGCTTTTCTCTCAATCAGTGCGGCTTTATCTAGTAGAGCGCAAGCTCGCACTTCAGAAGTCCCAGTGACTTTTCCGCATTCCACACGGGAAGCATGTTGGAAATGACTTCCCGGAGCTCAGCGTCATTGGCACCCCTATCCCAAGATGCAAATCGTGCAAGTACCTTGTCGTTACAATCGACAGCGCTTTGCGCTCGTCGGAGGAAGATAGCGACATTGTCTCTCGCGGAAAGAAAACACCAAGCCTTCTGAGGAGAGTCGCGGGTAAGGCATGACGCTGCAACTCCCGCTTCATGCTAACGGATCTATGCTAACGACACCCCTTCATCGAGCATTCATCCTACAGATAATCTTGTATGACGCCGTACGTCGATTTGTCACCTACGCAGCAGCAGGCCATGGAGCGACTCCATTGGAACAGCCATTGGGATTCGCACCTTCGCTAACGTCACTTAACTTCACTCGCTAACTTAAGAAATAAAAATCGATTTTTTAATTTAAATCAGCCTGACGTATTTCAACCTCGCCCTCATAACAATGAAGTACGACGACAATCCACGAATAAATACGCAGGTAGCAAGATGAAAGATCTGACAGGCAAATACAGTGGGACGAGGGCAGCGCAAAGACAGCGGGCAGGAGAAATACAAGAATGATGCGCTTGTCTGTTCATACTTCCTGTTCCCTGGTAGCTATGCAATGTGGCCAACTATCCATCGGTTTGGTTGGACAAATTCTGTTCAAACCGTAGTTTCGGAATGCTTGTGGATTGGTGGTGGGGTCGCTCGCGGGCACACATCTTCCATGCTGCGCCGCTTCGCGTTGTTATATACTTCAAAGGAGCATGGAAAGGACATATATATTTTTTACAGCATCATATGAGCATGCTACCTTCAGGAACCGCCACTCAAAATATTTCCTTTGGGAAGTGCGAATTTACTGATCAAATTGCTTTGCGAGAGAGAGCGCAGCAGCGGCGACCCCGCCGAGCGGCTCCCCGCTTCTCGTGACGTCAGGAGGCAGAGGACTTTTCATTCGAAAACCAATAATCATCTGCAAGCGAGAGCGACCAGCCGAGACACGAGAGGGGCGGTACCAGCTCGTGTGCCTCAGTGGTTAGCGTGCTGGTAATGTCACGTCGAGACTGGGAGGTACCCGGGTTCGAATCCCGGTGCCGGCTGTGCAGTCTGTGGTTTTTCCTGTGTTTTCTTCAGACGCTTGCAGACATATTGTAGCACAGTTCCCTTAGAAGTCGGCCCACGACGCACATTCCCCCAGGACGTCAGTCGTGACGTTGCCCACCTATATGAGGCCGACAACGGCGAATCCTTTCACTGCCACCACCACCACGAGAGGGACGACAAAGAAATATAAAAAGAAGTCGCTCGCCTCAGTATTGGCGAGGCACATGACGTTGCTGACTGGCAGCCGCGGAAAGGAGGTTTTGTGATCCGCGAGATTGAAAGCTCTCTTTCGCTCCAGGATTACGCGCTGCACTCGTAGTTTCTGTACGAATGTGTGTCCCAGGGCTTGTAATCCTAATTTCTAGTTCTTCCGACATATTTGTTCTTGAGTCTTTCCAAGCTCATTGAAGGCAAAGGGACACCCATTCAAACGTTAATGTTTTGCTATGAAGTCGTTCGAGACTTTATTGCACTTAACCGATGGAAATCTGCTGGATCGCTCTTGCAACCAGACGAGCTAGATGCCGTCTTGCACCTACAGACCGCTGTAGCGTTTTCTGCGGGTAGAGAAAGGACATTTTCATCGTTTGGGTTGGTGCAATCAAAGTTGCGAAACCGACTAGGAATTGAGAAGGCAGCGAAACTAGTCTTTCTCATGCAATGGATGAAGAAGTGGCAGTGATTTTGGTCAGCGCGTGCTCCTACGTGTCCGACAACATTCTAGTCACGCGTATTTGCAGATTGTTAGTGCAAGATGTATACTACACGGTGTCTTTCTCTGATGGCTAGAGTAACCTGTACCACAGTATCAATAAATCTCAGGACAAGTGTTCTTGAATTGAGCGGTTGTTCTAATAAACTGCATGTGAGACTGCACCACGTCTTCATCTCATTCTAATTTTCCAACAGGTATCATTTTCAAGCAGAATGTAAAAAAAGGGGAAGTGATTTAAATCATGAAAACAGAAGTGATTTTAATAGCGATTAAAGTCGCTGATTTAAATCAGAGTGATTTAAATCGCGTAACCCTGCCCAAACATACCTAGAGTGAAGTGTGTAACCTGTCGTCATTCATCCGGAAGACATAGCCCTTGGGCTAATACATAAAATCGCACCATCGTGAAACCGGTGCAGCTGCCTCACAGACCAAGAGGACAGCACCAGCTCAGCTACTGGTGAACTGGCCGTTGAGTTTGAAAGTTTGATTATCGGAAAAAAACGGGAGAAACTCCCACAAAGATCCCCTAAATGAAAGCAAAAAGTAAAATGAAAAGATGAAAAGAAAAAAATAGAAAAATATCACCACTCCCGGTCACCGAACTGTACGTGCACATGCGTAGCTACATCCCCAAAGAAGTGAAACGAATTGCGAGAAACTGACAGGAATGGACAACAACAACAACAATAAATGATGACGATGAGATGGGGTGTTTTACCGCGGTGGTGCGGTACCCTACCCCATTGCACGTGGAACATTATGTGAAGATGATGAAGCAAGGATGAAAACACAAGAAAGAATAACTAAAGCGTCTGGAGCAATCCAGTGGACGACAGGAAGTCCATGAACAGGTGAAGAACCCGACGATGTAGCACTAGATCTTCATAGGGGCCAATGAGTGCAGCTAAGGTGAGCGGCCTCTTGCTGATACGGGCAAGCTCATCACACAATATCCGCCTTTGTGGGCAGTAGAGTGAACATTCCAGAGCAATGTGCTGGGCGGTCGCCACGGCACCGCAGGTGGAACAGAGGCACGTGTCACAGCATCTGATCATGCACTTGAATTGCGGGGTGAAAGCCACATTGAGCCGGAGTCTACGCAGTAGGGAGGCAAAATGGCGTAATAGACGTGCAGGGAAAGAAAACAACAAATTTGGGTCTACCGAATACATGAGAGGTTGAGAGCAGAATTGGAGAACTTGGCGATACATGCTTAGAATGCGGTCTTAATATACAGATTCCATATCACTGCTCACTATGAAGTTGACAAGCGCTGACAACGCCACATCTCTCTTCTCGGGTTCCCATACACTCAGCACCTTGACTATATCGAAAGTTCTATTGTCCAAGCGGTCAAGAGCAGACGTCAATGTAGCTCTTTGGTATGCATAACTTGTGCAATCCATAATGATGTGTTCCGTGTTCCGTTCTTTTGCTCTTTTCATTTTTCCTTTCTTTTTCTTCTTTTTATTTTTCCTTTTTTGTAAACGGGAATAGCAAGTCGACTTCTGGAGCCAGGCTAACCTTTTCCCTCTTTCTTTTTTTTTTTTTTTCAGTAAACCTATATTCCCCCCTCCTTTTTTCTACAGATGCACACGCTGGACAGTTTGCTGAACTATCCCTGCCGACTTTATGGAGAAACTGTTGACCATACGGAACGTTAAGGCGAAACTGAAGCAAAAGTGTTTGTATAGGTCGCGGTATGCTAGACGGAACACGGAATTTCGGCTCTGGGTCAATCTGATGAAGCAAAGATGACCGTCTGTCGACTTGTAACCATTGCATTCTGCATATGTCTTCTGTCAGCAATTTTAACATGTCTTTCACATCTGACCTAGAATATGTCACCGGGTGTTCCTTGACGATAGGTGCGCTATATCTGCTATCTCATCTGCAGCTTCATTACCCCGTATGCCAATATGTCCAGGAATCCACTGAAGCAGTATGTCGTGGCCAGTATCTACTGCTTTCTTGTATGCGATGAGGCCTTTGAATCGCAATATATGACACATTGCACAGGCACCTGGCGTGCGGCCACATGCTGCATTGCCAGCTGCATGACTACCAATTTCGCTGTTGTCGACGATGTTCTGTAGGAAAGCCTTGCCATTCCTTCTCTACTGTGCTGTGGTACAACAAACGCTGGTGAAGACCCAGACGTTGACGTCGACCCGTCTGTGAAAACACGATTGTGGTCCTACACGATGGTCCTAACCGTTGTGGTCCTAACACGATGGCTCTCCATCAGAGACAGACAGTACTGTTTCAGTACTGGAGATGGTAGAGCAGCCTTTTGGTGATATACACCAGGAGCAGTCAACACAATACGAGGAAGTTCCAGTGTCCACGGAGGATCAACCGCCGTTAATGTAAACTGTGCTTTTGGTAAAGCACTGCGATATGGAGCGATCACGTTGATGAATTGCGAATTTCGACGTGCCACCTTCCTTGTATGTATGTATGTATGTATGTATGTATGTATGTATGTATGTATGTATGTATGTATGTATGTATGTATGTATGTAGTTGGAAGTTTAGTGGCGCGAGGGCAACTAAGGCCAAAAGCCACCTTCCTTGCAAAGGGTGTTTGTGATGCCGCGTGCATAGACGAACGTAGTGCCGCACTTAGATGGGTAGAAATCCAGCGAACCGGTAGAATGTAGGAAGGAGTTGCCTCAGGACAGAAGCCGCCGATATTTCGAACAGAGACTGATCTTCTTCTGGGGTAGTGGTAGTGCCTGGTAATGGTAGTGCCGCACTGTTTCCTGCGTCCTCAGTACATCTAATGGAAGTTCTCTGGCTTCTACTGTAGTTAGGACATTTGAAGTTGCATGAGGTACACCGAGGCAGACTTTTAAGCTTTTCGATAATACGCTTTGCAGCGTCCTCTCTGACGTGTCACTTATTCCATGCAGTACGGGCAAATGGTAGGCCATCATCTGCCGAATGAGTGCTTTATGTATGGCGAGAAGAGACGCTGTTGACATTTCCCAGCGAGAGCCGCTGATGCGTCGCGTAGAATGTTGATACGTGCGTCGGTTCTTTCCTTGAGATGTTTAATGTGCGCAGCCCACGGGAGCTACGAGTCGATGATTACTCCCAAGAACCGGTGATGAGACCCTCTCCTTATTGGTTGGTCGTCAAGCTTCAGTTGAAAAGTCTCCATTTTCTTTCGGCTGAAGCGAAGAAATACGGGTTTCTCGACTGATATGTCCATGCACCTCTTCATTAATACCCCTGTCACACGGGCATTTCGATCCTTCTCGAATCCGATCTGCATCGAACTTCCCGAGCACGCTCGAGTTTTGACGCTGCTACATGGCCACTTTCAATGCGCATTGAATGGTTGACCTGTGGCGCGAGAGGCGGCGCAACCGTCGCTGTCTGAGTACGTGTCCGATTAGCTGTTCCGGCTGTTGTCGCGCGGTGTCGAGAATGTAGGCAAATGAATAAACGGAATTCATTAATTTCGCGTTTCCTATATAACAGCGATATTAGTGGTAATTTATCGTATACCGATGCAAGCATCATTTGTAGCTTCGCGCGCATGTCCGTCTTAAGTTATGACAGTTCACCGGGGTCGAGGATGCAAATGGCGTCCGTCGAGCCGTCTTGAAATTCTCAATCCTGTTATGGGAACTGTCTTGAGTCAAGCAGGATCAAAGTTCGATCCTGCTTGGAAGCAGCCGTGTAGCACCATCTGATCTGCATTGGGTTCAAGCAGGTTCGGTCGAGCAGGATCGAAAATGCCCGTGTGACAGGGGTATAAGAAGGAGGCCGTACAATCTAACGCATTTTGAAGGCGCTGCGGGCATGTGCACGCCAGAGCACCATATGCATATGTCGTCGGCGTATACATACAAATATGCACGTTCTTCGGCAACCGTTGCGGTAGGTTCGCCATGACCACGTTGAAAAGCAGGGGACTCAACACGCCGCCCTGTGGCACCCCGCTTAAAGGCCATGACTGTCACAATTCCCATCTTCGGTCTGCATATACGCTGACCTCCCTTCAAGGTAGTCTGCGATCCACCGTAGAGATCGACCTTGTATTCCTAGGCTAGACAGATCATGTAGGACGTGGCTGTAACTGACCGTGCCGTACGCCCTTTTAATGTCTAAAAATGTTGCCGCTGTGGTGCGACGTTGCGCGCGTTCATGTTCCATGAAGGTCACCAGGTCTAATACGCCGTCCATAGTGCACCTGCCTTTACGGAAACCAGACATGCTTTCTGGAAACAGCTTTTGTGTCTCGATGAACCATTCCACTCGACTTAGCACCATCTTTTCCATTACCTTGCACACGCAGCTCGACAATCTAATTGGCCTGAATGATGCCATACCCCTGCGGATCTGTGGCCTTCTGGGTGAACTGTGATCAATTTCGTGTCTGTTTGCCTTTCTGTTTGCCTTTCGTTTCCTTTTTTTACTTTCTTTCCTGGGAATAGCAAGCCGCCGTAGCGCAGGCTAACCTTTCCCTCCTATATTTCTATATAATAAACATATCGCCCCCCCCCCCCCCCCCCGGGAGATTTCCCCGGTTTCAGCAAGGGCACAACTCTGGAGATTTTCCATATCGCAGGAAGTTTGCCCTCATTCCAGCTCTTTATTGGTTGGGCTTAATAAAATCTTCTGAGCGGTGATGTGTAAGCTACCTATATGCTCACAGGTAACGCCGTCGGGACCTGGCGGCGATCTGCATCTCCTTGAACTTGAAGCGGCGTCAAGTTCTGCTATGTTGACATCAGCATCCAAGGCCGCACACCGCGCGTTATCGGTCAACACAGTACTCGGTTTGGCATTTTTCCATGATACATGTATACTCTCACTGATACATGATACTCTCATCAGTATCGTGATGAATAGCCAGAGGCCTGAAAGGCTAAGATTGCGAGTTTGCTGTCCCGAGCGACCGGAGCACCTGCCATACGGGTGTCAATGGCGAAAATGTGGAACAGATTACATTGACAAGCCATATGATGGAGGAAAGGGTTACAAGCCTTACCCGCGGAACAAACACGCGCGGTGAGTGCGAGAATCAGAGCTATCGTATCAAAAATCAGGTCACCCGACGATTTGTACCCCTTTCCCCCCTCGTGTGGCGTGTCAATGTAACCTCCTTTCTTCGTATCTTTGGGCTCAAACTACGAGCCGTCAAAAAAGAGGCGGAGCCAAGGGCTCATTTTCGGCGAATTTATTTCGGCAATTGCCATTGCGTACGAGTGGGGTTATGTGCTATACAGAGTAAAATGACCACGGGGAACCAATTTCCGCAAAGAAAACGTTAGGTTGCCTTGGGAAATTTCGGAGTTAAATTCAAGAAATTAACTATCCGTCAATTGAAATGAAATAAAAATTTAACCAATATGTGGCAAAAGTTATTGGCAGAAAAACATCCCTTGAACATCCTTGACTCTTGTCTCTCCGGGGCCTACGTTTTTTACTACGAATTTCTATCCTTGTAGGTGGGCCACCCTGTGTACAGCTGTAGCAACGCAGGCCCCGAAAAAACGTTGACGCCCGTCGTTGAGAACAGTGAGGTCAAGGTCAGTCACTAAACTTTCAAATATTCGGCCAGGAGCGTCAGTGTGCTGGCTGTCCCATAGTACACTGTGGGCATTTATATCACCGCAGACGATGACCGGTGCAGGAATGCCAGCAAGTAGGCCTCTGACCTGTTCCTCGGCAACTCTTGCTTTAGGCACAACATACGCACTGGTCACAGTAATGTAGGTGTTCTTTACTCGAACGCGGCACGTGACGTATTCGAAATTTTCATTTGTCGACACCCGTACGAAGGCACACGGTACGTCCTCTCTCACACACAACATGGCTCTACTCTGACTGGGTCGATGAGAGAAGTGCACCTCCTAGCCTGACAGTTTGAATGCGTCATCGACTCTAGGTTCTCTCAAAGCCAATATTGGGAAACGATGATGGAAAATCAAATTACGAAAATCTCCCATTTTTCTGCTCTAGACTGTTAGAATTCCACTGAAAGATAGTAGCAGACATGATTGATTCAGTCATGTGAAGGTTCATTCAGCCTTCCACGCAGGTGATCCTGGTGTAGGACTGCCTCCATTGCTAATACAGCTTGTGCATTCTGGAAGATCCCCGGAGGTTGGGTGGTTAACTTGCCGTATTACACCGTGACAGATTCCTCCTTCACATTTTCTCTGTGCCACCAAGACCGTATGACGCGCCGTCGCGGGAGACAACACAATACCGCGTGCATCCGCTTTCATACCCGGTCTCAAAAAGTGGACGGTATCCAGAAGACTCGAAGCCAAAGCGGCTTCCTGAGAAATAACCTTATTGGCGACTGGTACTCCCAGCACACGCTGGTATTCACTGACGGCTCCGTTGACCAAAAGTCCAAAAGTACCATCCAAAAGTACTATCTGTGCCTGCTTCGTTCCAACCTTAATTATATCTCTGCAAGGAAAATCTCTGCAGTGCCCAATATCCTGCACGACTGCAGAGCTCATTCAATACTACATGCAGCTGCTGCCATCCAAGTCTATACTATCGACAAGGCAGTCATCCTCAGTGACTCCAGCAGCGCGATTCGAAAATTTATGAACCCGGCACGCGGCGTCAGAAATGTGTGCGCTCAGCTATGGCTTCTTGATGTGTTCGCCTGTTTGTGTGTTCCAGAAACAGAGCAGCTACTTTCCATCAGGTTGACCGTCTTGCGTCAGGATCCTACGCCTGCTGCTGCCCGTATCTGCACACACGCGATTACAGCGACAGACACATGCTCGTCATAGAACTACTCCAAGCAGAGCAGCTTCGAATTTGTGATACTATGGTAAATCGTCGATCCGACCGGCCAACCAATGATAGGTATCCCACAGAAAATCGAAACAGCATTCGACAGGTTCCTAAAAGGGTCAGCGTTTATTAATTCAATGCTGCTCAAAATTGACACCGTCGGTGACGTGAATTGCAGGTACACCCATAAGGCCGAAAGCATCGAGCACATCCAAATGCACTGTGCGCGTTCGAAGTGGTGCCCCCCCCCCCCAATTCTTTCAGACTGCGAGAATGATACCCAGCACGGTCATTTGCATCTCAGCGGCTCCCTCTCCGCCAGACGCGTGAGGGTTCAGAATTTAGGACGCTTTCTTTGCGTAACCAGGTTGCGCACGGCGCCTATATGTTCTGCTGTGATGCTAAAAGATAGTCCAACTGAGTGCGCGCCTGGTATTGTTTTGGCGGTACTCCGCATATGGCATAAGCTTCCTAATCGTGGGCATCTTCACTGACTCCAAGGCAAGCGGTGGTGGTGGTGATGATGGTATCAGCTTGCTGTTGTTAGCCTCACAGCTGTGGGCATCGTCACGACGGTAGCTGAAGATTATGACGAGATGATGACGATCAGAAGATGAGGGAGTGAAGGAGGCAGGCTCGGTGGTTTTGTGCGTCTTTCGATTAGGAACCCTAGTTGGACCTGGGTCAATATAGAAGCCTCCAAGGCAGCCTCGTTACGCAAAGAAAGCGCCCTACGTTCTGGGCCCTGGTGCGTCTCGCGGAGCGGGTTCCCCTGGGGTGTAGGGTGGCCTGCAGGGCATCGTACTTGCAGTCTGCAAGGAAATTTTGCCGCGTTCCTTCGTGCGTGCGGTAGTCCTTTAGAATGTGCTCGATGGCTTCAGGCGCATGCTAAGCAAGACAGGCATTTGTCACTCCGCTGTACGTTACATCATATAGCCGCAGTGTAGCTCCCCATTGCTCTCTCTCTCTCTCTCACACACACACACACACACACACACACGCACGCACGCACGCACGCACGCACGCACGCACGCACGCACACACGCACGCACGCACGCACGCACGCACGCACGCACACACACACACACACACACACACACACACATACACACATACATACATACATACATACATACATACATACATACATACATACATACATACATACATACATACATACATACATACATACATACATACATACATACATACATACATACATACATACATACATACATACATACATACATACATACATAGAGACGATGATAAGATGGGGCTGATGCCCGCCAGCCGGCTGGGCGCTGCTTCAGTGCCATTTGTAGATAGTGAGAGATGATGATAGGGATGAGGATTCAGGTGATCAAAGCAGGGTGGAGAGGCCTGTTGATGACAGGAAATCCCAAAGGTGACGGAGGCCTTGGTGCATATGAACGCTACTGGACCATGGGCCCAGCACCTTGCCCATGGTAAAGGGGCGGTGGTCGACTGCTCAAGATGACATGTGCGAATAGCACACTGCAATTTCAAGGGACATGGCATTGTCCTGCAGTGGGTTCTCGGACGTGTCAGGATTCAAGGAAATGGAGCTGCAGATGTTAACGCTTCAGAACGCCACAGTGGCGAGAGTGGTCTATCTGCACCTGATATTACAGCACAAAAATATGGTTCATGGCAACATAAGTTAAGTCATGCGCGAGCAACGTTCCAAATCAATCTAAGTCGCTTCAGCCAATGAGAACACACAGAAGTGGAAGTGAGAGTGGGTTCGTGAGAGACGTTAACGAGAACCGGAAGAAGGGGAAGAAAAATTTAGAAGCGTGGCAAAAGAACATCAAGGAAGCTGAAATTCATTGTGGCGACGGCAACCGAGGGAAGGTGGGATGCCAACACGGTGCCAGCACTTTGACCACACTCTACTTTGGACCACACATTTAGTTTGTCGGTTTCTCCGTCGAATCTCGTGTGGGAGGCCATCGCTGACCTCCCGGGAATGACCTTAGGCGGCTGGATGTTTGAAAAACCCTGCGATGTCACGTGTCATAACAGACGATGGCCAGCGGAGGAAACGAGACAAGCTCTGTGGATTGTATTGCGTACGTACGGTCCTTCTGTGCGTGTAGAATTGAGCAGTGCTGCCGGTACCACACCGTACATGGTGGCTCATACCTTATCTGTGAGATCGTCTATGGCAACGATAGCCCTTTGCTTCTCAGCGGCAGAGATGAGCATGTTACCACCTATAATGTGTTGAAGCAGTGATATGAAGTGCTGTGCTGGGGGGGGGGGGGGGGTAGACGAGCGGTCTGCATGCCTGCGGTCTGCTAGAGGAATAAAGAAATCGTAACGAATGTTGGAAGTCCTTAGGAGAACGAAAGCAATTCGAGAAAGACATACACACAGATAACTTCAAGCTGCTCTGCGAACCAACGGAAACCACGCTAATGCAAACCGAAACCACCCGCCATTCCTTGGTCTCTCGAGTTCACGTAATAATAAAGCGACGTACAAACGGCAACATACAAGCAAATAACGTAGTGTAAAATAATAATTGGGTATTTATTTAACATGTAGATATGAGCAGCGCACATAGCATACGGAAATAAGAGGGTAAATAAAAAAAATTTGGAGGATGGGCAAGTCAAATTTAGTGGAATGAAGCAGCCAACGGAAGGCAACGCCTTCCATGCCAAAGGATGGCGGCTCTGTTGTGGTAGCTCTCCCTTGAGCAAGTCCGACCCCGCTGGAATAAACGGCAAATATCCATTTCTGTCTCGGAGTCATTCTTGTTTGGCAATAAGGAACGTCATTAGCTATTAAAGTACTCGATGGGTGCCGGGGAGGGGGGGGGGGTATATGTTTATTCACACAAAAGGAGATGTCAGGAGATGGGTGCCGGCTGGATGCTACAATCCACGAGATCCAAACAGAACGCACGCAACGAATATGAACCATGTACTTTGGTGTATCTGAATGTTTATTAAATATATTCTGATCAGAACTAACTTAAATTTTGTTGTTGCCTCACACTTGAGCAGAGCCTAATCTATTTTAGGGGAGCGAAGAATCTATTTGGGGGAGCGATGTAGGCAAGTTCAGGGGGGGGGGGGTATATGTTTGTTTAAAAAGAGAGAAAGGAAAGGTGAGCCAGGCAAAGAGCAATCTCGGTAGCTTTTGTGACGAATCACCGAAGACACTACCTCAAGTAAAAACTGCACCAACAAATTCATCCCGGTAAGCAAGTGTTATATAAGCAGCGAAGTTTCGCTCGAGCCCGTTGTATACACTTCTGCTGTTGAAAACAGCGCAAAACAGCACAACATTAAATCAAATTTTTCCGACAAGACGAAATAAATTTCGTTCCGTCCACGTCCATTGTTCCCACAGAGGCTGCTAGACTAATCATTTAGGTCTTACTATCACTTGTGGGACGTACATAACCACAGGGTCGTGTAAAGAAAGCAGATCCAATATGAGGACGATTAGTCTTCCCCACACCCAATACGTCGCTCTCGTGATACAACTACAAGACAACGAAGCGGAAGCTTTTCCACCTCCAAAATTGAAACTCCGTCAAAAACACACAATGCCGAACCATAATACTTGATGTTGTCGAAATCGACTCGGACTTCATTCCTTTCCGCTGTATTAAGCGGTCCGCGTTTCGGAAGCCTGTTTTTTCCGCTGGTCGCCGTTCAGTCGAAACTATTTCCAATTTCCTCGAACGCGCGTTCCTAAAACCAATCTACCGAGCTTCGCCCCCTGGACTCACAGACAACAACATGAACTTACGCGCAGAAATTGCTTTCGAAACTTTTAATCCCTCGCAATTATTTTCGCAATTCGATTCCGGAGCAGTAGGCAGCACAATAAAAAGGGGGACACCGCTTTACGCGTATATGAGTCATTAACCTGACGCAGATTATCCAATGCTTGAAGCCCCATTTGCTGCTCTTCGCGTTACGCGAAAACAGGTTTGTGCCCCGTTGTGACAGTGATACGATTATACCAGCGGAATTAGCACGGCGAGTGCTTCTCGAACTGTTGAGAATAATGACGATGTGTCGCGGAACTCTACGGGAGCATTCAACGAAGAAAATCACGATCTTTGTCAGATAATTTTTACGACGAATAATAAAGTGACATGCACTAATGAAAAGATGTTCCTGTCGAGAAATGGTTTGTCTTGCCATGCCACTTTTGGGTTAGAGAAGGAAACGTTCTCTGTCGTTGCCGAAACATGGGAGAACAAGACAAGGAAAGGCGCTGTCTTTAGTATTATATATCTTGTGGGAGAGCAGGATTCCTAATGCCCTAAGGCTTTATCACGCATGACGCATTATAAAGTTGAATATGCTGTTTTTCTCTCTCTTTCCACACCCGACCTTATTTCATTTCCAATCACTTCTCGTGTCCCAATGTGACACACAGCAGCGGCGACGGCGAGAGCGCACTGTTCACGTGTACAGTAGTGCAAATGGAGAAACAGAATGTGGGAATACTCTTACACACTACGTCCAAGTACTCCTGACAAGTGCTCCTCTCTCTCTCTCTTTCGCTCTGGGTGTATATATATATATATGTTTGTAAGTCAAACGTCGCCATGCCAGTACTGGACAGCTGTTTCGGCCTTCTTGGGCCTCATCAGCAGTACGCAGGGAGGCAACGTTTGAGCGGATGGCGTCAGAAGGTCACGTGGCACCTGATGCCTCCTGTCAGGGTGTCCTAAGATACCTCTGAAAGCCCACTGCAAAGCCAGTCAAGTGTATAACGGGAAAAAATTAGCAGGAGCCCTTTGGCTGCACGTATAGCATATGTTTGTAAGTCAAACCTCGCCATGCCAGTACTGGACAGCTGTTTCGGCCTTCTTGGGCCTCGTCAGCAGTACGCAGGCAGGCAACGTTTCAGCTGATGGCGTCAGAAGGTCTTGTGGCACGTGATGCCTCCTGTCAGGGTCACCAGGGTCTTAAGACACCCTGACAGGAGGCATCAGGTGCCACGTGACCTTCTGACGCCATCCGCTCAAACGTTGCCTGCCTGCGCACTGCTGATGAGGCCCAAGAAGGCCGCAACAGCTGTCCAGTACTGGCATGGCGACGTTTGACTTACAAACATATGCTATACGTGCAGCCAAAGAGCTCCTGCTCAATTTAAATATATATATATATACTCATGGAACGATGCGGCAGCACCAGAGGACACGTGTTTCGCCATGTTTGCGGCTCGTCAGCCCTGGGTAGCTGCGCATCGTTCGGGATTGGCAAACCAGGGGTCACTCAGCGAGCGTTTGCCAGGTTTGCCAATCCCGAACGATGCGCAGCTACCCAGGGCTGACGAGCCGCAAACACGGCGAAACACGTGTCCTCTGGTGCTGTCGCATCGTTTCATGAGTATCTGTTTCTCTACGTGCAGCCATAGAAGCCATGTTAATCTGTAAGTTTGAATTTCAAACACGTCTAGCGTCATTTACTTATTTTTTAATGACTTTTTCCCCTATTTTCAAATGCAAACCGTAGCTTCGTCCGGTTAATCCTTCCACTTTGATTATAAACCTGTCTCCTCTCACTCTTCGATATTCACCAAAGGACAAGTTTGCTTAGGTCGCAAACGGAGCCCAGCCTTTCGGAGAGATTCGTTGACGCCAACTTCTCTGGATTTATCGATCGTGGTAACAGGACAATGCACTTGGAAACGGTAACCCGACAGAGACGCAAGAAGATTCTCTAGCGTATTTCATTGCACCACTAGACTGAAGTTGTGAACTGCCTTGAAGCGAATGCAATTCCTCTGGAGTTGAAACGGTACGTTTGGGAATTGGCAACACTTACGTGGACTAAAGAGTGTAGGAACAGTTAGCAAAGAGAGACTCTCGTAAAGTCTAACTGTCTTCTGAGCGAAAACCCTGAAACATAAGGGTTGGTGGAACACCAAGAGCGTGAACACGGATGGCAGACCAGAAAAAAGAAAAAATGGAAAGGTTACAACTTGGGCAGACATGAATAGTTTTTCACTGAAGTAGAGGATTTATTGGTAACACGCAACGTGAAACCGAACTAATACCGTACTTCTTTCACAGAAGCGACGGAACCCTTTGAAAGCGCAGTTTAAAAGCTGTCTGTGAGGTGAGGACTTTTTGTGCCTCCGTACAAAAGAGGAGCTGCCGGGTGTGATATCATAGACCGCTTATGCGCTGGAAAGAAAAACACATATGACTGAACCCCTGTACGCAATAAGGGAATAAGTCGACATATCCCCTTTTTAGTATTTTTGTTGCATGACATCTACATACCAGTATTTACCTGCCAAAGAAAATTTAGGACCGTATTGCAATTTATTGACCCGCCGCAGGAGGGTAAGCAACGGGAAATACATGTGGGTCAATGGGATGGACAGTCAGATATGGCACCTTTTCTACACACGCGTACAAATGGTGTATTTTAATTTTGCTACGATGAGGAAATGAACCGCGACTTCCACTCGAAAAGCACGTCCTTCACACCCCAGCTGGGGGCTTAATCGTTTCGCACGTTCAACTTAACGGCACGAGACAGCTGAACGAGTCGTTCAGTCTAACGAAACGAGCAACTTTATCGATGCTTTGCTGTGGTCACAATCAGTGATTTCCCCAGAAATTCACTACTGGGGGGGTGCCGAGTTTTCAAGGGCGGGGGGGGGGGGGGGTCATGCTTAGTGAACGTTCCACTTACGGAATTTTTCTTAGACACGGAAATAATCGTGGCACAACGGTGACATATCTGCACAGCTTTCTCGGTTTATTTGTACATGTTATTACTTTAGAACACAGTACATTAGAATAGAGATTCATTGTGAACGGCATCTCAACCTTAAGATGCATAATCACACGACCGACGAAGATAAGAGACTACCATCTTGTCAACGAACACCTAGCAATCAACGGTGAAAACCTTAGAGTACCTCGCTTGGTTGAGTTGGGCGCAAATGATTCTTGATGATCCACATTGAGTTTGCGTGCCCGAACACATTTTTTCTCGAACATACGCGCAATATATGCACTGCACAGTCACTTTCAAATGATTTTGGACAAATGCATCGTACGATCATCTGCATGACTGTGGTTGTACAACCCAAGTTTGACAGTACAGGATGTAATTCGCTTCGCCGGACTCACTACCAGAAAGTGTTGGTGGCCGAGCTGGGTGGGATCACCTGAGAAATTTCAAGGGGGGTGTTGCAAAAATGTAGGGACGGTGTACCCCCCCCCCCCTTGAGGGGGGTGTAGGGAAATCCCTGGTCACAATCTGTGCTCCTTGTGAAGCTTCTTCTTTGTGGTTATTGTGCACGTTGCGAGCGCTCACGTGTTGTGATGTCACCGCCCTGAGCGAAGAGCAGGTGGTGGTGATGGTGAAAGGGCTTGCTGTTGTCGGCCTCACGTATGTGGGCAACGTCACGACTGACGCCCTGGGGAAATGTGCGTCCTGGGCCGAGCGAAGAGCAGGCTGGCAGCGAGGCTGCAGTTTCTCCGACCAATAGGACTGTTTAATTTGTTCCGATAGCTCGCATTCTCGTGCTCTCAGTATGGTACTCTCAGGCTCGTTCCGTTCCAATGTTCGTTCCCATGCTCGTTTGTCATCTTCTTCTTTTTCTTTCCGTCTCAATATATGGCTCGCTAATCGTGCGAAAATAATGAACAAACAAGTACGACACTGTAAGAATAGTCGTCGAGCAATACGCAAAAAATTGTAAATCATATTCCTGCCCTGACGATGGTGTCGGGTGAGAGTGGTCTTAAGTATGACACGAGAAGTATCTAGTGTGTGCCGAGTTCTAGGACACATGGGAGGCCGAGGCCAGAAAGGGAAGACTTAGTGGTATCAGAAGTATCAAAAGAAGGAAGAGGAGGACGCTGCCCTTTCTCCTCAACGCATACACTTATTTGATTACCTTTATGTAAATCTTTCCTTCAAGCATGGAAGTACAACGCGGCCTTACTGTCAGGCTGCATAAGCAGTAGACATAACAGAGAAAATAAATTCTCAGTGCAGTAAAACGTTTTTCTAGTGAGCTTGAACAGAAGTTTTGTGATCTGTTTTAATTCCGTGTTAGCACCGCGAAGCAAGATAATCTTATGGAACTATTCAAGACAGTCTACCTCAGGAAATGTACAGAATGCTTTTGTCTTCACGTTCATTACTACATCACTGTGTCCGCGATGTACTATTAAAGAGAAAAATTCGAAAACTACGATAGGCATCCATTTCGCCTTTGTTGTTCATCACAACACCCCTAGCTATCAAGACGGCGTCAAGTATACGGTCGCAAGTCCTCACAAATAGTACGGTCAGCGTTGCTTGGCGAACGAAACAACTTTACAAAATGTGTCTCGTTCAGTTGAAAGGCATCCTGACGCCATCACGTCCATGGAGCACAGTTAGCCGCTTGTGTGATCGCCCAAGCGAAGAATCCTTCCGCCATCTTTCTTTGGCAGCCTCAGCGTCAGCGAGTCGTTAAGAAGAACCTTATCGACGCTCTGCTGTGGCACAATCTCTGCTCCTCGTTTAGCTTCATCGTTGAGGCTATCGTGCTCGTTACGAATCCTTAAGTGTTGTGATGTCACCGCCCTGGACGAACTACAGCTGCCAACGAGGCTGCAATCTTTTCCACCAATGAGATTGTTTAATTTTGTTTGGATATCTCGCATGGTTTGTCTATGGCTTGTCGTTGCCAATTCTTCGTCTTCTTTCTCGTCTTGATCTGCATCTTCTCGAGAATATCTCACAACCCTCATGTAACCACTGGTGTGAATACCATGCAAGGGACAGGGTGTCCTTTTGTACACAGTCGTGGAGCAATACATATCCGTTTCTGTAGAAATTCTGTTTCTGCAAATCTCCAAACGAAGGTGTTTAACATTTTAACGAGTGGGAAGAGCCACTCGTAAGGCAAACGATCTTCTTCGATGGTTACTGGACCGAGAGATTACGCCCTTGTCACGTTAACGAAAAGAGCGCGTCATACACCACGTGCTCGAGTTCACGAGTGCCTCGCGCTTCGTTAGATCATGGGCCATGTAGACGATGAAGCATGTGAGCACGTGAACACATTCGTTAGGCAGACGACACCGTAGCCGCGTTTACATGAATACGACACTAGCGTATCGTATCCAGTTGTCGAATCGAATCCACCCATGTAAACGCGTCAATTCGCTAGAGAGCGTATCGTATTCAATTCGCTAAACAGAGGTGGATCGAGACGGTGGATGCGCATTCAGACTGTGCATGTAAACAGACGATGCGCATCAAGGCAAGAAGAGAGGATTGTGGGAAGCGGCGTTCGGCTGCGGGCTAGTTGCGTCGTCTGCTACTCCTAGTCGGGATCACAAAATGATGATATTAGGGAGTTCGCAGCCATGCTCCGTTTTGGATATGTAGCTTAGTCTACACTAACAGAAGCAGCAGGGCTTGCAGCCGTACAGCAGATTTCATTCTGAAGTACGCTGGAAAATAGGGCGTAGATGCTACGTTTTCGACGTTTCAGCGTTCGGTGCGAAGGTAGCGGGACACCGGAAGAGGCAGTATTTGCGGAAGTGCGCTTCTAACTTTCCGATATGACACGGCGTGGAGCCACCTCCGGTCTGGGCTCGATGCCCATTCATGTAAACGGTGGCGTATCGTCTTCTCTCCGGTTTCGACTCGATGCGATACGCTTGTGTCGTATTCATGTAAACACGGCTCGTTGGTCGTTACGCGAGCAAGAGATTACGCCTTTGTCCCGTTAACGAAAAAAGCGCGTCACGCCTCACGTGCTCGTGTTAACTAGAGCCCCGCCCCTCGTTGGCTCGCGAGCGATGGAAGTGATTAAGCCCCCTGACCCTGTCAGCAAAGCTACTGAGCGTTGTGATCGGAATAAACGTGTGCACTAAGCTAATAAGTCAGATTATGCTGGTCATCTACGACATTGTTTCCAAGATTGTGCTCGCCTAGCAGCACGATAAGCCCGATCCAGGCTGCTCCACTACACACAGGTGACGCCACCCTGCCTGGCATCACCCCTGTTCAGGCATCGAAGTCCGACTCGTGAAAGCTTTTTTTTTTTCTGCACTGTAACCCTGTGCATGCGGTTTCACACTGAAAAAGGGGATATGTCATGCTCCTCGATTTTTCTTCAATTTCTGCTAAGTCACACACTCAAAAACGATGCTAACGGGAGGTGCATGTAGAGCAGACATATACATATATGTTACACCTTGTGCGTTTGCGTTACTCGAAGGAACCCAGCTGAAATTACTTTACGAAATATTCACTTGAAGTTTTCTCGGTTGGGGATATTTCGACTTATCCCCTTAATGCATAGAGAGGTTTAATTTTAAGGCGACATTGGTCGTTTATGACATGTAGGACACTTTTGTAACGCAACATACTTTTCATCTGGAAGTAATGACTTCAGTGGTGACGATGAGAAAATCATCGCGTCTAACCGTACGCAGAAATAAGAGACGTCATTCTACGTAAATAATTGAGGTCACATTCCGTAAAAAACACACAAGGATGTCAATAATTCTTACCATGTACACATTATTAACACTTTTTGAAACCCCCAAGGCCCTTCCTATTAAACTGCATAGTGACTACTAATTTGAAGCGCACGAAGCTTCAACATCACGAATCCTGAGGTTCTACTCAAGCCGTCGCCATTCAATTATTTCCCGTTCGCTGAGGGAACGCGATAGCTGCGTTGGCAGTTCTCCATGCTCCATTACGGAACTTTGATGTGATCTCGTCACGCCATCAGAAGGCAAACTACACGGGGGATGTTGACAGACGAAGTGGCCTGACCTTTTTCGTGGACCCGTCGTTGTCGCGAAAAATGATTCTACCTAGCGTTAGCTAAAGGCCATCACGCATCGTGTGCGCACGCAAGCGCACTCGTTCGTTGTGCATATGGTTGAGAACAATACGTCAGGTGTCTGGTATCCGTACGTTTTCCGAGCAGATCTAAATGCCCAGAAGCGAAGGAGCCTGAGCGAACACGAGAATACGCAATGATATTGTCAGTCTTGGGAAGTAACTTAGTTACAAGTAAACAGTTACAAAAATGTAACTATTGACTGTAACTAGTTACTGGTACGGGAAATGTAACTTTAAATGTAACTATACGTACTTTTCTGGGTAACTAGTTACAGTAACTAGTTACTGCTTTCCGAGATCGCAGATTTTCCATTTCGGAGCCACCTCGCATGACACTTCATTTGTCTTTCTCTTTTCCTTTTTCTCATTTTAGCGACCTTTTGACCGCCTCTGCGGTTATGCTGTAGTTCCTTACTATCAAAACAATAACGACTGCCATCTCTGAAGAATATAAACGTGGCACAGCCTAGGCTGCCACTGCAAAGAAGCATGTGTCATATGACAGCCTTGAGTTTCTGCACGCGAAAGAACCAACGAAAATCAGGACAGGACAAAGAAGAACTGTACAGGAGGCCGAGGTATTCGAGAGGGGGAAAGAAGGCGGCCGCAGCACCCTAGCTGCCCTGAATGATTTCCCTATTATAAGAAAACTATTCATTGAATATGATACCGGCATTCCCTCCAGCGCCCCAGTTGAGCGGCTTTTCACCGTGGGCCGAAGAGAGGCACTCGCTTAAGAGAGGCAAACTCAGTGATGACACGGCACTTCGAGCAGCAGCTGCTCCTTAAGTGCAATATATACAGATAATATGTGCAATAAAAGTAATTTTGCGATAAAAGTTGATATGTCATCTTCATTACTAAATTTTCTGAAAGTAACTGTAATTTGTAACTGTAACTAGTAACTGTAACTTAACTAGTTACTATTTTCGCGATGTATAACTGTAGCCATAACTTAAGTACTTTTTGGCTCGGGTAATTGTAACTATAACTAGTTACTTTTCAAAGTAACTTTTCCCAAGACTGGATATTGTCAACGGAACACCCGGTGACATATTCCAGGTCAGATGTGAAACAGATGATGTGAAAAAGATGTGTCTGGTAAAATTGCTGACAAAAGGCATATGCAGAAGGCAATGGTTACAAGCAGACAGACGTTCATCCTTGCTTCACCAGATAGACCCGGAGTTGAAATTCCGTAGTCCGTCAAGCATACCGCGACCTATGCAAACACTTTTGCATTGGTTTCGCCTAAACGTTCCGTATGGTCAACAGTTCTCCATAACAAGTCTCCATAAAGTGGGCAGGGCGAGTTCAGCAAACTGTCCGGTGTGTGCATCTGTATTAAACACGGAACACATCGTTGTGCACTGCACAAGATATGCATCCCAAAGAGCTACATTGAAGTCTGCTCTGGACCGCTTGGACAATAGAACCTTCGATATAGCCAAGCTGCTGGGTGTATGGGAACCCAACAAGAGAGATGCAGCGTTATCAGCACTTGTCAATTTATAGTGAGCAGTGATATCGAGTCTGTATTTTAGGATCGCGTTCTAAGCATTTGTCGTCGAGTTCCTCGATCATTCCTGTTGTAGTTTCTGGTGGTTCTTTTCACTTCTAGGAGATGGGACTACGCATGTGCACATACAGTTCGGTGGCCGGGAGGGGTGATGATTTTCTCTTTTAGTCTTTTCATCATTTCATTTTTCTTGTTCCTTTCTGTGGGGTGCATCAACTTAGGGGTTCTTTATGGTAGTAACAGAATTACTCAGGTAACGAATTCAGTTTCTGCCCCCTTCTTTTTTTTTTCACTTGATCTCAAACTCGACGCAATAATATTACAGAGAAAGAAACGAGGGATGCAGCCCTGCTATGACGGACTTCCTTTGTTTCGGGAGCGGCATAGAAGAGGGGACACTTCGAAAATTTGCATAGCTGCAAGTTTTTATCAGGAGATCGAAGTCCCTCGGTACGGTAATGCGGAATTCCAAGTGGACCAGACGCTTCAATTGACATAGTGACCGCAAAAATCGGTCAGATACATCGCCCATGCTTCTCACGTCTGATTATGTGTAGGGCACCAAAAGCGAAACTGGGAATCAAGGAGATTACTAGAAACTATAGAGCTCCAGTAGCACCCGAGGTTTCCACTCTGCGATGTTAACTGCGATACAGTGATATGTGATGATGACAGTTCGTAGACAATTATAGAATAAGAGGTGCAAAGATATGTAAATTCACAGAAAATTAGGTGTAGGTATCAGAGTCTCGATCTCTGTGCTGTCTTATATGTAGCAGCGGTTTGCTGCTCCACTCGTTGGAAGATGACTTAAAAAGGAAATAGGAAAACACAAACAAAACAAATATACACGAAAAAAGGAACACATACCACAATATTTCTTGTGTGTGAAGATGCATTTGAATAACAGACCAGGGGGCTTAAAGGAGTACAGAGGGTCATCCAAATAAATTTCAGATTAAGACATCTGATGAAAGTGTGTGTGTCATTATACCGAATAGCGCGAAAGGTTTTGATGTGTGCAATTTGTTTCCCAGAAAAAAACTCACATAAACATAGCTCAGCGCCGTAACCCTTAACTCGCCACTCCAGCTATAACGAGGATGAGGAGGTATGATGGCACGTCACCGATGACGGCATAAGGAGACTCGTTCTGGTTTGCCGATCAGTGGGGGTCAGCGCATTGTCCCTTTGCCGCTGTAAACCTGTTTTGCCAGTTTTCCCGGAGAATTGGGGATAGAAGGAGCGGCGGAAGCATTACCGAGCAAGGAGAAAGGCTTTATCAGAACCCGGAACAGCCGAGTAGCCGACGACAGCGGAGTAGCAGACAACATTTTTCTAGGCCAATCAGCGAGCGTTCTCCTTATAGCGTCAGCGCGAGGTTCCAGGCAGATCACAGGCTGGTACTGCTCTTCACCACCGTTGCGCACGGTCGCTTTTTGCGGCGTATTTTAAAGTCAATTTCTGCGATAATTATGACTCTGTGGTGTAAATTACTTCGCATGGTGCATCTTACTGGCAAACTTAACAGTTTTATGAGAAGAAAACTGGGTGTCAAAAATGACTTCTGTGCTAACGGCACGAGACAGCTGAACGAGTCGTTCAGGCTAACAAAACGAGCAACGTAGCAAGACGTAGTGGTATCAGAATTGAGTATCAAAAGAAGAGAGAGGAGGAGGCTGCCCGTTCTCCTCAACGTGTACACTTATTTGATTAAGTTTATGTAACTTTTTCCTTCAAGCATGAAAGTACAACGCGCAGCCTTACAGTCAGGCTTCATAAACAGTGCGAACAGCATTTCTTCCCGGACGGAAAAACTTTACAAAATCTATCTGGTCCAGTTGAAAGGCATCCTGACGCCTAAAATAAAATAAATTCGCAGTGCAACAGTTTTCTGGTGAGCTTGAACAGAACGTCAGTGAACTGTTTTAATTCCATGTTAGCAGCGCGAAGCAAGAGAATATTATGAAACTATTCAAGACAATCGACCTCAGAAAATCCACAGAATCATTTGATCTTCCTTTCATTGCCACATCAACACTATGTCCGCAATGTACGATTAAAGAGAACAATTCGAACACTAATATATGCATCCATTTCGCCTTTGTTGTTCATCACAACACCCGTAACGATCAAGACGGAGTGAAGTACACGGTCACAAGTCCTCACAAACGGTGCGGAGAACGTTTCTTGGCGGACGGAAGAACGTTACAGAATCTGTCTCGTCCAGTTGAAAGGCATCCTGACGCCATCACGTCCATGGGGCACAGTTAGCTGCTTGTGTGATCGCCCAAACGAAGAATCACTCCGCCATGTTTCTTGGGCAGCTTCAACGTCAGCGTGTCGTTAGGAATAACCAAACGAAGAAACTTATCGACGCCCTGCTGTGGCACAATCTCTGCTCCTCGTTTAGCTTCTTCGTTGAGGCTATCGTGCTCGTAACGAGCCGTTACGTGTGTGATGTCACCGCCCTGAACGAACTACAGCTGCCAACGAGGCTGCAATCTTGTCGACCAATGAGGTTGTTTAATTTTCTTTGGATAGCTCGCATGGTTTGTCTATGGCTTGTCTATGGCTTGTCGTTGTCACTTCTTCGTCTTCTTTCTCATCTTCATCTGCATCTTCTCGAGAATATCTCACAGCCCTCATGTAACCACTGGTGAAAATACGATGAAAGGAGGAGCATGTCATTTTGTACACAGTCGTGGAGCAATACATGTTCGTTTCTGCAGAAATTCCGTTCCTGCAAATCTCCAAATGAAGATGTTTCACATTCTAACGAGTGGGAAGACCCACTCGTTAGGCAAACGATCTAATTTGATCGTAACTGTACCGAGAGATTACGCCCCTGTCACTTTAACGAAAACAGCGCGTCATACACCACGTGCTCGAGCTCCCGAGTGCCTCGCGGCTCGTTAGATCATGAGCCATGTAGGCGATGAAGCGTGTGAGCACGTAAACACATTCGTTAAGCAGACGACACCGTCGGTCGTTACGCGAGCAAGAGATTACGCGTTTTTCCCGTTAACGAAAAAAGCGCGTCACGCGAAACGTGTCACGTGTTCGTGTTAACGAGAGCTCCGCCCCTCGTTGGCTCGCGAACGATGGAAGTGATTAAGCCTCCTGGGGGCTTAGCCGCTTCATCGTCGTTAGGGTCGCTACGAGCTAACGAGTGGCGTGAAATTCAAAAAGGCGGGCACGTGACACATTGTGCGCGACGTATCCACGAAAGAAACCGAACGCCGTGAACGCGAACCCCGAACCAAACGCCGAACCAAAGAACGCCGTGCACGCGTTATGAGCTAACCAGCGGCGTGAAGGGCGTGGTATATGTCACGCGCAATGTGTCACGTGCCTATCGTTTCGAATTTCCAGCCACTCGTTAGTTTGTAACGCCCGTATAACGACAATGAAGCGATTAAGCCCCCTGGTACGGGTAAAGGAGATGCTCAATGCGGCGGTCAGGGAATCGCCCTCCCTCTCTTGCACAATAATTGGGGGTTTACGTCGCGGGACAACTGAGATCATGAGTGACGCCACAGCGGTCGGTCTGTGTCGGTCTGTGGATTGCTTTTGCCCACCTGAGGGTTCTTTAACGTTCGATGAAAGCTCACCACACGGCACCCCGTATTGAACGTCCCTCGCGGAAGACGGCGTGTCTAAGCAACTTGTACCCTGCCACCAAGTTGCTGGCGTCCTCGGCCGGGTTCGAACCCGCGATCTCGGGATCAGAAGGCGAACACGCTGCCGACTAAGCCACCGAGGCCGTCTTGCACATTAGGGTACATACACATAATACAGAGTTAAATAAGAGCAAATTAAGATAATTTGGAACCAACAACATGGACAGGTTATCCCCTCACTAATACGAGACACCTCGCACGAAATTACCTCATTACCTCGCACGAAAACGCGGGCAGCCCGGCTTACACAGAGACTTGCAACCATACAACCCAAATATTATTACGCAGAAAATTATGATTTTTCAAAGGAAGCCGTTAAGAATCGCAAGCACGTAGAGCAGCGTGCGGTATTCCCTCAAGGAGTGCGCGCGCGTTACGAAAACAGTTCCGCAAATAGCGTTCAGCTGCGAAGCCCGCATCCAATTTCCTGCGCCACAGCCACTCCTCACTGTGCAACTCACCAAAGGCGTCGATCAGTGCATGAAGAATGGCATTTTTCTGGCTTTTCTTTTCGAAACGTCCTTTGCAGCTGTTGTTTCCATAGTTACATGCAGCATACGAACAGAACCTCCCACGTGGCGCGATACGGTCTCGTCAGCCCGAAGTAATGGAACAGAAGAAGGAAGTGTGCAGGATCATAGAAACAAACACAGCGCCTAATGCAAGGTTGATGGATGGATAGCTCACAGATGGAATGTTCTCTCCTTGAATATGCTGCAAATAAGTTGAGCTATCACTGATGACCGGTTAATGCTGTTGGATAAAATCGCTACCGCTGTAGTTCCCAGACAGCAAACCAAGCGTTGCTGGTTGCCGGCGTTTAATCTCATTTAGTTACTCACGTATCTAAATCTTATGACCCGCTCAACAGTGCCTAAACCCTAGGGTAATTGTCATATCAGCTTAACAGGTAAGAAACTAAGCTCGTTAATGAGTTAGAATATTAGAGGTGACGTTTAAACCGGACGATCTCAAGAGAAAAAAATCACTCTCGCACGTCTCAAGTGTGTTTGGATACAATTGGTGTATATACGAACTGCCAATAAAACTGCAGAGCTGGTGCGTGAAATGTGCGGAGGCGAAACCGGAACAACAACAACGGTGAAACACCCCGTGTCATTCTCATGATCTATCTGTTGTTTTCAGGCTTATGCGTATTTTGTCGTGAGAGACGGCAGCAGCCCCGCACCAGCAGGGAGGAGCAAACAGGATAATTTCCCAGCCAGCTCGCGTCACATTTCCGTGACGTTCCGCCAGGATGGTCACGTGCGGGCATACTCTACCACATATCCTCCTTACATATTCTCCGCAGCAAGTCGCAAGGCAGGACCGACCGAGCACATCATCCACACACCCCACCTAGGTAGAGAAACCCTGCTTACTCGTGGATGTGACGTAATAATTAAGAGTCAGCCAATCAGTATCGTGTTTTCAACGGCGGTAGCCAATCAGGGTCGTAGCCATGGAGACGAGCCAACGCCGTCTGCAAGTAGCAGAGGTGGGCAAAACCCCTCCCGATCTTTGGCCTCACCTCAGTTTTCGTACCGGGTGTTTTTCCTCACCTCACCTCAATTTTGAAGGGAAAATTTTTCCTCACCTCACCTCACCTCACATCACCATATTCCTGAAGGAATTTCCTCACCTCACCTCAACCTTTTTCCTGAAGATGAGGTCACTTTTAACGTCGCTCGAAATCCTGCCTCATCTGTTAAGCTGTCCACCAGGAGTCACGATGCAAAATATTTTCGCTCTGCGATACGTTATAGCTGTGCAATCGATTTTACAAAACACAGTCGGGCAAAGCAGCCGCAGACGGCCGACACGATTCTCGCGTGACGTATTGGAGGCTCCGTGTCTTGTTTCTTTGTTTTTTCTTCGCAGCTCACGCGCCGCTTATACATGCTTGAGCTATGCTGCTGTACGTCACTAGTCCCTGTCACGTGAGGGGAGTAGCATACGTCACGACGTCCTCTCGTTCTGCGACGCGCTCTTTTCACGAGGAGAATAATTTTTCAAAGGTGTACGGAACAGAGCCCTCGCGGTCGCTCTGTAGGTCACCAGCGCTCATCGTTCTTGGCAGGAACTTATTTTATTCGTTGGAGAACACTCCACACCGAAAAACAAAAAAAAAAGTGGGAGTCAACTCAGGGCTCCTTTAAGAGCATAGCAGAGCTCTCGTCTTTTTAGAAGTTTTTTCCTTCTTTTTCTTTTTTCTCTACTAGACCTGGAGTAGCTTGTCCCGCGGTGAGCGGGCTCACATCTCCATTTTTTTTAAATCCTACCATCATCATACGGACAGCGCTGCTCGTCGCCGGAGCCTCTACCTTCGAAGCAACTGCATATTCACCCCTGAATACGCCTCAACCACGAATTGGACGGAGGCTCTAATGCTACTTCTTGCTGCGCTTCCCGTTAGGCTTTGTCCTCGGACTATCGGCAACGCTCTGCATTGCTCACAGGCAGACCCGTTCTATTTTAATGTATGTTGTTGCATTCAATTGATTATGCATACTGATTATGCATGTTCCTCGACGAAACTATTCATACATAGCGATTTTGCAGAAGGTATTATTATTATCAGCTGCAACGTGCATTGCCGTAAAAGTTCAGTCACAGCTTTTTGACGTGCGATACGCCGCTTCAAGCACAACAGAGAACGGCGTTAGAGATTTCCGAGAAAGCGTAATGCCAGGGTAATGTCATGACTCGATAAAAGTAATGGCAATTATTATAAGCATGAAAAAGAATGAGTACTGGTAACGTATTACAAAGTAAACTAGTTTCCCCGGCTCTGCACTATGGAAATATCACAAGAATCACAAGTTCAACGCAACGCGACATTGCAAAAGTCAAATCCACAGGACGAGTGCAGGACAATGTTCAGTGCGCACGTTACTGTTTTCGGCATCCATCAACGCCAGAACAACTGCGACAAGATCCACGACTATGTTTGGAAGTGTTTACTGTATACATCAGGAACTACTGCCGAGTCTCCTAGTAAGTCAATAGAAACGCTGACGCAATGCATGCCTCTAAATTCAAACTGTCGTAAAGAGACATACTGTTGCTTGAGTGCTTCTAAGGCGTACAGTGTAGTGAAAGAACGCTCACTCTCTATTCGTAGAACGCCTTGTACAGAAAAAAAAAATAAAGAAAACGGACAAAAAAAAGTATCTTCGTTGTAATAGCAGACGGGGAAAATCAACGACACGACGAGTTCGACTTTCATAGCCGATGAGACAAGAAAACTCTAAATGCAGACACCCCGCTGTCCTTTAGCTTATGAAACAATAACACTGTCCTGCGCGGCTGCGACTTCGATAACAGATTCCGCTAGTTGATAGGCACTTTCCTCAACTATCTCCAAGTTAAAAATTAACCTAAGGATATACCGTTTTGGGCAGGACCTGATAAGACGAATGTGCCAGCTTATGCTACAACATACACGTTAACCGGGACACAGACACGGTGTTCTCGGCACGTTAAACACGGCGTATCAGAAAAATAAACAACTGCAACGTGTGAGATACGTTTCGTTATCATTATTTACTTTTACTGCGAGTGGGAACAAAAACAGTATTAGTGTAGCGTGGACACAGCGAACAATGTTGCTCCATTAAGACTTTCACTTGCTCTAAAAACGGGATTAGCCATCCAGATAACTCACAACGAAAACAGACCGCCGCAGTGTGAAACAAAGCAATACGCTGGCAATGTTAGCGGGCTTTTGTCCGCCACGGCATTATGTTGTTAGAGTGAGGGCGCTGCAGACGAAACTTAATTACGGATTGCATGAAAAGGCCGCTCTTTCCTAAAGGAAACTGCGTTCATTTGGTTATTCTGCTTCATGCCTTAATCTGCACGAGGAGTAAAAATAGCGTGAAGCGCGCTGCATGTTTTTGTTTGCACGCCTGACAATAGTGCAGGCTAGATTGTGATGTAAATGTAAGCCCCGGCCTGGCAGTGGGTCGAGTGCAGGCATGGACTACACTTTTATCCTCCCCTGCATATAGCGTGTAAGACATTTTCACACGCGGGTATTACATGTGCCCTGCGGATTATTTTGACATGATGAGATACTGTGCTTGTCCTTGAACGTCTATAATCTCTGAGCCAACAAGCTCGTCTTCTGCACATACCTCCTTTCACAATGAGAAACGTTTCCAATTAATGCTCTTTTAAAGGGTGTTTCAGTAACCATGTAGTAAAAAAAAACAGAAGAAAAAACACGGTGCTAAAAATATTCGATAAACGACATACTGTATATCGTGTGGGAAACTTTTGTCGTGTAATACAAGTAATTTAATCAAAGTTTAATATAATTATAATTAATGTAGTTGACCACCAATTTTTCCGTTACGTGCTCTTTCCGTTAATTTCTCTTTTTTTTTGCCTTGGTTACTGAAGCATGCTGCTTTTTTCTTCTTTTTTTTAAAACAAAACTACGATGTACCTGAATTTTGAATTGATCTGTCAATCAAGCAAAATCATGCCCGGCGTAGTGCACTTCCAATAGTTTACAAGGATATGTTATCAGGTGCAGTTCACCATCTAGCAAGCAGCTCACAGTATCATCGACACTAAATGTATAATATAAGAAGCCAATAATGAGAATGTTCTGGCAGGTTCCAATCTGGATGTTAGACCAGCACAGAAAACGCTGTGTAGGAACGTTTCGTACTACCTATAGTTTCCACAGCGTACAATTTGCGTGCTTTGCTCCTTATCTTTCATTCAGTAGACTAGAGCAACAAATCAGAGTGCTCCGACATCAAAAGCATGAGATATTGCTGAAAAAAAAAAGAAAAAAAGAAGGAACAGAAGAAATTGCCGTAAGAGCGCCGTTTCTACAAGCTGACTCATGAAAACCATTCGAGCGAATACAAAAGTCAACGCCGTCTGCTTGGCTTCATTATTCAAATAATTTTTTTCGCTGCAGGGGTCCAAAGGTAGCCTATTATATCAGAATAAGCGAAAGGTTCGCTGCATAAACCGTGCGTCATTTCAATATTTCGAGGCGGCATTTGAATTTCCATTCAACGAGAGCAAGAGGGATTTTTATTCACACCGGAAGAAGTAAGAGAAAATCAAAGAAGGGGGCCGACACGAACCGCGCCTTGTAATGTCGTCGTGTCGCAGTGAGTCCCTCTGGATCGAAGAAAAGAAAAGGCACAAACGAACCAAGTAAGCGAGTGTAAAAATTTGATCATTTCAATCGCAAAATCGCAAGTGTAGCCAAAAACCTGCCGGCAGTGTCCCACGATAATGGCTTCGAAAAGAGCCTGGTCTAGTGTCCTCTCTCGCATTTGCACTTATACGAAAATTAATGAGGGCTGCGGCGCTTCTCAAAGGACGAAGAAACCTTGATAGTAAAAGATGATACCCGGATGTCGAAATGCTTATCCCGCGTAGAATCGAGGAGTTTTTCCCTTGGTGGTGCAGCGCTAGTCGTAATTAATCTTAATGCAATCTGTACGGCACACCACAAAAAATAATTCGACTTTCGTCGGCGTGGTCTTTCCCGCATGATCACAAGGGAGATGCAGGAGTAGCTGTCTCGTAGCACGAGGGGTTTAGAGCACGACATATCAACTTTTGTCAGAGGTTTGCAAACATATTACTAAGTGGATGATAGCTCGTTACAAAGTGAAATGAATAGCTGGTTTGGTCTGGTTTAGTGGATCAAACGAATAAATAAAATGAGTAATTAGAGTTGGCAGGAAAAAGAATATACAGAGATGTTAGTCCCGACGGGTCGGGTCTGCCTACTGCAAATACATAGAGGCTGAGAAAATTTACTGACAACAAGAAAAAGCCAGCTGGAAGGGGAAACCTTGAGAAATCCCAGTGGCTTGGTTTGCCTTTGTGGGAGAACATAAGAAATGAAATGAATATCCCTTCTACGACTTATGCGAATTCAGCAGTTGATGCGAACGACTGGTTGGTCATTGGAGATACTCGTCCGTTGTTCTTATAATGTGACTTCGCAAATGCAAAACAGAAACCACCCAGAAACCAGGCTCATTGAAGCAAATTATGATTTTAGGTACACCGCTTATTCATTCACCGCTCTCACAGACTACATTACTGTACGCGTCATCCCAAAAATTCAATCCGAACAGAAATAGCGCACTTCTGGTCAATTCGCGTTTAGTCCAATGCCGAGCACGAGCGCGCACACATACACATATACGTATATACAGGGTGTCCCAGAAAACGTGTCATTGAATTATAATAAAAAAACTACACCACCTAGAGTCGTGCGGTCAACGGCATTTGTTCTTACTAGGATTTTGTCACCTCTTGATGTGAATGTCGTGTAACATAAGTTTAATTATGTTAATTTTTGCGAGTATAAGTCGGAAATTTGCCAAGTAACGGTCGCTTTTTTACCACACCAATGTGAAGAGCGTGACTAATTTACTCAAATTAATGATAATTGACAGGGATATTCAGGAGCTATCCCATCGGAAAAAATAGCCGAACATCATGCTGTACGGAGCTCCCACAGGGTAGCGCGCGATGAATTTTTCAGCGCAATGTTTGTCAGACCGACGAAAGGAGGTTGGAAACCCAGCCCACCCCGGCATCGCAGAAAGAGATAACCCAGGCATGGCTTATCGCGACCGACTTTCGCTGGGATAAAGCTTTCCCTCTCCCAATTTTAGGAACAGTTACTTTTTCTACTATCACTTTGTGGGCTGGCTTTGGAACCTCCTTTCGTCGGACTAAGAGCGATTGCGCTCAAAAAGTCATCGCGCGTTATGGTCCGGTGCTCCGAAAAGCATGATATTCGGCTACTTTTTCCGATGGGATAGCTCGTGAATATCACTCTCAATTATCATGAATTTCAGTGAATTCGGCACGCTCTTTATATTGGTGGGGTAAAAAAGTGACCTTTACTTGGCAAATTTCCGAGTTCAGGTCGCAAATATTTACATAATTAAACTTACGATACATGACATTCATATCAGGAGGCGGCAAAAACCTAATACGAACAAATGCCGTTGACCACATCATTCTAGGTGGCGTAGTTTTTTTATTATAATTCAATGACACGGTTTTTGGGACACCCTGTATACAGGGTGTCTTTTTGTTTTCGACACAGATTTTTCATAAAAGACTATAAGGGCTACAGACATCCTGTTTTTACTTCTATCATCTCTGGGCCGGCGGACGTTCTTGACCACCTGTTGCTCAGCCGTCGAATGACTTATAACCTAAAAATCGTTAATTAACTTTTTAATTATAAAGGTCGTCCCAACGAGAACATCTGGTCCCTTCGGTCACCTGATACCGTTACCGCTTTCAGAACAAAAATCCGTTCGATGGATCGTCCCCCCAAAAATCGTGAAGGAACACCATTTTCTTCTTTATTTTGTTCATTACGCATCTTCCGAGATGCGCCTTTCCTTCACCCCTAATGTGAAAGGGTGAAAGAGCACACTATCGCCTCTTGCGTCCTGGAAAACGATGAAAAGAAAACAGAAAATGCAACCCAAGATAGGGGCAGTTCGGATAGCGTCACCTGATACATTTCTTTTTGTTTTGTTTCCGCAAGCTCCAGCTCATCTTCGACGCATGAGGCGGCACTGTGCTCCTTCACCCTCTCACACGAGGGGTGAAGGAAGGACCCGTCTCCGAAGATGCGCAGTTAACAAAATAAAGAAAAAAATTCACGAATTTTTTGCGGGCGTTCTATGGAACGGATTTTTGTTCCGAAAACAATAACGGCAGGTGACCGAAGGGACCGGATGTTCTCATTGGGACGACCTCGTAGCTTTTATAATTAAAAAGTTAATTAACGATTTTTAGGTAATTAATCGTTCGACGATTGAGCAACAGATGGCCAAGAACGTCCGCCTGCCCAGAGATGATAGAAGTGAAAACAGCATGTCTATAGCCCTTACAGTTTTTTAATAACAAATCTATTAAAAAAGACACCTTGTATATATGTATACATTGGATGAGATGAAACATGAAACTCCCCATTTATCATTTCAAGATAGAGTTGTTGTTGTTGTTGGACATCGGATGATGATGAGGTTGGCGATTCACCGCCCACCTCACCAATAACGAACATAGTAAACATATCCATGGAAAGTTCCAGAGCTCGTTAGCAAAGCTCTTTTCTCTAACACTGACGCAATGCATGCTTACGAAAGTTGTCATCCGACGGAAGTCGCTGCGGACGAGGACACTGTTACGGTTCTGTCTGAAAACGTCAGAAATATACCTCCATGTGTAGAACATCGGCGGAAGTATTGCGATAAAACGGTAGCATGAAAAGGTACATTGAATGAAATGGCATTCTCCGATTCTGTTATGGGGTTCGATTTAGACAACATCGCGCAGACAGTTATTTCCGTCGCACTGTGCCAGTCACAGCCGAGGACGCAGCTACATTATTTAGAGAGTGGAAACGTTATTTTTTGCCCGACATTACACTCAAATTTGTCGGACTCGCGTGTGCTTCGTTTCGTTTCATCATCATTAATTTATCTGTTGTTGTTCTTCCGTGAAACGCATGGCATCACTGAACGGTATATTATGTTCTGCTTCTCCCCGCGAAGTTGCGGAAACAACGAAAAGAAAAGTATCCCTAGTATCCCTAGAAAAGTATCTGCTAGTGAACAAGTCAATAGTGGACTTCTGAATAGCGAACTTGCGAGTAGTGCACGTGGAAGTATGTTTGGGGAGCGGGGGGGGGGGGAGAATTTATGTTAGGAGTAGCAGAACGAATCGGGAGACGAGTTCAATTTCTCCTCTCTTTTTGTTTCGTTACACACAAAAACAAAACAAAACAAGGTATCCCACCCTTCCCATAGCGTCGCCGTAACGTTCCACTTGGCCTCTTGGCGTTCATCTTGACCTCCGGATGTCAAAAGTTCATCTTGGCCATCTTGTGTGCTCAGTGATGGCAACCATAGAACCCCGGTGAACGCACTGACAGTAGTCAGCAGTCAGAACAGAAATACGTGTGGAGTGAGGTAGATACATGGGATCGGATATCCGGCGCAGACTTCTGATTCCGCCGGCAAGGGTTAGTTATTCTTAGAGCTGTGATTTCCTGAAGAGGGAACTAGAAAATGACCGGCTTGCTGGAGTATGCGCGATGCATCAACGGAAAAGTTTACGAATATAATGTCTCTGCAGCACGGCTGACTGCTTAAGTTTCAAACGGTACACTGAATCCTACTTGCGCGAAGCTTACTAGTTTGCATACTCGGCGACAGTTGATTATATTTCTAAACCGGCGTTTGTGAGCAGTCCTTTTAATACCTCGTCCGTTTCCTTCGACGCGTTCAGAGACTTTTTTTTTTCTTTTCATTTCTTCGACAAGATCATGCATTTGGCTACAAGCTGGACTCTCCGGGTCACATCATTTACCGCGAGGAACGCGCTACCAACACAGACTTCTATGCCCTTAACGGTTATTCACTTTCGAGCATGTGCCTCGCACTACACTTTATTATAGCGTGGTTGGTAGCCTTCTGAGCCCAATCTGGGAAGTGATCCGGATTTGAATACCGGCACCGAAAATTCTGCCTGGGGTTTTCTCGTACACATAAGAGGAATACTTTCGTATTCCCTAAAGTACCCAAAATGCATGACCTCCACAACCAACCTACCACTATATCAAGTTTCAAGTTTATTAGTTTTTTTTTGCACTACTATATATCGGCATAAAACTATGTGGTCCCTTAGCTTACAGTAAGTGCCGGAGTATCGGTAATGGAACGGCACAACGAACCAACCAAGCAACCACGGAGACACAGCATCTTCGTCCGTACGCAAAAACGAGCATGCGCCTTTGGCTCCCGCGGACTTCAGTCAGGTATCGCACATCACGTATTGCTGCATTTCGATTTGTATTATTGACTCTATGAGATGAGTCACAAAAATTGTGCACACACCTTCCTAAACTTTCCCTAATTCTAGCCCGCTCGTTAACCGTATCTTGCCAATTGCTATCCCGGAATCAGGCAAGTCGGCCTCCGCCTGACTCACCTTTCTTCCCTTTCTTTTTTCAATAAACATAACCCCACCCCCGTAGTCAACAACTGAGACGAGTTCTAAAACTTTGCCAAATTGCTATCGCATTTCGATTTACTGGAATGAACCGTAAAATGACCCAACGGCGGGCGCTGTAGCAGCCTAACGAAGCACGTCGACTGGGAATTCCTCCCTCGTAGCAAGTAATGCAAAATTGTGGGTTTGTTTTCAACTAGACCAACTGGGAGGGGGCACCGGGGGAGGAGCGGGCATGCTGCGTGCGGTTCGTGAAAATGGTCTATTAGCCAGCAACTCAAGGTTTTGCTTCATTTTTGATTGACCCGATACTGGCGCAGTGTGCCACTGTACAGGCTGCATGTCACTTAGCCATTGAAGAGCATGCACAAGCGATGTCGTTATTGTTTCTGCCCTTATTGCTTCTGGGTTTCTTTTAATCTACTTATGTGTGCTCTTCTTGTTGTTGTGCACAGTTAAAGGTTTACTTACGTCATACAGTTTTTACGAGGATAGGAACTCCACGGTTGAGATTGGAGGGAAGCATCCCGATATCAATGGGCCTGAGAAAAAAAAAAGACGAAGTGTTATGAAATATATATTTTCATTGTTTCTGCATGGGATACCGGCTCTGGCTGGCACAAATTTTACAGCATATTTTTTTCTGCGTACACGAAAATGTACATGTCATAACGTAATAATGTTTGAAGCTGTTATGCTACAGTGTGACTTGAGCAAATCTCTTGCGAAGCCAGAACAAAAATGCACATCGTTCTTTTATCATACGCAACACATTTAAAATGCGGAAACCCATACCACCAAGGATATGGGGACATGACCCACCTCTGGGGTGTGATGATGACACATATCGGGAAGGGTGGCACAGGTGATCTATAAAGACGGTAAGTAGGAAATACGAAAACCCTTTCGAAACCTACTCGAAAAACCTACTCGAAAACCCTTTAAAATAAATGTGACCATTCTCTCGAGTGCCAGAGAAAGCGGTTTCATACGTCATCATCAGATCTGCAAACATTACAACGAACGAACATTACAGGTGCCACAAAGAGTGCATGCTTTTTATTAGAGATGGGACGAACCCAGAATTTTCGGAACCCGATTCCGAATCCGAATCAAGGAAGGTTCTGCAAATCCACGAATCTTACGAATGTTGGATCTTTCGAATCATTTCTTAAAACGGAGCTTAAAAAGCCAGGAAAAAAACAAAACACTTCTACTAAAAAGTGTTTTGAAGCAGAACTTGATATCTTTGTTTAATGAAAAAAAAAATAATAATAATAGTAGTTCACTTTCAGGGGAAAGCATGCCCGTATAGTTCTTCCTCCATGTAATTTACTTAACGTGTTGTTGATCGACTACAGAAATACATAAACCCTCGAGTGTTAATTATTTCCATAAGACATAGAAACAATCAAAAGCAGATGTTACTTTTAAACTTGTAATGTAAGTGTTCCTGCCTGAACTGTTTCAGTTCTGAGCAATGTAAGCAAACAAACAAGAAACACCTGCCAGCCAATCTGGCTTACGGCGGGCTCCGGAGGCGCCAGTTTTAAAAATAAACAAAGAAATGTGGTGGTGGATTCCGAAGATTCGATTCGCCGATTTGGGCACTGGGATACGGATTCCCAAATCTCGTATCTTTGCCTAGGATCGAGTATTCGAGGATTCGCGGATTCGGTTGGCCCATCCCTACATTTTATGCCCACATCTGACAGGTATTACACGGAAGCCACATTTCACTTGCTGTGCATTTCACATACTTTACAGATACTTCTTTAGCAGATTCCTCACTATACCACGCAGGGCGCATGCATGTTCGTACCTTTGTTCGTACCTTTGATGCCGCTCCAGCGTTTTTTATTTGCAACAATTCGCATTTGGAATAGACTTTTTTTTTTCTTAAGCAAGTTAAGAAAATAGACCAACAACTTGAGAAAATAATCGCAGTCTCTTACACATCTAGTCGAATTTGCACCTGCTCAGCTGCCAATGAACCGAATCTGGGGAAAGCGATTTGGCGACATCATGAAGTACAAAGGCATGCATGTGCCGGTGGCAGACAGAGCTGCAGGTGTTTTAACGAGGGTACTTTGCTCCAACATAGCTCAAAGCAGCACACTAGACGGAGACGAAAACGACTAGACAGGACAACTCTGGTACTTTTCGTCTCCGTCTAGTGTGCTGATTTTAGATATGTTGTACCTATACCAACTATACTCCACATCGCAAGTTTTATACGTTGCTCGCGCAACACTACAGTCTCATGAAAATACTACACGGAGAGTGAAAGACTAGGGAAGACAACGTTGGAGCGGATTGGAACAGCTGCCAACCTGCCCCTGAAAAACTGTGCCGACCTTCCTCGATCACACTGCGTTTGATAAGATCTCCGAAAGTGGCCACGTTGTTACTTCTACATGATTCATATTTTTTGGATGGATATGTGAATAAATATATATGCCGATTGTGGTTCCACGACTGTGAATCCGTCTACTCGAAGACGCCTAGAGCTGAGTGTTCAGCATACCACTTTGGGTTGTAGGAGAAATGAAGAAAAAATAAATAAATGTCAACAAGCACGAAGAAAGAAGAGGTAACGAAGGAGTGAAGTTACTGCGGCACGTGTGTGCGAAAATTAAACGTGGACAAGAGGAAATCGAACTTTGTGTCCGCCTCAATCTGCTGGGAATACGAGTAGTATTTCAAGCGCGAAACGCTCGTTCCTTGAATTGGGGGTCCCAGTGAATTTTGACGACGCTGAAATCGCGGTTGTCCAGCGCTGCCAACTCCGATCGTAGGCGGCGACGTGCTTCAGAATAACGTTCACACACAGCTAGGATGTGCTCCACAGCTTCACACAGAGAGCACTTGTGGGTGGCCGCTATCTCGATCTTTTGTAGAATACGGCCACTGTACATTCAGACAGAGAGAGAATGCCTGTTTATTTACAAACATTGGAGCTGAGTACATTCAGTTGAAAGGGATGCGATTCACGTTTCGTGTAGCATAGTTGCTGTGTTAGTTTTTGCGCGTGTTGCAGTGATTTTTATCAATATGTGAAAACGTGTGTGGAACAGAAGGAAGAATTCGGAAATTTGTTCACTTACACTGTGCCGGTAAATCCACATGTGTGCATCATTTAAGCACGTCGATCAAAACGGCTTCGCTTATCGTTGTCACATCTACGGATGAGTCCACCAAGACATACCTAGTACATCTCGGTAACCTGGCATCATGTGTACGCAAAGGTAAGAGTTTCATGTCAAGCAACACATGCATAGGGTAAGGTGGGGCAGGATGAGACAGAAATTTGCAATTCAACGTGAAATTTTTATTTTTCCTGCTTAAAAAAAAAAAAAACTAGCCACAGACACATTCTCAGGGGTCTAGATCTTCTGACCTGTAAATGAAGAACGAACGTAGCCGGCCTAATATAAACACAGAACAAGAAATTTAAAAATTCAGATTGTCTCATTTTGTCCCAACCCTCGGGGCAAGATAAGACACGCCGCGGTAATGAACTATACAGATTAGTTTTTTTGCAATCCAAGCAGACAAAGTGATGCTCGTGGGCCCATACACAACCCCCCCCCCCCCCCTTAGCCCACCGCACACATGATGTGCAATTAAACCACACAGAAACCGGTGCTATTTTGCCCCACCGTCCTTTGCAAACAAGGCACCGCGAGTCTGATGTGTCGCTGGTCGCTCGCTTTTGTGTGCGCTTCTGCTTTGCTGGAAATACCCTAGCAAAACAGGAAAATTTGCTGGAAAATCCTAGGCAATATGAAAAAAAGAAATCTGTGAGGAACAAGCATAAAGCCATCTAACAGTTGATTTATCCGTTTCTAAATCACATTAAATTTAAATTGCATTAAGTTGTCGCGTCTTGCCCTGTGCATATCATCGGATGCATCAATTTTTCTATTCAACACCGGATAACCAACAGTATCTAGATGAATGAACAAAGAAATAGGATGGGAACCTACATTGACAAAGAAAGCCAGCGAAGTGCTGCTGCACAGATTACAAGAAAAGGGACCACAGAAAATCGCGCCTTTTTTGCGGGTCTTTACATTCCAAGCAGAAGTAACAGATTTTTTTTTCTGTTCAACACATATATCAATACGTACACTTCTCACGTTCAATAAAGCGGACATGTAGAGCCACCTATGAGTAAAGTTTCAAGCGCATGGAGCAACGCGTCTCTGAGACAGGCGGCGTTGTGCAAAAAATGTCGCGTCTTGCTGCCTAGTGTCTCATCTTGCCCCACGCTTACCCTACCAAACAGCCCCGGCCTCACCTATAGAACAGCAGCGCCTCGCATCTATCTCATGGGCACCCCTCTTAAACTAAGTATATTCCGTTCCTCTAGACAAGAATTTTCGTCGTGTCCACTGCGCCGCCATTTTACAGCGACTGTGGCGCCACGATGCTGACACTTCCAGTGGGTGCTGCGGGTGCTTCGGCTCAGTCCGTTAGCGAAGGCGAGCGTTCGAAATAGTGCTCGTTGTTCGGGAACCCCGTTGGCTTTAAAGATGCATAAGTGAAGGTTTTTCTATGCGACTGTGTTCCATAAGGCTTAGGGATGAAACACAGTAACAACTGAAATCAGCAAAGAGTGCGCTATCTAAAAAACTTCACAACACACAACACAACAGGTTCTATATGCAATTTCCAGTTTGTTGAACCATACCACGTTTTTTATCTACAGGGTGGTCCACCAACCATGATAGAAATTCATAGTAAAAAACGTAGGCCCCGGAGAGACAAGCGGTCCAGGGATTTTTTTCTGCCAATAACTTTTGCCACAAATTGGTAACATTTTTATTTCATTTCAATTGACGGAAAGTTAATTCTTGAACTGAACTCCGAAATTAACGTTTTCTTTGCGGAAATGGGTTCCCCATAGTCATTTTACTCAGTATAGCACATAATCCCACTCGTAATGCAATGGCAATTGCCGAAATAAATTCGCCGAAAATCCGTGGAAATGAGCCCTTAGCTCCGCCTCTTTTTTGACGGCTGTAGTTTGAGCGCAAAGCTGTGCAGACAAGTGCAGACAAGTACTTTTGACTCCAAAGACACTGTTCTAAATTTTATGCCACGTTATGTAATCGCTGCAGGTGATCGCTTTCGTGCTTCCTGTAGATTTGAACCAAAATACTACGTAACTAAGCTAAGCTTCTAAGTAACGCATGAACTGACGTGCGTCGTGACGACCGATAAGTCGCGTTTTGACGTGGAAACATGCGCTGCATTATTAAGTGCTTTAGATGTCGTTTAATCACTGAATAACTAAAGCGCATGTCGTTTCGTGTTAGGACATAAATAAAGCACAAACGAGGCGCAATCTTCGTCTGCATACAGTATTAGGCTCCAAATTATAAAGAAACGTTTGCCATGAAAGTTTCAGATGTGATCGGATTGGATTGTAACGGTTCCAGAGTAGCACACGCTGGGATCACGCCAAATGTAGCTCGTCGATGTCGGAACCGCCAGATGTGTATACCGTTGCAGAGCGTGATCGATGACTCGAAGGTATTGGATAAAATACTATTTGAATATATAATACCAAACACATAATCCATATATTTGACGCCAATATCGAATACTTCGAATACTCGCATAACCCAGCGCTGATACGTAGTACATCCACCAGGTGTAGGCGGTTGGTTACACTTTCGCTAGTGTTTTGTAGTCTTTATTCGGCATTGCACGCCGAGACTGGGACGTTACCCGGGTTCCAATGCGGGGCCAGCCATGCTGTCTGGTGTTTCCCTGGGCTTTCCTCAGACACTTTAAACCAAATGTCGGTACAGTATCCCCTCTGAAGTCGGCCCAGGACTCACGATCCCCCCTCCACGCGATGGTCCTGATGTTGCTCGCCTGAGCGTGACGGACTACAGCAAGCAGTTATGAGTAAGCCTACTCCAATTCCATAGTACGCTTAGGATGAACATTAAGAACGTTACCATCGTGCGCGTGCTTGGGCAATGGAGTGGCCGTGCTGTTCACGGCGACAAAGATGGTGACCCATTCCTCCCCCCCCCTTACCTACCACAATCTTCTAATCTGCACAAATGGGAATCCCGACGAAACGAAGTGTTTCACAGATAAGGTTCGGTGCCGGCGAGTCCTTGGCCGTCAGCCGTACACTCAATGCCGTTGTACGCGTTGCACGCGCAAGGCGAGTGCATCCTTGTCATCAAACATCCTCGAAATCCAACGAATATCGGTTACGTCAAATGGAAACCGAAGTCTATCACACGAGCTGCAGACAGAAAAGGATCGTTCACAAACCGTCATCGAACTTACGCGTCCGCTAGAACGTATTGTCTGTGTACGGTCCGGGCCTCCGTTGGAGAACCAGGGCCGCATTTGGTGTAGAAGGCAGCGCCCAACCTCGAAGTCTGCGAAGTCGCTCAGCCTCTGCTTTCTTTGCTTTTGTTCTTGGCCTTGACGTTGCCTACGAAGATGCTGGTCCTCTGCTTTCTTGGCTTTCATATCAGGCGTCAATGGATGTGTTTAAATGCAATGATGCAATAGATGATGTGCAATGATGTCAATGCTTAGTATGCTTCTCCATATCAACCTCCCCTAAATATCAAGTAGGCTGTTGATGCCGTTCACTTCATCGAGCCACATGGTATGGCCGAATTTCTCGCAAAGTTTGGTCATACCATGACATGTGAAGTGACACGGCACACCCCGTGTGTTGTACATCACTGAGTATCAGTGCAAGCATATTTGAAGAGCGCAACAATGCACGAGGACGGGCTGCACAGAGAGAGCGTTTAGCTACAACTGACGTTTATTGCAGGTCACCCAGTTCGAGATCACACATCCCAAATCCCTCCGTACACTCTTAAAAAAAGGGTGTACTTTAACTCCTTTTTTGTGCCACATACATAACACCCATTTGGAGAGTACAATTACTCTAGAAAAGGAAGTAGCATAACACGTTTCTCCCTACTGGAGGGTAATATTACTCTCCGGCAGGGAGAAAGGTGTTATGCCACTCCCTTGATGGAGTGAGGAGACACCCGTTTGAGAGTAATTGTACTCTCCAAAAGGGTGGTACATATGTGTCAAGGAAAGGAGTTAAAGTACACCCTTTTTTTTAAGTGTGTAGGAAGTTGACCTCATTCAGGGCAACGATATTTCTGCGGGTGCAGACTGAAGACGGGCAAACACACGTTAAACCGACTGAGTATCATATTCACAGCTTCCCGTCCGAATATATCTAGAAGAGGAGGTCAATCGACCACGTTTTTCTTTCTTGTAGATGTAGATCCAATGTTTTCTGGGATGTGCTCCAAGGTGCTTTAGTGTCTCGGAGCTATTCGGTATGTTCCATTGAGGGAAGGCAGTGAACTACCGGATACCCTTGTTTCAGTGGGTCTATACCGATTGTGAGTTGTCTGTTGCATTTATGACAGTATCAACCCTTCTGTTGGATCCAAAACCTTGGTTTAACACGTGTCACCTTCTGCCCGTACCTTCTTCCTGCAGCTGCTCTAAGGGTCATGTGACGCGGTCATAATAACAAGAAGATAATACCTGTATTTGACCCTACTTGAGACAAAAATCTTGGTGATTGTCGGATAAGCGAATTGTCATATTAACGAGGTAGATTGGCAGCGAAACGGTCCCCCCAAGAAAAACGGTCGTAAGGCGAGCGTGTCAGATTATCGGGGATCATACTAACGAAGGTTCACTAATATGAAATAAAATAAATATCATTTTTCTAAGTGCTTCGTCCAGTGCACGCCGCCGGTAATGCGGCGCTAGCTGATGAAACACTGTAACTGGCATTGAGAGTGCAGTAACACATACATGTAGTTGCAAGAAACACACTGTAATAGAGACGAGAAAAAACAACTCAAAACGGCATCCGCTAACAATAAATTGGCAGCAGTGGTGTCTTCAGTCTCGCGGTGGATACCAGCTACCTCCCAGCGACACTACTGAATTAAAAATCGCTCGTCTCACACGATGAGGCCCTTACAAGTTGAAGAAACCGTTCTACACGATAAATAAAAGAATAATGGGATATTAAATTTTCGCTTAAAGTAATCTTAAGCTGCCTATCATGAGCTGGCGCTGCGATCCAGCCTACGCCAGACTTGTGCCCGTTACCAAAAAAAAGGAACTAAATACCGTTACCCGTTACTTCAACGGAACGGATGGTATCCGCACGATTGAACTGGTATTTTGAGAGCACCCGATTCTTTCCTGAAGCTATGGCTGGTTTCCGGCAAGCGCGGTCCGCGATTGACAATGTCATCGATCTCGTCTCCTCCATCCAGCAAGCAAAGTCTGATGGGCTCCTAACGGCCGCTGTCTTCCTGGATGTAGCGAAAGCATACGACAGTGTTCTCCATAATGTTGTAGTCGTGTCGCTTCAAGAAGCTGGTGTGGGTGGCTGTACCCTTACCTGGTTGCAAGCCTTCCTCTCTGACAGGTCTCTGTTCGTACGCACAGCAGATGGTGACAGTGCCAACTACTTTGTGCATCGTGGAGTTCCACAAGGGAGCGTCCTCAGCCCGCTCCTGTTCAATGTCATCCTGGCACATCTCCCTTCTCTTCTGCCCAAGCATACCAATATCACGATCTATGCCGATGACATTTGCATATGGACCTCTGCAGCGCGCCGTGATGCCATTCAGCGTCGTCTGCAACGTGCCTTAGACCTTCTTGTGGCGCATCTTGCTGACCGTGGGTTGTCGGTCTCGCCGGCTAAGACAGTAGCTATGGCATTCACGCGGCGCTCCTTCACCAAGTACCCCCTACTGCTAGCTGGCTCTAGACTGAACTACGTCTCGCATTATCGGTATCTAGGCATCATCATTGATAGGGGACTGACATGGTCGCGGCAGATCAACTCCCTTTCTGCTAGCTCCTGCATCTACTGTAATGTGCTCCGGCACCTCTGTGGATCCACATGGGGCCCGTCCTGTGCTGACCTCCATCGTGTGCACTGCTCCCTGTTGCTTGGCGTTATGCGCTATAGCCTGCCTGTCCTTTATGGGCTCTCCAACACTCACGAGCGGGAGCTGCTCAATATTCAAGCCAGAAGTCTCCGTCTCTGTTTGGGAGTGCCAAAGACAACCGAAACCTTCTCTGTTTTGGCGGAGGCACGCGAGCCATCGGTGCTTATTATTCGCGATAGTGTCGCCTTACACGCGTACACACGTTATCTTGTCCGCCATCCAGCCCATTACCTCTGTGACATTGCGCAACGTTATCCCGCATCTGCATTCGGTCAAGCTATTTGCCGTTTACGAAGCAACATCCCCACAACTTCCGCCCGGACTTCCTTTGCACCACCCATGTGGACACTTCACTACCCCACTGTACAAACGTCAATTCCGGGCCTTAGGAAAAAGAAGGTTGTGCCAACAGCTGTGGCCTGCCAACTGACCTTGTTCCACATCTACAGTCACCACCGGCATCGCACCCAGATATACACCGATGCTTCAGTCTCTCTAGTTGGGTCGTCTGCTGCCTTCTGCATCCCAGAGGATGGAGCTGAGCACGACTTCAAGCTCCCTCTTATGTCATCTGCTGAGGCCGAGGCATTCGCACTACTGGCCGCTTTGAGACATGTCTCCTCGTGTGCGCCCAGGGCCTGGTCGGTCCTCACTGACAGTAAAGTGGCTCTGAAGGCGCTGGCCTCTTACTCTGCCGCAGTCATCAGTGACACCTATACCACGATCATCGCCCTGCACTCTGAACTTGTATCACTGGGACACGAAGTGGTGTTCCAATGGATCCCGAGCCATGTCGGAATTTCAGGCAATGATCGTGCTGACGCTCTTGCTCGGCAAGCCCACGACGCTGAGCAACCAACTGTCTTTCCCCTTGCGCACTCTATGTGCCAGCTGAAAATCCGCCGCTTCACTGCCAACCGCACACAGCTCTTTCAGCAAGAAGCTATACGCACCAATGCCTTCCTCAAATCCATTGACCCTTTAATGACATATGCTGTGCCTGGCCGCATCCCGCGCATCGAGGAATCGCTGATTCATCGGCTGCGGCTGAATGTGGCCCGAACTCCTCTCCTCCTATTTAAGATGAATCAGCACCCATCACCTCTTTGCCCAACGTGCAACGTAGAAGCCGATGTGCCACACATTCTCATTGCCTGCCAGCGGTACGAAGTCCACCGATCGAGTCTCCGGCGCCGCCTTGCTCATCTAGGCTACCGAGAGCTTTCCCTCGCGGTGCTACTTGGCCCTACCCAGCACGCTGAAGTCACGTCTGCGCTGACACGATTCCTTCGGGAATCTAAACTCCTGGGCATTCTCTGATGCGCAACGATTAGTGAAGGAGCTGTTACTTATTTATTTATTTATTGTATTTTTTTTTATAATTTTCTGTACCCCAGCTGTTTTCTTCTGTTTGCTTGAAAGCATTAGGGAATAGCAAGCCCACACCGTGGCTAACCTTTCCCTTTCCTTCTTACTTTGCATTAAACATATTCCCCCCCGTTACTTCAGAAAAAAGTAACTAAATACGTTACTCGTTACCGACATACAAAAGTAACGAGTTCTCGTTACTCACAGGTAACGAGTTACTTTTACGTTACCGTGCATAGTTAAAGGGTCCAGCGAGACATGCCGCCACACGTGTCAACGTGATTATTGACCCTTCGTTTTGTCTTGTTGCCCCTCTGCGTCGCGTCTTGGGTATGGGTCATTGTAATAAACCTTTTGCTGAGTCTGATAATGTGTCGTCCGTCCTTCGTGGTCCGTGTCTCTCGGCCCTTTACCATGAGTCTATATCAGCTTGCCTGGACCCTTCCTTCTTTCCGAAGTGGGGGTGATCGGAAACTATGAAGACACAAGAAAAGACACCGGTTTTCGTGCCAACGATCATCAACGGTTCCCGAAAACAGACGAGGGGCTGCGTCATAATTTAGGGCGCTCAGAAGCTTAGCAAAGACAAGTAAAGGCTAGAAGTCGAAACGCGTTTTTTGTAGCCATAACACAATTGGTGCCCATTCTTGGGAAGGAGTGATGGTAGGAGATTACGGAAACAAGAGAAAAGACAACAACACATCCAGCCAGGGATTGCAATAATACTTTGAGTCACACGTGGTCGGGGGTCAGCAGGTCAGATCCGCACGCATTGCGCCACACGGAGTGCCGAAATGTGCTGCCCCGCGCTGAAGAAAAGGAATGAGTAACGTCAGTAACGAGTTACCAATTTTTGTAACTGATTCCGTTACTATTACCATATTTTAAAAAGTAACTGAATCGTTACTTCGTTACCAAAAAAAGTAACCGTTACCAAGTAACGAGTTACTTGTAACGAGTTAGGCACAACTCTGGCCTACGCCTTTTAGGTTGGAAAATAAATGGCCGGTCTCCCCTTTTGAAAAGGGAGTGCTATTCAAAAAGGAAGTTCTCCTATGCACTGTGGAGACACGAACTCCGTTGGAAGAGGTGTACTCTTCCCGAAAGGCGTTTACAATGCCCGTGGGGAAGCTAGTTTTCTCTGGACCGCACGGGGTTTATCCGGCTAGCAGCACAGCGCCGAATCCTATCATGTCCGTCGCCACACAGCACTCAGCCCTCCGAGAGGGAATGGGGAGTATCCCTCCTGTGCTCGAGAGGCGCCTGGTGCCGGTTTCGGCTCGTTGGGGTCTTAAAAATGGCGATGGGTATCTCAAAGTATGGGCCCGTTTCAGGATTCTTCTTTTTGTTGTTAATGCGTTAGCATTAGGAGTGCCAAATGGAAAAGACTGTGTGTGTGTGTGTGTGTGTGTGTATATATATATATATATATATCAGATGGTGAAGCCTCACCGAGGAAGGGTATAAGTTGCATGTAAAGGAGATATAAGAGGATAAATGTAAATGGAGGAGGATTTGAAATTGAAGTAGTCGATAAGGTACTTAAGAGTGAGAGGTAACAGTGACTGAAGGCAATTAAAGCAACAAAGTTGAGTTTAATGGCAATGATTGTAAGTTATATGTAATTAAGAGAAACATTAAATGAAATTAAAGATTACCGAAGGTAACCGCAGGTTACCGGAGGTAATTAAAGTTAATTAACGTGAATTAAAAGGGAATTGAGAGTAATTACAGCAAGTAAACGTAATTAAAGGAATTAAATGAAATTCAAGGGTACCTCACGTAACCTTTGGTTACCTTCGGTAATTAAACGGTAATTGAAAGTAATTGAGGCTAATTAAAGGTCAGCTACGCCGATTTCCCGATGTGTTGAAACGGTTGTGATATTCAGAACGAGCACATCCAACTGCCCCCGAAACGCACCTTCGTTTCTCAATTTTGTCTTCCTATTACGAAGATTAATTCACCAAAGAAACCAAAACAAGCCATGGGCGCAGCCATTTTTGTGACGTAGATGGGATAAACCTGCTCCATCTACGTAGATAGAGAATCGTGCGTCTGATTGGATGAAAGCTGAGGCTTTCTCTGACTTCCCTGGCGTCTTCTCCCGTTTGCGAGGAAATCCAGTTATGGCCGCCGGCTACGATGAGCGTTTCGTCCGAGGTAATCCCGAGGACTATTGAACGATGGAAACAACAACGGCGAACTCACCTCAACATCATTTTCGGCGTGCCATTCACGTCAACCCGTTCGCTGCTTTTACTACAAGTGCAGGAATGGCAGCGATTGAGCAACAATGTGAGACTTGGTGATCGTTTGAGCATATACCTGCAGAGGACTGGTCTTCAAAGAAAGAAGGCCGTATTTCTGCCCATGCACATCGTGCGATTGCCAGGCTTGTTATACGAGATACATATATTGTGCAGCATCATAGCGCGACTGCAATGAACGACGTAGGAATGTATCGTGACCACTCGAACTGCACTCGTTGAACCATTCGTGGGTTATATGAAAGTGCTCAATAGAGTTGCCCCGCACAAATAGTGTTGGATGTAGTTTTGTAGTGTGTTGTTTATCTCGTAGAGCGCATCGCGGCATGTAGGTCGAGAGCCCTTATACGTATATTTTGCATGTTTACTTGAGTGTGCGCATTGTTCTATACCACACAGGCCATATTTCATTCATAATAGTTTCGCAAATAAACACGTACGGGTCGATCTTATATTGCTTTTGAGTTAGGCATAGTGTCTTCAGATCAGGGTATGTGTATCCTGTTTGCTGGGCCCAACAGATGTTATTAAGGGTAGTGCAACATTTCCCACTTCTTGAACCATGCTAACATTGCCAGGATAAGGAACATTACACTGTGCTGTGTATTCCACACTCAGGTGTCTCGCGACGTAAACCCCCAATTATTATATTGGGTACTCCACATGTTCAACCAGTCAGCACTTCCCATATCCTATTTTTTTTAAACATGTGCTTAAAATTCCACAACTGCCACTCAAGTAACTTTGCCACCAAATTAGTCAGTGACAAAAGGTATATGTACTTTATCACAAATTTAATAACCTTGGTGGAAATGGTTGATGGTGTCCTCTGCCTTGTACGGTGCACTTAATAGCAAAATACACAATAGTCCAAATGTTTTCCTTGTCCACAAATGCCCTGTCAAAGCTGAAAGACTCTTATCAAAATGGGGAAGCGGGCTTGCTTGTCCAGAGAAACAAATATGAAACTGCAGTGCTCAACGTAAATAACTGCATGCTCAGCAACTAAGGCTGGTGATGCCGAAGACCTAATATTTCTATGTTAAAAGGAACAAAAGAGAAAAGACCACTGCGGCGTATTAATGTTGTTTCAAAAGTATAACACCACAAAATTTGTGAGAGTCAGTTGGTGTATTTAGTTATGTTGGTCACCTCCTGCACCAATTTTTAATAAGATTCAAATGCGTTGCTACCAACCAGGACCTAAGCCTGACCTATGATCTAATAATAATAATAATAGTATCTATCTATGACCTATATGGACCCTCACCACTAGTTTGGTCCAGGTTTCACACGTGGCTTCTAGTGAAGTTCGAAGCTGCTTTGTAGGGCTGACAGGAGACTTGCAGAGTAGAGAATTTTTTATTTATATTTTCCATAGAACATGTAAAAAACAATGTGCTGTACCAACTGTATTCAAAGAAATACAAATATACTTTGTTTTAGCTATGTGCATACTAGCAGATTACAGGTGACCGATGACACACAATGGGCGTCAAGGGTGAGAACACAAGAATACTACCACTGCAGGCACTGTCCTGAAATTCTAAGTCACCATTTGTCAGAAAGCAATGACCACGCACAGCCTAAGGATCATATTTAGCTCCTTCCATTATTCTTTTTATTGACAGCATGTTGGCTGCCATCCAGTCCATGAAAGTGACCCTCATCGTTGAAAGAACGGTTCAACAGCAAGCGAGCTGGTGATAGTGTCCATGATGGCGAAACCTGAAGAGGAGATACAAGAAGGGACATAAACACGCTATGTTGAGACATTGTGTATGTCCCTTCCTATCCCTCGTCTCAGGGTTTTTCACTATGGACCTTCATGATGTTTCCTTCCGGAAACTTGACATATTTTTATGTAGAATTGTGAAGGTACAGCTAGGTGCTGTTAGCAAATCACACAGTACTTTTCTTGAAACAAGAATCCATAGAAGGTACACAATCATCTTCAGCATTGCACACATCTATGGGACATGTTAATCACTTTGGAATGTCACAGACAGGTCATGGAGGCCGGCACATGATTAGTGGTGTTGAACAGACAACTATTTGTCATATTTTAGGCACAAAAAGCAGTTTTGGCACCTGCATGTTGAGACAGATGTATCTCTACATACTTTGCCATGACACAAATATATGAAGCAACAAATGTACTCTCTAGTTCATTATGGTTTTTAGTCAACACTGCCAAGAATGTGGGAACACAGTCTTTTACCACCTACACTCTTCAAAATGACCTTCACACACGACACACTGTAGGTCAACGAGACTCCAGAATAATGTCCTCTCCCTCCCCATTAGCTGAAAACATTTTTCTACAACCTTGCATAAGGGGAAGTTAGTAAGAAACGCACACATTCCTTTTTTCAGCAAATTAGTATTCAGAGCGTTACCATGCTGTGGTAGGCCTGCAGTGCATTACGTGGTACAGCACACACTGTTAAAAATTTCACCGTAGAACATGTCCCCCATTCTAATGACAGTCTTCTCCAGTTTTTCAAACTGCCATTTCCCATAGTGCTTTATGGTATGACACAGTATTTCTAAATCTTTACTGTAGTTTACTGGTTGTAGCAGAAAAAAGACATCACTGTTCTCGATCACAGGACGCAAGCCATAAATGCTATACGGAAACAGTACATGCTGCTCTCTAGCAGTTGTTCGTGTTTGGACATGGTATGGTGCATGAAGGGTAAATTCCATGGTTAAAATATCCAAACGTGAACAACTGTTAGATTACATGATGTAGAATGCTCTATAGTACAGTAAAACCTCCAAAGTCTGACACCTCCCTACCTCGGACAACTCCCCACGATTTCATTGCACGGGCAGGCTCCCATTGAAACTACATGGGGACAAAATTCTCTATGTCGGACACCTCCCTATCTTGGAAGTAGGATAGGGTTTTCCCTGCAAAGTCGGACAAAACCCTGGCCAAATTACCTCAATATAGGCCCATCTTTGCACCAAAAAGACCCAAAATGAGCCAGTGGCCTTGACTTTTGCCCGTTTTTTCCCTATACTGGTCACAGCATATTGTTGCTTTAGTTTTTAGAGTCCAAAAACAAGTGCTGTCAGTCTACATTGTAATTCTTTATGTGAGCACTTGTCTTCAGTTTGTCTAGAGCCTTTGAACGAGCACTGCACCAAAGCTATCAGAAGTGGGCTGACGCTTCAGAGACAAGTCCTTGCTGCTCGAAAAGCTCCAGAGGTAATGCCATTGAGTAGAATCTGAACGGAATTGAATATACTAAAATCAGTAATAATTATCAGTGAAGAGTGGGTAGAGGTACCACTACCAGGTACCACTACCAGGCACCACCACCAGGTACCACTAAGGACCTTAAATTGAAGAAGGGGGACATTTCTCACAGCTGTGATCTCTTCCATTTTTTGTTGCCGTCATATTCTGTAACTCGGACACGCTTCGGCTGCACCGCGGGTGTACAAAATAGGAAGGTTTCACTTTACGGTCTTTACTTGACTTTACTATCCCTGTGTCAGTTGTTTCATGTTGTAATTGCGTAGCAGCTGGCCTGTACCTGAGAATAGGTTTGATGCATTGTACACGCACCATACACATGCAGTATGTGGTGTGTTGTGATAGTAATGCCACTGCCAATTGAAGAATAATGCTCCAGGTGGATTGTTTCGGTACAATCTTGAACTATGCATACCAAGGGGTAGGGCATCTGCGTGACAGGTTTACCTGGAAGTAAGAAAGTAAATGTTAGCTGAAGTCATTGAATAATTAACATTATCAATATACTGCTGCAGATGATACAAACAATAGCACACATGATGCTCCGATATGTTCTGCAGGAATGTCTCTGTACTCACAATATTAGTACAGCAGCTACAGAAAGGCATAAAACAAGTTTTTGTATACATGATACCACTTGAATGCTACACAAGCTTCTGCTGCACTGCCAGAACACCACGGCGGACAGATTTACCTTACTTCACCTCAGAAAAAGTATGCACTGTTGCACACATGATGCTGTTTGAATGTCTCGAAAAACATAATTTATGACCAAAAGACATCAACTGGAAGATTTCGATTTACCTTAGTCAACACTGAGAAAAAGTATGTGCTGTTGCACACATGAAACTGCTTGAACTGCCCTCGAGCGCTCTGGAAAAACACCTTATGACCAAAATACAACAGCTGAGCCAACATTGAATTTATACCTTACTCAAAATACACAAGATTTGCTGCCGTGCATATGATACGATGATACTGCTTAAATGTACTCTGAAAGCGCTGCCACCTCAGGCATGGTTGCTCTAAGCTAGCGAGCAACAGCAAGGGTATACGAACACAAGAAGTCGAGCACAAGTGATGGAATGCACTTGATTAATCAGAAAATGAAATGTCTCAGTACCAGGTGTCACTGTTCCGTCAACAAAAACAGATGAACTTTGAAGGGGCGTCTGGTTGGCACTGGTGACAGCCTTCAGCTTGAAACCCAGACGGTGATAGTTGAGACGTGGAGTGCAAGCTTTTCAGTGGTGCCAGCATGCCTGCGAAATCATTTAACAAATAAGGCAATTCCAAATCTGTACTGAGAATACACCCGCTGGGGCGTAATCTCTAAAGGATGAAGCAGTAACCGACAGATAGCGTATTTTTCTCTTCTACGTGATGCAATTTGCACCGCATGACTGACTTGTCTAACATATTACGCGTCTTACCTTTATCTGCTGCCTAGTCCTGCCCCTGCAATCTCCTGCTGCAGATAAGGTTGGCACAGGATCCCGGACGAGACATCTTCGGCTTCTTGTGAAACAAGTTGCGCATTGCTTCCGTAACATTCGTATATGAGCCAGATGAACAGATCAAATCGCTCCTTTCGAAGGTGGCACCCAGTCGGAGTTGTAACCGATTGTTGCAGTCAATAGATTTCTCTTTCGCCTTTCGGAAAATTGTGGTTTGAAACATTGGAACTGCATGCTGAAGTGTTCTCGCAGACGGGAGCAAAACGCTCACACATTCTCGGCACGCAGCACAGAACACGAATCACACCAGGAAGTCTGTACTGGCCTAGCAAATGCTTTGCAGTCGAAGGAAACAAAACTCACGTTCCTCGTGGGTTTAGTGAAGTCCAGAAATATACTGGCTCCCTAATAGCGAACTGTTCATCACTTCCCCAATGTGAATCTGCGCAGCAGCAGACGGCTCGGCAGAAGAAACTGGCCGGCTTGGCGGAAGAAACCAAGCCAAAAGTCATGCCAAGCCGGAGCGCGGGCAGACCACGAATGTGTCGTCGACACAGGGTTTGCGGGCCACAAGACGGGATGTCAGTGAAACTAAAAATTCACTTTTTCGAAAAACCGCGAGGAGTTTGGGATAACTATTTTGCATACATAATCAGTGTTCCCTTATGAACACATCGTGTGAGTACCATTCCATTCTGTGACACTCGAAAATCGGCGTAGCTGAGCTTTAAAGATTAATTAAATGGACTTACATAAAGTAATTGAAAGGGTCGAACCTGAAGCTAAGTAAAGACGAGAGGTGGAAAACCGGAAGTCAGGTTGGACCAGAAGTGGAGAACCGGAAGTCGAGTTGGACTGAAAGTGGATACTGGAAGTCAAGTATAGACGGGAAGTGGACAACCGGAAGTTTGATTTAGACCAGAAAGGCGCTTAATGCTAACGCATTTCTCTCGCATTTAACGCTAAATTGCCACTGATTTTTTTTCTGCTAGGGTTCTTTAAATAACGACTGCCTCTCTGTTCTGTTATCTCACATTTCCCCGCAAACATCTAATTGAAGAGTGTACTATCGTATTTTAGGCAATTAGCTATATAATATTCGCAGACTCTCTCCTACAGCAAACTCACCTGCAAAAACGGCACACCCTGAATACAAGCATACGTGTATTCGAAACCGTAATGCGATACATATGCCTGACGGTGTCGAATCTCCGCTGAACATGAAGATCGGCAGAGCAAGCAGAGGTGAGTGGCAGGAGCTTGCAAAACCGTGCCGTTAGACCGTAAGACCCAGGAGAGTTTCCACAACTGAACGTGGCTTGGCCCTCTTCTGTCATCTCAATATTGACAGCTTCATTGAGTTCGTCAGGAACAAGTAGAGAGACAAGTGTATCAGAGTTTGGGCATCACCAGCTCTGTGGACGATCATTCCCTTCTGTCAATTTAGCGGCCACATACTATTTCTCGGTAGCTGAGGTATCATTCACATGAATGATATTCGCTAGGTTTCTGCGTAGTTACCGGTTTTTCTGACTAACGAAAAATTGGGAGGAGTTCACTATCTAGAACAACAACAACTTTATTTTTAAGTTGGTGAATTGGGAGTTTCATCGCCAGCTAGGGCGATACTCTACCCCATTGCTGATCACTATCCAGAAGTCAGCGAAGTTCACCATGGAGATTGCGGCTCCAGGCGTTACGAACGTGTATCTGCTTCATTTTCGGTTAGAAATGTAATTACTGTCCACCCGAGGTGTGTATCTAAGCAGCCCCTATATAGCCGGCGAACTTCACTGTCATCACACTCTGTTACAAGAGCGCCGTAATAGTACGTATGCTCGCCACTTATGAGGGAGACGTGTTACATTGTTCTCTCATCAGAGTCCCTCTCGCAAACCACCACATACTTTAATGATTATGAGGGTATTTGTCAGTTTCTTTGTGACAGTGCGGAAGAAGCTAGCATCGCGATGCTATACTGTCCATATTGCATTGGAAACGAATAGCAAAAACACTGCAATGCAATCCGTGGCGAAAGTAAAAAAAAAAAAAAAAGGTGAAGGTGCATCAAGGACCCTAAAACACACTGAAGATCTACTAAATCTAGTACCGTCTAGTTTACCCTCTATTTCAGAAGTTACCCTGTAACCTATGGCTATGGTCAGTACCCTCTATGAACGTTACACATCGCCTATAAATAGAGGTTACAGTTTGGCCATATACTCTGTCTGCGTCGCATGCTTATTCCTCCACCCACCGCCGCACCCCCTTCGCTTTGATTCGCGTTTTGACTTGTTCCCTGTGCTCTCTGCCAGTTGCTATACTTCGAGACAAGTCAACTCCTTACAGGTCAACTCCTTACAGGTCAACTCCGCCAACAAATCCAAAGACGTTTGTGATTGGCTTAGGCGGGTGAATGACACCTCTGAGTCACGACACAGTGCACCCGCATGCTTCAAGTTTGTGCATGTCGTGGACGAATTAGGTAGAATACATTTGCATAAGTTCCAGTCAGCTGAAAATCTGGACACGGTTGGGAAGTGTGCAGGGTTAACGGCTTGACGAGGAAGTAAAGGATTTTGAGCACTGAGTAGCAACTACTGAAAAAAGTATTTTAAAAATACTTGTCGCAAAAGGTACTGAGTAGAGTACCAAAATAAAGGAAAAGTATTTAAAATACTGTATTTCGAGTACGTACAAAATACATGTAGAAGTCTGCTCGCATCCCTCACTCTCAATATGCGGTCTACATTCTCCGCCGGTAGAAAGGCACCTCATAAAAATTATGAAGATGTGAGACCCGATAAAGCCGGGTCAGGCTACTCCAGAACACGTGAATGGAAATGAATTCAGAAAGAATCAACCCCAAGATGACCAAGAGGCATAAAAAAGAACAAGCAGGATCCAGCTAATCAATGAGCGTGTCCCGTGTTGTCTTGCGTGTTTTTGCTGTTCGTTTCCAATGTACTGCATGCGACACGCTTGTCTGAACTCAGCACCACGTTGTTTATCGCATCTCGAATCTCCAGGTGTTCCAATATAATTTATTTTGAGTAACAAACACGTGCAGCATATTGTATATTGGAAGAACATTTCCGAGGTAAACCAAGGAAATATGTGCTGCAGGCGACATGCGATATATGAGAGGATGCATAGGACAGGCGATTCCAGACAACAAACAGTACAGCTTCACACAAAAGTTTACGGAACACGGGACAGGTGTATTTATTCATCGGAGCGGCTCCCTGCTACATATCACGCGGAGATAGAATAAGAAACGGGCGAGCGTCTATTATATCCATGTCTCAGTATGTGTGTGTACTCCTGTTTGCTGCTAGGGCATCGCTCCAACGAAGAAAGCGACACCCCTGTGTTCCGTGAACTTTTGTCCCAAGCTGTGCATCAGGCAACAACTTCTACTTTCTACGCTGTGGTCATTACTGCACCCGCTTACTCCCTTTCTTAACTGATGTTTGCACACATTGTAGCTGAACACCTGTCCTTCATAACCGCAATAAATCATCCCGAAGAAAAGAAAAATGACAACGATGTGAACTGTGCATCGTGATTGCAATTCACCTTTATTATCTAGCTTTCGACCCGTTCTAGAATCTCTTCGCCCTAGAAAGTAGCCTAACATCTTCTAATGTTGGCGAGCTACATTCCCCCTAACAAGCCCACATCCTAACGCTGGGAGTGGAGAGAGCCGAAGAGACCAGGGCAGGGAAAAGGGAGCTGTTTCACATGTTCGCCAGCGTGTACTGGCGCCGCCCGCACAAAGAGAATGCTTCGTAGCTACAGATAAGGGGTGCTCAGCCACACTACACAAAATTAAGCCCACAAAATTAAACGGCCAAGATAAGGCCGAAAGACAATGGCCGACGCATCGCGCGCTTTATCACAGCACGCCCTATTTCTTCGACACTGCCGCTCGTACCCTTGTAATTATTATTTTGTGTGTGTGTGTGTGTGTGCACATCCATTGCTTGTAATATCTGCTGTCCTTGCTTTAATTTGTGGTAAACAAGAAAGGAATGAAAGAAAAGGGAATATCTAAGATAGAACAGTGGGTAGCGGTTGGAAAAACTTTAATATTGATAAAAATGGGCGGCTATACAATGAAGCCAAGATCCATCTTCGCTTTATCAAGGCTTTGCCGACCCCAGGCTTCCAACGAAATTAGCATGGGCAGTACAAGAAGTATCGGGTAGAGGGGCGCGTTAGCGCTCGCGTGTCCGCGAAAATGGTTCGGAATTCACGATTATCGCACGTTCCCCCATGCCTGTTAGACCTGCAATGGTCTAGGAGGCTCATGAACGCTCCTAATGTGGCACCGGAGGAATAATAATGTATGTCCATTCTACGTGCAATAATCACATACTAGTTATCTCGAAGCGCATATCGCCAACAGATAATGTCATTTATCACTATAATCTCAACGTGCACCGCCAAGGCACCGGATGTGGTTCCTGCAAGTGTTTTCTCCACTTTAATTGCGGAGGCGCGTTTGAAGCAAAAGCATAACTGAGCTGTGAATAGGCCAAGCTGCCTTGTAGATATAGTGTTAAAAAACTTTCACTTCATGCGACAAGTAACTATTCAACTAACTCTTACTTCTCAGAAAGGCACACGTGGGCCAAGAGCCCCGAGACCTGCATGGCACGCGAAGGAAGTGAGCAGTTCCCATGGTAGACGTACGGGACGTTACAACAACCAAATTCGTTTGGTTATACGTGGTATCGTGGCTGCTCTTTCTCGAGGCTCTATACAGTGTACGTATCTGAAGGTATGGGTGGAAAAGTCGCAAGGTGCTAAGCCTGAAGGTATATGGGCCATGTGTCTGACCATATAGCTGTACTGTTTGTGCTACAAAGATTCCGAACAGGTAACACTCGCAACAAATCATGCAGGTACCGTTTTGTCTCGTCTACGTAATGTGCTGCCATACATTATCAGTCCATTACAGACGTGCTCTGTTCTCCGAAGCAGCATTTTCCACTTCCTGACGTTACCAAACGATTTGCTGGACCCCTCCAAAGCATTCGACAGAACAGAACACGATTACTTTTTTTTAATAGAATGTTTTAGATTTCCGCTATACAATTTGTTGACTGGTCCAAACACCTTTATCGTGGCTTAGGCTCGGAACTCCGCATCGATGACGAGGTTACCCTCACTTTCTCTGTTTCAAGATAGGGGTGACGCAGGGGTGTCCTCTCTCCCCAATGTTATTTGTGATTGCTCTTGACTCTTTATTCAAAAAAATGCACATAATGTAAATATCGTTAGACTTCCTGTTCCTGGTCATTGGTCATGTTAAAGGGCGACTTCGCAACAATCCGAAAAGAATTAGGTGAACGTCACACCAAACACAAGCCGCCTCTCGATACTTAAAATAGCCTTTGTGTTCCTCTTGCAGGAGCAATGAATTTGTAAATGATGACAATAGCGAACCGAAACCGAAATTAATAAACTCAAGCTCAAAATGCTGTAAGGAGAAACCAGCAGCGTGACCGCGGTGTGGTCTGCTTGGAGTCGTCGCCGTTTCCGTCGTTTAGCGAGATCTGTTGCCGCAACCATTTATACAACATATTGACCCGACCATTATGGTGTCGATTTCAACGGGATAAAAACGAATACGCTATAGAAAACGGTTGTTTTCTTCCAAAGCACGGCCAAAAGAAGCAGTGCCAGCAAAAAGGCGCCCGGAGACGTGGAGCCTAGTGTTGCTTTCAGAAACCTCTCGCTTCACAGAAGATGCGCGCCCGCTTCGTAGTAAATTTGTTCCTTTAAAATTTCCGCAGCTTTGGTCGGAGATATTTCGTACATATGTTCCTGACATCCAAGAGATTGCATATATAACACAACTTTTGTATCGATTTTGTGGCGGAGTCGCACTTTAAGGTATCAACGTATGCCGACGATATTGTTCTCTTGATACGAGGTTAGAATGAGTGGCAGCAGTTTCAGACACTTCCAAAACTGATGGTTAGTGTAGCGGACGACGACAACGATGGCCACGCGCGTGGAGCACCGGTTTCAGTTCCACCGGCGCGGCCATGGAGACAGGCCACCGTCACCGCCTCTCCGTGGCATACCATCATCGCCGGTCGGGGCTCATGTAGAGGAAGACCACCGTCCTCTACATTTGGTGACTCGGACAAAGAACATCACGTCCGGAGCAATTCGGCCCTTCACCATCCCAAATTTCTGACCACGCCATCGAGCAGCACTACCTCCGGCACACACGGCCCACCTTCACTCCTACCGCACTCTTCGCTCTCTCTCACCTACGCTTCTCTCTTCGCTCAAGTCTTCTCACGCTTCTCACTGCCGGCCGCGACACTCGAGCCTTGCGCTCACCTGCCGGTTGCGGCAGTCGCGGCAGCCGACGCCTCGGCACACTTAAGCCCGTCTCGGCACCTCACTCACTCCACCTGGGACTATCGAGCTTCGGCTCCCGTGCCGGTCGCGGCACCCCAGGACCACGACACCGAGCGCCTCACTCTCTCTGCGACGGATCGCTGTTCCCGTCCACACCTACCACAAGGATGACCTACACACGGATGCTCTCCCCGTCTTCATCCCCTCTGAAACGCCGCCAACGTGTGCCGTGCCCCTATTCGACCACACGTCACCACGTCTATACGCCTACCACGGTCGCCCGTTAACTCCAGCTCTTGCGATGCGTCCGCAACGCATCTGACGGCCGGGGGACCCCTGTAGCGGACGACGACAACGATGGCCACGCGCGTGGAGCACCGGTTTCAGTTCCACCGGCGCGGCCATGGAGACAGGCCACCGTCACCGCCTCTCCGTGGCATACCATCATCGCCGGTCGGGGCTCATGTAGAGGAAGACCACCGTCCTCTACAGTTAGCATCTGGAGCTGTTTTGAATGTTAATAAATCGAAAGCTTTGCCAGTGAACAGTTTCTCAGAGCAATTCCCACAAGGCCTGGAAGGAGCAACGAGGTGACATTTGACATCGCTCGAAATCCTGCCTCGTCTGTCAAGCTGTGCACCAGGAGTCACCATACAAAATATTTTCGCTCTGCGGTGCCTTATTGCTGTGCTATCGAATTTACAAAAAAAAAAAAAAAACGGTCGGAGAAAGCAGATGCGGACGGCCGACACGATGCTCTCGTGACGTGGAGAAGGCTCCATGTCTTGTTTCTTGGTTTTTTTCTTCGCATTTCACACGCCGCTTATACATGCTTGAGCCGTGTCGCGGTATGTCACCGGTTACGTGAAGGGTGTAGCATACGTCACTATGTCCTCTCGTTCTGCGATACGCTCTTTTCACGAGGAGAAGGATTTTTCAAAGGTGTGCGGAACAGAGCACTCGCTCTGTAGGTCACCTGCGCTCATATCGTTCTTTAGCAGGAACTCATTTTATTCATTGGAGAACAGTGTGCACCGGAAAACTGAAAAACTATTGGGGGTGACCCTAGCGCTCCTTTAACTACACAGACATACGCGGTATAAAGTTCAGTCAGGCACGTGAAACCCTGGTGAACTGGACAACCGTCGTGGAAACGCTTGAACGGCAGATGAAAAGTGCTAGCAATTTTGAACCATCTCATAGTAACCCTGCGTATCTAATAATTAAATGCGTATTTTGTAGTGAACTCTTTTATGTCGCAATGATAACTCCTGTGGGATAGTGACTCCTGATAATAACCGTAGCTCATCACGTTACCTAATATTTTCGCAGTAACTCCGCTCCTTCGTTACCATTTCTTTTACTTGTTTACATCTTAATTTTGAGCACTCAGCTTTAAGTGTCATGGAGTAGACGAATCCACAGTGGTGGAATCACCATCTCCGTATTTTTCTTCACGTATGTATTCCATTCCTTCCAATAAGTCTTCCGGCGTGTGCCACTACGAAATTGAACACGTTAATCGCTGTCTTCTTCATGGAAGGAGCAGATACACTTATTATCGCGCGACGTGTTGAGGAAGCCAAAGGCAGAGGGTGAGTGGAGCCTTCCCTTCGTGAAGACAAACAGTTTGATTAAACCAAGTGGATTCAACAGGGTGCCCTCTAGTCGTGTACTAGCTGGGACCGGTACTCAGGACTCTTGTGCCCAGAGGTCTGGGCAATATGTATCCGACAGCAGAAAACCCACCAGTTTTTTTATAAATGGATTATTCCGCAGTATAACTTTGTGCAAGAGGATCTTCCAGATGTAGGTGTGGAGAAAGCCGAAGTATGTTGAATATGTGAGGATTTATGCTCTGCAGAACGGACTGCCCAGCGCTACATTCTCACACAGTGGTTGAAGGGATCCGGTTGCACTGCCGCAGGAGATTGCGGACTTTCACTGGAAAGCCTGCTGGGGTATACTTCCAACAAATGGTCCTGTGGTCAAATGGGGAACTACACGAACTTCTCCTTGCCCTAACTGCGGTGCAAACGAAACAAATGCACATGTTTTACAAGAGTATTTTTGTAGTGTCCACATTGTGAACTTTAGTGCGCAGCCGTTTCGCTGTAAAGCGTAACATTGCAGCGAGTGGCCGAAGTAATTTTGACCACCTAATCATAATAATTGTGTCATGCGTACTCTCGCAGTTTCGATGTCGGGTTGCAGCTCACAATCGTTGTATTCGAGCAATGCATCCGAGACTTACTCCTGTTATGTGTCTGCTCCGTGACTACCTTGAGCACCGTCTCTGGTGGTTGGTGGTTGGTAAAATAACAAGGGGAGGTTGAATTCGCGCAAGCGAAGTCTGCTGCCCCAAAAAAGAAAGGAAACGGTACGATTGCGCCACAGAAGGTGCGAGCGCACCGCAAAAGTTCACCGGGGCGAGCGTCTCGACCGCGACCACGCAGGACCGAGCGCCGTTCACATCAAGGATCATAGTATTGTCCACGCACCGTCTAGTATAGGGTTTCTAGTCCAGATTTCACAATGAAATTGACAAGAGCATTGAAGACCGCGTCCCTGCATTTAGCGTCCCATACGCCTAAGACTTTCTCTATGCTGAAGTCCCTGCTGTCGAGATGGCCAAGAGTCTGCCTCAAGATGCCTCTTTGTGCAGCATGTTTAGGACAATGCATGATGATATGTTCAGTGTTTTCCACTGTCCCGCACAGTAGACAGTTGGGCGAGTCCGCCTTGCCCACTTTATGAAGAAACTGGCGACCATAGGGCACATTCAGGCGTAGACGATGCAGGAGAGTTTCTATGTGTCTGGGCGTTTTTGAAGGTATGGTAAAATTCAGCTGCGGGTCTAGCGTGCGCAGCAGTGATGGACCACAGTCGGCTTGGTGCCATTTTGTCCTGCGGATGTCATCAGTCATAGATTTTAGATAGAGTTTAGATTTTGATGTCCTGCTTAGAAAACGTCACAAGGTGTTCTGTCGATGACAGGTGTCCGATGTTCGCCATTTCGTCCGCCTTCTCGTTACCACTTATGCCAATATGGCCAGGTATCCACTGAAGAATGACGTCGTGACCGATGTCTGTGCACTTGCGATACCCTAACAGGAGGTCTCGCACTGTTGACGCCGTACGGCCTTTTTCCAAGAACGATGAGATAGCTTCAAGGCCCGCTTTGGAGTCGCAGTACACGATCCATTGCGCAGGCAGCTCGAGCGTGGCAAGGTAAGTCATGGCTAGCTGTACGGCTACCAGCTCCGCTGTCGTCGATGAGGTCCTGTGAGACAATCGTGCTATGCCTTCCCTCTTGTGCTCTGGGATTAGAAATGCGGAGGCAGACCCGGATAGAGTCGTGGACCCGTCGGTGAAGATGGCTACACGACCTTTGTGCCTTTCCATCAATTCGAGGCAGTGCTGTCTCATGGCCAAAGGCGGGAAGCTTGACTTTCCCTGGTTGATCCCGGGCACGGTGGTACAGATAGGAGGTGCCTGCAGCGTCCATGGAGGGTGTGGGTCCGCTTGTTGCGGCCGTGCTGTTGGCAATGTACGTCGATATGGAGAGAGTGCTTTTAAGAAAGAAGAGTTTCGGCGAAGCAGCTTCCGCACCAGGGGATGGTGATCATGCTGAGTGCACAGGCGAAGGTAATGCCGAACCGTTTCACGCACCCTTAGTGCCTCGAATGGAGGTTCTTTGGCCTCTGCTACGGTCAGTGTGTTAGAGGTGGCACTAGGTACCCCAAGGCAGACCTTCAAACTCCTTGCTAAGGCGCCTTGCAGCATGTTCTCCGACCTAACGCAAATGTTGTTCAGAACTGGAAGGTGATATGCTGCCATTTGCTGGATGAGGGCTCTGTGCACAGTGAGTAGTGACGACGTTGACATTCCACACCGGGGCCCCGTGAGATGCTGTAGTATGTTAATCCGAGCGTCGGCTCTGCCCTTCAGATACTTGGTATGGGCGGCCCATGTTAGTTGTGCGTCGATTATAACTCCCAGAAAGCGATGATGTGAAACCCGTTGGACTGGCTGTGTCGAGAGCTGCAATTGGAAGTTGTTCATCTTTTTTCGTGTGAAGGGTAGGAAGACCCTCTTTTCGGGAGATATGTCCATTCCCCTCTGTGTCAAGAATGCTAGCGTACAGTCGAGGGCATCTTGAAGCCGCCGTTGCAGCGCTGGTAACTGTACGCCCGATGTCCATAGGCAGATGTCATCGGCGTACATACTGATGTGTATATTTTTGTGCAGGTGCTGTGGAAGGTCCGCCATAACCACATTGAAAAGCAACGGACTGAGAACGCTGCCTTGTGGCACTCCACTCGGGAGGTCGTATCTGTCGCTGTCTCCATCTTCTGTCTTCATGTATACGGACCGCCCTCGAAGAAAATCCGCAACCCAACGTAGGGTCCGACCCTTGATCCCGCGAGCACACAGTTCATGGACAACATGGCTGTGGCTTACCGTGTCGTACGCTCTTCGGATATCGGGGAACACTGCGACCGTAATCCGACCCTCGGCGCGCCGTGTTCTACAAAGGTAATTAGGTCCAGGATCCCGTCCGTGGTGCACCTGCCTTTGCGAAAGCCGGACATGCAGTCTGGGAATTGCGTCTCCGTCTCTAAAAACAACTCCTGTCGGTTTAAAACCATCTTTTCTAGCACTTTACATACACAGCTTGATAGACTTATTGGCCTGAAGGATGATAAGTCCCGGGGTGATTTCCCTGGCTTTAAGACCGGGGTGATCCTGGCTACTTTCCACGATGTGAGAAGTTCAGCATCGTATCAGCTTTTGTTAAAGATATCTAGTAAAGTCTTCTGTGCTGGGACATCCAGCCAGCGGATATGTTTGTACGTCACACCGTCGGGACCCGGTGATGATTTGCTGCTTCGTGATTGTGTCGCTGCATTAAGCTCGGCGAGAGTGAAGCTCAGGCACAATGCACCTGGAGAGGCACCTTCGGTCAGTATTGTAGTGTTCTTGGCGATCTCTTCCGACAGGCGATATGATTGAGTCTTTGACGCCTCGGATGGCCTAGTAAGCAGGCTGCAGAATTCGTTTGCGATGGATCTCTCATCGGAGTTTCGATGCAGGGCAAGTGCTCTGAACGGATACAGTTGTCTATTTGTTGATCCAAGTGCCTTTATCATATGCCACACACGTGTAGCGGGGATAAATGTGTAAGTGTGGAGCAGTGCGACTGCCACTCTTGCCGGGATAAGTAACGGGGTAAGGGTAAGTGACGCCGGGTGAGACGCTGGAGACGGCACGCTTCGCGATAGTCGCATAGGTTCCCAGATCGGCGGAATCTTCTTTCTGCTCGTCGTCAGATTGCTCGGAACCGTTCATACTCCACGTCAACCCGAGCATACGTTTCGGGCACTGAGACTACCTTACAAACACCCTCCGCTTTTCAAAGCAGTAATAAATTCTTCAGCGCTTGTCGCGCAGGCTATATGTTGAGCAGATAGGGACCTATACTTCCTCCAATCTGTGACACGCACCTGTCGTTGTTTCTTAAGACGGCTGGATGCATGATGTGTGATGAGCACTGGGATATGATCACTCCCCATTGAGTCAGCATAGGTGCACCAGTCGAGCTCACGTGCAACTTCACGGGAACATATTGTGACGGCTATTGAGCTATGGTAACGCGTGCCACGGAAGAACGTTGGCGACCCGTCGTTGAGGGCAACAAGGTGGAACTCGTCCATAACAGCTTGAAACAGTCGGCCGCGAGCATCGGTGTGCTCACTACCCCATATTACACTGTGTGCGTTCACGTCTCCACAGACGATTATGGGTGAAGGTACAGCACTGAAGAGAGCTCTGAGTTGGTCCATGGTAACTCTTACATTCGAGGCTATATATACACTGCTCACCGTAATGAAACTGCTCCGCAGTCGAACCCGGGACGTCACGTATTCGAAATGGTCATCCGCGGAAGCGCGCAAGCAAGCACAGGGTATTTCCTTCCGTACACACAACACGGCCCTACTCGGACCGTGGGCTTGTTGGGAGGAGTACACCTCATAACCTGACAGCCTGAATGTGGGGTCCACTCTTGGTTCACTCAGAGCTAAGACAGGGAACTTATGGCGAAATACGAAGTTACGGAAATCCCTATTTTCTGACGCAGGCTGTTACATTTCCACTGGAAGATTGTTGCAGTTTTTGCAGTTGTAGCCGCATGCGGATGAACATCTCTTAATGGGTTCATGGCCATGACGGACTTCTGATACATGCAGGGAGCTATATTAGTGCATTACATAAGCCTTTTTAGTACCTCCTCCATGGAGAGGACAATTTCAATGGCAATTCGATTCTGTGGGTGGACGTTTGGAGAATTGAGGTAGTTCTTAAGGGCAATGAAGAGAGGTCGCACCATTGCGTACAGCGTGGTGGAAGCGTCAACGAGGTCTGGGGACGTCACTTCTGTGACATGTCGTCTAGTAGTCGGTGATTGACTGCTAGGCATGTCGTCTCCCTAAAGTTCGTCTTGAGAGGTCTGCGAGGCTTCGCGCCCAGGAATGCACTTGGGGACTGGACTATGTCCTGGGGGATCGTGATGACTGCCACCGACCGTACCACCAACCGCATCTTGGTATGTTCTGTGGGTCTGACAAGCATTGACTGTACTAGAGATGAGCTGCGGACGATGTGTATGCTCCGCGAGGTCTAGTCGGTCGGCGACCTTTAAGCGGGGAAAGTCGCTGTAGGTTGATATTTCAACTGAGGGTCGCGCCCTGGTGCCCTTTGCCCCTCTCGTCTGATCGCTGTCCTCGCCGTCTTCGCAGTTACTTGATGTTCATTTTGGTATTTCAAAATTTTTACTTCCCGCCGGCGTACGGGACAGTTCTTGTCTTTCGTTTCATGCTCCTGTCCACAATTCACACACTTGATGGAAACCCCGATGCAGTCTTTTCACCGTCTCTTTTCACTAGGTGAGCAGGAGTTTCTGCGTCAGTGGTCCAATAGGTACATACGCGCGAAGGGCATCCCGCGTTGCTCTGACGAACCTCGTTTTCGAATAAGCTATGTAGACTATGTAAATAGTGAAAAATCTCAACCAAATTATCACTGGAATCTTGCCTATGTGTACATACGAATGGTAGATTTAAGTTTAGTAGTTTGTACATACTTGTAACCAGAGTTTGTAGAACACTTACGTTATAGCCGTATTATTTTCATTGTTATGTTTTTAGTAAAAAGCGGAGTCTAATAGGTCAATTACTTGTTATGTACTTGAATTAATTATATAAAAATGTAAATAAATATTCTGAACAACTAGGAAATTCAGAACAATTGGCAACTGGTCATCGCAGCGCATTTCGTAAAGTGACACTACAACGGTTAGCATTTCATTGACGTTTGGACGGTGGTAACGCTCCATGCATCACTCAGAACATGACACTACAGCGGTGGAGTTCTAAAACGACTTTAGCTCATTTAACTTCATCTCATAACTCACACCATCTGTTTCGGGTGTAATGGGGTAGGTGGTACTGCTCTGCAGCGGTGAATCACCCCATGTTATAGCCACGATTTATCTCTTGTTGTTGCTTGCATGACGCATCCTACCAGAAGCCTGGATGGAAGTTTTCCGCAATCAACAGTATTGACCATAGGCCATGTCACCATGGCCTCATGGAACGAAAAAACCGGTGTTTACATGTTAAAGAGGCAGTGCAACCCCGTCTGCACTACCAGGTCAAATGAAGAGCGAGACATGAGCTACAGCGCTATAGTCTTCAAGTCGATTGCCATTCATGTTGAGTCCTGGAACTGCCACTTCAGCCTAAGGAAACGATATTTATGTTATTTCGTATTCTAAATTAACCTCGATGGACGACTCACTGCGTAAAATATAAATGCTGGCCGCAATTCGCGTCTCTCCCCTAGCCCTCCCACCCTCAGCTCTCCGCTTCACGTTGACAAACTCCCAACAGCTGTGAGACCCCAATGAGGAGACAGAAATCGACCTCGGAGCAGCAATGTTGCCAGACGCGTGGCAGATTGCCCATCATATGACGTCATACCTCGCAAAACGAGAAATTAATTTTATGATGCTTCGGCATCACATGGAGCGACAGTATGATGGGAGTATGCAGTGTGAGACCCGTGGATCGCAATGGCATGATTTCCACAGGATTTTAAAGACACGGCGATGACGATGTTGATGATGAAAGAGAGGGCGGTCTGCCTGCCGAGACGGGCGGCAAGTTGCCACATGGAGAGAGAAAAAAAAAGACAAAGGAAAAAGAGGAAACAGGAAAAAACGGGACACACCAACAAGACATACGACACACAGCGACGATACGTTCACTGCAAAGTTCGGTGGCTCTGCCGTCTGGTGGTCACCTTCGGTTCACACCATACAGTTCACCATAATAGCTTTCAGTTAATAGCAGGTAGTAGCACGTTTAATGAGACGCCATTATTTATTCAGTTTTAAGACAGTCTTATAGTCTCCAAAGTGGATGAGGAATATAACACAGTGCCAAGAATGCGGTGCTCTTATTTGTACCGTTCATCTCGTTAATCTGTTCGTGCTCCCCATTTCCTGATCTGTTTTATCTTTTTCACACTCCAGTGCTTCATTCGTGTCCGGCATAGCTTTCAGCACAAATCAAACGCCAAAATTCCCTCACTCATCATCACTACATGTATGTGTTGTTGTTTTAGCTCTTGTTGCGCTCATTTTTGCGTGTCGTTCGCTTGTACGTTCAGAGAGCCTTTCTATTCCACAACACGAAGCAATGATTATGCAGGTCATTATAAATGCTCGGCGTGGAGGGTTAGGCATGTTATGCCATCCGTGTTCACCATTAGCGGAGCGGTAGACCGTACCCAGGTCATCTTGACGCTCCCATTGAGTTGATGTTTCTACATTGCGGAATTGTCATTTGCTCCCGTCGTCGTTTGAAATGTTATTGTCCTCACTATACAATGGCCTGTAATGGCTAGCTTCACAGAAAAAAAGAAAAACGGTGTATGTCTCTGATAACCTCGTCCGCAGAAGCAAAGTCATGTATCGTACACGCAAAGGGAAAGGTATTATGGTCCGCAGAGTGTATGTTTTGTACCCCAGCCCATGGGAAACCAATGTACCAAAAGTAATGAGACTTGATGCGGACTAACAAATTGATGCAGTACTACTCCCAATATAAAAGGAAACTTGTTGGAACCCTGAGCTCGAGATTCAATCGATAGTTTCAAGTTCTGCAGCAGCGCCTTTTTACCACATTGTTCTTCCATGACATTTTCGCACAAGACAATTAAATAAGAATGAGTTCGTCTATTTCTGGTCAGGTTCGTCGCTGGCTCTCTCTCTCTCTTCCTTCTATTTCATGATGACACGCCTTCGAAGCGGCATTTTCGAGCACCGTAGAATCGTTGGACACGGCACTTTATTATCTCTTCCCCGAGCAACAGCAACGTGCCGCCAATGTAGGCAGGCAGACCGCTCGAAGCCCAACGTTATTTCCCTCCCGTAATTCCGCAATGCTGCGGTTTTCCAGGTCAGGCACTTTTTGAGTTAAAATGTAATATCAGAACCATCGATTTCATATTTCACAGCAAAGAAGGTGTTCATCTCTCTCTCTCTCTCTCTCTCTCTCTCTCTCTCTCTCATTTTTCTTTTCTTTTCTGTGAACATGGCGAGCAAGCGAGGCTGGTTTGTAACTCAGGTCAATAACGAGAGAGCATACAGACCTCCTTCACCTTCCTGTGCGTCATCGACATATTAATACGTTCTGACATGGTAAGCTCGAGGCGTGGCATATTCTGTTTCTTTTACCCGTCCTATCTATTTTTTTAAAACTTATAGTGACGATAGTATCGTTGGTATATCTCCCCATAACTTGCAGCTGCATCGCACCTTCACAACTTCATCGCATAGCACGTTGAAGGTCAACCGTTGCACGGGTGCGGGTGCGAGTCGTGGTTGCGGGAAAAATACCTTGGACACTGCAGGAATTGTACGGTGGATGATGTCCTACATCCCAAAGGCTCTTTCACGGAAAGACACTCCAAAAACTCGAAGCCTTGTCTGCTTTCTCCAGCAGTTCAAAGCCCAGCACCCCAGCCCAGCACCAAAGGGTATAAGACTAAGTCTCTTTGCTCGGACTTCTCATCAAAAATGGCAGTGACCGGCCTACATCTTAACTTTCGGCAGTCATCATTCTAACATCTGTTACCATATCATCTCATCTCATCCTGGCTACAGTCGTGACGCTGCCCACATAAGGAAGGCCAACAACGGCAAGCCGTCTCATCACCATCATCACCTTGCGACAATTAAGAGAACTGCATAGGAGTCAGAAAAAGGCGTACGCCCCCATTTTTCGACAAATCAGGGGACAGGAGGGCGTCATTTGGGATGATGGTTGCGTGGAAGCGTGTTGTGCGGTGAAGTACTGTCAAAAGGAGTTGCTACGAAAACAAAAAAATAAAAAACGAAAACAATGAAAAGCAGGACGGAAGACTACACCAGATTCTTCAATTATTATCGAGACTAAAGCTGTATTTTGAGCAAAGTTTGCAACATGTAGAACATGCTAATACTGCGTGTGTTGTATATATTTTTGCCTGAGCTACACAATAACTCCTGTCCTCTGAAGTCCCGTTTGTCCACAAAGTATGCAAGTATAAAGCAATCAGTGAGTACAATGGGCGCGAGTCATCCACAATAAATGAGGACCATATAACAGGAAAATAAAACCTGAAAGCTTTGATAACTTTGAACCTGTCAGATGTCAATAGACCTTCTGCTCCACGAAACTGCACACAGGCTCCTCTTCCCACATGCGCACGGAAGAGAAGGAGACGGTGGATGTGGTGCTGGTGCCAAGAGAGATGAGATGACATATGATATGGCAACGAACACTATTGCTATAAAAACCAACGTCAGGAGACAAGGCACGTGAGAAGCGAAAAGCTATCTCGCCTGCATTTCCACTGTGAGTAAAATATGAGGACCGAGGAGCAAGTGAACGAAGTGAAATCAGTACTACGAGCTTTAGATCCGAATAAAGATACCAAAAAAAGGAAGACGATGTCTTATGGAGCGCAAGCTTTCTAGGTTGTCCATTCAACAAACGTGTGAACAGCCTACTGAGCAGTCGCTTTTCTCCAACCTCTCTTACATAACACTGCTTAGGACTCCTTACTGCAAAACTCTGGTAAAAAAAAAAAAGAAGACTTTCGAATTTGTCGCATATATCAGGAGGAGCACTGCGGGAAAAACGTCGTGCGAGGAGAAACGGGAGTGCCCCGCCATCTCTGGGGAGACCGTCGAACAAGCCTATCCCTTCGTCATGCGCAAGGGAGACGTTTTCAGCAGATCGTTGCGGAAGGCGCCTATATGATTCGACAGCTTACATAGAGGGCGCGAGAGCCGCGTAAGTACTTGTCTCAAGCACAAACGGAGACTAGAGACTGGCATGGCGTTGACACTTGGTGGGTATCGGTGTCCTCAAATTCAACCACGTCAAAGAGAAAGTCTGTCCATTGGCTACGAAACAATTCCCATGTCAATAGAACTAGCGTAGAATTATTTCTGTTTTCTGGTGCGACTGATCTCGATTCCGCTGGGCTGACGCTGCAGAAAGAGGCAGTGGATAGCATGTAGGTGACGATGTTCTGCTGCATCTGCCATGTGTCTGCCAAATTACTTTTATTATCCTAGGTAATTGCCGATTTCTACCGTTATACTGTTGTCAGGAGGTGATTAAACTTTTTCAACACTGTGGCAGCGACGACTTCTTTTTGATTTCGAGTCAATTATCCTGTTGAACATATTGACGATGAATAAATATAGCTATTGTGAGGAGGCAGAATCACCATCATCATCGTTGCCGCCTTCGTCTTCCTGATGACAGCCTGCGTTCTCGAGCTGCGGTTCTTCTCGGCTGGTCTGACTTGTTAGACTAAAAATTAGAATATTAGTCATTCTGGTTTGTTATTCATAATCTCTTCTTCAGAATACATATTTCGACGAAAGTTTGATGTAGAATGAAGGACATTTGTATCGTTGCTGGTTGGTTTGGTTTTGGTGAAACGAAAATAAAAAGGAGAATGTGGTGCTCATGAACCAGTTCGATGAAACATCCAGTAAAGTAAATAAAATGATTGTTAAAAAAATGACAAGAAAATCGCACTCCCGCGTCACATACGTCACATGTTTGTCACCGTGAAATCACAGTCACTCCACATACACCAGTTTACTGTCTGTAAGGAAAACTGCGCGAAGGCCTGCAGGGCTTGGTCGGGGGCAAAGGACCCAGGACCTTCACTGGATCAAAAGTGCGGCTGTCCAGTCGGGCTAAGGTGGCCTGGAGTTTATGCCGCTGCTGCTGACGCTGTCGACAGAACTCTATAACTTGCACAGTGTCCTCTACAGTCCCACACATGAGGCAATTAGGGGAGTCAACCTTCCTGAGCTTGTCTAGCAATCGCCCGCTATAGGGCAGGTTAACTGTGAGCTCTGGGTCAACCCTATATTACAGGGAGGACCGAGCCTCTTCAGGGGAACCACTGTTGCATAGCTAGTTGACGACACGGAAGCGTCAACATGTATCGTCGCTGTTCTGTTCCGATACATATATTCATCAAAACGATGTTCAGCGTATAATTTTGGTACAGCAAGCGACGGCAGCACCACCTCCGCCTTCTTGGTCAACATTTATGCTTGCACAGGGGCCCCAGACCCCTTCACCCATTGGGGTGTTGTTACAGGAATACCACAAAGCACACGTTCCAGGTCCCCGAAAGATTTTCGTTTCCACCATTGAGACGACGCGCGGTAAGCTCCCGTGCTGTTTGAGCTACTCATTTTACTCGTCTATGTACATAGCATCCCCGATGGGTGCTGTCAGAAGGAAGAAACACGGCGACACAAAAGACACACCGTGCGTCACATTTACGAACGAAGAATACGCCCATGAAACCTTATATCGCTTATGTGTAATACGATAGGACAACATTGTTACAACAAGCTCGCTTGATGTCGCGACAGCTCCTTCTCGTTTGGAATGCGAATGGGATCACGTTTCCGAACTGCCATCGCGAAATGAATTCTACAGTTGGCAGACGACACTTCCGTAATCATTCACCATATCGCGATATAATGCAATTCTTTTGGGCCATCTTACTCTTCCTCGTGGCGAGGATGCATGCAAACTTCACCCATCAGGAAATCGAGCGTCGTCGATTTCTCACTTCTGAAGCGCGCATGCTAGACGACAGCCGCCGCCATTTACGTAATGGTTGGGTAGAGTACTGAACTTCGAGCCGACCCCGGCCCCGTCGCTGGTCAGTTGGAGACGTATGTAAGAGGAGGGAGAAAACCTAGCCTTAACGAATTATGATAATATATTTTGAGAAAACGACATACAAAGCATTGGGTGAAAACTTGGCTGAAGGCTACTGACCTGCATGGGGTAGTGTGTCACACAGTAAGCGGCGAATACCCTCATTTATCGTTACTACATGTACGGTTTGTTGTTCCTCAGTTGTCAAGGCTAGTTTTCGTAGCTGTTACACTTACTGTGCATTGGCAGGTGTCGAAGATAAGCGGACATTTCTCTTTTGAGCAGATTTACGGCTTGAACAAGGAACCTCTTACCAGGACCCCGAAGAGAAACAGCATTTTTAGCAGCAACACCCTGCGAACTGATAAGCATACACACATACATATACAGGGTGTTTCTTTTTAGCTGCAACAAATTTTCATAAAATGGGGAGTTGCCATAGGACGCTTTTACTTTCGTCATTGGATTGCTCGACGGGGCTGCTACTAGGAAACTGTATTTTATTATCAATAAGGGGACTAGTTAACAGAGATATTCTAATCAACTTTTTAATTATTGACGTTAGGGAGCACATTGAAATTGCAATATTAAAGCCTGATCTTTACATGATAACCACCGGCGAAGCACGAAAGTAATCGTAGTGCGCGCCACACACCTAATTGTTTCAGCCCTGCCGTCTACTGCGCACCTCAAGTGATCGGCAAAAGAGCGACAGTGACGTCGATATCTCCGCCCTCACTTAGCGTCACGGAAAAACGTAATGTTTCGCGATCTTTGTTTTGTTTTGTTTTCCTTTTTTGCTTGCAAAGAGCTTTGCGCGTCACAACTACATATCAGCGCTTATCGTGCCGTGGAATGGCAAGGGCCGTGTCCAGCAGGATCAAATGATTGATGCGGCAAGCGACTGCGAACACATGAACGAACGAAAGGAAGGAACGAACGAACAAATATCGTGAAACATACCGCGATAAGTGTTCGCCTGAATCGCGTATGACGTTTTTTGTGACGTTAAGTGAGGGCGGAGATATCGACGTCACCGTCGCTCTTTTGCCGACCACTTGCAGTTTGTAATAGACGGCATAGCTAAAATTGTTAGATCTGTGGCGCGCGCTGCGATTACTTTTGTGCTTAATCAGTGGTTTGTGCGGATCACGTGGAGATCGGGGTTTGATATTGCAATTGCAAAGTGCTCCCTAAAGTCAATAATTAAAAAGTTGATTAAAATATAGCTGTTAATTAGTTCAGTAACTGAGAAAAAATGCGGTTTCCTAATAGTAGCCCCGTCGAGTAATCTATGGACAAAAGCTAAAGCATCCTAAGGCAACTCCCTTTAATATAAAATTTTGTTGCAGATAAAAAGAAACACCCTGTATATATACATCGAATGATGATGGGGTGGGTGATAAGCACTGATTAGCAACCGACGGATCGAGAACCAAGTTATCCGCATTTGACTGGCACCTCCTATGTCCTGTCAAGTGTTTACTTCGAGGGGGGTGATAAGCACTGATAAGCAACCGACGGATCGAGAACCAAGTTATCCGCATCTGACTGGCACCTCCGTATGTCCTGTCAAGTGTTTACTTCCAGGTCCCAGAAGAGACTTCCATCTCTTTTCTATCCTCCAGCGATCCTCAGAAAAGCAAGGGGAAGTTCATAATCGAAATGGCCAATTTACCCCACCTCTCAATAGTGGATACAAGCGAAAGAAAACAAGAACGGTTACTGCCGATAGGAACAGCGTTATTGTGGACAAAAACTCTTCATCGCGCCCTATGAAGACAGGGACGAAGACAAACAACACACACAAAGTAATGCGGCTATATTGCAAGGAAGACGGGGCCATTTCTTTGGGGAACATTCTCTTCTCCCAGCGGACACCGCTTGCCGCTGCTTCGCCGCCATCAGCGAAAGCCCGGGCGTCAGCACAGAAAGGGAGCAAAATCTTAGACCCGGGACGTCGAAAGAGCAAGAACGATGCAGAAGGCTGTTGGCGGCTCATTATGCGCTCAGAAATGGGCCCCACATAACTGAATGTTGCGGCTTCGTCGTCCGAATGGCCGCTCGTAAAGGCGGCCACAATTCCAATATATTTCTGAGGATCTCAAAGGAAGCATCTGCGAGATACAAGTAAGGATAGAGGAAACGACGTAGACCTTTGTTGCTAAGCACATGCAAGTTAGAGTACATATTGTTTTGTTGACAGCATAGAGCAGCATAGGGAAAATTGCACGGCGTGAATTTTGTTTGCGTATGCTCTGTGTAGTACTCCGTTGCTTTTTTGTCAGAAGCGTCAGAACGAATTTGATAGATTGTTTGCGACACCAACGGTTGCTTTGCCCAAGACGTAAATTGTAGAGTTTGAACGAGCAACAGTTTGCACAACACAACAATTAGGCCTCAATGATCTGGGCTCTCGTCAACATACCAATGCCTGGTTCATGAACAGGGCCGGCGAGAGAAGTCACGGGCCCTGGGGATGACACTTGATGAGTCCTGACCGTGCGCCCCTCCTCACGTCTCCTATAGTGCCAGGAACCGTCGAGCCTTGGGTCGGGAGGCCCCTGAGGAGTCCCGGACCCTGGGACTGCATCCCCTGCGGCCCACCTCCCTTTTGCCAGCCCTGTTCACGGAGAGATGGGCACACATTCACACTGGCCCATACAGGGACGAATATGGAAGAAAATGTAAGAAAGAATGGGCCAGAGTGAATGTGTGTTCATAAATATTGACGAGAGAGCGAAGTCGGCGTGGTGTAATTGGTAACAAACCTGACCGGAAATCAGAGCGATGTGGGTTCGAGTGCCCCATCGTCACTCGCAGATTTTTCATCAGCTGCCGTCTTTCAGTTTTTTTTTTTACCAGGACGCATGCGAAGTGCTTCGCAAGCAGTTATGTATGCACCGTGGCTGTCAAAGGGCAGTGCAATATATAGTTCCTTCATTATGATTCCACGAATAAAGTGAGAGCAGCTGGTCTTTGTCTGTTCCTGCTAGCCGAATTCGTGTCGACCACACCGAACTTTTATATACGCTCTTTCGATAAGACACACGCGAGGGCTGCTCTTAATGGTTTTGGTCGGCGGGTATAACACGCCTGCCTCTAAACGTGCCTTGTGGAATGGGGACTTAATGCTTGTACCTAACGGAACAGAATAAAGAAATAGAAAGACACCGGATGAGGTGCAGTGTCTACACGAAAGCTGGTTAATAAAGTTAGATGCTCCTATCCGGCTGACATTCATTTCGACCACCTCCTCCGTGGCGGTGACGGCGTTCTGTATTTTGTGTATCTGAGTAGAAGGAATCTCTTCAATTCCTATACGTTCCCGTTTGATGGTGATGGTGATGTGATAAAGAAAGAAGAAAAATGCCTGCAAGTTGCATTGATGGCTTTTATGCTTTCTGAAAGAATCATGCTCAAGATTTTCAATATAAAGGCACATGTGACGGCGGGGACTTTGACGGACCTCAAATGTTGGCAAGACCTGACAGTTCACACGAAACGACACCGTGTAAATGCCATGTCTCTGCATGCTTGTCCTGCTAGCTCAGTGGCAAACGAGTGTACGAGGTGCCTCAGCTTCCGATTCGCGGCAGGCAGAGCGCTCGGCAATAACACCCCACCAGCCTACCATGGCGGCGAAAGCTAGCCGTGGCTGGCGGCATAAGCTACGGCACCGCAGCGACTATAGGCTCAAAGGACCCATCTTGAGCCGATATTCATTTTATTTTCAGATACTGCATTCCGCTGTATCCAATGTCATGGTATGCATATGACATGTTACATCCGCTGTACGGTGACATGTATCCATTCCGCTCTAATGGTAACGTGTATGTATACACTCTAAGAAAAAAAGGTAGAATTTCCTACCCAAAGTTGCAGCAGGACGGTACTTCTACCATTTCGTGCCAATCCACAGGCCACTTCTCCCCCACGGGTATAAGCGGCGGCGTTCCTTTCCTTTGCTCCTCTCTCTCACGTTTGCTCTAAGAGAAAGTGGTAGAATTTCTTACCCAAGCTGGTTGAACGACAGTTTCTACTCTGTAGTTTGTTTCTGCTCTGCACTTATACCCAAAAGGTAAAACTGGTTGGAGCAGAAATGTGGTTGCAATGCAGCTCTACCGAAATGGGTAGAAAATGATACCTTTTTTTCTTAGAGTGTACGTCTGTCATTAAATATAGCTCAAAATTTCGGAACTGTTGTGAGAGTGGGCTTCGATTATTTCTTCTGCGGGAGTTACAAATGAGAGTTCACACCTTGAAAACTACCGTGATATATCTATCTATCTACTTCTTATAGACTTTGCCGCGGGATCTTTTCGTCTTGGATCCGAAACGAAATGGATTGGAAGCGAACGAGTGAACCATCTTTTCTGCTGCCTCTTAGGCAAGAATTTCAGCGTACGTGTCCGTGTGCCATTAAGTGCGGAGCTTGCGTGATCAGAGGACCGTGCTTGCGTGATCAGAAAGAAACGCTCCCACACATTGACCTGTTCTTTGCGTTATGTTTGCGGAATCGTATTTCAATCGCATTAGACGTGATATTTTATTCCGTCACTGTCAGATCTGTGTAATATAGTAGCAAGCTCTACTCAAGGGTGTGGACCAGGAGCGATGATGGAATGCCAACGGTTGGGTCACCGGAGATCATTCAACAAGTAGCCTGTGTCCACGAAAAAAAAAGAAAAAGGGACAGAAGTTTCGGCGTAGCGCGTGGTTGTGTTACCAGCAAAGGGATATATATATATAGATACTCATTGAACGATGCGACAGCACCAGAGGACACGTGTTTCGCCGTGTTTGCGGCTCGTCGGCCCTGGGTAGCTGCGCATCGTTCGGGATTGGCAAACCAGGGGTCACTCAGCGAGCGATATACACCTGGGAGGGTGACTGAGCACTCCCCAATGCCACAGTGCAAGCCAGTGAATTATAAAGAGGGGGGAAAAGCCATGAAAAAAATAAGTAAATGATGCTAGACATGTTTGAAATTCAAACTTACAGATTAAAATGGCTTCTATGGCTGCACGTAGAGAAACAGATACTCATTGAACGATGCGACAGCACCAGAGGACACGTGTTTCGCCGTGTTTGCGGCTCGTCGGCCCTGGGTAGCTGCGCATCGTTCGGGATTGGCAAACCAGGGGTCACTCAGCGAGCGATATACACCTGGGAGGGTGACTGAGCACTCCCCAATGCCACAGTGCAAGCCAGTGAATTATAAAGAGGGGGGAAAAGCCATGAAAAAAATAAGTAAATGATGCTAGACATGTTTGAAATTCAAACTTACAGATTAAAATGGCTTCTATGGCTGCACGTAGAGAAACAGATACTCATTGAACGATGCGACAGCACCAGAGGACACGTGTTTCGCCGTGTTTGCGGCTCGTCGGCCCTGGGTAGCTGCGCATCGTTCGGGATTGGCAAACCAGGGGTCACTCAGCGAGCGATATACACCTGGGAGGGTGACTGAGCACTCCCCAATGCCACAGTGCAAGCCAGTGAATTATAAAGAGGGGGGAAAAGCCATGAAAAAAATAAGTAAATGATGCTAGACATGTTTGAAATTCAAACTTACAGATTAAAATGGCTTCTATGGCTGCACGTAGAGAAACAGATACTCATTGAACGATGCGACAGCACCAGAGGACACGTGTTTCGCCGTGTTTGCGGCTCGTCGGCCCTGGGTAGCTGCGCATCGTTCGGGATTGGCAAACCAGGGGTCACTCAGCGAGCGATATACACCTGGGAGGGTGACTGAGCACTCCCCAATGCCACAGTGCAAGCCAGTGAATTATAAAGAGGGGGGAAAAGCCATGAAAAAAATAAGTAAATGATGCTAGACATGTTTGAAATTCAAACTTACAGATTAAAATGGCTTCTATGGCTGCACGTAGAGAAACAGATACTCATTGAACGATGCGACAGCACCAGAGGACACGTGTTTCGCCGTGTTTGCGGCTCGTCGGCCCTGGGTAGCTGCGCATCGTTCGGGATTGGCAAACCAGGGGTCACTCAGCGAGCGATATACACCTGGGAGGGTGACTGAGCACTCCCCAATGCCACAGTGCAAGCCAGTGAATTATAAAGAGGGGGGAAAAGCCATGAAAAAAATAAGTAAATGATGCTAGACATGTTTGAAATTCAAACTTACAGATTAAAATGGCTTCTATGGCTGCACGTAGAGAAACAGATACTCATTGAACGATGCGACAGCACCAGAGGACACGTGTTTCGCCGTGTTTGCGGCTCGTCGGCCCTGGGTAGCTGCGCATCGTTCGGGATTGGCAAACCAGGGGTCACTCAGCGAGCGATATACACCTGGGAGGGTGACTGAGCACTCCCCAATGCCACAGTGCAAGCCAGTGAATTATAAAGAGGGGGAAAAGCCATGAAAAAAATAAGTAAATGATGCTAGACATGTTTGAAATTCAAACTTACAGATTAAAATGGCTTCTATGGCTGCACGTAGAGAAACAGATACTCATTGAACGATGCGACAGCACCAGAGGACACGTGTTTCGCCGTGTTTGCGGCTCCGTGTCCTCTGGTGCTGTCGCATCGTTCAATGAGTATCTGTTTCTCTACGTGCAGCCATAGAAGCCATTTTAATCTGTAAGTTTGAATTTCAAACATGTCTAGCATCATTTACTTATTTTTTTCATGGCTTTTCCCCCCTCTTTATAATTCACTGGCTTGCACTGTGGCATTGGGGAGTGCTCAGTCACCCTCCCAGGTGTATATCGCTCGCTGAGTGACCCCTGGTTTGCCAATCCCGAACGATGCGCAGCTACCCAGGGCCGACGAGCCGCAAACACGGCGAAACACGTGTCCTCTGGTGCTGTCGCATCGTTCAATGAGTATCTGTTTCTCTACGTGCAGCCATAGAAGCCATTTTAATCTGTAAGTTTGAATTTCAAACATGTCTAGCATCATTTACTTATTTTTTTCATGGCTTTTCCCCCCTCTTTATAATTCACTGGCTTGCACTGTGGCATTGGGGAGTGCTCAGTCACCCTCCCAGGTGTATATCGCTCGCTGAGTGACCCCTGGTTTGCCAATCCCGAACGATGCGCAGCTACCCAGGGCCGACGAGCCGCAAACACGGCGAAACACGTGTCCTCTGGTGCTGTCGCATCGTTCAATGAGTATCTGTTTCTCTACGTGCAGCCATAGAAGCCATTTTAATCTGTAAGTTTGAATTTCAAACATGTCTAGCATCATTTACTTATTTTTTTCATGGCTTTTCCCCCCTCTTTATAATTCACTGGCTTGCACTGTGGCATTGGGGAGTGCTCAGTCACCCTCCCAGGTGTATATCGCTCGCTGAGTGACCCCTGGTTTGCCAATCCCGAACGATGCGCAGCTACCCAGGGCCGACGAGCCGCAAACACGGCGAAACACGTGTCCTCTGGTGCTGTCGCATCGTTCAATGAGTATCTGTTTCTCTACGTGCAGCCATAGAAGCCATTTTAATCTGTAAGTTTGAATTTCAAACATGTCTAGCATCATTTACTTATTTTTTTCATGGCTTTTCCCCCCTCTTTATAATTCACTGGCTTGCACTGTGGCATTGGGGAGTGCTCAGTCACCCTCCCAGGTGTATATCGCTCGCTGAGTGACCCCTGGTTTGCCAATCCCGAACGATGCGCAGCTACCCAGGGCCGACGAGCCGCAAACACGGCGAAACACGTGTCCTCTGGTGCTGTCGCATCGTTCAATGAGTATCTGTTTCTCTACGTGCAGCCATAGAAGCCATTTTAATCTGTAAGTTTGAATTTCAAACATGTCTAGCATCATTTACTTATTTTTTTCATGGCTTTTCCCCCCTCTTTATAATTCACTGGCTTGCACTGTGGCATTGGGGAGTGCTCAGTCACCCTCCCAGGTGTATATCGCTCGCTGAGTGACCCCTGGTTTGCCAATCCCGAACGATGCGCAGCTACCCAGGGCCGACGAGCCGCAAACACGGCGAAACACGTGTCCTCTGGTGCTGTCGCATCGTTCAATGAGTATCTGTTTCTCTACGTGCAGCCATAGAAGCCATTTTAATCTGTAAGTTTGAATTTCAAACATGTCTAGCATCATTTACTTATTTTTTTCATGGCTTTTCCCCCCTCTTTATAATTCACTGGCTTGCACTGTGGCATTGGGGAGTGCTCAGTCACCCTCCCAGGTGTATATCGCTCGCTGAGTGACCCCTGGTTTGCCAATCCCGAACGATGCGCAGCTACCCAGGGCCGACGAGCCGCAAACACGGCGAAACACGTGTCCTCTGGTGCTGTCGCATCGTTCAATGAGTATCTGTTTCTCTACGTGCAGCCATAGAAGCCATTTTAATCTGTAAGTTTGAATTTCAAACATGTCTAGCATCATTTACTTATTTTTTTCATGGCTTTTCCCCCCTCTTTATAATTCACTGGCTTGCACTGTGGCATTGGGGAGTGCTCAGTCACCTCCCAGGTGTATATCGCTCGCTGAGTGACCCCTGGTTTGCCAATCCCGAACGATGCGCAGCTACCCAGGGCCGACGAGCCGCAAACACGGCGAAACACGTGTCCTCTGGTGCTGTCGCATCGTTCAATGAGTATCTGTTTCTCTACGTGCAGCCATAGAAGCCATTTTAATCTGTAAGTTTGAATTTCAAACATGTCTAGCATCATTTACTTATTTTTTTCATGGCTTTTCCCCCCTCTTTATATATATATATATATATATATACATATATATAATAGGAAAAAAATAGCCGGAGCTCTTTGGCTGCACGTATAGCATATGTCTGTAACTCAAACATCGCCATGCCAGTACTGGACAGCTGTTTCGGCCTTCTTGGACCTCATCAGCAGTACGCAGGCAGGCAACGTTTGAGTGGATGGCGTCAGAAGGTCACGTAACACGTGATTCCTCCCGTCAGGGTGAGATAACTCACTCACTGAAAGCCCAGTGCAAAGCCAGTGAAGTATAATAGGAAAAAAATAGCCGGAGCTCTTTGGCTGCACGTATAGCATATGTCTGTAACTCAAACATCGCCATGCCAGTACTGGACAGCTGTTTCGGCCTTCTTGGACCTCATCAGCAGTACGCAGGCAGGCAACGTTTGAGTGGATGGCGTCAGAAGGTCACGTAACACGTGATTCCTCCCGTCAGGGTGAGGTAACTCACTCACTGAAAGCCCAGTGCAAAGCCAGTGAAGTATAATAGGAAAAAAATAGCCGGAGCTCTTTGGCTGCACGTATAGCATATGTCTGTAACTCAAACATCGCCATGCCAGTACTGGACAGCTGTTTCGGCCTTCTTGGACCTCATCAGCAGTACGCAGGCAGGCAACGTTTGAGTGGATGGCGTCAGAAGGTCACGTAACACGTGATTCCTCCCGTCAGGGTGAGATAACTCACTCACTGAAAGCCCAGTGCAAAGCCAGTGAAGTATAATAGGAAAAAAATAGCCGGAGCTCTTTGGCTGCACGTATAGCATATGTCTGTAACTCATATGCTATAGCAGACATATGCTATACGTGCAGCCAAAGAGCTCCGGCTATTTTTTTCCTATTATACTTCACTGGCTTTGCACTGGGCTTTCAGTGAGTGAGTTATCTCACCCTGACGGGAGGAATCACGTGTTACGTGACCTTCTGACGCCATCCACTCAAACGTTGCCTGCCTGCGTACTGCTGATGAGGTCCAAGAAGGCCGAAACAGCTGTCCAGTACTGGCATGGCGATGTTTGAGTTACAGACATATGCTATACGTGCAGCCAAAGAGCTCCGGCTATCTTTTTCCTATTATACTTCACTGGCTTTGCACTGGGCTTTCAGTGAGTGAGTTATCTCACCCTGACGGGAGGAATCACGTGTTACGTGACCTTCTGACGCCATCCACTCAAACGTTGCCTGCCTGCGTACTGCTGATGAGGTCCAAGAAGGCCGAAACAGCTGTCCAGTACTGGCATGGCGATGTTTGAGTTACAGACATATGCTATACGTGCAGCCAAAGAGCTCCGGCTATTTTTTTCCTATTATACTTCACTGGCTTTGCACTGGGCTTTCAGTGAGTGAGTTATCTCACCCTGACGGGAGGAATCACGTGTTACGTGACCTTCTGACGCCATCCACTCAAACGTTGCCTGCCTGCGTACTGCTGATGAGGTCCAAGAAGGCCGAAACAGCTGTCCAGTACTGGCATGGCGATGTTTGAGTTACAGACATATGCTATACGTGCAGCCAAAGAGCTCCGGCTATTTTTTTCCTATTATACTTCACTGGCTTTGCACTGGGCTTTCAGTGAGTGAGTTATCTCACCCTGACGGGAGGAATCACGTGTTACGTGACCTTCTGACGCCATCCACTCAAACGTTGCCTGCCTGCGTACTGCTGATGAGGTCCAAGAAGGCCGAAACAGCTGTCCAGTACTGGCATGGCGATGTTTGAGTTACAGACATATGCTATACGTGCAGCCAAAGAGCTCCGGCTATTTTTTTCCTATTATACTTCACTGGCTTTGCACTGGGCTTTCAGTGAGTGAGTTATCTCACCCTGACGGGAGGAATCACGTGTTACGTGACCTTCTGACGCCATCCACTCAAACGTTGCCTGCCTGCGTACTGCTGATGAGGTCCAAGAAGGCCGAAACAGCTGTCCAGTACTGCCATGGCGATGTTTGAGTTACAGACATATGCTATACGTGCAGCCAAAGAGCTCCGGCTATCTTTTTCCTATTATACTTCACTGGCTTTGCACTGGGCTTTCAGTGAGTGAGTTATCTCACCCTGACGGGAGGAATCACGTGTTACGTGACCTTCTGACGCCATCCACTCAAACGTTGCCTGCCTGCGTACTGCTGATGAGGTCCAAGAAGGCCGAAACAGCTGTCCAGTACTGGCATGGCGATGTTTGAGTTACAGACATATGCTATACGTGCAGCCAAAGAGCTCCGGCTATTTTTTTCCTATTATACTTCACTGGCTTTGCACTGGGCTTTCAGTGAGTGAGTTATCTCACCCTGACGGGAGGAATCACGTGTTACGTGACCTTCTGACGCCATCCACTCAAACGTTGCCTGCCTGCGTACTGCTGATGAGGTCCAAGAAGGCCGAAACAGCTGTCCAGTACTGGCATGGCGATGTTTGAGTTACAGACATATACATATATATATATATATATATATATTATGAAAGAAAAAAAGAATAAAGGAGGAAAGTTTAGCCTGCGCTACGGCGACTTGCTATTCCCAGCTAAAAAACAAAATAAATAAGAAAGGAAGAAAGAACTGGTCGCAGGTCACCCAGAACAGACACAACACAGAGCAGGGATGTGCTCCTAAAAGTACAGATAAGATCTCGGCAACACGGAGTATGTGGTGCTGGACGCCATGCCAAAAAAATATTACGCTCTTTTTGCAGCGCCTCACGAGCCATGGCAGTTGTTGACGGTGATCTTGAGACGCTTGTGTATTCATTGTGATTTCATTGTCAATTCTTCAGATAAGTTACATCACTATCTCGGTGGCTGGAACACCCCGTTCAGAGCCATAGAACCCCACTCTTGTATTGTTCTCCGAAGAAGTTGTTCCTGTGACGCATGTAGCGAAATGTTGGCTCAATGATGGGCGAAGTTCCCTCCATGCCAATGGTATACATAATAACGTGAGAGAAATACAGAGGGCTCCATAGGTTAGAGAGTACCTTACTGCACTGTCCTTCGTCCGAAGAGCAGGCTGTCATATTAACGATACATAAACAGGTTGCACAAGTTTGGTCCCTATAAAAATCGTCTGTATTTGGAACCGCCCATATTAACGGGATTCATAATAACGAGGCAGGACTGTATAACTATACCACCACGAACTACGTACACGCTTTCAGTTTCAACAGTCACACATCGTAATCACCGTCTAGGGTGTACAAAAACATTTCAGACGTGGCGAAAGTCTGGTGGAATGCGTTTAGTTGGCTCAAATAGTGCCACTGATTAAGAAAATAGACCGGCTGCTGCTGTATTGTTTATTGTACAAAAAGTTATAAAAGTACGTAATACATTTCGAAGAAGACTCGTCTAAGGATTGAAAGGGAATAGCCCAGTCGTCTTGTTCTCCTCAGACTCAATAGGATGCTGCCTTCGTCACGTTAGCACCAGCTGGCTGGCGTCCTTGTTCTAGGTTCTCCGTTGTATTTGCGGCTGTTCATCACAGCGCCGGGGAGCGACATGCTTTGGAATCTGCGCAAACTGGATCGCAAAGCCCTGCTGGATCAGTGTTCAACGCTGTTACAAACATGTAGGGGTCTGAATGCAGGGGCACGATATGCTACGAGTGACTTGGAACGTCTCAAAAGTTATCATGTAACGTGAATGAATATGTTACTTTTACCATAAGGTATGGCATTGTGGTGTGGCGTGGTAGGTTTGTCAGTAATGCCGGACTCAAAGGGAACGACAACAACTTTATTACGAGATGATGAATGGGGAGTTTCATCGCCAGAGTCCCCCTATTGCTGGTGATGATGCGGGGAATGAAATAATGAGCACCTTCACAATAAGGATCGAAGTCCTATGGTATCCAGAACGGTGAAGAGAGATTTGAGGGCAGAGCGTTGGTGGGCTGGATTTCCTGCGTTTCAACGCGTAGTAGTTGAGGACAGTATTCCCCCGTCTGTGTGTTCTAGCATTATTGGAGACGTAATCATGGAATGACGAAATTTATGAATCAGTGTTGCGCACACAAGGCTACGGAACTTCACCTCTTTATTATGAATCATGGATACATGTCACAGTCGTACATGGTTACTCGCATGTTACAGCCGGGGGTGCTCTTATGGTGCTCACTTGTGGAGTGCACGGTGACCTCTACCATGTCCTGTGGGCAATATCACCACGAGCGTGAACTGATGGAAGTTTCTATGCAACCTATTGACAAGCGGCCGTTCGACCTCGCGAAAATCCTCGGACCGTGGTCGAACGCTGCCCACCAGATGCAAGGCCTTCGCCTTCCTGGCCGGCCGAGGGCATTAACAAGTTGGTAGCACGTTGGAAGTTGCCAAGACACACAGTGTGCTGATAGTTCAGCGTATGTAAAAAAAAAAAAAGAAAAGAATCAGGTGGACAACATTAATGCAGGAGGGCTACCCCTGTTGTGTCGCTCATTATCATAGTTGTCTGACGCCTGCGCGAAATATCATCGTTTCATATGCTCTTTGTCAGTGCTGGCGTTCTCCGTGAGGCCCGTGAGTACAGGTAAACCTTGATCGTATAACAAAAGATGTCTGTGTGCAAAACCGCGTATCCTGAGATCCCTGAGAATACAAATGGTCGAGCTTTGTGCATGAGAAGCGAAAAAAGCATAAGGACGAACGCTTGTGAATGCGAAACGTAAGGACGAATGCGGTCGTTGTCGGTCCGAAGTCACCGACACACGACAGGAAAATGCCATTACGGCGTATCAACCCCTATCCTTTTATCAGGATCTATACAAATCATGGTCTAACCAAAACGAAACCATCGGACAGGTATTGAGTACCGCTCCTCATATGACAAGACAGAACACTTGAGATACAAAAATAGGCCGACCATCAAGGAGACTCTGTTCTCTTGCATGACTAAAGACGAGGAACGAAGCGGAACTCAACACCAATCCTCTCCATAGAAGCAAGCTGGCTTGCAACAGAATATTTCTTCAGAGAGTAACGACAAGAAGCTAACCGCTGAATAAAAACTTAGTTAAAGACTGTCTAGAACTACTAAACAGTCTAAAAACTTTTCTTCTTCACGATGCACACTTATCCTGATTCTAATCGTGTCCATTTGCGAGGCCAGGGGCACGGAGGGGGGGGGGGGAGGGACGTGGGTATCCGAGCGATCTACCTGCCTAGATTGGTGCCACGTTGTTCGGGGAAGGGACGAAAGGGTGTGGGGGAAGGGGAAGGCTCACACGTCTGGTTCTACAGTTACCTGCACTACAACCTACAGTGAGGGTTCACTGTTATTCCACGGTTCTTCTCAACGCGTGACATCACATCTCTGTGATTCATTACGAGCTCCCTCACAATGGCCTACTGCAACGTTCATTTATAATCGAAGCCTCTGCGTGGAATGCCATCATCGGTCACCTTGGTTCGAATCCGGGCGCCGGCTGTGCTGTGTTGGTGTTTCTCCTGGGTTTCCCTGAGACGCTTTAATACGAATGTCGGCACAGTTCCTTGCGAAGTCGGTCCAGGACGCAGGATGACCCCTTCCCCTTCGATAGTCGCGACGTTCCCCGCCTGAACGTGGCCCACTGCGGCAAGCAGTTCCATCACTATACCACCACTAAAATCCCAGCCTAACAAAAAGGTTGTCACGCGTCGTCGCGCGACGTTTGGAGCCAACTTAAAACTAACGATAACGAGCATTATGTTCAGTTTCGCGTCGGGTCCCATGCGAACCAGTACGGTAAGCACCAGCGCCACCTATTTTAAGTGTGTGTACTGCGATCTCTAATGTTATCTCACTCTGTAACACACATTAGAGTACCCAAACGGTCAGACATATACGCGTTCCCATTTAACCGGCCCAGTAATGCGTCACAACAGAACTGGCAATAATGGTTCCTCTTCGTGCAATTACAACAGAGATTTTCTCGATAGACGGGGGTGTTATATCGACGTAGGCGTTTCACTTACAGTTTGCCGTTTCTTTTCAAAGCGCCGATTGATCGTCTTAGGCGAGGTCGAAGTTGTCCTGGTCGATGAGCTCTCCGTAAAATTATGGGGCTTTCAATGATACCATGAAGACATTATGATACGATAGGCCCCCCATTATCCATCGTGTTGTGATTACAATGGATTATCCTCGGTTACCAATCTAAGGACGAACTGAAGAGGTATGATTGAAGGGTACGACCTCATGAAAAATGCTTAGTGCGAGCAACTTGGTTCGTTCTTTGTAAGTTACAAGTACGGTAATGCCATTTTTTAGGGTAATACCAACGATTTATATTGAGCTATTGTGCGCGTTATTGTCGTAGGTCGGCGTACAATCAGGTACGCATATGTCATATGTGACAGCTCCTAATCCGTCTGATAAAGTGATAAAGGCATACTCCAGATTTTTTTTTCTTTGTCCTATACTTTCCTTTACCTATTGCTGGTCATTTTCAATTATTGTGACCCTCAGAAGGTATACTAAATTTGAGCTCAACTCAACTTCAGTGTACCGACACATCAAAGGACAGCTCTGTGAGCGACTGTTAGAAGGATAATCCCAAACATGTAGGGACACCTCAACATTTCTCTTACGTGTCTTGTCTCGTTCATGCGAGATTCCAAGATCATTCGGGTAACAGAAAGCTAGAGCCGGAAGTCGAGACGGAACGACATCCTAATTCAACTTTCACCACAATAACATATATTAACGTTTATTCTGTCAGAGGAGATATCATATTCGAGGAAGTGAAGTCGGCTGCACTGTTCATAATCTCCGCTTACTTCCTTTTTTTCAGATTCGTTATGGAATTTCGACACAGGATAGCAACTGAACACGACCTTAAGTTGATCGAACATTCGAAAATGAACAAAGTTCCGCGGTGTGAACAGAAAGAAGCCGGACCAAAGAATTAATAATCTCGGTCCTGAGCCTTCTTCGTGCCACCGGCCTCTCGTCCAGCCTCTAGGGCCCCTTTCTTTTCTTTTCTTTTCTTAAAGGAATAGCAAGTCGGCCTACACCTGACTAACCTTTCATCTCTCTTTTTTTTTTCAAGAAACATCCCCCCCCCCCCTTTCCGAAAGCTTGACTGAAGACAATAGAACCTTTTGAGAACGCCGCCTGGGTGTTGTTGACCGCAAAGTGGGGGCACGACCCGCAGCATACTCTGGATTTTGGTGGACTAGGAACCAAAGCGCTCTCCTAGCAATGAACCAGGTCGCTGGTCACATGACATTGGTATATGTTGACCCTAATGCATGGTCATTGCCATCTGTGTCAGTCTCAGTCATGCCGCCTGCTATGGACGGACCACGGTCTTCTGTAGCAGGCATCTTCGAGTACAAGCAGGAGAAACAGAACGGCAGTTTGATTTTCAAATGTCTTTTGTGCGTCCTGATGGAAAAGTTGATATGTGCATCAGAGAGCTTAACGTCTGATTTGAAAAAGTATATCAATGTATGTTTAGTAAGTGTAGGTTGGGTGTAAGCTGACACACACACACACACACACATAAGAAGGATGATGCTGTGGTGGGTCATTCACTGCCGTTATGACGATACACTGCCCCATTGGGCTTGTGGAAGGGATGAGAAAGTGATGATGATGGAAAGGTGTCCTATTAGAGCTGAACTCTTCCTAGAGGCAGCGCCTCAGCTTTCATCAACTTCAACGAGAGAAAGAAAGAGATATTACGACCAAAGTAGGACCTTCAGAAATCCCAGTTTTGGAGAAATTCCAAGTAGTTCCCAAAACCGTGAAGGTTTTGTAAGCCTATGTACCATCATTTCCTTAACTTATGTACGTCAGTTTATTATTGTGTAGCGTAAGTTTACCTCGGTTTCTGGTCTTACGCCATATGTGAACACAAGGCGTTACAGATGTCAATTCAAGGAGGTTTCATCAACACAGGTATTCATAGTAACGTGCACGTGAATATTATACAAGATCAATTTACTTTTACACATAAGTAGTTTTAGCACGAGTTTAATGTCGGAAGTATCCATTTCAGGCCCCTTATTCCTGCTTTGAGCAAAAGTAGCGGATAAACTATGGCGTTACTTTTTATTGATAACGGTAGCGGTACTCCATTACTTTTACGAACGTGTATCGATATCGGAAATTCGTTACCTTTTTCTTAGGTAGCGAGTATCCCCATCACGCCAACTTTCTTTGGTAACAGGTACAATACTGAATTCTGCACACACCGTCCGGCTCCAGAATAATTACACTGCTCCTATTCTTGTGTAAATGTTTTTTTATTTTTTATTTTATTTTATGGTGTATATATATATCTAAGGTTCTTTTATAATTTCCGCCATTTCTTTTCTGTGTGGCCCTCCATGATGTGGTGTAAGGTCTATGGCGAGTCCCGCGACTTGATTTGAGATTGAGGCTTCTGCTCGACCCCATTGCTGGCGGTAACATGACGAAATGGGATAGTGAGTCGCCTCACAGTGAGGACCCAAGCCCTATGGAGTCCAGAAAAACTTTAGAAGGTACGCATTAATAGTTAAAGAAACGACACAAAAAAGCTAATTGGAATGACGGCTTCCTAAAAATAGCTTGCATAACAGAACACCGAAAGCAAGCGCTCACTGGCTTTTGATGGCGTGGAAGAAATCGACTCTCGGTTGTTTAATGAGCGTCGCAAGTACTTCCACGCCGTGTTTTCTTTTTCCTTTCTGTATTGAACACCTTACTTGCTGTTTTCTAAATGAACCGCGACATGTCACGACTTGCGTCATAGTGCACTTTTACCGAACGCCAGAACGAATCTATTTAGCCCTTTGACGTTAAACGCTGGACAGCTACAGCTTCCGGAAGTGCTTGTCTGCAAGCAGGACGTCGCCAATACGTCGTCGTGACTCACGACAGAGCCGCATTGCAACAGTGTGGCGCTTTCGCAGATTTCAATGACGGCCAACTCAGGCACGAACATCCTACTTTCCCACACAGAGCAATCTGAAAAAAGTCGCGCTGCGCGCGTAAGGATAACGCCGACCGTTTCGCAGTATGTCTTATTTTCTGCCAAAGACATTCGAAGATACGTTCCATCATGCTCCTCTTGATTTCTTTTCTAACGATGTTTCGCGCAGTACTTGACTTTTAGGGGAAGTAGGGGAGAGAATGGGGAAATGCATTTTGTTCTTTTGGGTGTTTTGTTCCAAGGTGCGACGTAAAAAGAAATCTGTGCGCCTGACATAGTGATCGCTGGGTGATCTCTAGCCAGTAGCGACCCGCGGTCAGTCGAACGCTTCAACGAGTTCTTCTGAGAAAGTCGTGAACAAATGGCGTCACGCATACATGGTGAACTACATTTCCGGGGATGGGGACAAAATCCCCATCAGTCCCCCTCCCCTACCCCTCGGTGCGCCCCTGTATCGGATTGCCTGATCGCGCACAGCGAAAGAGAGAGAAAGAAAAAGAGATATATTTTTTCTTTTCTTTTCTCTCTTTCGAATGCTGTACTCCATGCATCCTCCTGTATTGATCAGTGCCCATAAGCACTGGCATGATTCTGACCCGTACACACGTACTACCACGATTACAACGAACGAAGACTCGCATTCCTGTGTAATGTTTGCTCAAGCTATCAAGCACCTTCGCTCTACAAAAACAGCGAGAGTGTAAAGGCGCACAAAATGAGCTGGTGTGCGTAAGTCGGCTCTGCTCTGCTACCAAGAAAGGGCAAAAGGGGGGAGAGGCTAGGGACGTGACAAACCTACTAATTCAGAAGCGGACGTGCGAAGCATTAACGGGAGCTCTGCTTTGAGCTCGATCAAATAATGTCAGCTAATTAATGTCTCCCTCGCTGCAGCCTGAAACATAACGAAGTAGCCGGCTTCCTCGTGACACAAACGACAGAGAAATAGCTTCGCGATGCGATGGACGAGAGTAAATAGTTAAGCTGACGCTAATTATTTTTCGTCGCAAGCGTAAATTGGAGCAGTAGGAGGAGACGAAGATGTCATTACAGGCAACGGATAGCTCACTGAAAAGTCTCCGTTTAAGGATGTAGAAATAAAGCGAGGTGCTGTCAACTCGTACTCTCGGAAAAAGTACTGCGCTGTAGAAAAAGAAGCTTAGCTGTAAAGCTCCTTTCTGCTGCGCGGACAGCGAAGCCAAGTGAAGCAATACTGGCCCCGTGAGATCTGGACTAACCGTAGTACTGAAATTTCTAGATTTAGGTTACCGTGTTGAATGCATGTTGAATGCAATAATGTGAGAACAAATTACGGTAACAACAATAACACCAAATTACCGCGGTCAACGGAGCACATTTACGCCTTTGGCGATGACACACTCCGGTCCAGTCATCATCATCACCATTAGCATAAAACGAGAGATGTTTCTTCACGAGAACAAAATAGGAGGTATTGGAGTCCAAATGTCGGAACTAGGACTATACAGCCCCTCCTGTATTAGCCTCACTGAATTACAGAATGACGCATAAAACATGAATGACTAATAGGCACTCACATAATACACACTGTGTGCTTAAGAAAATCAACGCTGTGCCAAGAAACATGCGTTCTCAATATTCCCTCTTGCTTATGATTATCATCATCACGTACAAGCCATAGAGAAATCACGGGTGTCACGAGAAGAAAGTGACTATATTTGGACACCTTGCACGCCACATGACGATCAACAGCAAACACAGTGGACAACACTATACGGAATCCGTGGACGAGCTCTGTCTTTTTTTGATCATGTAGTGATGACAAACCCTCCAACCTTGTCATCCCCCATAGCCCCAACCTTATTTACGTATTTTCACGCGTATTAGCCGCACCGCAGATAAGCCGCAGGACTCGTTTTTAGATACATTTTGAAAATGTTTTTGCAGATAAGCCGCACTCGCAGATAAGCCGCGGGTAATATGACGCGACTGCTTTGTGCGCTAAACCAATGATGCACATACAAAATCAACAGAGACGCTCAACGCTCGTGAGCGCCGTACTCCCTGCCAGCTGCCCTGTTCTGCCCTGACGACTTTTAGTTTGAAGCCGCTGTCGTGGCTGTGCCTCAGCGTTGGAGCTATGCCCCACCTCTAACTGCCGTGCCCGTGTCCACGAATGCTGCTGCTCTCGTGAAATGAGAACTGACGCTTAGCTGACCACGTTTTATCCCGATGACAGGTGTATTGAACCCTTCCTGTGCGTCTGCCGACAAAGGAGACCGTGGGGAAGGCCATAAACCCTGTCCACATTCCGGTGTTGGCATGAAGTATAACAAAGGAGGTCAGTTCTAGTGTTCTACCACTAAGATCGGATTGTGCCCTTGTTGCGTGTTTTTCGTGGATTGACGGGTTAGTCCACTCGAATGTGGAGTGGACCCGCCCATGTTCGGTATTGTTCGTGCACTGGCAGGGCGGTCCTGTTCCGAAAAACATGAGGAACTGTCGGCCCTTTCGTTTAACCCGGGGTATGGGGAAGGTACCAAGGAAAAATAGTCACCAGATAAGCCGCACCCACGGATAAGCCGCAGAGCGTCCGCGAAAAAAATAAATCGCGCATAAGCCGCGGCTAATACGCGTGAAAATACGGTAAATATAGCCCCGTAGCTCCAACTTTATACATTGATTATGTGATCCGTCAACCTTGTACATAGCGGTGCTCCTAGTATAGCGTCGTTACCGCATTCGCAACGTTTTTCGACAGCGGAATGGCGATGCTCCCAGATGTTAAATTGGGGGCGTAAAACTATTTCCGCCACAAATTCGAGTAGCGGGTGACCTCTACAGTGACTTTTCATAAAATAAAAACATAGAACTCAGCAAAAAAAAAAAAAAGAAGAAGAATAAAGAAAGTGGGACACGTACTGCGGGCAGCGCAGTTTTTTTCCTCCAAGTTTGTTGTCTTTGCATTCGTTGCAGACATGACTTAACGAACCTCGTTAGTTTCAATTACTCAAGTTCAACCCTACACACTTTTAGAAAAAGGGTGTATTGTAACACCTTTTTGGGAGCAACCCTTGGCACATATATCACTCCCTTTGGGGTGTACAATTACTCCCAAAAAGGAGTCTCTTCACTCCCTTCAGGGAGTGAGAAGACCCCTTAACTTCTTACTAGAGAGTATAATCGTACAATCCAAAGGGAGTGATGAAACGAAAGACGCAACCATCTTCTAGCATCTCTGAGTCTATCCAATTGTGTTGTCTATCAGTTGCATACATCCATAATAAGTGACAGGAAGGTTAGTGTACGACCTTGGCCGCCTTCATGGGGGAACTGTGCCGAAATTCGTCTGGAAACTCTATGGGAAAACCCAGGAAAAACCTCCGACAGCCGGGATTCAAACCCGCGTCACCTCCCAGTCCCGGCGTGGAAAGCGGCTACCCTAACCACTATGCCACGCGAGCTGGTATAGCGGTGAAGCAGAGGTAAAAGTTGGGAAAGCTTGTGTTTGGTAACTTGGTTACCAAACGCACAAACGCACATAATGATGTGAAGTTTGGAAGCGACATCAAATATCTCGGCCGAATGTTTGGCTGGATGTTGGCTAATTGAAGAAATTAGAAAGTAGTACACCGTCGTTACATACAGTGAACAACGAGATGCCTGAAGGACGAGAGTGTACAGTAGCAGAAAAAATAGCTGAAAAGTATTTGCGGTAGTTTTATTGGGAAGTGGCAGCGATATCTTGTTACTTATTCGGATACGCAGAGACGCTAATATGGCGCTGCCTTTTACTTAACTTTGCGCTACCTTTTACTTTTGCTTGCTACTGCCTTATGCACGTTCACTATTCATTTCAATTCAACTGCCAACGACGTGAACGCTATTGTGCACCGACTTGGGCTCAGATCAAGCGCAGCAAAAGTAGTACCGAAGACGACAGTATATGACTGTGATGTTGCCGCACAACAAATATACAAATATATGAAGGTCGTGTTTTTGTCGTAGATATTTCCGCACACAATGTCCCATCCCTGAGAGCTCCTCCGTTCATTGGCGTTGCACAGAACAGAAAAGCCTAAATATACGAACAGGAAAACAGAAGTACCCGTATGCGGCCAGACAAGTGGGCCTTTGCGTGCCAGGCAAGAATTGATTTTGAATCACAAATTTTGTTGCTGAGCTCATGCTACATGTGATTAGCGAGCCTATGCTGCGTATTTTAGCCGCTTATAACATCTCGGTGCCACCCGTCGGTTTGTATTTTCGCCACCTTTTTCATCATCCCTTTCCTAGTCCTTTCCAGTCCAATTTCGTTTTACATTCCTCCGTGGTGGTTACATTTTTTTCTTTTCTTTCTTTCTTTCTTTTTTATATTTTATTTTTTTATTTTTTGATAGGTGCACTGGGTTTGTCGTCAATTGTCGGTCCCGATAATTCGCGTAGCTCTGCCACGAATATGACTTGCTTTCCCTCTGTTTCTTGGTTGCTTCGGCAAAGAAAAAGAGGTATCGGCTACATGTATTTATAACTTCATCATTACTTCACCTAAAATTGAAACTGGACGGAGCGCCGTGATTCATGCAACCATCTCCCTGTAGGCTTTCATCAAAAAAAAAAAAAAGAAAGAGCACCTTTAGTCATTTTAGAGACTAATAACAGCAACAAATTTATTTTGTGATTATAGAGAGTTTCATCGCCGGGGCCGAAACTCTGGGGACTACAGATGCATTGCGCCACAACCATTAACCCATTTCGGGACAAAATGCGCGGAAGTGAATGTGAAGTTTAAGCACTATTTGCAGAGCTGGCGACTAAATTTCAGGGTCAGGGAACTAAGACGGGGTTTAATTACAGTCTAGGGGAATAGAGGCTGTAATTACACCCCAAGATACACCGTTGTTTCTCAGAGTGCTTAGCGCACGCACGCATTCTACTGAACCACGTCAGTGAAAAGGGAAGCTAGTGAACGCATGGCAAATGAACTTACTTGTCGCGACCTGCTCCTTGCACCAAGTACCTTACGTGCCGCAAAGTACACGCTTCTCTCATATTTACATTCGTCCACCGAACCTTGCGTCCATCGCAAAATCTCAATTATTTTTCCAATGCTCTGCCACGTGCGCCATCTTCTTCCAAATCGCCGTGGGACGAAGTGGGCCTGACACACACCGTCTGTCTCCGAGTCATCATATACACTTTTACTTTTGCTACCAGCCCTTCCAGCAGTTTACTTATCGCTATCGTCTCCTGCGAGAAACTGATTTATATAAATGCATGGAGGGTATAGCTGATGCCCAAGGGGCGATCGATTTATTCTACAACTTCCTGCGACTTCAGTGCCATTTTCAGTCTCCTCGTGGCAAAGCACTTCCCCTGGCTTTCTGACCGAAGACCTTGCATTTGTCGTCCATCGGAGCATATTGAAAATTTGCGCAAATGGAGATCAGTTTCTTTGTTCGTTGGAGCCGTTGGGATAATGGCGATGTGGTTGACGTCACAGTGTGTAGGAGATTTCTAGCGCATATTAAAAAGTAGTCGAAATTATCCGCAGTCCTGCCACGCAGGCACGCGCGCCGTATGTCTCGCACAAACATAGGCAAGCTCCCCACGTTACGTGTAAATATACGCCTATTTATTTAATTTTTTTATTCCGTGTTAGCGCCGCGAAGCAACTGTGGCTATGGGCAGCGTACAGATGTGGACAGATGGAGAGAGGACAGCAGAAAAGAGTTGGGGACAAGGGGGTTAGTATGCGTCCTGGGCCGACTTTAGGGGAACTGTGCGGACATTCGTCTGGAAAGTCTTCGGAAATCCCAGGAAAAACCAGAGACAGCACAGATGTGGTAAGATTCGCAGATGCAATGCCGAAGAGCTGGGTGATCGCTGGGCTGCCGAAGAGCAATGCCGGAGAGCTGGGTGATCGCGAGCCAAGCCTGTTGCTCAGTGTACTAGGACCATGTGTTTCATCCTGCACTACGCTAACCGCTGATTTGGCCTGTGTTGTTTCATCGCCTCTACGTGGGCGAGTGAACGTGGCAATAGAGTGACTTTTGTTTCTTTCTTTTGTTTCTTTTTTTTTCTTCTTTGGGGGGTGGGGGGTGGGGGCTGTTTATGGGAGTAGCCGAATTCGTCGTGTGATGAACTCGATCTCACCCTTTTATTTTTTTCCGCCAACATCAACATCATTGGCATACAGCAGCTGCTTGGCCACAGCACGATCGACACCCCATTGTAAAACAGCTCTTTGTGGAACTTCTGCAAAAGTGAATAAAAAGCAGCTGCTGGCATCATAACTTTTGAATATCATGCTCGGCTAGCTGGCACAGTGTTACGCCTTGCTGGTTCTGGTCATCTCGGAGACGGAGTTGCCGCAACCCCGCCATAGCAGGAGCGTCCCGCTACAGAATTGTACCTGCCCGGTCCGTCTCCAGCCCACCATACCATGCCCGATTCCATCTCTGCTACTGTAGCAATGCTCTCTCGACACGTTCATCAGCTGCGTACGACTGCGCATCAGCTGTAGACCGCGGATGTGGACAACTGCATTGACTCCTCTATTGCCACAGATTCCTACGACGACGTATAGGACCCGCCGCTTGTCATTAGTTCAGTCACCACTTCCTGGTACGCGCATTTGGGCCTTGTGGATGCACGTCTGCAGAGTTGCATGCCATTTTGTTCTCCCTCAAGCACATTCCACCCGCCGATATCAGCAGCTGGGTGATATACCGCGACTCCAAGGCAGCTCTTCAGTGTATAGCGAACATGGGTATTCGTGGATCACTGGCGCCAGTGGTTGTAGAAATACGGAGGAATAAGCCGTCTTGAGATGAGCGGGCACTCTATCTACTTCCAGTGGGTTCCTGCACACTGCGGCATCTGCGGCAATGAAGAGACTGACGGGGCTGCAGCAGCTGCGTATCATTCCCGATCAAGCGTGGGGATTACCCTCCCCAAAGGCGACAGGCGAACCTTCCTCAATGATGTGGTGAGGCCTCTCGCATGTGCGCAATGGTCCCTTGACGTTCCATCAAGAGTTCTTATGCGTGAAGTGGACCCTGACTTTTGCTTCACCATACCTTTTAGTGTGCCTCGCCATTTTGCATCACTGGTGCACAGGCTTCGTCTCGGGATTGCATTCACCCCCATTTCAAGCATCTGATCGGACGCTCCGACTCGATGCTCTGTTCTGGCTGTGCTGTTTTGGCGGATACCAAGCATGTGCTTCTCGACTGCCATCTTTACACCTCCCAAAGAGCAGCTCTGCAGTGTCGCCTGCAATCGATCGGCCGCACCATTTCACATTGGCAACCATCCTCGTTCCTTGGTCTAACCAGATCGACCATCGCCTAGCTCTTGAATACTTCCAAATTTTTCTCCGGGACACCGATCTCGTCTCTACCCTATGATGTGCCTGCGTACCTGTGTGCTGTGTATGTGTTTTTATGTGTTGTGTATTTGCCTAACGTTCTGTTGATGTCTCACTGACTCCACTGACTATCGACGCCTATTCAGCGTCGTTGATCATCTCATCATCAGGACACATCTCATCCTGCCCATTGTGCCTTGGAGTAGTGGGTCGCACCCCATGTGGCGAATTTCCCCATTCATCATCATTGATTTATCTGTTGTTGTTGTTGTTGTGGATGCAATTGTAAGCCACCTTCTGCCTGGCCGGGGAACCCCATACCCAGCGAGCAGTGACAGCCGGCGTCACTGGGAAGCACCAGTCTCTTCTTCGTCGGCCATGGTACCACCAGCATGCGATTCCTAGTCCGCACTGGGGACCAAGTCAAGGTCCGCTCTCTACAGGGTATTTCCATTTTAAATCGAACAAGGTCCGCCGGAGACATTTTTTTGATTTCAGTGAAAAAAAAAATATTGGAAACGACCTGAAGTGAAGACGAAAGCAGGTATCCGGAGGTTCCTACGATCAACCCGTCCACAGCAGGAGAGGGGGTAAGGCGGCGCCGTCTTCGCGACGTGATTTTTTCTCGCGATTTTGCAGCCTTACTGACGCCATTTCATTCGCGGCACAACCCTCATAGCTTATACATGTAAAGTCTGGGCACTTTAGTATACCTGTACGGAGTGAAAACCTTCACACTTTATAGGGACGGTGAAGAAAAATGCCGAAGTCAGCAGATATGGCAAAAATGACACATTTTTAGCGCTCCTCGACGGCAGGTCACATATCCCTAAATGAAGCACATTTCTTAATGTGCAATCTTTCTTCTATCGTTCAATATATATAACACCTTTCTACCACGTAAGAGATGCCAGTGAGATGCAGGTGAGATGCAGATGAAGAGTTGCAAGTGAGAGCAGAAAATTACCGATGTTTGGTATGGCATACCCCAGCCGCGGCAATACTTATTCCAATAATTTTGCGGTTAGTGACAGGCCAACGTATCCCCTAAATGCGGCTGCAAATATGTTGCACTATTTTAGTAGGATGATCGCAGCGAATTTTTCCTGTGCCCAGGTCTCGCCGTTGCACTAGACTCCACTTTCCAGTGGCACGCCATCGCGCCACATTTCACAGGGCCCTCGGTCTCCCTGATGCAGCACTGATTCTGGTGGCTGGCACTTATTTGTGGACATGTCCACGTCGGCATTCCTATTTACGTACAACCCTTTTATATGCCGTTGCGAGAACAACAGATGGCGTCTGTCTGTTATGCCGCAGCGACTGAGAGTGTAGTAGTGACTGGCGATATGTAGCTGAGTATAGCAATAACGGAATGAAATGAAGGAAGGAAGGAAGGAAGGAAGGAAAAGGTTCGCCAGCTGTAGGACTCGAACCCACATCTTCTGGATTACCAGTCCAGGGCTCTACCAATTGAGCTAAGCTAACACGCCTCCCAAGTGACTTCCAAGGTTGAGGCTTTGTGTGTTTGTCCTTTCTTCTGTGTTCCAGCCTCAGAATATCAATTTCCATCGTTTTGCAACAGTTTTGTCAATACTGCGCAAGGTGTCATTTTTTTTTTAAATTCTGTACTGGGAAGCGCTACCAAGTGGCTCATTCCTGGAGGTGCCTGTCCGGCTACATTCCATATGTAGCATATCACTGTACGGTGGCACAGCTCTTCAATACCACTTCGTTATTTTCTTTGTCCCACACGAGGCATTTCTGCATGTTCCGGCGAGCTGGCACGGAATCGCACACACCTTTTTCTAGTCTCTTAAAAACGGTGACTCGATCCTGACGAAGGTGCAGGAGCGTTACCTTGAGCACCTTCGACTGAAGTCGTTCGAGAAGCATTTATGCTTGTCGAAAGTAGAGACCCCTAGCAGAGACCCCTAACGACCTCTTCCTGCACATTCGCCGTTGGCGCTGTGTCCGTACCCGACAGCTCTGAGCGGACTCTACTTCATATGACCATTTCTCACGTCTCATTGACCCCCTGCAGGACTTTACTATTGCCTGTCGTTGCAATAGAGCTGCTGAAGAGTTGCTGAAAAGTCACTCCTCCATTGTCTTCGAATGAATGTTGCACGTACACACTCGCTCCTGTATAAAATGCGCCACACAAACTCCCGAAATTGCACAACTTGTTGCGTGGAAACCGACATTGAGCACTATTTATTATCCTTCAACCGGTATCTCTCTGAAAGACTCGTCCTCAAACGCGACTTAGGAGAGCTTGGTTACCCCAACGTCTCTCTGGGCAGTCCACTCGACATCCGCCTATGGTGCAGGGTGCGCGTTCCCTAACAACGGGCCAAGATCTTTCGGCACATTCAGCAAGTCAAGGTAGACATTGTCGGACCCTTACCACTTTTCTTTAAAAGGCTGTAATATGTTACAACTTCGCAAGACAGTGTGAAGGGCTCGGAAATGTACTCCAATCTCGTTCTGTTGACTTCATTCTTCTTTTGTAAACAGAGTGTTTTTTCTTCGCTTTATACCCAGATATCAGCACCCACTGGTGATTAACTCGAGAAATAAATACTTTCCACTAGAATAGCTGATCGCTTGTGCGCGCGTAAATGCAAATTATTCAATCTGTTTCATTTAATATTCATTGCAATGAACAGGCCAAGCCTTGCACTTTCAAGCTTGCTAGAAATGCCAATGAAATGCGTAATTCTCTTCCGAGTTTCTGTCACCACTGAAAGTGAGACGTGGCTCGATACAAAATACAATGTACTATAGAGGTATATTGTACTTACAGGAGTCACATTTGCAAATGATGGGTTTTGTGCTCTACTTCAAGTACCAATGATGCCAGGTGCTTGGTATCCTACTCGAATTACAATTTTCAGGTACTTTGCCCATCATCGCGTTTTGTCTGACTATATGCACTTGTTACAGTGTTCTTGATGGAACACTCCAATGCACTGTGAAACGTTAGTAACATTTCCAAATAACGATTATTTGTTTCCTCTCGTTGCCTTCTCTTCAACTTCATAGAATCAGTGAGCATTCATTGCTGTCTTCAGTTGTCCTCAGTTGCGAGAACAAGATGTTGTCGGAACAATGTAAGCCTAGTGATAATTCTTGAATTTACTTCGCGAGGTAACCATGATCACAAGCGATGCCACAGCGGTCAGTCCGTCTTCCGTTACCATGTCTTCTGCTGGCGCAAGCAGGCCTTCGCCAGAGCTGCTTGCAGCATTTCGTACGATTAACACCGGTTTTCTACATAGGGAAACAAAAATATCAGATGCAGATTTACTTCTGAGCTCTCTAGTATATCGTGAAATGAGATGCATATTGCAAGGTCTAGGCATTAATCTTTTTGCTTGCAATTTTGCTTGTATCAAATCGAATGCGGAGAGGGACATCTTTTCGCGCGCACTTGCACAGTACACTATTACTGCACTCATATGCCGATAAGTTTCTCCTAGGTCGCTTTTATTACTGTTGTGTCAATCTTAATCGTACGACGGGTATGAGCAGTTGAACCCTACGACTTTTTTCCAGACTGTTGGGATGGTGTTATGTCCGCCTTGCTTCTTCCCTGTATCGGGTTATTTCTCTCTCATGTCTCTCTCCTGCCCCTTGACCATCTGGGCACTACGTTCGCAATCCATAGCGCCCTCATGCATTGAGACACCTTGAACAATTACAATCTATCAACCCAGCAATGTTAAAAAAAAGAAAAAGAAAGAAAAGGAGCACTCAGCATCCCTTTCCGGAAGATTTCGGGTGCAGTTGAAATACATGGCGCTCTACACGTCAACTTCATTCTGAGCCTTCACGACGTTTCATCGTATTCTTGGCGGCATTTACCCGAACGTCAATGAATCATAGCAGGAACCACGCAATTACGCGCATCGTAACAACGGCCTGCGTTTCCATCATCCCAACATATCATCTGCGCGATGATAATAGATTTCGCCAAATGTCGAGAAGCAAGGAAGTATTTTTCAAAAGCCATCATTTAGGACATACCGCCCGTTCCTCTTCCTACGGTTTTGCTGTCGTCCTGTGTAGCAGCAGCAAGCCTGTATACTGTGACTGTTCTGGTGTCATGGTGCTCAAAATATCCTGCTGGGTTTCGTTTCCCCCAAATATGTCTACAAATGTTTTATCGTTTTGCTTTTATTAAAACGTCTCAGCTATAGAAAAAGGCTAGTCTCGAAGGATGTGGTAATCTTCTCATCGATGCGAGAAAATAGATGTGCATGTAGGCCTTGCTGCGGTGTTGGCCGTGTTTTCTTACAACGGCAGATGGGCAGTGCAAGCATCGGAGAAAAAGGGGACACTTGAGAAATGTTTCAGTAAATGGCGTGAGCTCAGAGCGCCTTTTTTGTGCTTTTTCTTGCGTGGGTACCATCACTCATTTGGAGTACTGGTCGAGCTAGATGCTTCTATTTCGTGGTTCGAGAGCAACATTACAGACACCCTTGCGCCTTTCGACTTCTTTAGCGTCGGAGCCTCAAAGATGTATTCTATTTTACTTGTTCAGTTGAGAGGCGAGACGGAAATTGGGTACTATGGAGAAAACCGGGTTTTGTAGGATGAAAGATTCGAAGACTTTCGACGTTCGCGTCGTTTTCGCGGACTTCAAGTCGGCAGCAGCATTGAAACCTTTCGCTTCTTCCTCACGTGCATTCCAATGCCGTCCTACGTTGAGCAATGACTTGTTGGGAAAGAAACGGAGAAAGGAAGACGGAAATGACAAAAAGGAAAACATGGATGTGTGGGCTCCTTCAACACTGCTTGCGATAATGCCTTCAACGTGAAAGAGAAAGATATCTAATGGCTTTGCATATACTTTGTTCAGCACGAATATAGCGGCAAAAACCTCGTTCCCGCTCACAGGTATCGTATGGTAAGACATTTGATGGAACGCCTTTTCATCGAATCGGTTTTTATTTCGGTAGGATTATGAAGTGTTTTCTTTTTTTCTGTTTACATTCCGCGTTAGCGCCGCGAAGAAACTGTGGCTGTGAGCGTCGTACAGATGTGGGCAGACGGAGAGAGGACAGCAGGAAGGAGTGGGGAACAGGGGGTTAGTATGCGTCCAGGGACGACTTCAGGGGGAAATGTTCCGGTATTTGTCAGGAAAGTCAGCCGGAAAACACAGGGAAAACCTCCGACAACACAGCTCGTGCCGGGACTTCACTATTAAAGGAGCAGTCTAGAGGCCCACAACTTTGTTGGTCAGTATGGAATGTCAGGCGGCCGAAAATAGTTTTCCCACAATTAGTGCAACCGTAGCGAAATTAGGACGCCTGCAATAGATCCCCGAACCTCCCGTGCGCGAAACACCCTCCTTCGCCTTCACGACAGGCACGTGACGAGCGCCACCACGCGCGTCACTATGTGACACAAGTGGAAAGGACGAAATTGGATCTGGGATCACATGATCGAGGTGAGCAACATCGCGCAAGCCGCTCCGCTCCGTCTGCTACCGCTTCGGAGACGCCATGCGTTCTCCTGCTACGTGATGTCCGAAACGGAGGGTTTGAAGGCTGTCCACGACACAACCACGATTTTTTGGGACCGTAGACACCACAGAAAGAATGAATGATGCAGCCCGAATGTAACTGCGCTTGAACAGCGAAAACCCCGTGCTTACCGACATTGTGCAGCCTGTTCGACCGTTTTCACCGCGCAGTTGGTTCAGTGGCTAACAGGTGGCGCCACAATACCGCCGCCATCGCATGCTTCCTGCTACTGTGAATCCTGAGATTGCACAGAAGCCACGGATATATTACCCTTATGATCGCAATCTTATTTTCTCAGGCTGCATATATCCTTTGTTTTTTTGTTTTTTTTTAGAAAACGTGATATAAATCATATAAAGAATAGAAGTCAACAAGAAACAGCTCGCAATGTTCGTAGCAGACGGTTTTTCCTACGAACGAATGAGGGGCTCTCTACCACCACCGTCACAGTAGAGTGGGTATGGTCTGCAGTTGGAGCGCTCCGGCCTGTCACCGCGGCAGCGATTTTCCAAATTAATTGCACCGTGGTGAAACAACTTTCGACAGAAATATTTTCTGGGAATGCTTTTCACACACTGCTTTACAAGATGACAGCAGTTTTTGGCCATGTTAGATACCACTTTAATGCTCCTTCAAGTTCGTTAGATATTAGTCGAGATACCTCAAAAACTTCAACGGGACAACGGAACAGATTTTTACGTTGGCATGAGCCGCCCAAACATGACGATCCACGCACGGAAACAAGAACCCCCCCCCCCCCCAAAAAAAAAGGAAGTTTATTCACGCCCACCAACCCATATACAGGGTGGTCCACGAACCATGATAGAAATTCATAGTAAATGACGTAGGCAAGGAGAGACATGCAGTCAGGCGATTTTTTTTGCCAGAAACATTTGCCACATATTGGCACCATTTGTATTGCATTTCAATTGATAGAAATTTAATGTCTTGACTTGAATTCCGAAATTTTCATGTCAACCTAACGTTTTCTTTGCGGAAATGGGTTCCTCGTGATCATTTTACTCAATGTAGCAGCTGATAGGACACGCACTGCAACGACAATTGTTGAGATACATTCACCGAAAATCCGCAGAAATGAGTCCTTGGCTCCGCCTCTTTTTTGTCGGCTATAGTTTATAGCCCCAAAGTGCGACGAAAGGAGGTTACATTAACACGCCATACGACGAAGGGGGTTAGAATCACAACCGACTCCAAGGATGACAGCAGAAGACAGAATTGTGAGGCAAGATAGACGGGAGAAAAAGGGGTGAAGATGGGGGAAGATGGGGGAAGGGGGTGAGAAGGGGTATAGACAAGCGTCGGTGACGGACGCGGTGGCCCTTGCTATCCGCCTATCTCAATAGGTTCAAGAATACGACGGTTGAGACAGTTTACTAAATACTCTGGATGATACATACTATGAAAGACATAGAATGAATTAACTGTTACTTGACAATTTGGGCGTTGAAGGGCAGAATGAGCTAATACCAGGATCCAACATCCATATGCGATGACGTTAAAACAGATGAAGAACGTACATGAGCGCGTGGCGCACGCCTATATACTATAGCGGTGCCACTGTTTGCTTATGACAATGGCGATGAGGCTAAGCACACAGTTTGACGCTCACAGAATAGCTGTCTTGTAGTACCCATAGCGTCTGATAAAACCATGTGGAGCTCTCAATAAATTTGCGAGTTTGTAGTTGGGAGTATGCGTGAACAGAGTCCTCAGTGAAGCTGTTTGCATTTCGATAGTGCTACCCCTGTCCCGTGGAAAGAATTTATGGCTATGTACCAAAGCTACCAGCATACAACAAATGGAAAAACTTTGTTCATCCTAGGTACTTAACGGCGAACATTACCCTGTCTGCGGACATATTCGTAATTGTTTAAGGCTACGCAAAAAAACGCGAAAAACGTTGCTGAACGCAGAAAAAGAACTATCTGCGCGTGCGCCCTCGGCAAATGGAACGCTGTACGAGATTACACACACACACACACACGCATTGCATGACGTTACGCACTGTACTGCACGCCAGAGTATTGAGGAAAAATAATTATTTTCCAACATGTCGTACTTGGTGAGACACAAGTCCTTCAAAACACGTAGGCGTCAAGCTCTGACGTCAGAGGACCGAGAGCTATGGCAACGCCACCTAGGTACAGAGCCTCCTCGCACTCCTTCGCATGTACGAATCAAGTCGGGATGTCAGCCAATCGCCGCAGACAATTGCAAGTAGGGGAGACCGATGAGAGTTGTTATAGTTTTTACTTCTGACCTTGCTGTGAAAAAAAATATGTTCGTCAGGCTATGAAACCAACGCTGGATTTTAGAGCAATCTTTTGGTTGCACGGCGCACATATTAAACTAGAGCTGGCTTTAAAAACAGTTTATAAAACACATTTGCGCCAAGGTCGTCAAGTGTGACAAAACGCCCCAGTATAGCGGGACAGGTCGTCACACGGGCTGGGGCAGGTTGTCTCAGTTGCATTGTTTCGCAATCTTTATTTTGGAGGCGTACGGAATGGAATGCCATTGGAAGCGCGTGTGGAAAACGTACTAAGCGAGCAGAGAAGAACCGATTATCTTAAGCCTTACATTTTATATTTCCACGTCTGTCCTGTAGCTGTACAGGATCGAGTGAGCCATTACTGGCTGCTAGACCTGCATTGTAAACGTAAAAAGCGGAACTAAATTATTACACGATCTCTACGGTGTGCTAAAAAAGCTACGAAGCATTTTCTCGCTGATATAGTTTGCGCTGTCAGTTGCTCTACCAGCAGAAGCACGTGACAACTTGCCCCACCTCATATGGGGCAACAGACCCCTACGACACCCGCAATCACTTTACCTCTCCTTGAAAAGATTTCCGGAAGTTGAATAAACACTACGAAAACGTGAGTTGTCTAGAGCTTTAGTATGTGGCGTGCAAAATTTGAAAATCGCAAGAACGGAAAATTTTACTTACTCGTCACTGAAACAAGTCTTGTGCTGTCTGTACCTTGCCAGACTTTCCATGACAATGGAAGTTTCTTCAGTTAGTGGCTGCTCGCGCAGCTAACAAACAGCGGGAAAACAGCTCAGCTAGTCCGCTTCGTTTTCTTTAAGTAGCGAATGTGACAACTCTCCCCGGTCTCCCCTACAGGCTTTCTGTGGCTACCAGGGGCTGTCCATGCGGCTGCTGGCGGCTCGTCCCCAAAACCACAGTCGAAGCACTGTAGTGATTGGCAGAGTGTTAATTGTTATGTCACGCCGTCTCGGCGACCAGGCTTTGTTTCTAGGTTGTGTTGGCTATGGCCATTCCCACTGATAAAAAAACTGGCATCTCCCGCGCTGCCGCACATATAGCGGCGACCCCTGCAGCGTGACAAGGGATGGCTGCGCATCGGTATTCGCGGGGCCGATTTTCTGCGTGTTTATTGTCCCCACTTATATAAAAGTTGAAATGCAGGTTCACATCGATGCAAATCATTCCATTTAACGCGTATGACTTTGGAACGAAATGTCGCAACGTAGCCTTTACAGCATGCAAGAACAATCTGCGCAAAACACTGTGAAGCGATTTTGACTGAACGCGCACTTCAGGAAGGGCTGAGACTGTTGCGCTGACATCCGAATTCAGGAAACTACATCGGACATCTGCAGGCATATTTCCAGTTTTACTTATGAGGTCACCAACCACCACACAAGCGACAAAGTGCTGATGTTATTTGTAGCTGCAAAAGGTAACCTCAAAAGAATGGAAGCCCTGCGTCTTTCCAATCTTTTTTCGATGACTAGCACCCCAATGTTTTTCCTTTGGTTCCCCCAACTTTATTTGCTGTCCCCGTTTCAGACATCAAGATTCAACATTGAGTCAGAAGAGAATTACCGGCACACACTACACACTACAAGAATTAGGGTAAGGTGGGGCGAGACGCCACATTTTTTGCTCGACGCCGCCTGTCTCAGAGACGCGTTGCTCCATGCGCTTGAAACTTTACTCATTGGTGGCTCTACATGTCCGCTTTATCGGACGTGAAAATTGTACTTATTGGTGCATGCGTTGAAGAGAGAGAGAGAGAAAAAAAAATGACTACTTCTACCTGGAGTGTAAAGACCCGCCAAAAAGACGCGATTTTCTGTAGTCATTTTTCTTGTAATTTGTGCAGCAGCGTTTGCCAGGCTTTTTCTGTCAATGGAAGTTCACATCCTACTTCTTTATTCATTCATCTAGATATATGCAAAATATGCGCACTCTTGGTTATCTGGTGTTGAACAGAAAAATTAATGCATCCGATTATTTGTACGGGGCAATCTAAATTTAATGTGATTTAGGAACGGATAAGTCAACTATTAGGTGGCGTTATACTTGTTCCTCAGGGATTTCTGTTTTGCTTGTTACCTAGGATTTTACAGCAAATTTTCCTGTTTGCTAGGATATTTCCAGCAAATCAGAAGCGCACACAAAAGCGAGCGACCATTGACACATCAGACGGGCGATACTTTGTTTGCAAAGGACGGTGGAGCAAAATAGCATCGGGTTCTGTGTGGTTTTATTACACATCATGTGTGCGGTGGGCTCTGGGAGGTTGTGCAGGGGCCCACAGGCATCACTTTGTCTGCTTGGATTGCGAAAACTTTTGCAACGTTTGCATAGTTCGTTAGCACGGCGCGTCTTATCTTGCCCCACGCCATGGTTCGTCATGCCCCGAGGGTTGGGGCAAGATGAGACAATCTGCATTTTTGAAGTTCTTGTTCTGTGTTTCCTTTGACCGGCTACGTTCTTTCTGCATTTACAGGTCAGGAGCTCAAGACCCCTGAGAATGTGTCTATAGGTAGTTTGTTTTTTGTTTTTTTGAAAAATACAAAACATAAAAATTTCACGTTCAAGTGCAAATTTCTGCCTCATCTTGCCCCACCCTCCTTACCCTACTACTTATTAGTCAGAGAGAGACAATATCAGAATGAGAGCGCTGCGACCTTCTCGTGCCCGCCATTTTGAGAGCTGCATTTATCTCCCTAGTCTCGGAATGGTACAAAGAGCTCACTGCGCATTCATTCTCTCGCTAATCTGGTTTTGATTATCCAATTACATACTGCAGCCAATTCAAATCTCACTTTGCTCACGTTATACCATAGCCCTTATGGCGTTTGTCATAAGTCGAGTGCCAAGAGAGAGTGCCGACACATGCATCAAGGCACAGCAGAGAACGTGCATAGATCCTCGCGAAGATATTCTTTAATTGACGGGTGCAACCTTGGATGCTAACACCGGACATCCGTAACATCGCGCGCTTGACGCACGGATGACCGAACTTGACCGCTTCGACGTACTTTTTTTAATTTTTCAGGCATCCGTTCAACCGCTGAGCCCTATTGTCTCAAGACTTGGTACTTCAGTGTGTTTCTATCTTGGTTTATATCTGTCGTCATCTCCGCAATGCTCGGATTCCGCTCGATTGCAACCGGGGTCCATCCACGTTTGCATCTTTTCATCAGTCACTGGTATTAAACCCATTTATGAATGTTCCTGTGTCGCAGTTCCTGATCGTATCAGGCTAGTACCTCGTCCCAACCTTCAGTGATGGTCGCTCTCATCGATCACACTACACAATAACGTTTGAATGAATGCTGTAAAGGCGTCTGGGCGAAAGGAATCGATTTCGCCTCTCTACGTAAAACAGCACATATCCACTAAAAATGTGGTCCACGCAGCGGAAAGCTAGTTCGCTAGGACGAGGACCTTGAGACGACAGCTCTCGACTGAACCCCACAGTGTAAGCTGGATCAGTCGACTTAGCCAAAAGCTTTCAATAGGGCGGCTCCCGTAGGTAGGACTTCAGTCTGTTCAACCGACTGCATTCTTCTGCGAGCTTTGGCGCCTCAGTCGACAATCATGTACAGCGCCTTTAGTCAGCCTTTAGGGTTTGTCGTCTGGGGCTTACATCGACACACTAGTCGACGTAAACCCAGCTCTGAAGTAATAAGTCGTGGTGGTTGTGGTGTTTCCGAACGGTCAGCCTACCAGCATCATCCAAGTGATAACTGAGTGCTACGAAAGAAGGTTGCTCAGCAAAAGAAGAAGAATGCGAAGTGTCATGTTGTAAAGGTGCCGTGACTGTTTGTTGGCTAACAATGCCTTGAAATCACATTCATTGCACATCAACACTTGCACTATATTTTTACTACATCGATGCTCCAGAATGAAGAAGCACCGAGATACCTGCTACCATAAACCTGCTCGTTGCGCCACTTCAATGTGTGCATCCCATCAACATGCATCCATCTGAGAAGCCAGTAGAAGCATTCTTCGCGATAGCGACTTGTGTTCGAATGTTTTCTCCTAGCTTTTGCTGTGTGTACATATGCATTTAATGCCCAATCGTAGTTCGGAGTTGATGCTTTGTTTTTACTTGATACACCTTTTTAAATGTTGAAGCAGCACGTTTTGGTACTTCGATAGATACGTTTACTACTTGGACACGGAGACACTAGCGAGTTTTAGTACATCGGAAAATGTTCACGATAACAGTTCCAAACACACACTCACACACATACATTGGATGATGATGAGGTGGGCGATTCACCACCGCTATGGCTGTACACTGCCCTATGGCTCATTGGGAACGGATGAGGGGATGATGGCGGCAGCACTTGCAGAGATCCGTCGCCAGACTGGTGGAGCGCAAGAACTCCGCAAGAAGACGAAGGCCTTGCATCTGGTGGGCAGCGTTCGACCACGGTTCGAGAACCTTCGCGAGGTTGAACGGCCGTCTGTCAACACGTTGCATAGCAACTTCCATGAGTGCACGTGTTTGGTGCTATTGCCCACAAGCCAGGATGACGTGGCAGAGGTCGCCGTACACCCAACAAGTGGGGCAGAAGGAAGACGAGGTATAGCCGAGATGGTGTTTAAAGGCACGTTTTAAGTGAGGGGATGTGAGGGGATCCACTGCAATGCGACAGTGTGTCCTGCAACGGCCGCCTTGTTATAAACTTGTAGGATGTCAAAGACAACAGGATTGAGGGAGCCGCGTATGCCCAAGTTGGCCACACACTTCAGCGCGGGTCTTGAGTCTGTAAAAACGACCCAAGACTGAGCAGGGCTGGCTGATTTTTTTTTTTTTTTGCACAGCAAGGAGAATGCGTAGAGCTCGGCACACGTATAGATGATGTTCTGTGCGAAGGTTGGTAACCACAGGAGACTGACTGAGTTGGAATGACAAACGCTGAAAATGGCCCATCCCGAGTACATGACCTGTCAGCGAAAACCGACGTTGACGTCGTGTACCTATCATTCATCATGCCCAGGGTAAGCTGCTTGGCGACACACGGGCTGTATCCATTTTCCTTCCATTCAGACCAGGAACAGTAGGCATATGAGCACATGAAAAGCCAATCGCCCTGTTCCTTTTAAGCGGCGACATTACATTGCTGAACTTGGTTTTCATAACTTCCTTTATCGTATCGTTTTCGTGGAGTTGTTCAGATGTACTAAAACTCGCTAATAGTTTTTTTTTTTATTTCATCGTAAGCTATTCGCCTCTCCAGCTACCTGCGTTCTCCTCAAGATTGCGGAGAAAATAATGATTGAAAGTATAAATCGCCCTACTTCATGCCTTCTTCCACGAGATATGCTTCAAGACCTGTACAAATAACAAAATTCGCGCGAGGTTTCCTGCTGTCTTCGTTGTTTTGGTTCACGCCGCTCCTGTGATAGCTTTAGTTCTTTTCTTGTTTCTTCTCTTTCTTCTTTCCTCTTCCCCTTCTAGACATTGAATATTCTTCTCCGCAGTAGTTTTGCACTACAGAATTGAACAGGGCTGTTGCTGTTTGAGTTCTGTAAGACGGGAAACTCCATCGCCCACGAAGGGAAGTTGCAGCAGTTTCGGGACAGCTCGTAATATACTTGTCGTCCGCTGTTACTATCATTCATTGAGTGCTTCTGCTGGGGTCCGCTAGGTGGTGTGCAGCCAGCTGGAGAGGCGAATAGGCTTTGCGTACGTAAGTGATAGCGTTCGTAGTCGCGCGTGGTTCGCGCGTAGTTCCTGCGCACGCGCAAATAATAAAGAGGTCTTTGCCCATTGCGCAGTACCACTACGCTACAAGTAAAATCGCTAAAGAAACCACAGTGCCGGGGAGCTAAGATAAACGACACTGCACAGAAAGTACTGGAATCTTTTTGATACGCTACGCTACACCCAACGTACGCAAAGGCGACATCGTACGATCACTAAATCTCTCTAATGTCTCAGATAAAGCGCTTGATCGACCATCGTGTTGTTGAACTTCCGCCCACTTACTATTAAGCTTCCGCCGTTTTCATGTTCATGTTCCTCTATTAATGGTTTCTGTATCTAGTCGACAACCAACGGATCTTGCTATGTCACCTAACTATATGAGTTGATTGCACGGCAACATTGACTCTCGAATGCCTTTTGCTTCTACACACGTTATCTGTTCCATTTTTTTTTGTACAATAAATTGTTTTAAGCCACCAATCGAAATTGTTGACGATGCATTGGTAGCGTAGAGTAGGAGTTTACAGGATATTTCTATGAAGAGATGCTTCTATTCGAATAATGTGGCAGCGGCGCCCATGTTCACTGTGTCTCTTTCGTGCGACATCTTCTGCTGTGCGCGCCCGTGTGCATGCTCAGTTCAAGAGAGGAGGTTTCTGGAACACACAGAATAAACCGATACTAAACGGCAGTTAAACGGACTATAGTCAGGAGGGTGTAGAGGGCATGCATCTTGTGTGACGATGAACGAAATCACCATTGACCAGAACCCCTTTGAACTCAAATGAATTTGCCAGACGAGTCCAATGGAAATTGTAATTCTGGATATTGAACACCTGCAGTGACTTTAGACCAATTAGCCACGTGTACTGATATTATTCCATGCATGCATTGAGTTATTAGATTTTTTTTTTCATTGTCGTTTTCAAGTGTCCTCCTATGTAATTTATATGGCTCTTGTGTTTTAGCAATAAACAAATAAAAAAAACATGGTCGATCCATCGGAAATACGCTAGCATTAATACTTGAAAACCCTTTGGGAACGGAGGACCTCGATATTCCCAGTCGCGAAATCCCCGATCTCGAAATTCACGTTCTCGAAAGATCAAGAAAAGATCTTCCCGGAACAGCAGCGTAAGCGGTACAGCCCCTACGACCCTGTTATCGGCCGCGCATTCAAAGACACGGCCCACCCAGGGGCGGACCGCGTTATCAAGGGGCCCTTCTCCAAATATGAAGGACCGGCTCCCTTTCGCCTCCCTCCACCGCGAAAGATCAAGAAAATATCTTCCGGGAACAGCACCGCAAGCGGTACTGCCCCGACGACCTTGTTATTGGCCGCACGTTCAAAGACACGGCCCACCCAGGGGCGGACCGCGTTATCAAGGGGCCCTTCTCCAAATATGAAGGACCGGCTCCCTTTCGCCTCCCTTCACCGCGAAAGATCAATTCGCGGATTTATCTCGAAACAATCGAAAATCAAGGAGAATGCTCGATTGCTTCGTAAGATGATACGCCGCGATTGAGAACATAACATCATTATTTAAGCACTCAAATTCACGGGTTTTCGATGTCTGTCCAAGACCTATTACCGAACGAAAGGCAAATTTTACCAACCGTTAGGCTTAGTAGGGCGGACACGACGGAGCGCCGCATGTTGGTTAGTTTATTATTAGGTTAGTCCAAGTTCGCTGTTTGCATTTGTATGTCCAGGTTAGTCTCAGTTCGCCGTTGGCAGTTTCCCGCGTGCGACTGTGCATTTTAGAGTCAGATAACATTTGTTTACAGTAGTTTATTTTGAAACGGGGATTTCTTTCACTTTATCTCGAGGTACACCCCTCCCCTTCACAACTCTATACAAACCCTTCAACGATCCTTCACAAACGCATTACAATCCTTCACACGACCCTACACAACGCTAACGCAGGACAGCATTCGCAGCCAAACGAGCCTTCCGGGCTTACTCCGATTCAGCTTCACGGCGACGTCTCGCAGCCTTCTTTCGCCGCCGCTGCTTCGCACAGCTTTCGTAACCCATGGCCGACCCACGCAAACATGTCTGAAACTGTCGACCGCCACAGCTGCACCGCCGTGCAATGATGAAGCAATGATGGGGTATTTTAGGCTGGCATGGTTCATGGGTCCACAGAAGAAACCATGTACACCTCGTAACCTTGAGATGATTGCTAATTCCAACTTATTTGAGAGAGGGAGCAATGAGGTCACTTCACGAACAATAGGGGAGAATGGAAAACAGGGAATGCGCGCAGACAGCTGACCTACCTACACAGCACCAGCTCCGGTGGCGCAGCGGTAACGCGTGCGCTTGGAGACTGGGAGGTCCGCGGTTCGAATCCGCGGGCCGGCTGTGCCGTCTGGGGTTTTTCCTGGGTTTCCCTCAGATGTGTAATAGGCGTATGCCGGCACAGTTCCCCTGAAGTCGGCCCATGGACGCAGCTATCCTCCCCACGAGCGGATTCCGCTCGGTCTTCCACTTCACCCTTTCCTCCTGTCCACCATCTTTCCCTTCACGAGAAACATGCCGCCTAATCAGGCAGGCAGACCTCTCGGGTTCCTCCCAACGACACTCCTCCTCCTCCTCCTCCTCCTACCTACACAGCGTATAGTGTGGCAGATGGTTTCAAATCGCTGTTGCACAACGTTACTGAGTCAGAGGTGCCTTACGTGTACAGAACTTCTGAACAACTATGATGCACCCCTGGGTTTTCCTGGGACGGTCTTGAGCACACTTCCCTTCAAAGTCGTCCCAAAACGAGTTCTGAGTTTTATTAAATACGGCGTCGATTTCTGCTTCAAAAGACAACTAGGTTATGTATGGACAATTGGCAATCACATTTTATTCTTACGCGGAGAATTTTCCTAGGATGTTAAGGACAAACGTCTTGGGACAACATGCGTAGTTTCAAGCGCGTCACCACACAAGCGTGCCCAAGGTTGCTGCAAAATATGTAACCATCGGCGGGGATAAACTTTTACTAGGTACATGAGATGCATTTAAAGGTACTGTACACTAAATGGCAAACTTGTAGAAACTGTGTACTTCTCTGAAAGCTCGTAACTTGGGCGCTTCAGATACGTAATACCTCTGCTGTATGTTAAGCGTTTTTTTTTTTTTCTTTCAGAAATCCGATTTCAAAGGTTGCTATGTTAAGCGAAATTTGCTGACTCCCTAGATGCGCCAACCATGAGGCGACTCGCGCGCCATCTATTGAAAACGCAAGCAGCTAGGCGAGCAACCTGGTGCGCGTTGCTGGCATCGCCTGAAGCGATTTCTGATTACAGCATCGTAACGCCGCTCACTGCACGAGCACGGACGCCGTTACCATGCTGCGACCTTCAGGCGATGCCAGCAACACGCCCCTGGTAGGTCGTGGCGTCCTTCGTCGAAGGTGCACGGTTGGTCCGTCCCGGAACACTAGAACGTAAACAAGACATGCGTAGAAATCGCCTGGATGCGAGGTTTTGCACAGAAAAGCGATGCCAAGCGACTCTCACAGCTTTCATCGTCTGGTCGCTCAACTCCCGCCAGGAGCTTGGCTAATGGCGGAGTAGCGGACGGCACAGAGACGCGGAGAGCGCACACACCTTTCTCAAAGGGATACAACCGTTACAGCAGATTGCACCGAACTTCTCAAAAGTTGCTGTTCTTCTTCAAAACAGCTACAACTAATAGTGATGAGTAACCAATCTCTAATGCGTTGCGTAGTACATCAATATCACGCCAATATCTGTCCGCCAATACGGGGCCGACTCTCAGTTTATCGTCGGAGAACGTAGAAGGTCGCCATAGCTCAGTTTCTATAAGGCCACAGTCGCCATAGTTCAGTTTCACTATTAATTAATGGGAAAAGTATGAAGATATGAGTGGTGGCGACTTGTGTGCCATCCATCACACAGCCAAGTTCTACATGATGGTATCTTAAAACATCGTGGTTATATTTCACTTTAGAGTTCCTTTAAGAGTTCTCGTAGTCAATAATACCGCGTTACAAGGGGAACGAAAGCGAACTGGAGTTGGAGTTGGACGGACTAAAAAAACGAACTCTTCATTGTGTAGCCATTAGTATATCATGCATTTAAACGTTTCGAATCTAGCGTATAGGGGTGATAGGTAACACCGGTTACCGTTTTGAGCGCGTGTACAGGGGATTTATAACCGGGTGCGCATGTTTCAATAGATCTGTGTGGTAACGTGTATCACACATAAGGTTTGACTGCTTGTATGTGTTGCGACTTGGGTTGCACGTGCCGCAGGGCAAGGCTGCGGATAACTTCGACCATCTTGGGTTTTTAAGTTGTTTGAGAATGTTTACTTCCCTCACATTGCTACCGTCCTCGGCCGGGTTTGAACCCATGATCTTGAGCACAGCAAGCCAACTGGAGCTACCGACGCAGGTAAACCTATGTGGGCAGCAGGAACTTGTGCAGAGACGGCGTCGCGGTCTCGCGGTTTATTTTGTCGGTATGGTTCCGCTCCTGTATGGGCATGACGACCACTCAGAATCACTACTACTGCATTAAAGCGGTCAGTGTTTGGCATCACACCATAGTGCCTGCATCCCTCATGCATGGATGATGCGGCCGTGTTTATTGTGACGGCGGCGGCGAGCATGTACAAATCGAGCAATTTAGCAGGTTAATATGCCACACCGGACAAAAAACAGCCCCTCATTTGATTTCGTATATAAATTAACGTTGCTCAAACACTCGGCACACAAAATACAAATTCCAACAACACCGCGCGTCTTCATAACAACAACAACCTTATTGCTACTTTAACAACAACTTTATTAACGCGCGAATTCAACCTCCCCTTGTTATTTTACCAACCAACCACCACCAACTTTATTAACGTCATGAATTTTCCAAACAACCACGAAAACTTCATAGTTTCGGATTATCCGCAAGCATATGACGTCACCGTGATCACTGGCGTGCGTTTCCTAGAAATAGCGCACGCACTTCCCGTTGTCCGTTCTGCCCCACGTTGGGAGGCTGCCAGCTGTTCTGGCGAGGAGACGGAAAGTGACTTTTAGAAGAAGGGGTGTTGCACTACTCCTGACTGTTTGCACACATCGTGAAGTCATATTGTGTGAAAACGATTTATTTTGTGACACTTTCGCGTCATACTGAGAAAAAAATATTTCGACAGAATAGAATGTGCGACACGTAAAGCGCTGGACAAAAGTTAATGGAACATGCTCCTGCACATTCCTTCTTCAGAGAGACAAGCTAGCAGCGTATGGGACTGTACAGACTTACAGACATGTGCCTAGGGAGTCGAGTCACCTGTTTGTAAGCCCCTACGGTAACATTCGCTGCTAGCGTGTCACTGTGAGGAAGTAATGTGCCGAAGCGTGTTCCGTAAACTTTTGTCCAGCACTGTATATTGCAATGCCATAAATGAGGGAGGATTCTGAAGAGAGTAGATTTCATTTCTTCGTTCTGTTCGTTCTCGCACCCTTTGACGAAGGAATGTTAGTAGAAGAGCAGTTCCTATAATTTCGGCGCGTGCCTCCATATTTATATTGTGCAGATATATTTCGAGCGCACTGAACGCTTGCGTGGCGTCAAAATTCGAACAGAAAGAAACTTTGTTGGTCTCAAGCTACCACCAGAGGGACGTAACTTCCGTACTCAGCAAAATCGCATGCGTGTGCATGCACGAACGAGATCTCATATTTTATTCATACGTGATAGTGAGAGTGCAAAACGAAGTGTCTGTACGGTACCAGTAGCCCGGACGAAAGATTTGGGCCGAGGAAATCTCACAGTTTCATTTGGCCTCTCATCAAAGTGAATAGCACGAGCGGCGCTGCTCTGGAGTATTGAGCAAACACTTGAGCGCAGTGATGTAATTCACTGCCACTCGAATGGAGCCCGCAGTTAAAGGACCGTTTCTCGAGAAATATTCAAATGTGTCGCCCATATTATGGCGACTTGTTGTTCCGGCTTCGGTGCAGAGTGCTTGTGTGAAGTCATCACGTGTGGCGTACCGCTTGGGGAAAAGGACGAAAGACGAAGAAAGACGCATAGCAAATAGGGCAAACTTGTCAGAAAGTGGGTATGCTAAGGAAAATTGCACTCTCTCTGTAGGTGAGTACGCAATGGTGACTTCAATTCAGGTTGTATAATGTAACTTATTTGCAGTGAACTTATATATGAGATGCAATCGGAGCTTTCCAACCATTCTGGTACACCCGGCAACAACGCAGGAGGTGCGGCAGCCAACCGAGCGTACGTAGTACGTCGGGCGTACTTCACCAGCTCTGACGCGGAGTTAATGCACGCCGCTGTGAGCAAGAGAACCTGCAGGGAGCTCTGCTTTAGTGAAGACACGTCGGCAAGCACGTCGTCCCTTTAAAGGATAGACCTAAGCAACGCCTTTGTGGTACCTGTGTCGCTGTCACGGCTCACGAAGAGGTGATGGGCAGTACTTTAAGTACAAAGTACTCCAGCACTACATTTCTGACTGCTTGTACTTTACTTTGAGAACACGTCAAACTGTGTACTTTGTACTGTAGTTTAAATACTTTTGTTCTATACTCTTCCGTCAAGTACTCAAGTTCCCCACACGTAATGAAAAAAAAAGGAAACAAGGACATATCCTAAGTAACTCTCCTGTCTGATATGGCCATTTCAGAAGAAGATATGCAACGTTGACCGGCTCGGTCGGTAACGTGTTGACTTGCTGAGCTCAAGATCGCGGGTTCGATTCCCGCCGAGGGCGGTAGCAATGTTGGGGAGGTAAACATTGCTTCCAGCACCGTGTGGCGGAGATTTCGGGCGCACGTCAAAAGAACCCCAACTGGTCGAAATTATCCGCAATCCTACCCTGTGGCACGTGCAACAAAATAACTGATGAACTAAAACAAAAATGAACCAACAAAGTGGACCATACAAGAAATAAATACAGTTTCTGATTAGCAGCTATATTAGTCCTGATTGTTTTGCACTCTGTTTGCCATTCTATCCATGGCTTCCGAGTAGGCGAACACACGTGTGCGGAGAGACAGAGCTCGCCCCAGAGATAAAAATAAAAAAGGACAGCGACAGGGGGATGGGGCAGTACCGAAAACCGAAACGTAACGGGAACGAAAACCGCAATGTCAGGAACGGAAACAGAAACAAATATGGGCCAGCAACTGAGGCGGTAACGGAAGCGGAAACGATTTCGTTACCTTTACCTGATTGAGAGTGGGGAATACGAAAATACGCTCACGTGTTGTGTACTGCGATAGGCAGTGATTTATGTTTCAATCTGTTCTGTGTTCACAAGATCTGATTTTATTCCTCTCTGACATTTTTCCTTTCAGCTTTCTGTGCAATGATCTGTGCATTTCACAATGTATGATTTCCATTGTGACGTTTTACTTTTTTATTAACACCCCGACTCTCACGACGCATCCGGCAGAACGCTACGAAGGCACGCAGCGGCAACGGCCTACAGAGATCGGTAATTGTACTGGTGATTTTCAACAGCGACGGCCAACAGCGAGACACTCGCCGATCCCTCGCCGATCCCTGAGGTACGTAAGACTACGTCAAGCGACGGAACCTGCGGCCCAGATGCGCTGGAGTTGCTGCCCAGCGCAGACGAATCACGCGACAAAAATTACGGTGCTTAGCTGACTGGCAGTGTTGCCACTGTTTCTCTACTTGTATTGCTGCTCTGCTCGCAACCTCGTGCGTTTTCTTCAAGAAACGGGCCTCGCGGAAAGACCACTCTAGCGCACGTCTCATCTACAGTGCACCTACGTCCCATCAGTGTCGCTCATCCTACCTATGCCTCGCTTTGAAATCGTCAACCCTCTTCTGCCCCCTTCTTTTTTCTTTTTTTTGTTTCGCTATAGTCGTGACGATGCCCACTTGAATGCGGCCAGCAACGGCTAGCTACTTCGACCCCCCCCCCCCCTGCTTGTATTGGTTTAATAAATTTTGTGTTAAAAGTCTACAAATCTCGCCAAATTTGAGCGAAAAGTCGCTAAAAGTCGCCAAGTTTAAAATAGGTGCATAATTATATAAGAAGTTACTGTCATTGGTAGTTTTAACGAAATATATCCACCTAACAGTCTGCTTAACATCTTTGGGGCAAAGGGAGCCTTTTTGGCTGCATATAATGTTCTACGGAATGGTGCATCAAGCACAAGTTAGACAGTTTTGCGTTACTATACGATTATTGGCGCGCACCAAAATACATGGTGAAAGCTCGTGCTGTATAATTACACTGTACTTTGCACTGACCTCATAGTAAGACGAGTAACGTGAAGCTATGAAACCTATTTTGATTTTTTGACCACCATGATATAGGGGGAAAAGAAAGAACTTTATTTACTTGTGCACTGAGCACTGAATGCAGAACCTGCACTGGTGGCTTTACTTTAAAGCGAAAAAAAAAAGATAATGGGGATAGCAGATTAGATTAGACACATTCCTCAAAATATCCGAGCATCTTTGTGCAAACTTCTAAAACATGACTGAGATATTGCAGAGGATTAAACATACAGGGTGGTCCACCAACCATGATAGAAAGTTATAGTAAATAACGTAGGCAACGCAGAGACACGCGCTCAATGGATTTTTTTTTTCTGCCAGAAACATTTGCCATATTTTGGTACCATTTTTATTTCATTTCAGTTTATGGAAATTTGATTTCTTGAATTGAACTCCGAAATTTCCAAAGTCAACCTAGCCTTTTGTTTGCGGAAATGGGTTCCTCGTGGTCATTTTACTCATTATGGCGCTCAATTTCAGTAATTGTCGTTGCGTTACAGGTGACGTAGTGAGTAAAATGAGCATGAGGAACCCATTTCCGCAACGAAAACGTTAGGTTGACTTGGAAGATGACTTGGAAATTTGGAAGTTCAATTCAATAAATTAAATTTCCATCAATTGAAATGAAATAAAAGTGGCACCAATATGTGGCAAATATCCCTGGAAGAAAAACTCCCTCCACCGTATATCTCCCCGTTGCCCACGTTATTTACTATGAATTTCTATAATCGTTTGTGGACCGTCCTGCATGTTCGTTTCTGCAAGGACCGTCAAAGAAAGAGCTATAAGAATGGCTGCACACATCGCCACGTGCGACGTCCAGGACATAAATTCTGCTCCACCGCGTAGTCAACTGCGTGCGATGCGTCGAGCGATAACAGACATTGAACACGTAGCTCTGCTATGCATGTATGCGAACACACATGGGCCACAGTAAGAATTGATTCTTGATACCATTGTATGGCACCACACGAGGCGAGCGTATTTGTGAGGCTCTAGTGAAGTGTTCGAGACAAAGGCATAAGCACGGGCCACATAGTATCAGTGGGTGCAGATGGGGCGCCCAGTATGAGAGGAGCGTGTGAAGGGCTTGTGACACTGCTACAGAAGTCCCTGGGTCAACAGCTGCTTACGTTTCACTACATTTTGCATCAAGAAGCACTACATGCTTAAGCATTCCCTCCTGAGCATGTGGAAGGCATATACCTTGTCGTCAATCTCATACACAAAATAATTCCCAAAGGCTTGAATCACCGGCAGTTCCGTATGTTGCTGGACGGGGCTGAAGCTGCATATTCAGATCTTTCAGTTTGGATTTGATTTGGAATTTTCTGGCTCAAAGATATCTGGGATCAATATTCAGATCTGAATATGAAGTCTCAGCCTCGAAGTCCAATGCTTATTTATGATCTTGCGCCGGCTTGCTGCCTGCCTGGAAGAGGCCAAATATCTTTCGTGCGAACGAAAGACCTCAACTGGCTGGAAAAATTGCACTTATGGTAGACATGACAGGTCACCTACACAAGCTCAACAGAAGTCTCAAAGGAAACGGGAGAGAAGCCCTGTAGTTGCTGGAGGAAGTTTTGTCGTTTGAGCGGAAGTTGACAGTGTGCGCCACGGATATACAGATAGGCACATACAGATACGCACGCTTACCCTCCCTGAAACGGTTCAAAAACGAACACAATCAAATCAACGGTGACTACCTGCAAAATGCAACCATGACCATGAGAACTGCATTTGGTGACAGATTTATCAGAGTTCCAAAATGAAAAGACAACATTAACCTTCCCCTTGACATTGACCATTCCATGTTGAATATGTCTGCATTCAGCCAGTGGAATTAGACTGCTTGACCTAGAACTTGAACTGGCTGACATAGCCGACAAAAACATATGGGATGTCCAAGTTCAAAAGCCTCAAAGTCAAGCTCGAAGAGGTCATCCATCAGGGGTAAAGTCTCAGACACAGTCACAAATAGCCTGAAATGAAAAAGCTGCCAAAACCAGACCAACTTGCGTTTGACACATGGAATGACATCTCTGACAGTTATGTAAACACGAACAGGTATGCATTTAGAGTCCTCTCCATATTCGGATCCACATACTTGCACGAACAAGTTTTCCCAAATTCGACTTCTATAAATCCAGCTTTGGATCCCGCCTCACGGATCGAAACAGCCTGCAGACGGTCACATCCTACAACGCTCATCCTAAGGATGACGCGTTGAATCAGATAAACGCTCATTAGGTGACGATGCTCATCTTTTCTCGACAGCGCGTTCCTAAGCAAAGGAGATTAAAAATAGAGAAGACTACGCCACGCTCAACTGGGCTCTAGTCAGGATTGATAGACTGTGTTTCTTTCAATTTTCAGAAGACGTGATAAGTGTTGATATGCGTTTCATCTGGGCTCCGGTCAGGATTGATAGACCGTCTTCTTTTCGGTATCAGAAAACGGAGTAAGGGTCGATTCACACGATGCAACTTTAGTTGCGCGCAACCAGGTTGCGCCACCAAGTTGCACCGTGTGAACGCGAAGCTCTGGTTGCGCAACTCGAGTTGCAGGAGTTGCAGAGCCGATCGCTTCACGAGCGATTTCTCCTGCAACTCTAGCTGCAACCTGTCAATCACACGGCTCCGCCTTGCAAGCGCGACCAATCAGGAAGACTTCCATGTGTCAGTTATTGCAGCGGCAGAACGCGAGACGGTGAAATTATCACTAACCAGTGGAAATTATGCAAAATTATCAAACTCGCAACGGATTGAACTCGTGACGAGCAGAAGTCGCAGCGCGATTGGACGAAAATGATGACAATGATGTTTTTCGCGCCATCTGGCGAGCTCGGTGACAACTACGGCATTCCGAGTTGCTCACCGTATGAAAGGGACCTTTTTGGTGCAACTTCAGTTGCGTGCAACTATAGCGGAAACCGAGTTGCAGCAAAAAGTTGCATCGTGTGAATCGACCCCCAGTGTTACTGTGCTTACTTCTAACAAAAAAGTATTTCTCATACCCCGAAATAAACCTAACAAAAAGTGTTTGTCGCATTCTCTTACCATAACTCTGTGAATGCAACAGTACAGTTAAACTTATTAAGCAGTAATAGTTACAAAGGAATGTTCAGCTTGTTAGACCGATTCATAATGTCGGCAGGCTAAAATGGACTTGTTTTAGAATGGGTTTAAATCAAATACCTTCTGCGGCCTCTGAAAAACAACACAAAAAACTCGACGAGGGGGAGTTGCGGTGAAATGTGGCCGTTGGGATTGTGAAGGTGGCCGACCCCTGGGGACTAGGCAGTTACGCAGGTGTCTGTGTCGCAATAAATGGTTCGTCATGTCGCACTCTTGTTCTTGGTCGCATAGATTTCGCATAAAACGTGTCTTCATGTTTTGTGTTAAAAACACAGGGCTGATGTCGTTCAGGAGGTAATGGAAGATTTGTTCGGCTGCACTGTGGAAGAAGGTATGAGTGACGAAATCAAAGCAAGCAGAAAATGAGCGCACAACAACAACAACAACTACATGAATGACGATGGGAGCGAGGTGATTCAGCGCAACAATTGCGGTACCATACCTCAGTACATGTGGGGATATATGAGTGGGATGACGATGAAGAAGATGAGGCATACACATTCGCACACACACATGACACACGCAAATGAGATATCACGAGATGAGCGCACAGCGAGCCGTTTCACCCATTCATTGTCGTTCAGTGGTATAGATAAACGCATGTGCATCAATGTGGCCAAGAAGACAAGCCAAAAAGCCTGTCGGGCGCTCGATTATTTCTTACCTTGCTTTGGTCACTGATTGTTCTCTCCCATACTGCAGTCAATGAAGTCTTTACTCACTGAACGCGAAGTCTGTTCTCGGACTTCAAAACAGTTTTAATGGAAAACTTATTCGCTGTCACAATCGAGTGTTGCTCCAAAAGGCTCGACTCTTTGATTACTTCCGCTTGAGAGGCGAAGTCTTTCTCCTGCTGAAACTTGTTCTATTTGACGGCGAGGTTATGGAGTAGAGCGAGTTCTAACCGGCCTTGAATTCTTACACGTTGCAGACTGTACGGGTACCGCCGTACCTTTCGACCTCCGTTTTATTACCCTCAAAGACTTTCATGCGAAATACTCACCGCGCAGCCTCTTTATCTTCCCCAAGAGGAGTGTCCAGCAGCTTTACGGCCTTGCCTGAAATGCATGACATAAGTTATGGAAAACCGTAGCCACAGACGTTCTTGTGGAATATTTATGGTTCCAACTTAAACATTGACAAATCATAAAATACGAAGTTCAGCCTTCTGGTGTCAATGGCACCAGAAGGCCCGTAGTTGTTGAGTAAGGTCTAAAAACATGTCTAGCAATGACGTTTCGCAGTACGCGTACAGAGTTACTTTGCATTTCACTCCCATCATCATCACTTCTCCAGTATTTATTGTTGTTGTTACTTTGCATTTACTGTTTATTTGACCCATCGCTCAGGTTTATCATCATGGAGATACTTTGCATTTGTTGTTTTTGTGGTGCGCTTTGCTGATCCTTGCAAACAAGTCAGTCTTCTTCTCATGAATTCCGGGGACTTTTCACTTAGTATATTGCGCAGTATATCGCGATGCGAACGTGCAGCAGACGAGCTTGGAGACAATCGCCGGCGCTGCGCTCCCATTGGAGTGCCTGCCCTACGTCATCATGATGTTGTTATCGCTGCGACTTCCTTAGGTGCAGAGCCAGTGCGAATCTTTGAAACTCGTTTATGTATTATACGAGTTCTTTTCGCAAGAGAAATTTAGCCAAGTAAAGTGTGAAGCAGTGCCGAACATTACTGTATCGGTATCATACAAGTTTCCGGATGCGGTAGTCCCTTAAATAGCGCACTCGCGCACAAGGTTTACTCAAGTGGAAGATCTGAAAATATTGTTTGACGGGAATGAGAAAACTTACTGGTGGACACAAAGACAGCGTCAATGGAGTTACGTGTAATGTTCAGAATGAATAGATCGGCTATTTGCTAAAACACACTTGGACAAACTTTCGGACAGAAGGCCAGTGTCCGTCGCGCGTCCTCTTGCTTAGTTGTTCATAACTCTCGTGGAAAAGTCACCCTTCTAGAAGACAAGTAGCGAATTATCGCTGCACTAAGCGCCTGCAGTGGGTGGCCCAATGTAGAGTTAGGTCAATATCTACATGTTTTTCCTTTTCCAAACAGCAGCAAACCAATTGTAGGCTAGAAACCTCACGAGGTCCTCACGCCCGTTCAGTCTGTAAAGTCATCGAGAATGGGATATATGTGCAAACGTAATATACCTACACAAACACATTACATTGCAACATTTCCCCAAGAACAGAAGGCTGTCCTATGGACATCCTATGTACGTCAGAAGTTGGATGTTGGGATATCCTGGGGATGACGAGTTTCGTCCAATATATGTACGCTCACATGTCCAAGTGAGAGAAAGAAGGAGTCGTCTGGGACGTGCGAAAGATATCCATAGGAACGTTAAGCAGACGAGTGAGGGACGTTTCCTGGACATTTCTTTAGGCTAATGCTCCTAATAAAGCAGGCATAATATATTCTTAATTTTAAAGCAGGCATGCTATATTATTAATGTGAATAATTTAATTAATCAAACGGAATTTTGCACTACATTACACTAATGGTTAATGCTACGCCTAGAACCTGGCGGACTTCCCCAACGGTAACATGTAATTACGGCCGAAGATGTTTCATAACGGCCAAAAAAATAAAAAATAAAGAAGTATCCACCATATTAGCAATCGCTTCTCGTCTCTCATCGTTCGTTGTTCACTTTGTGTCGGTTCGCTGACCTGTTGTGCGCACTTGCCAAGTTCGAATATTCTAAGAAACACCACTATGCTGGCTTTTTGTTGTTTCCGAAAGAGGAAAGGCTGCTTACAGGGTACAATAACTGCAGGGGAGGGGGATTATACTGTCACAGCTACTGTCACTTTTTCTTGTCAGCTATGTTGCGAAAATGATGAAAAATCTGATTCCGGTTTGAGTCACGGCACGTTGTCCCTTAACTCTTAACTGCTGATCCACATAAACGGTACAAAAAATGGTAGTTTCACTAAATATGTCACATCAAGCGCTTGAATCTCAGACAAAAAAGAAAGGATGTCAGGGCAAGCAGCGCAGAACATTGGATGTCTGTGGGACGTCTCACAGGATTCCTATCTCCACCTGGATCTGTCCCAGCAAACCATCAATATCCCACAGACCTCCCAAATTGGTCTGACACGTCACAGATGTCACGTGTATCCTCACAACGTCCGCTGTATATCCACAATACGACGCCACAAATATCCCCTAGTGAATATTCTGTGGATATACTACGAATATCACAACTGTGACATTTCTTTACATTACAGTAAAGATTTCTTGTGTCAATAGCAGCCATTTCCAGCATTCTCAGAATGCCTGACAATTTGATTCTTTTTCCATCAAAATGTTATAAACTATCTTTAACTAAATAACTTCTCACTTCAGACATGTCTAACACAACACATAAAAAGCTCTCACAGAATAAGCTGCCAGTCAACACCGACTGTTGATTTAACGTAGAATATACGTTGTCTAGTGTTGACTAATGTTTAACAATGTTGTACGTAGATAGATAGTACTGAATCAACGCTGTTTCAACTGTACCTGGTCAATGGTGGATTGTGAACATAGAGAACAACGTTGATTTTCCATGAGCCACTCTAGTTACGCAGCAAATATTTGCGTGGATTCTACATTGTACCCTCAACATCTTGTCAAACTTTATCACGAATGGGGATTATTATTATCATCTTATTACGCGTCTTATCAGTGTCGCCCTGTATTGTTAATTATCAGCCTGTTTATCATATATCATATTTTGTACTATTAGAAACAGTTTTTTTACAGTGCACGTAACATCGGTGTACTTGGTTTGTGTCCAATAAACAAGAGTTCGTTGATACAATGTTCTCTATTGCAGTGTACTATTTCCCTAGAAAAAATAAAAATTGCAAAAAGCAACAAAACACAATAATAATAATACGTCCTGTATATGTCCTCTATATGACCAAATATCCCTGAGAGACATTCCTGGAACCTTGCCAGGACCGGCAAATGCGGAAGACATACGGGTCCTCTGTCTGTCCCAGAGACGTCAACGGGCTATTCAGCCTAGTCCCTGGGATATCCTAAAATCCCAAGTGGGATATCTTGTGGACGTTCCTGAGACATATATGGTTTACTGGGGTGAGCGTACATATATGTCGGACGAAACTCGTTATCCCCAGGACATTCCATCATCCAGCTTCAGAGGTACATCGGATATCCTTAGGACTGCCATGTGTTGTCGGAGCATAGATCACCGCGAATGTTTGTTTCTGGATATCCTGTGGGTGTCATTTTTGCGCTTTATTTTCTTCATCCACGCTGGATATCAGAGGAATATTCATCAGACAGACGAATACGACCACGGACGTTAGGACATTAATCGTACATCCACTAGATATTCTGTGTTGTTGGGGTACACAGTCTAAATTACATTGCAAGTCATATTCCATTAAGTGCTTATTTTGAGTTCCCAAAAACAGTATAGCTCTGTAAACTTCCAATAGGGCAACTAGTTGTATCGCTGGGGCAGCATCGTAAATTTCTCTCTCTCTCTATCTTCTTTTTTTTTGAAACGGGGGATATATTTATTAGAACAAAAGAAAAGAAAAGGAGGAAAGGTCAGCCAAACGGGACGTCTGCTTGCTATTGCGCAAAGAAAATAGAAAAATAAATGAAATAATAAAATAAAGAAAAAGAAAATAATTAGGAAATAAAGGATAAACTAACGAACGGTGAAAGAAAGCTGAGACAGATTAAAGAAAAAGATGACTTTAAAAAAAAGATGAGGTTAAGGGGCACAAAACAGGTCGAGGAACATTCTCCAATTATTATGCCCAATGAAAGAACATAGCTCACGATATCCAAATATGAAATTCTTTTGCTTCTAGCGAGCGTCTTTAACACGAAACAATGCCATTCAAAGAGCATAATCCGCGCGAGTCTCTCCTTATCCTTGGAACCGAGTCACGTCATTATATTCCAGCGTATAGCAACACCGAATTCTAGGCGCTGGAAGTGGGGGAGTTCTCGCTCTCCTAGCCAATGATGGACCCCACTGAGACAAGCTGCAGCTCGCGAGTGTGGTTGTGGGGACATCGCGGTGACCTCGCGGGGCAATACAGCACCGGAAACATAGTGCGCACGTGAAATATAATATTGAGGGGTTTTGGTACGGTTTGAACTGGCTATCTTGGATTTGACAAGTGCGAATGTATTTCGAGTTGACCTCACCTCTCGATATTACAACAAAATTGATGTATAGGCGTCCCACATTCTAAATGGCTGATGATGCGCGACGTCAAAATGACGTGTCGCTATTGTCGCCAGGAGATCGCAGGGCGGAGCCTAAGGGCGAAAGAGTGCAGTGAATATTCAGTCGGTTTGGCGTCATTATTTACTTTTTTGCGACAACAATTTTTTGAAAACGTTCACCGTCGGCAACGTATCACGATACATTCAAAAAAAGTGCGCCTTGTATACCTGTTTATTGCCCCTTGAATGCATTGAGGGTGAGGGGTGAGGGTGGGGCACTGAAGAATGAGATGGCACGACTTGAGTTCACAGGCTGAAACGGACTGATTGAGAGAGTATGAGAGTTCGTCGGTTGACGAGTCCACGGCTCGAATTTTTTCTTTCCATAAAACTAGTCCGAGTTAACGTATTAGCTGAGGAGAAGAAAACTTGATCACCAGCTGGTGTATGTATCAGCTTGAAACTTGTAGCGCAACAGCCTCCAGCGTTTCAATTTCGTTGTGCAATCCCATGTTGGTGAGCTTCACCGGAAGCTACCGTTTTATGGGAGCTGGAACTACTGAGACATCACACAAACGCGGAGTGATCTTTCAAACCCAAGACACGAACACGGTGATGTACAAATAATACAAAGATGTAGTACGGAACATAAAGAGCAGCACAAACATTACATCAGCAGTACGCCCTGCACCGAAACCTGATGACGAATAAGCGTCCCCTGATTTCACTACCTCGGTGCCAGGAGACCACCTTATACCGGAAATCGCAACAACTGTTGAGGGCGCAACTTCAGTGTGCGCAAGGTTACGCGTGATCCCTGAACATAATGCATGGGTTCTAACGGGGTGTAGGAAAAAACGGTCCCGGAAATAACGGTCCCGGAAAAAATGGTCCCGGAAAAAACGGTCCCGGAAGAAAGGGTCCCGGAAGAAAGGGTCCCACTGGCAAAGGGCGGAAAAAAAGGTCCCGCAGGCATGGAATGGTTTTGCCATTGCTTGTGCACAAAATCACATCTTTGGTGTGACAGATGATGCTCCTCAGACAGAGATAGTTATTATGTTTTGTGAATACGGTGTTTTATTTGCTTTTTTTTTTTTTTTTTGCTTTGAATTGCCCAGTTGTAGGACCTGACTGCCCCGCTTGACTAAAATTCCTGCCCCAAAGTCGGCAATAACTCGATCGGTAGCTGGCTTCGGGTAATAGCTTCGGTTGGCGCTTACACTTGACGTCATTCTCTTTTCCGGCTTTGGCCGGAGTTCTTAGACCTAGGTCAGTGAACGTTTTGTCTGTGTAACCTACTCTAGCCTAAGCATGGTACTGGTGTAAAGCTTTATGTCCTTCGGTTAGCGCTTACACTTGACGTTATTCTCTTTTCCGGCTTTGGGCGGAGTTCTTTTTGTCTGTGTAATCTACTCTATCCTAGGCGTGGTCAGGAGGAGGCCTCGAATAAAAGTATGCGGGTTATACCAGTGGGGCGGGGGGTATATGTTTACTGAAAAAAAAACTAATAATGATAACTACAAGGAAAGGTCAGCCAGGTGCGAAGCCGGTTCGCTACTCCTTAAACACAGAAAAGAACACGGGAGTGACAATAAAAAACTTGTTTCAGCACTAGTTCATAGACTGTTCATGCACGGTATGCACGAATGTACTAATAGTATTCAGAAGAAAGTGCGGGAGAAAGAAAATAACGGCTAATCAAACTCAAACTCTCAAACTCAACGGCTGGGTCCGGTACCATTTTTTCCTGTCTTACTATAGCAGTGTGACATGTAATTGCCAGCTGTTTTTGTTCTTGACTAAATCCAAGCGTATTTGTGCACTAATGTCATCTGTCCCGCACCGATCGAGTTACTGCCAACTTTGGGGTAGCAATTTTAATCAAGCGGGGTAGTCATGTGCTACTACTGCGCAATTCACTACGGAATTTATAATTTGTAATGTATTGAATGTCTAAATAAAGCACTTATCTATCTAAAAATTCAAAGCAAAAAAATAAAGAGGAAAATAATACACAGCGTTCACAAAATATAATACATATATCACCTTCACACCAATGATGTGTGTTTAAGCGATGGCAAAGCTATATCGCCTGCCTGCGGGACCATTTTTTCCGCCTTTTGCCAGTGGGACCCTTCTTTCCGGGACCCTTTTTTCCGGGACCATTTTTTCCGGGACCGTTTTTTCCGGGACCGTTATTTCCGGATCCCGTTCTAACGTTCTAGTGCCTGACGGTACTCACTGACAGCAAAGCGGCCCTGGCTATCCTGGTATCTTACTCTGACAAGATAGTCTACGACGTGCATTCGTTGATACTCGATATACAATGAGCTCCTGCCTTCGGTCCACACTGTGTGGTTTCAGTGGGTTCAGAGCCATGTCGGCATCCCCGGCAATAATCGCGCTGACGCCGCGGCGATACGTGCCCATGGGATAGAGCCGGTTGGTGGAATACACATCTCAATATCCTCCTGCCAATTGCAGCGACGCCGCTTCCTTACTGTTTGCCAAGGACGCTGTCAGGACCAACCCATTCTTGAGGTCCATTGTCGTGTCTCAAGGAGGCAAGAATCTGTCATACATCGGCTCCGCCTCAACGTCGCCCGCGCTCCATCACTGCTGTTCAAAATGGACCAGCAAGCTACACCATTATGTTCTACCTGCAACGCAGATATTCGTCACCTTCCTCTCGACTGCCGCCGTTCCAGGTCCTTCCGCGACAAGCTCAAGTCTCGCCTGACCAGCCCCCGGATACTCCATCTCTCTCACAACACCTCTTGGCACACTGAGCAGTGGTGTATCCGCGGCGCTTCTCCACTACCTGCGTGATACCGGTCTCCTCAGCAGCCTGTGACATCGTGTGTGGGACGGCGGAAGATCTCTGACCTCTGACCCCACATCGCCTTACTCTTAACTACCCCAGGAATACGCACTTAGGGAATTATTTAACGCAGGAATTATTGCATAAGGAATAGCAAGTCGGCCTTTCTGGGTTACTTTTCCTGTGAAAAAAAAATAGATCCCCCCCCCCCCATCGCTCTATTGATTAACAATGTGTTGTTAGATTGCGCCCACCCCTTCCTTTCTAAATTTTCTGCTACCTCATGCAATCATCATCGCGTAACAGTTGTTGCTTCTCCTACCCGGTGTATGGCTCCACAATTTGCTTTTGTGTCTGCTTGCCTGCGTATAGACGTCGCAAGCGCAGGGTGAAAAAGCTCTTCGATGAAAAATGAACATTCTGACAGGAAGTGCTATGCTCTGTAACAAGATGGCACAATCTACGGAAGCGAACGGCAAAATGCATTACGTAACGAGATTTATGGCGACGAAGATGGAGAATGTGTCAAAATACGCAACTTGAGCTGAAGCCTTCCAGTTCCCAAAACAGTGTGGAAAGCAGAATTTGCCAGTTCATCGCTTCGGGAAGTTGTCTGAAAGGCTTAGATAGGACGCTTTCCCACATATTCGAGCTTGCCTTGACCCAGACATGTGAGGACGCCTGACGTGGACCAAATGAAACTAGAATAGTCAACGAGACTGTGAAGGTTATACGTAGGGTTTGTGGTTTTCGGCATTTATTTTCAACCCAATTCGAGGGGTGTTTATCGGCATTTATATGGAGGACTATAAATCGGATTTTTTCGGCATCTATATCCCTCCCAAAAAATAAATGCCTCAATACGGGCATCTATTTATTTCGCATGAAGGAAAGCCTATTTTGCGCGCGAAGTAACAACGAACCGAAAAGAAGTGAATCGATTCATCGTTTCATTAACAATGTCTTTTATTGCCTGTGCCAAACCAGCAAACAAGGAGACTACCTCTTGTTGTAATAGATGCAAGCGTACATCATCATGCTCGCACCTGTCATAGCGGCTCGCTTCTTGTGATTAATAACACGCAGTTTCGAGAACGCACGCTCAACATTAGCGCTAGAAACAGGAATAGCCAGTATGCTTAAGGCGCACTGCGATAACAAAGGCCATGTGCTGGAACGGGTCGTCCAAAACTGAATAGGAGATATATCCACCTGAGGGGCAACAACAACAACAACATAGATGAATGAATGATGATGATGTGGGATGTTTCCCTGCGTTGAGTGCAGGACCCTACCCCATTCCAAAAAGGTTCACATGAAAGGATGACAAGGGAAGGAAATCCCTACAGTTCGTGAAGGAGGCCGGTGGCCCTCAGCAAGCAAAGAAGAGCGCCAAGTGCACGGCACAGGTGTCCAGGGTTACTCCATGGGCCGAGAACTTTGCAGATGTTGAAGGGCCTCTGATCCAGCATTTCAAGTTGCGATTTAAAGGCCCGTCGCTCGCCTACGTACTGGCTGCAGTCTTCGAGAAGGTGCAGGAGCAGGGCATGCAGCATATTCGAAAAACTCGCGCTTTATATCATCCATACGAGATCATCTCGTAGAACAAATAAGAATAAGTCCTCATACAGTGAAGTGCCTCGAAGTGCCTCAGGAACAGAAACAAGGGTCTCTCCAAGTCGTAACTGGAGGGGAGTAGATAGAGGAATACAAAGAACATAAAAATGAACTAGAAGGTTAGGGCAGGGGATCAGCGATCGGCTTTTGAAACCGTTTGGGAGCTGCGTACACTCGTCATCTTTTTTTAACCCGACAACAACAGACAACAAAGGTTCCTTATAGTAAATTCACTAAAGGTAGGTGTGTCACTAAGTACGTGTGCTGCCAAAAGGCGGTCACCGACCGCACAACAGAGCTGAGGTCATCCTTCTACAAGCGCTTAAGCACAACGAAACAAGGGCACAGCCCGAAGATAATGCCACGCTCGAGAAATAGTCGACAAAGGGAGATTCCAAGGGGATTTCCCTTTGCGGTTCCAGGAATGGCAGCTGTCACGATACGAGAAATTCAGATTTTTTCGGAATATTCCGAATCTGAAAAAAAAAAAAAAATCATTCGGGGGGTGTTTTCCTGCATTTTTCGGAAAATGCCGAAAACCACGAACCCTATACGACAACTTGCAGGAAACACTGTAGGCTCTGTTCGTTCAACCTGAAAATTTTTTTTGTCCTTCCTTGCGACTAAGTTTAAGAGAATAAATTAAATCTAGAACAGTACTGCGATACCCACGATCACAAACTGACGAGGAGAAGAGCCAAGAAGCAGAGGGAGAGAGAAAATTGATGAGAGCGCACATTATGCAATTTAAAAAGTTTAAGATGTTCTTCGAACTGCACAGACGCTATATTCAGATATCTCTATAGCCCAACTATTGCGAGATTAAACCACGCATTCCGGAACGACCTCCCAACTTACACATGCGAATGAACTACGTCCTAAATTGAGCGACAAAAGCGGTTTTCAATGAGAACTAAGAGAATATGTCAGGAGAATTCTAGGATAGTATTCGAGGTCGGTGAAAGAGGAGGTTTCTTCAAACTTGCTTAGTTAATGCGATTGCAAATTACGAGGTCTGGGTTCTTCGCCACTCATTTATTCTACTTCAGAGGCGAACAAATTTACTAAGAGTCTCGTCAGCAGGACAAGAGCCGCTGCAGGGAACCGTAGTGATTTCAAAGGCAAATCACTTATTTTCAGTCAGCACTTAAAGCTTCTATTCGCAACTAGAGAAAAGTAAAATAGGAGAAATGCGTCCCGATAAAAAAGCTCGTAGAGAAAGTGCCAGTTGTCAAGTTGTTGAAAACAACGCGTACATGCTACTTTTTTTCTGTGCGCAGGTTAGTAGGCGCTGAACGTGAAAGTGTGTCTCTACGTTTCAGACAGCTTCGTTCGAGACAAAAGGTTACACTTAGGCGAGCGATGTTTTAGCGAAATACAAGCTCGACAGCGCGAGTCACCTCAGAATGACGCCGTCTTGCCACGTAAAGTTCCGGTTCATTTTACCTGTATAAGCAGCCCCTGCGCACCTGCATATCGTTCCTCATCTAAACGACAAGGAATAGCAAGCCGTCCTTTCTGGCTGACTTTTCCCGTCAAAACAAACAGATTCTCCCCCATCTAGACCGCCCTCTATGTTTGGCAAATGGCTAAGCGCTGCAGTATCAGTACCGGTAAAGTCCCTGAATTGGGAAAAGTACCGCCATCCATAGATCTTGCTGCCTCGACCTTGGAGCTTTCATGGCGGTCGTACCACGCAAACCTATGCTATGGGCCCCATGAAAGGTTCAAGGTCGAGGCGGCAAGATCAAGGGATGGCGGTACTTTTCCCAATCTATGGACTTTAAGTACCGGCAGGTGGACTGAATCCGTATGACAAAAGATGAAGTGCTAAAAGATGAAGATGCTCGAGAAACTTCTCTTTCGGGATGTACTCCACAATCTACACCGGTAGGCAGACCGCTCAGAAATAGCACACCACTACCGCCCGCGGCAATCGGACAATGTGCATTTCTGAACTGGTGATAAAGTGTACGTTTAGCATGTCTCTTGAAGGTGTTACAGATTCCATGTACTGCTTGTTCATTGAAGCAAGGCGCTACGTCACCAATTTTCTGACAACGATATCCCAACCCAACAAACCTCAAACGTCTTGGTGATATCCAAAATAAGTCGCAGATGTCTCAGACATCCCAACGTCCACCGGATATCTGTGGGCTATCCATGGCTTGGTCCAAATTAGGTCGCTAACATCCCAGACATTGTAACGTCCTTTCAACATCCACTGGACATCCCAAGTTCATGTAATCAGATAACACATTTTGGTGCACTGTACAGAATTAGAAACTGCTTTTGGATAATATTACGAGACCAGTGCATGGTGGATGAAGCTCTGACAGCTTTGCATAACAAAACTTTCTTTTCCAGCATGTTTTTATGTGCTCCAATGACGCGTGTTTTTAACAACTGTCAACAGTTGTCACATATTTAAATAACATGATGTTGAAGGCGCAATCCTTACTCGTCACTGAGAACCTTTGCTGTTGGGAATCACAATTAAACAGCTAAAAAAACGCAGCAAGGCAACACAAGCAAATAAAATAAAAACTCGTACATCACTGTAATTTCATTTTTTCTATATTCTATGACCAATAACTGATGCTGCATATCGTCCTCTAATGTCGTATGTCAGGGACTACACTAGTGTATATTAGTATAAATTGTGGGGTAAATTTCACACTGCACATGGTAATGTGTGTCAACGTAGTACACACCGCCATGAGTAGAGCGTGAAGTTTTGGAGAAATAAGTTTTCCTAAATTGGGTGGGGGTGGGGGTAAAAATCGGGTAAGAAAGGTGCTCTAAATTAATGCAAATTCAGGTGGAAAAACTTCCAGTATCCTAATTCCTGGAGTACAAACAGCCACTGTCCAGGGGTGATGCGCTGTGACGCACTCCACAGCATCACTTCAAACACCAGCTTGGTAGGGCCTGGAATCATACTTCTGGAGCTGTTGAGAGCACAGTGCTGGCTGCAATCAGCTGCTGAAACCACGTACTGTGTCATCACAAGTGGTCCTCCAAAGATGGCCGTTTATATCCTGTTCCGCTCGAGTTTTACTGTTAGCAAAATCTAGGCGATACGCTTGTGTTTTGAGATTTTAGAAAAGTGCTGTGACCTTAAACACGGAGTACTTTTGGTGCTGCTGTCTCAATTTCGTTTGAGAAGCCCTAATTGAAGGGTTAATTAAATTTTGCAGTTATACTTAATTGGTCGTCTCACAGGTGCGTGGTGTCATGCAGAATGTTCCTGCCTAGTCGTATAAGCCAAAGGAAAAAGCGGTAGCCAAGCAGTTGCTGGACTTTTTGTTAAAAATATGAAATGTATATGAAATACCCCTTCAGCAGCACATCATTTTGCATTTGACTCATTGCATTGCTAGTCATCTATGTGAGTGTTTTTGTCCATGGATTGAAATACGTGCTGCAGACAACCACGACAACATTGAGTTCCTGCATATATAGTATTGCGTGATTGTACAGGACGCTGCACATGCGCATATGTTTGTATTAATATATAGTCGGGGTGGACTTTACATATATATGTTATCTCGGAGGATTCCTGAGTTTCTGTACGTATGCTGTACAATAACCCGTGAAGTACAAGGTACCAAAAAGTTCACATTGTAAGCAGGTTAAAACACAATAAATATTATTTGCCGATACACAGCCGCAGTGGTCTCTACACACTCTGCAAACACTAAATATCTCATGCACGGAACTTCTTATCGTATATATTTTGCGTAGCAAAATATGTACGTTATTCGTAATCTCCCGTATATGTCCAAATATCCGTCACAGATGTCACAGGGACTCTCAGTGGATCTACAAACAGGGCAGAAATGCTAGTCGCAAGGATATCGCATGGATGTAAAGCGGATCTGTGGCAAACTCCAGTGGATATCCAAACGTCCCGGGCGAGATATCTTACGGACATTTGCTGGATGTATCTGGTTTGCTGGGAAGCAGCACAATGTACTGAAAGTAGAGTGCAATAGGGGTGGACGGTATGTGTCTTATCAATATTCTTTAGTTTCAGAGCCCGTTCAAGGCCTTCCATCATACCCGTCCACCCCTATTGCACTCGACTTTCAGTACATTGTGCGGCTTGGGATGACACCTGGATTTCGAAGCTATTTCTTGAGGGAGAGAGAGATTGAGCGAGTGAAAGAGGCAACTAAGAAAAAAATGGAGACGTTGGCCGCTCCGCGGTGCAGCCAGCTCCAGTACACTCCGTGGATGTTAGCTCAGTACTCTAAACACTCTTTGATTGTGCAGCGTGCAGTATGTATTGTGCGAACACGTTTATACACAATTTGGTGTTTGGTAAAACTGCAATTTCAACACACACACACACACACGCACGCACGCACGCACGCACATATATATAAATGGGATGATGATGTGGTGGGTCATTCATCGCAGTTATGGGGAAACAGATATTATTGCAGTATTAGAGAAATACATGCAATGTTGTACGAGTACAACAACAGCCTACGTAACAACTCCTACGTAACAACTCGTACAATTTTGTACGAGTTATCTAGTCGTAGCCTACGCAGTAATTTTTTAACACCTTTCAGAGTGTGAGGGGGTGTTATTTGTAAATAGGCACCTTTCTTGTTCCGCAGGCTCAACTGGATGGTGTGAGAACTGTGTTGAAAAAGGTGTTGGCGAAACACTAACCTGAGTGTTTCGCCACCGGGAACGCAACACTCGCCGAAATGTTTTCTGGAACGGTGATTATGGTAGAATACACCATTTCGAGGGCTGTTTCCTTCTATACGGTGTGTGCCATAGCACAACACATTCAGACTCGTAACGTGCAACAAATTAAATATAAAAACCCTACTTTCCATGAATGCGTGCGAGAACAGTAACATGCTTCCGTACGTAAGTAGGAGCTCAGAACACACATTCCTCTATTTTAAGGGTTCGTATAGGCTTCCCAAAGTGCTACGGCTACATCGAGCCCTCAGAGCCAAGTTTTGTTTCCTCGAAATCCTGCTTTCGCGGTCGTTAGCGAGAGCGTCCGGCTCGATTATCCCGATTACAGCGGCCCATGGTGGTCATTAGAGTCTCGCTGCTCCCTTATTGCAACGAAAGGCACCGTACTTGGTCCTCGCACCGAGCAGGAGTCGTCAAAACCATCCATATTTTAGAAGGGGGCTTCGTCCCCGCATTAACCCGCCCGTTCACATGCTGCAAGGCATTGACGAGACAGGCGGTGGCGGCCATATGCCCGCTCGGCCTCTGAATCACCCCCCGGGGAGCTAGCGATGATAAGAGGAGAGTGCGAAAATGATTATCGGGCCAAATTAAGTCGGGAGTAATAAATGGCGTCGAGGATGAAGAACGCTCCGATACTGGCGTTCTCTCTCCACGGGACAGAGTTGTGCGCCAGAAGGAACATTCGCGTAATAGAAGAGTTTAGAGTAAGTTTCTATCACTGAATAAGTCTCGTAAACGCTACGAGTGCCGATGGAGGCAAAGGGAGAAGACACTGATGGCGTCGCTGTAACGAGTAGGTTCGGTGTACAGCTCGGGACAAAAGTTCACGGCACTGGCGCATTTCTTCATCGGAGAGGTCCCCTGCCAGATATCAGGAAGGTATAGAATGAGGGACGGGTGAATGATTATCCTATGCATCTCTCAGTATGTGCGTCCGCTCCTATTCGTTGCTAGGATGTCCCTGCGATGCAGACAGGCGGCACGCAAAGCCCATCTCCCCCACTCCAGCTCTGGCACACTAGCGGACATCCTCTACCCCGGTGGTTCTTCTGCCGAACGTTCCGCTAAAGCAAAACCGTATTCTCTTTCCGCAGAAGGCGGGACTTGCTCAACGACCCCTCTAACACTTTGCTCTCCCTGGAGAACTCATTCATCCTCTACGCATCTCCACCCTTCATCCTCCATCCGTCTTTCTTTTTACTTTATTTTATTTTTTTGCTATAGTAGTGACGACGCCCACTTCTGTTTGGCCAACAACGACGAGCCGATCCTGCCAGTAACCCACCCCACCCCCCGCCCCAGAGGCGGCACGATGGTGTTCCTTAAACTTTTGTCCCAAGCTGCACAAGAAGTGTTAAAGGACCACAATCCGAGGAACTTGGTGACGCGCGACAGCTGCAAACCATGTTTGTACTCACCACGCAAAAATCGTCCCAATATTATTTGCGAAGCGTCAAGGAGGCTAAGACGAAATACATTCGTAGCGTTACCACACACCTGAAGCTGTCATGCATGACTCTCGCATTCTAAGATCACAGTACCCCAAGCAGCAAAATGTACTGAAAGTCGGGTGCAATAGGGGTGGACGGGTAGGTGGAAGGCCTTGAACAGACTCGCGAAACTAAGGAACATCGATAAGACACATACCGTCCACCCCTATTGCACTCGACTTTCAGTACATTGTGCTGCTGGGGACCGTACGAGAAAACTCTACGCGTAAAGCACTTGTAGGCACCAATAAAGCTCGTGCAAAAAGCACCCCATCAGTAACGTTATATCCGCCCAAGGGATTCTACGACTGCACTTCCCGCCGTTCCAGTACGAAGTGCGTAGTTTATCACGCCTCTCTACCGGAGGGCGTGGGGTTATCACAGCCAAGCGATCTGGCCGGCGGAAAAGATAACCTTATCACTTTTAAAACGAGACGCCCTCTAATGCAATGGTAGCAGACATATGATGATAAAACTCAAAAGTCGCTATGCCAGCAAAGGACAGCTGTTCTCTCCTTACGTGCAGTTCATCAACATTGTATTGGTTGGTGACAACTGCTTGCACTTGCTGCCACTTTATTGGCGGCTATTCATTTCATTATGCATACACTGTGAATAACTCAGGAGTTGCTAGGTATGCTGAAAACGAAGAATTTTGGCGACGTTCCTGTTATTACTACATACTTGAGATGCAGTCACCGCTCGTGTAAGAGTTGGAAACCTTGGTGTCAGGTAACGTTCTTTGAGGTATAATGGTAAGCATGAAACGTATTTTCGTGAACGCAAACGTCACAGAGCATATACCAGCGGCATGGCCGAGTGGGTTAAGGCGTCTCGCTCGTTGGTGTTGTGCTGGGAGGTGGGAGGTGGGAGGTGGGGGGTTCGAATCCTACCATCGGCTGTGCTGTCTGAGGTTTTCCCTGGGGCTTCCGAAGACTTTCCAGACGAATGTCGGCACAGTTCCCCCTGAAGTCGGCCCAGGACGCATACTAACCCCCTTGTCCCCCACTCCTTCCTGTCGTGCTCTCTCCATTTGTCCTCATCTGTACGCCGCTCATAGCCACGGTTGCTTCGCGGCGCTAACACGAAAGTAAAAACAAAAAATCACAGAGCATAAGACCTCAGCAGGTACCGTACACACCATTTACGCTATCCTCCGGTGGAGTTTACTGCGCATTTATACAAAGAGTTCCTTCTGCTTAAAAATGCGCATATGTTAGGATGTCACTCTCGAGATTTTCAGAAAATACCTGCAGCATTTTCTTCGCCGGGAAAGTATACGTTCTTTCCGCAAATCATTATACGGGCCTTTGGACGCGAGTGAAATAGAGTGCACTGGTGCATAGCAAAGGTCACGTGAAAGTCAGAACGCAGTAGAAACCATGGACTTGAAACACTGTTTTCCGTTTTGTTTCACTTTATTTAGTTGCTGTCATCTAGAGCACATTCTTCTCCGTTGCCCAAACTACCAACCTTCCCGAACCGTACTCTCCGCATCCCTCAACGAGCTAGACTCCCACCCCCTCTCTCTCTCATAAAATTGCTTTGTCCCTGGCCACATCCGGCGCACCAACGCTCTGCCCTCAAGGCTCTCTTCACCTTTATGGACACCACAGGACTTCGATCCTTATTGTGAAGGGGCTCATTATTTCATTCCCCGCATCACCACCGGCAATGGAGTAGAGTATCGCCCACGGCGATGAAACTCCCCAGCCATCATCCCGTAATAAAGTTTTTGTTATTAGTTGCTGTGAATGACAGAACAAAGTGACAAATCACGTGGCTTATCTGTTGACAGATGTCCCAACAATTAGAAGGTGAATGTTTTAACTATTGCAAATCAGCACCTACCAAGTTCTACGATTTTATCAGAAATTGTTTGATTTTTATTATTTTTTACGTGTTTGGTAGTGATAGATAATTTACGATCTTACTTGTTTTGTGCACTGCGTTCTTCTAGCACGTGGATGGTTTCATATATGTGGTTTCCCTGGTGGGCACCCGGAGCTCTATTTCTTTCAAGCTTCTGCGTAGTTGCGAGAGTTGACCTGAATGTGCGACGCTCTGACATGGGCATCACTGTTCCCTTGAGTCTCTCGTTTTCATATCAGCGTGAGAATGGGTTAGCCCTGTATTTCACGATGTTACATATCTGATACATACCGTTTCCACCTCTACATATCTATATGTAAGTGTCAGGGCCTAATTTCGCAAGCTGTGCAACAATCCTATAAAGGTCCTACGAAACTGTACAATGATACAGCCCTCTGTTGTGCCATTTGTGAAGCGAGGAATTCAAAGAGGACGAAGAAGTAGCACATGCGACAGAAGAATTGATATTGGACTATGTATGGATTTGGCATTTGGAAACTGAAATTCGCAAAGTGGATATTTTTTGGGCGTTGAAAGATGCGTATTTTGTTTCTCGTTGCGAACGAAAATAGTACTTCGCACTCCACTATAGACCTTTGAGCATTCCGTCGCTACATGTCCAGCAGGATCATAGCAGCCAATTGGAATCTCACGAGAGAACAACAGCATATTACCGTACCCCTACCCCCTACCCCCTTTCGTCCCTTCTCCGAGCAGCGTGTCGCCAATGTAGGCGGACATAGCAGACCGCTCGAATCCCCCCCACCTCTCCTCCCCCGGAAGACATTTCTACAGAAGCGAAGCATACGTTGTCCGTGAGGTCCGCGTTCAACAAAACCGCATGCTCTCTCAATTCGCGATGAAATGGCAAACAGTTCAACTGCGTTCTTGACGTAATGAGGAATCCGCAGAGGCGGAAATGGAGACACGATGTGAAAACCAGAAAAATCAGCCTCCGTTTGTTGTTCTTCTCATCACAATCATCATCATCGTCATCATCAACCAAAATCAGTATGCCAGAAGTCGCTCACATTTCCACCAAATATAAAAATCGATTTTGATGTTGGACGTTAAGAAATCCAAACGTGAGCAATTTTTGGCCTTTTCAGGCTATGATATTAAAAATGTCTATATGCAGCTTTACGCGACAATACACACATATGTGTGTTGCGGATATATATAATATGTCATAACCCCCAAGCACCATGCTGATGGAGTCAGCGGCTGCAGTCAGTCTGCTGCTGTTGGGTGAAATCGTTCAGCACCATACCAAATGAGCGCAACGAAAGGCACACCAAATTAACAGCACACATTAACAGTACGCTCGTAACATCACAAGACGTTTACTTCCCTTTCGTTTTTATCGGCTAAAGGCTGTTAACACCGGCAAGCGATTCATTGCGCACTCTATGCGTTTAGATAGTCGATGAGACCCTTGTATAAGCTCAGAAATCCTGAGTGCGAGCGTTCACCGGGATGTTCCTCATGAACAATGCGAGCTGACAGGGCCCATTCATTTGGTCTGTTGAAAGCGTTTCCTCACCACCTCCGTAATGCTGTCAAAGAAACAATTAATGAAAGCAGAGCTGAAGTGCTTGTTCGTTTCGCATTTTGTTGGTGTCGTGTTCCCCGCATACCTTTGTTTACGCGTCTCGTCATATTGTGCGGAATTTTCCTGCTGGAGCGAGCAAACAATAGTAACACTGAAACAATTAGGAACGGGAAACAAGAAATTAACGAAATCAAGCACGGACAACACTCGAGTACGGGAAGCATCACACATGACCTAGGAAGCACATATGGGAACCATGGGTCGCGTCTAGCAGGAACGTGTTGGAGCTCCCGCGGTAGCTTTTGATATAACAGTACACTGAACCGTGTGCACATGTATGCTTCTTTTGGTTTGTCTTATCTTTGCAGATATACCACGCTCGTCTCGTATAGTGTTCTGAGCATGTGAAAAGCAGTTCGTAACAACTTACGGTATATTCAGCTTGAGACTTACGGACTAGTGTTATCTTCGATCTTGATGAGACATAAACAGAGTTAAGTACTGGAAGCGGGTTCTTGCATGTCGTCGAGATGGTGGATCGGACCATAACACGGGGACAGCTTCCATAATGTAAAACGTGGTGTCCGGCAGTTGTGGACAAAAGTGGAAAAACTGTGGAGGAAGCATGATTAAGCCAGTTTGCCGGTTGGTAAGCTGGTTTCAAATGGGGCATAAGCTAATCCCGAAAGGACATTGCTACCTTACCTATCGCACCACTTGCTTCCAAAACAGTGACGTTTATTTACTTCTTCTATTCTCCTGAAATGGAGCCTTTCACATCCAACCTCCTCCACAACTGCGGAACTCTATGCCATCCTTTTCTTTCTGCAACACATCGCTGATTTTACACCGCGGGGAAGGGCAGTCTTCACAGACTCCAAGTCTGCACTTCAAGCTATTGCAAATTCATACGAGGCATACGAGGTCCATCCGCACCCCTAGTCACAGATGCGTTAATGGCTTGCCACACTGTCTACGCAGCAGGCCACAGGCTAGTTCTCCAGTGGGTTCCAGCCCATTGCGGTGTCGTGGAGAACGAGCACGCAGACAGCGCCGCAGAAGCAACACTCTCGTATCGGAAACGGACCAGTATATTGTTCTGCTGAGAGGAGACCGCCGATCCATTCTGCGACGCCTCGTGACACCCCTGGCTTCCCGCCAATGAACAACCGACACTCTCCCCCCATCTATGTTGAGCAGAGCTGATCCAACGCTCGCTTTCCGCATGTCACGAAACACCTCTCGACAAGATGCTGCATTAATCTACCGAATGCGTCTCGATGTGGCCTTTACAGCTCAGTGGCGTTACCGCTTGAGACAAGGTGACTCTCCCACCTGCTGCGACTGTGACGCTCTTGAGGATCTGGAGCACATTCTTCTTCATTGCCCGCACTACCAACCTTCCTGAACCGCACTCTGCGAGTCTCTTCGTCAGCTGGACTTTCGCCCCTTCTCCCTATTGAAGCTGCTTGGTCCCTGGCCCAATCCAGCCCAGCAAAGATCTGTGCTCAAAGCTCTTTTGACATTTCTGGACACCATCGGACTTCGTTCGTTATTGTGAAGGAGCTCGTTATTTTATTCCCCACATCCCCACCAGCAATGGGGCATAGTATCGACTCTGGCGATGAACCTCCCCACTCTCCAAAGTCAAAATAAAGTTGTTGTTGTTGTTCTATTCTCCATCAGCGTGGAAACGGCACAGGTGCACGTTCCTCTAAGTGAAATTCCCTGTAGAAGTAGAAAAGACGACGACGTTGCAGATAATCGCCGATTGCCAATCGCCAGGCGGGCCAGGTGCTCGGCAGTGTGTACCACGCCCAGGTCGGCTTAGGTAGCTCCTACTGTATAGTGGAGTACCGCGTATGACTGGTATACTATACCGTCGTGTCGGGTGTCACGAAGTGGGCAGAGCCGTATATTAAAATTAAATATAAGATTGCCTAGCACAGTGCCGTTTTGGTTACGATTTCGCTGTGATCGCCGTGTTCACTAGGCCTAACATCGGCGACAAAACGTATTATTTTCGGTTAGATATCGATGGATGAGCGTACGTTGAAACTGATTTCCAAGAAACGTATATGAAAATGTACATTTGCAGCGTAAAATCCGAGTAGTCCGTGAAAATTTTTTGTCGCGAAATCTCTGTCTCTGTCTTGTTTTCGTCGCCATTTTGGGTGGCAGTAAGGTGTCATGGCGACCCCCTTGGTAAAAAGCAACTCAATCAGAGGAGCGAAACTGTGATTGACAGGTCGAGCCTCTTTTTGTGACTCCTCCCAATGGCCAGACTCCCTTTTAATATACGGCTCTGAAAGTGGGGACTGAAGAGTGCCCTCTGTGGCAAGCAGGGTGTCGAACCGAAACGTTTTTCGTTCCGGTTTTCGTTCCGGTTACATCATAAACGATCCGGTACCGGTTCTGCTCCGGAGCAAAATAAATAACGGTTCATACCGGTTTTTAGCCGGTTCCGCTTCTCCTGGGAATATCCATCCCCACAAAAAAAAAATCAATGTTACAAAATGTAAACCCGTTTATTCCGCATACATGGTATTTAATATTAATAGACAGCTGTGAAATTGGTAGCTCCTGGTTCCTGTAGGTTACTGTCTGTTCAAATGGACTTTCTCCTTTCTTGAAGCACATGCTACAAACAGACTTGTTTGTCGTGATGTCATACGTAAAGTACTTTCTTGCTTTATTGGAGCGATCGCGTCCCATCCGAATGTCTGTTGCTACTGTCTAGCCAGCAAGCACCACCGCACGAGTAGGACGCAAATCGAGGAACACCTTCACTCACAAACGCGCTCGACGGCTCCGTTTTATTTTCTTCGTGTCCTGTCCACAAAAGAGTTGCCACTTCACACGGGCTTGCGCTCGCGAGTACGTAAATGTATTCAACTTAGCTGCTCTCCAACAAGTGACACGCGTTGCGCGACATCACCGATAAAGAAGACGTTATGCAGCCCCCTTGGGTCGGTATTTAGTTGAGGAGAGTTTGCGGGGATCAAATTAAAACGAACACTACGGCACATTGCTAGAGAGTCATATGTACCTCTAAGTCTGTGTGCGTGCGCGAACGATAAACCATTACAAAGGGAACCTAAGGGTCATAGTATACGGACATACATTCCACCGCAACCGTAACCCTCGTATAGTATCCATGACAAAACTTCAGAGCACACGACGTCTGTTTCATTCGCCTATCCGTAGTCCAAACCGGCGAAGTTTTTTCTTGGACCGAAAACCGTTAAATATATTTTTCGGTTTCCCTCCTGAGCGAAAAAAACGTATACGGTTTCGATTCCGTTCCGGTTCGCACCAAAATAGCGTTTTTTTTTTTTCGGTTTTCGGTTCTCTCCGACACCCTGGTGGCAAGTTCAACGCAAGGGGGAGAGCTGTTCCGACTCTTACGCGTTCTCGTTGGATGATTACAACAAGCTTGACTTGGCTTGGCATGGCACACCTACCTACCTCCGTCTAAATGTCATGTAGTGACCGCCAATGGACCCCGGATCCGAAGATGTTCACCACGCAAACCGGTGCCACGCCCCTTTGGTTTCGGTTCGACCGTATTTAATCACTTGAACACCTGGCTGTCTAGTGTGTACCACATTCGTTTGCTTCCACAATAGCATATGTAGTAGGCATGTCTACTAGTTCTCATATTTACGGCTGTTGACTTATTGTGTTGTTTTTCGTATTTTAAGACACATGTCACACGATGCGATGCTGGCGCAACAGAACACAGTGCGTAACGAAGGGTACCCGAACGTTACGACGCAGATAACCGTGGATATGCGCGCTTCTCGTGCTGGGCGAATGCTCCTGAAAGCAGAGAAAACGAGGATATGCATTCTTGGGCAATTTTGTGCGAAGAGTTCCAAATTCAGGGTGCGCGATCTGGATACCCAGCCATCCTTATATACTTTCAGAACATTCAGGATAGGGAAGGTGAAAGAGAGAGAGAGAGGGAGAGTCGAAAAAAGACGCAACGTCGAAACAGAATTGTTCGTGTTGCTGTTTCCGCCTTGACTGCAATTAAAGCAGACAGGCGTGTCGACTGCCTTGGATTTGTACTTGTCGCCAAGTTACATGTCACCTCGAATACAGTGAACAGTGGCGCAAGTGAATAGGATTAAGCAAACAATGGAGATGTATTTCTGTCGGTGTAGATATTTTAAAGCGAGCCTGCTAAAGTGAACGCCGTATAAATGCATTTTCACTCACTGCAAACGAAGGACTCTGCTGCACTACAAATGCAGGCGCAGACCATGCATCCGCGGTGGAACAAATGTGTATTGTCATCAGATAAGAAGAGTTAATCGCAGTTCAAGGTACGCTCACCAGGGATATTGCAGTTGTAGGGTGACATCTGCACGTCCCTTGGTTTCTGTTTGTATACCATGCCGTTATTTCCGCTGGAACCGAAAGGTTTGCACAAATATAGGCATGCTTAAATTCGTACCACCATTCTAATGCACGAAAGAAGAAGCCTGGATGCCAATGACACTCGGATCTGGCTTTTGTGTTTTTTTTTTGTGTGTGTGTGTGTGTGCGTGTCTTTTTTTCTTTCCTTTTTCTTTCTTTTTTTTACCTTTGGAAATCGATTAACAACCACGATAGGTCTCAGAGATGTCAATTAGGCAACTGCCAAGCTTGGACAGCAAATGTTATGGGGCAGCAGAGAAATATTTGTTTAAGATTGGGCCAATATTGGGAATATTGGAACACTGCTGGAAAATGCAACCTGGCCCAATATATTGTAGAAACTACGTTCTTGGAAAGGCTCGAGAGAGATGAAGAGATAGAGAGAGGATCATAGGTGGGGAAGTTACTTTTATTTTGTAGTGCACTACCGTTACTCACTACTTTTTCAAAAAGTAACGCGTTACGTTATTCGTTACTGTTGCGGTAGTAGGTAACGCGTTACTAACGCCGTTACATCACCACCACCACCACCGTTACTAACGCCGTTACTTCTGATAAGTAATGCCGTTACTTTTGCATTACTTCACCAGTTGTTCTTATAATATGTACAATTTTTGGTTGAGTCACATAAGTGCATTCCGCAAATCAATACAACCAATGTTGGGCACAAACAAGGGTCACGTATGAACACAACTTACATGTACGATTTATTGCAACGCAGAAGTAGTTGATGTTCAAAATTTTCATCGGTGAGCTTCGCCCGTTGGGCTGAGAGGACGCCTTATGACCAGTGAGTGCTCCTTGTCAAGGTTGATAGAGACGGTGACCTTGTATCTCATACAGTACAAATCCAAACAGCCAATTCCTTGGTATGTACTTTGTTGCTTGTTCAGAGGGTAGAGGCCATTTTTCTGCCGCTTTGGCCCCATTCGTCCGAAAAATACCAGAGGGAGTGAAAAACAGAGGTGGTAGACAAAGGTGACACCTCAACCAGGGTAGGTCAACAACTCTTCTTTTGCATTCTTCTTGGGTGTCGATGTGACCTTCTTGTCATTGTTGAAGATGAATAGAAAAAATCGGGGATTTTCCCGGATTCTGCAGGCACGGTCCTCGCTCAAGCTTTCAAGTTCCCGAACACGCAGTAACGCATAACGCCGTTACGCGTTAGTTGTTAAAAATGTAATGACGTTACGTTACTCATTACTTTTCTCCCAAATGTAATGCGTTACCATATTTCACTACTCAAATGTAACGCGTTACCGGTAACGCACTACTTTGTAACGCGTTACTCCCCACCTATGGAGAGGATGCACTGAATTGTCTCTCATTTCTCATTACCCGATAGATCTATTATGCAGCCTATGTGCAGCCTGTGCCCCGACCCAACTGCATGGGTGACCTTTACGACACATTACCAAAAACTCTGCAGAACCGTCTGTCGGACATACACAGCGAGTCATAAAGCGCAGTCGGCGCTTGTGTTAAAACCTGTGTATATAGCCTCTCAGCTTCTATTTGGCAGCAGTCGCTCTAAGCACTCATCAACACCATACCACCTGGCTTGTTTCACGCTTTGGGAAATTACTCTCCATGTATTTCCGCCGCGTTTTTCAAGATCGCTTCCCCAAGAAAAGAAAGAAGAAGAAAGAAGTGATAATCCTTTGCTCCTTTCAGCACGCTAAAGCAAAACGCAATATCAATCATGGCAGTTTTATATGTGAAGCTTTTCTGTTCATGTATTTAGTGACCAGATACAGCCCTTCAAAAAACCCAAAAAAACCTTCGCGTCGTTCCGCAAGGGAATACCTTTTCAAACTGTTCAACATACGAACAAATTGCCGAAGCCAAGTGGACTTTCATCCCGTTTTCAGGTTGTGCACACAGCATAGACAATGCAAATTGTATTTCTAACTCTTAGGAGAATTCTTCGAGCGAGCAATGGAACTCCTCAGCAACTCTTCTACCCTCGAGTAAATATTGGTGGAGCTCCGAATATAGGCTCTCCAGATCTTGACGCATAGGTTTTTGTCTGGAATGATTGTCTGATCGCGTCGCTATACTGTAAACGTTGAGAACAAAGAGTTGGTAGCAGCGGTAGCGAAATTCAGATCATTCATGAACGTGTTCATACAACGAATACTTATTTCAATCCACGACGGTAATGCGGGCTGCACAGAGGAAAGCTGCATAATCGTATGATCCGTTTTCGACCACGATGCCGCTACCAATTTGACGTGTAATAGAAGGGGGTGGATGTATGTAGGAAAACAGAAAGGAAGTCAAATTCATCCACCATACTAGAACTTGAAAGGAAACTGTTTTAACACGTGTACAAGCACCGGTTAACTTATCACAGATTTGTTCAAAAAGCTATGCTCTTCTCATTTATGCAAACTTGGGCACAGGCGTTTGCAATTCGTATTTTATAGGCTTACTTACACCTGATTCCAGGCTGTGGTTAATTCCTTTCGCTGTGTCGCTTCGGTTCGTCCTGAAAACGATTACTCCTCCTCCCCTTCGCGCTATTGTTGTTATTCGTGCTCCTCCTCTATTAGCTCCTAAGCTTGTAAAGGCTGCTGAAGAACCGAAGATTGAGTATATAAAAGCTAGAATAAATGAAACAATAAACATCAATCTGGAAACGTAGCAGTTTCGAAGTCCATGGAAATCGTTGCCAAATAAAGAAGATTAGCCTGTCACTGATGTACGCCTTCCGAGTGAGCATGGAAGAATGAAGAAAAGGAGGGTATCCAACGGCTCTTCGACAGGAGAGAGAAGCGTGGGCTCCCAGGTTGAGAGCCGCCGATCATTCAACAGTCGCTGCTCAAAATGGTGGCGGCTCCCGAGCTGTGATTTTTGCTTCATGTAGTTACTTCATGGTTACCTTTGAATCAACGAAATTCAAGTATATGCAACCCACAAAACCTGTCTTTTTAGCATTTTGTAATATTCAACAGCAATCACGTTGCACGCGAGTGATCTTTGTCTTTCGAGTTTATCGTCAGTAAGCTTCCGCTTCGACCACCTTCAGCCCACAAACACGTCCCTCCCCGCTCTTAAACGTCGCGAAGCAAAAGTGTTCGAGCTTTCGCGATGTAACGTTTCAAAGAATGGGAAGACGACGTTTGCAAACTGATGTGTCGATAAAAGGGGCAGTATCTGAGAAAAGTTTAAGGTTAAATTTTCCAGCTACTTTTAACCAGGGATCGACACCAAAACTGATCCCGAACCGAAAACCGCTAAAAACCCGTATTTTTCGCTGAACCAGAACGGAACAAAAAATAAAAAATAAAAAAGGCGGTTACCGGGTCGCAAAACGGTTCAAACATAATGTGCGGTTAGAGACCGGGACAACGATTTACACGGCGGATTTATCCGCGTTGCCAAAAAAATTCGAAAGCGAAAGTGAACAAAAGAAAACCACAACGCAAGTGCGCGAGGCATTTCCTCCTCCTAGCCAATGCCCTCGTTCCGCTGTGTTAGCTTTGAGGTGCGGCGGTGCTTGACTACACCTGCTGAAGTAACACCGATGATTCATCGGGTGCTTCACTTCACACTTCCTGAATATATGTGGTCAGATAGGACAAGAAGCGTCACCGGTCGTTCTTTTATTTCTCCTTTTTGTTAGTTGTAGGCTTCCTTGTATGCGATTCTTTGTCGTCCAGCAACCCCAAGTTTTCATATTTGGCTGTGAAAATAACGGCCAATCCCTGAGCAGGATGAAACATGGTGTATACGATAAGTGAACATAGAGAGTACAGTATGCTACCGTAACGCTGCACCTGAAACGTAGATCTGTAACACGCAGTGTTGCTGTGAACCACTTTTGTGTCGGCAACAATAACTAATGTACATTCGTGTTATTAGAGAATTCAAAGGCTTTCAGCCCATAGCAATCCGTGCTCAAAATTCATTTTCCTGAACCGGTTTCAACCGACTTTGCAACCGACAGTTGCGCTTCTGCAAGCTGAACCCGAACCGAGCCAATATGTCTCAAGCTGAACCCTAACCAAACCGATAAAAAAAAACTGTTCTGATTCCTGCGTTTAACAGAAGTGGAAACTAGATTTTTCAGCTATTTTTAACAAAAATGGTAACCATGTAAGTTTTAGGCCATTTCTAACAAAAGTGGCAACCAGCCAATTTTCCAGCTATGTTTAGCAAAAGTGGTAGTAACCAGGTAATTTTAAAGGTATTTTATCAAATGTGGTAACTAACTATTTTGAACAAAAGTGGTAACTACACGTAAAGCTGCAGTTCCAGGTGGATTTGAACTTAATTACTGTATTCAAGACTGCCCAAGCATGCCGTGCATCATATCACATTGCACGTGATCAATGATGACGGATAGGAATCGCTCAAAACATGAAGAACATTCCACATGGCAAACCGACCTGTTGCGGCAAAATTTCGGTGAAATAGACCTCAACAAACAAAAGCTGGTAGGAAGCCATTACATGCTTCTGACGCACATCTGTACCACCAAATTTGGCTGGGAGGCAAATCTCTTTGCTCCCGAGGAAGGAAATGAAGCTCTCAATCACGGGCAGTCGAGTGAGTCCTATACAGTCGACCCAGGGCGCCATTAAAGATGAAAAAAAAAAAAAAAAAGGTCTTCAGAAAGAACCACTGGTCTCTTTCCCTGTTTATCCTTCTACTTCTAGTATATATCCTTATACGCGGGGTAAAATTAGAACCGTGAACGAGGAATTTCTACGCACGGCGGGAACCAATTACACAGCGGGGTGAAAGGCTTCTCTTCGAATTCTAAAATGTAGATCAGACTTCACGGCTGTACTTACAGCTTGGTGGAGAATAACGTTCTCCGAGTCAGGTTTTCTTCTTTTTTTTTCTGCTTTCTGTACGGAAATGCTTTACGTCTTGAGTACCCTATTTTGAGAATAGCAGCAAATTTCAAACGCAAAAATTCTTGTTGACAATGTCTGTTTCGGGAAACTTATTTTGCCTGAATATGCAGGATGTTTCACCTAAAATAAATATTAAAAATCGTATTAAAAATATACTTGCATGAACACTACGTGGCCAATGCTATTTATCTCGGGGGTCAGGACTAACCTCTCCATATTTTTCTTACTTTTTCCAATCCAATCGAATCCTATCTCGGAGGAGATTCTGCCGTGAATTCTGACGACTTCTATCAAATTTAATTCGCGAGAAATTGAATTTTCCCAGTTGGTCTCCGAAATTACCCAAGTCAACCTCGCGTTCTTTGTTTTGTTTTCTTTTTATTTTTTACAAAACCAGAAAGTGCAAGTCGGATTTACCCCATTGCACTGTAAAATACATTCACCACAGATTTGGTAATAGCTGAAAAAAAAAAAAAATCGCCAAAACGTTGTTTAGAGGCGCGGGTAAATTGTCGGCACGCAGCTCAGTTCTCTGTCAAATTAATGCACGACGCCACGGAGGAAACGCGGTCACACAACAGACATACAACAGACTCCGCGCCAATGGTCATGTTGTGTCTCTCCAATGGGTGCGCGGTCATGTGCGCCTGACCGGTAACATACGCGCAGAGGCGGTTGCAAGACGAGCTGCCACAGCTGCTACTCCTCCCACTGCACGTCTGCCCCTTACACTTTCGGCTTGCCAGTTATCTATTCGCTGCCGGTGTGCCGCCCGTGCCCAAGCATTTAGATCTGAGGTCGCCGCCTACAACAATCACATGCAGTCCACAGGCCCCTCGGTTGCCTTTATCACTGCGTGTCGTTGCAGTCGTCAGGAGGAATCACTTCTGCACCGGACCGTTGCCCGCACCCCATTGATTCTTTACAAAATAGGCCAACCAGCTCCCCCTTGTGTTCCAGCTGTGGCGAGGTGGCCGACATTCCTCATTGTCTTCTGCACTGCCAGCAGCACATTCCCCAGCAGCAAGCCCTCTGTCGCCGTTTAATGCAGCGTGGGTGCAACACAATGTCCATGGCCACTCTCCTTGGTCCAGTCCCTCGGCCTACCTAGTGGGCCGTCACCACAGCCCTGCTCCGCTTCCTGAAAGACGCGTGCCTTGAGTCTGCCCTCTGACTGGGCTTTCTTGTGCCATGTCGTGCCTGTACTGCACGGACGGACTTTTTCCCCCTTACTTTTTTCTTTACTTGCTTTCTTTTTCCTTATTTTCAGTATTTTTTTGGATCCCCCCCCCCCCTCCCGGTTACCTGCCTCTTCGTGTTTCCTTTTCGCTCTTCTTTCAGATAACTTTGCGTCGCAACCGGTAGTTGACTATATATGGTTCCAACCAGGCTGCCCTTATCAGCAGAACCTTGGAAAAGAGAAGTGCTGGTCGGGTATACATGCCCTCCTCGCATCGCCTCTTTCGGAGATCTGAGCGCAGCCGGCAGTTTGCGCGCCTGGAATGAGCGGTTTCTGCGATTTTTTTCCCGGCTAATATCATTGTAGTAGGAACTGTATTTTGCAACAGATAGGGGTAAATCCGGCACGTGCTTTCTGTTTCTGTCAAAAAACAGAAAAAGAAAGAAACACGTGAGCTTGACTTGGCAAATTTCGGAGTTCAATTGGGAAGTTCAATTCCTCGCGAATGAAATCCGATCAAAGTGCTGAGAAGTCATGGAAAAATCTCCCCCGAGATAAATACCGTTGAACCCATACGGTGGGGACATGTCGATTTTTTAATAGGTTTTTTCTTTTTTTTTTGCCTTAGGTGAAACACCCTGTATGATGCATATTCTTTTACCTTTAATATTTCTTGATGTGGCGCTGTGTGTGCAGCACGCGTGACTGGGATTGGACTAACCCAAGCAGAACTTCGACGCGCACGATGGGAAAGCTTGTCTTCGTCACCTAACGCACAGTCTTCCATTGGACGGGTAATGGGAATAGCCAGGGCCACCTTACGAGGAGTTCCAGCTTTTACACCTCGTTAACACTTAGCTGAAGGAAAGACACGAAGACACAAGACACAAACGAAGCACTCCATCACGTCCCTTTTACTGATCTACATAAACTGCTAGACCTCAGAAACGTAGCATGGGCAACCTCAAGCCCGCCACAGACGTAGAAACAGTCAATAGTGGTACCGGCTTCCAAACCTGGAAAGTAAAAACCCGACACATCTTCGTACCTACGGATATCGCTGACATCATGCGTGGCCCAAATGTCCAAATGCCTATAGCACGTCGGTTTAATATAACTCGGTTTCTGGAAGAAAAAGGTATCTTCCCTGACACCATGTCAGGCTTCTCCAATCACCTGAGCCCATGGACACGCTAAGACCTGACGACAGATGATGAAGCAAAACGCACCGCCGCAATATTTTTCGACATAACACAAACGTTTAATAATGATTCTAGTACAGAGCGTCCCGGACGTATTAACAATAGGAGGCATTGGGGGACGCACACTACACTTCTTGCGCGGCTATTCTTACGGTCCGAATCAAATCTTTAAAGTACGTCTGTACGTCTGAATGTAGGACGTCCCGAGCGCAGCGTGCTAAGCCGGATACTTTACAATCTCGTCATGGCAGGACTCCTAACAGCGCTGAGACAACAGCCTGCATTAAAATATCCCTGAATGCGAATGAATCTGCTCTAAACAGAACCACGACCTGTCGTCGCTTCGCGTTCACCATAATTCATCCTCTGATATTAGGCGCTGTGAAGTTGGGTAGGGTCCTGTGACTACCACGGGGAAACATCCCATGTCATCATCACTTCTTCTTCATTTATTGTTGTTGTTGTTGCTGCTGAATATGTGCAGCAAGCAAGAGTCCCTGCACACTACGATGAGTTATGCGAAGGAGACCTGAGTCGATGAAAAATTACCTGACGAATAGAGGTATTCAGCTTTCACACAAAAAACAAAAACAAAACGGTACACATGTTGATTGTCCCGGGAGCAGGCAGGAGACGGTTTCCTTTCCTCACACTTATCGAGTGTGAATTATCCATTTCAACTCGAGACTGGCAGGTACCCGAGTCAGGATCCCGGTGCGGGCTGTGCTGTCTGGGGTTTTTCCTGGGTTTTCCTCAGACGATTTCAGACATATGTCGGCACAGTTCTCTTAGAAGTCGGCCCAGGACGCACATTCCTCAAGGCGTCAGTCGTGACGTTGCCCACATCTGTGAGGCTGACAACGACGAGCCCTTTCACCAACACCACCACCCCTCACATTAAAAAACACTCCCTAAGAGAAGGTTAGAACATCCAAATTACTGGGGACGAATATACACAGTCGAATATAGTGGGCGCCGTGCACGAAGGACATCAAACAGCGGCAAACTCACCAGGTCTTACACAAAGAGTAGATAGCCGTGCTTGAAGTTGTCCACCAGGACACAATAAAAATCTTTCATAGCGCAGTCACTGTACTGGGTGTGAGTTCCACCAACACTTCCTGCATCAACAGTAACGCTCAGGCGCGAAATGTATCAACCATCATACGTTGCGCTTTCACCCCAACGCAAGAATATCAAAGAAAACGGCTCCTCCTCTCTGCATCAGAAGAGGCCTCACAAGAGAGCAGAGCACTGCACGGGCCGACTTTTCCGGGCCCGACCCGGCCCGGGCGCATCGAAAAATAGCCCGGCCCGACCCGGGCCCGGACCTTCATATTTTTATGCGGCCCGGTCCGGCCCGGCCCGGCGTCTAAGCAAATAGAGCCCGGCCCGGCCCGGCCCGGCCCGGTGACCCGGCGAGTAGATCCCGGCCTAGTATTTCCAGCCGCGACGTACGCGTTTCTGGCGATTATCAAACAAATTTATAAGGAGAGAAGACAAACATACAAGTGTTGGCGGTTTAACACCGTAACCGCACGAGACCAAATTAAATCCAGAACGCACTGGGCGTTATCGTTACACTGTCAAGATTTTGCGGAGATAGAGCATGCTGTCGACAAACTGCTTCTCCCAGTCCCTATCCCTCTCACCAAGCTTTGCCAAAGTGATTGTGAAATATGTGAGGAGTGAGGAGCAATGTAAAGTGGCTTGGAGAATGTTCTAGAGGGTCGAATGATATGCATAATGCAGTACCCTTTGCTTGTCTTTGCAAAATATGCACAGGAATGACGCAAGCGCATGATGATATGAACTAATGCATCTCCAATGTGTGGAATTAGCTGCGTGGCCCGGCCGGGCCTGACTCTCGGGAACATATTTGTCGGCCCGGGCCCGGCCCGGCCCGCGGTGGTGGCGTATTTTAACGGCCCGGACCCGGCCCGGCCCGCGGTGCTGGCGTATTTTGTCGGCCCGGGCTCGGCCCGGCCCGGAGCACACAGCCAATAACAAGCCCAGCCCGGCCCGCGGGCCGGGTCGGGCCCGGGCCGGGTCGGGGGCCCGGGCCCGTGCAGTGCTCTACAAGAGAGCAAACATCGCTGCTGATGAGACTAAGAACTCGAAGGACAGAGACAAAGGATGTCCTCTACATCACGGGCGGAAGTAAAGATGCGTCGTGCAGCTCTTGCGACGTCAAAGGAAATATTGAGGAGCAGTTGCTTGTCCTCTTCATGTTGTCCGCGTCTCTGTTGTTCCAGTGATACTCATTACGCAGCTTTACTAACGAGCCCAAGTCCCTTTTTTAATGGATATATCCTGCTCCATTGCAGAAAATACAAACGTCAGAGAAGGCGCCTCATAGAAAATGAAGAACTTGGGCCATCCAGCACTTTTACTGAAATCACTCATCTACACGACGGGTGAGTGTGGACACAAAGAATACAGACTTCACGAGAAAGAGATACCTCATAGGAGTCCCCTCAAGGCGAGGAATTAAATTCCCGCCCGGGAAAAAATAAAATAAAATGAATCGGTGACGAACTGTAGAATAGCCAACCTCACGTGACATCACACTGCGCCAGACCTTTCCGTGTGTGTGTGTGTGTTCAGTGTTTGTGCCCTTACATTTTTTGTATGTGGAATGACTTTCCGCCCCTTCTGGCAGGCAGACCGCATCTTCGTAAACCTCACGTTATAAGCAGCACCCCAATACCTCTCCAAGATTGAAAATATTGGACGACAACGTGAGATTTATATTTCAAATGCAACTTCGCCCCCCCCCCCCGGCCCAATATTCGCGCATGATCTTAAAAAACATCGATCCAATCTGGAAGTAATAATTGGGCGCTGCTCGTCCTGACTTGGTGCTAGATGTGCCAGACCTCAGGAGAGTTCCCTTTTGCTTCTTTTATTTTCTGTGTTATATGAAATCGCCACAACTGACTAAGTACCATTTCAAAGGTACTGCACGCACGATCCTGCGTTTTACTAAGTCGCATACTATAGTTCCCTTGCAGGGCTGTCAGTTTTATGCATGCGCTTCGTTGCCTTTGCACCGATTCACCAAAGTACTACAATATGTGCATTTCCCACGAAATCATAATAATAATAACCAATGAATCCTAACCAGTCACATGAAAAGTTCAAGAGAGAATCGCATAATGGACACATTATCGAGAAGCAACCGAGAAGCGATGGGAGTTGATTCATGTTTTCGAAATATAGTTCTATATATAGTTGACAGTTTATAGTTAGTTATAGTTTACAGTTTATAGTTAGTTATAGTTCTATAGTTTACAACGATGTGCTCTGTGGATGGAGCTAAGTACCGCTATATTGATACAAACGCCGCAAGTAGTATGTTGTGTAATGCGGTATCCCATGCCAACAACCTAGCACTCACTAACATGTAAACATTCATCGTGACAATCATTTTCTTTTTCCAGCCAACCAACCAGTCTGCTAAAAAAAAAAAGAAAAGTAGAAGTAATGACCAACAAAACGAACTACAAACAACCGAAAGGGAAAAAGAGAGAGAGAGAGAGAGAGAGAGCTCGAGTGCGATTGCAGTTAGACCTCGAAAGCAGCAGCGTTGCGATAGCAGTTCAGATAGCAGCAGGAAAGAAAGCACATATGAATTTCCACGGGTGCATTCAGCCCTGACACGCAACGCACGGGAAAAGCTCTGCAAGTACGAAGCCAGGCATAATTGAGGAATCAGGCTTAAAAGTCGTTTCCCGTCAACAGGTTGGAAAAAACAATGGCACCCCCATCATGAGCTCATTTCCTTCTCATTTTTATGCCACACTCACGTCAAACGAACTTACGAGGCAACGCCAAACGCGGAAGCAGGGCCGGAAAATCTCCCCTTCTTTCTCTGGAAGCAAACCACAACACTGAGAAGTCGGTAGCGCAACACGAGGGCTAGAGGCTTAGTGCAGTCACAGGGTATTTGCTTCACGTCTTTTAGATTACGTGCCTCGCAAGCTTGAAACAGGAAATGCTCAGATATTTATGACAGTGCTGGAACGCCTGCAGATACATGGGCAGAGATAGAAGAGGTACAGTGACGGAAAGGAAAAGGAAAGTACTACAACATAAAGGATCGGCTCAACACAGAAGCGAGGGAAACGGCGCAGTAATCCACGCGGAAGTCGGCCTGCCATAATCAATGCACAGTGGCGCGCCTCTCACATACATAGCGCGCACGGCGCAGCCGATATACAGGCGTGCTGTGGTTGAACGATTGGTATTACGTCATGCCGTGATTGGTATGCATCACAGCTGGTCTGGATGAGAGCACAAAGCGAGAGCCACAGTCGTCGCAGCTGCGACTGCGACGGTGGTAGCAGGAATGACCAGTCTTAATTTTCCCTCGTCTTCGCTGTCCTTTTCCCTATCTGTTATGTGATTATTGCTCGCAATATTATGTGATTATTGCTCGCAATATTACGTGATTATTGTTCGGACAACTGTGCATGAATCATTCAGGAGCCTGGTCTTCACTGCGAATTGAGCAACAGTCAAATAAAGCTTAGTCATACAAGCTGAGATAACTGAGAGCATGGAGGCTACCTGGTGAAGATTCATAGTGCAAGAAAACCTTGAGCTTGAGCGTAACCGTAAAACCTTGAGCGTAAAAGACGTGTCTTCGTGTTATTGAGCCTTCGTGTGTATTCTCGTCTTTTACGTGCCCTCAAGCTCAATATTTTCTGGCATTCGGAAGATACAATACTCTCTACTCGTAGACGCAAGCAAAGATTATGAAAGAACCGTAAGAGAACCTTTTTTCCCTTACAAACAAACAAACAAACAAACAAACCGTGAGAGAACCACCGTAACGTGCAATCGGTAAACAAATACCTTTTTCAGAACGCTTATTTTCCTATTTGACTTCCTAGAATGAATACCTGTGAACAAGTAGCACTTCACTCTATCAAGAGCAGACGAATTTTTCGCAGCGAATGAGGCGCATTGCCGGTGCGACGTCACAGGACTGAAGGAGTGGCTCGGAGATAGAGTCAGGAAACCTCCCGCCGCGGCAGCTAATTAGATTGTGTTATAGTGGGACCTTGTTGAGCCGAAATATTTTTCATGTGTGCATTTCATGGACGAGCGGTTTTCAGACAGCCTCGAAGTAAAATAAAGCGTTCACTTTCTGACCGATGTAAAAAAAAATCATGTATTTTTCCATAAATGAGATGCGACTAGAAGTTCAAACTTTAGCTAGTAATTTCCAGAAAGTTGTAGTACTTGTTGCGGGGGTCGTTCTTTGGTAGCGTTTGATCGAGGCCCGACTCCATAAGGGAAACAACGTAACAAAGTTTTACTGTACATCACAGCGTGAATAATTACATGGAGGCTGGTCAGCATTACGTCCATCCTGGGTAGACTAGAGTAGCTTGATGGGCTTGTTGGTACATGACTCGGAGAACAAGGAGCAGTCGAAACAGGGACGAAGACACAAGTGAACACAAACAAATGAACAAGGAGCCTCTGTATGTATGTCTTCTTGTGTCTTCGTCCCCGTTTCGACTGCTCCTTGTTCTCCGAGCATCCTGGGTAGACCATGAAAGAGAAGACTTTCGTGGCCTTGTCGTCGTCGCTTAAATAGGCACGGAGCTCGTGGAGCAGACAGTCGGGAAGAAAGGAGAGTCCTTGAGAGCTATTTCGACTGCATGTCTGGCGAAGATGAACCTTGAAGGGTTATAGTCTGTTGCCAAGGTTTCGCAGGTTGCAGGGGTTGAACAGGAAGCGCAACAGCTCCTCCGCGGATGGGGAAGTTCCTGCAGGGGAAGTGACCACGTTGCTTCCCTCAAGAGATCTGCTTGTGTTTGCCGATTTAGTTCCTCCTCTTTCGGCTTTCTCCGCTCCGGCATTCAGCACTTTGCACCAGTTCTTGTTCATGAAGTCGCTATTCGGTCCCTACGACACTCCCGTGCCTCTGACGTCACAGGGCTTCCCCGCTGCTGTTCTCAGACTCACACAGTTGGTGGAACATCAAGACAGACAAACACTCGGACAAATTCCAAGCTCAAAACAGAACTAGAGTTAAGTCTCCGCACTCTCCAACACACACCAAGGTAAAACAAAATAATGCTTAAAACTTGCAATACGGTAAATACTAATCCGATACAACATCATAACCGACACTCTTATTTCGAAAACAGGAACGAAAGAAGTCTATAAAAGTAGTGTCGAAAATACCAGGTAAAACCTCAGATAGCACAGCCGGTGGTAGGATTCGAACCGTAGTCTTCCGCACGACCTTGGGTTGGGTACCACCATCGAGCGGACGCTTTTACCCACTCGACCATGCCACTGGTCGCCCAGACAGCACAGCCGGTGGTAGGATTCAAACCATAGTCTTCCGCACGACCTTGGATACCACCATCTATCGGACGCTTTTACTCACTCGACCATGCCACTGGTCGCCCAGACAGCACAGCCGCTGGCAGGATTCGAACCATAGTCTTCCGCACGACGTTGGATACCACCATCTAGCGGACGCTTTTACTCACTCGACCATGCCACTGGTCGCCCAGTGTCTGCACAGCGCGTCTCACGTGAAGTTGTCCACGTCTTTGGCCTAGCAAGGGGATCGTCTTCCAAATGATCCCCCCCATAACATCTCAAGAAAGCTCATCAATCAACGTTCCGCTTTCATGGTACGGTATAGACGCATCTTTTGTGTTCTGTTAAAAGTGTGTCCAAATTGTGTTCCCGTCTGACAACCGAAACATCTGTGATCACAGCCGATGTCCTTCAAGCAGTGGTCTTTGTTTCCTTGTATGGGTTGTATTTGTTTTAGTTGTTTGACTTATGTGAGTTACGTCATTGGAAGTTTCTTAATGAGCTAGGCACAGTAACATGACATGTTCTTTTTGTGTAGACGACCTTATATTTGTCATGTTTCTTCGCTTCGCTCCTAGCTCTATGGTTGGTTGGTTGGTTGTAAGAAAAAATAAAATGGCGATTTTGGCTTCACTAGTGTGAGGCCCGCAACTCCACATCACCTGCACCTGTTACTTTGGGTGAAAACTCCTGTAATGATGATGCCAATGAAGAGGAGGAGGATGGTGGTGATGTTGATGAAAATTAGTGGTGGTGGTGATTCCGACAGAAAACAATTGCACACACACTGAGATGTCACAGTACGCGCAAACAGCAAAACCCACGAAACACACATAGGCTCAAAACTTCCTGTATGTCTTCTTGTTGTCTGTGGTAAATAAGACCAGTTCAGCGGTTCAGTTTTGATTCACTGGGAGGATACCGTTCGCGATGGCGCGCTCGGGGAATTCCGCGAGATATTGACCTCCAAAGGCGGCTAGAAGCACCTAATGGCAAAAGTGAGGCACTGCCAAGAAAATGTGCAACCTTCTTCTTGGAACTTTTTTTTAAATTTGGAACTAACATTTTTAATCAATATGTTAGAATTACACCGGATCCTTTATTATTGACCCAAAAGAAACTCACTAGCTTTATTTTAAACATGGATTAATCACTTTATCCTCATTGCATTTGATTTTGTAATTTGTTACTTTGTATATTGTTATTTTGTATTGTTACTTTGTCATTTTGTACTGTTGCTGTACGGAATACATTGGGAGGGGAGCCTTAATTAAGCCTTCTCGGCTTTTTGCTTCCCCTTCCAACCGAAAGGAAAATAGATATTGAAATTGAACTTGAAAGTCTCAAGCCTATACATGACTTGTGGATGCACACTTCGAAGGGGATCAGGAGCACCATCAGGAAAGCAAGCAAAAACAATGTCCTCGAAACACGACAATATATATATATATATATTATTATTATTATTATTATTATTTCTTAGCTTCGAAGCTCATGCATACACAAAGAACCTGAATACAGAACGGCACAGCACGACTTTCCTTTCCGCTGCACTTCACTTGCGTTGATCTTGTTCCACTGCATTAGGTTCTTCTGACACAGAAAAAAAAAAAAAAAGAATAGGAAGGCTATAGGTCGATGATTGAGGTTACAGGGCATTGCTTATTCAGAAGAGAACTCTGAAGCGTACAAAAGGTCAGGGGGCTTCCGAGCCCGTTTTATGCCATGGTTACCTCCCTGATGAATTCAATGTCGTTATTCCAAACCATTACCTTCGCTATCCACAGGGAGCTCCGCTGGAATGCTAAACGTTGGAATTGGGAGTATCGAGTTTGCAAGTGAAATGCGGCTGTTCTGCAAGCTCACAGCGCATTGTTGGTAACTTTTCTATTTGTGCGTATTCCTTACGAATTGCCATTTCGTATTAATTTTAAAATTGCTCTTTATGTGACACATAGTTCTACGTGGGAGAGGAAAGCGACATCAAGGATAAAGCGTTGTGTTATGCAAACACTTCGGTGTGGCTGTGACAACGCGCGTTTTGACGAGTTGTCAAGTCGTACCTGCAATGTATACATGCTTTTCAAATGCTGGATTCATTCTCGCACGGCATGAACAATAACAGCGTAAGATCAAAACTTCTGATTCTTTTTTGTACGTCTTTACCTACACGGTCATCATGAAGACTGGAACAGTAGCGGAGGTGGTGCGAACAGCTTGCCGCTGTTGGCCTCGCGACTACGGGCAGTGTCACGAGTGCAGCGGCGGATCCAAGGGGGGGGGGGGGGATCGCCCCCTCCCAAAACGTCAGTTTATACATTGGATTTCCCTCTCCCCCACTACGCGCTCCGACAAAGAAACCGCCCCCCCTCCCCAAACCGAGGGTCTGGATCCGCCCCTGCACGAGTGTAGCTATGAGATGAGATAATAGGAAGAAATGAGGGTACCAGGCATTGAGGGTACGAGGGTACGAGACGCTTGATGCGCACCAAAACCAAACTATATGGAGAGATCCAGAAACATGACCTAGCTCATCATACCGGTCTCCATACTAGCCTAGATCCAAGCCAGTCACTTCTTCCAGCAACCATTTCTGCTAGATTTCTGGAGTTCGGTGTCTTCCTCACATGCCTCTCCATCCAGATGGCGTTGATAAAAGTGGTTGCAAAATCCATTATTTTTGGTATGTCGGGAGGGATATCCTTTTCAATCCAAACCAATACAGTTTCCCCAACATTGTGTCACCCAGTAAATAAGGGTGAGGTATAACTTTGGATAGCCGGTAATAATACCGAACTGTATTTCGGCCGGTGATTGACCAGACACCTCAAAAAGTGGGTGGAGCTCCACGTATAGGAAGACCCCATTAATGACCAGACTCACTTTTTTTCTACACGGCTCTGGTCCGCCGCCTTTTCCCCAATGTGCAAAGAAGTGACAGCGACAGCTGCATCATCTTCGCTCAGTGGGGTGCAATGTTTTTACGGTTGCGTTCAACAGACTTTTATTATCCGTAAAGTGTGTCGGGAAAGCGGGACACTGCAACTCTGTGGGAATGTTCTTGACGAGGACTAGGTCGATGCACGATTGCACGTACCGTTGCGAGTGGTGGGTGCGTTCACATCCGATAAGACATACAGGCCGAATTGAAGACTTCCTGGCAATAATGGTACAAGCTGCATTGGGATTGTGTTGCACTTACACCATTATTACCCGTGAGTCTTCAATTGGGAAGCGAGCAAGCTGCGAAATCAGTCGTTCTCTCGGCTAGTGATGTTGACGTTAAAGTGCCTGACGTTAAAGTGCTCCTGCTAGGTGGTGGCCATTTTCCCAAGAAAACTGCCAGAGCTACATGGCTACGCCTTCTGGCCGCTGGTCTGAGGAGGAGAGGGGCCGTGACATGCTCTCTCGCACTCGTACGTCGCACAGCACCGGCTGCGGCAGGCGCTCGCTCAGCGTCTGCACAGCGCGTGTGGCATGATCGCATGATGTCGTCTACATCGCCTGGCACAACAGACGCCGCGGAACAAACCTCTCACTGATTACAAAGAAATGACGTCAGATGCTACATTAGCGCTGCCAACTTGGTAGACTGTTGAACTCAGCTCGGGCGGTAATTTTTGCACATGCACTAGTCAAGTGACGTAAAGTCATGCGCAGGCGCAGTCTCGTCAACGAGCGTTGTGCACGTTGACATTGGTCAGCCAGTTCTTTTCTTCTCCCCATTTTTAGTCACACCACCTCCATCACACCTCCCATACGAAGGCCCCATATGAAGAAATTTCCTGCCATTGCTCGATGCTGTTGGGCACTCAATGCATCTTGACTAAATACTTTTGTTATTAGCTATGCAAGTATAGATCAGTTGTCGGCGTCAGTTGAGTCCCTGGATTGAGACAAGTACCGCCATTATTGTTCTTGCCGCCTCGACCTTGGGCCTTTCATGGCGATCGTACCACGCAAACCTATGCTGTGGCCGCCATTAAAGGGCCAAGGGAAAGGGAAAAAGATGTCGCTACTTTTCCCAATTCAGAAACTTTATCCGTCAGTTGTTGGGAGAAACCTCTTTGGTCGCTTTCTCAAATAAGGGGGTAGCATTGCAAGGTTGAGTTGCACGTGGTACCGTCTTTGGACGCTCTTACTGCGAATTCGAATAATCCCTTATTCCTGCCTTGTAAGTGGACTGGCAGTTCGTCACGTGGGTTCTCCAAACTTTACCACTACGTGGGGGGGAGGGGAATATAGGTTTATTGCAAAACAAAACAAAAAACACGAAAGAGGGGAAAGGTTAGCCTGGCTCCAGCAGCCGACTTGCTATTCCCGCTTACAAAAGGAAAAGGGAGAAAAGGAAAAATAAAGAGAAAGAAGAAAAAAGGAAGACAAATCGGAAAGAGCGAAAAAGGCGGCGCAGTCACAGGCTCAGCGCGAGCCCTGTGTCGGTAAGGAAGCGTACGAGTTCCCTTCCGACGCGCCACTGAATGGGGCGTTGCAGAGGGCCCAGTAGCGTTGCCAGCGTGACCTCCCTGAGCCCTAGGGCAGCTAGCCGCTCCATCAGAGTGGCACGGGGAGCGGCGAACAGGCGACAGTGGAGGAGTAGGTGGGAAGTGGTGCCCTCGGTAGAGCAGGCTGCACATGTAGGGGTGTCAAGCGTGTTGAGCTGGAAGAGCCGTGTAGGCGTTCGAGCCACGCTTAACCGTAGACGGTGGATAACGGACGCCTCCCTCCTCGTGATGTTTGGGGGAGGGACGTATTGCATTTTTGGGTCGATGGAGTGCAGAAATGTATTGGGCGAGATGGCACGTTCTGTGAAATCTTGGACACAGCGAGAGCGCAAGCGACGTATTTGGAGCAGGCAGGCAGACATTGAAAGCGGGATGCTGAGACTCAAGGGAGCCGTGGTATGGGCACGTTTCGCAGCAATGTCGGCACGGGTATTTCCGGGCAACCCGACGTGACTGGGTACCCACTGGAGCCGTACGCTGTGGCCGGAAGCCAAGAGCTCGTTGTATCTGGCGATTACAAGCGTGCGGAGATCGCAAATAGCACTGCACCGGTACGACGCCAAGGTCTCCAATGCTGACTTGCTGTCCGTGAAGATGGACCACGAGTCGGCCTGTGAACCGGATATGGCGTTGAGCGCTTCATAGATGGCTGTCAGTTCCGCTTCGGTGGATGAAGTTTCATGCGGCAGCTTGAAAGTCTGCGTAGTATCGCTGTGAGGTATGTAGAAAGCTGCAGACGACGCGCCGTACACAACCGAGCCATCTGTGAAAATTCCTTTACGCTGACCGTGGACAGAGTTCAAATGGTCAAGAGCAAACTGGCGCGCAGCGAGGACAGGAGTGTCGTTTTTGCGGGACATGTCGGGAATATGCAGGTCCGTCGGAGGCAGCTCGAGGGTCCACAAAGGTGGAGCGTATAGCAGGCGCGATGGAGGGGGCGGAAGAGACTGTGCCAGCCTGCACACAGCAGCCCCGAAACCTGAGCTTTCATACAGTATGTGAATGTCCCGTAGGTAGTGGGCAGCATGTCGTGTGCGGTACCGCGCACATGCGCGCAGGGTCTCCATGTCGCGTAGGACGTGGGCTGGCGTCTCCTTCGCCTCAGCCAAGACCAGGAAGGTGTCGGTCGTTTTGGGGACACCAAGGCACACTCGAAGGCTTCGCGCCTGGATGTTCAAAAGTTCGCGCTCTGTCGTTGAACTTAGACCGTGCAATACCGGTAAGCTGTAACGCAGGAGCCCTAGGACGAGTGAGGTATGCACCTGGCGAAGGTCAGGGTATGATGGGCCCCAGGACGAACCAGAGATGCGGCGGAGGACGTTCACGATGGTAGTCGCCGCGGTAGACAGGGCCTTGACGTGCTTGGACCAGGTCAGCTCCCTGTCAATGGTTATGCCCAGGTATTTGTGATGACGTACGAAGGCGAGCTGTTGGCCGTCAACGCGGAGGGGGAATTTGCGGAAGGATCGGCGGGTGAATGCCATGGCAACAGTCTTGCTTGCAAGCGACGCTGGATTACATCCCGACGGGTGGAGGAGGCCCAGATGCAGAGGTCGTCGGCGTATATTGTGATGTTGACATGTTCACTTAGTTGAGCACGTAAAGCGGCCATGATGACGTTGAACAGCAGTGGGCTCAACACACTCCCTTGCGGGACACCTCGCAGAACTCTGTAGTGTGCAGTGTCCCTTTGAGAGGTGCGCACAAACAAGGTGCGATCAACGAGGAAGTCCCGAATGCATGCGAGCGGGCGGCCCCCAATACCAGCCTCTTGGAGCGTCGCAATGACAGTGCTGTGCACCACGCTGTCATATGCTTTTTTGACGTCAAGGAAGACCGCTGCTGTGAGCTTCCCTTCCGATCGCGCTTGTTGTACACTAGAGACAATGTCGATGACGTTGTCTATCGCCGACCTGCCTTGACGGAAGCCGGCCATGACTTCAGGGAATAAGTTCCAGGCTTCGAAGAACCAATTCAAGCGAGAGTGGACCATCCGCTCCATGACTTTCCCTGCGCAGCTTGTAAGTGCGATTGGCCGAAAAGAGTCGATGTTGTGAGGGGACTGGCCAGGTTTAAGGATAGGCACGATCATCGCGGACTTCCAGTGCGGCGGGATGGAGCTGGCCTGCCAAGTTTCGTTGAAGAGGCCCAGAAGGAGCTGGCGGCCACAAAGCGGGAGATACCGCAATGCTTTGTAGGTGACTCCGTCAGGACCCGGCGACGTGTGCGCAGGCGAGAGCCCTATAGCAGATTCGAGCTCGGTAAGCGAAAATGGGGCATCCAATGACGGATCTGCGGAGGACTCAAGGGCTACAGGGATGTCAAGGGAAGACGCGAGAGGAGCGGCAGGTGTCGACGTCAGGCGGGCACAGTACTGCTCTGCAACCTCGACTTCAGGGCACCCAGTGGCAAGCGATAGTGAGCGGAAAGGATGCCTTTGGAAAACGGGAGTGGCGAGCCCTTTGAGCACCGACCAAATTCGAGACATGGGTGTTCTTGGAGACAGTGATGTCGCGAAGCTTCTCCAACGGTCGCGTGTCAGCTTGTACAGATGCCTATGAATCACCTTCTGTAGCCGCCTCGCTTCACTTTTGTCGACTGGGAGATGTGTGCGGCGGGCGCGTCGCTCGGCGCGGCGGCGGATAGCGCGCAGCCTCTCATACTCCGCGTCGACGGACGTGAACTTGGCAGGTATGCGGTGCACCTGGGTCGCAGCGCGCGCCGCGTTAGCAACCACGTCGCAGAAGTCATGGGCATTTTGGGGCCTCCAGTCTAAAAGTGAAGATTCGAGCATGCATCTGTAGGACTGCCAATCCGTTCTTTTAGCGGTGTGGGAGCGGGCTTGTACTCGCGAACCTTGCATGCTGATCAGGACAGGAAGATGATCGCTTCCTAGGGTATCAGCGCCCACCTGCCATCCGAAGCGATGTGCAATAGGAGCTGACACAACAGAGAGGTCCAAGCAGGAGGAATGGTACGTTGTCTTCAGGAACGTAGGGGAGCCATCATTGAGGATGAAGAGGTTTCGCTCCTCGAACAGGGCTGCCAGTCGCTCCCCTCGCGTGTCGGAGCGCGCGCTGCCCCAGATGACATTGTGGGCGTTGAAGTCACCACAAAGAAGATATGGAGGCGGGACGTTGTCCAGTACTGCGGCCAGGTCCCCAGTATCGTAAGCGACCGCCGGAGGAAGGTAAAGTGAGACCACAGTAAGGACAAGGTTGGCCATGCGCACGATGCAACATACGTATTCGCCCTGTCCGCCCGTAATAATATCCTTCTTGATGGCTGGAATGTCGGACCGAACAAACAACGCGGATCGGCATCGCCCGCCACGGGGACTGGAGGTGAATGTCACGTAGTTCGATAAACGAAACTCTACCGGAATTCCGCATTCCGATATACACATAATAGGAAACTTGTGTCGCCAGGTGAATTGACGGAAGTCGGACACTTTGGACAAGAGACTTCTCGCATTCCATTGGAAGACCGTTGTCTCTTGAAAGTGCGTTGTCATTCCGATGTTATGTTCTGATCGGTGAGGTCGAGGCTGGATGAGTTCAGTTCCTACTCTGATCCGCCAGGAGAATGGGGGCGATGAGGTTTTCAAGGCCTAGGATCGATTGAACATCTGGGAGAACGGTACAGTTAGGGCACGCAGTAACTATGGCCTTAAGTGCCGCGAACAGCAGTTTTAATATGACCGATGCGACGTCACCGCCGCGTGTGCGGTCTAGGGCGGCACGGGATGAAGGGGACGGAGATTGGGTGTTGCTTGGCATGGCAGGTGCAGGATGCTTAGCCGCTGTGCGCTTTGAATCGGCCGCTCGAGGTTCGCACGGCGGGAGCGGAGGGTAGTCGCTGTCCGCCCACGAGGGATGCTTCTCGGGGGCAGGGCTGTTGGTAGGCGGATGGCGTGAACCCGTTATAGTTGGCGGGGCAGGTGCACGCTTCTTTTTTGGCTTCCTCTTGCGTGCAGCTTTCCTGACTACTTCCAGGGCTTCTTTGTAGCTGCTCGTAGAGCGGGATCGCACCCGGGCTACGCGTCTTTGTTCCCTAAGTTTCGGACAATCTGCCGACGTGGCAACATGACTCCCCTTGCAGTTTATGCAGAGCGGTTCTTCATTGGGGCACTCAGCGTTGTCGTGAGACGTCCCGCACGTTGCGCACGTCCTCTTTCGGGTGCAGCACGCAGCCACATGGCCATATCTAAGGCAGTTGTTGCACTGTACTGCATGGGGTAGGTAGCTACGTGGAGCCTTATGTAGACCTTGTGCCTACACAGTGGCAGGCCCTTGAGCGTCTTCATCCGGCCGGAGTACGAACTGCGCTTGGTCTACCTACCTTTTCTAGGGTCACCTAAACTACCTGGAAGTCAAGGAAAAGCCTGTCAGTGTCCAGTCGGAGCTCAGAGGGCTCCGGTTTTCGGATAACGCGGCAACATTTCTCAGCAGGCGTTCCCTCTTCACGGACCTCGAAGAAAGGACACACACACACATCCCTAGGGCGCCTGGTTAGCATGTTCGCCACCAGCTCCCTGGCCAATAGTGGAGGCCAAATGTCTATTCCCAGCTAGTCCCCCTACGCCGTCATGGCGTGAGTTCGTGCCCGCAACAACGCTTCACATCCCAGGTTTACGGAAGAAGAGTGAGTCCAGCCCCCAGGTGGCCAGAATGGCGGCTGAGAACCTGATAAGTGACGTCTACCGCTCGCGTACTCTTGTGTTCACAGATGGTTCCATTGACGACCGTGCCAGAAGAGCTACCAGTGCGTACTACATCCTATCAAAGAACGTGGCCTTGCAAGGGAAATCAGCTCGTTACCCTATATATTATGTTCGACTGCCGAACGTCTGGCTCTTTTACACGCAGCTGCTGCGGTCCAAGTGACAGGAATAGTTAAGGCCGTCACAGAGTCCACGTGGGAAATTATAATGCCGAATATCGCCCCACGATAGGCCCAAGTTTCCCAAGTTGTCCGGCCCGGGATCATCCAAGGGGCATAGCAATTCACAAATACGTGATACTACAGCGACTGACCGAGGATCCACCTGAGGAGCCTGAATTCGTACGTCACAAAATTTATTTCTCTGTGATACGTCGACAAAACAGGGACGGGAACTGCCTTCAGGGTACCTATTCCCCAGTCCGCGAGGAACCCAAGCTCTGCCAAAGCGGCCAACCCTGTACAATGCGAAGACACGCGCTGAGTGCTCAGTATCGTCGAGAACGCGGAGGACAGCCCGAAGACCACTAAGTGTACAAAAAAAATTGAGGGCGATTAATGTAATTAATGCGATAACAATGCGTTAGCATTAGTCGTTCGTCTTGCTTCGTCTTGCTTCTCTTATGCTTCTTTTCTGCTTCTTATACTATTATATACTTTGACTAGTATTTTGACTAGTAGAAGGTACCGGATGCATTGTAGCTTAAACTGTCACACGACATGAGACACAAACTCAGCCGCTCGCGAAACTCTCGGAGAACGCACGAAACACGTCTGAACACGTCTATAGACGAGGCGCAACTGACGATGGCTCCAACTGACGAACCCCGCGCTTCCGCGCTTCCACGTGACGGAGAAGAGCGAATCAGATTGCGGAGCGCAGCCTGTTCGCTGTTCTTCGTCACGTGGCGCGCTGTACACGGACACCTCACCTACCCAGCTACGACGCCGGCTTTTCTTCAAAATGGGGCTGCTAATGCTAACGCATTAAGGCGAACTCATGCGGTCTAGTTAATGCTCGCTTCCGGAGAACAACAACAACAACATTTAAATCGTGACTATGACCTGGGGTGATTCACCACTGGAAAGTAGTACACTACCCCATTAAACGCGAAACATTCGAGGTGAGATATGAAAATGAAGTTAAAGTTATGTGCAAGTGCAACAACTGAGCTCTCCTCCAATGGCTGCGCTGCGCTACGTCACAAAAAAGGAAGGTAAAGAAAAAAAAACACATAAAAGAAGCACCAATGGTGATTGAGATACAGCTGAGGACCCTACAGAGTCTGGAGCAAACCGGTAAACAAGAGGAACTCCAAGAACAAGAGGAACGCGCTTCCGGAGAGAGTTGGCTGCACCGTCGCAAAATTGTTTTCTTCGCTTTGCTTTCCTCTCGAGATTTAAGTAAGTAACGTAATCGGCGCCAGCGTGCAGCACATGATAGCAAACGACAAAGTCATTATTTTCATTGGCAGGGATCTGGAAAAGTGCAGTAAGCTTGTCGAATTTGTTGATTGCAATCAATTCCCCGACAATTACTGTAGGGAATGACTTCATTTTGGCCCAAATATCGCGGGCGGGTAAGCCGAGAGAAGTGATTTTGATGCATCTCCCGTACTTAACGTAACTTTTATTCGCCAAAAATCACTGGATCGCGACATGCCTTCAAAAATACGCCATTCTCTACATAAACTCGAGGGGAACGCGCCTGTACCTCTTTCTTGTAGAAATTTAGCGAGGTTTACGAGAACCCTGCGAACAAACATTCCCCATAAACTTCTTAAGAAGTGAGTCCGCCTTAAAAGTAGAAATGCACAGGAGGCTCCAGCACACTTGTCATCGTGTCTGTTGTAAGACAGTACGTCTAAGAAGGAAGAGCTGTTCCTCCGCCCCAAAAGGAGGAAATCACCAAAGAATCTTGAGTGCGTACACTACAAGGCGGTAAGGCTCTTTTCCCTGAGCTCTTTTCCCTGAGTTGTTTCCATTCGTTAATTTCTGGGCGTTTGAGGCTTACTTGTCTGTGTCGTCCCTAATTGTTGGTCTGCCTCGGCCAAATCTCGTTGTTTACGGTAAGGCAACCCGATAAATGAACCACAACTTACTCCATAGCACATCCTTGAATAGGTATGCGCGCTCCTGAAAAGGTAGGTCAAACCTACTCGCTATAGACACCTTGCGTTCAACGTCCCGGAGCAGGGAGTCCCAGTTTTCTGGTGGCACACCCAGTTGGTCATACACCACTCCTAAGATTCGAAGGGATGAGTATTGCTCTATACCTCCCCAGAAGTTATCGCTAAAGCTTGCAATAGACAGTGCGTTACATTTTGAAGCCTTAAGCTGGGCACCTGAAGCACGCGAATACGCGCCAAAAATTTGAAGCGCTTCGCACAGGCTATCAATGCCCCTGAGAAAGAGTGTAATCTCATTTCCATACGCAGATACCACCAGCGAGCTACCACATGGGAGCGGAAAACCACGAATACGAGGGTAAGCAGCAAGCCTACGGAACAGCGGGTCTATGCTTAACACGAACAACATAGGGGATAACGGGCACCCCTGACGAACCCCACGCGTAACTGAGAATGACTGCGTGATGCATGCTGCCATTAACGACGATGTTACTTGTCAAGTAGGAGTACAGCGACCGAAGCGGAGAGATGAATGCTACGAGAGAGCCAAACAGGCTCAGAACACAGAAAACGTAGTAGTGCTCCACACGATCAAAGGCTTTCGCCTGATCAAACGAGACGACGTAGTGTTCCTGTTCGTTCTGCTCATTTCATAAATACATAGCCAAATATACACGGATAGGGGAGTATAACTGGTAAGTCCAATAAGGCAACGGAACGTACCTGAAATAATCTGCACGTCCTGTCTGCATTATTTACTGTTGTGCCTGGACGACCACACTGAAGCATAAAGTTGTATGTTGTGTTTTTCTAGTCTATGTTCTGCATTATTGGCTATGTGCCGAGGGACCGCCTTCTTTCTTGATGCGACAGTGTTCAGTAGCAGAAAGAGGCCGACACATCAGGCGAAATGGGACTCCGTGCACTTCGGGTTGGGTGACCATCCCAAGGAATGAGTAGATAATCCGCTACAAAGGGAAATATGCGAAATGCGAGGACATACGGTTCCACGTGGACGGTTACACCGTTAGGCGTCTTCAAAGCGCACGCGTCACTGCACGTGGCCGTGGATGCAACTCCTCAACACCGTCACAACAGGGTTCATAAGGGTTGTGCTGGAGTCTTCTCGACTTCGCTTCATGGCCTCCGATTCGCGTTGCCTCAGATCCGGGTGTTCTCGCCTTCTCCTATTCGCGGCATGTGCCGCTTCTCGTTGTGCTTCACATCGTGTACGACATAGCCCCACGAGCAGCAGTGGCGCTCTTCGCTTTCCACTCTCGCTCATTGTGAACAGTCTGGGACAATGGCAACAAGCGCACAGCAACCTGTTTATTTCCATCGCTCTGTGCTGCGACTGACTACCGCGTTCGCCAATGACAGTGCTGCAGGTGGTGTGATATCGTGTGTGCGTGCGTGTAATGTCATTGGTGGCATCCACCGTACCACGTGATGTGACGTCTTTTTGTTTCTGGAACGCTCGCCATAACAACCGTCAACGCCGCAAAACTTCCCTGATACAGCTATCACTGTAAAATGAGAGCATTTATGTCGAATATGTTCACTTTCAAGTCTTTACGCCTTAACTACGGCCAAGAAACAGCAAAGTTGGCGAAGCGTTACGTCAATGTGATTCGCGGCATTTCAATCTTCAAAACCCACCTCCAATTTACGACCAGCTGCCGAGACATCGACTTGATCCCCCGAAGCCTACGCATCAAACGTCTCGTCCACACTGCGGGGAGACAGAATATCTTGGCACAAGCGGAACGCCGTTTGGTAATTGCCCGGATCCACGAGTGCAGGTCAACATTGAGAAGAAAAGATCTAGATCTCTTTTTCATTCGTCGGCAACAACAACATCGCATCCCAGACTTATTTCAATCGCTGGACTCGTTTGCCAGGACTTGTGCCTCCACTGTGGCAGAAAAACAGCGGATATCTCAGGACCGAAAACTGACGTCGCTAACGAAGGCAGACAGGACACAGCCCAGCGCCGTCGTCGCCGGATTTGTAAAAAAATATCTTCGAGACAGCTCTCACCCCTCGAGACAAGTGTGCTGGCGAAAGGTCACGGCTTCAACCTTACAACGGCAAGACCACCTCTGGCAAAGATGGTCGCAGCTGTCGAAGACAGTATAAGACACCTGGATTCCAGCATTCGAGAACAAGTAAGACTGAAAGCGATTGGAATTATGTCAAAAATAAAAAAAACAGCAATGTCACAACATAACCAGGTAAGAGCATAAAGCACTTCGAAGCCTCCAGGAAGACTCGAAGACTGTCATTCTGCCTGCTGACAAAGGAAACTCAATGGTCGTCCTAGACCGGCAGGACTACGATGCCAAAATTCGAGATCTCCTTGACAACAGTACGCATGAAAATCTCAAAAAAGACCCGACATCGCAGATCCAGACTAAGCTTAATAAGATACTTGCTGATACATTCAAGAAATACCCAGATGCAAGAGCCCTCTACCTACGACTTATCTGCAGGAACGGTAACACGCCTGCTTTCTATGGTCTCCCTAAGGTCCACAAGCCCGGTATCCCCCTTCGCCCCATTGTAGACTTCAGATCATCCCCTCTTCGGGCGTTGTCCTGCTACCTACACAAGGCGTTATGCCCGCTCACCGGAAACACCCCAACTCATGTACGAAACTCTGCCCACTTCGTGGAGCGCGTCTCACCACTCACCATCAGCGCTGACGAGTGCCTCGTTTCTTTTGACGTTGTGTCTCCCTTCACGAACGTGCCGGTCCCACTGGCAGTGGACGCTGCCAGGATGGCACTCGAGAGGGACAACGACCTGGAGACTAGAACCAACCTCAGCGTTCATGAAGTGTGCCGCCTGCTAGATTTCTGCCTCAGCGGAACGTACTTCTCTTTCAAGGGAGAGTAGCAGACTACCGGAACAGCAATGGGTGCGTCAATATCTGTAACCGCAGCGAACTTGGTGATGGAATCAATTGAAGTAAGGGCCCTGCAATCGCCCGATATTAAACCGAAAACATTCTTACGGTACGTAGACGATTGCTTCTGTATTTTGAAGAATTCCGATGTTGATGAGTTTTTGGCATGCCTAAACCGTATCCAGCCATCCATCCTGTTTACAGTGGAACTCGAGAAGGACAACGTTTTGCCTTTTCTCGATGTACTCGTAAAGAGAGAAGGAATTGACCTAAAGTTCACCGTGTACAGGAAACCAACTCATACGAGACGATATCTAAGGTTTGATTCCAATCACCCTACGTGTCACAAGGCTTCGGTAGTTTCGTCCCTTCTTTCGAGAGCTGAGAAGATTTGTTTGTCGGAGGAAGACAAGAAAAAAGAAGCAGCAGCAATCACTTCCGATTTAAAAAAGAACGGATGCACAAGTAGCTTTGTTCAGAGAGTCGCCCGTCATCAAGCTCGCAGTCTCCGAAGCCGACCATGTCCAACTGACGACCAGCCCTGTCAGACTAGACAAATCACCATGCCATATGTGAAGGGAATCAGCGAGTCTCTCGCACGTATACTAGCGAAGGAAGGAATACGTGTATCTCACAAACCCGCCTCAACAATCGGACACTATATAACGCGGCCGAAAAATCGCCCACCAAAAGAAAAAGCACAAGGTGTAGTCTATAAAATTCCACGCACCAAATGCAGCGCATCATATATCGGCGAGACAAAGAACTTCTCCGAAAGGCTACGGCAACATAAGAATGATGTACGGAAGTCGGACATCGAACGAAGCGCTCTCGCTGAACACTGTCAAGTTCGAGACCATCCTATCGACTTTCAAAACGCCTGCATCATCGACCTTGAGGGTAATCAGATCAAGAGAATGTTTGTAGAGTCCTGGCATATACAATCCACACCTGGAAACCTTAACCGATCTGTTGGAGCGTTACCCAGCGTATACGTCAGCGGTCTCCGTCACGTGACTGAAAAACAATCCGACGAATCACGAAATTCGAACCAAGAACGCTGCTGCCAACGGCCACTACAGTCACCCCTGAGGAAGCAGCCGAACTGGCTCCGAAACGTCGGGTATGCCCGTCCTGTAACTTGGTTGGAGACTGTAAGTAACAGACTGCTTAACTACACGACGCCAACATAAACTGCCTGTCTGGTGCTTCACGGTATATGGGCAAGCCACCTGTCCAGCTGCCTCCATACCATCTCGTAACGCCTGTTTAAGCTATAATGTCCGATTGCGCATAGTCGAGCGGCGTGGCGTGGCGGAACCGGTCTGCTGCGGCACGCCGCCCTTTCCCGTGCTTCTCCCGGTACATACATCGTACATACATTGTGACATACCGGTACATACATTGTGAACCAGCGCAAATGAGCGACATGCTTTTCCTTGACCACGTGCATTACCACAGCGATGTTCGCGCATAGCGAGCCGCGAGAGGAATTGGGGCATAGAATATGCCAGCAAGCGCTGTCGCCCAATGTCAAGAGTAGAAGATGTTCTACCGGCACGAAGCGTGCTGCCAGAGGACGCTGGCACACGCCATACGTTCTCTTGCGTCCGAGCATAAACACTCAGCGAGTTGTGTACGGCACTCAACATCGTTGCGCTCGCTCGCTCGTCCGCGTCACGCAGTAGTACGAACGGGCGTTTAGTTCGTGCGTAGGAAATGTATTGGAACGGATAATACACAAGCGATTATCGCAGTTCCTTGTCACTATAACATGTATAGGAGCGACAAGGACGAACGACACAAGTTGCACACCACGCGGTCTGATAGAAGAGACAGCATGGGATGATAAAGTCTACAGGAAGTCCTAAAGAGAGATCCCAGCCGCCACAGGCGATGGCGTTGTTCTTGCACGTTGCAGAAAAAACCCCAAGAAGACACGAAAAACTCATTAGGCGCGTTCCGTTTCATTTGGGCGGGGTAGCGCTTATTTCCGCCACATTCGTTCCTCTTCGCCTGTAGCTTCAGAAGGGCAGAGAACAAAATCGATAGAGGACGACATGTTTTACGTTGCGTCTGCATTTCTCGCACGGTTAACGAGCACCGGCCGCCGGGAAAACGCAGTTTGAGAAATAAGGAGAGGAAAAAAGAAAAAAAAAACAGATGCTCCATACGCTTAACAAGATTTTCACCCTGCACCCGAAGGCTTCTCCCCGAAAATGAAAACATGGAGCGTATCAGACGTACAGAAAGAAACCGTACAGCGTTTGGCGTACTTTTCCCTAACTGGCAAGATAAAGCCATGTTTTAGATGAAGAGTTGAATGAGGAACAGTTTCGTCTTCAGCGCATGATTATGGTTCAACATCGAGAAATCCTGCACATGCTTTAGGCGTCGCTGGACTAACGCTTTAATGTAGCGTGCAGGACACTGTCCTCCTGAGCACTTTATGCGTTAAGCAGTGATAAATGAACTTGCTTCAAGCCCGGAAAAGTTGGGGTTAAAAATAACGAGCGCTTTCAAGGCTGGTTTTCTGTCGTAGTTACAAATGCTGGAACATCTATAAAATAATAAGATATCAAATGCCGACGATGAAGGAAAATAATCCTACGCGTTTTTTGTGTCCTCGCCTTGAAATGGAATATTCAACAGCTTATCTCAGGAGTAGGCAGGCCTATAGTATCCTATGAGTAGACTTCAGCTGTCATGTCTGAGTACGTGTTAAAATTGTTCACTGATCTGAAAGTGGTTGTTTAAGTGAACTGTAAAGCGAATGGCGAACATGTAGAAACGGTATGCTTTTCTGAAATCTTGTGTCTCGGACGCTTCAGATACGTAATAGTTCTGATGTACACTGAACATTTTTTCAGCAATCGAACTAAGCAAGCTAACAGACTGTAGATGCGCGCCATCTATTGAGAACGCAAACAACTAGACGATGCATCAGGCGAGATCGTGCGTTTCTCGCCTAGAGCAGTAAACATTTCGTTGTCGAAGGTGCACGGTTTATGTATTCCGGAACACAAGAACGCAAACCAGACAGTCGAATAAATAGCTTGGATGCAAGGTCTTGCAAACAGCAGCAATACAGCCAGCACACGGCAGAGAGAGGCGGTTTTCGAGAAAGGCCAACAGATGGCGCAGGTCGCATAGATATTTCTCACAGGCACAGAGCTCACAGGTTACGTACAATGAGTAACGGTCGCACTCGCATTACACTAGCCCACTACGAGACAACCACGATCTTTCAATGGAATTCACGCAGCTTGCCCTCGAAATTATCTGACTTCCGCCAGTTCGAGTGGCGCCATAAATTCCTGGTACTGTGCATTTCAGAGTGTGTCATTAGGGCAGACTTTCGTCTCTCAAACTACCTCACCTTTGTGTGTGAGCCTCGTGGACGGACTAGTCGTGCCCCGATTTTTGTCCACGCCGACCTCCTAGTGATCCAACGTGATCTGCAGATGGATGGGATCAGGGACTACGTCTGCTGCTCGGTTCATGTCGGTTCACTTGACCTCACTGTCGTCTCTCTATACATCCCACCAGCAGTCAGATACAATGTGGCCGAGTTGGGATCACTGGGATCAATGGCCGCCCTACACCCTTCGTGCTCTGCGGGGATTTTAAGGAACAAAATGCCGTGTGGGGCAGCACGCGTACGGACACCTGCGGCCAGCGCCTTGCAGATCTTTTTGCGGACAGAAACCTCTGCGTGTTAAACGACGGCTCGCCAACCTTCATCCATTCAACCTACCTATCCTCCCGCCTCGACCTCACCGTCGCGTCGGCGTCCCTAGCTCACCGGCTCCGCTGGTGTGTCGATGCGGGCACGCTTGGCAGGGATCACTTACCTGTCCTAGTTGGCATCCCACGCGCCTGCCGTTCGCCTATCTCACACCCCGTCAAGCGGACCGATTGGCACCACTTCGCATGAGCACTCGAGTCAACCTTTCAAGTGCTGTATATGGCAATGCTCAGGACTTCTGCCACATTATATCCAGCGCAACGGTCGGATCAGCTGCCTTTCTTCCCTCGGACAAAGCGGCCACCTCCAGACTGGAGACGACCATGGAGCCCAGACGACAATGATATGTACAGAACTAATACGTTAAGCCAAAGTGCTTTTATTGTTAATGAAGTGAGTGCTCTATTGTATGTAACGGCCACGGCCCCTCGAATGCTTTATAACTCTCCCATTCGCTCTGTCTGTTCTCTGAAACACGTCGAAGATGCAATAAACCACTGTTTTGTTATTTGAGTCGGACCCCTGCCTGGCCACCTCCCCGCCACATCACCGCTCGGACCCCGAGACGCAACAGTGCCGAACGGCGGGCACGACGCACTCTCCAGCCCCAAGATCGGCAGGCCACAAAACGCATACAAAGAGCTATACAGCGTCGTCTGCAGAAGCTCACACGGGACCGCTGGCGTCGATCTATGTCGTCCCTTTAGCCCCGTACCCCCATGTCTGGGATCTGGGGCGTGCCTACGGGAGTCTTGACTCCTGTAATACAACGTCACCCGTTCAGCTCCCTCTCTTTGGCCATGTCGCGCAGGTAATGCAAATTGCAGAGGACTTCTGTGCCCGCCTCACCGCTTTGCCTGCGTCAACCCAATATGTTCCTGATGTAGTGCAATGTACGAACAACGCAGTCCTAGCCCTGCCTTTTACTCTCATGAAGTTGGATGCTGCACTAGGTGCAACACCACAGCATACCTCCCCAGTGGCGGACCAGATCTCGTACAAAGCACTTCAGCATCTTCCCTATGCGGGCGACTTAGACTTGACAATTCTTACGTCTATTTAATGACAGCTGTCGACAAGGCCGATTTCCCGATGAATGGAAAGCCGCAATGGTAGTCCCCCTGCTCAAACCCGGCCAATCTCCTCACCACCTGGACCCCTGCCGCCCGATAGCCCTTACCAGCTGTGTGTGGAAGACCCTGGAACGATTGGTCTTCATCAGGCTCAGCTGGTACATAACTAGAGGTACCGGCTTTTTCCCGGCCACAACGATGGGGTTTCGCCCAGGCCGGTAGTCACTTGATAGTGTCCTTATCCTCGTCAGTGAAGTGAGACAAGCTCGTGCAGATGGCTTCCTGTCCACCGCTGTTGTCCTAGACGTTAAGAAGGCGTATGACAGTGTGCAACATAATGCAAGTTTGCGAACACTCCAAGATGCCAACGTAGGAGTTCTCTTCCCGCCATGGCTCTCAGACTTCCTCACAGATCGTTCTCTTTTTGTATACACTACGGAGGGGCATACTGCATCGCATCACGTCCAACGAGGGTAGCATACTCGCCCCCTGTTGTTTAATATCGTCATGGCCTCCCAGCTAGCACAACTGCCAAAACACACTCACGTTACACTCTATGCGGAAGTTGTATTTGGACATCTGCTCTTCGTCGTGATGCGATCCAACGTCGTCTGCAAGGCTCCTTGGACACAACATGTCATTATCTCGCCCACCGAGGCCTAACGATCTCACCTGCCACGATTGTAGCCATGGCCTTCTCACGGAAGTCATTTCACAAGTACCCACTATCCTTGCTGGGTCGCCCATCACATTTGTCTCAACCTGCCGTTACTTGGGTTTTATCGTTGACCAAGGCTTGACATCGTCTCCTCACGTGAAGACATTTGTTGCCAAACCTTCAAGCCTGGTTAACGTCCTTAAGCGTGTCGCAGACGGCTCCTGGGGCCCCTCCTGCGGTGTCCTCAACACAGAGTTCATACGGCCCTTCTCTTGGGCACGCTACGGCGTAGCCTTACTATCCTCCATGGAATCAGCCCTACCCAAGACCGCAACCTTCAAGCCCGCAGCCTCCGTGTCTGCCTAGGGGTCCCCCGGACAACGGGGACCTACCCCGTTCTCGCAGAAGCTAGAGCACACCCTATTCCTATTCTACGGGTCTCAACCACCCTGCGCGTATACACCCGCTGTCTGACCCACCATTCCCATCCCCTTCGTCAGATTGCACAAAGCTGCCCTGCTTCCATCTACAGTACTGCCATTGCCCGCCTAAGGGAATATCTTCCACCCACGACATATACTTCTTCCTTTGCGCCAGCTATGTGGACCCTTGCGTCCTGTCATACAACCTGCAATACGGGACCTTCCTCGAAAATACGAAGCTTTTCCACTAGTAGCCCATCAGCTCTCCTTGGCACATATCAACCTACCTTCTCTACCTACCTTCTTGTCTCTACCTACCTTCTACCTACCTTCGCTGTCGTCAGATCTTCACAGATGCATCTGTGATGCGTGACACATCCGGGGCAGCCTTTTACGTCACAGATACTGGTCACAAACAAGCCTACACGTTGCCCTATCCTGTATCCTCCACTGAGGCGGAACTCTATGCCATCCTCGCAGCCCTAGAATACATTACTGCCCTGCCACCTGAGAAGCCCTGGGTTATCATCACTGACAGCAGGGCGTCCCTCCTTCTTTTGCGGTCTTCCCACCCCGCCATCATATGTGACCTGCCTAGCATGATCATCCAGGCATACAATCGGCTCTATGCAAATGGTTACGTTCTTTATCTGCAGTGGATTCCCGGTCATGTGGGCTTATCCGGTAACTCGCGCGCAGATGCGGCTGCACGACGTTCTGCACAAGTTGTGACTTATGCCACTGTATATCTGCCCCTTACTGTTTCTGCCTGCCGTAAGTCTACACGCCGCCGGTGTGCTGCTCGTGCCCAAGCGTTCACAGCTGAGGCTGCCTCATACAACAGCCACCTGCAATCAATCGACCCCTCAGTGGACTTCTTTATTACGTGTCGCTGCACTCGTCACGATGAATCGCTCCTTCACCGCCTCTGTCTAAACGCCACCCGCACACCGCTGCAACTGTTCAAAATTTGTCAATCTAGCACTCCCCTCTGCACTAGCTGTGGCGTGGTGGGTGATATTCCCCACTGCATCCAACACTGCCGGCAACACCTTCTGCACCATGACGCCCTCTCTCGTCGTCTATCCCACCTTGGCTACGGTACTATGACACTGGCTACCTTACTGGGTCCCGTTCTTCAGCCGACCCAGTGGGCCGTCACCACTGCGCTCCTCCGCTTTCTCAACGCTTCGAACCTTGCCAATGCCTTGTGATTGTGTGACCGTGTGTGCGATTTTTCAGTTCTAGTTTTATGTTCTTCCTTTTTCGTTTCCTTTTCTTTTCTTTTCTTCCTCTTTTTTTGGAATAGCAAGTCGACCTCCGTCCAGCTGACCTTTCCTTTCTTTTTTTTTCTTAATAAACATATCCCCCTCACACGTTACAACCGTTAAGAGTTTAAACCAAACTTCTCAAGAGTTTCTGTTGTTCTTTAAAAAAGTGTAATGGTAATTAGTAACCTGTCTCAAATGCGTTACGTTGTACTTCAATACTACGTGATGTCTGCCCGCCAATCTTGGGCTTCAACTTTGTCCTTTGCGAACGTTGAGGGTCGCCACCTTTCAGCTTCTAAAAGTGTTCAAAATTAATTAGTACGAAAAGTATGAAGAACTGAGAGGTGATGACTTGTGTGAGTGATCACACAGCCAAGCTTCTACATGTTGGTGCCTTGAAACTTTGCGGCTATACTTCACTTGACAGTTCCTTTAAATTGAGAGTCAAACTGTGCGCTCTTGTGCGTCCCTGCTTTTTCACGCCTTTAAGGCAAAGATATAGTGCCGACTAAAACGAAAAAAAGTATTGTAATGATGTTAGCATTTTTACCTACTTTCACCAAAACGTCGCGCTTTTATACCTGTATTTAAGGGTGCTTTCTACGCGTGGAACTGTATAGTGCAGATCACCCAGAGCAGAAAACACAGGAGCACGGTCGCGCTGGTGATTTCTGCCGTTCTGAAAGCGTCAGACACGACATAGCTCGACACTCGTACACGAAATTACGTCGGACATCACGGTGGACTATAACAGAACCTCGGTGACCCTGCCGTTCGCCCTGAGTTCGCGACTCCCAATGAACGTTTCAGGGAGTCGCCTGCAAAATATCCAATGAGCCAATGAACACGGCTGTATTCGTCTCTGTTTTTCTGGGTTTTATTTTCTTCTCTTTTTTTTTCGTTTTCTGAGCCGCGCACAAGCTAAGCAAGCTACAAAGCTACGGTGTTGCATTGAGGTATTTTTCGTTGGAGTGAATTATAAAGCTAATTACATGCACATTTCAATACACTGAAGTGTAGTTAAAGAACACAGGAACCACTTGTTCTCAGTGGTTTCGCTGTAATTATTTGATGTCCAGTAGCACATGAAAATGAAAGGAGTAAGGCACGCGAACGGATTTCTATAACGAGAGCAGACCTGTACGTAACTGAAATACTCTGCAGTAAGGTACAAGGGACTGGTACCGGGAGCGGAAAAAACAAGGGTAACGTTTCGAGCGGACGATCTTCCTCTATTGGGTGGGATGCTCAACACACTGTCAGGCCCGCTAGCGGACTACACATAAACATGTAAGCGAAAGCAGCATTGTGTGGCACCGGTCGATAGGATGACTAGATGCCGAAGCCCAGTCTTTCACTGAGGTGACTTTGATGGACAGTGTTGACATGGTGGTTAAGGCGACATTCTTCATGTTTTCGCAAGTCTCAGTTACGGAAACCCGAGCAGAGAACCAGAACTTGACAAATGAGACCTATAAAGTACCTGATGGTTGCTGATATCTCCAGTTTGCTGCAAATATACCAGCTGGTGACGCTCACAGAATATTCCATATAGTTTGCGATCGGTTTTACCTCTGTAGAGCACAGGAGTAGGAGCACCAGTAAAATGTCGTCTGTGTCTGTACTTAATATGTCCGATTACGAGACGAAAGGCATGGTGAAATCCAATTGTAAGGGGAAATGTAGAACTTTTCTCGGAAGGTGATGGATTCAGAGCAGCAGCTTGGATTAATGCTGTACTTAATGATTAATGCTGCATTAATAGCTGCAGCTCGGCCTCCAGGTTTATCAGGAAAATGCGGGCGATAATTGAACCTCTGTATGCAATAAGGGGATAAGTCGACTTATCCCCTTTTTACTATCTTTGCTGCAATGACATCTACACACCAGTATGTTCCTGCAAAAGAAAATTTCTAACCGCATTGCAATTTATTGGCCTGCTACAGGAGGGTAAGAAACGGGAAGTGCATGTGTGTCAATGGGACGGACAATCAGATCAGGCCCATTTTCTCGGTTTGGGATCTTTCTACTTATCCCCTTACTGAATACAGAGGTTCAATTGTACAAGTCAGTTTCTTTGTAATAGATACGCTTCTGTAGCGTGGATGACACAGCGGACTTTGTGAGGTCAAGAAAGCGAAACCACTCGGAATCGGTAAGTAACAAAAACTCATCAGGATGTCTTGGGGAAGATGGAAGAAAAGGCTGAACCCTAAATAAAAGAGAACGTTGCTCGTCACCCAACGGCATATCATGTGGGCCTGCATAGGCTATTTTGGTGGAGGAGGTGCCATAGAGTTGCGGGAGAACACGTCTGAGTTTCTATTGCGCCTAACACTAATATAAAGGATATTGTTTAGCTAAAATGATTTGACTCAGATACCGAAACGATGTTGCCAGGCCTCAATAGCTCGTCATATTCGCGGCAGTAGAAACATATTTTCACGTCATAGTAACGTGGTATTGCTACGTGAGGCATCATGACGGATGCCCATTGGCCGAAGGTCGTTGCGCGCTCCGGGATTGGTTGACAAAGTTTCGAAATCGTTGACAGCACATTCTTTCGCGGGCAGTCGGTGAGGTGGGCACCTGCGAGCAGGGTCCAAGCGTCTCCGCGTCTCGCTGATGTCGGTTGACCACAACGAGCAAAGATCATGTGTGTTCACGGGTTTGTTCGGGAGTTATAGTACTCTGCCCATGTACTGTTTCCCGATAAAAGTATCATCCAACGAACAGCCTAGCCTTTTCGGAACTGGAATGCTGTGGTGAGCTGACGCCTGAGGAACACTTCGAGCGCTGTCGCATTTTCAAATGCAGTGACAAAGAAGACAGGATTCTGAACGACACAACTATTTCCAATGACGGTGTAACCTTCGGTACACAGCCAGCATGAAAAGACGATGCTCATTTGTGAAATCGCACGCATTCGTGGGCCTCGCTCGCGTCCAGAAGTAGACTGTATATGTGTTTTGCAAGTTGGAACGTGGTAACGAAACGTGCTGTGCGCACGGCTAATATATGAGTCAAACTTTTGAGTCAATACGTTGCATCAAATAAATATTTATTTCGCCTGTCAAAAATGTGTCTTAGCTATTTTGGAATAACGGGAGCCAGGCATGAAAACCAGTAAAAGTCTATGGTAGCCAGGACCAGCCTAAAGGCGAATCAAATGAAGAGGCTCCTGATTGGCTGGCTGCTAGGCATCATGACGCATTTTCATTGGCCGGTTGTCCAGTGTTGCTCGAATTCTCAAACTATGGACTCTATAGGGAGCTGTTGGCGCATGATATTGCTATGCTATTTCAAACGCACCATAACTAAGTCTAATGAAGTTCCTTGTAGTACCTGTTTAATCCGGAATCCGAGTCAGGTGCCCGGAATATTAGAATGAAACGTCAAACAGAAGCCCTTGGGGATAGTATTGTTTCGAAAACAGCGCTTGAGGAACACAAATGACTTGGAAAATTGGCAGGTTTCAACGCATCATTGAAGGCTTCTTGCGCGCTGGAGAAAAGGTCACTGGCCGTCGAAGCGAGCGTGGAACATGAATGCGATACGGAGGGGCAAATGAATCACTAAAAAAATTGTTAAAAGTAAGGCACGATGGTCATTAGGAGCTGGATGTACCTTGCTGGATAAAACAGGTTGTAATGAAGACACGGTGGGCTGCCAATTAGATAAAACACAAGAGTGAAGAGCAAGAGAAAGGTATACCGGGACGCGAACAAGACAACGCGGGGTGTGAATAAAGCTAACGTTTGGAGAGAATGCTCTTCCTCAGAAACAAGAGAAGACATAGAACATAAATTCTCTATACTCTAGTTACCCTATGTGTTAGATACGCTAGAGAGCAGCTCGGTATCTTCCAAATACATTTCAAAGTCAGTACTTAGTATCTAACTTCGATACATTTCGAAATAAGTAACTTCTTCGCATTGCTTAATTCATTGCATAGTTCCTCTGTTGTTTTTCTTTGTTTTTCATTTTAAATTTTTTTGGGGAGACAGGAAAAGTCGACGAAAAGACGCGCTACGCCACTTACATCCGCGTATATTTTATCTCGGATAATTCGGTGCACCCGCATCCTTCTGCGGGAATGAGTAATCTACAGAAGCGAGCGGCGCCGCAGGTTCAGTCGATACGAGTGACAATATATTGGCCTGAAGGACATGTGTGGTGAATCATCGTGGTCCGACAGGGGAGAGGATCGGGGACTCACAGTCGTAGCGAGCGAGGACGGCTACAAATATTAGGAATACTTGATTAAAACAATACATGTGGTTCAAAGTCGCTTGCTCGCTCACGTTCGTTTTGTGTAACTCCTCCTTCGCCTCAGACCACAACATCAAGTATCCGGAAGAGCGACATTATCGGGCGCAGTGTCCGTACAGGAGAGCATGCACGAAAAATATATCGCGGAAATACAACAGTATCCGAGCGAGTATTCGTTTTTATTTTCGTTTCATTTGTATTTGTTTGACAGCGAATTGCGCCAAATGTAACCTGATAGAATCTAAAAAGCATCGAGTTATTATGAGTACTTAGTATTCTACTCAGTTACTTTTAGTCTGGTGCTCAGAAACTTACATACGGTTCCTCACTATTTTGTACAAGCCTGAACGAGAGTACGAGCAGGGGTTGCCCTGCAATAATGGACGAGGCTCGCTTAAGTCCTCCATGGAGGACAAAAATGAAGAGCACGGAAGCAAGGGCGAACGACCGGGGGCCTTCTATAAAAAGTTGGAGCATACAGAATTCCTCCCCTCTTTTCACTTAATCGTGAGATATTTTTGGTGGAACCTCGAGGGCGCGTCGGGTTCTTTCTATCAGATCCTTTTCTTTTATCTGGTGGTTAATATATCAATCGGACAGTGCAATCACAGTTCTTTTGCTTGAATCTTTCTCAAGATAAATAAATAAAGAAAAACATAATAGAGGAAGGAAGAAATTGAGGTGAATGTGGTCTCATCTCACGGTATCGCGGTAGAGCACAGTACCCCACGCTTTGTCGTAGATACACCACGCTTTGTTGTTTGTTGTAGACTTGTAGTCATGTTGTAGCTGGTGGCGACCTGCAGAGGGAGCTGACACCACCGCAGCCCTAATTCACACACTTCATACACTGGGTAAGTGTACATTTTGTGCTAGGTACGTGCGTTATTTTGATAGCAAGAGCTCTTAGCGCATGTTTGTTGTGATTATGGCAAGCGTTTTGCGGTCCTGCATATGAACGCCACTTACGCTTGCTACTTTTCTGCTCTTACTTGGTCGCCAAGTCAATACACCGGCGTGCATTTTGCGAGCTGCGGACATATGCATCGAGATATATAATTCCCAGCTTCCTACTTGTTGTATTCTTACGATATTCTAAGACTCAATCGCGGAGTGAACGCCTTCCCGCATTTATGCTGCTTTGTACCTTGTGCTTTGTACGGATTTGATTGGTTCCGTAAATGTTACTCTCATTGCCCAAACTTTTGTTCCCAGGATCCATCCCACATGCAGGTTCACATACCGTCACCAGCGCAATGCAGTACCTCACAAACTCGTCCCAGAGCGCCTCCAACGCTGATAACGCAGTAATGTAGTGTCTCCTGCGTTACTGTACACTCATATTCCTCAAGGTTGTGTGCGTTTTATGTAATAATGTATTGCCATTTGCGCTCGCCTCTGCAACACGAATGTGGTAATAAATTTTTTTCTGCTGCAATTCTCCATTTCGTTGGGTCTGTTCAGCTTAGCAAACATAGGTCAGTTGTTTTGACTCGCTGGCTTCCTCACACTTTTATGCATTGCTTCTCACTTAGAAGATAGTTCTTTTTTCCACATACATGGCAAAGCGACCATGGTTTCTCCTCACATCAGAATCGCACTTGTGCACAATGTGTCACCTCTCGACAGACTTCTGTTTTTGTAATATACATATGTTCAAGATCTCCTTTTCTGCTGGTTCATTTTGGTACCTTGGTGTGTTCTGTAAATGTCTGTCCATATCCCACGCACAGGGTGTTTGTTTTTATTCGCATCACACCAGAGCTCATTCGACAGGTGGGATATGTTAATTTTCGCAAATTAACCCATCCGTAGTTACAAACATTTCCGACATTTCCTGACGCATGTGTTTGTAACTACGGATCGATTAATTAGCAAAAATTCACATAACCCACCTGCCAAATGAGCGCTACTCTGTTGCGAATAAAAATGAACATCCTGTATAAAAAGCCGCACGTTGGCGTAACCTTTACGGGCAGGTGCTGGATTGAAGGCCGTAACCTCTAATTAGTGGGTTTCCTTGTAACTTTTATAAAAGGTACTGCTCAGAGGGTACCTGGTAGCTTCTGAAATAGAGGGTAAAATATTGCGATTTTTTACCCTTTACTAAAGGGTACCGAGTTAAGAGTGTACATATACGAACAAAGGTATACTCGCGAGGGATGTCATCGGGAACAAAAGGACCATCACCGCCAGAGATGTCAAGCAACGAATTACAAGTAGCTGAGTTATTGCAAGTAAATATGTTTGTCTAACTAATTACTGTAGTCACAACTACTTTGTAAAACGGGTATCTGTGTCTGCAATTTAATTACTTTTTGCGAGAAACTGGTACTGTGAGGAAAGTTAATTACATCTTCAGTCGAATTTCTATGCGCGTTACTGAGTAATTTGAATGGGAACTTGAAAAGTGTCCTGCTGTCAAGAACAAATTTATGGAGTGTCTATGTGTGTTGTTTCAGAAGTTTGTTTTCAACAAGTGCTACTTTGAATGCACTGTGTTCCAAAGTTTTTCATGGGGTCACATTGAACATGAGCAACCGGAAGTAATTGGGAAGTAACTGAATGATATTCCATCAGTAACTGTAACTGAGGCACATTTGACTATGAGTAACTTTTCCTGTAACTCAGTTACTTTTAAAGTCATGTATCTGTAACTTAATTAGACTTTGTAAGTAACTTGTATACAATTGTGGCCACCACGAAGCACAGCTGGAAGGGCAGATACGGTGTTGCACCCAGTTGCACCGTATGCAAGGAATGGAGGCGAAAAAAGGGTAAGACAGTTGCATTTTGCGATGTACGTGCTTGCACGTGTCCTGGGCTATTACGAGCCGTTTTTTTTTTCGCTTTAAAAACTATGAAATAAACTCGAAGTACCAATTAAAGTACCCGTTTAGGCACTTATGGGAGCCTATTTTCAAAAAAGGTACTAATCGCAAAAAAGGCTAAAAAGGCACTAACATTAGGGCACTAATGGGTCCCATTCGTCCTGACACGTGCTTCGAACTTTGAAAGGCAGCATCTGTACGTCTCCCGACGAAAAGGCATATGCCTGAAAAATCCGCTCTCTAGTAAGAGTATCTTAGTGATCTATATCAGAATATCATGTGCGCAACACAAATCAATCGGTGGGAAATTCCCCGCAATGGATCCCCTCCCATGTCGGCATCAGCGGCAACGAAAACGCGGACCAACTAGCATCCGCGGCGCATCTCAGCTGCAGCCCAAGAATGCCAACCCCGGAAGACAGCGACAGATAAATTGTTCATAATAAGATAGTACAAGCAGAACCCCCTATAGTAGGCTACCGAGAGCTTTCCCTCACGGTGCTACTTGGCCCTACCAGGCACGCTGACGTCACGTCTGCGCTGACACGATTCCTTCGGGAATCTAAACTCCTGGGCATTCTCTGATGCGTCCTATGCGCAACGATTAGTGAAGGAGCTGTTTCTTCTGTATTTTTTTTTATAATTTTCTGTATCCCAGCTGTTTTCTTTTGTTTGCTTGAAAGCATTAGGGAATAGCAAGCCCACACCATGGCTAACCTTTCGGTTCCCTTTTTTCTTACTTTGCATTAAACATATTCCCCCCCCTATAGTATAATGGGAATTCCGCAGAAGCATCAGATAAATCTTCTCACAAAGGGATTTCCCAGGAACATAGAGTTATCTTAGGTTGTGAACAGGATGCATTCACAAAATTGGAATTATGCAAGATCCACTCCCTTGGATAACGCGAACTGCAGACGCTTTTAGCAAATCGGAACTGCCCAACACATCCTCAAAGATTGTAGGGCGTGCAGTATGGTGCAGGTGAAATACATTGGGCTCCTCAGCAATGGTGCGCAGGATGATGTCCACATCCCAGTTGTTCTTTCGGAAGCGGAAACGGGTCTTGCGCGAAGACTCTCACTCTTCGTTTAAAGTTACTGACCCTGCTCAATTCACATCGGCCCATCAACTCACCAGCTTTAGGGTGCGTTCCCAAACGTGCGATTTTCACACGCGAGAACGACAAAGTGTCACACTTCCCGCTCTCGGTTTCCCTTCAGCTCTTCGGAAACTAGCTGACCACTCAGCAAGAGCGTAATCCGCGGCGAAATCCCTACGGCTGCGACTCCTTGGTATTTACGCTCTTGCTTCCAAGATGGCGGACTTAATAAAAAAAAAAGAAAACAAAAAAATTTAACATCAGCACAATTAAATGTAATACAACTACTAATTGTGATAATTGTGACTGCGCTATATCAAGCACAAAATTAAGGTTATTTTGAGTGCCGCGAACTATTTCAAACAAACAGTTGTGTGCAATATAGTTTTATCATTTTTGTGTAATGAAGCAATGTAACAGTTCTGTGTAGTAAAGACACTTCAAAATCCAGGGGACTCCATGTCGCAGCAAATGTTCGAAGCACTGGCCGATGCATTGTGAGTGCAGAACATGCGAAAAAAGGCGAAATTTTCATAAACAAGTTTATGGAAAACGAGAGCGATATTGCAGTGAAGACCCGTGTGGTGTGCGGAGCAACATATGTCAGTGCGAACGACACCAAGGGAATTGAAAGCTGTTACAGCAGGCCTCGGACACAACTCAGTGCACGACTTTGTGCACTTAGTATATTCATTGAACAAAACATTCTTCCTTAACAATCACGTTTGCGCATGTCTCTTACTCTGTACATCTACAACATTTAAAACATATAGCATGGCATTATGTGGGATGCCTTGGAGATGCTACACGCATTTGGGACGACATGATGAATACGGCCTTCCACTGCAGCGTTTCTAGCGACCACACCCTTGGGAACAGAGACGGGCACGGTATCGATAAGCAACAGCGCCTCGCACACATGTCACATTCCCCTCTCTTGCTGTGAAACGTTTCGGAACGAAAACTTAATCTTTCTTTATCATCTTATCTGATCTCGGTTACGGCCGTGGCAGCGTCAGCATGACGGAGGCCAACAACAGCAAGCCACCATCATCTCGCCACCACCGAAGTGGACGAGACTGTGTCGTCCATGCTAGTAATAAACTTCGACGTTCTTGCACTCTGTTGCTGTGATGTTGCATTCTTCACTTTCTCGTGACAGGCGCAAGTCCGTACGGATACGTCGTCGTTCGCTGGCTGGATGCTCTTTCTTTGCTCTTCTGAGTTTCAACGTGCACAACTGAAGCTTGGTGTAAATTTTCCATCACCGAGGCGCTTATACCTTATTTTCCTAACTGCGTACGCTCTGGAGACAAATGTGCTCTTCTATATTGTACGCGTATTCACGCCGCTCTTCCGCAAACACGCACCGTCAGTGTGCGCTTTATTATTGCATTCGCGGGACATGCAATATGAAGAATGCGTGTACCTCTTGCGCCCGTGCGGCGTTCCTTCGGGGTGTCTCTTCTGCTTCCACAACCGTGTTGCAGGAGACTTCCCATTAATTTTGTTTCACCTCGCACGTGAGGCAACGGAGGTGCTACGAGTAATTGCTCGTAATTAACCGTGTATGGAAAGCCACGCAGTGACTCAACGAGTGAGTTATGATTTGGGAAGGATACCTTCTTATGTGGCACAGTAAACTGAGTAATTTGTAAGACCGACCTCATCAGTAATCACGTGATTAAGCGACCGATTCATCGACGGAAATTAGCAGCCCTCCCAATGCGGCAGCTGTAGTAAAAAATATACACGTTAGAGTTCAAACGTGCAGACTCTGCATTAAAGTTTGCCAATAAAACCACGTGCTCCTAACCGTCGTGAATTTCATTCTTGCTTCTCCTTCGTGGACTTGACAACGTTCTCATAATTGTCTAGAAACATATACCCTTACTAAATAACAGTTATATAAGTAACAACAAGGTAAGAATGGATGGGATGGTGATACAAATAAATATTACTTTTGCTGCTGGCAACTGATATGAGCTTTCAAACCATAGAGCTTGTTGTACACTTAGATTATGTTGATTTGACTGAATCGTGCTTTTGCTTTCGCGTAGCCGGTACATACATCTGAAGTTACATGTACGCTACACACGGGTTTCGTCTCTATGTTTCTGTTACGTTGTCTTCGCAGAGGTCCACTTATGCGGATCTCTCACACCCAAAAGGGGCTCCACAGCTTCTTCCTGCAGGCCCACATATAGTTGCGATCAACTTACCCGCGTATTCGTCTTTACATATCCCACCCTCCATCCCACATCTGAAGCTTGTTTCTAAGAGGAAAACGACGGATGCTGGCTGCTAATGACAGGGCAGTTAATTTTCGCATGCACAGGCCTTCCTTCACGACTTCTGACCATTCTGACCACGAATTGACCTTTGGAACACAGCCCAACTTGTTGTATGGTCCGTCTCTGCTTCGTCAAAAACATCCGGCACTATAAATAATGTTACGCAAGAAAAGTCGTTTACAAATCTAGTACTTTCCCATGCATGTGGTGTTGCCTGTGACCAACCGCAAATTCCTCCCAGCAGAGAGAGCAACACCGCCCTTCCAATTCAAGACTATGCTTATCATTCTATCTTTTATGTCACTGCCATCTGTACAAGATCGGGAATGCTCACGGCCAGGCGAAGGGGCGGTGCCTACATTGCACACCACAGGGCAAACGCAAGCACTGTGTAGCACAAAATAACCATGAAAACTAAGATGCAGAAGAAAAAAAAGTTGGTTCATAGAGGCGCCACGAACATGCACAGTTTTGCCGTGGACGCGCGGCATTCATTCGACATTCGTGGCGTGTGCCGATGAAGAAATTCCGTGGCGGACAGATGTTCAAAAGTACTCGAGAAGCATGACTGACAGTAATGAGTCTAAAACTTCAACGGTGTTACTCAGTGATGGCCACTAACTACTTCTACAGTAGTTTAACTATAACTACCAACTACTTCGCGATGGAGTAGTTTAACTAGTAGTTCAACTACTTTTCAGGGGAGGTAGTTAAAACTACTTCTTTAACTACCGCAATGTAGTTTAACTACATTTCTAACTACTAAACGTTGTCCATCATCACCAATCCCATTCTGTAATGTTCTTGGACACCTAAATATGAATCACAAGCAGCGATAGAAGGGAAGATTTAGTACACATGCACGGCACAATTGCTCTGCACCTCCGTTCTCATCAAACAAGTAGCTCGAGGTAAAAGTCGGAAGCACAATCGTGCCGTAAAGCCTGCGGCAAAAGTCGGAAGTAGTTGGCGCCTGCAGTAACCTAACTACTATAGTTAACTACTCGAAATAGTAGTTTAACTAGTAGTTGCACACTCCATTTCTGCATGTAGTTGATAACTACTTTTTAACTACAATAAGGTAGTTTAACTAGTAGTTTAACTACATGTAGTTAACTACTGGCCATCACTGGTGTTACTAGAGACTACTACGGTGTTACTGTTAGAAAATTTTTCTGCGCACACCCACGTTTCAGCAGATATTCGTACGTCCCGTAAATAAGCGTATTTAAATTTATAAGCTTATGTCCCCCCTAACCAATAAACATATCCCCCGTCCCATTTTTGTGAGTCAAACGAAGAAAGAACAAGCTATACTCCGCTGCTTCTCAGGCATACATGGCGACGGACAGTAAACGACCAGCCTGGATGAGTTGTTATTAGAACCATACTTGTGCTCCGTTTAAGAACGGCACGTTTAAGACTAGCTCTATACAGTATAGCCGTGTCACTCTACATAGCGGCTAGTACGCCGCCGCCAAAACTTCTGACCCTGTAAGTATGGATGAATGAATGGATGGATGGATAGATGGATACTGTGGCTTTTCCCTTTCGAACGGGCTGTAGCTTGCGCCACTTAGCCTAGAATTGACATATTACTGAGATTTAAATTACTTCAGATGATGAGAACTATTCACACTGCCTGTGTTTGCATTGTATATAACTACATTATTCTTATGCCGCAAATCATTTAGTCGGTCTTTTGTATTTTGTACTGTTTTAAAGTAAACTTCGCCCCTGTCGTTTAGGAAACCTACAGCTTCCCATAAGGTCACATCTCCCTACGTCGGCTGAATATTTTTGCATGCCAATATGACATGCTCCGCGGTCGCCTCTTCTTGTCCACATAAACCGCATATTCTATCTGCGACATCTGTATATTTTGCGACATGAGTTTTCGTTCGTAACATCTCTATGCTTTCCTCAAACAGCAACGCGCTTGCTCTAGAGTTATCGAAAACTCCCTCTGACCGTATTTCCCTTTTATAACCCCTGTACACCCCAAGTGGAGGCTTGGGCTGCAATTTACTTGTCCACTGTCTAGTTTCCGGTTTCCTTACGTAGTCTTTATGCTTTTCTTCTTACTTTCCTCGTCCCAACTTCAATATCTAGCAGGCAGACGCCTAGCTCTTTTCCGCCATTTCGTGCCTACGTTGTTTAATTATATCTATGATAGTACCTTCCTGGATCACATCTTTTCGTCTGGTTTTCTCAGGCGCGCTCCGTACGTCATCTTACTTTTTCCCTCCCGTCCCTCAAAGGAGAGCCATGCCATATCTCCCAAGACCATGTTCGGTATATTTTCATGTGCTCCTAGTGCCAATCTCCCAACTCCCCCCTGTCGTGTTTCCATAAAGGACTGCATCACCGGATTTGGGCAAAGTACTGCGTTTCAAAACGTTAAACTTGGTACCGTAACCCCCTTCCAAATCATAAGGATTACTTCGTACCTGCTATAAGCAATAGACCCCTGTTTTTAATTATTGCCGAATTTGGTTTTGGCCTATTTCATGAAAATGTCTTCCTGTTCTTTAAAATAGTTATTGTCCGTATTCAACCAGACCCCTAAATATTTGTACATGGTGACATTTTGGGCTTTTCTCCTGTATAGTCGAAGATCCTTCCTGGGCACTACGAAATACCATATAACCCGACTTCTCACTGCTGAATACCCGGGAATAGCAAGTCGGCTTCTGGAGCCAGGCTAAACTTTCCCCTCTTACTTTTTTTTTTTTTTTGCAATAAACCTATATTCCCCCACCCCTACATCCTACAATACCCTACAGGCGGCACCGGGTGGGACTACGGTATACTTTCTCCGTCAGAGGAACGATGTTAGGGTTAAAGAACTACATTTCGTCTCGTTTCTAGCTTGAACACGGGTATAGAGTCTCCTGTGTCGTGCACCCCATGAGGTAGTGTTAACGAGAAACAGGGTCTTCATGCCTTTTTCTGATTTTCAGTCCTGTATTGACCCCCATGACTGGGCTGTAAAGGAAGCCCAGCTGCTTTTACTTCTACACCGTCCATTCATCGTTTCTAAACTAGAAATGATGCAGGCGACTATGATGCCACCATGGGAACGCCAGTGATGTGGTGTAACGAGTTTTCAAATCCTAATTCTGGAAAAGTAAATTAAGAACGATATTACTACGATTAGATGGCCACGCAAGTGGATTTTAAGATAACTCTATAGGTAAATACGACCCTAAATTTATATATCACCTTTCAAAGTCTCTCACAATATTCCAGACAAGGTCATATCCCTAATATGTTACTCAAAACACATTTTCAGGAATGAAGCCGGAGAAATGGTGCCCGTTAGGCACGCGACGACATCATAACACGTTAATCTAAATGGCTCCATTAAAACACGATTCGTGAAATACTGGTACAGCTTTCGTAGCGCGTTTGCACCTGCACGAGCTATTAGCCGTAATGGAGTGCTAAAGGTAAGGCATAGGTAGAGCTCTGCCGACGACCATGACATCTGCTGTAAACTCGGCAGGCTTGCCTCTTAAACGTGTTAGGAACTAGCGCACATGTTTGTTTACCAGTGCCGTTTTAAAGTACGACCTTTGGTGAGTGGCGTACGCTACGCACTTATAGAATCGGTAGATCAGCGGCATGCCCATAGCGGTGGAGCTGGTGGACAAAGGCGAGTCCCTCTAGCCGAGCACAACGTTTTTACCAACTTAACTGTAACTGAACCGTAATGGATGGAAAACTGCGATAATTACCCGAACGTAACTCGAGCTGCACCTGAATCGTTTGTCTTAGGGGATAGTGAGCTTTACTACGTAAGGATTAGCGTGGTGGTTCTGTGCAACGCGCAAAGCTCTCTATATGTCTTGTGTGCGCTCAGACCCACAAACGCTATCCCTTACGTACGCAAAGGGTGCGTTTTAGTGCATCTTACGCTATCGCCGTTGCGTACATAAGGGATAGCGTGACGGTTCTGCGCATTGCGCGAAACTCTTTATGTTTTACGCGTCCGCAGAACAACCAACGCTATTCATAACGTACGCAAAAGCGATAGCGTACGATGCACCAAAACTCGCTAATGAATGCTACGTTATACGCTCGTGGATGCCACACGCGCCACACGTAAAAGCCCAAACGCGTCACACCGATTGGCTAAATTGTCAGATGCATCGAGATATCACGAAAAGTCACTTATTCTCTAGACTTTGCGAATGTCAGTGAATAACACAGAGACATCGTGTCCACATTGCAAGAAATTAGTTGTGGCAATCGTCGTCTCTTTCTGGCTGTGCTTTTTACGGGCGTGTTAGTTAACATGACGATATACAATGCAAAATAACACTTCAGAACATGAAGGATGAAAGTCACTGAAAAGGTTAGCTAGCTGTAGGAGTCGAACCCACATCTTCTGGATTGCCGGTCCAGGGCTCTACCGTCGATACCGTCGTACGAATGTGTGTGTGAGTGAGCAAAAATGTAAGAGTGAAAGGAGGATGAGTGAGAGAGAGTGGCTGGTTTGTCCCTTCAGATGACGCACCCTGGAAGTCGCTGAGAAGGCGTGTTAGGTTAGCTCAACTGGTAGAGCCCTGGACCGGCAATCCAGAAGATGTGGGTTGGACTCCTACAGCTAGCTAACCTTTTCAGTGACTTTCATCTTTCATCGTTAATTTCGTAGGCAAATTGAGGCTTTGTATATATTTGTCCCTTCTATGTTGTTCCAGCCTCAGAACATCAGTTCTCTCATGCTCAACTTCAGAACATGTTATGGACCCACAAGACTTTGGAAAGCACCGCATGACTTACACGATAAACGTACCTCACCTAAGCGTTTACAAATATGCTAAAGTAAAGTGCACTGTGCCTCCGAACTGCTTAATGTTAGTGTTGTCATTAAGGTGATAGCGTGATAGCACAGATGACAGCACAGGCAGGGTGCTGCGTTTTCTTTGCCAGTTTTACTAGCAAGTTGGAGAGTAGTTCTCCGAAGACGACTGTGGAAAGCATGCAAAAGACAGCAGGGAGCACTGCCGGTTGCCCCTGTGTCGGTCCTTTACAATACGTGAATGCGAAACACAGACATTTTGACTACTCGCACATGCCGTTGTGCGTGTACACTTGTGGTTGTATGGCGTCAATAGCTCACAGTCACAGCGGGAAAGACACGCGTATGCTTGCTTATCTGTGTCACAATATCTCCAATTGCAGCACGCGAACAACGGCCTGTACGTATAGGCCTGCCAAATAGCGTACTCCTTGTTTCTATAATTTTTACGTCAGATTCTGTTTAGAATATATTTCGTATATTTATATACAGGGTGTCCACGCTAAGTGTGAACAGATTTCTAATATATATATATATAACACTTTTTCCAAGATGAAACAATTGCAATATAGCATATGCTGAAGGGCACTCCCTAGGAGGGCATTAGGAAAGACCAAAGGCAATGTCTCAATTAACTTTCATTAATTAACTTTTTAATGATAAAAGCTACAAAGTTGTCCCAATGAGAACATCTGTTCCTTTCGGTCACCTGATATCGTAGCCGTTTTCAGAACAAAAATCCGTTCGATAGATGGCCCGCAAAAAATTCGTGAAGGAACGCCATTCTTTTCTTTATTTTGTTCATTGCGCTTCGTAGAAGACACGTCTTTCCTTCACCCCCAATGTGAGAGGAAGAACGAGCACACTATCGCCTCTCGCGTCCTGGAAAAAGATTAAAAGGAAACAGAAAATACAACCCAAGATAAGGCCAGTTCCGATAGAGTCACCCGATACATTTGTTTTTGTTTTGTTTCCGCAAGTTGAAGCTCATCATCGACGCATGAGGCGGCCCTGTACTGCTTTCCCCTCTCACGTTGGGGATGAAGGAAATACGCGTCTGCGAAGATGCGCAATGAACAAAATAAAGAAAAAAATGACGTTCCTTCACTAATTTTTTGCGGCCGATCTACCGAACGGATTTTTTTTCTGAAAACGGCTACGATATCAGGTGACCGAAAGGAACAGATGTTCTCATTGGGACAACTTTGTCGCTTTTATAATTAACAAGTTAATTAATGAAAGTTAATTAAGACATTGCCTTTGGAGTTTGCTAATGCCCTCCTAGGGAGTGCCCTTCAGCATATGCTATATTGCAATTGATTTCATCTTGGAAAAAGTGTTATATATATTTTAAAAAATATGTTCACAGTTAGCGTGGACACCTTGTATACGTCATCTACATCGAGCTTCGTTGAAAACAACAACAGTGAAACAACAATTCATTTATTTATTTACCCTCAGGGCAAGGAGAACAATTATATGGAGGAATAACGTGTTTTCGTTTTACTCTGTTTCTGACCACCCAAACATCGGTAATTAATAATACCCACAGGCACGTGTGTTTGGAACTTCGTTCTTTAGAGAGTCAGAGAGAGTAAACAGACGCTAGCCCGAGGTTTCCTGCAGTCAACCTCGCATGCACCATTGCGTGTATTGTCTGTCACCCTATAACCCTCATCCCTCTTAGATGCCTGACCTTACAACTAAATAGCAGTAGTCGTCAAATACCGACACTCACTTGTTTTCTGCGAACGTCAACTTCTCGCCCGTCATTTTAAAATGTTGTAGCAACTGCGAGCTATAGGCAATTCAAGTGCACTCAAGCGTCAGCCAGACCGTGAATAGAAGCGAGGATGTACCCATTGTGCAGTCGTTCAGTGTGTACTGCGTCGAACGTCCCGTTAGGCATTTCGTGCATCGAATATCTACCCTCGTTGTTCGTTGATACCGAGTTAAAGGGCCAAGTGAACTGGAAATAATTCTGTCGACCACTGAAACGCTGGCAGAATGCTGTAAATGTTCAGCAAATAACCAAGTCTATCGAGCGTCCAAAGCCTATTGAAATCTTGTAGCGTGCCCGTGCGAGCAGAAACTTGGGCTTGAAGAGATTTCGATCGTCTATACTGATGGCCTATCTGCAATGAGGGCTTAGTGTCCACATCAAATCTTTGAAGGCTCTTAAAAAACGCATTCTGTCGCAGTGAACCCTCTTAGTGTGTTGCTTCGCCGTTCACTATATAGTTCGGACGGTGTACTTCGCTCTCTGACTTCCTTTCTTCCTTTCTGTGGCTCCCTTTCGTGGAACGCACATCCTTTCAGAAATCTTGCCTATACGGACATCTTGCGTGTACATAGGTGCTTGCATATTTCACACATACTCACAGAAAGAGTTGTAAATAGTGTCAATATGTGGAAACAGTACCGTATAAATAATGCATGTGCAATATTTTCCCAACGATAACTAGAAATAAAAATAAATTTTCTGATAACACCGGAAATCTGGTAGCCGCACTACGACACCATTAGCGTGTTACAGTAGTCGGTCAATTGTAAAGTCGCGCAGGCCTCTCCATAGGCTCCCCCATGCTCTCTTTTGTTGTTCTTTTTTTTTTTTCTTTCTTTGGAAAGTGGGCGTGTGAAATAAGGTCCTGTACTTACGCGCAATGCGAAGTTGATTACCTTAGCTGTTCCATCAATCGAACATACTGAAACGCTATTCTACTGTCCGTATATATGCATGGCAGAAAGGGGCTGAAGCACTTACGCCGTAGGCTTCTCTTTGGCTCGATACAGCAGAAGACTATTTCGTTCATTACCCGGAATATTTACATGTTACCACAGACGGACACATCTGAGCCTTTAAATGCGATGATCGTGAACAAACACTGCCATTCAGTTCATGCCACGCAATAGTGCCTTCGGCGAGTTACGCAGGTACATGCAAAAGAAAGCCTGAGCTATGGGCGCAACGACAACAACAACAGAAAAAATAAGAAAAAAAGAAAGTACCGACACGAAGGCCGAATCTAGCCTTCGTGTCGTATCGTTTTCCAGTCGTACCCATAGATAAGACTTTCTGGATTTCGTCCACCAGCTCGCCGGCCTATATGCCATCTTCAACGTGGTAGGTTCACCCAAACCTCTGTAACTTTCCCCACTGCCTGCCCTCGTAAACAGAAAGAAATGGGATATTCTCCACAGCAGAGTCAGTAACCCAAGCAGGCCGTTCTTCTTTTCGCAGAACTGAACACTGAACTTCGCCCCGCACTACTTCGATCGCACTACGATCGGCTACAATTTTAAATATCGCAAGGAAAGGCTTAGTCGAGGGGAGCGGAGGGTAAAGCGCTTATGTGAGAAGGAAATATGAAGAATCCCAACTGTCCAAAGCGTTATAAATGGTCAGTGCGTACCGGCAGATTGCCAGTGAGCTCCGAACATAGGGTTCATTTTCCTTTTTTTCTTTCTTTTTTTGTGAGAGAGAGACATATTTACCGCTCTCACCATCCGGCGACTTCTAGTGATGCATGTTCTTGCAAATTTCTCGAAAGGCTCCTTCGTTATTCTAAATCAAAAATTCGTGCTGGTTATGAGTAGCACTAGCGAATATAAATTCACTTATTTCCGGAGTCGCTCGGTTTGTCGTCCCTTTATGGGCCTAAGACGCGGCGTCTAACATGGAAATCTGTCGCATGTCCAGTATGATATACTGTGAAGCAGGAGAAAGCAGGAGTTTGTTATTTTTTTCGCCAAAATCCACATCAACATCATTTATTCAAGGTACGAACGAGCGGAATCATTAGAACATGTAGCGAGAGAGACCAGGAAGATGACGATAGCACTGAGCTTCGTTTTTGTGTCACAATGAACACCAATGAGCACCACAAATAGTTCCCCAGAAAATAAGAAATTACTTACTTGTATTGCTTATTTTCTGGGGAACTATATTGTTACTATTATTATTATTATTATTATTATTGCGCCAAAACCAATTAGACAATTAGATACTATTAAATTTCGTTTTCGACAAGTCTAGACTGAGACCACGGCAACGAGCCCTAGGAAGACCTTCCTTTGCAAGTCTCCAAGTGTGCTTAGTAGTCGAAGCAACACTGTCTTAAAACGGCTGCTGAGCAGCATGCGGGTGCTGCGAAGAAGCTGAGGTGGAGAAATAACTTTGCGACGAAGCCATTGCGGCAGATCCGGGAGAGCCGCAATCAGACGACGAGTGTTCAATTTGTTCAAGCTGCTCTGTTGACCATTTGATTATAGTGCCAAGTCATTCATCACAGTCGCCATAGCTAGCCTGAGAAACAGTGTCTGTACTTTTTGAGGACAATGGCGACCGGCAACACGCAGTTCATGTTGCAGAGATTTTGTCTACTTTGAGCATCATATCGTTATGCATGTAAGCAAACCCAGATTACTGCTTTCTATCTTCAATTTATCAATTTATTTGTTTTTTCTATAATATTCGATAATATGGACTACTCGCTTTGTGGGCAGTTTTTGTCGGCGATAAAAGTGTCCATAATAACGAGGAACGACAATATATATCTCCGAGATTCCTTTCAATAGACGGTCGGCTCAGCAAGTGTCTTCCGGGCGTCCTTCAAGTGCCGTCTCACTTTCACGCTAAGAAGTGCGCCCTCCTCATTACAGCGTAAGGTACTTCCTTGTGCATTCATCGGGGAAGCGTACAAGAGGAGTCCGGGCTACGCGTCTCCACCATGCGATAAAGACCTGACTGTGGAATATGTGTCGCGCTCGCTACAACGTTCCTGGTACTTTATACAGATAGTTTCGTCTTGTTGCATGGATCCATGCCATCCCACCCTCGCGAGGTATTTGATAAGCTTCGTGTGATCCTGGTGCCACATTCCGCATCATCACCGCCATCATCACCGCCATCACCCCCCCCCCCCCCCCCAACGTCCTTGATCTTCGTTTCATTGCGTTTCCCATCTTCCCAACTTATTGACATATATGCATGCGGAGCCCAACTTACTGACAGATATACATACGGATATTCCCCCTCTAGAGTAACCTGCCTTCTCCACGAGTTCCCTGGTTGCAGTTTCTTCGTCCGATGGCGCCGAACCATACAATACAGTCGCGTTTAAATTCGCTCGTACGGAAGCCGTTTCCGCCTCAAGTAAAACAAATGAACAAAAAATATCTTACAGTTGCCCCAACAGCTTGGGATGAAACGCGCGAAATGCTTAATGATTGCACAGGAATACCTTTTGCGACGCTTGCTGAATTTATAAATGGATAATTATTTATCAAGCCTCGCAATCCAGCATAGTGTTCATAAATAGATGAACGAGAGTCGGGAATCTGCGCGCGAAGTAGCAGCGTTGCAGCTCAAGAATATTTGCGCAGCGGGCTGCTACGAGGCTGAGGAAAGGAGCCGCCTTGGTCTAAAGCCGACACTCGTAATGAAAATGTATGTGAGCGCACACTGCAAGGGTGCCTACTCAAACTGCATTACGGGTTCGTTAACGAAATATTCGTGTTTTCATTGCGCGTTGCTCTAGGAAGGCTGTCCATAAAGTAGCTCATGGAAGCAGTATACAGTTTGAATTTGCTTCGTGTGTTAAAAAAATCATGTTGCGTTTCAATTTTGCTGGTCACGCTGTGGGACAAACTCGATTGGGTGGCTTCTATAAGACGTCGCATTACTTGCTGTCGTCGCATTACTTCTTGTTGCACGCAATGGCGAATATGTTGGTGGGTAACATGGCTGGTGACATTCAAGATTCAAGGAATGGTTTCTGAGACTATCTACGCAGTTCGGCAAATCTCGGTACGGTCAACTTTTTAGACGAACTTCAACTTCGGGTCGGTAACGTTTCTTCGTGAAGGTCGCACCCTTATTTACTGGGCATCACCATGTTGGGGAAACTGGATTGGTTTGGATTTAAACGAATATCCCTCGCGACACAGCAAAACAATGGACTTTGTGGCGAATCTTATCAATGCCATCTGCGTGGAGAGATGGGAAGAAACAAAACTGCATAAATGTAGCAGAAAGGATTGCTGGCAGAACTGATTGGCCAGGAGAGCGGCAGAACCGCTTCTTCGTATACACACACCCATCCACACCCACCCACACACACACAACGACCCATCTAATACTTTGCTCTCCCCGAAGAACTCGTGCACCCTCGCCACATCCCCATCATTCATCCTCCTCTATCCTCCATCCGTCCGTCCTTTCTTTGTGTTTTGTGTTCTTTTCTCTTTTTTTTTTTGCTATAGTCGTGGCGACGCCCACTTCTGTGTGGCCAACACCGGCGCGCCTATCCTGCCATTACCCTCCGCCCCCCCTCGTATACACACACGACTGCAGGTATATGAACGTTTAATCACGTAACATAAGCAGATGGAATAAAAAATGGGCAAAGATGTATGTTTAAGTAAAATTCAATGATGTAATGCAAAATCCTACGCGTCTGTGGCGTCTCGTCTTTCCTGCTATTTTTTGGGGATTAAGGTCTTGACTATAGGAATAACGTTAGCGACAAAACATTTCATTTTCGCGTAAATAATGATGGCGGAGCGAAAGTTGAAGGTGATTTTGCAGATACTTATAAGGATGGATGCTCACAGAATGAAATTAAACTTCTTGAGGAAACTTTTTTTCACGCAATCCCCCCTTCGTCGTTCCCATCAACACCTCAATGATGGGGAAATTTTGGTGTCATGGTGGCCTCCATAGAAAACAGCAACCAATGAAATAAGCCCAAGCTTGATTGATAGGTCGAGCCTCTTTGTTAGGCTCCCCCTAATGGCCAGGCTCCCTTTTTTATACACTGCTCTGGCAACACAATATGCCGTGTGGTACCAATATGTAAAAGAAAAAGATCCGGACGAGTACTGTACACTGTACTCCGGTTATTTGTCGTATAGTTTCAAGTTCAAATACTCATAATCCAAAACGTGAAGGCTATTTAGAAAGTATCACACCAACCAATATTACACCGAACGCACCCTCTACGATCCGCGTCGTTCGCTCAAATCAACCCAATCTGAGTGTAGGCGACCTAAGAATGCTCTGTACCGTACGCAGCCAAATATATCTTGTTTCCATCCGAAAGCAGTAATAGCTTTTGGGTAGCAACGCGTACGGGGACCTCGACTGCCGCGTGCAGCGAAGCGCGGCGCCAGCCCTGCCGGAACTCGATCGACTGTGCGCCAAGTTGTCCGACTGGGAGCACGCTCCAAGAGTCGCTCGAATGTGACTAACGGTTCAACATTAATTCAATTACGAAGAAAGCGATTGCACGAATGACTGCTCGCGTGCCTCACACTTTCCGACGTCGACGCGTTCACGTCATATCTGGAACGTTGAGTATACAAAGCTGTATTGGCAAATGCAGGGTTCTGGCCACTAACTAGATGGAGTTTGCAGACTTCCCGATACGCTCTTGGAAGGCGGAAAGCGTCTCATGTATAATGGATCGTAATTCCTAGCGGCTCGCCAAGCTTCGTGGTCCTCGATCGGATTGCCCGTTCCGCAAGTGCATAATTTAGCGGCACAGCATTTTCAAAACGCGCGATTTCACTTAAAGGTAAAGGCATTACGAGAGGTACACGTACCTCGGCTACCTCAGCTTTCTTTCCTCGAGGTTCCGAAACTGAAACGAGTGTAAGACAGGGGAGGACAGCGGTAGGAGGATAATGCACGTGGCTGGACATTTCGAAGCACGAAGTGGATGTGATCGCATTCGGATTACGACCAGTCCTGTTTAGCACTGATAATCGAAAAGCTCTTCAGGAAACTAATAATGTAACACAGCTTTTCATATGGCTTTACCTTTAGCTCCCATTTTCTATTAGCCACATCGAAACAAAGGAAACACTGATGTGTTTTTTAGCCTGATCGTTCGCTAGATCTTACAAAACACAGAACACAGGAATCGTGGGATGGGAACTCATCGCACTCTGCTAAAGGCAACAAGCAGAAAAATGGGGGTAGTGCACTTCAATCCGATCCCATATTTGTACATCGCTTTTGATACTAACATTACCACTATCGTTTCTGTCAAAATTGTCATTCATAACTTGCTGCCGTTACAGCATACTAATCTCAGTATATGTGATCGCTCCTCCAGTTCCTCTGCGACAGCTGTAACGCAGCACAAAGCACAAGGTCAGTGACGCGGTAGCACTTACAATATTTATAACCTCGTCGCTATAGCCTTGTCCTTACAAAAAGTGAAGCGAAAGAAAACTCTTAAGCTAACGGCAAGCAATCTCTCCTGTCCTTTCCGAAGAGCGTTGAAATCGTCACACACGTCCGTCCTTAAATCGTATTACCCCGTGGCCCTAATTCCATACAATCCAGAACTGAGAGCGCAAAATATCAGATAGGGTGTCAAAGCCTGCCACTTACGTGGGACGGGACCTGTCTGTAAAATATGCAGAGGCCTCGTTCTCCCATCTTGCCAATTTCATGCACGACGCTTTCGCCGTGATTACCCTTCGACATGGGAAGCGGAATTCGACACGCTAAAATCTCTCTACTTGTACACTGTCGTTGTAAAACGGACCTTCCAGTCCGATCACGTCCACCCAAACGAAAAAAACAAACAAAAAAAACAAGGATCCTTGGTGGTCTGCTCGGGAGACTGCTGTACTCATGCCGATGACAGTGAGGGAGCGTCATATATCACGATTCCTGGTAATGCAATTATCTTCCGCTGACGGGTACGATTGTATTTCGCCCAATGTCACCTATGCCCAAGTCGGGGAAATGAGCTGATATAGCGATAAAAACACGTCCGTCTAGTAAATCTCTCCCACACAAAACACGGAAGTGCGCGGTCAATCGTCATGTTAGATTAGAGTAGGTTGGGTTAGGTTGGGTTGGTTTAGGTTAGGTTAGGTAAGGTAAGCACAGAACTGTAGTGGCGGAAGGAACAAGGGTGCACACTACGCATGCGTCGAACGTGTGTTTGCGGACACCGCGTGCGCAGTGTGTGTGTACGCTATTTCTTTGCGTACGCAAGGCGACTGCGTACGCCACAACTAAACAGCTCTCCATTATCTTCTGGGTGAGAGTGTGGAAAGATGAATGCGAACTTACTGCTCGGTGTTTTCGTAAAACTGGTCGTCGTATCACAGCAGCAGTAGAGGTCAGGCCATTGTGACACCTGAAAAAATAAAACGGGGTCAGATAATCATGTGTGTGGTCTCTGAGTAAGGCCTGTTTCACAAGAATGTTTTTCGCGTCCGTGTTTTTAACTGAGGTAAACCGGACCCATTGGAACCCATGGGGATCGAATGCCCTTAGGTTCTGTTTTTGAAGCACACGGACGACGAACGGTCGTGTGAAAAGGTCGTGTGAAACAGGCCTTACGCATGACGACTTCAGTAAACAAATGCTCCAAAGCGACTATGTATCTTCTACAAAGAACCGACAATGTTACAGCTAAGCAATGTTCAAAGAAACACGTAGCACGACATTGCGAAACGTACAGTGATTAAAGTACCGACAATGAGACGTGATGCGGGCCAACGTAATTAGTGTGCGCTTCGCGACGTGACGTTGCCATGTTAGACGGCAATTCTTCGCCTGAATTAACACGGAAAGAAGACTCACACAAGCAATTAGAAATAGAAACACGGCAGTTTTGAAGATGATACTGCCCATCGTTGTACGAGATAAAGAGGAGAATAATATTACGAAAAATATTAGGGCAAGCTATTACGCGTCTCCTCCATCGGAGGACGTATGCATGTACAGCTTGCGACATACTTGTCTGGAATCGACAGCTTGCGGTTTATCCGACCTGGAATGTCCAGGCGTTGTAAGATTGCTTGTTTCGACTAATAAACAAGTTCAGGGTAGCATGCCGTACGTGTCTATTAGTCGGAAGAAGCATTCTTGTGAAGAAACACGTGTAGAATTCAGACAGGATAAACCGCAATCTGTCGATTCCAGACAAGTGTGTCGCAAGCTGTATGTCCTTTATCAGCGGATGAAGGCCTACACCAAACTTAGGAAGCCAGTGAAACTGGATACTGATTCTCTCGCTACGAAAGAATTGCGGCGTGGCCTGTATTCATTTCTGATATTCGTGCCGACGAATAATGGGTATCGCTCTTTACGAATTCAATTACAGTAGCGTTTTTCCGTTATCCTTTCCACTGTGCCCCTCTAGGTGAGAAGTATTTGCTGCATTCTTTCAGTCGTAGGTAACTATTCTTGATCATTCCCTCCAATCCCTGGAACTCTCCGATCTCCTTCCGAGCTTCTTCATCTTCATTTGGACGACACGATACATTCACCTTGCCCTGTTACTACCCAATGACAAAGAGGAAGAAAATCACGGCTGCCTCGAAGGAAAGATTACTCTTACCGAAGCGGCTTTTCATTTTATTCCTTTCCGTGTTCTTTTACTCCGACGCGAGACAGAAAGAATCTCCTTAATTCTATTCCCATTACAAATTCGACCCAAGGAGAAATGCCATCCGTTTTGTGTTTCTTTCCCTTCTTATAACGTTGGCACGTGGGTTGGTAGGTGCTTAGGTTGGGTTCATCTTTGAGTGACTTAAACGGCGGGGAAGATAGTCACCCACTAAAGAATATGAGGCAAGTTCCTTCTTTCCGATTCCTGCAGTAGTGTACTTCCATAGCGCTTACTTAAGAGTGACATTTAAACTGAGACCAGCTGAGTGCTGAAAACTGAGTGCATCATATCGCGAAATTCAAAAAAATAAATGTACGGACAAGATAAGCTAGGGCATCAGCTACAGGCGGGCGGAAGCAGGCGATTACACTCGTACAAAGGGGTGGGCGAGTGCGCTGGTTGGACACACCGCGGAAGTTTCGGTACCGCATGAATGCGCTCGCGAAGTGTCGCTACCGGCGCACTTCCGTCCGGCGCTAGGGTGCCGCGCCGACGAGAAAATACACCACTCGCGCGTTCCGTAAACTCCATCACTGTACAACTCACATGGATGCATGCAACGAGTTGGTTTGGTTAGGTATACAGGGTGTCTCAGCTAAATATCAACAGATTTTTTTGTTTACATAGTGAAATACCTTTTTCAATTACAGCAATTGGCGATACATTGTAAGTTAAGTGGACCACCTAATGGCAGCAATAGCGACGTCCTGGAGCATTGCCCTCGTTAATTTTTCGCCTCGCTAATTTTTCGCTATTTTTCGCTAATTTTCGCCTCGCTAGAAAGATATAAGTTCGGCGCAATGAGAATGTCTCTTCCGTTTGGTGCCTTGACGCCGTTGCAGTTTTCCGGAAACGGTTCGAGCAAACGGACGACCCTCTGTTTACAAACATGTGATGTCACGAGAAGACCGGTTCGAGGTTATATTTTGCTGTTGTGGGGAAGAGGCGGGAAGAACGCGTCGGCTGATAGGCTGGTAACGCTGATAGGTGCCCACCGGCATGCTTTGCGTGGCGGCGTTACGTAATCGATGACGTAGGGGCTGAGGTCGTCTATAGCGCGAGCAAGGGGCCCCATGAAAACGGCAGATTTAGAGGCGGTTTTTGTCGCTACCCCAGAGAACCGCGCTTCCTCTGCCCTGAAATGCGAGGGAAAACAAGCAGCAGCTCAATCCAGCTGCATGGCTAAGCGGGTAAACGCGTCCCATTAAGTGCTAACAACACGCACGCCTTCACACATCATTCATTTACGGGTACACGTTATGGGCATTTTATATGTTAATTTTGTGAAGCGAAGATCTCACGTTTACCAAGATGAAAGCACTGTTATTCACACGCATGTCCACATAAGCGACTGAGGACCACCTTTTCCCGAGAGAGTACAACATTCCTTTCGCCTACTTTATCGTTCAGCATGACATTCCCTTCGAAACCTTCGCACCTTGAAAAGATGACTAATCCTGCTATGCTAAATTTTCTATGATGTGCTTCAATATTAGAAACAAATGCAAACAGCGTAAAGCAACATGAATTCGAACATTAATAGTGGACTTCTGAATAGTGAACAGGTGAATAGAGATTTTGCGAGCAGAGCACTTGAGAAGTAGTGAAGCAGTAAGCTTTTTTTTTTTTTTTCATTTCTTTTTTTTCAGGGGGGGGATTTATGTTACGAGTAGGAGAACCCGTCGGGAGACGAGTTAAATTTCTCCTCTTTTTTTTTCTTCCAAACAGATAAACAAACATGAATTCGTTCGGTTTTTCACAGTTTTGATCCACTTGTGATGATTTCACCAACTTCTGCAAACCTCCTCCGCAATCTATTTACTTGAGCGTTTATATATAAGCGTTAAGTGCTGAGGTAATAGTTCTGTCAGTTCAGCATGGGCTGCGTGGAGTGGGGAGGGGGGGAGATATATGTTTATCATTAAAAAAACGAGGGAAAGGATAGCCTGCGCAACGGCGGCTTGCTGTTCCCAACAAGGAAAAAAAGAAGAAAATGAAAAACAAAAAGAGGAAAACAAACCAACAAAAAAGGAAAACAGACAAACAAAAAGGAAAACATACACGAAATTGGTCACAGTTCCGCTACCGGTTGCCATAGCCGGCGGGGAAGTTATACATACACGGGCTGCGCTTCGGAATTAAAATAGCGGGGACTGTAGCAGACGACGTGGGCAGGGAAGGGTAACGGTAAAGGTAACGGAAACAGAAACGGTATATTACCGAAATTGGAGATGGTAATGATCACGGAAACGAAAACGCGTACCACTGTCCTCCATTACCGGAAACAGAAACGGAAACGAAAATTACCGTCCAGTATTGAATTCCGGTAATGGCTATTACTGTTGTGCGATGATATTTCAGTGACTTTTCATTCTGTTTTTGCATTTTGATGACTGCATTCCCTGTATTGCTCTCAATACTACACGATATTATTTTATTCCCCGCATCACCACCAGCAATCGCCAATGGCAATGAAATTCCCCATCAGCCATCCCACGTTGTTGTTTGTTGTTGGATATCGAGGGTGCATCACTCGCTTACCTACTCGTGAGATTACTTACCTACATGACATCAAGACATGAGACTTACACAGCATAGACTCCACGCACTCTACTCCACGAGCACGAGGATGACAGCCATATGATTTTTTTTTTACTTTCTTCATTTCACCCTGGCTATGGCAGTATTGCTTACTACTGAGAGCGTCCGCCTATGGATGCGACATTGGATGAAGGTTACGCCCGCCTTGGGTTGCTGGACTCAGAATGACTGAAGACATGTTCCTGAATAGAATATTTATTTCACCCGTCTACGAAATGTTCAAAATATCACAAAGCCTGACTGCCGAAAAATCTCAGACCAGTGTGCCACACGGCTGCCGACCCCCAGAAACAAAACGATGTCATTTACCTTCTCCAGTTCCAGTATACAAAAAATGCAAGGTACGTACTATAAGTGCATTAACTTGTGGTTGCCTAACTAAGAGAAGTACACTATGTATAGATGAGCCCCGTTAGTCTTACATGTTCCCGTTAGACATGTTCCTACACTTCTTTAAAAATCTTGCAAGATGTGCGCATCCCAACGACGTAACATTACTCGTGTAGTGTGTACGCGTGACACCGAAGCAGCACTTGGGCGAAACAGGGTGCTGACAGGGCCGGACGGGCTGTCCTCCCGCAGCTCTGTAACAGCCGTTCCATTACCGGAAACAGTAACGGAAACGTAGCGGAAACGAAATTAAAATTTGGTATCAGAAACGGATAACGGAAACGAAAATATAGCAGTAACGAAAATGGAAACGGTAACGAAAGTACGCCCGTTATCCTTCCCTGGACGTGGGTGCCCTAACCCTACACAGAGCGAGCCAGTATTGAGGCATCATGACATCCTAGTCTACCGTGCAAGTGCAAAGATTGCCGTGCACCGATATCTGCACACACGTGGTATACCTGTTACCGCCCGTTGCAGATGTTGACTTGCGTCTCCTACTTTTCCGAAATAATTTCGGAGGGTAGAGGTCAAAAGTAAAACAGGCGGGGATCAAGCCAGTCCCAGGGGCGGGCAGTAATACTACTCATATTTTGCATTATAATACAAACACATAGCACTTCCCAGAAATCAGTATTACAATACCAATACATAATACTTTGATTCTGAGGTATTATAATAGATTATACTAATACTTATGCGTATTACATGAGTAATACTGGTAATACATTGATACGTAACTCTGGGGTTCTCAAGAACGACAAAGCAGAAATATACACAATTTGTGCACCACCTATTGAGACAGTCATTCTCCAATCACGTTACATTTGAGGCGGTTACATTTTAACATGTCCTCAAAGGGAGAAACATGTCTTATAGTGCAATGTAAGGAATTGGGCAGGTTTTTACCCAGTAACGCGGTTTGTAGTGCATATCTATTCGCAAATGAGGGTAGCCTCTCTGGTCTGACGAGATAGCACTGATCAATTTCGAACACAGTTGACTCCTTACTCTCACTGTCTCAGGCTTGATTTCGTTCAGTCTGGACAATAAAGAATGGGCCGTTCAAAATTGTATGACCGTCCATGGTGAAACCACCAACAAGAGCAACTGCACACTTTTTTACACAGGACTAATGCTTTGTAAATGCGACGACTCATCCTTAGGAACGATGAACTAGAGAATGCACGAGAGCGTTCCAGTAACCGCTGGCCATTCAGGTCATTCTCTCGCTACGAAAGAATCGAGGCGTGGTCTGTCCGTAGCCACGAAAGTGGAGAGAGGCGCACAGAGGGGAGAGGAGTAGAGTAGGTTGAGGAGAGGAGGCGCGCTGCAGAGAGTGGAGTACAGGTGGAGCGCGCGGAGAAGTAGATCCTTGGGGAAAGGAGGACGGCGAAGCGCGCATGCGCGGTGAGTGGAGAGGGAAGGAAGGAAAGGGAGGGCGCATGGAGAGCGCGATCCGATGGTGCAGCTGTGACGGCCGACAGGTTCGGACGTGTCTGCGTGGGCGCGCCATGGGTTATGAAAGGCGGAGGAAAATGTGGATGAAAATGAAAAGGCGGAGGCGGAAATGTGCGGAGGAGCGGCGGCGAAAGAAGGCTGGGGCTGCGAGAAGGCGCCACCAAACTGAATCGGAGGAAGCCCGAAAGGCTCGTTTGGCTGCGGATGCTATCCTGCGTTAGCGTTGTGTAGGGTCGTGTGAAAGGTTGTGTGGAGTTTGTGATGGGTTGTTGAAGGGTTGTGAAGGGGAGTTCCAAAAGGGTTTTCAAGTTTTAATGCTAACGCATTTCAGTCGGATCCAGCAATGGATCGTCCATGAATTTTTCAAAAGAGTTTGGGGTAAGGGAAGGGCAGGGTGCCTTATTTGTATGAAAAATTACAGGAAAATTACTGATAAAGTGCACTGGTGACACTATGTAGGTCGGGCTTAAGACTTCTCAGAAAGTATTATACGTGGAGTATTATAATACATAAATTTTGCGTATTATAATACAGATTCAAATACATTCGGAAAATGAGTATTATAATACATCCATAATTAGAGAGCGGATTTCCGGGCATATGCATTTTCGTCGGGAGACGTACAGATGTAGCCTTTCATTGTTCTAAGCACGAATCATGAGGTCGAAGGGCACCCATTAGTACCTAATGTTAGTGCCTTTTTTGCCGTTTTTGCGATTACTGCCTTTTTTGAAAATAGGCGCCGATAACTCTCTAAACGGTTACTTTACTTGCTGCTTCGTGTTTCTTTCATAGTTTTTGCAACGAAAAAAAAAAGCAACTATCAGCCGAAGACATGCTTCGCCTGGCTTTACATTGAGCTTTCAATTGTGAGTTAGCACACCCTGACGAGAGGAATCACGTGCTACGTGACCTTCTGACGCAACATCACAGAATACAAGTGTCTGCCCCTGTGACAGAAGGTGCATTCATTTTCGCCTGCATTCCTTGCACCCGGTGTAGTGCCGTGTCTGCCCTTGCAGCTGTGCTTTGTGGTGACCAGTGCTGTGAAAGTTACGAAGTGTAATTAAGTTACAGTTACACCACTTTAAAAGCAACGAAGTTACAGAGAAAGTTACTTAGACTTAAATTTTACCGAAAGAATGAACAGAGAGAGACAGAGGCCTGTCTGTCTGCTTCGGTCTTTACGGGGAGTAGGAATTCCCAACACCGAAAGCTGTTGTGAATATATTCGCTGTTCGACTCGCATTGTGCATCAGGTATCCTGCCTCGGCCACGCATGAATATATATGCATGCGTGCAGGTGGCAAGGAACTAGGGAGGTCAAATGTTTACGAATTCACATCCTAAGGGATCGCAGCTGGAGATAGCGGGGGGGGGGGGATGCAGCGTCGATACTTCCGTTGCTTTTTCTCTCGTTTCTCCATTTGCACAGATGGAAACTAGCGATTCGTTCGCCATTCAAATGGCTCCCTTGAGCTAGTGCGAAGATCCGGTTCCTGCCCTATCGTATCATCAATGTTACAGGAGGTACATATGCGTTCAGTAACAAACAGTCCCCTAACTACAACGAACCTCCGAAGTGGACTGCGCTCTTCGTGCTTTTCCTTCTCGAGTCCTATAGACTATTCTGGAGAACAATGGTCGTACGACCTCATAAATATATTATTTATTTATTACACATGTGTTTGAACTGTAAGGATAAGAAAGCTTGCTGTAGTTTGAAGGCGTTCGTTGAAGGCGCTCATTTAACATAAATCTGGTTTGGTATATTGTACGGTGACTGCCATTTGCGTTACACATATATCGCGAAGGCTACAGCCGGTAGCGAAATATAGCTGTGAAGCAGGAAGATATTCTGATTCCGTGTCAGCACCGCGAAGCAACTATCACTATGAGCAACATACTAGCGCGGACAGATTGAGAAAAGACCGCAGAAAGGAGTGAGGGGGCTACTGTGCTTCCTGGACCGACTTCAGGAAGAACTGTGCAGACATCCGCCTGGAAAGTCTGATAGAAAGCTCAGGGAAAACATAAGACAGCGCAGTCGGTCGAAGAATTCGAACTCAACCCCTCCCAGTCTTTAGCATGACCACCAACGAGCGAATGCTTTATCACTCAGCCATATCGCTGGTCAGGAAGAGATATAGAGAAACCGGCTGACTCCTGACTGAAGTATGAGTATTCTCTATGTCGTTCTTATTCAATTTTGGTACACTGGATGTCGTTCACGCTTTCGGCTCCGAAAAGAAGAGACACCAATCGTAAAGATTCCTTTCAAGTGGCTGACACCACGTTGCCACGCTCTAACTATTAATACATACTAATAGTTACATGCCATCGCGTAATCATCTGATGCGACCCAAAATACAGTACACAGTAAACGTAATTTTGTCCCGGTAGACCGAACGTGCATGGTTCGTTCCTGTCGAAACTCGAGGTACTGCACCGAAATGCAGGTGATGTGCGGGCAAGCGTTGTCGTCGATGTATAGGAAACCAAGACCAGAATCCTAGGACATGCTGCTGCACATGCTGTTTAATGGTGCTTCGCAGCACAGCACACCTTGAACAGGGAAAAAGCAGCGCCCTGTTCAAGATGTACCAACTTGCCCACGTCACTGCCTTAACAGCACACCTGTTACCGTACCACGGTCGAAGACAAGAAAGGGTGTACGAGAAGCTAACATGATGCTCGTTCGCGTGTGAACACAACTTTACCTCCGTACCAGTTGTGATCTAGTATGTGGCAAGTGCTGTAGCTGCTTCCTGATTATTCGTAACTTCAACTGTCACCAATTTCATGACGTGGAAAGTTTAACGGAACATCGAAGTGACCCCCAATAAATTTCTCGTTTTGACTGCAGTGTATTGCGCAACAAACAGCATGTGCTCTTGCGCTGGATCGATAATCTTAGATGAACTGCAACGCACGCGCGGGATCTTCGATGTGCACACCCTCGAGAAACCCCTGAACTCCTTCGGAGAGCCTGTGTGTTGCTCACGTCACCCCATGACGCGGAGAGCCCCCCGCACGTGCTGCCGTGCAATGTTCGTAGTAAACGAATTTTGACTCAGAAATGAGACATCGCGGCAGCTCCTCGCGTTGATGCTACGTCACATGAACCTGATCACGTCACGGTAGGAGATCGGGGCCTGCCTCCAAGGTCGAGCAGCCATAGTCATGACACATGAGAGCTCTTTGAGGCCGTTTTAGCAACTGTAGTCTCGCAGTGATGTGGCGCCATACAGAGAAAATGTTGTGCATGGTGAAAAAGTGCTTGATGAATGGGGGGGATATAGGTTGATGAATGGCGCAAGGCTTTCAACACACCCACAGAAACAATGATAACTGTCACTTTCTCGCTCCTTTAAGAGCTTTTGCCGTTGTTATCAGTGCTCGCAACCGTACTATTTCGTCCACCGAAAATTCTTATTTGTTACACTATGCTAATTATACAACTGGTCAACTGTACTATTTACTGGCTACACTTCGTTAGTCCGCGGAAAGGCCCTGTAAGGCCCATGGCAGGCCGAAATACACGTACGGTAACGGATGAGGCAAAATAGTCTGGGCATATATGTAATTAGAGCACCTTGAACAAGTCCATGTGGTTTCTCTATAGTACTACATTATGCAGTTTTAACGCCCTGCCGCAATGGCGGTATACTAAATAGCTCAGCCAATAATTAGTCGATTACTGTTCTGTAGACCGACATACGGCTACAAAGACCCGCGCAGATCCCATAGACGTCGCTTACGCCATGGTACACTTCTTTGCATTACAAAATACTACCTCCACTAATAAAGATACAAGTACCGACGCAAATGAGGAATCAACCCAAAAGACCCCAGCCGTCCTTTCTGGCTGACTTTTGCTGTCAAAATAAATATACCCCTCCCCCCCCCCCCAAAAAAAAAGGACGATTGTATCGTTGCAACGAGCGCTTGGCGAGAACTGTTGCCAGGGGAATGTAGGAGACATTAAATTCCGAGATAGGGGATGGCTGTGACCGCCCTACGAGCTAAGTGAGGACAGGCGCCTTCGTACTGGAGTATAGATTTACGCGTAAGGTGAGTACCATATTTGTGTGGCTACGTGCGAGCCACGAGCGTGTGCCGCATATCTCCAACACACGGAGCTGGAAGCATCAGAAACAATGTCTATCACCCCCACATTGCTACCGTTTTCGAAACGCCACATCGAGCAGCACGCAACAGACTGGGCTACCGCGGCTGGCCTCGTGCTGAGGCAAAACACTACCCGTGGCGTTTCGGGTGAATTGCAGGCTTCAGGTGAGTACGTATACGAGTTCAGAATAGGTTTCGGTGGTGGCACTGTTGCATTTCCCTATGTAGTGCCCAAGTCTGCGGCTCTGATGACCCCAGAACAAAGAGCATCACTGCCACTGTTGTGTCCGAGGTTTCGTTGGCGTGGAATGCCGCCGTACAATGTTAGACCGCTTTGTTCCTGGTTCTTAATGCTGGTCACAGCCGTCATCCCTATAGTCACGATACGAATCAAATGGCTACTTCGATATCGTAACCCTGTAGCAACACCTGGCAAGCGATCACTAGCCGTTCTCGCATTTCGGCTATCAACTGGCGGGGTGCCCACCTAGCGGACACCTTTCGGTACGTGAGCTCATCATGAATGGTGTGATATGCCTATCTCACCTGAATCATGTTGGTCATTTCTATCACGGTGACGCACCGGTTTGCACCAATGAGCCCCTCAGCAGCAAATGCAGCTGCAAATGTCTCCGGAGCAATGACTCTGTGCCCCTGGCCCGGACGGGGAGCATCCATCGTTACTACTCGCACCATTCTTGAACTTGTTAGACTACTCGCACACTTGACACAGAAAACTGTTCCGCCTTGTCATCGGAGGAATAAATTTCCGGCGGTTTCCCTATCTTCCGCGGTGAGTAATCTGATGACAGAACATTGCCCTTCTTTCATACACGACTATCTTAAATGGTTTCGTCGCGCTGCTTTGAGGCAGTGTGGCCAGATCAAGTATAGGTGCTCTAGAACCCGTGCGTTACCATGCCGCTCTGCTATATGTCTCCAAGATTTACTCAGACATTTCGGGTTTCCGCTTGAGTCAGCCTTCTCTGACCCACATTCGCACAGCTCATCATGAGTGCTCACTGACAAAAGCAGGTTCTGCTGGTGTTCTCTTTGTGTTCACTTGCAAACGTGCGTAAAGCATGAAGAATATGTGTAAAACTGATCTGAAAGTTCGACGGATGCTCGGCTTCCACTGGATAGCATAACAGGGATGTGTACGAGAAACGGAACTGAAAATTGGAGTACGTATTAAATATTCCAGAATAGAAGTACCCGATCCCGTATAGTCACACCCGTTTCATCGGATAAATGTCACCTTGATCCCTAGGCGCTCCACTTTGTACCTGAGAACAGGCAGAATTAATCGAATTCATTTTTTCATGCTGCAATGGCCACAAATCTCCACACATGTGTCCACTTTACTTAAGTTTTAAATCCCACGTCGAACTTCCTTCCCTAATAAAAAGAAATTAAAATGATTCATGGCATCTGTATCTGCAGCCGTTCTTTGGGTTGCCTCTGGCGTTCCACAGGGTTCAGTGCTTGGCCCTCTTTTGTTTTTAACATTCATCAACGATCTTCCAATTTCTATCTGTCTCCTGCCGTGTTTATGCCAATGGCTGTATGCTATTTCATGAAATTTTGCACATTAGAATCTCTATAGATAATCCAATTCGGATGGCTGCATATGACCAATTTAATTGAAAGGCGCGACTAACAACCAGAATTTTGCAGGTTCCATTCATTGCATGCTGATGTATTGTGTGCATGCACAATTTTTGCAGTGCAATATTGGTGCATACTATCTTTCCCGCGCAGCATTCTTCAATATCTAACGGTAACACTATTAAAAATAAATGATAAGTTGGGCTACGCCGCAGCATAGCACAATAAAGGCGTCGTCCACCAAGACAGCGGCATTCGAGCCCCGCTTTAATACTAGGAAGTTTTCAAAGACGGATGGCAGCTTTCCCGGTGAAATTCCATTGGAAAGCAGGATGAAACATCGACCCGTTCCCTTATGGAACATTTGAAATTTTGATTCTGCTGCAATGCACTTTACACCCTCCAGTGTACAGCTCGTTTTGTTTCGACAAAAAGCACGCTCAAAGACCGCGAATACAACACGATCACGAGGTGGGCTCACATAATTACTCGAATTGCCCAAACTTCCCCAATTAAAGAGTTAATGAATTTTAGGTAATTCGTCATTTTGTACATAGATGATATCTTTGAGAGGATATCCGCATGGCCGTATATCTCAAATGCAAAAACGGCATCTATACTGCATTCATAGCTTTTTTTATTTATGAAGATCATGTAAATGCTAAAAAGTGCCCTGTATACTGTTTCATTTCTACGTGATCGTCATACACAGCGAATTCATTTTTATACGGTACAGGCTTTTCATAAAAGAGCTGTAAAAGCTACACAGATACCATTTTATTTCTTTTTTCTTTTCCTTTTTCAGTTGAGTCATGCGGCTAAGCGGACACCATCTCGAAGAGAGTAAATAACTACAAGATGTCTAATTACATAAAATTTATTAAGTAACTGTTTAAGTAGGAATTTTCATGCCAAAGAGAGACAAAATGGGAGAAAATCATGGTTAAAAGCCATCCTGTTCTTCAAAAATTCGGAAGCGAGCGCGTGCGTGAAATATCCATCGTTGAATTTCGCCACGCAGGCGCATTGCACCTAGCCGTATTGCTTGTAGCGGAGATGGTGTTCCCCTACATGAGTCCTGACCGGCGATGATCGGATGTCCCAGCAGGCATATCTTTGTGGCCTCGCGCTATAGGACGGTGCCGGTAGAACTGGCTGGCAGACGCAGTGGCCCGCGGCAGCCGAGGCACATCTTCATTGTCGTCGCCTGTGGCAGGAGTATGACTGCAGATAGGTCACCACAGGTACTCCCCTGCCTGGGCCACGCCCTGGAAACAGATGCATCTGTGCACCAGCTCCCGTGGCTCAGTGGTTATCGTGCTGGCCATATCACGTCGAGACTGGGAGGTACACGGGTTCGAATCCCGGTGCCGGCTGTGCTGTCTGGGTTTTTTCCTGGGTTTTCCTCAGACGCCCAGGACGTCAGTCGTGACGTTGCCCACCTCTGAGGCCGACAACGGTGAGCCCTTTCACGAGCACAACCACCACCGATGCATCTGTGCAAAAGCGTCTGGGTGTATTGATGACACTGCAGATGGATGGAGGTTGGGTGTAGTCGCGGAAGACACACGACGTCTGCTACGGTTGCCGCTGACGTTCTTGATGTGGATGGGGTTGAGGTTGGCTGCGTGCGCCAGGGAGGGAAGGAGGTGAAAGTGAATGTGTGCGGCGGCGTGGAGTGGGCTTGAAGAGGGTGACGGTGAGCGTCCGTTCCGAGAACGGTGAAGGTGGCGATGTGCGCCATGCGTGATGTTGAGTGTGGTGGGGTTCGCTGGGCCTGTGTGACGGCGGTGTTTGCCAGGCCCAACTGCCGGGACGCCGGCTCATGGTGCCGTGGCGTCGGCTGCCGCGACTACCAGGACTGGTAGGCGAACTCGAGGCTACAATGTCGCGGCCGGCGGGGAAGAACGCCATGGAACAGTAGACGTCGCGGGGCAGGGCCTCGGTGGAGAGAACTGGCGTGGAGGCTAACTTGCTTCAGCAGGTGGATAGATGCTGGCTTTGTGCACCGGTTATGTTTCTCCTATCGCTGATTATCTTGGTTGACGAGGTGATATACGCAGAGGATGAAACGGGAGGATATTGCCGGAGCGGTGGAACGATCTCGACGGCGTCAGGTGGCGTATTCAGATCACGTTCGGGTCATCAAATGTAGAGGAGGTGGTGTTGACAGAATGTCCCAGCTGGCAGATGTCCGTGGCTTATCGCTAGGACGGTGCCGGTAGCAGTGTTGCCAGGTCACTTAGGCGGAAATTCAGGAGGTCGGCATCAGAAAATTCAGTAGACTTCAGTCGATGTACTAAAACCAAGGGCGAAACGCTCTACGGCGACCTAACTAGTGGGCCATATGATAAATAAACACGAACTATCACGTATATAGGCGATAGAATAAGCAGAATATACTTGTTATTTGATGTATACAGTAAAGACGTGCTGCACACGGTCATTCGATCACGTACTGTCGCCTCATACTTATGTACAATCATTTTCTACTAAGTCACAGTGAAGTTATAGCAGTTCTTTATTCCTATCAGTCGCTCCGTGTGCAGCAGTCCAGTGATAGTTTCTGTCGAAAGCTGTTTCGTTTTCACGAGGTTGACCTCAGAAAATATCCGTTCCACGCACGCGCTCGAATGCAGGAGTCAGAGGAGGTTCACAACGAAACTTCCTAACGACGGAAACATAAGCCCGTCGGAACTTGTCTTCATGTTTGCTAGGTTACCAGGTGTCCTGTGGAATATGCATACTTCTGCAATGTATGTGCTGTAAATTGTTTTACTTAGGCAGCCGCTCGCTTTTTTAAAGGTGACTGCTTGCAGATGCCACATAATGCGTAGACCCCTCACTATGTCAAAACGGCATGATTTTCTTGAACATGATTGCAATTGATGTTCTGAGGCTGGAACACATAGAAAGGACAAATACATAAAAAGCCTCAAATGTGGGGAGGTGTGTTAGCTTAGCTGAATTGGTTGAGCCCTGGACCGGTAATCCAGAAGATGTGGCTTCGAGACCTACAGCTGGCTAACCTTTTCAGTGACTTCCTTCTTTCATGATTTTCTCGCTCGTACGCGGACTACGATGCAACCAGAGAGTGTCAGCAAACGTGAATTGGAATTCGCTGTGTAAACTCACGCTTCAGGCAAAAAATTCAGGTGATTTAAGCGCCTTTCGATCTTTTTTCAGTATTTCAGTAGACAGACTCGAAGTCCAGTATTATACTGAAATTTCAGTAGACCTGGCAAGACTGGCCGGTAGGACTGGCTGGCAGGCGCAGCCACCAACAGTAGAACCTATTGTGGGGGATAATTCATACAACACTGTGCGTGTGGCCAATCAGAATGTCTCCTTAGCTCCATCAACAATCCAATCAGGAGCCTTCCCTTTCGGCTCGCCGCTCGGCCGTTCCCGGCTCCCATCGACTTCTACTGGCTTTCATGTTAACCGTTCCGCGATCCCAAAATAACTGAAAAACAACTCTAGAATGTTTTGGCCAAAACAGACATTTATTTATGCATCACGTTGGCTCAGACGCCTAAAACATGAATAAGTGCAGCGCGTACAGCGCCCTAGCGTTTGGAAACACACTGTGATCACGTTCAAGCGTGTAAAGCGCGCACACACACAGTCTATTCCTAATAACGAACAAGTTCTGCACGAATTCAAGTATTACACGGCAATGTCCTTTCGTTGTGCATGCAATACGTCGAGTAGTCTCAGCGAAGCAAAGTACGTACGCCGCACGCTTATATTTGTTGCCACTGTGTTCGAAATCAAACGGGTTCATTGTGCTTCAAGTGACCACAACATTCCGAAATCTGATAGACTGGTCGATATCTGGGTCCTGAAACAGTACAACACGCACAGAGACACATCATAACACACGAGTAAGCCCGCCGCACACAACTTTTCAACGAAAGATGACATAATGAAGCCGTCAATTCGCGGATGCCCACAGTTCAAATGGAGTCAGCAGGAAAACGCAGAACGCAGCTGCGCAAGCGAGAAAGTACGAAGTGCTGTTTTGAGTCCTAGCCACGTTATTCTGGCAAACCAACCGGAGCACATTACAGGTGCCGGACCTGTGGAAGTCACTCTTTAGCGCTGCGCACAATGATACTCTGTTTCCGGCCGCGATTGCGGGTAGCTGAGGGGACTGGCAGGCGCTGTGGCCAACGGCAGCCGAGGCACGTCTTCATCGCCGTCGTTTGTTGCAGGAGCATGACTGCAGATAGGCCGCCACAAGCTCAACTGCAAAAACAGCATCAGTCGCGACGTTGCCCACCTCTGTGACGGCGAGTACTTACACCACCAACACCATAGCTTTCTATAGAAATATATAACGAATAAAAATTTATATCCTGTATATAAAATGATTGGTGTGGCAATCATTTTGACACCACGAAGAATAGTCCTGGCACGTCGTGCAGCGAAGCCGGAGCAGCAAGCGATACGATAACGTGTCCCAGTGATCACACTGGTGGTAGAGGATTAGTTTGATAGCTAATGGTAACACACGGTGACGGTTCTGTCGCGTCGTTTGTTCTTTTGAACCGCTGGAACTCAAGCCGAATTGTGCAGCAAACTTCCACCACAAGAGACCAAACTGAACTCTCTACTAACCTTTCGAAAGTTTCTTACCTCACAGAATTGCTGTGTTCGCTTTTCGTTAGCCCCCTGATTCAAGTGAAAGTTGAAATAACAATGTCACCCCGCGTCATTTTCAAAATAAGCACCTCACTTTAATTGGCACGCGGCAATAGGCGATGGAAAGAGACATCTGCGACATCCCTCTGCTCGTGGTCTCGTTACTCAGAGACGTGCGTCGGATCTCAATGCGTAATAAAGCGAGGCGAGAGAAGGTAGAGAGAACTAAAATGCAGCCTCTGGCATAAAATTCCGCGAGCGGCGCGGTAATTCTGTCCAGAAAAGTTATTGCTGTGGTCTACTGCTGACATGTTGACTTGCTAGAATCATTTTATGGCTACGCAACGTAATTTTTCCAAGTGCAATGACTTGTGGTAAGAAACCCGGGAGGCTTTATCGCACCCGTAAGTTGTAGAGGGTTATTAAAGAAGAATGAAAGGGCAGGAGAATTGCTTCGCCGTAATGAAAACAACGTTTCATCGCGAAAATACTGGGAACTGCTATTGGTGGTCATAACTTTGGAAACTGATCCTGAAAGCTAAGGAATTTCTTGTTTTGAGAATGCTTTTTAGAGTTCATTACATGGCCGATTCCTGCGCAGTTATATATGCCAACAACGAGTAAGCTGTCTCATTGCCTTGTCAGCCTCGTTGGCTGTAGCAACCAGTACCGAAACTAAGCACCTGAATTCCGCTATCCGTTACTCTCCGCAATAGTAGCGCAATACTAGCGTCACCAAAAAAGTAACACGATACCGCTACTAAATAAAAGTAACGCAAATATTTTTTTTCTTTTCTTTTCCCACTAATGTACTCGTCATTCAGGCGTTTTGCTGCCCAATGCATCAAGCAACAGTGCGCTATACCTTCAAATAGCCAACATGAGGCCATAATACACCGCAACCTGCAGCCAACATATTTGATGTCGTCTCCAACCTTCACGTAATCTGCAGCTACGTCATGTTGCGCAACGCGATAGTTTTTCAAAACAATTCGGCGTTCATAACTTCAAGCTTTTCCCTCTACTTCACCCGATTGCTGGATTTTCCTTGTGCCTGCCTTGCCTTGTGCCTGCCTGTTCAGAGATTGATACACACAGGCTGATACTTTTTATACAGGGGGATTTGCCAAGTCTAGATATGTAAGATTGGATTGAATTGGATTGGATTTGAAAAATAATATTGAGATGTTGCTCGATGTGATGCGGTGTGATAAAGAAAAAAATGGGGACGAAAAAGGCATTACCACATCTGTGAGATAGAATGTAACTTGAGGAATGACGGAATGAATATTCTGATATACTGGAAGATAATTGCATTATTTTTTGTTATGTTCAGTAGGCCATATCTTATGAGCGTAGTTGAAATCGAAGAGAATTCCAAGACATGCCTGTCTAAATGGCAAAAAAAGAAATAATAATAATAATAAAAAAAAGAAGAAGAAAAACTGTTTCATCTGCGTTTCGCTGTTTCTTAAGTTGTGCCTTACACTTATACCTATACTATGGAAAGTAGCGGTAGCGGAGAAGACCTCTGCACCTCTCGCCGAATTTGTAGATGAAATAGTTTTTCCGCTAATTCCCCCTTTCCGATAATTCAAGCTGTAGTGGGATCTTTTACTGAATGAAGTAGCGAGTACGGTGCTATATATAGGATGATGTTCCACGTACGTACAATACTGAACAATACACTACCTATCCCCTCCCCTTTTCTGTAGGCTTCATTCATTTAGGGGTTCTTTGTGGGAGTAGCAGAATTCGTGAGGTGACGAATTCAATTTGCTTCTCCTTTTTTATATATACTGAACTCAACTCCCTCCCGTTCTTGCTTTTGTTTAGGGTGGTCTATCTGTCAATGATTTTTACAGACTGCTTCCAACTTCATGCGCACAAATGCAAATCTGACAAAGGTATAAGTGAAATGTTGCACGCTATAAACACGCGTAAAGAAAATTTCATTCATACGAAACGCATTAAGATAAGCCTAGCGCTGTTTGATTAAGATCATTCGTATAAGCGGCAGTCTTACCATGACTAAAATATACGCTCAGCCCAGTCTAAAGCAGAAGATTAATGGTGAATGCGAATGAGTACTGAAACGCAGTTGCGTCGCAGCGAAAACACGGCGGGTGGCCTGCGGAGTGAAGCTATAAAAGTTTGTGAACATGCGAGGATAGCGCTGAAGTTGTGTTATGATGAGGCAGGATGCTTTTTCTTACGCGATAAGACGTAATGAAATACGTGAACGGGGGCAAAGAGGAGCTATTATGCGCTGTGACGAAATCTAATAAACTTGTGTTGCAACGGTGGTACACTCCACGGAAGAAGTTATTCGTCCTATGGTTCTTGCGTAATGGTTTTTGTGAGTAATCGAAGAGAGAGGTGAGCGCGGAGGTCATTTGAGAATATGCCTGAGCGAATGAAATTTGTAATTAACAGTAGACGGCACGAAGAGGTCCTGGACGTCAATAGCAGCCGTTTTGTTTCCATCTTGCAGGCCTGATGTATTCGTTTCACTGGTACGACACATGTATTCGTTTCACATTTCTGGTGTTATAGTGTCGTGTTGTAGTTAGAGGTGTGCGCGGATAACATTGACAGTATCCCGTAGCCGCACTGTATCCGCGCGGATATTGACTATATCCGCACATTCACAGTCATTGTATTTGTAGGAAAAAATCCACACGACGAAAATGTTACATTAGAAACGTTCACCATTTTTCGTCCTTTAAACTACTCAGGAACGTGACGACATCCAGAATTGCTCACAAAAGTTAAAGGCACAGCAATGCAAAGGATGACGCACATCAACATCATTTTTGATCACAGTTGACCCCCGTTAGTATGACTACGACAGTTAGCTCAGATATTAGCCATAAACGCAACTGTCATATTAACGAACAGTATATGACACGCATCAAAGCGTAACACAAAGCTGTTGCATTATTTATTGCAAAACAAGAGACATTGTGAAGAACATCTTACAGTTCATTTACGGCGGAAACCAAATGAAAGTGTCAGTTTAGTTGGATTTTCTGTCTGTATTTTTTCAATAATATTATTAGTTCGACCAACAATGACAAGTGGTTGAACTGAAGGTGGTCGTAACATCGAGGGAAGAATACACGTGTTCGTCCCCATTTATGCAAACGAAATTTCGAACATTGTCGAATACATGGGAAGGGAAAAGTTTCGAAGCAAAATGGTCATAAAGCGTAGGAGTTAAATTGACGAGTGTCATATTAACGAGGTTCAACACCGTATTTATGTCAACTGTGCCTCTACCTGATGTCGACAGACACACTAACACTCGCAACGAGAATTAACCAAGGCAGGCTACAAACATGAAGGACAGAAACACACAAGCTTCCAACGCTCAAGAATTTAATGAATTCAAATAACTTCGGAAAAAGGTGCTGACGCCAGGACTCAAACCTAGACCCTCCTGATTTCCCGTCACAGATATTTCCGTATAAAATGCGGATAACCGCGCGAACCGCAGAGTTGCGCGGTTTTATCCGCACTTTATCTGCGCGAGGCCTTCAAGACGTTATATTTCTATCCGCAAACCACGATATATTGCGGTACCGCACCCGCGCACACCTCTAATTATAGTCAGAGTTTAATTAAAGTTTGTACTATGGTGTCACAAGCACATGCAAAAAAGAGCAATAAGCGAGCCACAAGGTGCGGGAGCCTGGTCGGAGCATGCGCATATTTTGTGTCTTTTCTTTTTTGCTCTTTTTTGTATGTGTGTGGAGTTCTAGTGAGTACTAGGGACCACTACTTCGTGCTCTTCGGCATTAAAGCATTCTTCCAGACCTGTGGTTATTCTTTCCCGCAGCATGATCCTCATTTAGTTGCAGGGTTTGATGGTCAAGTCTGTATCACGATTCGAGGGGGGGGGGGGGAATGAATCGGTATGAAATGATACCTATGCTGGGATACCTATGTGACTTTCTATCCAACAGAACGTTTGACGTCTCCGTCCGCGGGTGCATTAGCTCTGTGAAGAACTTTGAGCGAGGAGTCCCACAAGGCAGTGTTCTATCACCTATACTCTTCAACCTAATCATGGCCGTGGTTCACCGAGGAATCCGCCCTACACCGTACGCCCTTCATCTCACCATCTACGCGGACGACATCTACCTCCGCGTCGTGGGAACGGACAAGGAGAAAGTTCGTGACACAGCTGATATTGCCTTGAACGGGCTCAATGCAGCGCTGCCTGCGAGAGGGCTGGAAGCGTCGCCAGAGAAGTCAAAATGCATGGTCTGCATTCCCCGTGGAAAGTACGTGGGCAAGGACTTCCCAAGTCTCAGCATTAACAACACTCCCATCCCAAGGTGCGCGTCATGTAAGTATCTTGGTGTCACCATCGATAGCACACTACGCTGATCTAAGCAAGTTAACGAGACTATCTGCAAGGGAAAGAAAACGCTCAACTTGCTTCGCAGAATCAGCGGTAAATCATGGGACTGCAATGCGCGGTCATTGCTCACCCTTCACAAAGCCCTGATCTTGTCACGCATTCTCTACGTGGCGCCATACGTAGACCTCGCGCCTACACAATGGCAGGCCCTTAAGCGCCTTTATCGCGCCGGAATAAGAACTGCGCTTGGTTTCCCAACCTTCTCTAGCGTCACCCAAACGTACCTGGAAGCTAAGGAAAAGCCTGTTCGTGTTTAATCCGGGCTCAAAGGACTCCAGTTTCTGGATAATGCATCAACATCTATCAACAAGCATTCCCTCTTCACCGACCTCGAACAAAAACAACAACAACTTTATTTTCGACCTTGGAGAGTGGGGAGCTTCATCGCCACAGGTGATACTCTACCCCATTGCTGGATGGAATGGGGGGAATAAAATAACGAGCCCCTTCACAATAACGATCGAAGTCCGATGGTGTCCAGAAATGTCAGAAGAGCTTTGACCGCAGAGCGTTGCTGGGCTGGATTGGGCCAGGGACCAAGCAATTTTGATAGGGAGAAAGGGCGAGAGTCCAGCTGACGAAGAGACTCGGAAAGTGTGGTTCGGGAAGGTTCGTAGTGAGGGCAATGAAGAAGAATGTGCTCCAGATCCTCAAGAGCACCACAGTGGCAGCAGGTGGGAGAGTCAACTTGTCTCAAGCGGTAACGCCACTGAGCTGAAAAGGCCACATCGAGGCGCATTCGGTGGATTAATGCAGCATCTTGACGAGAGGTGTTTCGTGGCATGCGGAAAGCGAGCGTGGGATCAAATCTGTTCAACATAGAGGGGGGAAGAATGTCGGTTGTCCGTTGGCGGGAAGCCAGGGGTGTCACTAGGCGTCGCAGAATGGAACAGCGGTCTCCTCTCAGCAGAACAATACGGCTCCGTTTCCGATACGAGAGTGCTGCTTCTGCGGCGCTGTCGGCCTGCTCGTTCCCCACGACACCACAATGGGCTCCCAGTAAACCAAATATCTCCCAAGGATACCCTGGGGAAGAACTGAATTTGACATTTGGATATCCCAGGGATGTTCGTGAACGTCCCGTTTACGTCCGTGCGACGTTCCTGGGAACAAACTTTCTTCCTCATTTTGCAGTCCTGGGGACATCCTATGAACGTCTCCGTTGGATATCTGGATGTGAATGGGACGTTTAAAGTTTCATATCAAATTAGCTTGTATGCTGAGCACTATGCATTATTTATTAAGTTTTTGTTATCTGTCCACGTTTTAGAAATAGTTTTGAATAAATAATCGACATATTTTATTTGAGAACGGTATGCAACCGCTGTATACAGCTATGGATACAGCACTTATCGGCAACGCCACGTGACCTTGCGTATCCTATTGTTGTTATGGGAGACCGCTTGCACTCGCACATACACACATATGCGATATCGAGTGATCACTACCTACGGAGGCCTGTGGTGGCCTCTTTTGGCGTTCTGGATGGAGCATATATTGAAATGAGAGTTGTAGGAGTACGTTCAGTAAGTGTATAGCACGGTGAACTACGATTGTAACGGTGAAGACGTCTTGGGAACTAATTAGTTCGTGTGCCAACAACGCCGAAGCATAACCGTTGATACTTTTGGTGTCCCTTTCTCACAAACATTGTGTTTTTAATTCAAACTATCTTCCATGATGTGATTACTCTGCAAATAAAGGTCTAAACCCAAAATGTTTCTCGCTTTGCTTACGTCACTCCAGTAAGCGTCACGTGTCCCAGATACGTGCGCAAAATGCAACGCGGTGGGGCAATTCTTTTTACATCCTGCAGATGTCCCTGGGAGATACAATGTCGGACGATTTTCAACGTCACATTGTGGACGTCCAAATAACGTCTGTGGACTTCCTGGACATAGGTGACGTGTGCGACTTTTCTGGGACGTCCCTGGGATATTTCTGGTTTACTGGGCTGGAACACACTGGAGAACTAGCCTGTGGCCTGCGGCGTAGATAGTGTGGTAAGCCATTAGCACGTCTGTGACTAGGGGTGCGGATGGGCCTCGTATGCCGGAATTTTCAATTGCTTGAAGGGCAGATTTGGAGTCTGTAAAGACTGCCCATTCCCGGGGTGGAAAATCAGCGATGTGTTGTAGAGAGAAAAGGATGGCATAGAGTTCCGCAGCTGTTGAGGAGGTTGGATGTGAGAGGCGTCTTCCGTGCACGACGCCTTCGGATGGAATGACGAAGGCTGAGGCGGACTTGTTGTTTCGGGATGCGCCATCAGTATATGCTGCCGTAAACGTAGAAAACTTCGCGTCTACCAGAGCATGAAAATGGGCTCGGAGGGCTTGAGGGTGGACCTGATCTCTTCTTTCCAGAAGGTTTTGGAGGCGTACAAAAGTGGGCGGTACCGGTAGAGACCATGGGGCTTCCGGCTATATAGTGTCCTTAGTTATGAAGCCAGTGAGAGTCTGGCGTGTCCTCTGCGCTACTCGATAGAAGTCGCTTTCAGGGCGGTATCGAATTTTCCTGAGTAGCGGGTGGCGGGGAATGTGAGCACGCAAACGGAGGTAGTGCCGAGCCGTTTCCCGTTCACGGAGAACTTCAATCGGGAGCTCACCAGCTTCAGCCAGTACTTGCCGTGTTTCAGCCATTCTTGGAACTCCGAGGCATCGACGAAGGCTTCGAGCAAACAGGGACCGAAGTGTATTTAATGAAGTTGTTGATATCCCTCCTAGGACACCTGCTCCTAGGACCTCGAACAAAGGACACATACATCCCTAGGACGCCTGGCTAGTGCCAGCAGCTCTCTAGCCAATAGGGGGGCTCTTCCTCGGCTCCCAGCTAGTCCACCTATGCCGCCGTGGCGGGAGTTCGTGCCCGCAACAACGCCATCCCGGGTCTACGGAAGAAGAGCGAGTCCAGCCCCCTGGTGGCCAGGATGGCAGCTGAGAACCTGATAAGCGACGTCTATCACACACATACTCTGGTGTTCACGGATGGCCACCGTTCCGAGAGCGCTACCAGCGCGTATTACATCCCGTCAATGAACATGGCCTGGCAAGGGAAATCAGTTCGTTACCCAATCTCATCTACGACGGCCGAACTCCTGGCCTTGTTACACTCAGCTGCTGCGGTTCAAGTCACCGGAATAACTAAGGCCGTTTTGATTACGGACTGCCCTCAACAACGTGATGAACCCCACGTGTGGTAGCATCCTAGCCCGATGTATAAGGAGGTCGTGTGCCCAGCATAGGCTAACTGGAGGTGACCTTACGCTCCAATGGATCCCGTCTCATATCGGCATCAGAGGCAACGAACGAGCGGACCAGCTAGCTTCCTCAGCACACCACAGCTGCAGCCCATCCTTACCAGCCCCGGCCGACAGTGACAGGCACATGGTCGTCAAACAGCTAGTTGAGGTGCGTCATCCTGGCATACAGGACATCATGCAGAATCACCGACCCTCTCTTCCCACGAAAGATCTTCCCCGTGGTATGCAGACAATGCTCCATCGATTACGCACGGGATCTGCGTTCACGAACTCGCAACTGTTCAAGATCGGCTCAAGGGAGGACTCCAGTTGTGAACACTGTAATCATCCGGAGACTATCGCGCATATCCTGACAGAATGCCGTCCATACCATACTATGCGGGAAACTCATCTTCCCCACGCCAGGCCTGGCATACTGACGGACGTCCTCTTCCCCGAAGGTTCTTGTGCGGAACGACTTTCAAAAACTCGCGGCCTCGTGCGCTTTCTTCAAGAAACGGGCCTAGCGGAAAGACCACCCTAGTGCACCTCTCACCTACAGTGTGCCTCCGTCCCCTCAGTATCGGTCATCCTGCCTATGCACTTTGAAGTCCTCAACTCCCCTCTCCCACTTTCCTTCTTTTTTTGGCTATAGTCGTGACGATGCCCACTTGAGTGCGGCCAACAACGGCAATCTACCTCGACCCCCCCCCCCCCGCTCGTATGAAATTATAATGGTGAGAACTTCATTGTTTCTCATCTTCTGAAACAAGGTCGAATATTCCCGCGAAACAGGAACACAGAAGAATATTCCACACTCACAGCATGCAGCCTGTCAGCAGCCGCAGGATACAATTCAAATAATTCGTAACGCGCTCACTGTGACAAGGCTTATGTACGCCTGCACAACTTCTACAAATCGTATTAGAATATATACCTAAAACAAAGACCTATAGAGTTCCATTACATGTACCATATAACGATTGCCAGCGAAACTTTCTTGAATGGAACATTCTGTCCATTCAACAACTATGTGCCTTAAAACTAGGACTATACGTGTATACACAAGTGTAATGAGGCTCACACTATTTGAATACCACTACTAAGCGCTACAATTACAATTTACATAAGGTAAGTCCAGCAACGACTTCGTTTAGTTGCGGTTAGTTAGTTACGTTTAGTTACGCTTAGTTACAGTTCGTTACGTTTAGTTGAAGTTAGTTACGGGACACAATCTAAACCCATTTCTGCTGCTTTTACCTTGTTTGTTTGCTTGCTTGCTTTTGGGAATAGCAACCTTACATCATGGCTAACATTTTCATTTTCTTTTCTTTTTTTTTATATCAGCATTAAACATATCCCCCCTTTCTAAATGCAAATTTCGACAATTCATGGAGTCATTTCTTTGCAACAAACCACTGTGCGTATAAAAAATGTTGACGAAGCAATTAATTGAATTCATATTAAAATTAGTCGTATGTCATTCAATGGTATAACCATGATTCCTGCTGGGCTGCTGCAAAGGGTGAGGTGCCCTATCAGGGATTCTTTCCCTTAGCACTTGACCTTCATTCAAGTGTGAAATTAAACAAAAATATAGACATATGTGTCAAGTATATTCGGACAACGTGTCGACAGAAGTTTGTTGGACAGTTGGTTTAGTTTTCTTTCTTCTTTGGCTATTTGGCCTACCACCGTGCGCCTTGAGCCACACGCGTTGGCACGTTCATTAAAACCGATAATTCTCTGTCGAACAGTATTGGCTGCTCTTCTCTTCTCCTGGCATCCTACCCAATAAGATGTACATACATATACGGAGATAATCACCAAGCATTAAAAATTCTGCAAACTACGAAGGAGCTAAATGTCAAAGGCAACACAATAACGCTGCAGTGGGTACGATTGAACGATGGCTACATGGGAAAGCAAGCTCTAGACAAGTAAGTCACAAAATGTCCACCTACTCTGCCTGCATTCCAACTCAAGTAACATTCAAGCTCAGAATACCATTAAGCATCCTGTGTGGCGCTTTCACCCTGGCGAAAGAACATATAAGGAAACGGTTTCACTCATTTGCACCACGATCGGCTTCACCAAAGAAATATATCTGCTAATGAGACAGAGAACTAGAAACGCGAAGAAAAAGCAAGTCCTCTATGCCTCACAGGTCTAAGTAAAGATGTGTCATGCACCTCTTGCGACGTGCAAGAGAGTGCTGCACGCATGCTTCTTCATTGTACAAAATATGAACAGCACAGAAAACGTCTAATGAAAAAAGAAAAAGAAATAGCGGTCTTCCTGTTGATGCAAAGAGGAGTATGCGATATCAATCGTTGAACAGCTAATAAAATGCGGGAATAATTTTGGATAGCGCGTAATGGTTTAGGAGAATAACTGCAATGAGTTATGTGTGCTGTGGGGTTTGACGTGAAGAAATAAGATCCACTGAGCCGAATTAGGGATAACTTTTTATTAAAGCCAATCTTAATAACTATAATAATAGGGTGTAGATTTACCGTTTTTCGTTGTGTACACGGGCTTAGTATGTGCATAGCAACGGCTTATCATCACTCCTTCGTCATCTTCACAGTAATTTTCCACGTGCAATGGGGTAGGGTACCGCACCACGGCGGTGAAACACACCATCTCATCGTCATCATTTATTGTTGTTGTTGGTGGTGTTATCATCATTCCACAGCCTTCCACCGCATGAGACTTAATATGGCTTTTACACCGGCTTTCAAACATCTGCTCCGTGTCGGCGCATCCAGCCTCTGTTCCACGTGTGGTGTGCGCGATGGCCTCCATCACATCGGTGATGGTCGGCAGCGCACCCTCATGGAAACTGCTCTGCAACGCGTCGATCAACGCTATATAGTTCAGCTTAGCCAAAATTCTCGTGACATGGTCGGACCCCTCATATCAGATGGAAGGCCTACGAGTTGTTGCTGAATTCCTCTCCAGCACTGGACTATTGGACGAGCTCTACTAGGACACTTTTCCATCATCATCCCTTTCTCATCACTTCCGCAAGAGCAATAGGGCAGTGTACCGCCATAGCGGCGGTTTAATGACCCACCACATCATCATCCCTTTGATGTGTGTGTGTGTTATCACCATTCATAATCTCAGTGTATGTGCTGCTGTTGTTGTTATGTATGCTGAAATGCGTATTTCGAGCTTTGTGAAGCAGGACATGTCGTTAATGCTCAATATGCGCATGCATATGTGGTCGTCATCACGCAAATTTATTTAGTTTTTTGTCCAACGCAGCTATATGGCAAGAAAGTACACAAAGACATTATCCACATTATAATTGTCGTAGAACTCTGTTTTATAGGTCATCACATGCAGCATGAGCCAAAATGGCTGCTCGACCATCTTCGATTTGCTTCAAAAAATGCGCGCGCGCGTGTGTCCACGTGTGTTACAGAGAGAGAGAGAGACGTTATTTCCATCACGTTTGGGATTTTTTCGCGTACGTTTTTTCTCCAAGTAACTCGAAGTAAGCACGGTATTCCATTGTCTGGTATCTCATACCTGCATACCTCCATACCAAGTTTCGCCTTTGTGTGCCGTACCTTTGCCGTCAGGAGCGTCTGAAAAGGGGAAATATTAGAATTTTGTAATTTGCCGCGGCTGATTTCGATGTGTGGCGGTCCACATAAAAATATCCGCGATATGTCATTCGATAGAGCAACTGTCCTGCTACACGACATTTAAAAGCCAAAGGAGTATATTTTGATGAAAGAGAACTAACTTTTTTTTTTCTTGCGGTGGGTGCACGCACAAAACAAGTATGTCGCGCGCTATCATTCCCCCTACGAAGAGGCGTTTAATGCCGTCTCCTTCCAATGGAAGAGTGCTCAGTTACAACAGTTGCTGACGTAGTTACTGGATTTTTTTGTTAACCTCGGTCCCAACAAGTCACATATATGGCGACATTTCAGTAATGCAGGCCCACGGACAACGAATTTTCTAGAGGGCTGGCACAACTGCGTGCACGACCATCCTCCAAACCAGCACCCACGACTTGCGAAATTGCTCGTCTTCCTTCAGAAAGTGCAACACGCAGCGAAGTTATGGTCTGCGCCTTCTGCTGCACGACCCAACAGCCCTGCCGAAGCCCCAAGAACCGAGGATCCGCCAAATGAATGCGCGGTTGGCCGTGGTGATGGATCTGTTCCGACAGCATATTATGTACTGTTGGGGACACGGTTGTCTAAAATCTCCAGCCCGTGGCCAAGCAGTCCCCTATAGGCGATGTCGCCCACGACGGAACTATACCATTACAGTCTCCGAGGTAAAGCCACGCAGCGCCGCCTGTCGGGAGACAGGAGCATCGCATTCTCAACGTCGTCTGCTAGGGAGAGCAGTTCAGCGCGGCCTCCCGTCGGCGAGGGTGTTGGTATAGTTCCGTCGTGCGCGACACCGCCGATAGGGGATCGCTCCGCCGCGTGCTGGAGATTTTAAACAACGGTGTCCCCAACAGTACAATACTGTAGATTACGGACTGTAGATTACGAAGATGTTGCCCTGTGTTTCGATCGTGTTATGAGTGTTGGCGTTTTGCCGAGTGGTTACTGACAAGCTGAGATAGTAATAAAAGCATTCCGAAGATACGCCACGAAATATTTGCTACGGAGTGGTTGTTTCTAAAACTGAATCGACGCCATAATAGTTACGGATATGATATATCCTGAAGCCGTTTATCCAACGAGCAGTTACGTCCACAAGGCCACTAAGCCCACCATGCGTTTACAACCAACGTGTCGGTAGATCCATACCGTGCCGCTGGAGCCAACGGGCCGTTGCATCGAATACGCCGTTACGTCCACCGATGGACGTAACGGCGCGTTGGACGTAGCGACCAGGCTCCAACAGCTCCCCATAGAGCCCATAGTTTGAGATAATTCACACAACACTGGGCACACGACCAATATGAGAGTGCAACGTTGTAGAAATTATGCAATGCCAGTCGGCCAATCAGGAACCTTAACTTTGGCTGAGCTTTCGGCCGGTTCTGGCTACCGTCGACTTCTACCGGATTTCACGCCTACCGATATTCAAAATAACTGAAGCTTCTTTTGGCTAAAAGAAATATTTATTTGACACAAAGCACTGATTCAAAGATCTGATACATGGGTACACTGTGAATACAAAGTCCACTGCGTTGTTGCCGCACTGTAACTAAGTTCGAACTTGAAGCAAAACAAACAGCCCTCGAAATCCGACACGGCCCGAGCGTGTTCTTCACTCTCCAACCGCTCCAACTCATGAAGCATTCCAGTTCCGGAGTTGATAGACTGTTCGTGGGATAATAGTCGTGTCTAGGAACAGCACAACACACGTTGAATCACATCGACGCATGAATAAACCAGCGAACACTTCTACAAACTGTTCTGCCGATTGATATCACTGAAACACGGAACACAAGAGGACACCGTGCCGGCCGATGAGCATCTTCTTTCGTTGCTTGCAGAGCGGAAGGCTTGTGTGGCACGTAATCGTAATCCTGTCTTTGTTGTCAGCCCTCAAAATCCAACGGCGCCCGAACGCGTTCTTCACTCTCCAACAGCTCCAACCCACGAATCATTCCAGTTGATAGTTGATAGACTGTTCGTGGGATAATAGTCGTGTCCAGGAACAGCACAACACGCGTAGAATCACAAACTGTTCTGCCGATTGACATCACCGAAACACGGAACACAAGACGACGGACGCTGTGCCGCCGATGCGAGCTATTTCGAAACTATGCTGAAACTGTTGAAACGGCCGCCGGGATACTGCACGCACATTCGCGCGTAGAAGGTGGTGGTGGTGGGGCGCGCGTAGAAAATGCGATTTCAAAACATTGTCGACCAATCGTAGCGCGCGCACAGTCTAGGCCAATGAGCTTGCAAAGTTGTAGACTGACGTAGTGGTACATACTCTACAGCCGCATCCTCGGTTACCTGAGGAGGACTAGTAGCGACCACAGACCAGTCACGTTGAATACCCTGCCAGAAACGCTTTTGCACCCAGGATTCTCTGGCGCCGTCTATCGTCCGACCAGAGTTTTCGATGCCGGTCGCAGGAATTTTCTAGTGGGTAGCACAATAATGCTATCGCATTAAAAATGAAGGACCTGGGCCACCGAGCACCCTTAATGGAATCCCTAATTTACACCAAGAGATCAGTGTCAACAGTGCGAAAACCCCAAGAATGTTCTACTGGGAAAGTTACCGAGGGAAACTGGGAAAGTGTGTATTAACTGGAAAAGTATTCACAAGGGAAAATTACCTCATAACAGTCCTCTAACGTATGGTTTACGCACCAAGGCCAAGGCGCAGCCTCCTTCCAGGGATATCCCTCAGCATAGCGCCCAAAACCCGTGAGCACTGCCGTCCGGTACCGTCTGGTGCACAAGCCACTTAGTTCTATCAATGCAGTTGAGGCCATGAGTGGAGAAGCTCCCCAACACATCCAGCCCTCCGGCATACACCATCCCCTGCACGAACTGTAGCGAGAGAGACGCAGTATGCTCCACAGCATCCTTTGAATCTCCGTAATTGGACAGGCAAGATATGCAAACTATCTCTCAGATGCTCCCGCGTTTGGTTGAACAATCATGAACAGCAAACCCAACACAGCAAAGAAAGAAGCATATTCATGAAAGGAATCAAAAAAAGGAAAAAAAAAAGGACTAGCCATGACGATAATCAAACAGTGAAAATCCAGTTCGCTTTCGTCATTATATTCAATTTTTTATACTATCATGGGACCAACTACGGCAAGCGGCCTAGTCAAAGAAGCTGCAAAGCACAAATAAGGCTACGCTGTGTCTTTCTCCTACATTATAAGGAATTCGGTTCCACCTGCTTCCAAAGGATATCAAGAAGTCAGTGCTTTAAACCCGCGGCGACATTACAACAGCTCTCCTTTTATTTCTTTTTTTGTTTCACCAACCAAGATGCACAATGGATGACGTTCCTCGGGAGAGCAGCTCGCATTGCAATGTATGCAAATCTCCATACATGCATAGGAGCAAGAAATATATGAGAATAATACGACTGCGGGTGAATGGCCGGTGCTATTCTGAATGCCAGCAAAAATGAGAGTTCACACCAGGACAAGGGAGATCCCTAACGGAGTAATGCTACTATATGAGAGCGCGTGCCTCGAAGGCTTCGCACACAGGTGGTGAAATAAATATCACCGGCGCAGGCTTAATATGCACGCATATTTCATGAGTGAGCCTCTAATTGAACCGGAGGGACCACGACACGGCTCTTTCATCGAATAAACCGCGACCCTGGGCCGAGGCTAAAGAACGCGCATGCGTTGTGATGCTGACATCACAAATTCAGCTTAGTAAGATAATAGCGGACGCTGATGGAGGCAGATTTATTACCGACTCGACAGTTCCGTCGAGGACAGGACTGGCCGTCGCTCCGCGACACATCCTCCTACCACGACACTTTGCCCAGCGCAAATGGCCGTGCTGGTGCGAACGTGTTGAATAAGGTAGCAGCATTTTTGTGACGAAAGAGCATTCAAGGGAAGCAGCACGAGTCATTCAAATATCAATTTTAGATTAATTTGATTTGATCTTAGACGCAGCTACTTTTTCGGTTTCGTTTGATTGTTCAGATTTTTCTAGGAGCGCTTTTCGCCATCTGCACAACAGCAATTGTGGATTCCTCTAGACGCATTCCGAAATGCCCTCTCTGTCTCTGTGTAAGACCATTTATATTGTACTTTTATAATAATATTCCCACGTTGAAAATTATTCCAAAAGTTCCAAAACGTGATCGATGACACAACCCAACCCCTAGCCCCTAATTCCTTTCTTTTCGTTATTTATTTTATTCTTCATTTATTTATTTTTCGTTTTGCTTTGCAGAATAGCAAGCCCACGTTCCGTTTGGCTGACCTTTTTGCTATTTTTTTTCATTTGTTCTAATACATAGATCCCCCCCTAAATGAAACATTGTAGGTAATGAAACGCCTTAGCTTTTGTTTTGCAATAAACCTATATCCCCCCCCCCCTTAGCTACAACAAGAACAACAAATATATTGATGATGACGAATTGGGAAATTCGCCACATGAGGTGCGGCTCACTACCCCAAGGCACGATGGACGGAATGAGAGGTGACATGATGATCAGACGATGAACGATGCTGAAGTGAGTGGTCGACAGTCAGCGGATGCGATATCAACATTAGAGGTGATGAAAACATCAACAGAACACACATCACACAGTGGTACGCAGGCACATCGTAAGAGAGAGAGGACACCGGTATAAAGGAGAAATACCAGGAAATACAGAAGAGCACAACGATGTTCGATCACATTAGACTCAGGGCCGAGGATGGCTGCCAATATGAATGGTGCGGCAGCGATCGATTGCAGGCGACACTAAAGTGCTGCTCTTTCGGAGCTGTAAAGCTTGTAAAGTTGTAGCTACAAATACGCATTCATCACTGCACGGCGCTGAAGCCCTGAAACATAGTGAGACTCGTGCCCGAAATAATACTGTTGAACTTGACAATGACGACATAAATTCCGTACTAGCTTTATTTACCGGCATGTCGCGCCTTTATACGTCCCTGAAGCGATCTCTGCCCGCGCTACACAGCTGCATTAAATAACTCGAGAAGGCATACAAAATCACCTCCGCGCAAAGACAAACTCAAAAATCGAGTTAATAGTTCACAGAACCCACAGAGCCACGAAAACTGACGCACGAGCCGTGATTCGTTATCGGTATTAAGCCTAGAGTACAAGCCACGGTGTTGTGAATGAGGAAGGGGGCAACATCCTCCTCTTGGCAGAGGTTCCGCCCAGACTTCCCGTAAGGGTCATTAATTCGTCTCAGTTACTAAACGGTTTTCGCGTATTGCCTCGGGCAGAGGCCACACCCTGACGATCCCTGTGCTAGATAGCATCCCATAGATGCAAAAGACCTCCCGCACGAAACGCCGCGAAAGCCCGAAGTCCAGCATGGGCCCCATGCACAGATAAGCCACCGGCATCGTCCTCCATCCGCTAATTGCGTGCGAGTGGCAACAAATAGCCGCATTCTTTGTCGCACGACATTGATTTACGTGGCCATAACGTTTGTAGAATAAAAGGAAATGAGCGTGCAAGATATGCTGAAGACGTTGTTCTGTGTTCTACGAGGTTGCTTTGATGAGGTAGTCTGACAAACAGAAGAAAAAAAAGAGAAACATCTGAAATAAGTGTCTGCTGGGGCAACACATGCTACAAACTGTTCAACAAAGTTGCAGGTAAAAGGTTGCTTTTCTTCGTGTCACAGGGGAAATTACTCAAATAAGCACAACAACAACAACAACTATATTGTGACGATGAGGTGGGGAGGTTTTCCACTCTAGACGTGGAACGCTGCCCCATAGTTAGGGGGTCCAATATGAGTGATGACGGTGATGATCGGAGTGGCGATGGCGATCCTGATCGCGATGGTGGGAATGTCCGAGGGAGCTGTCAGGGCCACAATGAGTCCTTTAGGCCAGTCGCATAAAAAAAAAAAAGAAAACTACTTGACGTAAGGCCGCCCCGGAGTAGCACGCCGCTAATGTTGGACGCACGAATTCTTAAATGTATCAGACTTGACTTTAAATGATCAAGCTTCATCACTGTGCTTGCCAGGAATTTCCAGAGTAGCGCTTACATGAAGACACAGTCTGTGACTGTTAATCAAGCTTGAATTTTTGTCAGGTGACAAGTTCAACCTCTCCGTATTATTTTTAGTCCGTCCAACTCTAACTCCAAGCTTGAATTTTCCAACCGCGCGCTTAGTTGGTCAAGCGGCACACAAACATTTGGACGGCCGTCTACACTAAAATGTTCCTTCGGTAATATTAAAACTCCGATCCTGACGAAAACGTTTGTGTCAAGATTATGTTATGGTTATGTTATGTCAAGGTTATTCGTGAAGTGCCTCTCCTGAATCCACGGAAAAAAATATTAGGTAGCGCTACACATAACATAACATACAAACTGAGATCGCTCTAATGCAATTACTAATGGCAATGTTGCAGCTAGGCAATTCGTTCCTGCTAGAAAAAAAGGCCCTAAACTCTCTACTTTGCCCAGTATAGTCACCGCAAAAGGCAACACGAAAATATTTAACATGCTTGGTACGAGTTGGTGTTCAAGCACGCAAAAGAAGGGAGCGTGTATCACAAAACGAAACGAACAAATGCGTAGACGGCTTACTCGCTGCGTTTACTGACTACATGTACAACCTCTTAGGTGCGTAAACACGAGAAGTGCGTACTCCACTGAAAGAATGGCACAGAAGTAATGCTGGCAATCGATCGTTTAGTGTACATGAAAGAGTGCCACACAACTGACTGCAGAAAAATGCACCGGTCGAAATCTCTTGCACGCTTCACTGAATGTGAGCTGCCGTTTATCTATGTGGCAGTGCTACGCGGAACACCTCACGCATTCAAATGAGCCAATGAATGGGAATGGGACAGTTAATCGCTTACACTCGCACCCTTTCTTACGTACGAAGTCGTGAACTTAAGGAAGTCCGGACACATATCGGAATGATAGCGGTGATTAGGATGACGAATTCCGTCGTTGGCATCACTGATGTTGGCAGCGTCACGACTAGAGCGTCACATATCAGAACTGGTGTGCTACACAAGAGTGGATAATCCAATCATTTCACGCACTGCGGACGCGTGATCCATGCCACGCAGGATGCTCCTGTTTCTGCTAATGGTAGTTTTTACTATACTTTCGTTTTCGGCTTCTGTGTCTCACGGTACAAGTGTAGCGAAAGTAATAGCCCTGGGCAATGAACCACGGAATGAAAGCAAGTGACATGCTGGCAGCTTCTTCATAATTCAGTGAGCTGCAGGAACGCACTCGCTAAAGTATTTGACCGTACAACCCGAGAGCAGATCCGTAAAAGCGAAGTGGACATACATGGCTGTCCTTCACGTTACGCGACAGATGGCGTTCTGTCCAGGAAGTGATTAGTACCCCAGCAAGGTATAGTGGTTAACCCAAAAGGGTAAAGGGTTGCTGAAGGGCAGCTAACGAATGTAACTATAGTAAGAAACGTGTGTGAAAGTAATTTTGTAGTATCTACGCATTTATTTATTCACTGTGGAAATTATTAGCTACAACGTGAAAAGGGTACACATGAGAGTTACCTGGTATCAGTCGTTCATGGCTCTTCTCATTAATCATAATTCATTGAGAGTCCTCAGAACCGTCTGAGTAATGGTACGGAAAAGCTCAAGAAAAACAAGCGGAATGAGAGAGACGGCGCTTAGACTATAGGAAACCCACAGTATGATACACCCAATATATTATTATCCCATCGTTTGCGTCAAACTGAGCAAGAATAATTATGGATACGAAAAGAAGTTGAATTGTGCTCAGCAAAGCAGCATGAAACGTCTCCAGTTTGCAATTGGCGAGCGTTGCTGCACAACTTGATTTAATTTTTTTAAGTTATTTCTCTCACCATTTCTTTCTAGCAGGTGTTTTGTCTGGCGCACATGAGTTATGCCAAATAAGTGCTCGCACGTACTGCTAGTGTTAGAAGCTAGCGCTTACAAAGTACGTAGAAATTCCAGCGAGTAAAGCATATCGCACATCAAGATTCGCCCACTTTGCACCACCGCTGTTTGCCTATGATGTACTACCAGTATCGCCTCTGGCGATGAAACTCCCCAGTCATCGTCATAGAATAAAATTGTTCTTTTGTTGATGTACTATCACTCGTTATGTAAAGAGACCACCGAGGTGGAACTTGCGTACCCGCTACAAATCTACAAGACGGCCTCTTCAAATATACATGTTTTTTTTAAGGGGAATACATTTGTGCAGAGTGTGTTTTCTTTAAAACTGTAACGCAAACCCGTCGCGGAAAAACTAATCCCAAAAAAGTGACGCCGCCTGCTTGCCCTGCTGCTTCATGTAGCTTCATTTGAAACTGTCTATTTTGTTCAAATGAGCTTATACATCACGCATGTCTGATCGCCATTGGTATTTTACGGATATTGCGAACGTTACGTCGGTTTGCGTAACATCCACAGAACAGTTGGTGTAACGTGGGTTGCACTTACGGAACAGGTCTTAAACAACACGCGTACAGCTAATTTATTCTTCTACTAACCGTGAAAAATCACATTTCTAGCTGTTACTATATACAGGAGCTGCGAGGAGAAAAAAAAAAGCGTCGACGTAAAGACACATGCATTCCGGCTGATATTAGGAAGGTCGCATGTCGGGATACCGCGCTGATAAAGTTCAGTATCACTCTCCCTATTTCATTTAGGCTAGAACAGTTGTGTGCACTCATTAGTAATGGCGCACTCTTGTACATATTTACCCGAACTAGTGCAAATTCTGGATCGCCTCGTAAAGGCTGGTTTAGAGTCCGACGGAGCGGGGCGTAACGACCCGTAGTGCACCGCCGCGCATCGCGACTCGCAGCCGGTGGGTTCATTGTTCGACGACACTCGGCGAAGCGCGACATCACTGCAACGCGCGACCACGTCAGCCTGCGCCGGGGGAGTAGAGCAATGCTCTACATCTGGAGGTGGCCTGCGAACTGTGCACGGCATGGACTCCGGTGGACTCGCATTTCCCAACATGGCGTCGCCCATTGAGCTTTTGATCGCAGCTGTTAAGGGACATTCCTGTCTATACAGGGTGTCCCACCGAAAAAGGGCCAGGGGCTAAAGAAAAAACGGAGTGCTCTACACAAATGGAACAAACTGTACGTGCTTGGCAGTCGTGTGGTCTATCCAAAAATATTTTTTTCATCGCCCCTTGTCAATTAATTAGCGGTAATTAATTTTCTAACTTTTTAATTATCGGTTTTAGCTCTCAGATGTCAATGAGGAAGTTGTAGTACATGTAGAAAAAGACGCAACTGAAGTGGTTCGAGGTTGCTATGGCTTGTGGTTTCGTTTTTTCCCGGGTTTAAAAATTGGTTTCACAAGCCGCGCGCACCACAGAGCGCTCCCCATAATTCGGCGCCCGCGCGCGACGATTGCAGTGCACTCTGATTGGTGTGCCGTGAAACAGGTGAAATATCTTCCTCTTGTGTGGCCCAAGGATGGTCTCCAAGCGCTAACCTCAAGGTCATTGTACGCCGGAGGGCGCTGGAATCGTCGCGCGCGGGTGCCGGATTGTGGGCAGCGATCTGCGGTTCGCCCGGCATTGAAAAAACGAAACCACAAGCCATAGCGACCTCGAACCACTTCAGTTGTGTCTTTTTCGACATCTACTACAACTTCCACATTGACATCTGAGAGCTAAAACCGATAATTAAAAAGTTAAAATTAATTACCGCTAATTAATTGACAAGGGGCGATGAAAAAATATTTGTGGATAGACCACACAACTGCCAAGCACGTACAGTTGGTTCCATTTGTGTAGAGCACTCCGTTTTTTCTTTAGCCCCTGGCCCTTTTTCGGTGGGACACCCTGTATAATACACGACGGATGGGCTACAGATACAAGCAAAAGAAGGAGAACAGCTGGGAAGACCGTACCAACCGTATTACAGTAGTATAAACATAACAACGCCGACGATGGGAACACATATTGTCATTTGTCGTATTCCAACACGCGAGTACATTTGCCATATATGACTGCTTTCCCACTACGAAATGGGAAAATCTCCTATAGAGTTTTCGTTGCGCTGCGCCGAATCGCGTCAGGCTATGATCCCGGTAGGATGAGGAAGAGTTCCGTAGCGAACGCTGGCTGTCGGCGTGGAACGCGGGCGACGGTGGACTGCGTCGGACGGGTCTAAACCAGCCTTAAGAGATCAGCCGTGACTGACCGGTGCGAAGCGTAGCTGTTGAGCCGGTTATACCGTAGCGTACCGTATTGGTTCATGGTAACCAAAGTTACCATGAACCAATCGAAAGCACCCCAGATGCCACATCCAGCCAATAAGACTTGATTTAACATCGGCGCAGTATCGCTTACCGGTCAGAGAACGTATTCTCCCAATTCTGGGCAGCACCTCCTGGCTAATAGGATCTGCTGGGGATTCGCTTCCGTACAAGGTCGATCCAGAGTTACGCTTTCGAGTACCACCTTCCTTCACGCGACAAACGACGACTGTCCTACACAGGCTAAAGCTCAATGTACCGTACAACGCACGTCTTCTCTTCAAACTGGGAAAGCGAGACTCTCCGGACTGTAGTGAGTGTGGCGTTGTAGAGGACGTAGAACACTTCCTTACCAAGTGTCGGAAATACGTTGATGCTCGAAGGGTTTTAGAGGCGAACCTCTCTCGTGTGGACTCCCCAGCCTTCGGCATCGCGAAACTGTTAGGTCCTCCCTCGTCCGACAAGACGCTGAGGGCACTTGAAGATGTTCTCCGTACAACCGGGCTTATGGACATTCTATGACTCGCAGAATGTGTGCTGTGTGCGCCCCCAGCCGATTCAGACATTTTACACTTACTTGGTCGAAACTTTTGAACTACATCATTTTAACTCCCTCATCTGTTTGTACTTTCTACGTGTAAGCATGCTGGGGCAGCCAAGTTCGACTTCCTCGTAACTCACACGCACCCTTTTTTCTTTAATACAACACCATCACCCCATTCTGCCTTTTTTTTTTTTTTGCGTGTATCGCGCAGCGGTATACAGTTAAAGGTGGGAATCGTTCACCCTCGTTCTGTTGGCGGTAGCACATCTTCCAAAGATTATTATTCTTCAGTTGCCGGAATACTGTCTCCACGAGCCTTATACTTATTATCCATTATCTGAGTCGATCATGTGACATCTACAGGTTTTCCCGCTCATTTTAATCCATTGGTCACTCAATTTAATACAAGCGCTTCCCAATTTAATGCAAGCAACACGTATTCCATATGTATTTCGTCCTGGAAAATGTCATGACAAAGACTTTCATGATTACACCAATGTATCATGAGTTTATGACTACTCATCCAACAACCCCAGGTTTTTGCAGTGTCATGCGCTGTTCAGTTGGTTGTGAGTGTCATGCAGTGTCATGACTGCTTTTTGTCATGATATTTCGTGATTATTTTCATGATATGTGCCATGAATTGGTTTTATGGGACTATTGGTGCTTCTAACAGTGTCATATAGTGCCTTATGACTACCGAGTACCGACGGCCATTATGCCAATCCATGCCTATTTTCATGATATGTGCAATAAATCGATTTGATGGGACTACCACTGTTTCAAACAGTGTCATACAGTGTTTTATGACTACCAATTGTCATTGTGACATTCCATGACTATTTTCATGATATGTGCCATGGATCGATTTTAGGGGTAAACCACTGCTTCAAACAGTGTCATACAGTGACTTATGACATCCCACGACTATTTGCATGATATGTGCAATACATCGATTGTATGGGACTACCACTGTTTCAAACAGTGCCATACAGTGTTTTATAACTGCCAATGGTCACTGTGACATTCCACGACTATTTTCATGATATGTGCCTTGGATCGACTTTAGGGAACTACCGCTGCTTCAAACAGTGCCATATAGTGTTTTATGACTACCGATGGCCATGATGACATTCCATGACTACATATGCGATATGAATCGATTTTATGGGACTAACGCTGCCCCAAATAGTGTCATAGAGCAACCGTCCGATAACATCGGTTCACAGCACATATGAAAATAGTATGGAACGTCATAATGACTGTCGGTAGTCATAAAATACCATATGACACTGTTTCAAACAACCGTAGTCCGATAACATTGATTCGTAGCACATATCATGAAAATAGTCATCGAATATCATAATGACAATCGGTAGTCATGAAACACTGTATGACACTGTTTGAAGCAACAGCGGGTGAGTGAGTGAATGAAAAAGAAAAAAAAATGAGAAAATTGGCACCACCAAGCAGCAGCAGAAGCAGCAGTCCCAAAAAATCGACTCATGGCACATATCATGGAAATAGTCTGCCATAACGGCTGTCGGTAGTCATAAGACACTATATGATACTGAAGCACTGTAGTCCCATAAAATGAATTCATTGCACATATCATGAAAATATTAATGAAATCTCATAATGAGACACAGCAGCCATAAAACACCGCATGACACTGCAAAAACCAGGGGTTGCTGGTTTAGCAGTCATAAACTCATGATACATTGACGTAATCGTGAAGGTCTCAGTCATGACAATTTCCTTTGCGAAATACATATGGAATACATTTACATGTGTTGCTTGGATTAAATTGGATAGCGCTTGGATTAAATTGAGCAACCAATTGATTCAAACGAGCGGAAAAACCTGTAGTAAACGCAATAAATTTTACATATCAACTTTTGAGGCGGCATTCACTTTCTCTTGATACTGGAGCGTGGGACAAGACGCAATGCCTCACCACATCACCGTTTCAAAAAGATTACTGTTTTCTCCAACAGCGAAGAGCACCCGAGTGTTTTGTCTCTCCCCCCGCCGACCATTAAAATGCGGATTTGAAGGGCGCCTTTCACCGGCGGCACTCAACCCCTCCCCTCCCCCCAAGAAAAAACAAGGAACGAAGGAAGAGAAAAGAACAGAACAGGGAAAGTGCTCTGGATACGTAAGAGGAGAGCTGCATTGGCGACGGTGTCATCATAACGGGTAGCAAAACAGAAAGGTTGAAATGTCTTCGGGATGACGGCCGAAACGGGAAGAGCCACAACAACAACAACAACAACAACATAGATGAATGGATGATGATGATGAAGAGCCAGCGGCCAACAATACAGTTGGATTGCTGTGAATGTCACGTACTCCCAGAAATACCGTGGGACAAATACCGGTGCCCAGCTTTCTTGCGAGGTATGTTGCTTACGAGAAATGTGTGCAGGTAATAGGAAGTAATCCATGCGTTCTGGAAAACTGGTTCACTAACACCTCTACATAAAACTGTATCTCGCGATTTCACCCAAAATATGTTCTGTCAGTCATCTGGCGCCAGAAACACTTTCACATTACCTGTTTTCCACTTATGTGGAAAACAGGTAATGAACCTAGCAATGCTTTCTACCACTTTGTTTGAACGAGTGTCGGGGCCCGTCTGGACAGGTTTCTTAAGTCGCCTTCGCCAGGTGGTCTCTGCTTGGAAACCAGAGCCGTAGCGATAAGAAGGGGGGGGGGGGGGGGGGGCAGCCGCCCCCTGCAGAGAGAGAGCGGGGCCGGGTGCTGCCCGAGCCGGACCCGCTGAGGCTGCCCCTGCCCGAACGGCAGCCCTGGCAGGTTGTTTGTGTACAGTATCAAGCGGGAGTGAAGGAAATTTGAAATTACGATCCCGGCAGTGCGAATGAGCGTTTTCTTTTCTTTGTTTACAGAGCTTCTGACGACAGTGAGAGAGAGAGAGACAGAGGAGGGAGGGGGGGGGGGCTTAACGTTTACCCTGCCCCGGGCGCAAACTCTCCGCGCGACGGCTCTGTTGGAAACCCTTAAGCCTTTCTATTTTCAGGTGTGCTTTTGTAGCAAATACCGGGTAAATACCTTTGCGTCGCAGGTGAGCTACTTCCTACAGGAGCTCCCATGCGCTAGAATACACATCTACCGCATGCAAAGGAGCATCTGCACTTTCATGTGGAACTCAACATATGAACTGATGCGTCTTGGAAGCCTTTACCGGCAAGTGAAACTGGGCGGCTTATAGGATTATCGTGCCTGTTCGTCAGTCAGCTGGTTTGGCAGGAACAGCTGCATCCTTTACTACAACACCGTGCCTCGGCCATTCTGCAAAACAAGGTATGGGAGTTTCGTTCTTTTTTTTTTTTTTTTGTCCATAGTTTACGACACGCCATTCGACTGGGGGTCTTAAAAATCACTCACGGCTTCTCTCCCGTTCCTCCTGGGGGCTTAATCGCAAGTCCACCTCACGAGCTAACGAGAGCAACGACTATCGTTAAAACTAGCGCGAGACGGGTTTCATGGGGCCTATTTCGTGCTCGCTTCGTCAACGGGACAGTGGCGTAATCTCTGACCACAACTTCGACCGAACATACTCGGCTGCATACCGAAATGGGGGAAGGTACAGAACCCGAGCGATGCGCGCGGCCCTTCTCATCCTCTTCTCCGTCCTCAACACGGCAAGCGAAGCAGGAGGCTACCGAATAGAACAAACGTAACGACGATATCCCCTTGGCGCAATCGCATTTCTTCGTCAACCGATGTCGTTAAGCTGTCGGTGTCGTAGCGGCCGTGCACGTGACATTAGCTACGCCTGGGGCGCGAGCGCGTCAACGTCATTTCCGTCACTTCACTTCTTCAGTTTTTCGACTATTCTTTGGAAGGCAGCAAACATGCCGTCGTCGCGTGGTTCTCGCAGTGCTCGAACAACTGCCTAGCAATACGAGGTTATGGCCCGATGCATGCAAACCAACGGTATTTTAGGGTGTAGTTCCGTATCGGGACCACTCGTTTTTAAAGATTTGTGAAGGAGTTAGGAAGGTAAATATTGCAGAGAAGTGGAAGAAGGTCATATACTGAATCTAAAAATGAAGAATTGTAAAATTCTGTGAACTAGAACTTTTTTTATATGCATTTTGACAACCCCATCTGATTCACTTCTAGCGCAGGGGAAACACGGGACTGCTAAGCATAACGCAGTCGAAACTTGCAAGAGGTAGGGTCGTTGAATTGGGCTAAATCGCCCCCTCACTTTAGTGAGGTTTGTCTAGGTTAGGTTCTACAGATTGGCAGTCCCCCAGGCACGCACTATGCGGTGCGGGCGTCGAGACTGTGCCTCGGGTTAGATCAGAAGATCCTACGTAAAGATGGGGGATCGCCCTCCAGAAACGGGCGATAAAATTAAATTGGTATACGTTTCACGCAATATACGAGGGTCATTCCTGTTTACTTTCGTTACTAGTTAGCTCCTCTTTCACGTAAAAACGTTTTATTTTTGTTTTTATTATTTTTTCTTTAAAAAAAAAAGCCTGTGGTCCCGATACGGAACTACATCCGTAATATATTCCGAGGAGCATTTTCGTCCACCATCTACTTACTGGGAAGTCTTAGCAGCCAGCCTGAATGCTTTTGGAGGTGCCGTGAAAACCGTGCCGGCGAAAGTGGCCCCACATTTTCCGAAGCCATGTATTATACCAGTATCTGTTCTCCATTAAATCCTCCCACGTTGCTTCCTGCGTGGCGAGTAACCTGCAGGAGCTGCATTCTACGTTTTACACCTGCACATTGTGAATATGAGTTTGTGGGTACGTTTGTGTGCGTTCGTCTCCAGGCATTTTCTTTCTCCCTTTCCTTCTCGCGGTAGTTGATGTTATTAAAGCACTTGTCGCTCAATATTATTTTGTTCTAATTTTGTTACGAGCTAGATCATGAAAGTGCCACTCTTATATAAAGCGCTGAAATAAATCGAATATACCAGTTTTTCAAGATTAGACCCCGGGTTTGAAAATACACATTCAAGGGGATATATGTTTATACCATTAGGTGCATTAGGTACCTTCAGGGGGTATAAAGTGACTTTTATACATGGGACAAGCGCCGTGGGACAAGCTGTTTATACCCTAAAAGGTATAAAATTTTCTAACAGTGTAGTACGTGGGCTGCTCTTTTTGACAGGCGGGATAGCTTCCTAAAATCTATTTCATCTAACTGAAATCTATCTTGAAGGTTACGGCTGCGTGGTTCACGGTTCGCAGCTTCCGTTATTTTCCAGGCAAAGAAACCTTCTTGTTCTCTGTGGGCGCATGCAACGTTAACGTCTTTTCACCTGGGTTACCCTCTCGTATAATACCGATCACGGTATGTAGTTTGCCTAAGCCAAAGATTGCACCTTTCCCCGTTTTTTTTCCTTTTCGTCTAATAAATATATTCCCCCCCCCCCAAAGATTGCGCCACTTTTAACGAAAACGAGGAAGTTATGTCATGCGTCACGAGGAGCAAATCACGGGCCCGCTAGGCCAATGCCACCTAGACTAACAAGGCCACTCCATGCAAACGTTACGTCACCACGATCGGTCCCTCCGCTCTGGGGAGCAGCGGCTGTAGGCTCGCAAGCACGAAGAGTGCATTGCAAACGCGCCTTCGCATGCACATCGTGCTTTCGTTTCTATTATTTCGTTATAACAGTGAAGCAGAACAGCTGCAGTGGTGTAATAAAAGTCGCGCAAATGCTATCTTTGCGGCAGAAGCAACACTGAACATTTTATTCCAAACCCAAGTCATTGCAGCCCCAGCATAAGGGGAAGTTGCTTTATTTTTCACAACAAGCTAAATTAAATGAACGAACGCAATAGACACATAAGGACATATAATACATGGTGATTGACTTCAACTTAACGACAAATGTAGGGTAACTATCACACACGGTTGTGAAATAAGCTGACTGTCCCGCAAACGTATTAACTGAAAACTGGGCTACAACAAACCAGTTCCAGTTTACAAGCTGAATCTGAGGTACTACTTTGCTATTCACAAGTTATTATTCATATCTACAACTGCTATGCACAAGCTAAGTGTGCTTCAGTGTTGCTGCCTTCCTGTTCTTCCCCGCTGGCTTTTGCTGCAGTGGCCTGTCATTCCTTTTGCTGCAGTAGTTCTTGAGCACTGTATTTGTTGCTGCACAGAGAATATGGCGGAGTACCAGACCTGGCGCGTGGCCATTCACACAGCAGTCGAAGTCCTCAAAGGAATCCAGCAGTGATTGCGTCAGATTCACCACCAATTGTCTTTGGTTCCTAGCTGCATGAAACCGCACAGCATGTTTCTCAGACATCAGTTTTTCTACTACAAGCTCGGTATAGAGGACTGAATTCACCACAAATGGTTGAGGGAACTTCAACCCTCCTCTCGTCAGGTTCTCAATCATTGAACTTTCAATTACGAGTTCTCGGTGCGTTAGGACCAGATTCTCTTCACATGGCTTGCAAGTTAACTTCTTTAACGTCGGATGAGCGCAATAGCCTGCTACGTAGGTTATAGCAGCCATGACATCTCTTTTACTTGCTATGTCTTCATCTGTGATTTCAATATCAAAGTCTTGATCATCATCAGCTGGCGAGTTTGACATTTCTCCCATTTCTTCTTCTAAAGGCAAGGACATCATCTTCTGCAGTCTCAGTTTGTTTTCAGACTCGTAGATCTGCCTCACAGATATGTGATACTGTGTTCCAGATAACCTTCTATATTGGCCAAATCTCTCTTCGAGACTGTCTGTCTGGAATTTTCCAAGGAGAACATATGTGAAGCCGAGCTCTTCAAGGCAGTACCTTGAGACTTCTGTCAGTGCATAGCAAGTGAGACGAAAAGCTTGATGGGTCTCCCGTGTTAATCTGCCAGAGTCAAGATTCTGCCGCTGCCATTCATCAAGCCATTCAACAACACTATTCAAAAACACAATCTGGGGCTCAGTCATCGAAGTCACTGGCTGTTGGAGGGGATCACGGAGTCTGTGGCCCTTTCTGGGAGTCTTCACGTTTACAACTGACCACCATCTCACTATTATGTCCACAAATTCGGCAGTCTCATCGGCATTTTCAAGTCTGTCGCTACGCTGCCTCAACGCTTCCACCACAAAACTGCTGAAGACTTGCAGTGCCAACTTTACGTTCTGTCGTTCCAAGTTGGATGGGTTCAGTGCTTTCATGGTCAATCCGTGGCTCAGCTTTATCAATTCTCCTTGTTCAGATGAATGAAGTTTGCACAGGGTGTTGAAACTTGCAGAGAGCATAGGTGTGGGAGCGCCTTCGAGCACATGATGAAAAAAAGGGTGATACATGACCCTCCCATGATTTTTTTGGTTGACCCAGTTGTTGCGTATGCATTTCAGCAAATGAACGGAGTCCACGATGTAAAAGAGCGGTCGACTGCTGTCAGATGGATGTGGGAAGACAATGTCCAATCTCGAAGGATTCACAAAGAAAGACATGGCTTTGCGATTGATGGAGTTGTTGTCAGTGACAACAGCAATGACACGGAAGCCTATCTTTTCAAGCTCCACAATAACTCTTCGGAGAAGCTGATGCAGGACTCAGCCGTGATCTTATAAACGGGTACAATATGGGCCACGTCTTTGTTTGGCGACAACAAGCTGTGAGTCATAAACACATGTGCACTTTTTGCAGGTTCAGCCGTATTGACAGAGGCCCCGACAATGGTTCCTCCTTTGTAGTCAAAGCACTCCTTGAGGTGCACCTCGTCCAGCATTAATGTCACCACTTTTTCACGCTCTGCCATTTGCTTTGCTCTTTTCTTCATGTAGGAAAGAAAATTCCCATCACTTTGCTCACGCTGGGGGTTAACTTCATATCCAGCGCAAACCCGTTTTATGGTTGACGGGTGAGGCAAGACGAGCTTTGAGGAGGACCGGACGAATTCGTAGGCATGTGGCGATATTGTATAGAACAAGCTCGCAAACACAAGAAGGTCCGCTGAGTATTTCGGAGGCTTCTTGGTTAAGAGACTTATCTGTTCCGAAAGAAATTCAAAGGCATATGCTGATTTATCCGGTGTCACTGAAGCTGACTTCAAATCATTAAACAGTGTTCGTATGAGAGAGATCGCCGGCTGCGATGCGTCGACGCCTTCAGGAGGAGTACACTTGGCATCAAAGTTCTCTACTTCCTCTAATACTCCCATGAGAACTCTTGTGTCTTCCACGGTTTTGGGGACAGTTTCTGTGAGGACGGTAAGCTGTACCCTGTCCTTGAACACCCACAGTGAGAGATCTTGCTTCAGCACAACTGAATACTGCAGGAACGGGGCACCTTCATCAACGATGTGTAGGAACATTGAAGTCTCATCGGTGTGGACAGTGGACCAGAATTTTGAGATTCTCAACTGAGGTAGAGCAGCTACGATGTCTTGCAATGTTGCAACCTGATGTTTTTCGTTCTCTATCTCAAAGCACTGTATAGACTGTTCGATGGCTTCTCTCAATGCCGCAGCATCCAGTCGTGCTCTCTTCTGGCAAGGCGATTCTCTTGATCCTTCTGCTTTTGACAAGTAGGATGGGCAGTCCGGGAAGATCGTAGGGATGGCATCAAATGTGAGACGCCACTTCTCCAGGGGTACTGTCAGAACTTTGCCAGTCTTGTGGTCTTCATAGCTTGAAGTGGTCACAATGTACTTGGCTTCAAAGTGTCGTTCACACACCTGAAGGTGAATAAAATACGCTTAAAACCATGTTTCATTTATTGCATCTGTTGTAAATTAGTTGTCTATAACGTTTCTGCTCTGCGGGTAGCTTCTATTTCCGTAATTATTAGCTCTAATTCAGTGTACTAGTTATTGAGTTATTCCCAAACGCGTCGAGAAGACAATCTACAACGAGAAGGCAATGCTCGGTGGAGACCGACGACACTACACTTTATTGAGACAGATATTGCGGATAGATACGTCAACATATGCACGGTACTTCCACCTGTGACCTACAAGACTTACTTTGGAAGCTTCTGTGAACACGAAGTCTTTCCTTGGTATGGCTCTGGCCCATGCTTTCCTTCGTTTTTCGTCCCTCGGGAACGAAAACATTCGGACTTTTGGTCCACTGTCGTAATTCCCACAGCATCGTGGGACACTGCACCGACTCGGCATGTGAAAACCATAGAAAGCTGAATCGACGATAAACGTTTGAACCACCGAAAAAAGACAACCACATAGACAAACACAACAATTTGGACTATGCTTGCGGAAACAGGAATGAACGCAACGCTCGTGCCGAGCTCGTGCCGTCACAAGGTCGCGCGCTGAGTTGCTCGTGCGTTGGCATCATATGCAGGTAGCTACACGAGAAACAACCGGTCCCGCTCCGGTCCAACCAGCGTGACGTCAGAGCGCGGGTGAGAGGGATATGATGAGGCCTTATACTCTAGGTGGCATTGGCTACGCCCGCTGTGACAGCCTCGTTTCCTTGTTATTTATTTATTTACTCCTCAAGGCCCGAAGGCATTACAGAGGGGAGTGGGTTATTACACACAAACACAATATACAAAGGTAATAAATACAGGTCAGAATAAGCACAACAGTACAGAAAATACAAATGTTATGCGTGCAACTTCGTTATCATTTTTCGTTTCGATAAGCTAACGATTCCTTATGTCGGTTCATATCTGGCACCACTCGGAAACGGCTTTATCACGCTATTTTGGACTCTCTAACTCCACCTACAATGTACCGGTCGATGTCTGAGCCACAGCCTGGTGGCGATGTCATACTGCGTATACGTCAGCACAAAAGTAAGGACCTTGGTTGGTTAGTGGTTGGTTAAATAACAAAGGGAGGTTGAATTCGCGCAAGCGAATTCTGCTACCCCCAAAAAAAGAAAAGAAAAAGAAGAAACGGTACGATCGCACCACAGAAGGTGCGAGCGCCCCGCAAAAGTTCACCGGGGTGAGCGTCACGACCGCGACCACGCAGGATCGAGCGCGCCGTTCACATCAAGGATCATAGCAATGTCCACGCACCGTCTAGTATAGGGTATCTAGTCCAGATTTCACAATGAAATTGACAAAAGAATTGAAGGCCGCGTCCCTGTGCTTGGCGTCCCATACGCCTAAGACTTTCTCTATGCTGAAATCCCCGTTGTCGAGATGGCCAAGGGTCTGCCTCAAAATGCCTCTTTGTGCAGCACGTTTTGCACAATGCATAATGATATGTTCAGTGTTTTCCACTGCCCCGCACAGTAAACAGTTGGGCGAGTCCACCTTGCCCACTTTATGAAAAAACTGGCGACCATAGGGCACATTCAGGCGTAGACGATGCAGGAGAGTTTCTATGTATCTGGGCGTTCTTGAAGGTATGGTAAAATTCACCTCGGGGTCTAGCGTGCGCAGCAGTGACGGGTCACTGTCAGCTTGGTGCTATTTTGTCCTGCGGATGTCATCAGTCATGGATTGTACGAGAGATTTGATGTCCTGCTTAGAAAACATGACTAGATGTTCTGTCGATGACAAGTGTGCGAGGTAAGGACCTTCTTTGCCGCCTGCACACCAGAACGTTGCCGCTGCGTGCTTGGCTCCGCGACAGCGGATCCTGGGTGCCGCGGTAAAATTTCAATTGTCGTCTTTGCTCAAAGGAGGAAACAACTGAACACGCATTCCTGATGCTATTTTCTTCTGGGATATCTTTCAGGCCACATTCAAAAGAATATTTACTTAAGTCCTCGTACAATACGTTTTCTTCCTGTCCGGTCGAATAGTGCGTTGCCTTGCTCTTTGCTTTGTGGAGTTTGCTCTCCCCGACGAACTCATGCACCCTCTACACATCTCCACCCTGCATGCTCTATCCTCCATCAGTCTTTCTTTCTTTTATTTTCTCTTTTTTTTGCAGTAGTCGTGACGACGCCCACTTATCTGTGGCCAACAATGGCGAGCCGATCCTGCCATTACCACCTCCCCTACTCGCGTGGCCCTGGGGTATATTGTTTCTTTGTTTGTAAGAAGGTAAAAAAAAGAGAGCAGAAATTGTATATATTAATTTTGTTGCGGAAGTATGCATTGTGGATCGCTTGCAACGCAAGTCTTTTCTCGACGGATTTCGTAAGTCGGACGTCCATCTTCGCAATTTTTTTTCCGGCTATTTCCATTATGGTAGTGAATGTATTCTACGATAGAATGGGGTACATCCGGTATGCGCTTTCTACTCCTCTTAAAAGAAAAACAAAGAAAAACTCAATGTTGTCTTGGCGAATTTTTGAGTTCAATTTGAAAAATTCAATTCCTCGCGAATTAGATTTTATAAGATTGCTCAGAAGTAATGGCGAAATCCCCTCCGAGATAAATAGCGTTGCCCCCATAGTGTTCAAGCAACTACATTTTTAGTACAATTTTGTTCTTTATTTATCACGTTATGTGAGACACCCTCTATATCATGATCCACATTAACATGGGTTTTGAAAGAACAAAAAAAAAAAAAAAGAGGACTGGTATATTGTTGCAGAGTACTGATCTTCATCCGTACATGGACACCATCAACAATCAAACTTATATGTGTGTCTTCTATTGAATTTTGTTTGTGGCTACATGGCTCAATAAAAAGTTCTGTGAAAAACAAACAAAAAAGAGACAGTGCCGTGGGTTAGTGGCTACGATGAATGCATTCCACGCCGAGACTGGGAGGTGACCCGGGTCCGAACCCGTGCTCCAGCTGTGCTGTCTGGGTGTTTTCCCTGGACCTCAGACGCTCTGAGACAAATGTCAGCGGTTCCCTGCGATACTCACGACATGCCGAGCGTGGCCGACAACGTCACGCAGCTTCATCAACAGCACCTTGTTTGTTTTCTTCCTCTATGTTCAGCCGTGCGCGCAGCAGAACTTGCCTTCGTTATGTTATATTCAAAAAATATGTAGTGAATAATCTCCACGTGGGAAACTGATACTCCCTGCATTTCAGTGGTGCCCCGTCAGTGTGCCATTTTCCCAGAGAACAACTCCCATCTCACTCGTATTGATGCAATCGCATATCGTTTGCGAATACGAATAACTATTTGGACGTGCGTGGCATTACAGGTATTCAATTTGAATATTGCATGGAGCAACATGTCGAGCAGCTGACGTAGCTCGCCTGGCTACCGAACATCACAAGACGTTTACGTATTCTGCGTACCTTATTCACGCTTCCAAGAGGGAGGTTCCTGCTATTCAAATTCAAATTCAAATTCAAATTCAAAATACAAATGGAAGTAAAAAACCACAATAAGGGTTCCATAGCATAGCTAGTTAAGGACACCCATTAAATGCACAACGGCCCTTCATGTCATATTAACGTGCAGCTCCACTTCAGAACCGAGGTAGTACGTAACTACACAATACGTAAAAGGACATGTGCGCAACAAATTACACGCGATCTGTACAAGCGTACACTGAACAAATGAAAATGAATGCATACAGCCCATCATCAAAGAGAGAGAGAGTATTGAATACGAAGCCACTTAGGACCAGTTGGATCGTGGGGAGCGCAGCACTAAATGTAGGATGATGCTCCACGCTGTGTCGTTTATAACGGTGATAGCGGAGTAATAAAAATGCAGCACGCACAAAGCAAGCTTTTCAGCTGTGCCCATTCAAAATGAGCGCTGTTTTGCGCGTCATGGACGTACAAAATGGGTATTTCATTATCGTTGTAGAATCTTTGAATCCCATCACGCCCCAGGTGCGCCGACCAGAGGGAAATTACGATGGAGAAAAAGAAAGGACCTTCGCGAGCGAGCAGCGGCCACCGTAATGAGCTACGCATGAATAGAGTTAAGAGTCAAAAGTGATTTGCGATAAGAGTGGCAGTCGAAGCCCAAGTTCTCTGGCTTGCTCGATTTTAATTCACGTGGCTAATGAACCAACGGTGAAGATATGGGACGTGAATGCCTTGTGGCTTCGACAATAGCGGGTCTGATGCATCCTGGTACAGGCGTTCCTTTCTTGTATTACAATCATACAGGTATTCCACTTGCAGAGGATAATGCTGGCTGATCCGGCCAACGCACAGAATTCTGAACGCGGAAGAGCATTCGCCCTTTGCATTCCCACGTTTCGTTGCTGTGTTTAAAGGTTGCGAAGAGCTCAACCTCGTATAATGTGCTAGACAAAAAAAAAAAAAAAGAATCGATAACGAGGAACGCTTACCTTCAAATGTTAGCCTCTCCAACCTTTACCCGGGCAGACCCTATAGCAATGTTGGCATCTCAGTGCATGGAGTGGGATTGAAGTGGCTGCGCCAGATAACATTTGAGGAGAGGTCATTTTTACAGGGCAGGATTGGACAAAATCTATATGGGGATACTCAGCAGAGAAAAGAAGCGTTCTACGTCAAAAAGCTTATGGGTGACGCAACAGATGTGTATGGGACATTGAAAAGTTATGGCAACGAAACAGGCACGCGTTCTTCTACGTGATCATCGCCAGACTAGTATACGTTACTAAAAAAAGTAATTGACTACCGTTACTGTTACCCTATGCGAAAAACTAATGTTTTACAGTTACGAATTACTTGCCGGAAAAAGTAATGAGACGTATCGTCTAGAAAAGTAATGCGTTACTTTGTCAATTACTTTCGACGTCTGAGATAAAAAGTACAAACAGAAGCATCTGACCGCGAGCGTGCTTAACCGCGAGGATACTGCAAGCTGCAAGGCACCAAGAAATTGTATGAGTTCAAGCTCAGACACATATTTATATGACGCACAGCAAAAAAAAAAAAAAAAAAAAGAAGAAAAATAAAAGGAAGAACGAAACCAAAAAAGGCAGCATGAAAGCAGAATTTATTTCATTCGGCCAGTGTTCAACTTCAGTCGCAGCTGCTTCTCAAAATCTTCGTCCGTTCATTTTCCGCGCTTTCTTTGAGAACGACTGTCAGCAGCCACACCGAACACTCTCTCCACCATTGCTTTGTTTTTTTTTGTTTTTGTTTTCTTCCCTGTTAGCGCGGCGAGCAACTGTGGCTATGAGCGGCGTACAGATGTGGACAGATGGAAAGAGGATAGCAGGAAGGAGTGGGGGTACATGGGGCTAGTATGCGGCCTGGACCGACTTCAAAGGAACTGTGCCAACATTCATCTGGAAAGACTGCCGGCAAACCCAGGGAAAACCCACAGCCGGAGCGGGGATTCGAACCCTGTCTCCCAGTCTCGGCGTGGAAAGCGGCCATCTTAACCACTACGCCACGGGAGCTGGTCTCTCCACCATTGCGCTGGAAGGAGCTGCAATGTTGTTCCTTAGGAACACCTTCCGTATTATTCGATGGTCTGCAAGGATGGACAAAGGGGCAGCCTCATCGCTTCCACTATACAGGGTGTTACAGTTAAGTCCCCTTGCTAAATCATTCGCGAACCAGTGCACCAATAGAAGAACATTCTTTTTTACAAGTAACTGTCCGATACCACCTACAAGCTGCGCTCCGTGTGAATGAGTGGGAGGCGCTGATTATTTAAATAAAAATTCAAATGGGTTTCGTGAAAAAACATATCTTCTAAAGCAGGGCGCCTTCGGCATTAAAATGGGTACTACCATTTTGGGACGTTCAGTGGACACATTTTAGAAAAAAATCTGTCATCGGAGCGGGTCATTTGATGCAGTAATTAAGTGGTTTCAATTTACATTTCTTAGTCGCGACTGACCTTTCTGTAAAACTGTAAACAAAGAGGAAATCGCACGCTTCTCTCAATATCTCTCTCTCTCTCCTTTGCGCTATTTCAGAATGGTTCGTTTCGGGTACACTGCGCTATAGCCGCGGTTACATGATTGCGACAGAAACGCATCGTATCGTGTTACTGCACCTCTCCGCACCTACTTTTATCTTTCCTTTTCTTCTTTTTGTCTGCCAATAAATCCCTCCCCCTCCCCCCCATTTCCAGGGTACTGGCGAATTCGGGTGGTCATTTCGTGACAACGTTTCTTCCCAGATCCCAAGCAGTCATGTTCACTGGTCAGAGCGAAGCAATCTCGCTGTTCGCGTGGCGCTTTCCAAGCGCTAGAAATTTGCGCCATACTGCGCCAGTGTAGAGACCAACTGTCATGTGCTCTTCGAATGCCGCATAGCCCGCATATTCTGGCAGCTAGTCAGGCGGCATACAAACATTATGTGCCCAATACCCCTTGACCGGAGATGTGCCAGCCAGCGGTACAGTGTGCTTGTGACGGCTTGTGGGGCCCAGGTCTTGTGTGGTGCCAGATGTAAGGCTGTGGCGCAGCGTAGGCGCGACGTCCCGATCTTCCTGCTTGTGAGATCTTTGCGGGTTCGCGTCGTCAGCGTCCTCCAGAGGGAACTGTTTGCGCTAGGTGAGGATGGTTTTGTGCGCTGTTGGGGCCATCACCCTTCTGTTCGCGCTGTCGGCGGTCTCGTCATCATCGCCGGCGTCCCGTCATAAGCGAATTCATATTTTGTACATATTTTTTTCACCATCCATATTTTTTCCCATCCATGATCATTTATCATTCATTGCCTCTCATTTGTTAATATCCGCAATTTGCATCGCCCTGTATCGTTGATCTTGTGTTGTGTATGTTATGTGTGTGTTGTGCTTGTTGTATAGTACCATGTGAAATCCGTTAGTAAATCTCTCCCACACACACAGAAATTTGCCAGATAGCACATTTTCGCCCTGTCTCGAAACGATGGAACAGGGGGTTGCCCAACTATGTACGGTGTCGTCACATCCGCAATGCAACAGTGGAGCGTGCTGTGATTAGCCCGCACGTCGAAGTTCACGTGGTTTTAGCAGACGACGGAACCCGAAGACGGGCGACCGCGGTGCCCCTAGCGTGATCCAAGTGACTAAAACCGTTAGATTCCTGGCGCTCATGTTCGGGTGGCAACGGTCACGTGATGGAGACGGGCGCAGACGTGGCAATTTCCGAGCGCTAGGCCGTGTTGCCATGAAATGACTACCCGAATTCGCCATATGAAGTGCATGACTTGATCCTGTCGGAGAGGATTTGTTGCGGTGGTGGTGGTGGTGGTGATGATGAGGATGATGATGATGACGACGACGACGACGTTCTTTTATTACGAGCCCAAGAACAGCGTCGAAGGGAGGGCCTTGGTGTTGGCGCACGCTAACAAAGTTCTAAATAATGCCGAAAAACGACAGATACCCAGGAAATTGAAAATATACTCACAACTTGCGTAATACAAACGTAGGTCACAGAACATGTATACAATAATGTTGTGGATAGATTGCTTAGATCTAAAATTACATGCACGTCTTGAATTATTGCACGTTACGGATATGTGAAGCTATAGGACTAAAAGATTGCAGAATTTGTATGCATTACTGATCAGAAAAGCTGCATGATGTCAGGAAAAGAAAAATTGGCACAAGCAACAACAACAACAACAATAAATGAAGTGGCACAAGCAAATACAAACCAAATATATACAATAATGTTCGTGGATAGATTGCTCATATCTAAAATTACAGACACGTCTTGAATAACATACTGAACATTACAGGAAGTAAAATATCACAAAGAGATGAGTAGAAGATCGCAGAGATTATATGCAATACTGATCAGAAATACTGCAGTATGTCAGGAAAGAAAAATTGCCTCAAGCAAAATGGGTGAACTTCACAAATGGAAAGCTTTAGATACAACCCCTTTACGTAGAATGGGAAGGTTTACAGAAAAAATAACACATGACAGCGAGTTTATGAGCGTCTTGCCTCGCGAGGTAGTGTACCCTTTACATACATTCGAATAAAAAAACCTTAGGATGCTTCCGTACACGTGGAATAGCAAAATGCAGAAATCCTAGCAAGTGTGGGCAGTCAATTTGAGATTGAATGCACTCGCATAAGAAAGAGGCATCGGTAATGTCGCCGAGTTGAAAAGGGAATGAGACCAACGTGTCGGTGTAGATCTTCATAATTGTACGACAGGAGTCCCGGGGTGTAACAGAAATACAGATAGTGCAAAATGCGAAGCGCTTTCTTTTGGACACCTTGTAGGCGGTGAGAGTCAGTTTTGCTTAGACAGTTCCATATTGAGGGTGCATATGCGAGGCGAGGCTGAACATAGACCTTATTGAGGCAAGAAAAAAGAAAAAAAAAAGACGTCAGAATTTGGGAATATCTTGCATATGTATGTCAGGAGTCCTGTGCGCAATGCAGAAGAGCCTACAAGAGCAGCATGTTCACGGAAGTATAATTTCAAATCAAATGTTACACCGAGGTCGCGAACCAAGTTAGCGCGGGAGATGACATTAGTGCTGGAACTGTAGTTATAACCGATTATGTTGGTTTTGCGAGAGAAAGACACCACCTTGGTTTTGGCTGTGTTGATTACGAAGTTGTTCGTGAGGCACCAGTGGATAACAATGTCGATGTCCCTTTGTAGCAAGGCGCAATTCAAGGGGGGTGGGACTACTTTAAACAATTTCATATCATCGGCATACTGTAGCAAGTTAGAATGTTGGATACACATAATGAGATCGTTGAGAAAAACATTGAAGAGGAGTTGCCCAAGGTTGGAGCCCAGGAGAACTCCTAACAACAACAAATATCGATAACTGTCACAGAGCAGGAACGGCTACGTAAGCGCGACTCAGTAAATTTCAAGAGGGCAGGACACGAGCAGGAGTCGTGGAACATTAAATCGAACGCCTTAGAAATGTCAAAGTAGACTGTATCAACTATGGAAGCTACGATCGCCATAAAGCTGCAGACATTCGTGACTACTGTTCTACCTTGGTCAAATCCGTGCTGTGTCTCAGCGATAATCGGTTTGAAATACGAAGTGATGTACTTACAAATTATTTGCTCAAAACCTTTCGAGAAAGCACATCGATGCATGGGCGGTCGGTAGTTACGAACGTCCGTTTTGTTACCAGATTTGTGAACGGGGATTATGAAGGATGACTTCCATAACGTATAGGGTAGATGCAGTTTTTAAGAGGCAAGTTGAATATACAGGGTGTTTGCTCTAACGTGTCCAGAAACTATATTTAAAGAGAGCGATAAAAGAGAAACGAGCGCTACTTTTAAGCCATTTGACTGAGAAACAGGTGGTACTAGTGAAGCATACCTGTTTCTTACTCAAGTAGCAGAAAAGTACCACTTGATTTTCTTTTATCGCTCGCTTTAAAGGTACTATAAAGCAGTAGACAAGCATGATATGCCGGTGATGTGACTAGAGACTTTGTTACTCCTAAATACCATATGCAGACCCATACGACCGACAACGCGCTATAAATATTTTTAATTTGCCATGAAAAATGCGGCGTAGTGCAGCGGTGCGACGCCTGGTGTCAAACAACACCTGTACAGCGGGCAACACTGAAAATTGGTATTACACACTATTACATCGGAACTTCGTTATTTTAGTAACCATAATATTAGTTTCCCTGTTTACCAATGCATTGTGAAACCCCTGTTAGCAGTGTTTTTTGCGCAGTAACCCAGCGCTGGCCGCTGTTCGATGGAGGCTCTCCCTACTTCTCTGCTGCGCCTGCGCGCTCCTTTAGTTCGCGGCCTCTTTCGAACGAACAAACTCTCTCTGTGAACCTCTGTGAACAAACAAGTCCCGACGCTGTCTGGCTTCTTGAACGTCTGACACATTTTTTTCCAACGGCATTTCAGTTCGCTTGTCCGCTTGTCCGCTTATCCTCAGATGTGGATAGTTGTATGGATTGCAGCGGCGGATTTTGTGGTGGATTGTGGTGAATTGTTATATCGGCCCCAGTGTTCTACGCATGCAATGTGGTTGCCGCCGTATCTGGCGGGAGTACGGATTCATTTCGAATACCTAGTGCAGTGTTGCCCGTAATCTTTCATTGTAATTTTCTAATTAATTGCACCGTCGATTGGAATGAAACTTGCACAGTTTTTGTCCTGGTGGCTTGGACTATCGAATAGCCACAACAAATGACATTTGATCGTTGCTGCTTTACAGTACCTTTAAATATAATTTCTGGACACGTTAGAGCGAACACCCTGTATGTGTCAGAACGGGGGAAATATATCGGCATATGCTTTGATGAAAGCGGCAGGTATGCGGTCTGGGCCGGAGGTTGTCGATACGATACGCTTTTGTCGTATTCGTGTGAACGCAGCTATTGAAGCAGGATGAGGCGACGCGAGAGAGACGAGGAGAAACATACACGAACACGCTGTCCGTATAGGTCCCTTGTCATTGTGTCCGTTGCGTGATCACGTTTCAATTTATACAAACAACACGCACTGCACCTTCCCGCACTGTATACAGATTGTGCCGTTTGCTGTGGGCTCTGTTTCGTCATTCCCATAGCATACTGAAGGCCTACAGCCGCAAAAAAAATTTAGTCGTCCCTTCTAAGTTAGCGTCTACTCCTGCGGCTGCAGTTGATAGTCGCATGATTGTCGAGCGCCGCGTGCTATCATAATACACCTAGTTTATGTTCCGCGGTGCATATATCAGGGATGAAGGCCAGGAGGCAATCATAGGCGTAGCTGGTGTTGAATGGCACACGCAAAAAAAGGGAGATGTCGACGTATATTGATCGCCTCCCATTATTCGGGCTTCCGCGAACCACAGCCACCGCCTGCGGAGTACGTGACGCTCGAGCCGTGAGCGCTGCGGTCTCCAACAAAGGAATAGCAGTGAACAAAAATCGTCGTCGTCGTCGTCGACGCGACCCGGCATCTGTCGCCGCCGAATATTGGCTCGGAGTAACCCATAAAAAATGCGAGAATTAGGCCTGCTTGGCAAAAGCTGGCGCTGCGATAGGGTAAACTTTGGAGACGCTTTATCCGTATTCTTGCGGGTTTCCTTTCGCTGCTGTAAAAGGTTCGAATGAATAATACAGAACAGTGAAACGGCTGCGAGGAATGTGAAATTTACTGCCTCTTCTTAGGGAATGAGAAATGGAAAAGTTGCAGCGTTGTGATGCCGTAATAGATTCTTTTCACTTGCACGTTCTCCTCGAAAGTAGGACGGCGGGTACAAAGTACTTCGTGCGCCATCGCGTTTTTCTCATTGTGTTTAGTTATTAACGCAGAATGCATTCTTTCAATAGGAAGTGCAGTCAGATAAAGCATGTGTCCGTCTGTGTGTCCGTGACGGTCTCCTACGAAGAGTGCTTTCACTGCATTGGCTTGATAGTGCACGCAGAAGAGGCAACCAAGCTCTCCCAGCCTCTCTGAGCGAGCAGACGTAATGGAGCGCGATGATAATGACGCGGTCCCTTCGGGTTTGTTTGTATACAGACGTTTGCTGTTTCAACTAAAAAACAAAAACAAAAAAGCAGGAGCAAGAGCGAGCTTGAGCGCAGGGACTAAAGAATGAAGAGGTCACGTCCTCAGCTTGTACAAATTACGTCAGTCATACCTAAGCCACCCGTCCCCCGCATCATACGGACCCGAAGCTCAAGTGACACAGCACTACGTGAGTACCAAGATGTTCCAGTGGTGGAAACTCCTACCAGACAAAACAATGGACGCGTTAATTACACTCATGAAGGACCTTCAAGGGTCCAAAGCAACACCTTTATTTTTAAAATGAGGAATGGGGAGTTTCATCGCCAGGGGCGATACCCTACTCTATCGCTGGTGATGATGTGGGGAATGGAATAATGAGCACCTTCATAATAAGGATCGAAGTCCTATGGTGTCCAAAAAGGTCAAAAGAGCTTTGAGGGCAGAGCGTTGGTGGGCTGGATTTGGTCAGGTACTAAGCAATTTTGATAGTGAGAAGGGGCGAGAGTCCAGGAGGAACACTCTTCAGGAAACACGATCGAGAAACACGCTTTTTTTGAACACCGTTTCGGTAGCATTGACCAGCAGCCATCATACAATTGTCATTTTGGTGGAGGCCACCCTGTCTGATTCCTACAAGGGAACAATTACTAACACTGTGCGTCTATACTTCGGGACGAGCAGTCCTACAGATCCACTCAGCCCACAAATCGAAATACGTCTGTGATTCGCTTCTTAGGCGGACGCATGAAGCCTCCGAGTAACAATCTAGTGCGCCCGAATGCTTCAAATTATGCTGATCATGTCGGCGAAAACACTCATCCTTGACGACCTACTTGAGGCACATTTGATGCTTTTATAGGAGCAACGATGTGACCTTTAACATAACTCAAAACCCTGTTTAATCTGTCAAGCTGTCCATCAGGAGTCACCCTAGAAAACATTTTCGCTGTGGGGTGCATTATAACTACGCAGTGAAATCTACGAACATAGTTGGCGGAAGCATCCGCGAATGGCCGACATGGTCCTCGCGTGACGTCCAAAAAGTCCCGATGCCTTCCTTCTTCGTTCTTTTCTTCTCAACTCACGCGATGCTTATACCCGCTTGAGCTGCGCCGGTCTACGTCACGAGTCACGTGCCAGGGACCACGCTACGTCATGACGTGCCCTCATTCTCCAATACGCTCTTTTCAAGGGTTGATGGTTGTTTAAAGGTGTTCAGAACAGATGGGTGTCGCGCGCGCGCTACAGGTCAAATGCACTAGTCGTTCTGTCGCAGAAACTCATTTTAGTCGTTGCAAAACACGCCGCAGCAAAAACTAGAAGAAAAAAAAAGAAATTTGGGGGTCACCTCAGTGCCCCTTTAAGTTTTTTTCTTTTCTTTTTTTTTTTTTTCACTTTCGCATAGATCCAGATGCTTCTTGCAAGATGACAGCTAAAAGCTCGTCTCAAAGAAGAAAACATTATATTTAAATTTCCTTCTTCACTGCTCCCGACAGACTGCATCGAAGTGACCTTCGAACTACATTACAACTACTAGACAACCGTCCATTCGACCTGAACAAGCTGTTAAGAGCAAGGCCGGCTGAACTAGGGTGGTGAGCGAACAGAGCCTTGCTGAGATTTCTCATGGACATCGCGCATCCTTACACATATTAGTAGCTTTCTATCTCTCTTTCCTCTTTCACACGCACAGACATGAATATGCAAGCAAGGACACATTCATTCTTCTAAGCGGGTTGGAATAATCGGCTCACTGATTGCTAGGGTTCAACATCTCCATAATTACCTTCTCTACACATGACTTCACCTCACCTCACCTCGAAAGGGCTGTGCACATCTTGAAATTGACCAACACACACCGAATACACTGCACATACTACTACTACTACTAATAATAATAATAATGTCATACTTAATACATGTCTCATCATAGTAGGTAATGGGTTCACACGAGTCAATCTCGGCCTGTAGGAATGAGCCAAATTCCAGGTTCGTTAGAGAACATTTAATGACTGGGTAGCTTCTTCGAGCATCGTCCGCCGAATGCCTCCCGAATGTCCAGTGCCCGCGCTTCACAGCTCGGCACGTGCAGCCAATGTCCAAGCATCTACGTCGTCATCGACGCTGATCGTCTTCCGTATAACAACACGTAAGGTGAGTCCGCAAACACTTGTGTGGCTGCACGTGCCGCAGGATAGGACTACGGATAATTTCAACCACCTGTCCTTTCTTCATTCGCCGGAACGATGCTGGAAGCAATACATTACTACCGTCTTCGGCCGGGATCGAAACCGCTATCTTAAATTCGAGAAGCCAGCACGCTGCCGACAGAGCTAATTCCAGAGGCTTGATTATTATACAGTTTGACACATCAGTGAAAAGACATTTCCTCAATCACTTTTCTGCTTATTTGAGCAGCTATTGATCATGTTGAGGTGTTTTGACAAGCAATAATTTCAATAGGAGCAGATGGCGCTAAGAGGCTTTTTGTGCACACTAATCCGCGGGTTGTCCGACCCGGGCGAACGGGAATTAGGACTTTTGCTATGCCTACGTTCCCAAGAGGGTGCCCAAGGGCATATGCTTCATGATTATTGATTTTTGCGGGTACATAGTATCTGAGATGACTTCCTGCACAGGCTGGGCTACGTAGTTTACCAAGAAGAGAGAAAATGTGGGCACTGCTGAGCAAATGCATGAGCGCGTCGTTTGACAACTTCGGAATGGATCACAGTAATTTGATTCATTAATTGATTGATTGATTGAATATAAAACAGTAATTTCAGCGTCATATTGTTGTTACGATTACCCAAAATACTATTACCCATTGAGACTGTTGTTATTATTATGCAAAACGGCTACATACAGCGTACGAACTGGTGAAGAGCAAGCGAGGTGCTGATTAGAACTCATATTACTAAAACCAGATCTGAGACTATCGAGACTACTATACTTTTCACGTGTGTGTCTGTTTTCGTAGTCCCTTGTTTCTGTGTTCTAGTAATATGAAAACATGCAGTGTGTCCGCGCTGGCTATGGCCATAATTTTATCGAACGCGAAAGTGTTTTTTTCTTCTTCTTTAATTACGCTGAATGACAATATATATACGTCAATTGGGTCACCTTATGGCCGCCCTAACAACCTCATGCGGTGCTTTCCTAATTAATTTTTAAGTAATGAGCTCCTTCATGAAAGATAGAAGTCTGGCGCAATAACATCGGCTCATTTCGATGCGCTAGTGCCGTTGGCGTTCTCAGAAAAAGGATCTGGCCTATACAACGTCAGCAGATGGCCCCAGAAATTTCAATATCGATCCGAAACTTTATTTTGTCTGTCCATGAGCAGCAGTATACGCCTTATAATGGTGCGCAAAAACAACTGACACAACTGACAATTAACAATAAAAAAGCAATTAAAAAAAAAAGAAGATACAGACGTCAGGATTAAAAATCACCATGTGCGGAAAACATTTCATACCGCCATCTGTGACAAACCGGGAAATCGCCATCTGTGATAACGGAGAGAAGCGCTGGCAAAACCTCGAATCAAAAGGCGCGCAACCACGGAGAAATGGTGCACGAGCACGTATTGGGACAGAAGAGGTTAATTCAAAGCAATCAAGCATATACCATGCATGCACTCGTACAAGAACCAAATATCACCCTTGAGTCTACTAACATGCAAAGATGTACAATTCAACAACTCCAGTATGCAGTGAAAATCATAGTAAACTGATAGACCATTGTATATGTCGTAATATAACTAACAGCAACAACTGCTACAACAATTATATTGGTACGATGAAGTGGGGAGGTTTTCCACTCTAGGAGTGGAACGTTACCCCATAGCCAAGGGGTCTAATATGAGTGATGACGATGATGAACGATGACGATGATGAGAGATGACGGTGATGATCGGAGTGGCGATGGCGATCCTGATCGTGATGGTGGGAATGTCCGAGGGAGCTGTCGGGGTCACAATGAGTCCTTTAGGTCGGTCGCCTCTAAAGGACCAACTACATGACGTAAGGCCGCCTTTGAGTGGGCCGCGGTGTCCCAAGGGCAGAGGATGCACGACAAGTTGAAGGGACGACTGCTAAGCGTGGCAGGCTGTGATTGCAGTGATAACTAACAAAGCGCTGTTGCATACACTCAATTTTATTACTAATTGCTTTTGAAACAGAATTCCAACCAACAGAAGCAAATTCGAGATTCACACGTACAAAGGCGTGATAGAGTCGAGCAGAGCCACTGAGGCCTTCTTTACTTTCTCTCTCTCTCTCTCGTTTTTTTTCTTTTTTTTATGACACCAGCAGTTATTCGTCATACACTACCTAGCATACGATAACTTGCACTTAGGCCGGTTTCCCACGAACATTTCTCTCGGCCGTGTTTTTAACGCAGGCAAAACGGGCCCATTGGAACCTACAGGGCTCGACTGCCCTTATAGCCAGACATGTACAAGATACCCAAAAATATATTTAAGATGCGATAATAAATACTGACGTTAGAATGTAATTAAGATAGAGTATAAATACATGAAAATTAAAGTAATTAAGATAGAGTACGAAACACTGGAAAAAGTATTTGAAATACAATTAAGATACTATTTATCCTTGAACGCAAAAAGTCACCGGTCACTGGTCACTGCAGCAGGTCACCGCTATGTGACATGAATCACCTACACCCCGCGTACTACGCAAGCCGTTTCTGTGTGATTGTGATAGGACTCTTCTAAACACAAGTCCCACAAAGATGACAAAGAGATACAACATAACTCCACTAAGTATATGTGACCCAGAACGAAGCAAACTTCTAGAAGGTCCCTGTTCGGCGAGGTCAGAATTCGGCGTTACCACGTCAGGGCACACATAATACAACCCTCACTCGCCAAGGATTAGTACACACGGGGCAAGATCTCTAAATGGAGACTTCCGAGAAGGGCCAATGTCCGGGTCAAGTCTGAGGAAATCAGGAAATTTCCACTGAACAAGCAAGATAATGGAAAGACGAGACACAGAAAGTTTCAGAGGGAGACCCAAAATATGTAATTAGAGTATTGAGTAGAAAATGTCATAAAATGTATTTTACATAGAGTACAAATGAACAAAACAAAAAGTATTGAGTAGAGTACCAAAATACCGCAAATTGTATTTAAAATACAGTATTTTAAATACAATACTCCAAATACGTACAAGTCTGCTTATAGCTTACAGTTTTGAAGCAAACGGACGACAACAACGGACGTGTGAAAAAGCCCCAGCGGATTTCTCGTCCGTGTTTTTCACGGGCGAGAAACGGTCCCGTTAAAGTCTTTGGTGCTATTGACACATGCACGTTTGTTCACGGACCGTGCGTTCGTGCCGAGAAATTCTCGGCGTATCCTATTCTGGTCCGTTTTTCACGCACTCGGTTCGTCGCGTATGTGCGCCTTTTCACACAACCGACTTCGTGGCCCGTGTGTATCACGATATTGATAAAAATAACAGATAAATAAAGAAGGCGAAGAGAGTGTTCTTTGACGTATAGGCCAACCTCAAGGACAGTGGCCTTACAAGATAGGCAATGCACCAGCTCGTGGTGTGGTGCGGTGCAGGAGAACAGGAAATCGCTTAGAACGGGACGTGGGGGGAATTTATCGTCACGAACACGCCACTCGCGAGGGAATACGGTATTGTGTATGGCCTACATGAACACGAATGGAGTGTGTGTGTGTGTGTGGGGGGGTGACGTGGGAATTTGAGCGGTCTGGCTGCCCAGATTGGAGCCTGTGAACAGTGAAAAAATCGGGCACACGTTTCGAACACGGTGAGCACACGAATGATCTCCGAGAAAAATGGCGATCCCAACACAGACACATTACACGGACGCGAAAAACGCCACGTTAGTGTGAAACCTGCCTTAATACGGAGCGCTGTCAGTCAATCAGAGATCAGTAACGTAGTGTCACCCACTCCAAAGGAATCGGGCAATTGGCTTATCAAATGTTATGTTTTTCGAAAATCGTTATCGTGACACTTCTACGTTCCTAAAACTCTCTAATGTCATTTGTACAAATATAAATGCAGATTTCACTCTCTTTTTCGCGGCTCCGTCAGAAATGTACGTTCTTCTTTGGCCTTAGATGCAGCCCGAAAAACAAAAAGAAAAAAAAAGAAGAAGAGAAAAAAAAAGGAGCTGCTGCAGTGTGTCCTGCTTGCGAGGAGAACGTTTAACGGAAAGAAAAGAAAACAAAGGTATCACGTGACGTTCTCTTGATTGTTCTTATCACGACACCCGGATTGTGGTTTCCACTGGCGATGAATGACCAACAACTTTATTTCTGGCTTTGGAGAGTGGGGAGGTTCATCGCCACAGGCGATACGCTACCCCATTGCCGGTGGGAATGTGGGGAATAAAATAACAAGCTCCTTCACAATAACGACTCGGCGAGTGTGGTTCGGGAAGGTCGGTAGTGGGGGCAATGAAGAAGAATATGCTCCAGATCCTCAAGAACACCACAGTGGCAGCAGGTGGGATGAATGACATTGCAATCAAACCACTGAAGAACTGAACTTGGTGGCTTCAGAATGGGGGGGGACATGGTAAGATTGGTAACGTATCTCCTTTACAGCTGTACAAATTCGTAGAACAGCACAAATGTACGATCGCGAAATGTTGGCAGCATTGCATCTGGCCCGCTAAAAATATTTTTGTCATGCAGCAGCCGCTGGTCGGTAAGTACGTCCACCCGGTGTGTTAATTTGCTATAGTCACCATCAGGATACTTCACGATGGCTTAGACTGCGACTTAGGTGCAGCCAGTGCAACTGTGCTACACGGAACGGTCCAAAAGTGTGGCAATTTGTCTCAGGATAGAACATTTCATCGATCATTTCATTCAGCGTGAGAAGTGGCAGAAAAGGACGACACCCAAGCAAGGGGGGGGGGGGGTTCGTTTAACAAAAGAAAGAAAAACGAATAACAAAGAGAGGGCGGTTTGCCTGCCGAGACGGGCTGCAAGTTGCCACAGAGAGAGAGAGAGAAAAAAAGAAGAAAATAGAAAGAAGAGAAAAACGAAAGAAAGAAGAGAAAAATGGGGCACACGACACACAGCGATGATCCGTTCAGTGCAAAGTTCGGTGGTTGTGCCATCTGGTGGTCACCTTCGGTTCACCATACAGTTCACCATAATAGCTTTCATTCGTTACAGCAGGTCACATATTTGTTGGTCACATTAGTTGCTCACAGGTTTGTTGCTCACAGTTGGTCCAGTTCACAGTTGATCACAGGTTGTTGGTCACTCAGTTCACAGCGTTGTTTGCTGTCAGAGAACACATAGGCAGACTTGTGCCCGTTACTCGAAAAAAGGAATTGATTACCGTTACCGTTACTTCTGTGGAAAAAGCAATTGATTGCCATTACCAATTACTCGACTTCAAATGTAATTGAGTAACGAGTAGAAAAGTAACGCGTTACTTCGGTCGTTACTCTGCAATCACGCAAGTTATAACCGTCTTTGTTGTGCCTCAGAAAAAAAAGAAAAAGATTAAACAACGGAACAGCTGAAGTAACAAGACAAACAAAAACACGTAGACAAAGAGATCTGTACGTCTACTGTATTTATCGCCCGGGAAAACGTTGACCCGATTATGGAAGAGCATTGCGTGGAATTTCCTCGTGACTCACTAAACCTCCAAAGCTTCAGGTACCATCACACGTTGGCGTAGGAAGAGATTAGGGAGAGAGACTCTGAATTCGAGAACGTTATTACAACCTCCGCTTGCTGTAGTAGAACAGCCTGGCACCAGGGGCTTGACTTCGGGCAGAACATCTGAAAGATAAGCTAATCTCTGCCGGAAAAGTAATCAATTACTAAGTAATCGATTACCCAGAAAAGTAATTGATTACTCGAAAAATTACTTCAGTAAAGTAAAGTAAAGTAAAGTAACTGAGTACTCGACAAATTACTTTGACAGTAAAGTAACTGATTACTCGAAAAATTACTCAAAAAAGTAATTGATTACAAGTAACGCAATTACTAGTAACGCGTTACGCACAAGTCTGCGTAGCTACGTTGGTAGAACACTGAACATCCCCGGACAACTCAAATCCAAATCACAGGCAACATAATTGTGCGTCTGTGCTTGCGTGTTGTTCTTTCTACCTCTCCTCATACTCAAGGAAATGTTGCCATTCTCAGCTTCACATTAGCTGGCTTGCTTAATTTTTCGTGCTATAAAAATAGCTCGCCACCGTGCCCGCGCTTGCATTCACGGAGCGAAGTCATCTTTGCATGTGTAGTAGTACTAGTCGATTCTCGAGCTGGAATCCTTTCGCAATGTATTCTTCTTGTTCCTCCCCGACATCCTGTTCTTTCACGTCCTTCATTATAAACTTTCATGTCGGTAAGAATGAAAGATAAGATCCAGCTGCCATCGCAATCGGGTCAACGACAAGTCCACCTGACAAGGGAATTTGAGAGACGTGAGACAAGTTCGTGCCCGAAGGCGACGATGATGCAAGCCTTTCTTTTTCGGACGATGCCTAGTGGGATGACAGTACTGCATATTGACACGCGTGAGTGCCTATTGGAAACCAGTTTATGTAATTAAAAGCATGTTCCACTTGTTGTTTGTGCGGGCGTGTCCACTGCATTTAGCATGATATATCTCCAGCGTACACGGCTTATCTGAAGATGCGGCTTATATGTTGAATATTTTGCCTAAAGTGCAGAAGCAGCTGCCCTACGGCTTGTCTGCAGGTCTTCAGCACGGTCTTCCGTTTCGGCATTATGGTCAACGACGCGAAGACGGGTCATGAAAGGAATCTCGAGTCGTCGACTGGTTTTGAAATTAGGGGTGTATTCGACTGCGAGATACTTGTAGATGTCGCATGCAAAATGTGGTTCAACAGAAATTTGTAGTTTTAGAGATAAGGGAGAAGAAGGAATCACCTATTCAGAACTGGTTTCGGCTGTGCAGTGACGTTGGGGGGGGGGGGGGGGACGTTGGCCTGCCACACCTCAGCGGGTGTGTGGCGATGTGGAGGTGTGTGGCTCAGCGATCACACTTCACGAGGGTGTGATCGAGACATAGATATCAGAGGGTTGTTTTCTTGAGTTTGGCCCCCGAGGTAATGTACTCCTACCGAGGCAGCGTGGTGAAGGCGAGTGAGCTTTAGTTCTGACGTAATGTTTCAATAGGATGGCTCGTTAAAGTGCCATTACGAAATGAATATATATATATATAAGCAGGAAAAATCAGAAGACGACAAAGAGCTTACAGGAAATATATATATACCCTCGCAAATATATATATATATAGTTGCGAGGGTGATTCATTAATTAACCTCAAATAATTTATGGACGAACAATTAGAATGAATGTTTCAAGAAAAGAATGCATCATTTTTTCTACGTAGTCCCTCTTTTCAATGCACGTGCGTAAAGAAATACGTAAAGGCATTCTTTATTCATCCTTCCATCCATGCGCAACTATGCCGCACGTGCTCCACTCCTTGAGTGCCGGAAGAAGCGGATCGATTTCTTAAGTCAAGGTGTGTCCATGAAACGTTATATTGACTAAAGAGAAGAAGTACGTCCTTCAGACTTGTATGAGAATCCGGCGGAGTCTTTTGTTCCAATGCGCAGTCATAGATGCACCTCTTCTTTCACATCTTCGACGGATGAAAGCTTACGGCTGCTAAGACCTCCTTTGGGAACGAAAAAAAAATTGTTTTTCATCTGGGACGAGCAACTATACGTTCACATATCCATGGCCAAATTTAGCTTTCTTTTTTTTTTTTTAATAAACACCTTGTATAGCATCAGTTCCGCATTCACCAGAAAAGATGTTCATGTAATCTGCGTGTGTCTTTCGACTTCATTTCTCGAAATCGAAGAAACTCTCCTCCACACGCGTTCGCAGCTGTGCGTGACGAGGTCATTAGTAACACACTTATTCTGGGCTATAATGAGGGCTGTAGTTGCTCTATGTCGGACACACTAGAAAGGCAACGTGCTGCATGCAAAAAGGCCGTTGTAAGTGATGTTTGTGATTTATTTTTTAGTTCATTTTTGCGCTTATTATTTTTCGCCTTTCAGCAGAAATATGATGCCCATAATGCCATTAACAACATTCTACAGGGCACCTTTGCATGCCTGCCTCTGCTTCTGGGACTCTACATTGCACAGTATGCTCACATGTTTGTTTAGATCTGTCTTGCTCTTTAAGGGACCCAAACAAATGGTAATTGCTTTTGGCTAAATCTGGGCTATAAGGGTCATTGGGCAAAGCCTTACAGCCTATTTAGGCCAGGGTTCCTACCGTCAACTTCGCCGTGTGACGCCGGGCATTGTCATGATGAAGAATTACCCTTCCGGACAACATCCCATGCCTTTTCTTGCGAATTGTATTTCGCACGGTACCATTACCGACGTGGAGTTATACTGGGCCTTAATCGTGACCCTTTTGCTCCAAGAAGTCCACACGGATGACACCCCACATGTCCCAAAAGACGAAGAAGTTCCCACGGACTTCGCTGCGTAAACGGCTGCATCTTGCTTTTCTTTGGAGACAGGGAAGCCTTATGTCTCCATTCCCTCCTGCTTCGTTTGTCTCTCGGGTGAAATGATGCATCCAGATTTAATCACATGCGACGACTGATTGCAAAAATGCCTCCTCCTCGGAAGGAAACCACGGTTAAGCTGCTGCTCGGAGACTGCCATGCACACTCCTTTCTGATTCAAAAGTGAGGTGTCGGAAACTCATCTTGCATAGACTTTGTTGTGAACTATGGTCTCCACACTGCCGACACTAATATTACGCTGGACCGCGGGCGTAACTGCAGTCGGACGAACGTGTCCATGTGGTTCATTCGTCACCATATCCCGTCCTTCGCCAAACTGTCTGCACCATCCGTACACTCTTCCCCTTGACATCGTTTGTTCCCCATGCTGTGCCTATAATCGTTGCATAATATCAGCTGGTTTGACATTCTCCATCACAAGGAATTTGATTATGCATCGTTGTTCCACAGCTACAAACACACTGCTCACCGCCGTAATAGCTACCGCTACTGCACGTGGTGCACGTACCGCTATCCCGAGAAGGATTGCACTTCGTGCTGCGAAAGCTTTATTCAGTTACATTTGCTCACTGATTTTTCTCGAGGCAAACTCTATCCATGTACGTGTTATTTCAAGTGACAATAAGGATACCCGAGACAGGGGAAAAACAACAGACAACAAATTTCTCAGAGAGGGCAACGGATTTTACTGGCACGCCAATTACCAATGCAATCTCCAATGAGCCATTGGAGAAAGCTATATACGTGGCAATTACGTCAGCAAGCCATCCTTTATGCCCATTCCTAGTCTCCGGAGGTTTTTGTGTATAAGCGTTGGTGTGCCAGTAAAATTCGTTGCTGTGTCTGATAAATTTGTTGTGTGTTATTTTTTCCCCTGTCTCGGGTCTCTTGATTGTCATTATAAACCAGCTAGCCTGCGCCCTTTCACTGTTATCGCTTATTTCAAGTGTTGTGTTGCATCGTAGTCATGTACTGTCGTGGCCACTGTTAACCAATCTCCCGTCTCCGTGGCCTCGCTCCGATAAGCACCCGACTACCGAAGAACTGTGGATATAGCATTAATGGACCGGTTGACCGGTATGGTATCGCTTAATGACAACATCTGTAAGAACAACGGCACAAGCGCAATGAAAGAAGCCCCAGGAAATCATTCAGGCAAGTCTCAGATAAGCAGTCTTCTTTCATTGCGATTCAGCTGTTTGTCTTCTTTTCTTCACATGTGTTGTCAATAAGTGATAACATAACCAGCACCTGGCCATCACCAAAATGACAATCGACCGGTCCAATACTGTTTTCACCGTTCCCCGATGATCGAGCGCTTATCGGAGCACGACCACAGAAACGGGAGATTTGTTATCTGTGGCTACGACAGTACGTGCAGGAACGACGGCAGGCGTTCAGCTGATCCCGAGTGCGTGCAAGTTGTTTTTTTGCAGCAGAAGACGAGATTTGCCGGAAACATATTCCAAATTCGATAGCGACGCGACCGTAGCTGCATTACCGGGGTCTTTGTGACTCCTCGTATACGTCCTGTCCACGACCTGTCTTCCCCATCTTCTGTCGTTTATTTTCCAGTCCTTCACCGCATGCATCCGTATGTGCTGCATGGTTACGCCTCGGCTCTGCATGTGTAGCGTGCTACCGTTTGCAGGGAACGTGACGTGTCTTGCAAGTTCTTCCCTAATATCTGCAATATTAAATTACAAGAAATGTTGACAGGCCAGAGCACTATACAAAGGTTCATCCCTTATATACCAAACGTCACAACCTTACGTCGGTGTACGCAGGCGACAGCGTAATGCCGTTCCCCGGGAAGAAAATGCCAAATACGGCGGTACAGACGACGCAGGGGGACAAATGATTTCCATGTCAACAACGAAGCAGCGGAGGAGGCACAGTGCATGTACTGCAATTGCCTCCCGGAATAGAACTGTGTATATTGACAGTGAACGGTGGCAGGTCGCAGAAAATGAGAGACGGAAACCCGCAGCAATAATAGATAGCCCAGCAAAGCGAGCAATGCTGCGAGAATCTACCTGTTTTCTCACTTATTGGCAATCTCCCGCGGTATCGATCAGAGAGCATTCCTCTGCGCGCACCCTCTGCCATTAATTTCCAATTAGTTATCATTAACTAGAGAAAGAACAAAACTACACACACGACGTAAGTAATGGTTGGCTGAGGAAACCAGTAAGGACTTAAGTGGTGTAATGCGTGAACGAGTAATAATCATACAATAAGAGGTACACAATCCTGGCCACTTCTTACCGCACAGAATTCTGTACCTCCCATGAAAAAAAAAATATGCAAAAAATAACAAGCAGTATATAACTGGCTTCGATCACCGGGCGAGGTTAAAGGGACCATGAAACGATATTTGATAAGCCCACGATCATGTTTAATTAGTTCCCCTGTACTAAAGCATTCACTCTGTGAAATATGAAGTTGAAAATCGTACAAATATCGAAAATATTCTATATTTACCACAGGCGTGAACAGCAGCTGGTACGGCCCGCCTCCGAGGCGAACTGACCGTGACATCATACACAGAACATGTTGCCGATTCGCGGACGGGCTTTTGTGGGCAAAGTGCGAAATTTTCAAACAAGCTTGTATACTTCGTCATGTAATATGTTTTAATTTGACTTGGAGACAAGATTGTAACTAACCGTTTACACAGAATCCTACGAGAAATGTAATATAGCCGTTGACTGTCAGCATGGTTACCGGAGCACGTTTTCCCCTTTTAACTTCATTCTCGTCAGAACATACCTTCGTCGGTGACATTTTATGAGCTGCTGCGTACCAAACGATCCATAGACGCTGTGTGCGTCGCATAACCTCTTCCTCCATTGCTGATAAATTACCTTTCGCCATATTTCAAGTGATTTCGACGGGAGATATACAACGTCGTTGTTGTCCAAACCGAAACCATGCTCCCATGTGGTCCGGCGGGGTGTGTCCTCCTCGTCGTTCACAGTTGGCTGAGAGGATTGGATGGCGATGACGTAAGCCCACTTCGAAGGCATATATCCAGCACAACCAGCTCCCGTGGCTCAGTGGTAAGCGTGCTAGCCATGTCACGTCGAGACTGGGAGGTACCCGGGTTCGAATCCCGGTGCCGGCTGTGCTGTCTGGGGTTTTTCCTGGGTTTTCCTCAGACGCTTTCAGACATATGTCGGCACAGTTCCCCTTGAAGTCGGCCCAGGACGCACATTTCCCCAGGGCGTCAGTCGTGACGTTGCCCACATACGTGAGGCCGACAACGGCAAGCCCTTTCAACATCACCACCACCACCACCACCATCCAGCGGTCACGCCCTGCTATTTTTGTCTGATAACTGCGCCCCCGTTGTACTGAATACGGCCAAAAGTCGATGTGTGTACGATAGTGATGGATCATGAGAACGGTTTCCTGCAGAGTACTCATATTTCTCGAAAATCATTTCATGGTCCCTTTTAATATCTCTGTCAGACGGGCACACATACGGCCTTTAAGGGAACGTCATTAAGAAAAGGCCGTAGCTGAAACCCTGGGAGGCTGCCAGACGGTATCCGTGAAGGCGTTTTGCCAGTGATGTCTACACCGATAAACACATCTGCGAACGTTGAATACAATGTAGTTAAATGACATTTGTTCTCACTGTGAGAACTCGGAAACAACGTTTGGCTTGCATTTAGACAATCCGAAAAACAGCCCCGATATTTGTTTTGAAGCAATTCCGATGCTTTGTCGTGCGCGCACAGTTTTGGATGCACACGACACGGAGCGTAGTGGCTCGAGGGTATCAGTACGAACTGACGAGATATAATGAGAAGGAAAGTGCAAATATTCACCAGAAAAACTCAAGGCCTTAAGCACGAAAAAAGTTCGCAGAACATTACGTTTCATAAAAACGTTTTATTTAGAACGGAAGGAAATCTGCGCCATCTTGTTCATGGCGTTTGGTAACGAGACTTCGACAGTTTCGGGGGAACGCCGTAAACTGTCTTGCGGGAGCTCTGTTGCCCTTACACCTCAGTTTTCTTTCAAAGGCCGTATGACTGACCGTCCTGCAAGAATTTAATGACCGCATGCACTTAAGATGGTAACCATTAAGGCCGTAAGTGGGCCCGTCTGACAGCGGTACTACCTCGCAATACTTTCTGCACGCTCAGAGATTTGTTTCTCGAATGAATACAATGAAACACTGTATGAATACCACTAGTGGATTCACGGCACTCTAATGGCTAGTGGAGATTTGGAAAGACAGGTTCACCTGTTCCAATGCTGCATTTATTTTGCAATGCATGCTCGACACTACACATTGCAGTATGAAGTACCGCGGTATTCCACAGGCGCCACTCACTTCTGTTTTCTGTTCTCGCAGTTAACTGCAATCCAGTCATTCTGTTGTTGTTCTCTTCATCTCGTGAATCGACCGTGATGGGATGAGAAGAAAGAGTGTGGATTGAAAGTTGCAGAGTAAAGCCCTGCACGGGCCGACTTTTCAGGCCCCGACCCGGCCCGGGCGCATCGAAAAATGGCCCGGCCCGACCCGGCCCGGTGACCCGGCGAGTAGATCCCGGCATAGTATTTCCAGCCGCGACGTACGCGTTTCTGGCGATTATCAAACAAATTTATCAGTAAATTTATAAGAAGAGAAGACAAACATACAAGTGATGGTGGTTTAACACCATAACCGCACCAGACCAAATTAAATCCAGAATGTACGCGGGCATGGGAGTTATCGTGACACTGTCAAGATTTTGAGGAGGTAGAGGATGCTGTCGACAAACTCCTTCTCCTAGTCCATACCCCTCTCACCAAGCTTTGCCAAGAGATTGTGAAATACGTGAAGAGTGAGGAGCAATTAAAGTGACTTTCAGAATGTTCTAGAGGGTCGAATCATGTGCCTAATGCAGTATCCCTTGCTTGTCTTTGCAAAATATGCACAGGAATGACGCAAGCGCATGATGATATGAACTAATGCATCTCCATTGTGTGGAATTAGCTGCGTGGCCCGGCCGGGACTGACTCTCGGAAACATATTTGTCGGCCCGGGCCCGGCCCGGCCCGCGGTGCTAGCGTATTTTGTCGTCCCGGGCTCGGCCCGGCCCGGAGCACACAGCCAATAACAAGCCCGGCTCGGCCCGCGGGCCGGGTCGGGCTCGGGTCGGGGGCCCGTGCCCGTGCAGGGCTCTAAGGTAGCGGATTAGAAGGAATTAAGCCCTCTGTGCAGTGAGTAGGGTTCAGTAAACGGTGAGTCGGAGACTGCGCCCAAGGCTCGAATCCTGAAGGAAGAAGACTATACTCCGTGTTTTCCAGCAATTTCTGACAAAATAGGTTTTGGAATGGATGACATCATTCCAGTTCCCAAAAGTATTTCTTGTGTATCTCGTTGCAATCCCTTAGAGTGCGCTTGAGAGTTTCCTCAGTGTCTGTAATTTGCGTCGTAAAGAGAGCCAATCTTGCATAATTGCAGTTTAGTGAATGCTGATCCTGCTCACAGCCTATGGAGCATGTTTCGGATGTTTCGGGGAAGTCCTTTCAACGGGAGATCTAATCGATGCTTTTGCAGGATTTCCCTAATCCCATGCTGTTGTACCTGTACCAGCTCATTAAGCCCGCTTTGTCTGTCTCCGTCATCCTAGGTTGGTATTCTTGGGTTGCGTAGCAGATGCTGGTTTGCTCGCTTTTGCATATTTTGACGGTGATACGGCCATGAGAATGAATTCATTGCACGATCCACTGCCCCCGCCAAAAGATTTATACGATACTGCGCGCTAAACCGCTATGCAGTCCGGCTGACCGATAGAGGAATTACGTGAGCATACACGCGCAATCCGTCTGGAACCTCCCACTTAAAGTATTATGTGCATAAGTCCCGAATGGCGTGTTGTAATTGCGTCGTATATAGAGCAGACCGTAGATGAAGTGATTAGCCAGAACTTCATTGGAAAATGTTTGCCTCTCATTGTCATACAGTTTCGACGACTCTGCGCTGCTCATCAGATAAGAAAGGTCTACACAAGGTGCCTTTTGTGTTCTTCTGAATAATCAGCGAACACATATTAACAAAAAATGTTCGCGTACTCTTTCTAGAAACATTTTTATGTCCCATACTGCTTAGTCTTCCATTTTACAAGCCTTTTTGTCACCGACCTATTGGTAAGCGCCGTCCGATGAACCAAATAATTCACACGCATACCATTTGAGAAACGCGCAATATCAGCTCAAATCTGGTTCCCCAACTACTCTCATGCGTACGGTACAGCAGGGTGTCGCACCTGTCAATGTATTAGTGAAGCAGAGGACTTACGCTTTCCAAAGAGCTAGATCACTTTGTGCCATTCCCATTGTTTGGCGTTTCAAACTAATGGAATTAAACGAGGGACACGGCGACAGCATTCATTTGCTGTACGTGACAATCCGAGGCTTTCCACGGGCGCCATGAAGGGAGTGTGAGTCGCGTTTTGCGCCTGCATTGGCTGCAACAACAGTTACTATCGCTATCTTAAGAGATTACGTTTTGCGAACCCGCACCGCTCGCACACTCCTTCGATGGTGGTCCACTAGGAATGTCTCGTATACTCCGTACTATTCCAGTATTACAAAATGAAATGTTTTGTCGTCACCTATTGGCGGTCTTTCGGGAGTGCGACTTTCCTTGCAATTACTGCGTCGTAGCCGAATGAACAGAGCCTCGAGGATCATGGATACAGCCTCTGCTTTGATGCCCATGCTTTACGGCGTAGAACTTACGCCGTCAAGCATTGAGGGGATTGCAACAAAACGTCTTACCGAGAGTTATGAAGAATGACGTTGGCTTGGGAAAGTCGCGTTAAGAGTCCATCAGACAATGGAATGTTCCTGCAATGCAATGTTCATGTGGTGAGGCAGAATCATTATCATCATCACCATAGTCAACGTCATCTCCAGCTGTCAAGGTTCTGAGCACGGTGTTTGTCGCTGCCACACTCAGGGCCATAAAATATAGTCTGGAACCTGTACACACTCTCAATAACGCTAACTATAGTGTTTGTTTTGTACGTAAACACGACTACAGTCAAATACATTTTCCTTTATGTACGAGTTCTACCAGCGGCTCGTTGGTGGTAGCCAAGGTCGCGCTGAAGACTGGGAGGTTGTGGGTTCGAATGGTACCACCGGCTGTGCTGTCCGAAGTTTTCCATGGGTTTTCCGAAGACTTATCAGACGAATGGCGGCACGGTTCCTCTTGAAGTCGGCCCATGACGCAACTAACCCACTCCTTCACGCTGTCCCCTCTCCATATGTCCACATATGTATGCCGGTCATATAGCCAAAGATACTTCGCAGCGCTAACACGGAATCAAAATATTAAAAAAATACGACTTCTTCCGTATATTGCCATATATGGCATGTTGTTATTACTCGTGATTTTATCCTGTGCACGCAACTTCGGTCCCTTCTATTCTACCGTCAAGAGCGGGACACTATCGCTGACACACGACTCGTTTGCAAAAACAGTAAAACTCTAATTGTTCGCACGCCCCTAATTTTCACGAATTTCGCGAGTTGAAAAATTCGCGAAATTTAGGGGGATGCGAAAATTTCGAGCGAGAATTTACACTTCCAAAACAGTGAAATAATAGGAAACTTCATTTTTACATTTGTTTGCTACTAAGCATTTGAACTGCTTTACAGCACAGGCGTGAGCAATACCGCTTTAAATAGAATAAGGGCAAATGAAGGCGATCACAATGTGAGGCAGCCAAACCACGAAGTTTAGCATCCAGATTTCGCGAAATTTAATGGCCGCGCATATGTGCCCTCTGCGCAATACGCGAAAAAATCGTGTCGCGAAATTGAAGGGTTTTACAGTGTACAGTTCAATTTTTCTACCGCGAAACTTCGAAATAAGGTAAAAAACCGATCAGTTTGGTAATTCACATAAAAACGGTAAGCACCCCCAGAACATAAGAGACGGGACGCAACACAGCACGCGTTGTCCTGTCTTTTGTGCTTGCCGCTTATTTTTATTGTTTTCCAGTGAGACGCCGGTCAGCGCGAATGACTTTTGGCATACATGGCACTGTCTCTTCGTTGTGGCGGGTGAACGACCTTCCTTCATGTGTAAGGATCATCTTGAATGGATGGGTATCCACATTCGAAGCGACAGTACCACTCAAACGTTCTCAATCGACCTAGGGAGGACTCTCCAAAGCTGCCTGCAACAATTCGGGCGCTTCGGTACCGAATTTCCTAAGAAACGAATTATGCACTCGTGCTAAGGAACTGTCACCTTCGCCCTCAAACCCGACACGCACTGCTCATACACATTCAGTGAGAATCTCTCACAGGTCGAAAGTGGGGTGACATCGCTTGTGGCATTTGCAAAGAGATTACCTAGTGCCTCTTTGCTTATGGTGACTTGACCACTTACTGTACTTACCCACAGAAACCATAGGTCCCGCTACCCAATGTCACCTTGCACGCCGCGAGGCGGGATTCACACACAATTCAATTTCAAGTAAAGCGGACTGAATTAACGAACCACGACCCGGGCCTGGTAATTTTCTGTTCGCCCTCTGATTCAATGCGTAGAGTATACAAAAAAGAAAAAAAAAACGCGTCCTGGGCAGCGTTGTGGACACATTCGCCGCGCAGAACACGTCAGTGTCGTTTCGTCACAGTGCTGTTTGTGTGCGCTGACGTTGACGACGCAGCACAGGGCTGCCCTACCACATACCGTTCCGTACGATTGTGATATCGATGCTATTTCGCTAATTCACGCTCAACTCAACCGATGTGATTCACTGATACTACGCGAGAATAAACTAGGTCGAGTAAGAAGCACCCTTTAACATACAACCAGCAAATTACGTTCATCTAATGATTTTATGCTAACAAGGAAACTGGCCAGGAAAAGGGAAAACGGAACATAAACGAGGTCACACGTCATCAAAATGACGTTACCTGTGTCGTGGGGCCACGACAAGTCGATTTTGCCAAAAGTGACCTCTTGAGGGTGATTACAAAATCTGCAAATTTGTCACCCCTGTGTGACGCATCGTTGAAACGTTCTCTCCAGCGCCGTGCTCGCTCGATCATGCGCTCATTTTGTATCCTTGCTTCGAGCAGCGATTTTTACCTTCTTCTGCGTATTTTCTTTGCAAATGTTGCGACATTTCGAAGTTTTTTTTTTTTGGGCTCGCGTGCACTGACCAGCACGGACGTACTTTTCGCTGCTCTGAAGCTTGGCTATGCCTATTGCTGTTCTAGCCGATTTCGGCCCTTCAAGGGCCCTCTTTGTCAATGGCCGCTGGGCGGACTGTCCTCCGCCGAGACCTTGAAAACCAGGATGGACCTCCAGACGGGTTCTGTCCAGCGCGGAGTGACAGGAGCCGTTCACCGATGGATTGGCGGCCTCCGGGCGCAATGCGCGACTACGATCCGGTCCTGCCTTCTTCGAAGGATCCAAATGCACTGCAGAATTGGTCCGATGCCACTGAAGTTGGGGATGGTGTGTTACCGTCAGCGGTTACCTTCTCCCCGCCTCAGAATCCCCCTGTGACGCCGCCACCTGACATGGAGGGTGTCGAAGATGGGAAGGACACTTTCACTCTTGTAACATACCGCAAGAATAGAGCAAAGGGGGATACCAATTGTTTTCAAGCCCCTTCAGGAAAATCTTTCATTCTGGAAGGTGAATCCCAACACTGTGGCCAAAGAGACATGTTCTGCAGCCCAAGAGGAAATCCTGAGTCACCGTTTTAACAGTGACGGAAGCATGTGTGTGTGTGTGTGTGTGTGTGTGACTTCTGAAGGAGCAATAGCAAACCTGGTGGGCCTTAAAGCGGTGCCTACCGTTCTGATGGCTTACTGACTCCACTGACTATCCCTATTTAGCATCGTTCATCACCTCATCATCAGGACACATCACATCCTGCCCCATTGTGCCTTGGGGTAGTGGGCCGCACCTTACGTGGCGAATTTCCCCATTCATTATCATTAACTTATTTGTTGTTGTTGTTGTTGTTCGAAGTTGACATTCTCTCCTACATTCTTCTTATAGGTACATTGTGGCTTGTTTGTGTTCGTCTGTTGTGTGTTTCAGTCTCAGAACAGCTACTTTTACCTAGCTGAGTCGATTTTGTTTTCACTTTACCGCCTTTTTACAGTGTTGCGTTTACTAGTTCGCTGTTTTTGCACTTTAGTATTCTAGAACTCGGTGGTGGTGGTGATGGTGATGGTGGTGGTGACGTAAACCGGCTTGATATAGCTGGCCTCACGAATGTGGGCTGCGTCACGACCGTAGCCAGGATGAGATGAGATGATATGATAACAGATGAAGGAATGATGACGCCCGAAAGTTAAGATCTAGGGCAGTCACTGCCAGAGTTGATGAGAAGTCCGAGCAGTGCTCTTAGCCTTTGAGCGATGCCAGATTCCCGGATTCCCAGATTCTTTTTTCATGAAACAGCCTCTGGGACGTAGGACATCATCCACCGTACAATTCCTGCAATGGCAAAGGTATTTCTCCCGCACCGCAGCATATCTAGAACTCGCTGAGCGTTATAACGCGCATGAAGCCTATCGAATTGCTGAATATCCTAATTTTTGCCCCGCGCGCTTACACGTGCCGCCGCCATCCTAAGATCAAGATCGCGATAAGCCCCAGTAAGTATCACACGTGCATCTACAAGGTTTATCACCTAACGCTGTTGTCACGTGCCTCCGGCTATTGTACCAGGCCGCGCATAGGAAAGGAAACAACAATTTATTAGTTTATGATAAACATTCTATTTTGATGTATCGTTCTGTCCCATCAAATATTAATGTCGATTTCTCGCGATAATGGAGCAGCAGCAGTTTCTAAGAGGAACGGGCGGCCCACAAACTGCTCATCGGCATGCAAAGCTCACAGTCGGCAGACACATAACGAACAAGTAGAAATTTCTGTCTGCGTTCAAAAATCGATACTTCAAATAAAACGAGCTCAGCACGTCTTGGGGCGATTAATAATATCAAGGACCTTCATACTTCCTGAGAGCAAAAGAGGCCCACATTTCTGCTGTGACGTCATTAGGCGTCCTGCGGGCATCTTAATATTGATAGGTAGCGGCGTTTTTAATCTGAATGAAATGATTTCGTGTCCGTAAGCTTTGCTGCGCCGTCTTCCTGTATTGCTACGAGCAAACATTATCCATCACAGTGATCGTTGAAGTTATGAAAAAGGGGAGAAATTGATTCGTCACCTGTCGAATTCTGCTACTCCCACAAAGATCCCCCTAATGAATGAACCCCACAGTGATTCTTATGCGTTGTACCGGTCGTTTTATACATATACATATACGATGAAAGAAATGTGTTCGGGCGGCCGCGAAATTTATTTACAAATTTTTTAAAAATTTTTAAAAATTTTTAAAATTTATCTACAGGTGGAAAGTTAAGGGGTAACGTCAACGTTGCTGCAGAAGCTTCGCCTTCATCGATTCTTGGAGCTCCAAGAACCATATATATATATATGTATGTTTATAAGAACCAAACGTCGCCACACCAGCATTGAACAGCTGTTTCGGCCTTATTGGGCCTTCATCAGCAATGCGTAGGTGGGCGACGTTTGAGCGAGTGGCGTCGGAAGGTCACGTGGAACGTGATGTCCTGCCTTCAGGGTGAGAAGCTCACCTCTGAAAGCCCAGTGCGAAGCCAGTAAAGTATTAAGTAAGTAACTTATGGGCTTTCAGAGGTGAGTTTCTCACCCTGACGGCAGGACATCACGTCCCACGTGACCTTCCGACGCCACTCGCTCAAACGTCGCCCACCTACGCATTGCTGATGAAGGCCCAATAAGGCCGAAACAGCTGTCCAATGCTGGTGTGGCGACGTTTGGGACTTATAAACATATGTTCAACGTACAGCCAAAGAGCCTCTGCTAATTTTCTTCACTTAATACTTTACTGGCTTCGCACTGGGCTTTCAGAGGTGAGTTTCTCACCCTGACGGCAGGACATCACGTTCCACGTGACCTTCCGACGCCACTCGCTCAAACGTCGCCCACCTACGCATTGCTGATGGAGGCCCAATAAGGCCGAAACAGCTGTCCAATGCTGGTGTGGCGACGTTTCAGACTTATAAACATGTGTTCAACGTGCAGCCAAAGAGCCTCTGCTAATTTTTTTCACTATATATATATATGTGTGTGTGTGTGTGTGTGTGTGTGTGTGTATGTGTGTCTGTGTGACGAAGGAGACAACAGACGAGGAGTCACTAGGAGAATACGTGTTTATTCTCTCGCACTCAAGAAGCAACTGCCCTTCCCATCCGTTCTTGGGATCCCCGAGCTTCAGTTTATGACCCTGTCCCTCTTAGGGGTTAGACGGGGTGCAGGAGGGGCCACCCAATCGGCCAGCACATCTGGACAGGAGCCTCAGGCGTTACACGCTGCCCCAGGGTCAAGTCAAAGGCTTGGGGATCGAAATAGCGACGTAGTTTGCTGGCGTGCACTATGTCCGTTGTTCTCCCGAGAACGACATTTCGGTCGATTTCATAGTTGACGGAAGACACCTTGCGTAGTGTGGTAAATGGGCCCTCCATAACCGCAGAAAGCTTTCCTCGGTTGGGATGCCAGGCGCTCTCCAACAGTACTTTCTCTCCGGGCACAAAGTCTGCGGGGACAAACTTTCATGATAGGCAAGCCTGCTTGACACGCTGGGGACACCTGCGGGGACAAACTTTCTGTCGTAAATGAGTTTGTTTCTTTGATGGTATTTCTCCGTGTTGGAGTCTGCTTCTCTTCTCGCATCCTGCACACTTGGCATGGGATTGTTTAAAATGAGCTGATAAGGTGTTACGCCGTACATAAGAAACATGGGTGAATGCCCAGTTACCTCAAGTTTGGGCCATGACGTTTTCGAGTGTTCGTTGATTTTACACTTGAGCCTTGTGACGATCGTCTGGTTTGTCCTTTCATTCATACCATTGCATTGTGGGCGTTGGGTGGACGTTAGTAACTAATGTATGTCGTTGTCTTTAAGGAATCTCTTGAATTTATTGCCAGTGAAGCCTACTCCACGGTCCGACAGAAACTTCTTCGGTTTACCCGCCGTCATGATGTGCTGCTGGCAGGATATGTAGGCATCCGATGTCTCATTCTTGTGTGCATATGCCCAGACATATCTCGTGGCATGATCTATTGCTAAATGGGCGAATCTCTTTGATGACCCGTATTGAGCGAAACCACCGATTGTGTCCATGGCTAGGAGATGAAACGGCTCTTCCGCGGGTGGCAGTGGTTCGAGGAGGCCGAACTTTTCGGCTTTCTGCATCGTTGACAGATGTCGCAATGTCGAATGAAGGCCGACACGTCCGTAATTATTTGGGGCCAATGGTACTGTGGTGACAGTAAGCTCAGTACCTTTTTTACTTCATCTGCCTTGCGAATTGCATCCTTTCCTTTCGGAGAGACGTGAGCAAGTAGATCTTGCGAATTCCCTTTTTTCTGATAATGCCAATCTCTTGTTCAATTGTACACTTGGAGAGGGCAATCGGGTCGGAAGATTGTGCTTGTTGAATGTGGTTAATGTCGAGCAGGTTGATTATGGGTGCTCTGGAGAGCGCGTCAGCTTCGACGTTATTGTCAACTTTTTTATGTTCGATGTCGAAGTCATATGTGGATAGTTTGAGTGACCATCGGAGCAAGCGCCCTCTCGAGTTCTTAATCGTCTTCAGCCACCGCAGGGCTGCATGATCCGTAACGACCTTAAACCGCTGACTGTGAAGGGAGCAATGCCACTTCTCGATGGCATCCACCATGGCTAGACAGTCGAACTCCGTGATTGCGTATTTATCTCGTGCTTGTGAAGTTTCAGAGAGTAATACGCAACAGGATGCTGCACTTCGTTAGGGCCTGGTTGTTTCAATACGGCTCCTATGCCTTCCTGTGAAGCGTCACAGTACCCCGTGCATTTCTTGAGTGGGTTGTATATCATCAACACTGGTTTCTTTACGAGTGCGTCCTTGAGTTGTTGGAGCGCGTTGTCATAAGGTCTGTCCCATTCCCATTTGGTGTCCTTGCGTAAAAGGGTGGTCAGTGGAAGGGCGATATCTGTATATCGGTTGATGTAGCTCCGATGCACATTCACTGTTCCGAGGAACCGTTGCAGCTCCTTGATGTTCTTAGCTGTTGGGAAGTTGGCAATCGCCGACACATCGTCAGATTTGGGGCTCAGCTTACCCTCGCAAATTGTGTGTCCCAAAAAGTCAGTAGAACGTTGAGCAAAGCGACACTTCTTCAGCTTGACCTTTCGGTTTTCAGTCTCAAGTGCGGCTAACACAGCCCGTAGCTGTTCCATGTGCTCCTCAAATGTGGACGAGTGAATGATAACGTCATCAAAATAGTTAAGGACATTCTTGAGCCGATGTTTGTCTATTATAGTTTTGATGACGCGTTGAAATGTTGCGGGGGCGTTTCGTAGACCCAAGGGCATGACTGTCCATTCGTAGTGGCCGTTGTGCGTGACTAGCGCTGTCTTTGCGATGTCCTCTTCTGACATTCGAACGAACCCGAAGTGACGTCTAGCGTTGTGAAGAAGTGCGAGTTCCCCACGGTGTCGAGAAGATCGTCGATTCGGGGTATGGGTTGGTAATCGGGAATTGTCACCGCATTCAGCTTTCTATAGTCAATGCACAGACGGGTTCGACCCTCATCCTTTTTCTTTGCTAGCACTATAGTGCTATACGCTTCGCCAGTATACTGGCGAAGCGTATGGCGATAGAGATGGACGAATCAACTTCACTTCGAGAAGGAGTTCCACTTGTTTGTCAATCTCAGCTTTGTCAGTTTGCGAAGTGCGGTAAGGAACGTAGTGAATTGGAGTCGGTTACTGACGGTGATGGAATGTTCCTCGATATTAACCTTGCCAACGTCAGTCTGGGATTTGGAGAAGACTTTGGAGTACTTGGCAAGCGAACCGGCGAGGTGATGCGCCTGGATCTGTGTTAGAGAGCCACTGTCTATCACAACATTGTTGCAGGTGATGATGTCGCCGTGAGATCCGGACGATTGTAGTTGGAGTAATTGCTGACCTGGAGCTTGTGTAACTTTTCGGGTGGATAGGTCAAGTTGAAGGTTGAACGCAGAGGCATTGTCAAGTCCCAAAAGAAGGTCAGGGGTCATGTTTTGCAAGACGTGAACTTCTAGTGTCCTAACAATGGTTCCGATCGTGATGTGGATCTTTACTGGACCCAGGGTTCGTGTGGTGGAACTCGTCGTACGCTGATCTTGGAGTTCTTAATGAGTTGGAGTTGGAGCCTTCGGTACACCCCCTCACTGATACAGGTAATAGAGGCTCCTGTATCGAGGATGGCGTCCACCGAATGCCCATCGATCAGCGTACAAAAGTGAATGAGTGAAGCCCTGGGTCGCCCCCCCCCCCTTCCCCATGCTCGTTTCCCGACCACTCAACTTCAGCCGCGGACACACGTGCCCTGTTGGGGCATTCACTATGCCAATGTAATTGGTCTTTAATGCCCAGCGATGCACAGTGGCTGCACTCAGTCTTTGGAGGGATCCTCACGGGATTCCGTTTCGTTGACGTACCACTAGAATTCACGCGTTAGCTCTGCCGCTAGCCGTTTTGCAATGGCTGCGATGCGGGCTGGATCCTTTTGTAGGAGGCTTCGATGCGTTGCGCTGCTTGAAGCCACTCTTGCGAAGTAGTAACTGTCAGGCCGGCGAACGCGGTTTCAAATTGTGGTGAAAGACCGTCTATGAGTCCTGACACGATGTTCGATTCACTCAAACCAGACGCCTTCCCAAGCTTTTTCTTCGCATCGTAATAGTCTTTCACGGATTGTCCTTTCTCGTGCCGATAGTGAATGAACGAGCGGAATGGGTCCGCCGGCACAACACCGAACGTCGCTGTCATGTGGTCTTTTATATCTGACCAGGTTTCACCTGTGCCAAACACTTCCCATAGGCAGGACTTGAACGCCTCATCTTCCAAGTACTAGTGGAAGAAATGAACTTTGTCGTCCTCCGTTCATCCGTGCGGTGAGGCCTTACGAGAGTAGAGCTTCAACCATTTGTCGATTGGGACATCGTCGGGTGATCCAGTAAATTTGGTGATGTGAATAACTTTCTTTGACATGGTGAAGATGATGATGAAGCTGTGATGATGGTGGTGGCGATGAGTGGGCTGCGGTTATCCTGTCGACTCGTGTGACGAAGGAGACAACAGACGAGGTGTCACTAAGAGAATACGTGTTTATTCTCCCGCACTCAAGAAGCAACTGCCCTTTCCATCCGTTCTTGGGATCCCCGAGCTTCACTTTATGACCCTGTCCCCCTTAGGGGTTAAACGGGGTGCAGGAGGGGTCACCCAGTCGGCCAGCACATATGGACGGGAGCCTCAGGAGTTTCATATATATATATATATATGTTTATAAGTTGAACATTAGTAAGCATATGTAGTCTCAACGTTCGACCACTGAGCTTCGTCTATTTTTTCTTTATATATATATATATATATATATGTATGAAGGAACAATAGACGAAGCTCTGTGGCCGCACGTATACAGGATGTCTTTTTTTTAGGCCATACAGATTTTTAATCCAAAACTATAAGGGCTATGGACATGCTGTTTTCATTTCTATCATCTCTGGGCCGGCGGACGTTCTTGGCCATCACCGTCAAATGACTAATCACCTAGAAATCGTTACTTAACTCTTTTAATTATGAAAGCTACGAAGTTGTCCCAATGAGAACATCTGTTCCTTTCGGTGACCTGATATCGTAGCCGTTTTCAGAACAAATATCCGTTCGGTAGATCGTCCGCAAAAAATTCGTGAAGGAACACCATTTCTTTCTTTATTTCGTTCATTGCGCATATTCGGAGACACGTCTTTCCTTCACCACCAATGTGAGATGGTGAAGGAGCCTCATGCGTCGAAGATGCCGCCACAGTGCCGCATCATGCGCCGAAGATGAGCTTTAACTTGCGGAAACAAAACAAAAACACATGTATCGGGTGATGCTATCGGAACTGCCCTTATCTTGTGTTGCATGTTCTGTTAGTCTTTCTCCAGAACGCGAGAGGCGACAGTGTGCTCTTTCGCCCTCTCACATTGGGGGCAAAGGAAAGACGGGTCTCCGAAGATGCGCAATAACCAAAATAAAGAAAAAAATTGTGTTCCTTCATTAATTTTTTGCGGACGATCTACCGAACGGATACGGATCTGGAAACGGAACGGATCTGTTCTGAAAACGGCTACGATATGAGGCCCCCGAAAAGAACAGATGTTCTCAGTGGGACAACTTCGTAGCTTTTATAATTACAAAGTTAATTAAATATTTTTAGGTAATTAGTCATTTGACGGTCGAGCAACATATGGCCAAGAACGTCCGCCGGCCCAGAGATGATAGAAGTGAAAACAGCATGTCTATGGCCCTTATAGTTTGTTATGAAAAATCTGTATCGACTATATATCGACTATGTATATGTATATATATATTATCTTGAAAAGTTGGAGTTGGATCGGACGGCTACGTAATTATAGTTGAAATAAATGGGAGACAGAAGACGAAAGTAGGGGAAGTAACAAAAAAAGGGGTAGCTCTTTTGTCCCGAAGAAGGCGGAGCTTCCGCAGTAACGTAGACATCCTCCCTAACTTTTATGATTTTTAAGTTTTAATAAACCCCTTTTTTTGTTACTTCCCCTACTTTCGTCTTCTGTCTCCCATTTATTTCAACTATATATATATTACATATAGAACAAATAGGTTATTATATCAGACGGCTACGAAGTTGAATAAAAGTGAAATAATAAGACTTGGACTACAGATTACAGGAACGTTAACAAAAACTAATTTATTTAATGGGCAATTTAACACATAGATTTAAAAAAGCATGGTCGACGTTTCGACAGTGGCACTGTCTTCGTCAGGACAGTCAGGACAGGGAAGTGACACGATCTTGGGTCGGCACAACAGTGCGTCTCGGCGAGACGTCGTCACCGTGGAACATTGACGTCTCGCCGAGACGCACTGTTGTGCCGACCCAAGATCGTGTCACTTCCTTACGCCAGGCTGACGAGCTCCAAGTAGAGCGAAACAGCTGTCCTTGGCTGGGAGTCCAATATATATATATATTAGAAGCTTAGGAGGGCGGTTGACCACGAGAATGAAATAAGCAGGAAAAATCGGTAGACGACAAAGAGCTTACAGGAAAACACAAAGGGGAGTTTATTAACACATATAGGGATAGAGACGACGTTTCGGCAGTCAGCGCTGCCTTCCACGGGACTGGGGTTTGGTGACAAGAACAAGCTTTATATATGGGAGAGGGTTATGTAGAAGGGAAAGAGAGCAGCGCATGCGCTTTTGTCATGACTAACATAGGTTGGTGACTAAGTGAAAGGGGAATGACCAGGTCTGTGCATCGGAACCTTGAGGAAATACCTGACCAGGATTGACTAGCCGGCTCACAGGTATTTCCTCAAGGTCCCGCTGCACAGACCCGGTCATTCCCCTTTCACTTAGTCACCAACCTATGTTAGTCATGACAAAAGCGCATGCGCTGCTCTCTTTCCCTTGTACATAACCCTCTCCCATATATAAAGCTTGTTCTTGTCACCAAACCCCAGTCCCGTCGAAGGCAGCGCTGACTGCCGAAACGTCGTCCCCTATCCCTATATGTGCTAATAAACTCCCCTTTGTGTTTTCCTGTAAGCTCTTTGTCGTCTTCTGATTTTTCCTGCTTTTATATATATATATATATATACAGGAATACAGGATATATAGGGAGCTCTGTGGCTGCACGTTGAGCATATGCTTATAATTTGATCGTGCACTCCGAGCCGAAGACAGCCGTTTCTTTCTACTTGGAACTCGTCAGCCCGGAGCAGGGAAGTGACACGATCTTGGGTGGGCGCTAACACTGATGTCTCGCCGGGACACACCGTTAGCGCCGACCCGAGATCGTGTGACTTTCCTGCGCCGGGCTGACAGGTACCAAGTAGAACGAAACGGCTGTTTTCGGCTCGGAGTGCACGATCAAATTATAAACATATATATATATATATATATATGTCCTTTTCAGAATGCTATAAGAACCAATAAGAACAGCGTAAATATCGCTTTTGGAGTTGATATATCCTCTCTTCGAGTGGAGCTTATCGAATGATGAGGCGAAGGCGAAGGAAAATGAGCCGGAGCCGGCTGCAGCACATTTTCATATCAGAATTGGGGGATGGATGTTCCAACGTGCACGTTTCGTGTCTTGTTAAACATGGAATGGCTTTCAACGAAGGTTGTCTCACTTTCTGCTATCTCCCTTTTGCCCGAAATACCTTAATGAAAGAGTTAATGGATTTTAGGTAATTAGTCTTCTTGTAGTTAACTTTCTTCGAGAACATGTCCGCCTAGACGTGTAACTCAACTGCAAAAAAGGGCGTCTCTGCTGCTCTCATAGCTTTTTTATAAGAAAGTTTGTTAACGATTTAAAAAATGCCCTTTGTGTTCTTGAAACAAATATATGCGTGAATACATATTTCGTGCGAACGACATCATGGAGCACGCTGCTTCCATGAAGTAGTATGCTTATAAACCGGAGCTTTCAGTACATCATCTACGCAACATATAACACGTACGCATTTTCCGTGCTCCGGTGGGCCTATTCTTGAGAGCTTCTGCTATTTTTGATACAGATATTTCTGCAATTATCGATCTCTATTCGATGGTAACAGATTCCCATCGACAAGGATTCCCATGCGTATCACCGGAGGGGGCTTTCAAAAGGCACATTCGTAATGTCTAAAAGGAGTTGAGAGAACTTACTGTCGAGACACTGAAGTTCCACAAAAGTTGGGCTCAGGCCCGCCCTAGAGGATTCTGAACCTATGAATTCTGCAATATGAACCACTCACGTCTTCTTTTCTTCCTTCCTTTCTTTCTTTCTCCTTTTTTTTTTTTTTTTTTTGTTGTTGTTGTTGTGCGTGTGTCCTTGCCGTCACTGTCATTACTACATGATCAGAAGACGACAGCTACCATTGTACGGGCTGACTTGATGTCTGAGGAACACATTAAAGCTCTCATTGTGATGCCATTCTCTCGATGATTTTACCCTGTGTGCAATGTCCTTATGTGTTCCTGGAATGCATTGATCTTGGAGGGCTCGAGGACCGCTGGTACAGCCTGGAATGCGATATAACCTGTCTCATCTGAGGCAGCGTGTATGTCTGCTTCCTGTATTTCTACGCATTCTTTGAGTTCCTTAGGGCAAAATCTGTAACGCCCGCATGTCTGCGAGACGTACTCCGCTTTCAGATTCCTGAAAGGTGCTGTCTGATAGAATGATATGCCAATATAGTGCGACGTATATAACTTTATTTGCGTAACCCAATCGCTCTTTCCATTTGCGGAGCGAGAATCAATTCAAACTTAATCCACATTTCTCACAATCTACATATCACCGTCTGCCTCTTATCGCATTCTCACAATGACTTGCTGTTCTAACAAGAACACAAACAACAATAAACATACACTTTGGTTTATGTTTACCTGCTCTCTTCAATGCTGCACGAAGAGTACGGATTAAAGTAAATCACTGCATGCACAGAAATAGCAGAAAAGTTCGAAAATTACAACTTGTATCACACACGGAATATACCGTCTTTTTTTCTCGTATCTCTGTTTCTTTCTCTCTCTTTTTTCTTTTAGTTTTGATAATACACGAGCCGTAATTGAGGTCTCTTCTTTGTAAGTGAACTTTGCTTTGAAGTACTTCCCTAACAATTTTTCGAAAAATGAGTTCCCTTTGTTCTACCAAATTTTCAAGGCCTATTATTCAATATCACTGTGTATTGCAGCCATTGTGTCGGCAGTACCTTTTAGCTCAACATTGGCGCCATCCGCTAGTTATGCAGCTTTGGACACGCAAGCACAGCAGCGTATATCAATGCGTCTCTCACTTGAAGTCTAGTATACCTGACTTTGTGGTCACACCCACAGCTCCCAGCATTCCTCCTTGGACTTTTCCGGCACCCGGCGTCTCCCTGTCGGTGCCTGGGCTAACAAGGAAGAAAGGCGACGTTGCTGCATGCGTGACGAAGCAGCTCACTCTAGATATGATGAGCTCGTGTTATGAGACTTCCACAGCAGTATTCACGGACGGCTCAACCACAATGGGAAGTTCGTCATCCGCCTTATTCATTCACTCCGAGTCAATTTCAGGTGGCCATCATCTCTCACATAAAACGTCGTCAACATGCAATGAGCTTTATGCTATTCTTTTCGCCCTGCGGAAAATTACTTACAGCCCCGTTCGCTCCTGGTTCTCTTCTCTTATCCTTCGTTTTTACGGATTTTCTGATCTGCGCTGTAGTGTGTGGAAACTATGGGACTTCGCGACTCCAACAACAACAAATAAATCGTGACTATGACCTGGGGTGATTCACCACTCCTTCAGCCCTGTGGTCATTGAAATTCTCCAAGTATATAAGAAAGCAAGCGCACAGGGCCACTCTATCGTCTTCCACTGGATGCCGGGTCACGTAGGCATCAGTGGAAACGAGGATGCAGATCGAACATCCACAGGCGCGCAACAGTACACCTGGCGTGTCCCCATCATCTTGTGTCAGGGGGATCGCCGATACCTCGTCTCAGGCCTCACTGGCCCCAAGATGCACTCTCAATGGCACGATGACGTCACCACCCACTCTCTGCTATACTCCGTTGACCCCACATTGTCCCTTACTTTCCCCCGCCGAATGCCACGTTCCTTTACCGCAGTCTTCCACCGTATTACACCGGCTTTCAAACATGTCCTCGGTGTCGGCGCATCCAGCCTCTGTTCCATGTGTGGGGTGCGCGGTGACCTCCATCAGATCCTCCTGGTCTGGGGACAGTATACGATCGCGAGGCGCGCCGTCATGGAAACTGCTCTGCAACGCGTCGATCAACGCCAGTTCGACTTGACCAAAATTCTAGGCCATAGTAGGACCCCTCAAATCAGATACAAGGCCTACGAGTTGCTGCTGAGTTCCTCTCCAGCAGTCGACTAATGGGCGAACTCTAAAAGGACACCGTTCCATCATCATCACTTTCTCATCCCTTCCACAAGCGCAATGGGGCAGTGTACCGTTATAACGGCGGTGAATGATCCACCACATCATCATCCCATTTATGTGTGTGTGTGTGTGTGTGTGTGTGGCCTCTTTGTGCACTGCATTACCGTATTTCAGAGATGCAATGACTTTTAACCATATATAGTGCCGAACATAATGCCGCACACAATGAAGCCTGCTTCGCCTACACTATTGCGCAATTCGAGGCACAACTGCGTCGCCCAACTCCGCCAAAATTCGTACTCCGAGACCCCCGGGCTACAGATAATTGATCCCAAGAGGCGCAAAACGGGCGCCGGCCTAAATAAACAAGACCTGCTACCGGTACTAAACGTGACGTACCGTTAGCAGAGAGCAGCTAATTACGGAGACCCTTCGAGCCACGCTGCCATGGAAACGATCCACTTTGGCCGCACAAGTAGCCAGAGCCGCAAGCTTTCCTGCTTCGAAATGCACGATTGGCAGGCTTGGTGTCTTACGTGCATAATAGTGCACGCTGCGTTAGCAATAAAATGCGATGAATAAAGGGTATTCGGCTTCAAATTTCAGTATTTAACACACCGGCAAGTACAGCACACGTAAAAAAAAGCGCTGCAAGTTTATGTTGTGTCCCGATAGTTACATTAGATGAAGCAAGAAGGTCACCCACTGCTCATACACCGTCAGAATATCTTCTGCAAGTGGGGTGATTGCAGAAGCATTTTTAAATTGAATATCGCACGGATATCCCGTACATGTGGGTATCGACATTACAGAGCTGTAGAAAAAGACTGTTGGGTGTTTTCACCTGATGAAGCGCAGGTTCTGAACGAAGGCTTGTGTCAATAAACAGTTGAAAGCTTCACTGCGTGTACTTCATTGTACTTGTGAATCTTGGACGCTGACTGCTCCTTGGATTTACCTCTGCTGGCTCCATATAGATAACGAGTCCTAACTACGCATTGCGCAAAACACTGTTTGGGTTCTGGGCATGGCGATCCTTGGGTACCCTATTCTACAACCTTCTAATGCAAAATTACCATACATAGGGTATACCCAATGCTCCCTAGTTACAGGGAGTTTTTTTTATTTTTTTAATCCTTTGCAGATTTTTTATAAAAGAGCTATGAGAGCAGCATAGATGATGTTTTTGCAGTTGAGTTTACACGGCCAGGCGGACATACCCTCGATGGGAGTAAGTAACTACAAGATGACTAATTACCTAAAATTCATTAGTTAGTTAATTAATAGAGTAAAATAAGATCAACCTTAGAGCAAATAAGATAAACCTTAGAGCAAATAAGTTAAACCTTACAGCTTTCAGCAAAATTTATTAATCAACTCCTTAATGAGGGGTTTACTTTATTTTACTAATTTACTAACTAACTAACTAGGGAACTTCGGGCAAAAGCGAATAAGCGAAAAAACACAGTTTTTTTTTCCCTACCCTTTTTCAATCTCTAACGGATAAAAAGAAGCATCCTGTATGCGGTATATGTTCCAAAGCTATCAAATTCTTTGTCATGAACCATGAGCCAAGGTATACGTGAGCAAAAGGGAGAAGGTTGAAAATCACCCTTACTTCCTCCGCTGTATATGCCGTCCAAACCACAAAACTGCCCGTTTTAATTTTCTGGAAAAATTTTGTTACGCTTCCTGCAGAACGCTAGCTGAAAGGTACTGAAAAGCTTTTGTAATACAATGTGCTCTCTGCTGCCTTCTTCCTTTTGTATTGTTAACTCTATGAGATGAGCTGCCTTCTTCCTTGCGGTGAAATACCTCATCCCATCGTCGTGCGTGTAGCTGTTGTTGTTTCTCGACTGTCTTTTCAACGCCGCCGACTCGTGAAATTTCTGATACACTCACGTGTGTCTCGTGCGACGCGCTGGTGCCGGCAGAAGCGGATTCCGCCATTCCATAACATGTTAACAGAGCATGCGCGCAAAACGGTGGCGTATCCTATCGGGACTTTAGCGAAACACTTTGGATGTTGTTCGTCGTCTGGCATCACGTATGCACATGGTATCAAGTTGCACATTGTTGGGATAAGAGGAACATTTCGTGAACCTATGGAGCGGAAGACTTTTTGACAAAGATGGTAGTAGCGTGTTCGTGCTGCAGTTGCAAAGCAAGTACACCAAGGGGGAACAACAACAACAACTTTATTTTCGGCCTTGGAGAGTGGGGAGTTTCATCGCAACAGGCGATACTCTACCCCAGTGCTTGGTGGAATGGGGGGAATAAAATAACGAGCCCCTTTACAATAACGATCGAAGTCCGATGGTGTCACCAAGGGGGAGAATTTCGGCTTTCTTCGGTTTCCGTTGAAACGACTGAACCCACAGCGGAAGAAGTCCAGTATTTTCTCGCTGCTCGGCCACAGAACACCGGTAATAACCTTGTTCCAGCTTGTCATGACAAATAGGTATCCCCAGGTACGATGTTGCATCCTGGACGCTCCATCAACTTCAGATTATGTCCAATTATGACAAAAGGAGACAGCACGCACACGGTTTTAGTTCACGCCATGATTCACAAGCATGCTATTACGCCAGTTAGCCGCGCGGTGGCGCCACCTCTCTCTGAAAAGGCTGATTGTATATCTCACTGAAGGCCTGTTGGCGGGACTTAACCCAATTTGTTGGCATCTGGTTTCTCCATTTATTGTATGTACGCTCTCTATCTTCGATACGCAGAGAAGCACTCAGCCACAACGCAATCAATATGGGGCTTCTGATGAGGGGAGAAAAAAAGAGAACATTGGCCACTGTGAACGTCGTACCCACGGGTCGGATTGTAATGTTGCGTGACCGGGGAATAGCTGTGCCCGTGCACACACAACTCACAGACAACGAAAACACTGTTGATTTATGCGGTAATTTCCTCGCCCTGGTAAACATTTCCTGCGCGGCATAAACGTGTTGCCGTCGCACCATCAGTTCCAATTTTGTTCGAAATGTTGCCGCTGAGTACATGATTGATCACAGGTGCCATCAAGTGTCTCTCGTGTGGTTGGTTAGTTTTCTGGAGCGGGAGCACCCTTGCGCTTTATTTTTATTTGTTCTCTTTCTATCTCTTTCTTCTCTTTCTTCGACTTGTCGTTTGCCCATAACGCGCGTTAAATGCATCACTTGGGCCCGTGATTCGCCACGAGTTCTTGCGCGAACCTAGCACAGCGGCTTTGGGGCGCTCGAACTTTAAATATAACGAGAACGATCGCGATGAGAAAGTTCAAGATCGGGGCCATGAATGCCGTACCGAAACGATTAACGGTGCTGTAACCGAACACCCGCTCCACGGGCACATATAACAAAAAACATGGATGTGCCAACCGAATACGCGAATCCTCGAATCCACGAATTCCAAAGCAGGGATGGAAGATTCGGGAATCCGAATCCTAGTGCCCATAACGGCGAGTCGAATAGTTCGAATCCACCAACCACGTTTGTCCCTTTCTTTTTCAAACTGGCGCCTACGGAGTCCGCCGAAAGCCTCACTGAACGACGGGTGTTTTCTTGTTTCTTCGTTTACATTGCTCTGGACTGAAAGAGTTCGGACAGGAACTGTTACATTACAAGTTTAAAAGTAATATGGTTTTGCTTTTGATTGATTGTTGCGTTAGCTTTATGGAAATAATTTAGGCTCGAGAATCTATGTATTTCTTGTAGTCGATGAACAATATGTTAAATAAATGAACTATATGGGTATATTTTCTCCCGAAACTGAACTATTTTGTTGTTTTCGTTTTGTTTTTTCATTAAACAAATGTTTCATATTCTACTTCAAGTAGAATTCTTCTTCTATACTTCTACAGTTTGTTTTTCTTAGCTTCTTAAACTGTTTTTAAAGAAACCGGGATTCGAAAGATTCGTAAGATTCGTGGATTTGCAGAAACCTTCCTCGGATTCGGATTCGGATTCGTCCCATGTCTAACAAAAACCTTCGCTCACCCGATGTTTTTATTTGCTTTTGATCGGTAGCATCATAATTATTTTCATCACTGTTTCATTACCTATATCTAAAGGTTCTATTATCAAAATAAAACGATCACACTTTTAGTACTGTATAACATCATTTTATCGATAATGGCAGCTTAGGCGTTAATCTCTGTGTGTGTCTTGCACGTGTGCGCCATGTATATCTCCGCGCAGCTGCGCGATCACAGCAAAGTGCTAAACATGGTGCAATTTGGGGGAAATTTGTGTGGTACAATATGGGGGGGGGGGGATTTAATTCGATTCAATGCTATAGGCTACGGTTATTATCCTGGTTACTTTCATTCATACCGGTAGTGTTCAAAGTGTTACTAAGATTTAAACGCACATCACGTTTGTTCGTGTCGTTTTCTTTTCTTTTTTTTCACTCTGGAAATTTTGATACCTCAAATTTCACAACCGGCTTCTCTTTACGTTGACCAAAGCGGGACCTACCGCACATCGGTTAAGACTGTGCGACCGAGATAGACGGATTGCGGACTCTTTTGAGATGTGACAAAACCTAATTAGCAAGTTTTGTCTGGAATCCGTGCCCTAACTACTTAGTGGAACAACCCCCCTCCCCTTTCCCGAAATAAATAGATAAATGTGCCATCTCGTCGGCAAAAGCGGTGCTTATAACATTCAATTATAAACAACTGATTGTAAATTTAATTGAGATGTTTTGCACGGCTAGTCTGAGCATCATGAGCACGACTATGTGACAGCGTTCGGTTTTGCTTTGGTTCCCGTCTATCGCTTTAAACTCTACGCACGTTTTCTATGTGTATTTTGTTCCCTGCACAACCTACTTCCACTACTCCTACTTCTTTTATCAGCTACTTCCACAGTCTGTCATTTCCAGTAACGTCTTTCTTTCCACGACAAATGTGGCACACCGAATCGTCAGCATCTGCGAGTTATCATGTCTCAAACCCAGAAATATTATAACGAACAATGCACAAACGCCGCCGATTCCTACAAGCCGTGATTCAAGAACGCACATGAAATGTTGTACGACATTCTCTCGGCAGTACGATATTTTCGCAGCGAGCCAGCGATATGAGCGACGCTAAAAGTAGACGGCGAGAAAAAAAGGAGGAAAGGAACATACAAGACTGCTCGCAAAAATAGACTCGAAAAGATAGAGTCAAAAGCAGAAAATAAACCGGGACGCGAACCCCCAAGAAAAATAGTGTTCATCTCACCAGAAACTTGGGAAGCAAGTTCTGCGCTTCTGAAAGTAAAAGTTTGGCATCAAAACCATTCACTGCCGAATGTGAGAAGCAAATAAAAAAAGGAACGTTTGATCAATGTAAAAACGTATTTTCTTTCACCCCGGAAAAAACAAAAACAACGAGAAATTCAAAACAAAGTCACCAATGCGAGACGCAGCCTCGACTCCTATTCATTTTAAGAACAGTTTACAGCCCTTCTTCTTCTCTGACAAACTCGACGCTGTGCGCACTCATTTTCTTCCGTTTTATGTGGACCCAGTGACGCGTTGCGCGCTTAAAAAGTAGCCACTCCACAAGCAGCGGCGAGTTCCATTTTCTGAAGACACGGCGCCCATTTCTTGGCTTCCCTTGTACCCCACATTTTATTGTTTTCGGTTTATGCAAATAGGAAGCGAAAAATGTTCTGCTGTGCTTTCTTCCAGTGGCGGATGGAAGTTCCTGCTTGCAACGTCCTTTTAGCGTTGACGGTCGGGAACTGTTGCGTCTGACACGTTATTTGTGGTGTACTTGTACTACTTTGTAGCACCGTTATCATACGGAAAAGCGAGAGTGGAGAAAGATACAAAGTCGATACAAGGATACAAAGGATACAAAGATACAAGGGATTCAGATTATGTAAATAGTGTAAATAATCACAACCAATATTTCAGTCGAATTTCGCCTCACATGTGTACATACGAATTGTAGATTGTGCATGTTTTTAGCAGCTTGACATATACTTGTAACGATAGTTTGATTTCCCAACCCATGTCATCATCACTACTTCATTTATTGTTGTTGTGTTGATTTCATGCAAGTCACTGGACTCCTCGAAGAGCTCTAAACAGAACTCCAACCTGTCGCTTCGAGTTCATCATAATTCATCCTCTCATATTAATCGCTGTGAAGTGGGGTAGGGTCCTATGGCTACCACGGGGAAACATCCCATGTCATCATTTCTCCTTCATTTATTGTTGTTGTTGCACGGAGAACATCTACGTTGTTATTGTGTTAGTTAAAAGCAAAGTGTGATCTGGGCAGTTACTTGTGTAATTAGATAATTATTAGGGATGTGCCAACCGAATCCGCGAATCCACGAATCCTCGAATCCTAGGCAGGGATTCGAGATTCGCGAATCTGAATCTCAGTGCCCAAAACGGCGAATCGAATCTTTCGAATCCACCAACCACGTTTGTTTGTTTCTTTTCCAAATTGGCGCCTCCGGAGTCCGCCGAAAGCCTCATTGGCCGACACGTGTTTTCTTGTTTGTTTGTTTGTTTGCATTGCTGTGGACTGAAAGAGTTCAGGCAGGAACTGTTACATTACAAGTTTAAAAGAAACTTGATTTTGCTTTTGATTGTTGCTTAGTTTTATGGAAATAATTCAGACTCGAGAATTTATGCCTTTCTTGTACAGTCGGTGAAGAACATGTTCAATAAATTACGTTTAAGAAGAACTATATGGGCATATTTTCTCCTGAAACTGAAACATTATTTAATTTATTTTTCATTAAGCAAATGTATCATATTCTGTTTCAAAGCATTTTTCACAGGAAACGTTTTTTTTTCCCTAGCTTTTTAATCCCTTTTTAAAGAAAGGATTCGAAAGGTTCGAGATTCGGAAGATTCGTGTATTCGTAGAACCTTCCTTGGATTCGGATTGGGATTTGGATTCGAAAAAATTGGATTCGTCCCATCTCCTAATAATTATGTTAATAAAATATTCTAGACTAGTCTCTATTCTTCTTATTGCGCGAACCGGACGACACCACATTGTATGAAAGGCAGGAGAGGCAAAGAGGCAGGCTGCTTCACAAGAGCAGTGAATGCTGTGTTTGTGATAAAAAAAATTGCTAGTGTTGTACATAATGAAGCACCCATGGGGCTTTAACGGCGCCATTTATCCAGCTGAGCGATGCTTACCAGTTTCTTCCGCATCCTCTCCATCATAACACCGTCTTTTGATAAACAGGGATCGTAAAACATTTTGATGGACTCGTTTTTTTACGGAGCCTTGGAGCGCGGGCTATGAAGCAAATGAGGTACCGAGGTTGTTTCTCACCATGTCACGCATCATATGCAAATTTCTTTCCTTTCTCCATCGTTCGCTTCGTCGTCGTCCTGTTACTCATCAGACTCAAAGAGGTAATACCTTCATCATATTCTAGGTGTTTCCTGTCATCATCTACGTATCCACGTATCTACGTATTAATCCACCGAATGCGCCTCGATGTGGCCTTTACAGCTCAGTGGCGGTACCGCTTGAGACAAGTTGACTCTCCCACCTGCTGCCACTGTGGTGCTCTTGAGGATCTGGAGCATACTCTTCTTCATTGCCCTCACTACCAACCTTCCAGAACCACACTCTCCGAGTCCCTTCGTCAGCTGGACTCTCGCCCTTTCTCCCTATCGAAATTGCTTGGTCCCTGGCCCAATCCAGCCCAGCAACGCTCTGCGCTCAAAGCTCTTCTGACATTTCTGGACACCATCGGACTTCGATCGTTATTGTGAAGGGGTTCGTTATTTTATTCCCCACATTCCCACCAGCAATGGGGTAGAGTATCGCCTGTGGCGATGAAATTTCCCACTCTCCAAGGTCAAAAATAAAGTTGTTGTTCTACGTAAAATCTTTAATCGGAAGAAATACAGATATAAGCACCAAGGGAATGCGAGGAGCGAAGTGTTTCGTAAATGTGCATTTCTCTTGCGTGAAATTAATCAAAGTTTCGTAATATTTGCCCTTGTTTTCGTAATCTCCCAAGCTCGCTTCTTATTGTCTAGGAACACCGCTGACCATGAGAACTTGCATCACATCACTCGAGGGAGTTCCATTCTTATTTCGCAGTGACACAGTTCCTTCATTTAGTTCCGCGCGTGTTGGAAACAACTAGTAAACCATAAATTTATTATTTCCAATGTTAAGAGCGCTCACTTTCGGCAAGCCATCCAATTTGCAATAGCACATTGCAAGCCCATGCAAGCTCAACCAGACGCACGAACAGACACTGCCACTCTTCAATTCCTCGTCGGATCGTGCAAACGCTACACACTTATAGAAAGAAACGGCAGCTTTGGCAGCTTAAACAGCTATACACAATGTGATCATGGAGCTTTCGAAAAAGCGGGATTGGTTTCAGCCAGTGATGGGCAAAGTACCTCAAAATTTATGCTTAAAGTAAAGTACCAAGTACCTGGCGTCATTAGTACTTCAAGTACAGTACAAGGTACCCAATTCCAAATGTACTTTAAGTAAAGTACAAAGTACTAAGTAAGTACTCATCAAGTACATTGCCAATTTAATTTGTATCAATTTGCATTGCACTGTTTAAAATCTGTGTCTTGCTTTTTTGGCAAAACTTTATCGAGCATTCTTGACAAATGCTCTGAAGCCATGATGTCCTTGGTTAAGTGCTAACCCGTGTATATGAAATGAATCAGATGGCATAATTTGCAGTTACATGTAGAGAGGTAATCAGTCAGCTGTGCTGTGATTATGCAAAATAGTATTATGCCCTGACCCAGACTGATCCAAGATCACCCGCCTAGTGTGGTGTTCCGGTACTAATCTTCGGGCATAACAGGCTAGGAAATTTCAGGGGAAAACAGTACAAGCCAACAGAGATTATACATTTCTGTGCATTCCTTGCTACTTTTTGAAATACAACGTGTTTAAAAAATATATGAAGAAAATAAAAAACGATGAAGCACGATCTAAGCCTTCATTTTTATACGACAGCGATATGCAGCAATGTCATCAATGTGACCAATTAAAAAAACGTAAAATGTAAAAATGAAAGCATATGTGTCTTTCAGAGTGTTCATCGTGTAATGCAATCACAGATTGTGATATAAAATGATTGTTAATTGCCAATGAAGGAAACAATATAAAAAAAGCATAGAACCCTGCATTGGGAGAACTGAAATGACAATGGACCAAGTCATTGTGCTGCCGGTTGCAGTGTCATAATGTGTGCGTGTCTTTGCATTGCATTCGTTTTACATAATCATAGAAGCGTTGATACTTTTTCAACAGTTCAAGCCTCTCAACAATAGATTTGCTTCAACAAATATGCTCTTTAAGAGCACAAAAATTATGTTTGGTAAAATGTCAGACTGGGGCTCTTGCTATGCATCCCACTAAAAGCGCTAAAATGACGGCAAGAAGACGAAAACTCAGAGATAGCCCTATCTGTGTGTTTTCGTTGTCATTTTAGCGCTTTTAGTAGGGTGCATTTTTGATACTCTTTTGTGATTTTTTATCTGGAGTACAAGTTTGGGTACTTGAGTACTTGGTGGGAAAGTACTCGGAAAGAAGTACTTCAAGCACGGTACAAAGTACACGATTTAAAATGTACTTAAAGTAAAGTACAACTACACAGAAATGTACTTAAAGTACTACTTGAGTACTTGGTACTTCAGGTACTGCACATCACTGGTTTCAGCATACATGTACAACAAAAAGATCGTATAAACAATCAGATCAGGTAGTAAGACGCATCAAAGCCTCTGTTGAAAAAGCGTTTCAAAAGGGGAAGGAATAATGAAAACAGTCGCAGTTACGTTATTGCAAGAAATCAAAAATTAGGAGTGACGAGTGTTAGTGTGGTCGTCTAAGCCCTTTCAGACAAAGGCGCGTGCAGTCCGCCGAGGACGGACGCTCGAAACGACCAACGGGCGACAGCACTCTAAATCTATTTCCGCGTCTCATTTGAGCGTACCAGTTTCAACAAGGTACTAACGAATAGGCTGCCGCAATAATTAATGGGGCAGTGAATGGTTGAACGCGGACAGTTGATCGCTTCAAAAGGACGCTTCCGGCGAAAGATAGGGGGACATAAAAGGCTGTCCGCTGAGAATGAGGTTCGATAGAAGTTGAGTTGCGCAGAGTGCAGTTAAGGTAATGCTGCACAAAGGTGAAGCTTGTTGGTTCGCTCAGTTCTTCCAATTGCCCTCGTTCCGCTTGAAGCTATACAATGATTGCAAAGTTTGGATAAAAACTCTCTCTCTCTCTTTCTCTAGACTCTGGTCCTCTTTTCGTTTTGCGATAGTAACAACGGAGAAATGTCAAGCGTTCAGTCTAGTACACAAATGGGCACAAGCACCAATAATGTATAATAATATATTTAAGAAAAAACACGGATGTTTCACCTGGTTTATTCGGGTGCAAGCTTTCGTGTAGCAGATTATACTTCATCAGGTACAAAAAAAGAGTAGAGCTCTGTTATATGTGTATGTATATACGAACATGATGACTGCGTAAACAGGAAGGAGATGAGGTGACGGGGAGGATATGTCACCGTAAAACCGTGAGGCTGTAAAGCAGTAAGTCACCTTCACGGTGATTTCACTTCCCCATCACATTCTCTCCTCCCTTTGCTTACGCGACCATCATGTTTGTATACACATATGCATATAACAGCTCTATAGTGTTTTTGTACCTAATTAAGTGGTAGCCTTCCACACGAAAGCTGGTACCCAAGTAAACCCGATGAAGCTTCAGCGTTATATCGTATTCTTAATGATTTTGCATTAGTGACAAGGAAGTACTGAGCTGTTTACACTGAATTTCTATGCCGCTAAGGATCTTGGGTGATTGCGATATCGTTTCAAGAACACGCTCCTTCCCTCTTTTTGCGGACATTCTTTCAACGCGATTCACCTGAGTTTCTTCAGTCTTCGTCGGTTGCAGAGATGCCGTGCGACATTACACCTATCGGCATGTGGTTATCGAGTGAAAGTGTCAGCGAACTTTCCTGCAACCTGCGCTGTATTTACACGGTCATCATAGTCACATATGTGCGAAGCCAAAATCCTGACTGCTCTCGGAAAATTAATTACTCGGTCTTGCTTGACACCGTATCTCCATATTGCATACCGTTATATTAATCGTTTCTAGATGACCTGTGACCTAGATTCTAGATGACCTGTACATTGAAGCAACCTAGGGTATGTTATGCAAAAATTCGTACGTTATTTAAGGGTCATCGTCTTCCATATGCATGTATGCATGCATGCATGTTTCTATGTGTGCATGTTTGTATGTATGCCTATGTGGCGATGTTGATGATGAGTTAGGTTTTACTGGCGCGTGAGCAACGACGGCTGTAAATGTATGTATGTGTGTGTGTATGTATGTACGTATGTATGTGAATGAAAATAAAATTTCTGAAACGTGGTAAAGCATTGCGCTTTGTCCCCTTCTACAGTCTTCAATATAAAATGAAAATAAATAGGCTCCATCGACACTGGTTGCAGGCTACTCCTAGATAGCGAAATTGAATAAGTTAGCTATAACATGAGAAAGGAAGAAAAGGAGAGGAAAAAGGAGCACGAAACAAGAGCGCAAGAAGGTGCGAAAACGTCACACAGTAAAAACACGGTCCAGTCACTTATCACAGGAAAGACAGCGAAGTGTGCACAGTGAACACGTGCACTGAAGAACAGAGTCAGTCAGAACAAACACACAGTCGCCCTCCCCCATTGTTTCAAGGAACGTAATCAGCGATTCCAGCGACATCTTTGGAGGGGCCACAAGTACACAGTACCCTCAAAATGAAGTGAAGTGAATGGGCGACTGCCAGGAGCGGTGGGCGCGGACTGAACACTTCGACTGCCCCACACTCCGAACAATTGGGAGACACTGGATTCCCTATCTTCAGAGCAGTCAGCCACAATAGAGAACGCTAAGGCGAATCCGGTGAATAAGATAACTTACGGATCGCGGTAAAGAGGAGGGAGCGCGAAACGTCGAGTCAATTCGTCCTCTCTCCTGCTGCTTACCCTTCTGAAATAAGTCGAAAAATAGGGGAACTTTTTGTTAGTTTATCTGGAACGGAAAAACGTAATGGGAAGCCTACGGAAGAGAAAATGAAGTTGCCAATCGAAGTTGGGGGCCCGCAGAATTTCCATCTGAAACAACTGCCAGAAGCGCATACGTTTCATGGAATTTATCGTATATTAAATTAGAATGAACATGGAACAGCATTTCGCAACAATTTGGCTGGGCAACGCATTTTAGCCAAAAACAGATAGATCACAGATGTGTAGAGTCTGAAAGGCAGTCAGCAATATGTGAAACAGGAAAGCATGCATTGTTCAGAGCTGTGGAATGGACACAGCCTTTTAGGATTCTCTGTGCATGATCTTGGGATAATTGTGAATAGTGGATTTCTAGTGAACATGTGAATAGTGGACCTCTGAATAGCGAATATGTGAGCGAACTTGCGAGTAGAGCATGTGCCAAGTATTTTTGGGGGGTGGGGGTGGGTGATAATTTATGTTAGGAGTAGTAGAACAACTCGGGGGACAAGTTCAATTTCTCCTTTTTTTTTTCCTTACAAACACAGATACAAACAACCACATGCACTGCTGTAAATACTGGGGGTTGGGCAAGAGCAAGGACTATATAGAGTGGACGCATTGTCATGGAACCATGCAGAGATGTGAGAAGCGTAGTGATAGAACAATGTCCTTCCTCAACAACACCGGAAGGATGGGGAAGAATAAATGGTATCTGGCTAGAAAGGAAATCATTATTATGAAAAATAGCGCGTGTGGTCATGCCAGTGAGGGACAAATTTTGTCTGTGGGGGAAAACAACTGACAGACTGTGTGCTGTGGTGAAACAGCAAACGTCAATGATCAAAATCATGATCACTTCGAATAGCAACACATAAATAATAACTATGGTATGGGTGCCTCACCGCTGGGGAGCAGGCTTCGAATAAAAAATGGGGATATACATACACAGGGTGGGTGCAGATAAAGTAGCCCACATTTTCGCACACAGCGTGTTCCTTGCACACCGTAGCGAATTCCGGCGGCGCACGAAGACGCATTTATACAATGAAAACCAAGGGAAAAAATCGTGGTAGCCAAATTCTGCGCCAAAAAATAAAAAAAATAACCGTTAACCACGCGAACTTTGCTCCGTGTATTACCAATGGGACATTGCAGTGTAGCATAATTACGTCGCCCCACCGCTGGGGGTGCAACCCACGCAGAAACGAAATTAAATCTGGCACACCTAGCGGTAGCTAAACGCATCTGTGCCGTGACCCCCACATTGACTTCTGCGTAGGAAATTCAAGATGCACGGAGAGCAACGTTCGCGAGGATAACTTTTTTGTCACGTGGAGTTTAGATACTACTTTTTTTTTGTTGTTGTTGTTGGTTTTCATCCCATAAATGCGTCGTCGTGTGCCAGCGGAAGTCCGTACGGTATGCAGAGAACGCGGTACGTGCGTAAATGGGGGTGCTACTTTATCTGCATACAACCTGTACATATCGCAAAACAATAAAAAGGCCACAGAGCTTCTATACCTAACCGTAATCATAGAAATCGCGTATTGGATCGAGGCTAATGCACGGGTGGCGGCATGAGGTTCAATATACGCATAAAGCCGAGCTACAATAGGGCCGGAACTCCGAAGGCCTAAAACAACAAATCAGGGAACAATGAGACCGTCGAAAACCGGAAGTCTGAAAAGCCAGAAGACCGAACTACCTGAAGGTCCAATGAATGACAAGTATCAAAAGTTCCAACTACAGTATAAATTAGCTCCACAAAGTCGTCGCTCCAAAAGTATAATCTAGCCAATAAATCATTAGAAAGCCAGAACCATAGGGCCCTGTTGTATCGGTTATGAACACATTGGGACATCAATAAATTGCAAAGGAAAATTCGAGCAAGTCTTTGTAGAAACTGTTGAACATCTCCTCTCGTAGAAATTCTGGAAATAGCGTGGGGGCGATGTATGATTCACATTGAATGAATGAATGAAAACAGCTTTATTTTTTAAGACTACATCGGGATGAACCTCAAGACTAATGGCTGCGGGCCATTGGACGCCTGCACCCCACGTAGTTTCAACCAAAGCGTCAAACTTCACCCAGTCGTCGGTATATCGCTGAATCTGTGCCTGATGCGTGGGTCGTCCTCACAGACAGCAAGGTGTCTTTGGCGCTCCTGTCCACATACCACCCGAGTGTCGTGAGCGATCTGCGTACCATGGTACTTCAGGAGTACGCCCAACTCTCCTCGGTCGGCCACCGTATCTGCCTTCAGTGGGTACCCGGGCATACAGGGCTACACGGAAACACATGTGCTGACGCGGCTGCGAGACGCGCCGTGATTGATGCGGCCACGCCGGTGCCCCTACTACCGCTCCCGTTGTCTGCGTGCCGCCTGCTTATACGGCGTCTCTGCGGCGACGGCACCCGCCAGTTTCTTGTAGACGCTATCCGACCTAATGCGTTCCTGCAGTCCATCGACCCCTCACTGGAATTTGTCATCGGCTGCCGCTGTACCCGCGAGAAGGAGACCCTTCTACATCGTCTCCGGCTGAACGTTGCCCTCACCCGTTCCCTCCTGTTCAAAATGGGCCGCGTCTCATCTCCAACTTGCCCCTGCTGCGGTGTAGAAGACGATATTTCTCATCAGCTCCTCCACTGTCAGCGTCACCACCATCATCGGGCCGTGCTCTGGCAACATCTCTCAGAGCTTGGGTGCACGGACGGACGGACAGCCGTTTCTCTCGCAACACTCCTTGGCCCTGTGCAGCGAGCTAACCAGTGGAGAGTCACAAAAGCGGTGCTCCGCTTTCTGCGTAACACGGGTCTCCTGGGCTCCCTGTGAGCCCTGTGTTTCTCTCTCGGCCCAGTGGGCAGTCACCACAGCGCTCCTCCTTCGAACCTTGTCAACGCCTTGTGATTGTGTGACTGTGTGTGTGGCTTTTCAGTTTTAGTTTTGTATTTTAGTTCAGTTTCTCTTTTCCTTTTATTTTCTTCTTTTTCTTTCTTCTTTTCCTTTTCTTCTCTTCTTTCTCTTTCTTCTTTTCCTTTTCTTTTCATTTCTTCTCCTTTCCTTTTCCTTTGCTTTGTTCTTCTCCTTTTCTTCCCGTTTCTTTTCTTATTTTTCTTTTCTTCCCCTTTTCTCCTTCTTTCTACCCCTTTTCTTTTCTTATTTTTCTTTCCTTCCCCTTCCCTTTTGTTTGGAATAGCAAGCCGACCCCCGTCTGGCTGACCTTTCCTTTCTTTTTCTTAATAAACATATCCCCCCCCCCCCCCCAGTCGTCTTCTTTTTTCGTTAGTGATTTCTGGATTTCGATGCAATTGATGGCTGTGATGGCTTTGAGAGCAGAGCGTTGTTGGGCTGGATGTGGCCAGGGCCAAGCAATTTTGTGTGAGAGAGGGGGCGAGAGTTCAGCTGGTTAAGGGATCCGAAGAGTACGGAAGGTTGGTAGTGTGGGCAATGGAGAAGAATGTGGTCTAGATCTTCTACAGCATAGCGGTGACAGCATTGGGGAGAGTCAGCTTGTCTCAAGCGGTAACGCCACTGCGCTGTAAAAGCGCAGTGGCGCCTAGGCGCATTCGATGAACTAGTGCGGCATCTTGACGAGAAGTATGTCGAGGCATGCGGAAAGCGAGCGCTGGATCAACTGTGTTCAGCATGGTTGGGGGAGAATGTCAGCGGTCCACTGGCGGGAAGCCAGGGGAGTCACGAGGCATTGAAGTACGGAACGACGATCTCCTCTCAGCAGCGCAATACGCGTCCGTCTCCGAGACGAGAGAGCTGCTTCTGCGGTGCTGTCACCCTGTTCATTCCCTTCGGCACCGCAATGAGCTGGAACCCGCTGGAGAACCAGCCTGTGCCCTGCTACTGAGCGGCTGAGGGAAAACCTAGGAAAAACCCCAGACAGCACAGCCGGTACCATGATTCGAACACGGGTACCCCCCAATCTCGACGTGACATGGCCAGGACGCCAACCATTCGGCCACGCGAGCTGATCCTCAGAATGCGGCCCGTGCAGTGCTCTATCACCACACCTTAAAAAAAATCATCCGCTCGTGAACAGAGTGTGGCGGAGAACAACGTGTCGTGACGTAATACGGTCCCTGGCACATGACCTGTGACGTACTGCACCATAGCTCAGCACATATAAGCGGCGACTGAGCTGAGTAGAAGATACTAAGGCAAAAAGGCACTGGAACTTTTGCAGCTAACGGGAGGATCGTGTCTGCTGCGCTTGTCGTATCCACGACTGCTTTCTCCGACTGTTTTTGTCAATTCTATTGCGTAGCTATAATATATATACAGCAGAGCGAAAATATTTTGCATGGTGACTCCTGATGGACAGCATGAAAGATGAGGCAGGGTTTGGAGCCATGTTAAATGTCACCTCGCCTCTTCGTAACTCATTTAATAAGTCAACAATACAGTGTATTCGTGAACGGCTCTTATTGTGGCTCCCTCCTGTTCTATTGAGAATCTGAGGTTGGAACAAGGTGTTTCCAAAATATTACAAGTTTCGCCTTAAGACGAAGAACAGGCTCAGACCTCGCACGGGTGAGCATTAGAACGCTGAGTCGAAGAAACACCTCAGCGCCTTCCTCCCTCCCGTTTGCCTCAGTTTTGACATTTCCTCAACCTGATTTAGTCTCCTCCTCACGTTACAGAGCATGTCATGCTTCCTTTGCAATGGAAGGCATGAATCACGTAGTCGTTTACACAGACGGATATGAAGCCATGAGAGCCGGATATTGTCGTCCGCCTCGACTTCACCCTATAAGCGCGCACGAGCGGTATGGCTTCTTCCCGCATCACATAGCACAGCAAGGTCAGAGCACGAATTCCCGACTCCTATTCGATAATGAAGGCGTAGGTGAGACGAAAGTGGATTCAAAGTGCTCCTGGTACAGGTGCGAGAAGACAACGTCTGAACACCTCCCTGGCTGGCCTTCAGCAACGGTAATATGGGAAAAGACACACATGAAGTAAAACGCCGTGTCCGTCAGCTTCTCAGGCTGTTTTCGCCTGTAGACATCGGAGATGTGGATTAGAAAATAGCACGGGCGGCGCGCAGTGGTGGTGGGCGCGGATCAGAGGGCGCACGCCTGGGAGATTGCAGGTTCGACGCCCTCTGGTATTGTCATATCGCTTTTTCCGGGAGAGTCCCGGTGTTCCAAAGCTGTCCCAATGGCAACTGAGAGGGTGAAAAACGTGAGGCTGTTCCGCTTCCAGGTGGTGGAAAATACCATGTGCTTTAGCATTGTTTACCTTTGTCCTTGTGAAAAAACAACGTTCATTCGCTTGGAACCAGTGATCGGAAGCCTAGCTGAACCAGAAACGAAAATCGCTAACCAGCGGCATTAAGGCGTTCCGCTCGTTGTAGCCAAGGTCGTGCTCAAGACTAGGAGGTGGTGGGTTCGAATCCTACCACCGGCTGTGCTATCTGAGGTTTTCCCTGGGTTTTTCGAAGACTTTTTAGACGAACGTCGGCACAGTTCCCCCTGAAGTCGGCCGAAGACGCATAATAACTCCCCTGTCCCCCACTCCTTCCTGCTGTCCTCTGTCCATCTGTCCATATATCTGTACGCCGCTCGTAGCCACAGTTGCTTCGTGGAACAAACAAGAAATAAAAAAAACGCTAGAAACTTCTTTTTGCTGAACCGGAACCGAAACGCACGCACGCACGCACACCGGCTTGCGATGCCAGTTTATCGTGGTTTTGGTTGTTTGGGGCACCTCGCGTGAAGCCTTTGCCTCACTCCTGTATAAAATGCGCCAGACCAACTCCCCCAATTGCGCAACTTATAATTGTTGTGTGGAAGCCGACATTCAGCGCTGCCTCCTATCCTGCAACCGGTACCTCTCACAAAGACTCATCCTCCAACGGCACTTGCGACAACTTGGCTACCCTAACGTCACTTTGGCTACCCTAACGTCACTTTGACCACCCTGCTCGGCCCGGTCCTGCACAACCATTGGGCGGCTACGACTACCCTCTTGAGCTTTCTCCGTGCTACCGGCCTCTCGACCAGCCTCTAAGGCCCTTTTGTGTGTCTTTTCTTTCTTTCCTTTTTATTGAAGGAATAGCAAGTCGGCCTACGCCTGACTAACCTTTCCTCCTTTTTTTCTTCAATAAACATATCCCACCCCCCTTTGCCTAATAAGCAGTGTTCGTCGTTCACCAATCAAATTATGAATTTAGTACAAAGCCCTGATTCATTTCTGGCCAGAGGTCACTCGTGGGAGTACATGTTGCCCCAGAAAGTTAAAAGAGAAGGATAACTACTTGCATGGCTCGTTTTGAATTTCGAACGTACGTAAAGGCAAGAACCACTTCCCTGTGAAATTCCCCGTCTTTTCTCCCACGTTCTCACTCCCGAGTTTATTTATTCAACAGAAGATTCCGCTACCTTGTTGCAATAAATGCAGCGTTCCGGGCAAACGCAAAATACGCTCCTGAGCTCAATTCTACGTACAACACAACGTACCATTCCGCCAGGTATCGCAATCTGTACCCGGCCTAACCCAGATTAGATTAGAGTAGAGTTAGAAAAGAAAAATATCTTGTTTGGTGGGTCCTACAAACAGAAGCCGGCTACTCCAAAACAGTTGAAAATAAAAATCACTAAGTCTTAAAAGTTGTAATGTCCGCTGCAATGTCCGCAAGAAATGTCATTAAAGCAGCTGTCGCACGATGTCTATGATCCCACGGCCATTCTCCGAGGAGCTTCACTAAGTCTAGAGGACTGTGGTCCAGTCTTTCCAAGGCGGCTCTAAGGCCATTACGTTGGACACTGTATCTGGAGCAGTTAATTATTATGGGTTCAGTGTTCTCCACTTCAGCACACGAGAGGCACTTCGGCGAGTTCACCTTTCCCATCTTGAAAAATAGGGCACGGCTGAAAGGGACGTCTAGACGAAGGCGGAGCCACCACCAATGATTCAATGGCACGCGGCGTGCGATTCGGAAGACAGAAGTGTAGATTTGGGTCGACTGTGGCTAGCAGGCTGGGCACCACGTCAACCAACCATGTACATGAGTCGTGACGTACGTTACGAAGCATTCTCTTGGCAACAGACCCCGTAACGTATACAGGGGTCTTGCTCGTTTTCCCATATGTCCTTACAGCCAAAGCATCCGCAGCTTCATTTCCGGGAATGCCTACGTGAGCTTGTCGCTATAGTCTGCACGTATAGTATTTACGTCATGGTGTTCGTGAAAAACAAAGTGTAATTTGGCCAGTTACTTGAGTAATTGATAATTATGTTAATAAAATATTCTGAACAGCTGGGATACATTGCATAACGATACCTTGCCCTCTTAAAACAGCAGCGTGATATGATATTCACATACGACGTCGTGGGCAATAGGTGCTAGACTACGGCCATGGAGGAATGCAGTGCGAATTCCTAGCAAGCTTGCTCGCGAGTCAGTGAATATCACCCCCGAGAGGCCAGTTGGTGAAGGAGCAATGTGACGGAGTGCCAGCAGAATACCGTGTCTACCACGCCGGAAGGATGCATCGACTCAAGTCCTCCAGCTTAGCAGCTTAGTCTAGACCTAATGGAGAGGTCGGCGGGTAGAATAGAACTCTTCACCGAAGCATCTACAACGACATCTGGCTCGTCATGTACGTTCGTGGTTCCTGAGGTGGGTGTCGAACGATCAGCACTGTTGCCACACGCCACCTCGGCTTCAGCAGCCCAGCTCCACGGGATCCATCTGGCTCTAAGCTTCATCATTTCTCAACCCACGTGTTCTCAGTGGTTTGTGTATAGTGACTCAAGACGTGGCATAGAGTCGTTAGCCTCTATGCTCGTCACAGGGCCCCTGGCCCTAATTGTTCATGATGTGCTGCACCTATATGATGCCGCAGTCTCACAGAGGCATGATATCATATTATTCATGGTGATTGCGGCATAGCCGGTAAGAAACTGCGGATGGTGCTGCGCGCCGAGCACTTGAACACGGTCGCGTTCAAATAAAGGCCATTTATTTCACCATATGGGACACAAAGAGGATGATACGTGAACTGAGACAACAAATGTGCAACTCTTCTTTGCTGACAGGATCTGCTCGACCTTCGCTGTTGTCCAGGGTCGACCCCGTGATACGCTTCCAAGTACCTCCGCCGTTTCCTCGACGAGCAGCGCGTCTCCTGCATAGGCTCCCACTGAATGTCCCGTACAACGGTAGGTTGGTACGTAGCTCTACAAACAGGCCAAGCCACCATCTCCAAACTGCAGTGAGTGCGATGTTGCGGAGGACACGGAGCACATCCTCCTCATGTGCTCCAAGTATGCCGACAGTCGCAGGACACTAGAAGCAAGTCTGGCTCGCCTGGACGCCCGGCCATTTGACCTTGTAAAGCTCCTGGGTCCTCAGCCATACAATCATTAAGCGGCTGCATTGAAAGTGCGCCTACGTTTCCTTGAAGAAACGCATCTGATTGACATTTTGTGACACTTTTTGGCCCCTCGTCTGTGACAAGTGCTCCAACTAGTTCGGGATGTTTGTCTCCCGCCCCAACAACTGGGTTTTCTCCATTTCTTTTTTTTTTTGTCACTTTTTTCAACTAACCGCGGTTAATAAGTGATCTGGGGTAGCCAGTCTGACTTCGCCGTGACTCTCGTCCTCGTTTTTTTTTCTCTTCCTCTTATCACATCACATCACAGAATCCCGTGAAGCTCCGCAGCAGTCGATGACATTTGATCGCACAGGAGAGCACTGAGCCCGTGTTTGAATATTCGAGTTCTCCACGTCGCCAATCGCTCTAAAAACGCTATTTAGCACTTTTTTCACGATCTAAGACGTTTTCAGCTTGATTTTTCCATTTCCGGCGCATGCTTGAATACTTGGTTTGGACGAAACCTACATGGAAGAAATTACACAAGAAAAAAACTACATGGAAGAAACCATGTTTGTCATCACTGCCTATGACGACCACCAAACGGTAAGTTTATCTTATCAGTCATCCGACCTCTTACTCAACATGGCACAGAGGGGGACTATTGTTTCAACGGGCTGACGCACTTGGAGTGGGGGGGGGGGGATATTGTTGAACATGTTCCTGTGGCATGGCGGCAGCACATGTAGATCCCGCGTTCTGAGCGGATTCATCCGTGTAAAACTGTTTTCTGTCGCTGAAACTGTGAATAAGAGTAAGGATATGTTGACTCAAAACGCAAGGAGGTGTCGGTCTCTTGTTCGGAATGCGTAGTACCTCAAGGTAGACAACATGCTGACGCAGCACCCAGACAGGATGGTTGTCCGACACGTGATTGTGCTTCGGGATTGAAGCTCGGTGCGGCATCATTGCACGATGTATGCACGACGAGTTCCTCTTAAGGATGGACCGGACCAATGGGTGACGTCGATGTTTCGTTACCAGTAGCAGCAACAACAATAACAACAAATAAATGGTGACTATATGACCTGGGGTGATTCGTTACCAAGGGGGTGTAGTGGCGTAGGGATTCCTGGATCATAAGTATTGAGAAAGGTGGTTACAGCGCTTCTGCCAAAGTTGTGAGATTCGAGGTGGCTCGAGGAACACCTAGGCATACATTCACGCTGACGCGGACGTCGGGCAGACACCGTTAAAGAGAGGCGCATGGTATGCCAATATCTGTCGAACAGGGGAAGAATGCGGACCGGCCATAGATCGGCAAGAATTTCCCCAGCGATATCCTGAGAGAAACCGCAGGATATTTATGCCTTACCCATACCTTAATCAGGTTTGCATTGTAATATCGGCACATTAACATTTTTAGCTTTCGTGAACCGGTTTCAACCGGATCACACCAACTGGAACGTTTAATGTTCAGCTTTAGACCCGAACCTGAGCTGAACCAATATTCCTTGTACCCGATTCCGAACAGCGACCCAAAAAGTAATGGTTCGAATCGGGTCGTGGTGCTTCTGAAAGAGGTCGTCGTTGTCGGCCTCACAGAGGTAGGCAACGCCACGACTAATGCTCTTGGGGAATGTGCCTCCTGGGTAGACTTCTAGATCACTGTGTCGACATATGTCTGACAGGGTCTGAGGAAAGCCATAGAAAAATCCCAGACAACACAACCTGCACTGGGATTCGAACCGGGGTACCTCCCTGTCTCCACGTGACATGGCCAGCGCGATAACCACTGAGCCACGCTGGTAACGGTTGGAGCCCATGCTTGAAACCAGACACAGCTATCAGCTTTGTCTATTCGGCCAATCGTTGATTTCCGCGTGGTGGCTAATTCTCATCCTGCTTTCACTTACTATCGTCATCTTCATCTCTGCGCAAGTCGAAATCTTACCCATCAATGTGAAGCGAACTTACGCAAGCGAAGACAATGCCACCGCCGCCACCTAAGCGCTAGCCATGAACCTGCATGCCTTAACCAAACTGTACTGTACGCATAATTTGCAAGTATAGTCAACGCGTATATATATATATGTATTTATTTTTTTTTAACGTGAAGCCAAAATGTGATCTACAGAGCGGACCCTGTACATGTCATCTCGCTGGGAACTACACTATTATCGTGTCCGTGTTGAGTAGAATTTTGATTTCCTGGTTTCGGGGTTGGTAACCAAACATATAAGTTTCTCTATAGTCCCACGCTATTGACTCAGCCGTTAAGCAAATAAAATTAATCGTCACTGCATGGAAAAACACGTGAACTGTACGCTCTTAAATTATTACGGGACACAAGACAAATGAATACAGTTTGCAAGGCACGCCCGATATGGATCCGTCAAAATACCAATTATTGCGTAGCGAGGAAGCCGAATGCTCCGAAACGTCATCCAATAGCCACTACGCGTCAAAGCTTACATAAAGGAGGCGAAAGTGGCCCATTAGAAAGGTGGCAAGCGCGCACGCTGAAGCCATCCGTCATTGAGGGGCCCCATGGGAAGCCACACGTCGCGTACCTGCTTGCGCGTGCGTAGTTCAGACTAGCCTTCGATTTGAATTGCTGCTCGTTATCGCGAGAACAAGTAATCTGTTTTCACGTGGCTGAAAGGTTTAGGAAAATGGCCACACCCGTCCTATGTGTACTTTCGATGCCGTCGCCGGCGACAGCTCTGAGTATATAAGCTGCAATCATTGTTCATGCGCTATTTATGTGACGTGTTTGTTACACAGAGCCCTTTAAAGGGACAATATTTATTTGTTCAACGTACCCCAAAGCTCCTTGCGTACATTACAGGGGAGTGGGATAATACAGTCAGGACTCCATAATTCTGACCAGAAACTGGGAATATTAGGCAACATGTCAAAAACAGAACACGAGTAAATGATACATAGAACGCACAACTGATCAGAAAATACTAAAGCGGTAGTAGCGAGGTATACATTTGCAGGAATAGAGTGTTTATATGTTATCAGGTATAGTGCTTGGTAAATGTGTGATTATCCACGGGTGATATCGGCTATCCGTCAGGGAAGCTCGTTTCAATCAACATGAACCTTACAGGAAAACAAGGAAAGCATTGAGAGGAAGTGTCAGTACGAAAACCGAAACGGGCTATGCCTTAAATTGCAAGTCAAGTCGGCGCAAAAATATTGTCGAAGACCGACAGACTGGGGAAATATCGAAAGGAATTGGATTATTTGTTTAATTGTTACAATAGTATTCCCTTACCTATGTATTATAAGTACAAATTGACACTCACATATTCAATTAGCATTCGTAATAGCAACACAGCATTTTTAGAATTATGCGACTTGAACAAACAACTATGCACACACCCACTTCGAAATGAGCTATGGATCACTCATCGGAGCAGAACCAACTATGGTAGACAATAGGATATATGGCTGCTTCACTATTGAATCAATATATTCGAAACATGATAGATCCTACACGAACGACCAAAAAGCGACTGATTAGTTTCCTTTTAAACATTAGTGCCTATATTACAATGTACGTTAGTTTTAGATGTATAATTTGCTATGTTCTTGTTGCGGTTGTCGATTTCTTATATCTTTTTGTTGTTGTTGTTGTTTCTGTACTCAGTGAATTGGGCGAGTGGCCTAGCTAAGCCCATCGGGCTCACCTTTCCTTTCTTTTTTTCTTAATAAATATATCTCCCCACCCCCATCGGGCTGTTAGCCACTCTTCCAACCAAAAGGAAAATAAATGATTGAATTGGAATGGTGTGGATGAACCTGTGAAAGATGGAAAACTTTGTAAGTCAGTGGCATTACTCGTGCCACACCTTTTTCTCGTAGGAAGATGAAGCGGCTGGATTGGATTGGATAGGAAAAAAACATATGGAGCTGCTGTTTTGCATGTCATCATCACTTTTGTCATCATCATCATGTCATCATCATCGTTTTTGGTGATGATCGATGAGATAGAGGAAAAGCACGCGAGTACTGAATGATGTGATGTGATGTGATAAAGAACAAAAATGGGGATGTGAGTTTCGACGAAGTCGAACTGGCTACCCCAGTACACTTACACACAGAAAGTACAAACAGATGATGAGATGACGACAAAACAAAGAGATGATACTGAGTAGCCACCGATAATGAAATGATCCAATGCACTCGAGACAATGTGTTGCGTGTTTCAACATGTCTTCATGATAATTGCCCTTCTAGAGGAATAGTTGGTATTGCCGGATAAGATCGTCTATTTTTGTTGGATAGGGTTGTACATTTCCTACTTTATCAAGTATATCTGCGTTACTTTGCGTGACGTTGTACACCACAATTTACTATCGGCATCGCAAAGTACTGCAATCGACGCAATTGGAAATTCTCACGCATGGAGATGTACCGGCGACGTGATGTGACAACACTACGAGAGCGTTCCACACAATTGCCTGGCTAGGTCATGCAGCGGCAGCAGCATAACGACCTCCGGTTCACTGTCATCGTCACTCCCACGTGACCACTGTGATGTCGGCCCAGGCCGCACGATCCCTTTGCGCTAGCCGTGACTATGCCCGCTTGAGCGCGGCACACTACAGCAAGCAGTTCCTTCACCACCACGCCAAGACGACCCCAGAGTGAACGTCTTGCAGAGTGAACGTGAACGGATGACAGGTTCTCTAATTTTCTCCTTCCTGGATCTGCCCGCGCTCTCCAAGCAACATACGGATAATTTTGGAAACACAACGATTTCGAGCGAACGGTCATACAAGAGAGTTGTTTGGAATCGAACACTCGTGCTACATACATGTCCTTCACTTAGCTCGGAAAGCGTGTTCATTTAAAGGGAAATGGTGACCTCTCCTCACGAACCGACAAACACAATTTACCTTTTGAATATAAGTACAGGGTGGACGAAATAAACAATAACTCCAGCAATTTCACATCTTCCGCATTGAGAAATCGGATGATGGAACGTTGGCTTTCTTTCTTCCACACGAGCGGCCATCTCCAATGGTTTCGACACGCTGCCTTAGGGCAGGATGACCAGATCTACGAGGTCCTCTATCATGCCGTGCCAGCCGCCATGCCGCTTTGCTAAACCTTCGATATTAATTCACACATCAGCAGTTTTCACTTCAATCCCGCTCGTATAATTTTACATCGAGGACGACGAGATGCTGAGGTATGGCGGCTTGAAACTTCCAGCTCTCGCATATCTCTTGATAATAAATCTTTGTAAATCTACTTGCCTATTTCTGTGCATAAGCCAACCGAGTTTTTCGAAAATAATGACCAGTTGCGCATTTGTGGAATGTTCTAAGACACAAGACCTACATGGAGCCTACATGGATAGTGGTCATAATGTTTGCAGTAACCACGGCAAACCCCGACCACTACCACCGATGGCGGTAACCATTACCTACACATAATACAATCTGTTACGCACACCTAAATTAAGTATTGATATCGAAATGGTGAGATTAAAATTTATCTAATGCACGTAGAACAAGTATACCCTTTTACGGCGCAGGTCTTGTATCAGCTGCTCTGGATAATGTTCGTATGTACTAATGCACGAACTCCATACAGCTTAATGCCTGCAATAAAAGACCCGCGGAAAACGCTGAGTTAAGACTCCACTTAATTCAAGCTGGTACTGCTGATCGAGCCACCATTCTTTCATTAATGAATCAGGCAAACGAATCATTAAATGAATCACTGCCGTACTTCATGCTGACCTCCACGCGTCAAAAGCGAATGGTTCATATCCAAAATAAGATAATGAGCAATAACTGCACCCGATTCACCATTCGAAAGCACCATATCGGCAGATGAGAGATATTACACTCGCTTACTAAATGTGAAGTATGTAAAGCGATATCATTTAGCATTATCATAAGAGACAGAAAGAGAAAAAAGGAAGAAGAAAGTAGATAATAAAACAGGCATTTTCGAGTGGCAGCTGCGTGCAATTGGGGAATTATTTATGCAGCTCTTATTGTGTGTTTGACGCTGTGCTGGGCGTATTACATTTAACCTTTATAATTACGTATGCGCGAAGCGGTAACCTCGCCGATAAGTAATGAATAAAAAGCAGCCCACACTTTCGCCAAGCCATTTTAATAATGGATGAAGTAACATGATCCGGCAGGGCCACAGGCGTTACTAGCGCACGCACATAACAGCGGGCAAGACCGCTCCATCATGCACAGCCGAAAGCGACACCTTCCGTCGGATCTAGAGAGAAAGAGGTAAAGACATCATTTGGACATCTTATTCAGGGTATTAATGGACTGATTACTTCAATTAACTAAAATAACTTCTGAATCTTAAAAAGGCCGAAAACTCGAAATGAGTTTCCATAGAAGCGGAAATATATTAGCTCGTAACTTGTATTTTCTTTCAGCAGCTGGAAAATATTTGTGACAACCTACTGCGTATTATTAGCATAGAATAGTTAGAATTGTAGAATGTTTGTTCTCAGAACATTTGTCACATTGTGCCACATTTGCGGGCACATTCGCATGGAATGAAACTTCCGACTTTCGGTTGAGTCGGCGAAAGCCAGAAGCAAGCGTAAGAAAGGGTGGTAAGGAAAATCCAAGAACGTATTCTTAACAAAGATATGCAATGTGTCACTGGAAACAACAACAACAACATATGAATAAGACGGAAAACACTTCAGGTTCACTGTGGAAATATGTGACAGGGTAGGAAATTAAGAGAGCTGGACATTTAGCTTTACTTTTGTCCCCCCAACATCACACACTGTTTCCTTTTCTATCATTCTTACGACGGTCGAGGGCACCGGTGGCAGTGTCATCCCCCCCGTCGTAGTATCATTCCTTAAACTACCACTTTTATTACTGCGAGTGAGTGAGTGAGTGTAAATAAAAATGTTGGTACTGCACTTATGATTGGTCTTGTGTCGGCCCAGGACGCATACGAATCCAGAGTCCTCCACCGTTGTGGACCGAAGTAACACATTCCCGAAATAACTTTCCAAAATCACAGCTGCGATATAGTCTAGTTCGAAATAACACGTATTATTATCATTATTATCATTATCATTATCATTATTATTATTATTATTATTATTATTATTATTATTATTATTGTTATTATTATTGTTATTATTATTATTATTATTATTATTATTATTATTATTATTCAACCACTCTCAACGCGACGCCGTTTTCATGATATTATGCTCTGTTATAAGATCTTACACAGTTTTCTCGATACACCATCTCTATTACATCAGCTTCATATCGCCGTACCTGTCAATGTAACCCGATACACGAATATATTGTACTTATCCCACCATATGCCTGCAAATCCGATCGTACGTATTCAACAAATGACAAACGTAATTCACCCCTCTGTTGATATCTTTACCTCCCATTCAAATGTTTTTAAAACTCTCCTCTTGCGTTCACTCACTAACACATGAAGTTGTACAGTTTTTTCCCCTTTTAGTACTATATGTACTGTATATCTCCATGTCTGTATTGTATATATCACCGTGAATGTCTTCCCGTTACGCTCCTCTTCCTGAATATGTTATGTTATGTTTCGCCTAATCTGTATATGTATGTATGTATATATATGTGTGTGTATATATTTGTAAATACTGCATTGTCTGCGTGCGCCAACACCAAGGCTTCGGCTGTTCTTGGGCACATTAATAAAGGTATTATTATTATTATTATTATTATTATTATTATTATTATTATTATAGTCGCAGTCAGTGGCGAAGTTGATCAGTTGCTCAATTGATTCTGCTTGTTTTAACAGGTGGCTATCCCCAACTACGTCGGATAACCTTCACTCCTGGCACGTGTATTCTGGATGAGCTATCTACGTCGTGCTGCTGCTCTGCGCATGTCAGGCGGTTCAAGGGAAAGCTTATAAGGACTGGTCTCTATTGTAGTCTCGGCAGTCAGTGGCGAAAGTTGACTGTTTGTGCTAACTCTGCAATTGTTACACAGGTGAGAGGGATTCCCTCAAATATTTTACAACGGGATATTGTGCCACTGACTGCATATTGCGTATTAATAGCATAATGTCTCAACATGATTGCATTGGATGTTTGAAATCTCTGCCAAGAGATGGTAGATATATGAAATGTGCTGATTGTGCAAATTGCTATCATTTGTCGCAATGCTCAGGGATCGCAGATAGCACCTTTAGGGCCATGAGCTCTGATAAGAGGGACAACTGGAGATGTAAAACGTGTCGCCTTGGCGAAAGTCGGAGTGGACAAGCCACTAGTACACCAGATTTGGCGGAAATATGCAGAAAATTGGATGAATTGTTGCCGCTTAGATCTGCTGTGGAAAATCTGAGAGTCATAGCTGACAAAGTTAACGAGCTCATAGGCATAAAGGATACTGTCGAAAAATTACTAGAATTGAAAGATACAGTAAATTCCATCGAGGTATCTTTGCAACATTTTTCTGAAAAATATGATGATATAGGTCATACACTGGTTACACATGACAAAGTCGTGACGGAACTCAGAAGTCATACTGTAACCTTAGAAGCTAAGGTGAATGCTCAGGCCAGGGACCTTGAAGAAATTCAAGCTTTTGTGAACGACAATGATCAGCAGAACAGGTTATTGAACATAGAAATACATGGGTTAAAACCTTCTCAAAATGAAGTTCTTATCGACCTTGTGATAAAGCTTGCGAAAGACTTGCGCATAGACGATTTTAAAGCTGATGATGTGCAGGGCATTGAAAGGCTACCTCAAAAAAGAAATAACATACCACCAGTTCTAATGAGATTTAAGACCATTGAGATGCGAAACCGCTGGATGGAAGCTCGGTCAAAGCTTAGAGGTTTGCAGGTGTCGGGAGATAGGCTGTACTTCAATGAAAACCTAACTCACATTAATCGTGAACTACATTGGAAAGCTAGAAATAAATGTAAGGACAGTGGTTACCGTTTTGTCTGGATTCGAAACGGGAAAATATTTGTCAGGAAAGCAGAGGGTGAATCTGCCATTCGAATAAGGTATCTCAAAGATATAGACAGGATTGTCTAGTTGCCTGATGACCTGTTCTGTTTTAGCATTACTCTTTGTATATGGAGAATCAGTTTCTCAGTCTTGCTAATTTCCATGCTCTAAAGGGGGCTTTATCCGATCAGAGACATTCAGTCAGTCCTGCAATTGGTATACTCCACCTAAACATCAGGAGTTTAAGGAAGCACTGGACAGAACTTTGTATTTATGTTGAGAGTTATTATGATATTATAGAAATACTTGTTATCTCAGAAGTTAATATTACTGATGCTGAAACTGCACATTACCAATTAAAGGGTTTTGAATCTTATTTCCGCCTTAGATTTAATCAACGGGGTGGAGGAGTGGCTATTTTCGTTAAGCATTCTTATCAGGGTGATGTAGTCGACACAAAGTTTCGAGAGGCGGAGTCTCTGCTTATGACGGTAAGCAACGAGTGGCATTCTCTTGCCATCCTGGCCTGTTATCGGCCTCCGTCATCCAACATTAGGTCCTACCTGACAGAATTACGTGCTACGCTAGCACTATTGAGCTCCTGGGATACAGTGTGTCTTGTAGGAGATATTAACATAGACATATTAGACGATAAGCGCCTCGTCGTATCGGAATACTTGGACTTGCTAGCGGATTTTGGTATAGAAACTCTTATCAGGGGTCCGACCAGAGTGGAGAAGTGTCTTGATCAGATTCATGCTTCGTGTATAGACCATATCAATATCCGCTCAAAGGACTGCAACATGTTAGGCGCTATTATAGAAGAAAAGATGGCCGATCATTACTTCATTTATGTTTCTCTTGGAAATCAGATATGTAGACCAACTGATACGTCAGATGTGCGTGTTACAGTTATTGATAACAGAATTTTGGATAAACTAATAGCGGACTACGACTGGAATAAGTTGTTAATAAACAACACTCCCAGCCAGGCTTACGATAACTTGGTAGACCAGTTGCAAGAATTTTATCAGCGGGCAACATTTACTGTCTTCCGAAGAAAACGGCATCCTGAATACTCTTGGCTCTCGAATGATATCTTATCGCAAATTACAGAAAAGAATATGCTTTGGAAAAGGGTCCGGAAGAAACCTAATGACAAAGAATTAATGAAGCAATACAGGGCTCAGAGAAGTAAAGTAACTGCTAGTTTAAAACTTGCAAAAAAAACGTTTTTACTTTGAAAAATTTTCCAAATATTGCAATAACCCAAAGCAAACTTGGAAAACGGTTAATGAATTACGTGGTAACTGTCCTGGCACAAACACTGAGGCATTTCTTAGTAAACATTTTAACTGCTCGCATCAGGAATTGTCTGACGATTTTAACCATCACTTCAGCTCTGCTGCTCAGGAGGTTCGACCATGTTTAAGTCCAAATATATCGTGTACCTCAATGACATCTGCCTTTCTACCTGCCTTGGATGAGACAGACCTATGGACCTACATTGGCAGTTTCAATCAGTGTAAATCACCTGGTATTGATGGCATTCGGATAAGTGATCTAAAACGTAACTACAATTATTTGAAAGACGTTGTTTTGTTTATATTAAATGGCTCGTTGACTACAGGCATAGTTCCAACTACACTCAAGAGAGCGATTGTCCGACCACTTTTTAAAGGCGGTAGGGCTGACGTGATACAAAATTATCGACCAATTTCAGTGCTTCCGACTTTAATGCAAATATTGGAGAAGCATGTTGTTAAGATAATGACTTCTTTTTTAGAGGGTCATCAGTTGCTCTCTCATGCTCAATATGGGTTTGTTCGGGGCAGGGGTACAATCAGCCTGCTTGAAGACTTGTTGGATCTCTTATATGCTGCTCTTGACAAAAATCTCATTGCAACTGCACTCTCCGTGGACCTTTCGAAGGCCTTTGATACCATTAATCACTCTCGTCTTTTGGAAAGGCTTTATTATCTGGGGTTCAGAGGACCTTTTCTTAAATGGTTTCAGTCTTATCTGGAAAATAGGTCCCAACTAGTCATAGTGGGGAATAAGTGCAGCGGTATTGCCAAAATAAATTCTGGTGTGCCTCAAGGATCATGCCTAGCTCCACTTCTTTTTAATATTTATGTGAGTGAGCTGGGTACCATTCCTCAGACCTCTCATATTTTTCAGTATGCCGATGATACGCTTTTGCTCTCTATTCATTCGTCTTATAGTGAGGCGTTACGGTTACTGCAGGACGATGCCTTACGTGTTATGGATTGGTTTATTGATAATGCAATAAGGGTTAACCCAGTAAAATCAAGACTTATTTGTTTTCGTAGTCCCCTAAACCGTACTGTATGCAATTTGCAATTCTACTTGCATGGTACCAAGTGCTGTAATTGCGACTGTGAGCCATTAGTCTCTGTGTCGTCCATAAAATATCTGGGTATACATTTGGACTCAGATTTAAAGTGGAACACACATTTGACGTGGGTGTTGAAAAAAATTCGCGTTATTGCTTGTTTGTTGTATAACGTGAAAAGCTATACACCTTATGTCATTCGGAGGATGATATTACAGTCTCTTGGTTATTCTGTGTTAAGATATGGCATAACATTGTTCTTTAACTGTTCAGCTACTTGGAAGGAACGAATTAATAACTCTCTGCTCAGTTCTTTAAAAAATTTGATGTATGGTTTAGGCTCGGGCAATTATGATTTATTCCGAACAAATAATCTTCCAGATTTTATGGATTTGTTTGTCAAGTACAGTTGTACTTAAACATTATTGGTCTCAAGAGTATAAAGTCATGAAGCGCTACACGCGGGAATTGAGAAGTCAGAAGTATATTCAGTGCCCCGTGTTTTCACGAATTATGGTAAGGGTCAGCGGCATTACTATATTCCGGTCATATTTAATGGCTTGCCGCATGATTCCCTTGATTTATATTCAATTAAAGCTTTAAAGGCTTTGCTGCGCTCTGTAGCAGGTACTATAAAGACGATTTGAGATATCCCTTTGCTATGTGTTTTTGAGGTTTTCCAGGGTTTGTTGGATTTTTGTGAATATCAATGGTGGTTCAATATCTGTATTTTATTGCTTGCGTTTTACTTTACTGTTATCAATGTTTTAACTTTAAGTATTGAGTGTGCCATTGACTGTTACCTGCCCACAAGCCCCAAGGCTTAGGCGGGTACTGTTGTAATCATGATACTCTTAGACTAATAAAAATTGAATTGAATTGAATTGAATTATTATTATTATTATTATTATTATTATTATTATGTATATGCATTACCTAGTGCCACTGTAAACGTGCCGAAATGACACGCAGTGGTATAACAAGCCGCGAAATCCTTGCTTAATGATAGTGTCAAAATAACATACTCGTACAGCGCAATTTTTAAGATAGAAAAGATGTCCTTTGTTTCCTAAGAGACTCGTCTGTTGTTGTTGTTTTTTTCTTTATGCTTGCACGGCAATGGCCGTGACGGCACATCCTGCAGGTTTCATGGGAGTCAGTTCAATGTACGTAGTCAAGTCAGTAATCAATAGCTGTACAGTATCGTTCCGAACTTGGTTGGACCCCTTAGGGGGGCATATGTTTATTGAAAAAAAAAAAGAAAGGGAGGAAAGGTTAGTCAGGCGTAGGCAGACTTGCTATTCCTTGGTTGTACTGTGTGGCCTTACGTGTGACCAATATCGCTCTCGAACAGCGTCTAACAGCTGGTTTCATCTATTCTATGCGTACACCACATGGCCACCCTACATAACGGATTTATTTCCTTCATACCCGCCGTGGTCTTCGTCCTGTAGGTAATGGAGTTTAACGCGACGCGAAAAGGCCTTGGTTGGTTGGTTGATGGTTGGTAAAATAACAAAGGGAGGTTGAATTCGCGCAAGCGAATTCTGCTACCCCCCAAAAACGGTACGATTGCACCACAGACGGTGCTAGCGCACCGCAAAAGTTCACCGGGGCGAGCGTCTCGGCCGCACCACGCGGGACCGAGCGCGCCGTTCACATCAAGAATCATAGTAATGTCCACGCACCGTCTAGTATAGGGTGTCTAGTCCAGATTTCCCAATGAAATTGACAAGAGCATTGAAGGCCGCGTCCCTGTGCTTAGCGTCCCATACGCCTAAGACTTTCTCTATGCTGAAGTCCCTGCTGTCGAGATGGCTAAGGGTCTGCCTCAAGATGCCTCTTTGTGCAGCATGTTTTGGACAATGCATGATGATATGTTCAGTGTTTTCCACCGTCCCGCACAGTAGACAGTTGGGCGAGTCCACCTTGCCCACTTTATGAAGAAACTGGCGACCATAGGGCACATTCAGGCGTAGACGATGCGTGAGAGTTTCTATGTGTCTGGGCGTTTTTGAAGGTATGGTAAAATTCAGCTCCGGGTCTAGCGTGCGCAGCAGTGACGGACCACTGTCGTCTTGGTGCCATTTTGTCCTGCGGATGTCATCAGTCATAGATTTTAGGAGAGATTTGATGTCCTGCTTAGAAAACGTGACTAGATGTTCTGTCGATGACAGGTGTGCGATGTTCGCCATTTCGTCCGCCTTCTCGTTACCACTTATGCCAATATGGCCAGGTATCCACTGAAGAATGACGTCGTGACCGATGTCTGTGCACTTGCGATACCCTAACAGGAGGTCTCGTACTGTTGACGCCGTACGGCCTTTTTCCAAGAACGATTAGATAGCTTCAAGGCCGGCTTTGGAGTCGCAGTACACTATCCATTGCGCAGGCAGCTCGAGCGTGGCAAGGTAAGTCATGGCTAGCTGTACGGCTACCAGCTCCGCTGTCGTCGATGAGATCCTGTGAGACAATCGTGCTATGCCTTCCCTCTTGTGCTCTGGTATTACAAATGCGGAGGCAGACCCGGATAGAGTCGTGGACCCGTCGGTGAAGATGGCCACACGACCTTTGTGCCTTTCCATCAATTCGAGGCAGTGCTGTCTCATGGCCAAAGGCCGGAGGGTTGACTTTCCCTGGTTGATCCCGGGCACGGTGGTACAGATAGGAGGTGTCTGTAGCGTCCATGGAGGGTGTGGGTCCGCTTGTTGCAGCCGTGCTGTTGGCAATGTACGTCGATATGGAGAGAGTGCTTTTAAGAAAGAAGAGTTTCGGCGAAGCAGCTTCCGCACCAGGGGATGGTGATCATGCTGAGTGCACAGGCGAAGGTAATGCCGAACCGTTTCACGAACCCTTAGTGCCTCGAATGGAGGTTCTTTGGCCTCTGCTACGGTCAGTGTGTTAGAGGTAGCACTGGGTACCCCAAGGCAGACCTTCAGACTCCTTGCTAAGACGCCTTGCAGCATGTTCTCCGACGTAGCGCAAATGTTCTTCAGAACTGGAAGGTGATACGCTGCCATTTGCTGGATGAGGGCTCTGTGCACAGTGAGTAGTGACGACGTTGACACCCCCCCCCCCCCCGGGGCCCTGTGAGATGCCGTAGTATGTTAATCCGAGCGTCGGCTTTGCCCTTCAGATACTTGGTATGGGCAGCCCATGTTAGTTGTGCGTCGATTATAACTTCCAGAAAGCGATGATGTGAAACCCGTTGGACTGGCTGTGTCGAGAGCTGCAATTGGAAGTTGTTCATACAACCGGGCTTATGGACATTCTACGACACGCTGAATGTGTGCTGTACGTGTGTGCAGCAGCGATTCCGACATGTTACACTTACTTGGTCGAAACTTCTGAACTACATGTCGAACTCCATTGTCGTCTCTGTTCTTCTCTGGTCATCAACTTGTTGTTTTCTCATCATCTGTTTGTACTTTCTGTGTGTAAGCGTATTGTGGTAATAAGTTCGACTTCGTCGAACTTACATCCCCATTTTTTTTCTTTTTTTCTTTATCACATCACATCACCCTTGAATCGTACCTAAGCAAATGTATGCAGTTTTGTGGTGTATCATTTGCATTGTGAAACAAAATATACGCGTTTGTTCTGTAGGTTCGTTTACTCTCGACACTACGGATTAATAGTAGCATTCACTATACTGCCCCCACTGCCAACGCCATATATAGGGCTGGCTAGAGAAATTACGGTCCCTGGGGATGAGTCCTACCGGGCCCGCCTTCTGCAGACGTTCCCATGGAGTCACAGTATATCGCATGTGTGGGCTCAGCATAGGTCGGCGCGATCATGATCGCGGCAGCCTTGCCAGTGCTTCGTGATCGCACTCATGATCGCGATCATCAGGCTTTGATAAGGCATTGCGATCATGATTGCGCCGACCTATGGGGCTCAGTCCCTCGTGCTAGCAACCGTCGAGCCTTGGATCGGCCTTGCCCCCGGGCTCCGCCCCCGGCTGACCACTCCCCCTCTCGCCTGACCTGGCCATATGTAAGGTAATTATAGAACGAGGTACTTCAAGTGTAATATTATACAAAATTTTTGGAAATGTGTTACTTCCCCAGGACGGTTTCGGGAGTTTATTTCGGTACCGTGTTATTTCGGCACTGGATCTTTCATGTGACGACACAATAAACTGGATCTTCATGTTCAGCTGAGATGTGTTATTCAAAAACAAGGATTTCGAGAAAGTGTTATTTCGGTACGGTCGTTTCGCGAATTTATTTTAGAACCTTATTATTTCGGTAGCCACCCGTCCTCCACTCCTTCCTGCTGTCCTCTTTCCATCCGTGCAGCGTCTGAGCGCCGTTCATAGCCACTTATAGGCTACATGTAATCGTGAATAATACGATTAAGCAAATACAGATATAAGATAAAGATGGACTGGGGAAGTTAAATGACATCGTTTTGTTTCTAAAGGACGGCGGCCGTGTGGCATACAAGTCCGAGATTTTTCAGCAGTGTCGGAGGCTGTCACGGGCCAATGGATATGGTCGTGTGTTCGGTCATGTTTCGTCATATTGTGAACATTTCGTAGACAAGCGAAATAAATATTCTATTCAAGATGAAATCTGTAAAACCGACTGCGTATCGGATAGGTATAACTGAAAGTTGTCCTCGATATCAGGCTTTAGAAACTTGCTTGAAGAGAGCCCCAATGCAAGTGCAAAAAAATTCCTACGCGCGTGACGTCACGGCTTGCGGCGGCACTGCAGTCGGCAGATCGTCTGCTTGGTGTGGGCAAAACAGCAATCAATTGGAGTGATTCGGGTAATCGTTTTCATGCAAAGTGGGCGTGCCGCAAAGCCGTGTATCCTTCGCGTACACAACTCGATGGGGAAAAGTGTGGCGAAATCACTTTTCATCAGTTTCCGCGCAACGCAGAACTGAGAAATCGTTCAATTCTGAATAGTTTTTTGTGTGTGGGAGTCGTTTTGATCATTAAACAGAAAGTTCCCTGCCATCGCCTTGTGAGATCCTCTCACGATACCTGTGTACAAATAAACCACACTAACATGAATCGGTGCACGGTAGCAAATCAGCGCTGTTTTCAGAAACGCCCCGATCAAACAGCCCGCCTAAGGTGAAGAAATTGTGTGCTTCGAGTGACTTGCACGGTTGCGCATTATCAGCACTGAAGTGGCTCGGCGAAAATATTAGATAAACTACAATGCGATTGTGATCGGCGGCATATTTTGTGGCTAGGCTGCGAAGTTGTCGATGTGCAGCGCAAAGGGATCGTCATGTTGTATATCGTTCATAAACATCTTCGTCTTGTAGGAACACTTGTGTCATTCCTTCAGAGCGTTACATTATGCGGGCATTGGCAAGGAGACAGTTGAGAGCGGTGTACCAGTGCAACACGGCCGATGTCGCCCTTGCGGAAAGCATTCGCACACTGCATTCACTGTGCTTTGTCCACACCAATCCCGCGCATGCGCATGTTGCGCCTCGTGTTTGCAAACAGTAAAGTGGTCTATAGTGCAAGCACCGAACCAAAAGCACGCGCTTACCGGAAACACACTGACACGGTGCAATGGAGAGAGAAGCAACTGCGAATGACATCGTCCCGTCCGCCGACACACTACTTTCGCCCCAGCAATCCTCATTTTCGTGAAACCTTCAGTATCCGTTGTCTGCTACCAAGCCAACATTCGATCAGCGCTAAGAAGCCAGATCTGTAGAGCATCCACGTTGCTGTCCCAGTTCTCCCCTCGTTTCCGACAAGAAGACTGCCAACACTCTTTCATCCGTTCCCCGCCCACCAGCCCCGTGCTCTGTTTGAGAGCAGAATCAACGTCGTCAGCACATCGACCGAGGATCCCCGTCTATTACAAAGTTTATCTTGCGGTATTTCTGTGTTTGCTGTTGATCCGTCTTGGTGTGAACGGCTTCATGGAGTCTGGAGATGTGGAGACAAAAGACACCGTCCGACCTATAAATTATGGGCCGTGGAAAAACGATGATTCTTGCACACGCAGCTGAAGCATGAGAAAAGGTGGAAGACTTTGGCGTCGGCTAGCCTGGTGGTGCTGTCATATGCGGGGACATGTTATGACAACCAATTGGAAGTGTGTAGAGGGCTCTTTGCTGCGATAACAACAAAGGGGGAGGGGGGAGTATTGAGTCAGCGGTAGCGGTTGAGTATGTCAAGACGGTTTCACATGCCAGTTTCAGGAAGGTGCTTTATGGGGACGCTTTTGCGGCCGCTCAGTGGCTTGAAAGCCGTGTACGACAGCGTAATTATGTGTTATGTGGTTTCAGCAAAAGTGCGTCGATTCCTCGACGTAGACAGCTAGCTCTTCCTCACCTACTTTTCTTCTTCGAAACGTTATCTTTGTCCTTCGTTCTTTTTTTCTGTAATTTCTTGGTACATTCATCGAGCAACGTGCCGCCGATCTAGGTAGGCAGACTGCTTGAATCCCTACGTCTATCGACCCGTCGATGGATTTCGTTGCCACATACCACTGCTCGCGTCAAGAAGCCTCCATTTTACACCGACTACGCCTTAATGCCGCCAGGACACCTCTACTTCTCTGTAAAATGGGTCTTCTCGAGTCGCCCAAATGCCCCACTTGCGCTGTTGAAGCTGATGTGCCACACCTTCTCCTCGACTGTCACAGATTCGACACCCCTCGATCCACGCTGAGACGACGCCTACTCGAGCTGCGGTGCACGGACTTTTCTCTGGCCACTCTGCTCGGCCCAGTACGAGATCACACACAGCGGTCTGTGACCAAAGCAGTTCTGACTTTCTGTTTGAGAAAATTTATTATACGACTCATACTATAGAGCACACTACGAGTACTAATACTATCTGACTTTCTTGAGAGATTCAGGTCTGATGAACAGCCTGTGAACTCAGTCGTGCAATCTCATTCTTCTGTGCCCCACTCTCACCCTCAACGCATTAACCTCCCAAGCAGCACAATGTACTGAAAGTCGAGTGCAATAGGGGTGGTCGGTATGTGTCTTATCAGAGTACTTCAGTTTCACGAGTCTGTTCAAGGCCTTCCACCTACCCGTCCACCCCTATTGCACTCGACTTTCAGTACATTGTGTTGCTTGGGCTCATGCTTTCCTTTTAAAGTTATCTTCTGTGATCCATCTCATCATTCCTTCACCGTTTGTTAGTCATCTTTTTTTTGTCATCTTTGTCTTTAATCTACCTCATCCTTCTTTCATCATTTGTTAGTTTTTCGTTATTTCCTAATTCTTTTTCTTTTTTTTATTTCTTATTTGTTAATTTTATTTATTTATTTATTTCTTATTTCTTTATTTATTTATTTCTTATTCCTTCCTATTTCTTTCCTTAATTCTTATCTTTTCTTTTTATTTATTTATTATTATTTCTTATTTCTGGAATAGCAAGCCGACGTCCCGTTTGGCTGACCATTCCCCGTTTTTTTTCCTTTTCGTCTAATAAATATATCCCCCCCCCCCCTACGTCACCTCCCCCCCTGGTACATTACTCTCATGTTTCTGCGCTCTACCAAAGTTGAGCCGGCTACTCACGTTGACTTGAAACTTACCTGCCGCTTCAAGCTTAGAAATGACAAATTGAGATGAGGGAATTAATGTAGAAATGACAAAAAAATTGAGAGAGACAGAAACTTCCAAATGAGTAAAACAGTATAGACAGACAGCTGAAACAGAGAACAGAGCGAACGCAAACAGTGAACAGATTAAAAGTTCGTGCACAACTAACTGTACGAGACTATTAAGCGACAAAATCCACTGAGTTCTACTAGGTTCCACTCAGTAGCCAAAGCTTATTGTATCCATGACTATCCTGGAAATATTTGACAACACCTTGTAAGCCGTCAGGGGACAAGCACCAACTCCGACTGTAGTCAGACAGTCTTCAGAGCAACGTTTACAATCAACTACACTCTCTTCGACATGCTCCACAACGTCGCGCATGTAACAGTTTGGGATACCGCTTCACGGATCTTGTTTAGGAACTTACCACCGTATAGTTTAAGCGGTGAAACACCGCATGACATCGTCACCGTGTAGTTGTTGTTTGCCATTGTAGCCAAGTCATTCACCCGAAAGAAATGCAGATCTCATGGATCTCGAGGACCGTGCTCACAACGAACATCGGCCGCATATAAAAAAAAAGGGGGGGGGGGGGGGGGTAATCTCTTAATCAGCTCGCCCTTGTAGCAGAATAGCTGAAGGGACCATACAGAGACCTGTATGGTGCTGTATGGTCGCGGTAGTATACCCCGGTAGGCTGCTGCATCAACCGCGTTGGTTCAAGGGATGCCAGAACGGCCATGCCGCGTCATCATGATTATGGCAGAGGTAACTGTCCTCAGAGTAGAATGACACTCTGTTCAAGTACTCTTCAACTCCCTGTCTTAGTGTCAAGTAGGGCAATCTAAACGAGTGCACACGAGTAAACATCTGTTGTAAACATTATGAGCATACATGCACACAATTTCCAGGGTGCCGTTTACACAAATACGCTATTTAAAAAAAAAATCATATAGTCAGACATAGGAGCGGCTCGGCACATCGCGGGCACATCGCTAGGAAATACGGTGACGTAACACATCTACAATTCGTTATTTCCTAGAAAGATTACATTCGGTTTGTTGCAGCTTTTCAAATTATGCTTGCTCTCGCGCCCTCTTCCGTCCTTTCACGAATATTCCGGTTAATGTAGAAGATGTTGTTGTTTCCAGCACAGCTTGTGCTAAGGGGCATAGCTCCTCTTATTTCGATTCTTTTATTTATAACCACGTCGCGTTTGGCGGAGAGAATTCACGCTGCGTTGTATTGACCAAAAACGAAAAATCGAATTGTACGCGTTCTGATTGGGGGGTGGGGTGTGCGTGAGCGAATCTATTTACTTTCACAGGAAAAGTATCTGATTGGGTCGTACTGTAAGGTCCCATTTAGAGACGTTTCTGGAACTGGAAAGTCAACTCATGTAGTTCCTGTCAAGTTCATAGTGGCATACAGCGTGTTTCAAACAAGAGCGAATTTCGGAAAGGGTTTTAATTTCAATGCGAAGCCAAACCGTGCGCTTTATGTTTAGAGACCGGAAGCAATCATTTGGCAGGGCACGATATGAGCATCGCACTTTCGCACCTTCTGAATACGCCACAGGGTTCGCTATATGTACATATCCGCCGGTCACTGACTCACTTAATCGATCGTCAAATTGATTTCTCACTCAAAGGATCAAAAGCATGAGGAGTCGATTACCCGGTCGTGCATTATTGACGCACTCCAATCTGCACACGAAAAATATGCAGCGTCTAAAATAATCGAAGTTCGCGTTTTACGCGCACAGCAAGACGTGTTGGGGCCAGGCGTCGAACATTAATTATGCCTGTGAGTGCGAGACAGAAATGAAGAATACCGCGTACGGTGCCCGAGAGCTGGTACACTCCGATTAATAACAATCATCGTGTATTAGTAAAGTATGGGTCAGGTTCATCCACGCGGCGCTGCCTATTACACAAGGTGAACAGAAGCATACGCAATGAACAGTCATTAAACAAACTGCTGTTACCACTCTGTCACGAACAGTAATATAATACAGCACGTCTCAACGATAACCAATTAGCACACTGCCGCCCAAATAGCTGCCCGTTTCTTTCATGCATCAACTCTGAATTGTAGTTTGTACTTGTCTAAACCGGTCACGTCTAGATGATGTAGAAGCAGTATATGCCATAAAAATAAGTCTGTGGTGTGTCCGCGCTCTCGCTGGAAACTGTTACGATCAACGCCAGTCACGTTTTTTTCCTGCAACCACTGCAGAGACGTTGGGTTGGGTCGCTTCCGACGTGTCGCCCACACTAAATAAATCTTGGAACTGCAAAACGGGAATTGCAGACGTTGGTGGACCTGTGACACATACACACACATGTACATGGAATGATGATGCAATAGGCCATTCGCCGCCGCTATGGCGGTTCACTGTCCTATTGCCTTTGAGGAAGGCGTGAGAGATGAATGACAGTGAAAAAGTGTCCTGTTAGTGTTCGTTCGACATCGCGAAATCTCGTCGGCCGCGGTCAAACTCCGTACAAATGATGTTAGGGCCTCCACACTGCTGTGGAGTTACGGCCCCGCACTGGCGAAACTGAGAGACTCACGCAGACCTATCCAATTCTCGTGAGCCAACACGTGCGTCTAGTAGGGTTGCGGAGTTGCCACTCCAGAGTGGGAAGGATTCCGGAATCATTCCAAATTTATCAGAGCCCGGAGTGGAACTGAGGGGGGGGGGGCATGTTTAATGCAAAGTAAAAAAAAGAGAAGGGAAAGGTTAGCCACGGTGTGGGCTTGCTATTCCCTAAAGCTTTCAAGCAAACAAAACAAAACACAAACAGCTGGGATACAGAAAATTATGAAAAAATACAGAAGAAACAGCTCCTTCACTAGTCGTTGCGCATAGGACGCATCAGAGAATGCCCAGGAGTTTAGATTCCCGAAGGAATCGTGTCAGCGCAGACGTGACTTCAGCGTGCTGGGTAGGGCCAAGTAGCAGCGCGAAGGGAAAGCTCTCGGTAGCCTAGATGAGCAAGGCGGCGCCGGAGACTCGATCGGTGATCTTCGTACCGCCTGCAGGCACCGAGGATGTGTGGCACATCGGCTTCTACGTTGCACGTTGGGCAAAGAGGTGATGGGTGCTGATTCATCTTAAATAGGAGGAGAGGAGTTCGGGCCACATTCAGCCGCAGCCGATGAAGCAACGATTCCTCGATGCGCGGGTTGCGGCCAGGCACAGCATATGTCCTTAAAGGGTCAATCGATTTAAGGAAGGCTTCTTGCTGAAAGAGCTGTGTGCGGTTGGCAGTGAAGCGGCGGATTTTCAGCTGGCACAGAGTGCGCAAGGGGAAAGACAGTTGGTTGCTCAGCGTCGTGGGCTTGCCGAGCAAGAGCGTCAGCACGACCATTGCCTGCAATTCCGACATGGCTCGGAATCCATTGGAACACCACTTCGTGTCCCAGTGATACAAGTTCAGAGTGCAGGGCGATGATCGTGGTGTAGGTGTCACTGATGACTGCGGCAGAGTGGAACTGGAATGGTCTAGGTGCCCCAGTGGTTGTTTCGAATTTGACCCCTGGTTTCTGCCCTCGCGTCCTTAGCACACACGCACCGCGTCTGCACACGGTCAAGAGCGAAATAACCTGTCTGTGCTTTTTACATGCCGGGTAATGTCAATCTCACCGTCATCATCTAGTGTTGTTGTTGTCCCTCTCTAGCGCTGCGGGGCTAGCTCAGTACAATTACCGGTCCTTTTATTTGAACGATGGAATTAAAGGAATGGAATGGGGTTGCCAAGTCATTCCAGGAGTGGAAATTAACCATCACTATATTCGTTCCGAGGAAATGAAAAGAATGGAATTATCACAAATCTTGATTCCACGGAATGGAATCGGAATGGAATGGGCGACCCCATTACACAACCCGGCGTCCAGTGCAGTGGTTGCCAAAGTGTGGTCCCCCGGGGGTCCCCGAGAGTGTTCGTGGGGGTCCACGACGATCGAAGACAGCCCGACGACAGTCTTGACGAGTGCAGGCCACCACGTCATCTCTGAGGGGGGTGATATTGATATATGACGATATATGATACTAAAAAGGCAGAACTGGGGTCTTCGAATGAATTCTCAGTGGTTTGGGGGTCCGACACAATGAGAAGTTTGGGTAACGCTGGTCTAGTGCTTCCAAATTTCCTGTTGAGGGAAGTGCAGCATGGTTTGTCATGCAGCACGTTTAGGATTTCGGCTCAGTTTCCTTCGGGCAATTTAGAAGACATAACGGCACAGTTCATGTGCCAACGCGAAATGCCTATGCAAATCACGGGAAATGCGGGCGCATCGGTATGTAAATCGCCCGTCAAAGAAACGACTCCTCCACAACCGTCACCACTACCCACTCTGTTTGTATCGCGTAGCGCATTTCCACAGCAGTGAGTTCGGTTAGAAATTCTTTTGTGTACTTGAACAGCTCCGACATGTTAAATCTACGTGCTGTACACGCTTCACAAGCTTTACTTCAGCGTGGATCTTAACTCCTAGAAGAGGAGGCCGGGAAAGCTTTATGCGACGTTTCGGCTTGTTGAAAATCAGCAGCTTGAAGATAAGTATTCACAGAGCCCCTGTTCCGCGACTTCCGAGATCGTATCCAGAAAAGGCAACAACACGGCAGTGTTAAAAAAAGAAAAAAAAACTTGCATGAAGGTTTTCGGAAATCGTATACCGGGCGATATTACGACACCAGCAAGCAAATACGCACAAATCCGAGTGACCAACGGCCACGGGCGTAAACATCCGAGCAATGTGATTACATGTGGTTCGAATTTACGGTCTCCGCACTACTCTTTTTACACCTATTGCCACCAAGAGCGAATAGCAAAAACTGTTAAAACTTATATGCAGACATTGTATGCAAGTAAAGCAACTGAGCAGGCGGACGCGCTAAATAAAACAAATACTCGATTGGTATTACGAACTTCATTTTTTCCTCTCTTCAATTACGTCCCGGTGGCTTGCCTGCAGAACGACATCCTACATATCGGGCACACACTGGAAACCCAATTAACAGTCACGTGGCCTGCAGCAGATAACGCTGTTCCTGATGTAAGCGAGGAAAGTACATACGCGTACATGCAAATGCGCTGCCCCTCGCATAACAACCTTCGCGTGGGAACAGCGCACGAAAAGCTAATATATTAAAGCAGCTCAGCTGAATATCTTCCACTTTCCCGATCCAAACGTAAATGTTTGCTTCGCGACAGTACACCCAGCTTGCTCTAACGAGATTTAATCTCGAGGTCCTAGTGCACAGCGGGTTCGCACACTGTTGGTGCTGTCCTTTAAATCTGAAGTCAACAGTGCGCGACTAAGGTCACAGAGAGTAAGCGCTATAAACTGTTTTCCCCTTTTCGGAAACAGGTTAAGACTGTAGAAGAGGGAGAAACAACCATTTTATCCCCTACCACTTTTTTTTTTTTTTTTCAAATTCAATCTTTCTTTCTTTTTTCTTTTTTTTGGAACTCAATAGAAGGTGCCTCGGCTTCGAGAGCGCGTGTAATCGGTTTAAGGGCTGTCTTCGGCCGAAAGTTTCGTAAACCCGTTATGTCTTACTTCAAAAAGAATACTGCCGATAGACTCTTATTTTGAGAGGTGAATTGGGGATGTTACCATGGCGGAACTGTCAGCTGTAAAGTGTTCCTTTGAGACCGTCCAGGATGCACTTACTTTGAGGAGTAAACGAAATATAATTAAGTCGTAGGGAATGCAATATCATCGTGGTATAACGGAAAGACACGTGCTACTAGCCCGCATCAAAACGATCATGAAAGATGAAGAAATGGAAGAGAACAAGAATAAAAGAGAGAGAAAAACAGAGGCAATCCTCAGCTTGTGTTAAACGCGTTATTACAACACGATTTCTGACTGCAGGAGCATCGCTTTCACAAAAAATATCTCGGGGATGGAATTGGATTTGACTTCAAATTAATATGGGGGGAGGGGGGGGGGTCAATGAGAGTGGAAAAATACACAGTCCAGACGAGTATTACAGAAAAACACAATCAATACAAGCAATGAAGCACTCCGGAGAAGTTGACTTTAATAAAGGTGACCTTGCGCGTGTAGAGCCTGCATTTCATCGGGTGAACCAACTATGCAAAACACGTGAAAATATCCGAGGTGGAAAATAATATGGAGCCGGCTACTCCATCTCTCTTGCACCACTAAAGTAATGTTCATAGCACTGACCAGCCAGGGGCGGGGGGATTAATGATGATGAAATAGTATGAATAGATGAAACAGTAGAATGAACCGAAGGAAACATAACTCGTTCATCTGTTGCCATTTTCCTGCGGTAGCCAGTTTGAATTCGTGGCGACTCATATCCCCATTTCTGTTCTTTATCACATCACCATCATCGATTATGAAATGAGTGAAGCATCTAGTTCACGAGTGTGCAAGATTCGTATTGGTCACCGCTACGATCCACCACGCGCCAAGGCATTTTGTTCTTCAATGTCCAGGAAAGATTTTACGACGGCGCCGAATACCCGCAGTTTGACTTGCAAGTGCCGCTAGCCCGAGTACTTTAAAGAATCTCGCAGATGTGCTACGGAATTTTGCTAAATCATGATGACCATGATAGCAACAACAATAAAAAAAAAGCTAAATGAATGTCCAAGTTCAGCACACTTTGAGGCTTAGAACTTGTTGAGTTAAGTCACTTCAGTTCAGATGTATGGACAATGCTGAAAAATTAAGAAGAAATGGTGCTGTCAGGGGGGTCTTCTCCGCCGGCAAGAAGCACACATCACATCACCATCACGAAGATAGTGCCAAACATTTTGCTCCACATTTAAGGCCTACGAAAGATGGGCAAATCCAGTCCACTGGAAGCCAAAGGAAGCTGCATAGAGCCTGATATAAGCAAGCCGGCATCAGCCTTGCTGACATTTCCTTGTTTTTTTCTTTTCTTTCTATGAAACATATCCCCCCTGATATTTGAAATTTACCACGCGCACGTGCAGGTTTATCACTATATCTCCCGCAAATATGTGTTTTGTAAACCATATTCTCGTAGCTCATCGAGATTAGATCATATCATGGCCAATCAGCCCTACATTATTCATTTATTGATGCAGAATGCTTTCTACAAAGAGGAAGTGGAGTCAGCCAAAACGTGTTTCCATTCGCCCGTCCGTGACAGCTTCCTGTGAAGCGTGCTTTCACTGCCCTGACAGAATGTACGCAGGAGAAGCAACCAAGCAACTTGTGTCGTTCTACTGCCTTTACAAAGCGCACATATATACAGGGTGTCCCAGCTATCTGCAAACATATTCTTTAAAAATATATATAACACTTTTTCCAAGATGAAATCAATTGCAATATATCATATGCTGAAGGGCACTCCCTATGAGGGCATTAGCAAAGTCCAAAGGCAATGTCTTAATTAACTTTCATTAGAAGCGTATACGAAGAGGGGAGTCAAGTCCTGTAGATCACATAAACAAAAACGTGTCGGTTTCTGTATTAACTTTCATTAATTAACTTTTTAATTATAAAAACTACAAAGTTGTCCCAATTAGAACATCTGTTCCTTTCGGTCACCTTATATCGTAGCCGTTTTCAGAACAAAAATCCGTTCGATAGATCGCCCGCAAACAATTCGTGAAGGAACGCCATTTTTTTCTTTATTTTGTTCATTGCGCTTCTTAGAAGACGCGTCTTTCCTTCACCCCCAATCTGAGAGGGAGAAAGAGCACACTATCGCCTCTCGCGTCCTGGAAAAAGATTAAAACCAAACAGGAAATGCAACCCAAGATAAGGCCAGTTCCGATAGAGTCACCCGATACATTTGTTTTTGTTTTGATTCCGCAAGTTAGAGCTCATCTTCGACGCATGAGGCGGAACTGTACTCCTTTCCCCTCTCACGTTGGGGACAAAGGAAATACGCGTCTGCGAAGATGCGCAATGAACAAAATAAAGAAAAAATCGCATTCCTTCACTAATTTTTTGCGGGCGATCTATCGAACGGATTTTTGTTCTGAAAACAGCTACTATATCAGGTGACCGAAAGGAACAGATGTTATCATTGGGACAACTTTGTAGCTTTTATAATTAAAAAGTTAATTAATGAAAGTTAATTAAGACATTGCCTTTGGACTTTGCTAATGCCCTCCTAGGGAATGCCCTTCAGCATATGCTGTATTGCAATTGATTTCATCTTGGAAGAAGTGTTATATATATATTTTTTAAATATGTTTGCAGTTAGCTGGGACACCCTGTAGATAGGCTGTTGTAATGGAATGTGATATGATAGTGAACAAAATCCACCGTGTTTTCTCAGACATATGTCACGGATTGTGATGTACTCTAATCTAAAGCGAACAAGTTCGAAACAGAGTAAACGAGACAACACGACCAAACGAAGAGGCCGAGGTCTGAGCTTCTATATACAGCACTTCCCAAGCCCATTATACCATGCATCACCGCTTCAATTACCCTCGAAGCTCAAGTTGCACTGTACCAAATACAGTTTTCGGGAACCCACGCGGCACACACGGTCGGTCACTGCGTTGCCAACAGCAAGGAACCGATCGGAGCCTCCCCAGGTTTTGGGAACCGGAAAAGAACACCGTTACGATACATGTGGAGCCACCTTTCAACTAAATTTAGAGAAGGAGACAGTTTTCGAAGGCAAAAAGATTATGTCGTAGAAACGTAACAAATTTACACAACGGTGGCAGTGCGGGGTAGTTGGTACATAGTTCCACAAAAAACACACAAACTTAATCTCGCATATATTCGATCGGTACGATTATTATAGACATGTGTATTTTGTACCACATACGAAATAGAACGTTTGAACAACCCTAGCTCTCACCACAACGTCCCCATCTAGACTGGCATTGAAAATGTCGGAAGCAGTCTTTTCGAATATTTTCTATGACAAGTCTGTGGCCCATAGTTTGAATGACGATGAACCGGAAATATTAATACACCGCGAGGCTCTCGAAGAAGAAGTACGGTTTGCGCGGAACACTTGACAGCTGGTAGTAGAAGAACCCTTGTTCATGTGTGCCTTGTCTCAAATTCGTTCGGGAGCCCCCGAAACCGAAAGACCGGTAGCAAACCAATCGTCGCCATTAAGCGGTCAGGGTAATCGCCACGCAGGAAAGGTACTCTGTGCCCGGTAAAGCGCATATGCGCCGCTCCCGTCTCTCACAACCCAGTGTACGAGGCTTGCCCGAGCGCTTGCCCGGAAAGTCTATTGAACAAAGTATATTGCAAAAAACGTTCCAGTAACGGTAACTCTTACCGAATCGAAGTATCCTCCGGCATCCATACGGAAGAGAGAAAAGTTACCGCTAACGCGCGCGCAAAAAAAAAGGGGGGGGGGAACAAAGTTAATGCCTTGTACATTAGGGAGTATTAGTAGATCACAACAGTATTCACGATAACTGTTCTGAAAACATCATAATCCAATCGCGCTACTTCTTTCAATTCGCTGACATCACATTCCTGACCTTGGATTTGACAGCTTACAGTATCGTATCGTTTTCGTGGGTTGGAACACGAATCGTTGGGCGCACGAAAACTCCCTGTTAGTTTTATCTTTCGCGACGGAATTGCGTCTCCATTGCGGAACTTCGTTAGGAAGACCAAAATACTTCTTCAAACTTTGGACTCAATAGGAACTAATAGCGCTATACAACGGCCCTCTTGACCTCAAGGGTGGTGGCGGTGGTAGTGACGAAAACCGGCTTGCCGTTTTTGGCCTCACTTATGTGGGCTGCGTCACGACTGTAGCCAGGATGAGATGAGATGATATGATAACAGATGAAGGAATGATGACGGCCGAAAGTTAAGATCACACACAAACTCACAAACACAAACTCTACTCTTCAGGTGGCGAACAAGAAGTGCTTTCACTAAAACACAATTATTCAAGATTGGTTCTCTCGAAAACGCAAACTGATACATTGTCAGCAAATTGGAACTACCGAACACACCCTGCTCCATTGCTGAGCATATGCTGCGTGCGGGAGAAATACCTTGGCCATTGCAGGAATTGTACGGTGGATGATGTCCTACATCCCAGAGGCTCTTTCACGGAAAGACTCTCCAAAATTCGCAGCCTCGTCTGCTTTCTCCAGGAATCTGGCCTCGCTCTAAGGCTATGAGTACTGCTCGGACTTCTCCCCAATTCTGACAGTGTCTGCCCTCTTGACCTCAAGAAAGTGCTCGGTGACTGGTCAGCAGCAAATCGACATGTTTCACACTCTGTGATCTCTTTCCTAGGAGCTTTATGGAACAAACATCCTTTTAGAATCCTTGGTAGCGAGACCTCGCTACCCTAAGCGTGCTGAAGTAGTCGCGGTCCAATGTAGAGTTGGGCTAACATCACCATGTTTTTCTTTTTTATACCAATGAACTATCATATGCACATACCCATTCTCCCTTATAATGTCGATATGATAGCACTCACTTCAGTAGCCGTGAGGGCAGTTCACTTATTCGATAATAGTAGGCAGGATGTCTCAAGCTGTACCATATTTGCTTAACAGGTTCCCAAAAACCCTTAGCCATTGTACCCCACCTCGCAGTAGCAGTAAACAAGACATTTATTGCACACTATTTAAGGGCATCAGAGTAAGAGTTTCCTCAACTTGTTCCAGGCCTGGTTAAGTTGGAGGTGTCGCATAAGGGTGCGTAAGCAGCTTAACGAGATGCTTGAATGGACTCAAATAATATCAATTATTAGTACCCACACTGAAACTACAACATGCCAAAGACATCAACACATGTGTGCCTGTGCTGTGCACTCAGTCTGTATTTGAACAACGTGCAGCGTATAGAACTTTCTCCTGAAAAACCCCCACTAGCCCGTTTCACTGTGCGTGAGCACGTCCATCCCAGCGCAACCGCGTTGCATTTTCGTCGCTATAGAGTGATTCATGTTAAGCGTCATTGCAAACCCGAATACAGAATCGCGAACATTTATCGGTTCAAGAGGTTATCATCTGCCTCTCAGCCACAGCAATTTTCACGTGAGGTCCTTCTGCTACCCTGGTAGAAAGCACGGAGTCTTTGTTCCACATTGCCGTTTTGTACGCGCACACACACACACACACAGTTTTGTGTGTGTGTGTTATAGCGTGGACTTATCGAGAGCAACCACTGCAGAGCACGGCACTTCTCATTGCCACAGTAGCGGGCGAGCTCATCATCGCCGTTCACGCACACACGTATGATTCCGAGGCACCTGAAGAGACGGCATGTAACGTCAACGTTCACTGAAACACGAACAAAGCTGAACTACAACTTCTGAGTTCCACTTATGCCATGTTAGTGTGATAACCATGGTATCCGTACAATTGTGGCCTGAATGATGCACATATTCTCGAGAAGCTGCGATACCATGTCATAACGGCAATGTTGTGACACTGACAACACAGCAACGGAAATAAATATACCGGGGGGCTCCAGCCTGCAAAAGTCATAAAAGGCGTAAAAAGCAACATTTTCTCTTTTTTTTTTTTTTTTTACTGGAGCGTTTGGTGTTCTACGAGACACCTCTCACTAAGGGATCCGAAGCTAGCCTCAACCTTCCCCGGCCTTCACGCAGCCCCGCTTTATAATTGAAACCCTCATTTACCATACGTTTGTAAATATGTACGCACGCAATTGTGCAAAGGGCTAGCAAATGTGCTTTTTTGGTCCCTCGTTTCCAGCGATGAGGGTCGTTGCCTTCTGTTTCTTACCCAATTTTATGCGAGACATCTGGTTCAGTTGTTAGGTCTCGATCTTTTTGTAACGTAGCGTGGCGCCTCGGTTCTCGTATAATGTTCCAGTAGACTATTAGAGCGCGTAAAAGAAGCAAAACCGAGCCAAGCGGGAAGAATTGGACGGAGAAGCGCAAGAGAACATTGCTCGAGCAGCTCAGAGAAATGACAAGATGACACAACATGACTTGTTCTCCTCATCCTTTAATCCTTTAGATGTTTGTTCCGGTCGAGGCGTGCGTGTGACGTGGGCGTCGCTTCGTCCGATGGGGATGCTGTGGACAGGACAGCTGTGTCAGCCATGCGTACACTGGTTCGAAAAATTATGTGCAAATGTCCGAACTTTAAGCCTATTCAGTCGCACTGTATGAGGGGCTTAGATTGACGGGCGGCGGTGGTGGTGGTGGCGGTGAAACGGCTCGCTGTTGTCGGCCTCACAGAGGTGGGCAACGTCACGACTAACGCCCTAGGGAATGTGCGTCCTGGGCAGACTTCCGAATGGCGGGAACATTCAAGGCTGAGCCTGCTGGTTCACCACTAAAAGCGTTTCTTTCCGAGTTCAGCCGATGACTGAAGATTTTTACAAGTCTTAAGAAACGCAAGAGCATTTATAGCCATCATGTATTGAAACCGTAATGAAAGTAATGGATGAACTACCATGCAGTGCTTAAAAGGTAGATTAGAATGAGGAAATGACCCTGATCTCGCTTACATGTTTCCAGCATCACTATTGCCCTGGCCACAAGAGTCGCTACTGCACTGGCTAAGACAATGGTCCATTCGGGAGCGCGTTTCTATGTCACATTTGTCCTTTCTTTCTTTCTTTTTTAAAACATCAACATCTATGTAACATTGATGTAGAAAGAACGAACTGTAAAAACAATGTCAAGTAGACGAGGAAGATTAATTCAAAAATTGGTTATCCATTAATATTATCTCAATTGACATAAAACTAGCTTGCCTGCGTGGCACCGTTTAACCTCTTTTTGGATATTGCTGTCGCATCGCAACGTCATCGACATCCTCCACGCTTGGAGTGGCGTGGATTCACGTCACATTCCTATCGAATGGATGAATTACACAAGAGCCGAAGCCAAGAACCCTGGACAGAGTATGGACACGGCACACCATTTGCCACAGACAAATGTTGAGAGACTGGCCTGCTCTCCTCATCCATGAAGCTCCCCAGTCATCATCATAAAATAAAGAAGTTGCGGTTTCCATCGCCATGCAATTTTTTTATTCGGTGTTAGCGCCGCGAAGCAACTGTGGCTGTGAGCGACGTACAGATGTGGACAGATGGAGAGAGGACAGCAGGAAGGAGTGGGAAGACGGGGGGGGTTAGTATGCGTCCTGGGCCGACTTCAGGGGGACCTGTGCCGACATATATCTGGAAAGACTTGGGAAACACAGGGAAAACCTCAGACAGCACAGCCGGTGGTAGGATTTTCGTTCTGCAATGCATACAATTCCTTGATATTTTTTTCATTCCTAGAGAAGGAAACTTCATCTTAAGATTTTTTATCCATGTGCTCTTAAGTAGTCTGAAGTAGCGAGCTCACGTTTAGGGTGTAAAGCTCCATATTTTTAACAATTTGATCATCATGACGGTCAGTGTTTCTAAAGTTATTTGAAATCCCGACGTAAATGCTTGCAAAACGGAATCAACGTACGTCATCATTTTTCACATTTGCCGAACACTAGCTATTAAAGAAAGTACGCGTACGAAGTCATAATAATTATAACAACAACAACAAAAAGAAATACAAAATATCGCGAGCCTAACTGCCATACGATAGCAACGGAATGCGGGGCAGGAATATTTTTGTTAGTACCACCACACTAGAATATCTTGCGAAGTCGTTGCATTGGGCAAGGTAAAATTGATAATCCATCCCCAAGTGCCACGCCCTTGCCCAAGTGCATTTAGCAGTTAAAGCTAAAGCAACATACCTTACGGGACCCTCCCATCTTTCCTCTGCTCTTCTTTTCCGTGCGTGTTCTACGAAGACTCACGCAGACGGAGGAGGCACCTTTATTTCAGGTGAGTAGAGACTCCTAATCTACCACAACTCGCGGAATAATTAAGCAATTAGCCTGCGCTTGATGAGATCTTCGTGCCAGTGAGGCAGCATAAAACCAGCGGAAGTTTTGGAGTGGAAATTAAATGGATATATGACTACGGAAATATACCGCACATATTTTCAACTCCTCATTGACGAAAAATGCGTGATGACACTTCCGAGGCAATTCGCGTCTACGTGCTTGCGTGAGGCAAAGTGATGCTGTCATTCGCGAATTAGCAAACGCGTTCTTCACTCAAAATTGCCTTTAAAAAATGAACATTAGAAGGTGCACCAGATTCCTCTGATATTGCACTAACTGTTGACGCTGTGAAATTTGGGCAGAAAGGAGTTCGGAATATGCAGAAAAGACAAGACATATATGTGCAACGACACTATGTACCAACAACTCGATGAAGGGAGGAATTTGTCCGTTCATTATAGTGGTAGCGCGACGTGAACCTAAAACCCTTGTTCCTTCGTATCGATATCGTTGTGTCGTTGTATTGCCGCGCGGTGTGTGAAAGTGTTCGAGCCCTCCCACCGATGTCACGCACATTAATACGAGCAACAATAAGTACCACCACCCCATCCGACACATCCGGGATAGTTTGTTGCATTCTTCTTGTCACCAGTATCTGCCACATCGTGTAATAAATATACCTGCCGAAAAAAGCGTATTAGGTTTCGATATCACCTTTTTCGCTTTCGCTAAACCGGTCTTGTAATGGAGACGAAGTGTTTCGTACACGCCACATGTTTTCTTGCGTGCTCGACTCCTCTGATATTTCTCTCATTTTTTTCACTTCTGTTTGAAGCTCTTAGTCCTCTGCGTGATGGCTGTGCTCTGGGTGCTTCCACGGGCAAGCGCATAGAACGTGCGCTCATGCCAATGATAAATGCTCCTATCTCCCAGTCGTTGTAGCCAGATGGGTATGGGTACGATTCAAAATAGCAATTTCAGTCGCCTATCCTGAAAGAAGGAAGATGTTTTCGTTCGGCATCTCACCGCGGTGCAGGAAAATATTAAACAGTCGTATAATCAGTATTATCACACATAGTGCTCTAGAAATCCTTGAGCGAAGCATCCGTATCAAACGATGCTCATCTTTGTTCGATGCTGTATTTTTGTTCAGAATATCTTTAGTGTACTGACATGAATACAGTACATCGTCTACATCTGCGTACATAACCTACAGCGTACGGAGGAAAATGAGTTCAGATCCTGGGTAGGCTGGTGTAAAAACAGAAAACTGCGGAGAAGCAAAAGCCAGTGACCTGAATGGGATGCACGGCCATTGCGGAGTAAAATGTGTTTGGTGAACCAGCAGCGGAGAAACTTCACGTAAGACCATTAATTGTGTATCTAGGTGCACGACGATCTGCTTGAGGAAAGACTAGACAATGGTATATATAAGAGGGATGTTTATTTCCTGGACATTTGCTCTGCACAGGTTGCGCCAAACACGTAGCGTGCAACACAAACAGCTAAAAAGAGAAATCTATATCTGTGGCGCCTTCCTGCGGGATATCTAAAGATGTCCCGAGATGCGAGCGACCAGAAAGTTTTACCCACAACGCACTCGTCAAGAACGCGAACAACGGTTTCAACTGTTTTGCAACTCGGACATAAGGGTTGTTAGTCACGCCCCAAAGGCTAAGCGATCATTTCGTGGGAGGAACACGCCCCCTTTCGCCCATGCAGCTTTCAACAGGAAGTCACGAATAACCTTAAGCCTGCACTCTAAGAAAAAAGGGTGGAATTTTATACCCAAGGTGGTAGAACGACAGCACTTCTATCATTTCGTGCCAATCCAAACGAGCCTTCTCCTCCGCGGGTATAAGCGGTGGCGTCCCTTTCCCTTGCTCCTCTCTCTCACGTGTGCTCTAAGAAAGAAAAAAAAGGTAGAATTTCCTACCAAAGCTGGTAGAACGACAGTTTCTACTCTGCAGTTATTTCCAAAAGGTAAAATTGATTTGAGTAGAAATGTGGTTGCAATACAGCTCTACCGAGATGGGTAGAAAGTTTTAACTTTTTCTCTTAAAGTGTGGTCCGTACTATTGGGTTTCAGTGCGTCCGTCAGCGTCGCGTTCGTCTGCGAAACGACGCAAGTCCTTTCGACGAGCAAGCCAGGGACGCATATAGGTTCGCCGAGATCAATCTTTGGACGGAGCCACGTGAGGAATACCAGTCGTTGCCCGGCAGTGCGTGGTACGTCTTTTACTTCACCTTCACGTGGTCGGCTCTAAGTCGTTTCTCGCAAAGCAGCGTTACAAAGGCGTGGGCGTGAATTGGAAACCCTTGCATCTGTCACACAGAGACGCTCCACGGACGGACACAATAGTGTGGACCAGGCTTTAGGGAAACAATCTGACCCGATGTCTGGCCAAGTTAAGCCCAAGTCTGGCTGCGGCTATCGGGGACATTCAGCTCACAAATGTCGGACACAGAAATGGTGTGAACCGCAACCTGCGGAGCCCGAGCTTTGTACCTGCATGGCTAAACTGCTCGGCCACAGGACGGTAAAACGGGGCGATAGAGCTTGCCCCAAGATACATATTGCCAATCGCGCGAGGGACAAGCGTCCCCCGGAGATGACCTAACGAGAACACAGCAAGAAGTCGTGCGGTTTTCGGTGCATGTAAGGCGAGCCGGCCGCGAAAACTCTACACGCATGCGACACTCCCATCCCCTCAGATCGTAGCTGTTGAAATATAGGCCGCACAACGAGCGCGGTTCTGCCCCTCGACAAGATGATGATGATGATGATGATGATGATGATGATGGTTGACACCTTAGTACAAACCACGCGAGGAGACAAAGTCACTCGGACGGTGCGGCATACCACACTTTGCTACACAATACATTCTTAATGAGGAAGGCGCGCTCCTGGAAGAAAAATCAAATATTTGAGATATTGAAACTTTGCGTTCAACGTCATGAAGCGCCGTGCTCCAGTTTCCGAAATCCACACCAGTGGGATTAAAAAAAAAAAAAACATCTAGTATGGACTGGGGAAATACCACATGTCTCCACACAAAGTTTCATCAAAACCTGGAACAAGCTTTACTCCTGGCATCGTTAAGCAGGGCACCGGGAACGGGAGAATGCAAATGGAAGATACGAAGCGCTTCGCGGAGGCTCTCATTCTCCTGAGAAAAAGAGTAACGTCATCGGCGTAATCCGACACGACCATGCTTCCGGAATGCGGACCCAGGAAGGGGAAAGCCGCACATACTAGAGAAGAGTGAAGTTTCCTCAACCAAGGGTCAACACAGAGGACGGACAGCATAGAGGACAATGGGCATCCCTGAAGCACGCCCCCTTCTAACCGGGAAGTGTTAAGTGACGTCGCCTTTGGCGATTAGGTGTGAGTACAAGCCTGAGTACAGAGTTTGAAGAAATCATATAAATGACGTAGGAAAACAAAACACTTGCAACGGCGCCAAGAGATATGGATGTTCTACAGGAGTAAAGGCCTTCGCCTGGTGAAAACAGACCACAACGCCAGGCAGTCGGCAACTACTGACATGCTCGAGGAGATCCGGCGTTAGCAGCAAAGAGGGGAAAAAAATCCTCGTTAAAACCGAATACGTTTGCAAGGGCGAAATGAAGTACGGGAGAACCTCCCGTAAACGCGTTGCCAGCATTGAAGTAATTACCTTATAGTCCGCTAGCGTTCAGCAAGCTAATGGGACGCCATGACTCTGGCAGACTATACTTCGGGAGAGGTCAACTCTTACGGGTCAATTACGCACACAAATCTAATGACGTCTGTGGCTGGCTTAGGCGGTCGCATAGCGGTTCCCAGTCGTAACGTATGGTGCGCCCGCATGCTTCAAAGCGTTGCTTGTACACTGGTCATGTTGCGAAAGCACCCGTCGAAGGCGACGCACTTACTACTTTAGTACGCATTTGCATGCTCGTAAAATATCCTCGCTAACATAACATGTCGATCGCAGCTCGTTCGCTTCCGGCGGTTTCCCCGTCTGCCTGGCGTCCGCCCCCTTCTCGTACGTTCCACTCTCAATGTGCGGACTACATTCTCCGCTGACGGAGATACATGTCTGTGCCCGCAGCTCTTGAGTTGTCTCCGAGTATAGTATCTGCATCGCCACCCTTTTGGATTACATGTTTTCTTGTCACATGTGTATCTACCCGTCATTCTGATGCATTCGTTTTATAGTTAATTTGTCGCTGAGCACAAGTTTTATGACATCCTATGCATCTGCCCGTAAGGAAGTGCACAATATAAAGGAGGCTGAGAATAGAGCTAATCGTTATCATTTTGTTTCTTTCAATCACTCCGGGAGCTTTTTCTGACACACGTATGTGGTGCGGTCAATAAAACGAGGAAGAAACCAAACTGTGAGGACATCGCCTTAGGAGATCAGCCGCAAGGATAGCATCTGTATAGAAAATAAGATGACATGTACGGTGCATAAAAATGAAGCGTTGACCTTGAACAAGGAAGATAAGTGCATAGCACACCAATGAACGGCCTTCGTTGCAATCGCGTGTCTCAGCGTTAGTTGATGAGGCCTGTAACAATCGTTGACTCCTTGGTGGCTGGCCAGCAAACAAGAGGAAAACATAGATGTTTATGTCCTCGGGGGCTTGCGGTGACAACAGCGCATACTCATTGTCATACCCACCGCTGTTGTTCAAGCTAAGCCTCTAATTTGTTGCCTAACTTTATTCTAAGCAGCTCAGCATGGCCAGTTCGTCTGACGCTTGACGCTATAGCGTTTAAATGGGACATCCCATAACCGAGAGCTTGTGTCGTAAAGATACTGCATTGCACATATGAGAATAATTTTGGGAACTGTGCCAAGTTGCTTTGGGTGCTGTATGCAAAGCTCTTTGCGAGTGTCCCTGCTGATTTAGAGTCTGTACTGTCCTCTTCGTTCGCTCTCTATCTGCTCGTGTCATTTTCACATCTGTGCCAGTTATAGTGTATTCTCCTACTTTGTTCAATCGTGATCGGGGAAGAGGGGGATATGCTTAATGAAAAATTTGAAAGAAAAATACTGGGAAGGTTAGCCATGCAAGAGGCTTGTTCTTCCCTCAAAACGGAAAACTGCTTCGGCGCTAACTGCTGTTCAGGCAAGCACTGTGGAGAGACATCGCAACATGTCCAAATGCGTGGTCGGGTGGTGCTGGTACTCGTGTGAGCAGAGATCCGTGGTGATATACTTCTCAAACAACGAACATATGAGAAAAGCGCGTGTAGACAACGTCCCTTACATCATAATCGCACTAGTGCATACATTAAAGTTGTGAAATTTCTTTTGAAAAGTAATGATTCGCGAGTTGCGTGCAGTTACACACCCTTCGCTATCTAATGAACAACAGTGTCGGCCAATCTGTTGAGTGCAATCTATCTAACGGCGTGCTTGCGTGCGCTCGCAATGACTTGCCAAGTTAAACTAGCAGCAATAATGGAAATTTGCTTTGCATGTCAGCATTGCATTCGTCAAGGAGTCCACCACTCGTTGCGAGAAACGAAGGAAAGTTTAGGTACATGAGTTCCACATGAAATGCAGTCGATTATCCGTCTTTCTTGATAAATGTTGATTTATTTCAAAGCTACATTCGTTGGGACTTCAAGCCGCCTGAATGTTATTGCTTCAGTAAACAACGCTCGGTATAAACCGTTCCTGTTAGGCTAGGCACATCAAGTAGGAAGATGACGTGTAGTAATCGGAACAAAGCTCTTTCCATGTGGGCTTGCATTGTGGAACTGCAACGCGACATCTTTCTTTTTCATCTTAAACAACATGAAACAGACAGATTTTCCAAATCAATACAAAAAGCAAATTTCTTGTGTTCGTGTCGAAGAAACAAGCAGCGCCAGCAACACTGCTTTGTACACTCGCTGTCCCTGAGTTCACTGCATCGAGTTATTGCAGAACAATATGAGATGTTGCAAAGTGGTGAACCTCATGTTACTTACAAAGCAAAGTGCAACGAAGCGTCCTATTTAGTTCGAGGCTCCCATCCTGAAAGATACGGTAAAACATGAAACGTATTGCCCCTTTTAGAGCTGAAATACATCCCTCTATCCCTGCTATTTCTCTGCCCAACGGAGGAATGTTTTATGTTTTCGGATCCCAAGCGAGCAATCGCTGAACCCGACCAATACCACCTCAGAGAATTCAAAGGGATCTTTCGGATTCGCTCGCTATGAAGCTGGTTCATCCCACAGTAAGACTTAGACCTTGAATGGACGAAGAAATGGTGTTCGGAGCAATTCACGAGGGAAAAAGATCTAGGGCAATCTGCAGCTCTGCGTGACCAATATATCCGAGTATTCCCGGGAGAACACAAGTACATCATCACGTGTGAACAAACTTGTAAGAGTTAAGGAAAAGAGAACAGGCGACTGGGTTTCAGTAATTGAATTGCAATTTCCTCTTTATTTTATTTTTGTTATGACGACATGCTAACAACTACATGAAACGACGCAATGCTAAGTCTTCGATGGCGAGTGCATGGAACTGACAGGGAGCGTACATAGCGCAACGAGGTCGTCAGCAATAATGGTGTAATTGTATTCTCGCTTTCATTAGCTTCTGCTACTACGTTAGTAATGATGCAGACAAAAGTATTTGATCTGATTCAATTTTGAAAAACGGACGAATGTACTCATGGTGGAGGCACATTGCGGCGAGCAATATGCGTACATGACAATGCGCACACAATGACACGTGTACAAATAATGCACGAGCAGGTACAGTATCAGAAAAGTACCGTGGCATACAGTTCAACCTAAATATCCTCCACGTGCATGAATATATCTGTTGCATGGTAACATGATCTCCTAATCGATAGGGTGCACACACGCACATAGAGAACATATGTATTTATTTATTTTACCATACGAATGACTTGGAGTAGCCGACTTTTCGGTAGAAGGCATCTCCAAATTTTTCCTACTACACCATATGTTACCGTTCCCAAAGGGCCCCTAAATGTCGGCACGTTTGCGAAGCCAGGAGGCTCGCACCCCTCTCACCCTGTGAAACACAGCACCACGAGAACAATAACAACAACAAAAACTTTGGCCCTAGAGCAGACACGATAACTTGGATCTTGGATTCACCGGTCACCCCATACTTCCGTCACAAGCTGTACCGTCCTCCAAGTACCAGCAACAGGACCCATGCGTGAATTCTCTGAACATTCATCATCACTCACCATCTTCTCCACCTCAAGCAATGGGATAGGGTGCCGCCTCAGCGGTGAAACATCCCACTACACCAGCATTTTTTTAATTTTTTTTTTATATTGCATGTTAGCGCCGGAAAGCAACTGTGGCTATGAGCGGCGTACAGACGTGGACGAATGGAGAGAGGACAGCAGGATGGAGTGGGGGACAGGGGGGTTAGTATGCGTCCTGGGCCGACTTCAGGGGGAACTGTGCCGACATTCGTCCTTATTATTAATAATAATAATAATAATAATAATAACAACAACAATTTGGCACCAGAAAATATTGCAGAAACTAATTTCGGCATTCTGCTCCTAGTCACACATGCAAGGAGAAAGGAGAAGGCATGTAAGGAGAAATAGGCAAATCTGTCTCGGGGTACTAAAAGGGCTAGAAATACACAACAGGACGACGCCCACAGATAAAGCACTACCTAGACGTGAGTCGTCGCTATGTGTTTCTACCGCTTTCAGTACTCGATGGATTACCAAAGGGCCCACAAGCCTAGGAGTAAAAACCGGGACTGGTGTACTTAAAAAGGCTAACAAGCCTACAGCATGCTAACCTTTCCCTTCTTTTCTTTTTTGTTTTCCCATCTTCATTAAACATATCCCCCCCCCCCCCCCCCGCGGTGGTTATGCTCACAACACGGTGAAAATGCGGGCTAGATGGTATGTCGACAGAACAAAATTAATACCAGCGCAAATGGAGTCACAGGATTACAAACTGAACGGGACTCGTGTCTCCATTTGCGCTGTTATTAGTTTCGTTATGTCATGCTCACCCCTGTTATACACACGCTTTCCCTTCATAAACAACGACACAGTCGAGATACACTACGATCACACGGAATAAAACTTGGACAGTTGGTACACGTAACCTAGCACGAAACTTATTGGCATCGCACGCGCAAGCTGGTATGCACAGAGAAATATGGAACGCCTGGCATGCCTGTGCACAACTCCACGAGACAAAAGGAGAGCTGGTGGGATGAGTTACAGAGCTCGGAAAAGAAAACTACACATAACATCAATACAGATGTTAGCCTCGAAAAGATTGGGACCTATACTTTACTCCTGCAGTCGTATTTAGCAACATCTGGCCGTCTTGCTTCAAGTGTTCTGCATCAGCTATTGCCAGGCTGGGTTTCAGGAATGCTGCTGCACCAATTGGACGTGATCGAAAGCAGGATATCCTGAAAACACTCAAATGTGAGATGCAGGGTATGAAGGCCATATTATTCTTGCCATCTTCGTATCCCATCCACGCAGAACTTCTCCACGCCTGTGGCGGTCTACCTTGATCTCAATAATGAAGGCGCCTGAGCAATGAGCAGAAGACAGAGCAAACATCTTGCCTTCTTGGCACTCGTGATGGCATATCTCACATCTCATGTTTCGCGTGTAATGGGTTAGTGTACTGCTCACCAGCGATGAATCACCCCAGGCCATAGTCATGATCTATTTGTTGTTGTTGTTGTTGAATGGTGGCGGTGAGCATATAAACCAACCGAAAAGAATGAACATCCGACAGAAAGTGGAAAGGAACATAGAAAGAGGTCTAGGTGTCTTCTTCGTTGTACTGAAGTCAGCGGTTGTATACGGAAAAACTACGCTCACTGCTGAAACAAATTTCGTTTGGGACACGTCTCGTAATGCTGTACACATTTTATCAAGGATGCTCTAACCATTTCCTCGAATTCTGTGTCAGACGTATAAACTCTTATGTTGAGAGGTATTATCTGTTGGCACGTTTATTTTTTACAGCGCATACTTCGTGATGCGGGCGACAAAGCGCGGGGCCTTCATAATTCTGAAGAAACGGGAGCGGAACCGGGAATCCACGAGAAATAATCTCGGGGCTTGCAGCGAGGCGTTGCTTCCTCGGAAGCAGCAGCACAGGCGCGTATGAGATCGATAAATATTCGCCGCGTAAAAGAGGGACGTCTAGATGAACGGCTCCCCATCTACAACGCTTTATGTGTCTCCTCTTGGGTTCTCGAAATCCCCCCGATGCTACTCGGACTCATCTCCCAACTTGCGAATCCGCCCTCCTGTGATGGATCGACATTCTGTTCATTCGCCGGAGGATTGATATCCAGAAGGGTATACGCATACTATATAAGAAAGGAATGATAAACAATGTAAGCGTATTGCAGCGCCAGTAAGTGCGACGGAAGAATTCAGATATTATTTGTCCGAAACTCATTGCATAGCTGAAACGGGGTTTGATAGCGTCATCCAGAGCTGTTTATTTCGTAGGTATGGATCGGCCTAGACAGAAGGGAATTTATTTTTGTCCTTCTTCGACGATTGTTTCATCAACCCACAACAAAACAAATGTGAATTGTCCAATTCGTATCCTTGCGTGCGCCTATACTGGCCTTCTAACGGCCTTCTAACGTATTCTAGCGGTTAGCGACAGGCCTAATGGGCCTAATGAATATAAATATGCATAACTGCCACGGCTTAACATGAAACCCTGGTCCGTCGTCTCCGACGCCTTATTTGCATAGCGCCCATCTAGTGCAAAGTTGGGAACAAACATGAGAAATCTAACACGCTACGTCGTTCGCAGAAAAAGATGTGAAGATGGGATGCGATAGGATAGGATAGGATAGTATAGGATGGTTACTATCACTTCCCATATCTCCGCTTGAATGTAATGGAGTACTATTTGCCATACTGGATTTTATCATATATCGGCATGACTGAAGCTGTGGCGTAGTGTCTCCTCACGCTCCGTTTAAATACATTTTAGTTCCGTAGAGAGGACAGCAGGAACGAGTGGGGTGTTAGTATGCGTCATGGGCCGACTTCAAGGGGAACTGTGTCAACGTTCGTCTGGATCGGAAAACCCGGGGTAAACATCAGACAGCACAGCCGGTGGTGGGATTCGAACCCACCACCTCTCAGTCTTCAGCACTACCTTGGCTACCAGCAACGATGCAGCTGATGTCCCGTTTAAATACCGATTGTGACATCCATTCAGTCACTGTTTTAAATCACCTAGTTAAAAAGCTGATTTGAACCAGAAGAGTTCATCTCGATTTGCGTGGTCCTTTCGTGCAGTGCAGTGCTCATCGTCAACTTCTCTTCCTAGAATAATTCTTCATACTAGATTTCGTTTTACAAGGTATACTATCTAACCAACTACAAAGTTCGAAGAGGAGGAGGTATCTTTTTGGCGATTTGCTAGCACAGCCTCATAAGAGCACATCCAAGAATAAAGTTTTGAGTATCTTTAGTACGGGGCATGCGAACAACGGTATTGCGGGTCTATATCGCGGACACGCTCAGCAGATCTAGTGTTGCGCGTCGGCTTGAGTCTGCAGGTGGTGACCCCTGGAAAGTCAACTAGCCAGGCTCCGAACTGTATACTGACCGCAGTCGAACTTGTTTCTTGTACGGCTGCATCAGTAGAGGACACAGGAGAAGAAGAGTTGGCCACACGGGGTGGCACAGGTACGGGCGTTGCGTATATAGACCGCTGTTGCTCGATGCGTTCCACGGTTTGATACTACAGGAGCGTTGCCTCTCAGCAAATCTGCGTGTTGGTGCCACTGCGTGACGCCACCCAGCTGTAAATTTACGGACGATGAGCTCATCCTCTGTTTAATCTCGCCTGGAACCCAGGCAGGTCCTTGTCTGAAGGTGCAGGCGTACACGGTGCCCCCTGGCGACAATTCCGAAAAGCTCAGAGAATGGTGGTCGTGCTACAGCTTCTGCTCCAGCTGCTGGAAAAACACATTTCTCCGCAGCTCAGGTGGTAGCCTGTTCAACACCATCTTCAAATGCCTTCCCATAGCCCCCCCCCCCCCCCGGGCTTGATGTTATGCCGCTTTAAAAACTTCCTGTACACACTGCTCACAAACGCTGCAGTGTTGTCAGGCACAATAAGGTCTGGGATCCCATGCTGCGAAATTGTCCCGAAGACAGGCAATATAGTTGCTGTAGCAGACGGGGATGTCACGGGCAGCAACAACATGCGCCACTACGAAAAAATACTGTCTTTAAAAGGACTGCCGGAATCCACATGAACCCGTATTCTCTTGGAGTTATGAGACAGGAAGAATCGCGGTTTCGCAAGTCTGTGGGTAGTTGCACTGTAGCGTTCTGGAAAGCAATACTAATGGTTTTGTAGCGGGCCGGAGGAGAAAGTCTGTCTTTAGTCCACGTCCGTATTTGGTATAAAACTAGTTCGAACTTCCAGCGCAAGCACGGAGTCACGAAGCGCGAGCCCTGTAGAGTCTTGACAATGTCCATCGCACTACCTGCACAACCAACGGTCGCTACACTTTTAATAGACGTCAGGGAGGCTACCGGTAATGAGGTTTCAAACTCCGAATTCCGTAAGAGACTATTTGAACAACTGCAACGTTTTCGCAGAGGTGGAGGGAGAGAGAGGTAGAGAGTGAGAGAGAGAGAAAAAAAAACTTCTCTCTATCTCCATCTCATCCAAACCATCTCCTTCAGAACACTTGGTGGATGTCAAATCAGTACCCTAATCACTATCTTGAGATATGTCTCGAGTCCTAAAGGACGGCTGCAGCACCTATAGGTCTCTCAGAAAGCGCGCCAGCGCTGGACGTGTTGTCTTTGCTGAGGGTGTATGCTGAAATAAACACTTAAAAATAAAACATTAAAAAATCCACGTTCAAAATTCCACCCGTCGAAATCTATCAACTGAAATAAACAATTTAAGAATCCATGCTCTTAAATCCACACTGTCAAAAGAAACCGTAGTTCGGCCTAGTGGGGAACTCTGCCCGCCGTACGTTTGTCTATATGGGCGGCAAAATGTTCTGTTCAACGAAATCCACGATATTGAAGTTCTCTATACACATCTCTTCAATAATTAACTATGTGTCTTTCAATAATAGTTGAGGATATTGAAATATCCAGTTTGAAAGTGAGACGACGACGCGTATGAATACAATAATAACACACACATTCCTGAGTTGAGTTAGTGGAACAATGCCATTCCTTTATACGCTGGAAGGTCTCATGACATAAAGGGATTAGTGTTGTACGTTTCTTTTTTCGTTCCCTCGTCTCTCCCCAAGCTCGGGGATGTGCTGCCTACGTAGTCATGACAAGTGGAAGTGGCGGTGCCATGGACGACTACACGTGGGTTCAAGCTAGATAACGCTTCGAATCCGTCCCCTTCCTTACTGTTCTCCTTTAGAATAGAAATACAAATATACGAAGTACGTAGTCACGGCGAATTTGCACAAAACCCATTTCCGGTAGAGCGAAATTGTCGTTCTCAGGTGAATGCTTATTCCAAGAGTGAAGTGCGCACTATTTTCCAACGTGGACGTAGAAAGCTTCGGCTGCCCACCAATTAGAGAGGATGGATTTTGCAATATTTATTTCGATGCGCTGATTTTGCGAAGTTTATTTTCAGATTTTATCTTGACCACGTTGGTATTCACATTATTTGTTTTTTGCTGCCTCGGCACCTTCTCGCGTTGTGTGGTCGACGTCCCACCTCATCCAGGACAATTTTAAGAGGTTGACGAATAGATGTCGGGCGTCTACAGTACACCAGCTCTTGGTCCTACGGCATTTCACAAGTTGCAAAATTTAGCGTTCCACTTCGAAGGCTCGAAGGCATTTGGTTGACATATTCTCTAGCAAAGTAAAGAAGTAACCATATTGTTAAACCTGTTTGTTCCTAATAAGAATAAACCTGTTGCAGAGAAACACGTATGAATGTCAACGCATGTTGAACATGCCCTGATCGGAAACACATAATTCCCAAGCTCTCAACTGTCTGACATATTTCCGCCGTGCAGACAAAAAGCACTAGGTATTATTTCTTTAAAAAGACAAAGAAAGAAGAAACTTTTCAGTTCAATGACACCAGTCGCTGTAGGAATAGTTCTCTCAGAGGGCCATAAACGTTTTATGACGACGCACTAAAGATTAAACCACCTCAAACTTGGAAACTAAGAAGAGCAAATATTGATTGCATCTGCACGAATGACGGAAGCCAAGACATTTTCCTTCAGGCGATGCATGAGATGTAAAGAGCCTCAAGGACGTTAACAGGGTATAGCCATCATATCCACTTTTTCTAGTGGATTTTATTTATAAACGAATATTGGAAACCGTTTTCTTTTTAAGTTTGACGTTGTGTTATAATACCCATTCGCAGACGGCACACATGAGATTAGACGACAGGATGCATGCAAATGTTGATATAGTAAGAAACGAAGTAAGAAACTCTGAAAGCAAGGAACTAGGTACTTTTGTTTTCTATTTGCCTGCACAGACCTATACCTATAGATCCGCGACATATAGAATCATGCGGGCGTAACGCACGTAATATGACGGGAACTTACCCGCAAAACGCTACATATTAACGAGAGCGTCACTATGTATACGACAGGCTCGACTATGATATCGACAGATATGTCCCAATACGTCCCAATGTCCACGTAGTTACTGTTTCTCCAAAATGGTAATAACGATATGACATATGGAGGTCCATGTATGCATAAGATGTATTCATTTATCTACGCAATTCGAAATCGCAGGTATAACTGACAGGCGACTCATCGACATTCAGCTAAACGTACGACTTTCAAAATGTAACATTCATCAGCGAGTGCCAGAAAAAGAGGGAAAGAGACAGATGTGTGAAGCCTCAGGTGAAATCTATATAATGTCTTGTTAGTGTCAATGACGAAAGGTTACCTATGACCAAAATCAGCTCTCAGAAACGTTCATGAGCACCATTGTTAGCTGTTGGACGCTGTTATGCACTATGCTCCGCTCACAGGTACTCGTATTTGCTTCGTTTCCAGGCTTGTACAAGATACTCAAAAGAGTAAGTTAAGATAAGTTACCGAGGACGAGAGAAGATAAATGAGTGGAATATTAAATACTCAACCTTAAAAGCTATTTCAGTAGAATACCAAATACCCGTAAAAGTAGATGGGTAGAAATCCAGCGAACCGGTAGAGATGTAGGAAGGAAGTTGCCTCAGGACAGAAGCCGCCGATATTTCGAACAGAGACTGTTCCCAGAAGAAGAGACGCCCAGAGACGCCCAGAAGAAGAACAGTCTCTGTTCGAAATATCGGCGGCTTCTGTCCTGAGGCAACTTCCTTCCTAAATACCCGTAAAAGTTACTCGTTACTTTCAAGATGCTATCAAGTTACAATTTGTGAAATTTTGTGTCAAACAAATACAACTGAAGTAAAGGTAAAGACCGATATTCGTTCGCATCGTAGGCTCCGACTGCGGGGGGAGGGGGGGCGGGGCTGTGCCCTCCCCGTAACTTGCCTGGGTGAGAGGGCAGGGCCCCTTCGGGAAGTCTACCCAGTTGACACTCAAGATGAACGTTTCGAAGGGATATCCTAAGACTGCGCGTTTCATGCGAATGATCATGAAAATCCTGTACACACTCGCCTCACAACGTCACAACACGGCATTCCCGACACCCTTCCCGACGATAAAACCTGAGACAAGGAACAGAAAATAACAACACGACACATTCTCAAAGTCAGCAACCCATTTGATTCATTTGACCTGTAGCGGCCGGTGGACAACGACGAAGCTGGCCACGCGCCTGGAGCACCTGCCTCAGTTCCACCGGCGCAGCCATGGAGATAGGCCACCGTCATCGCCTCTCTGTGGCATACCATCATCGCCGGTCGGGACTCGTGTAGAGGAAAATCACCTCCTCTACATTTGGTGACCCGAACTACGAACACCTCAGTTCGGTAAACAATTCGGCCTCTTCATCCATCCCAAATTTTGCAACAATTTCACCGGCATGGTGCTAAGCACCCCATCCTGGAAGCCTCTCAACCCAACGACGCCCTGCGTTCACGCAACGACCGGACCATTCAACTGCGACTCGACTCCTTCGAACCGTCTCATCCACACGCCACGAACTGGTCACATTTCCAAAGACTCATTCTGCTCGGCAAGACCACAGCTGTACTGCAGACGCCGTATTGCGAAGCCCATCCCTCCGGCACACACACGCGCCTCACAGCTTCATCAACCATCACCTGGAGCACCTGCCTCAGTTCCATCGGCGCGGCCATGGAGATAGGCCACCGTCATCGCCTCTCTGTGGCATACCATCATCGCCGGTCGGGACTCGTGTAGAGGAAAATTGAATTGAATTGAATTGAAACTTTATTTTACATTGTAGCATGTACAATGTGGGAGGCCCAGTGCAAAAAGCTCAAGAAGCAGCTTGACAAGGCTCTGGGTTCCCACTCTGACCGTGATAGTTGTCAACGATAAACACACACAAGGCAATGTTCACTGTGTCACATATCAAATCATTCTATCAATACTAATGACCAACGCAAGTGGAACATAATCAGACACACTTAGACAAGTAACATTTGACGAATCTGCTTGTTGGAAGTGTTTGCATAGATTTGAAATTTATTTAAAATTACAGGCGCTTGAAAGGATAGTTTTTGATTACCATAGTTCGTTCTTGAGAACGGAATTTTCCAGGTGTCTTTGTGACGTGTGTTAGCACTGGAGGAGGGGGCTGTGAGCTTTAATAAGTTAAGAAAAGTGCTATTATGAGTTTTCACAGCATTTTTATATATTGTAAGTAGTCGATAATGGTATAACTTTGGAGCAGGTATGATATCAAACTTGGTGAAGAGACGGTCTAGAGACGATAATTGAGCTATACTCCTCAGGCTCTGTAACCTTAATATAGAGTGTAAATTACCATGTGTCGTTGTCCCCCAAATTAGAGTGCAGTAATTTAAGTACGAATGAATTAAAGCATTATAGACCATTAACTTTATTCTAGTAGGTAATATGTAGCGATTTCGGCAGAGGACTCCTACAGATTTAGATATTTTACGTTTTATGTGCTCAACGTGATCGTCCCAGGTGACGTTGCTCTGAAAATAAACACCGAGTAACTTTTGACTATTAACAAATTCAATTTTATCACCACCAATTTTTAGCGACATAGTTAAGGAGACCTGCTTGTTTTTTGGCCTAAATAGAATTGCCTTGGTTTTACCTGCGTTAATCTTAAGTGAATTGTTTGTCGTCCATTGGTAAAGATTATGCAGATCCTCGTTTGCCATAGTTATAAGGGAGTCAGCATTTTGGCCAGAGAACAACAGAGTGGTGTCATCTGCATAAATAACCAGTTTAGCATATTTACAAGTATGAACTATGTCATTTAAATACACGTTAAATAACAGTGGCCCAAGGATACTACCCTGGGGGACGCCAGTTTTGATATCGTAGGGTCGGAAATAAATTGCCCTATAGCTACATTTTGTTTCCTGCATTGGAGATATGATATAATGAGCTGTAATGGAGTTCCACGTATACCATAATTCTGAAGTTTACAAGAAAGTGTGTCATGGTTCAGCATGTCAAAAGCCTTACTTAGATCAAGAAAGATACCTAATGTTATATTCTTACACTCAAAATCCAACAGGATTTGCTCCTTAATAGTTGATAGCGCAGTTTCTGTAGATCGCATTTTACGAAAACCGTGTTGGGAATTAGATATTATGTTGTGTTTATCAAAAAATGATATTAGCCTATTCAATATAATGCTTTCCAGACCTGGAAGCACTGATATCGGCCGATAATTAGATAAGATATTTCTGTCACCTCCTTTAAAAACTGCGACCACCTTCGCATTCTTCAGCCGGGTAGGAAACGTGCCCGACGACAAGGCTAAGTTGTAAATATAAACCAAGTGGGGGGTGATTAAGTCTAGCACATACTTTATAGGTAGGATTTGAAGCCCATCAATATCAGAGCTTTTAGAATTTTTCATATTGGCAAATACGGACATCACTTTAGGTTCAGATGTTGGAAAAAAATAGACTGAATTTGATGTTATGAATTGACACGATTCAGGGGGCTGTGAGTGCACAGCACTAGGCCCTATATTACTGAAATGTTGATTAAAGACGTCTGCCAATGTTTTACCAGTGAGTGTTTCACCATTAATTGTAAGCTCATCAGTTGAGTGATCTCCCACAGAGCGATTCATAAGACGATTAAGATTACGCCATACCGTTCGGATATCACATGTAGAGTCGAACAGCGAATTATAATATCGCTCTTTAGTTTGGCGTATCAGCTTGTTCGTAAAATTCCTACATGCTTTAAACTGACCATAATCCTGCTGCCTTCGAGATTTAAGGAACGTGTGAAATAATTTGTTACGTTTAGAGATCATACTGATTATTTCAGTTGTCATCCATGGTTTACATCACCTCCTGTACAGACCCATTGAGTAAATGGGTTGCTGACTTTGAGAACGTGTCGTGTTGTTATTTTCTGTTCTTTGTCTCAGGTTTTATCGTTTATAATGTGCCAGCTCGCCTGCACCCTTGCACTTCTACCCTTCCCGACCTCTGGGTATGAAGGTGGGGTGGGGGTGGGGAGGGGGCGTTGTGCCCCCTCGTGCAAATACATTCGCGCTTTCGCAACGGTTTGCATTCCCTTCTTTTCCAGAGACATCTTCCTGGAGATATCTTCGTCAGCGGACATCTCGCTCGATAATGTTGTTCACGCGGATGCTGTGCTCAAAGGAAGACGAAGGGCAAGAGCCACACAAAGCGAACGTAAGCGAGCAAACCACATTCAGCTATATACACATATTATTTTAATCAACTGTTGATTTCAAATAACATTTATAGCTGTCCTCGCTCGATATGACTCTATGAGACACCGGTCCTCGATCTACCAGAGGTTCCACAAATTCACCAAGGTGTCCTTCGTGGCAACGCCATTGTCCCCAGTTCCACTAAACCTAAAGCGAAGCCCGCGTCCGCAGGCTATGCCACAGGACGTTTCAAAGCCGTACTCAACTATATGAAGTTGCATGCACGCTTGGTGATTTTATGTTGTTTCACCACCACGATAACCACCTTGAATGGTGGTCAGATCATTTTGCGCCAAAACGTCCAGGTTATGTTTCATAGCGACAGTTCACATACAAAATGCAAATAAAAGTAAAGCTAAAGATATAAATATGCAAGATAAAGGGAGATGAATACAAGACCATATATTCCAGTAGAAATTAGTAGACGGAGAAGTAGAACAAAAAGACGTACCGACTTCTTCGGCACACGAGTAACTTGCGTCGTCTAACAGCTGTAAAATTAGCGAAATGACACAATTTCTTCTGTTACTTCATATGGGAGAGTGACGTGAAAATATTCATTTGCCAGTTATGGCAGCTTGTGGATAGTCATGGACATACGTGACGTATTCTGCAGGCGGATTCTCATATCCAAAAGGATATGAAGGTCACATCATGTTGTCTTCATATACAGTCTCCATACACGTCTTCCAACACGCAGACGATCTCCTTCAAAGACACAATTTGGACCCAACAAATCGACACTCTCATTCCTATAGGTTATTTTAGCGCTACGTGGACTAGATATAGGATCCGTGTTCAGCACTTTGTCCCCCTATATAGCAGACAGGGAACGCGCAAACGGGAACTTCAGGGACGTGACAACTCAAACATAGACTTGCACTTCAACGACGGGCACCAGCTTAGGATGACCAATGTTTACCGTGGAAGACCTCCCCATTATTCCCGACCGAAACAAGAGCTGACGCTTTTTTTTTCTCGGCTACTGCAGTGCTCCAATGAGTCTTTGATGGATCGCCTCTCGGCGGCTTTCTCGCTCGCCACATCCGCTTTTCCATCCATTGCCCAGCCTACACTCCCCAATCCCCAACACGTTGAGCTAACAAGGGAACCCGTCCCGTTTGTTTGCACTTTCCTTTGTCGAGCATGTTTATGCTCGCAACGTGACAAAAAGGTCACAAGCGAAACGGAGGATGGTACACTACGAAAAGAAAAAAATAAAACGGGTAAAGTCAGGAAGGCTAAAAAGGAAAAACACCCGCACACAGAGATACACACGATCGATTGCTTCACAAAACTGGGTCTAACTCCTCGAGAACGAAATGTCGAAGACAAGCTGGCAAAGTAGTTTGTCTTGTTCTGTGTATTTATTTACTTTTGAACAAGTGTGGGACCAGGTGTTGTTCTAGACGTGAGGTTTTTGGAAATATCGATTCTGTACGGCAGGGACAACGGTCATAGTTTCTGCGTGAAGACAACCTGTCGTGTGTAGCACAGCCCGTGTATTTGACTGAGGTACCTTATCCCGTTTGTTAACAACAGCATTTCGGTGGCTACGCTGGCACCTGCTGTAAGCTTGTGAACTGACACAGTGGCGGTGAATAACCCATCACATAATCATAAATACACTCTCACACGTCCTACACAGTGTGTGCCCAGTATTGCCCCAAGGTACATGAAAGAACTGATGTTCTGAGGCTGGAAGAACATAGAAGGGTCAAATACATGTGCGTGTGACCGAGCAAAAATGTAAGAGTGAAAGAGGATGAGTGAGAGAGAGTGGCTGGTTTGTCCCTTCAGATGACGCACCCTGAAAGTCGCTGGGAAGGCGTGTTAGCTTAGCTCAATTGGTAGAGCCCTGGACCGGCAATCCAGAAGTGACTTTCAGTGACTTTCATCTTTCATCGACTATAGTTGGTCCAAGCTGGTTCAAGAAGGTAGATTACTTGTTTTCGATTACAGGGATTATCCCAGGAACACAAAAGCTGAGCGAGAACATCATGCTGGTCGGCTGGTCGAATATGAAAGTGTTGACCCTGAGCTTGTGGGTAGACCACACTGCATGTATTTGAAACGTCCGGTTTTCAAACATCTCCTCTGTGTCGGCGCATCCAGCCTCTGTTCCACGCATGGTGTGTGCAGTGACGCCCATCACATCCTCCTGGTCTACGGACGGAATTTTCCCCACGTAATCACTAACCTCCTTATCTTTCGCTATGCTTGCCAATTCTTGCCTGTTGTCCCGTTTCGTCCACGTGTTCATGAACCTTCCATTTTTCTGTAACCGGTCTGTAGCCTAGATCACTACGCTCACATAATCCCCTCCACACTCTAACAAAGCAGCCATTCACTCCGGCCGTAAAACCCCGTACGGAACCTTTCTTCCCTCCGGGCTGTTGACCCACAATTCGCATGAACCTTTAAACACGTCACACCTAACCCTTTAAATACCATGCCAATGATGAGGACGGTGCCCAGAAGAAGAACAGTCTCTGTCCGAAATATCGGCGGTTTCTGTCCTGAGGCAACTCCTTCCTACATTCTACCGGTTCGCTGGATTTCTACCCATCTATGGTCTACGGACAGTACGATCGCAAGCACGCCCTTTTGGAAACTGCCCTGCAATGCGTCGGTCAACGCCAGCTCAGCTTAGCCAAAATTCTCGGCCCATGGTCGGACCCCTCACATCATATGCAAGGCCTACGTGTTGTTGCTGAGTTCCTCTTCAGCACTGGAATAACGGAGGGCGGACTCTAATAGGACACTTTTCCATCATCATCCTTTTCTAATCATTTCCGCAAGAGCAATGGGGTTGTCTACCACCATAGCGGCGGTGAATGACCCACCACATCATCATCATCATCCCATTTATGCGTGTGTGTGTGAAAAAATGAAATGGCAGTAGCACATGAATGTGGACCTTCCGGAGTCTCAATACGTTTAATTGTGGTCAGAAGATCGTACCAGCGTCCTGGTTGCTTGTCGCGACGGGGGATAAACCGTGAAAAATCTGATGAACAAACAGATGGCGAATGCGAGGAAAGGTATCAAAAGCCACAAGAAAATCAATCCCGGAGGCACTGCATGTGTACACAGAAAACTCTCGTATGAATTATTTTTACATCCCGGTACAGTGGTGAACAAAAGTCTACACCGCACTTCAATAACTGCTGCAAGAAAACGGAAAGAGGAACGAGTCGGCTAAATTCAGACATGGATTGGCCGCGGTGACAGCAGACTGCCTACTTAATGACGTATACTGCACATGCTTGTAAGAGAGCGCCATGGAATAATAGCACAACGAGATTGCTTTCAAAGGTCACAATGTTACAATAGCGTTAGAAGTATATGCATACTCACTCGGCTCGGTATGAGCAAACATGATTGCTCGAAATAATGCTTAGATTGGTTGTATCTCAACTGCGGAAACGGAACCACTCTGCAAGACGCCAATGCAGGTCCCCAATATTTTTTAATATCCAGCTCGACTTCACGCTTCCACGTCAATCCTTTTGACGTTTCGATGCTGAAGAGGCACCTTACCTTCCCCTTAGCTATTGTCGTCAGTTACTTTTACGGTGTTCTTGCTAAAAAGTGTTCACTGTAAGGCTCCAAAGTTCCTGCTGCCAACATAACGCTGTCGGGGCCATTGACGGTTCGTCCGATTTGTCCTATACTCCTGTGATGGCCAAAACAGACGACGAAGTGGGTGCCATTTAGCCTCAATATTCCCTTCGCGTAATGAAAGAAAACGATAGTAGTAACATTAATTGAGCAAGGGCTCCCATAGTTGGCACCAAGGCTGAAGATAATTTGTAGACACGTTTCAGGGCGGATTTATCCTCCTTCTCTTTCTGAATTAGAACAACAAGAACAAATATAACGAGAGCATTTGCCACTTAGTCTGTTGTCCACTACATCTTTGCACACTAACAATATTTATTTGCTTACGGTACCGGGATACAGTTACATGCTGCACAGTTGCTTCTCCTTCTGCTAATCTTTTCCCGCACACTTTTTGATAGAAATTTCATGAAACGTAACGTTAGGGATTATAACTGATACAAAATGCACCAAATATGACTCATGTTGCAGTATTTCTTAAAGTAGAAACTGAATTAACAATATTAAGTCCGTTGGTCGCGGTCACCAAGTTGGGTTCACGCGTGAACTCTATCGCCACCTGCGGTGTGATCGATTTTAAAGCTTGTGGATTGATACGACCCGCCCGCTGCCAGTCAGGCGTCCTGGTTTCAACGCGATTTGGCGATTTGGCAAATCGCCAAGTCGCCAAATGTGCAGTGCAAATCTGCGTGCAGCCAGAAATTCCGAGGCCACCAGAAATTCCGAGCTGCACTGCAAATCTGCAGTGCAGCTCGGAATTTCTGGTCATGTCATACAGTAGCGAGCATTTGACTAGGGACATTATTTATCAAATGATGAACTATTTAAACAAGTATAAGGGAGGTGAACAATAACGACGACGTTGCCAAGGAGGCTCCGACAAATTCATTGTAATGATTCACTAAGCATATGGCTAATAATAAGGCTACCTTCTGGGATGTTCTCGAATACTAAATATGTTTTTGAATGTTCTTCGATATACCGGTATCATACATCATTGCAGCCCCTTTCGTTGATGTTCTCGTTTTTCTTTTTTACTGCTGGTCATCGCCGCGAATCAACTGTGGCTATCAGTGATGTACACACGTAGACAGATGGTGAGAGGACTGCAGGAAAGGGTGTGGAACAGAGGGGGTTAGAATGCGTCCTGGGCAGATTTCAGAGGGAACTGTGCCTATATCCGTATAGAAAGCACAGCACAGCCAAACCTTCGACAACACAGCCGACGGTGTGACTCCAACCCACCACCTTCCAGTATTCAGTACGGCCTTGGAGTACCACCAACGGGGTTTTTGCCTTTCCCTGAACGTGTTTTGATTTTGAAATGCGTCTACACTCGGGGCTAGCCATGCACATCTAATGTGATGTAAAAGCGCATTGTCAGAGTGAGACAATCATCAAAAGAACAAATCTCGGGCCAGGGTCAAGAATATGAAGGTGTCATCATAGCATCGATATACATAATCTAACTCAGCGCGCGAATGAATTTTCGTGCACACCCTGCAACAACAACAGGTGATGATAATAATGATGATGATGATGATGTGCAGTATTCCACATCAGGAGTTGAGGTTCACAGCCCCATTAAGTGTGGTTTGTCAAACGAGTGAAGTCAAAACGAGTGAAAGTCAAAACGGTCACATGTACGTTCGGACACATGACAGGTGAGACGTGCTTTACTGCATGTTTCCAGAGTATCACAATCGCGTACGCTCCTCAAAATGATGATGATGATGGTGGTGGTGGTGGTGGTGACGTAAAACCAGCTTGCCGTTGTTGGCCTCACGTATGTGGGCTGCGTCACGACTGTAGCCAGGATGAGATGAGATGGTGTGATAACAGATGATGGAATGAAGACGGCCGAAAATGGAGATCTAGGGCAGTCACTGCAGACTTGGCGAGAAGTCCGAGCAGTACTCATAGCCTTTGAGGGAGGCCAGATTCCTAGAGAAAGCAGACGAGGTTGCGAATTTTCGAGTGTCTTTTCGTGAAAGAGCCTCTGGGATGCAGGACATCATCCACCGTACAGTTTTTGCAATGGCCAAGGTATTTCTCCGCACCGCAGCATATGCACAGCAATGCAGTAGGACGTGCTCGATAGTTTCAATTTGCTGACAATGTATGCAGTTTGCATTGTCTAGAGAGACAATCTTGAATAACTGTGATTTTGTGAAAGCGCTTCTTGTTCGCAACCTGAAGAGCAGGGTTTGTGTACTGCGGGAAAGTCCTTTCAGCGGGAGATCAAGTCCATGGTTGAACTTCACCTCCTCAAAATGAACTACGCCACATAGCACGTTCCCAGCCAGCCATCATCCCGAGTGACATCGTCCGGGGGCGTACGTATGCATTATGCGGTTCATAATTCCTACACAAATGGCGTCCGCCCCCAGTTTTCATGAAATCAAGGGGAGAGAACGTTGTCATTCGGGATGAAGGTTGCCTATAGGAGTGTGTTATGCGCTGAGCCTCGGTTTTTAGAGTATCGTCGCTTGAATTCAGTACTCTTATGCAAACTAGAGGAAATTAAATTACCGCAAATATTGATTCATAATCGTCATTTAGGGTAAGTAATTAGTTTCTATAACGTGCGTCCATATATCATAGATCGAGAAGTTACCCGTCAAAAGGAACTCGTTACGAGTTAAGTTACCGTGCGAAAAATGTTACTAAGTTAATAACGAAGTTCTTCAGCCCGAAATGTAACTCGCAGTTGCGGAGTTACCTAAAAAGAACGAGTTACTTGCAAGTCACGTCGGACACAGAATAGCGCTACACAGCTGCAGCGCGCATGAGCAGTTGAGTTCGACCTTGAGTTGCCTGCGGAGGAGTGCAACACGCTTACACCGTTTTCGTATATGTCCAGCAATTCGAACGCTTTGCATCTTAGCCTCCTGTGGGCGCACAATGTTTCAGCTTCATTTCAATGGCAGGGGTTGTTACTTCCTGAATAGAATACTGGCATAGATTGAATATCACGTGTTGTGGCAATAAAATGCCATGAAAGAATCGAAGAGAAAGCAGGAAAATAAGTGGACGTGAGTGAAAAGCGAATTAAAAGTAACTTGGAACTTAGCTTAAGTTACACTGGCAGAGTTACCTGAAAAAGAAACGAGTTCTTCTGAAAGTTACCACGGCGCAAACGTACCGAGTTAAATTACAAGTTACAAAAAAAAAGGAACTTAGTTACAGTAACGAGTTAGTTGTAACGAGAAAAACCTCGAACTCTACCATATATTAACAAATCACAGGTCATTATTCACCTCAATATTTTTCTGCAGTATGTCGCCGATCAAAGCTTGGTCTTTACTGCAACTACCTGAGCAATGCAGTCATTTAGATTATTCGTAACACCGCTAGGTGGAGCAACGCCAGTACATAACGAAGTTATTGCCCGTGACATGCCCAGGAGTAAGGGAGCGTTTCTGCACTACGAGTGCAGCAAAACGAGCAATATCGCGTCATTATTTTTCTGTGTTGGTTCCAACGACACCGAATACGTACGCGAACGATAAATTATACGTATGGATGCGACATTAAATGTGACAATGACTAGCACATGTACAGCTTGCATCAGAGTTAACTTGAACGGCATTCCGGCCAGCGGACCATGGTGGTGCTTAGTAGAAATAACCGCGGATGGTGTCTTTGTCGTCTATTCACAGTTAAAGGGGGACTCTAGTTATGAAGGCGTTGTTTTCTGCTAGGCGCTGCCAGCGTGTGGCTCTTCCCGCATCGCGGGCTGGATTGTTCAAGTTAACTTTGACGCTAGTCGTACAGTGACATGAGTGAGTTCGTGCCAACGTTACTCTGCGCAAACGCGAACGACTGCAACTAAAACTCATTTCATCTGCACGTCTTGCTCACATCAGCCGGCTCTGACGGCAAAGGTATTCGATTTATCGGATAAAACAGCGAACGCTGTGTCTCCTTCGACAAAAGGGTGGCTTCCAGGATTTCCAGTGCTGTGACGTCGCCTTCGATCTTTTCCACAAAAGACGGATTAGAAATGGAAGTGCAAACATGGGAGTTTTAGGGCTCCCCTTGTTCACCGAGCAGCATTTAGATCGAATGCCAATAACGCTCAGTGTAGGTGGCAAACGAGCGCTGGTCCTTCACGGGTCTGACTGCGTGCAATATCCTATATCGTCTCTATTTCATCTTGTTGACTGTTCTTGTCTCGCTTGCTGAGCGAAGTAGGTTTTATATATTAAAAACAATTTATATTTAACATGAGTGTCTTGCGAACTTTTTCTGCGCTCTTGCCAATAGTTGAGCGTACAGCGGGGTCACCGGACCCCCCAAGTTGCTAACCACAGCTTCTTTTCGGGGCTCTCCCTCAACTAGGCAGATGGAAATCAACATATATATCCCTACAGGGTGTTTCACCTAACGCGTCATTAATTTCTGTAAAAAAAAGAAAGAAAGAAAGAAAGAAAGAAAGAAAGAAAGAGTACTTGGTCAGGAAACTATGCCGTGAACGGTATTTATTATCAGGGAACTTTTGCCACGACATGCGTCGGTTTTAGTAAGCTCTCTTTTATTTATTTTGTTAAGTCGAAATTTTGCCAAGTAAAGGCAACTTTTTTTGTTTTGCCAAACATAGACAGCCCATGTAGTAAATACCCCAAACCCATTCAAATACGCGTTCTCTGTTCCAACGGAAACAGTTTAAAAAAGAAAAATATCGAAAACCATCGTTCTGAAACGCGCAAAGTGCCGGCCACCTTCATTCACAATCATGAAGTGGTGTGAGAGGGAGCTTCGCCCCACCCGTTTAGCTCCCCTGTCAGTGTAACACTGGCCTTTGCCACTGGTAATAGTAACTGGTAATTACTGAAGGTAAAGGGCACAAATCCGGCAGGCCGACGGTTCCACCCACAAATGTCACACATGGTAAACACAAAGGAATTGCTGCGAGAGACAGAGGAAAGACAGATGAGATATGCGTGACACGGGGATGCTATTACCAGTGTCAACGGCTAGTGTGACACTGAGAAGGGAGTTGAAGGGGTGGGGCACGGCTCTCTCTCACAGCGGTCCATGACTGCAAAATGAGGGTGGCCGGCACTTTGCGCGTCTCAGAACGACGATTTTCGATTTTTTTTATGTGCTGCAAGTGGAACAGAGAACGCGTATTTGAATGGGTTGGGGTTGATGTTTATGTTGACGAAAAAAATAATACGGTGAGATTCAATTCGTCATACGACAGGTTCGGCTACTCCCATAAACAGACCACTCCCCCCCCCCCCCCCAAGGGGAAAGAAATAGAAGAGAAAACAAAAACCCTTCGTCTTTGCAGTAACTATCAGCCCAAGGCCCAATCAACGGTTAACGTGGCGCGCAATGAATCACACGGGCCTATTAGACTGACTCCAACGCACAGCTCTCAATAAATGTCACAAGCGTTGACAACGCAGCATCTTCCTTGTCAGGTGGCGAAGGACGCAGCACTTTTACGAAGTCAAATTCGTGGTTTTCCGGTCGGTCGAGAGCAGATTTCATGGTAACCCTTTGAGATGTGTATCTAGAACAGCGCACGAGAACGTGCTCATTGTCCTCCATGGTTGCACAAAGTGTACAGTTCTCTGAATCAGCCTTCCCAATCTTATGAAGGCAATGGCGCCCATATGGAACGTTCAGAAGGAATCTGTGCAAGAGCTTCTGGATAGACCGAGGTAACGTGGACGTACATCTAAATTTCAGATATTTCAGATCCGGGTCAACTAGATGGAGCAACGAGGAGTTCCCGTCGCCTTATAGCCACTGCTGTCTAGTCATAGTCTGTGTAAGAAACCTCAATATGTCTTGCACTTCTGTTTTGGCGTACGACACTACATGTTTTGATGAGGACAGATGTGCTAGGCCCGCTACTTCATCAGGCGCTTCATTCCCCCGTATGCCTGCGTGCCCAGGAATCCATTGAAGTATGATGTCATGGCCAACATCCCTCGATTGCATGTCCACTGTCAGAATGTCATGGACTACGGGTACCATACACCAATTACGTAGGAATGATATTATTGCTTGTAGTCCAACCTTTGAATCAATATATATGACTCATTGCGCTGCAGACGGGTATGCAAAAACATATTGAAGAGCGAGTAGTATGGCGACTAGTTTTGCCGTTGTTGATGATGATCCGTGGGACAGCCGTGTCATTCCTTCCCTGTTGTGTTCGGGGACTACAAAGCCAGACGCACACCCAACTGCTGTCGTCGACCCATCGGTGAATATAGCTGTCCTGTTGTGGTTATCTTCCATCATGGATAAACACTACTGTGTCAGCGCAGCGGATGGCAGAGCTGACCTTCGGTGCACTCCTGGAACAGTTACACATATTTTAGGTACCATAAATTCCAAGGGGGATGCTGGATCGATTGTGGAGGGATTGCTTCTGGCAAAGCTCCATGATGTGCAGCAATCGCTGCGAGGAAACGAGAGTTTCGACGCATAACTCCGCGTGCTAGTACGTAAGTGTCTTCGATTGGGCTACACTTTTTGAACTGGTGCAAGTAGTGCAACTTCTGCCGTTCGATTCGGCGAAGGTGCAGCCTCTGCACTACACTTTCTCATTCAATTCAAAAAAGCGCCGCAGGAGTGCAGCACGAGTGCAGGAACATGTTGCACTTCCTCATACCACCGTGCAGCGATCCGTGCAACTCAGTAGCAGACGACAACATGGCGGCTGCGTAAAACAAAGCACCGAAACGAAAACTGTAGCTTCACGTTCTTTTTTCAATTTCAGTATCCCTATTCAAATTTTTTAAGCCTTTTGATGAACTTCCGTGTTTTCGCTTTTCCGCGTTAATTCCTTATCCGGTTTCTGAATGTACTTGAAGCTTGAAGTGTGTCGTCTGCCTATTTTGTCACCAAAGCAAACGGTTTTCCATCATGGAATTCACCGCTGAAGTTGCTGGAGTGTTAAAATCTGTTTGGCCTGCGCTCGACGACGATGGAAATGATATTTTCCAACATATACGCGTATCTGCGACGTTCTAATAATACAGTGGTGCTCGGTTCATGTCCAACCGCAACTCGCACAACACCTTACACGGCGCGATCACGGTGGACGGTGGACGTTGTCTTCGTCTTCCTCCTCCTCACTACTGGAGTTTCCGAGCTCAAAGGCGCTGGGCAAAGAGTCGCTCATTGTTGAAAAATTGTCGGCATTAACCGAACGGCGCGCAGCAGACGACAGACTGCACAGAGCCAACTCTACTATTCGACAAACACCGTTAAGTGGAGACATCAAGGATACGTTCTCCTGAGAACCCGGGAAGGACGTTCGGGAGCGTGCTTCATGAGCCAATATTACCGACATCTTGCGCATTTCCATCGCGCTTTTGTTGTCCCTGCGTGCGTGTACGTTGGTATTTCAGCTTTGGTGCAACCTGCACTGGTGCTGCACTGACGTACACTTCCGCCCGCTCGCCTTACACTCGCGCCTCGCACTTTTTTCTGAATCGAAGACACTTCTTGGATGTGTGTGTTGAGCGTGATGTCGCGAGCATAGACGGATGTACCGTCGCACTGTTTCTTGCGATCGCAAAATGCCTATTGGAAGTTCTCTGGTCTCTGCAATAACTAGTACATTGGTGCCCACTTCTGTGTTGCCAACAACGGCGAGCCGATCCCGCCATTACCCCTCCTCCCCCCGCCTTCCAGTACATCAGTGGCGGCACGAGGTACAACTAGGCATACTTTGAGGCTTTTGGCTAAGATGCTTTGTAGCATCTTCTCAGATGAGTCTCATATCCCATGTAAGACGGGTAGATGGTAGGCCAGCATATGCCGTATCAGTGCGCTATATATGGAGAGTAGGGCCCTCGTCGATATTCCCCAGCGGGAGCCCGTTATACGACGTATAATGTGGACTCGTGCGTCGGCTTTGCCCTTAATGTGATTGATGTTAGCAGACCATGAAAGCTGTGCATCAATAACTATTCCGAAGAACCGGTGATGGGACACCCTCCTTATCGCCTGGTCACGAAGTCTCAGTTGAATCTGTGACTTTTTTTTTTCTAGTAAAGCGAAGGAAAACATGAAAATGGGTTGGGGTATTTCCTACATGGGCTGTTTATTACAGACAAAAAAGAAAAAAGAAAGTAAACGTTGCATTGATTTGGCAAAATTTGGTGGTCAATTCTGAAAACTGAGTTTCGCGCGAAAAAAACAAAATCGACGCCAGTCGTGGCACAAGTTCCCAGAAGATAAATACCGTTGATCGCATCTTTTTCGGGCAAGAAAGTTTTTGTATAGGAATTAATAACACGTGCTGTGATGTTGTGATGCGGGATATCCCGAATCCGAAAATCCCGGGAATCCCAACTGCTTTTCACGTCCCAATATCTCGGGATTTCTCGACAAATCCCGGAATTTCGGGATTTACGGTGAATACCGCAAACCTATTGTTGGCGCAGTCGCGACACAGAACAGAGTAACAATCACGAGTTAATTTAATTGTAGCACGCATTTTGATGACAATTCTTTGTGCTTAGCTGCCTCTCAAGCAATATAAGAGCGTATGCGTCTTTTTACTTTCCTTGCGGGGTGCCGGTAAGCATGCTTCAATTTCAGTTGTTGGCACCGGTGACACACGAGCCGGAGCTCCCTCCGTAGCTTTCATCGTTTGAAGGATATCGGCGGCGCTGGACGGCCTTCATAGGGGCGCGCGCGTTAATAACAGCGCAAAGAAGGGGGGGAAAAAGCAGGTGTTTTCTAAAACCAGCCTCTCCCTGGACGTTATTCAGGTGATTGGCAAGCAGCGTGACATTGGCAAATTTTGAAACTTCCATTTCTGTGTCCCTGTTGCATTCTATACCATGGTGCATATTAACCAACCTATGCCCTGCATCTCCTTGCGTTCACTGATTGCGATTTTTATTCTTTTTTCTTTTGTCTTTTTTTTCTACATCGACAGCTGTTAATGCCACACTTCGTCTTCACGCGTCCGCCTCGACGTGGACACAAAACCCTCCCCCGTCCTCTCTGCGTTCGTGCGTACACAGACGCGTCGGACGACGCTACAGGAACGCAGCAAGAAGAATGAGAAAAAAAAGGTACTAGCTTCTGCATATTGTATCCTTCCTTCAGTATGCTTCGTTATTTTGCGCAATTACGCACGTCAAGCATGCGGAACATCCATTAGTAAGTCTTATAGTCAGGGAAATGCTATTAATCATGAGCGAAAGTGCAGTAACGGTTTACACACCCCGCGTGACGGAAGGGCCACTGGTCGTGACAGCTCCCAGTACCGTCCATTCATAAATAGATGTCCCCGCACTGCAGTGGCGGGGGTGTGACTGCAGTTGTGGGGACGCCCAGAGCGGCCCGCCGACGGTGAAATACACTTTCCTTCAATGCGAGGAATGTCAAGCCTGCAGATATCCTTCGTCACTCTTCTCATTGGGAAATTGCTATGAATGATAAGGATATTGCTCTGGAACTTTAATCAGGAACATGGAAATGGGCAGACAAATCGCGACCTTCGGACAACGATGATTTGGTGTGCGCGATCGAAGAGAACCTTTGTGAGAACGGACGACAAAAACGTCTTTGATACACACACCACACACACACACACACACACACACACACACACACACACACACACATATACGGAAATCATGACGAGATGGGGATGATACCTGCCAGCAGGCTGGGCGCTGCCCCAGCCTTTTTGCTGCGTTTTTGTGAATTTGGTTAGTTGGTGGCGAGTTATAACACTTGAGACACACTTGCGTTACAGCGCCCGAGGAAAATTCAGGAAAAACACGGAGACAGCACGGCCGGTGCGGGGTTTCTGACCCGTGTCACCTGCCAGCTTAGGCGCCTAGTCAAGGGAGCTGGCGCTTTCGTGTAGACATCCCGAAGATCAATACGACGAAGCCGGTGTGAAGAAAGTTGTGATCACTTGAGTTTTACAAAAGGCAGCATCATTCAACGATGCGGGTATGCAACAACTACAATAAATGGAAGGTGTCATTCCTTTTAGGTTAAGGAGGTGGTAGGGATAGATACAGAAAACAAAAGTAGACAGGACTAGCTACACCAGCTTGACACACCAGCCTGCTCGCATTTTAATGGTCTACTCAACACTATACAGAGCTATACAAGTCCCTCAATAATGGTGGAAACTACTTGAGAAGAAACTGGTTCAGGATATGTGGAACAAAGCGAAACTAGCGAAAACAAAGATACGTTTTCGTATTATTTTAAATAGCCACACTGAACTTACTTTCTGGATACATCTGGTAAGATACAGCAAAGCGTGAAGGGCGCTGGAAATCGTCATAAAGAGTCTGGGTAGACCGACCCACCGCGTTGATGCAATAAGGGCAGTCGGCGTAAACAGCATCCACAGTCTCATTTCCGACTAAACAAGTTTTTCATGTTTTCTTGTACGTTGCCTTGGCACACTCCCTCGCAAAAAAGAAAAAAAAGAAGACGGATGATGTATTGGCTCCAATGGAACGTGCCGGCTGTTGGGAGAATGCAAACTTTCATGTCCTGTTTGTGCTCTTTCTTCAGCCGAAGCAATGCAATCCAGAAGCCACACTCTGGGAATAACTAGAAGTCGATATCAAGATGTAAAAGCAAAACTAAAGGAAAAGGAGACGCAGTTACACCAAGACCAACTATGACAACTGCAATATTATGTTCGCTGTTCAAATCATATTACTACCGTAGCACTTACGCATCGTTTGGCATCTATAGGCAATTACCATCCATACAAAAGTTGGACCTATTTTGATCTACCTTGTATCTACCTTTCTACAACTTCCACCTTTTATGCACTTTATACAGGTAAGCGCTTACCACGACGAAGCATATATGCTGCGGACGGCAGGACAAAAAATAATAAAGGAAATAATAAATAAAGAGAAAGGAGCTGCGGCTCTTGTTATGATTACGAGCAATCTATTTTATAGGCATGGCGAACCGTGTGGTCAAGGTCGAAATGTCAAGACTTCCCAAATGACCTTGCGTCAAACTCGCCGGGCAACTTATTTCTTGTGGCCTGACATGAACCACCCCTTCCAAGACACACATCGTTCCTGCTGCTTCACAACGAAGAGAGAAGAAACGAAAGCGCACAAAAAAATGACAATAAACCGGTAACGGAAATATTGCAGTACAGAAAAACGCTTTGTCCGTCTCCCTCAGCTTATTCTGCCTGTTCCCTAAGATTATATCTCATTGTGCTGTCTTTTGCCCAGTGAATAATGCTTAGCCTCACATCACATTCGCACGATTCGTATGCACATGCACCGCAGTGACCGAACAGGGAACCGTCCACCAGTCTGGGATTAATAGTGATTCGCTGCCGGGTTTCCTTGCGACTGCTCGAAGGCCACTAAAGCCGAAGAAGGTCACAGGAAGAGAGATGAAACGCCACCCAGGATACAGATTGATTGCGGATGTAAACATACCGTCGTTGCCTCGACCGAAGCATCAACGTGTTTCGCGTATGGCGGTCTTTCTAAAAAAGACTTTAAAACAGGTCACTATCTCTAAGCGTCTCTACGTTGTCAGAAATTCGTGCGCAGCCTCTTCAACGTCGATGTTTTCGATATCCTACAGTTCGTTTCTGAACATTGGACGTGCTGCAGAACGTAAACCACGGTGTCAAGGAAAGTGTGTGCGACCTACATTCCAAATGTAGCGTTAGACAGGTTATGGTGTACTCGGCTGTTTCATTTGTTTCTTTGATGACATACCATGCGTGTACATTTAGGTATACATACTTCCTAGCCGAAACATCTGATTTGAAATAACGTTCGCCGTTCGAAATGTGGCCTAATGACGCATTTCACTGTACTGGTCAGGCAGTTATTACTTCAGCTCAGCTGAAGCAACTGGTGATGATGATGATTTATTGATTTTCCTTTTTTTTTTTTCTCAAAAGCAACTAGGGCTATAATGTTCGCACTAGGTTCGAAGCAACTGGGTTCGAACTCTAGGCTACTGAAGTTGTTAGGAACGCGGAAAATTGTAGACTTATGGGAAAGTTGCCGGAAGCGCCTGGAACGTCTGGAGCGTGCAGAGTACAGTGTTCAAGAGCTGTAAGGGTTTTGTAGCTCCTAAGGCGCATTTCCAAAACGTTTAAAAATGATAGGCCAAATATTCTATTCAATTTCGTGATATTAAAGGGGAAAAATTACTTTCTCATGTGTTAATTTTTATGTTGCTCGTGCGCGACTGATCAGACGCAAAAGCCCTTCCTTCGTGGAATATATCTTCGAGCGGCTCACACACATGCAACCCAATTGCACCTGAAAGTTCAGCTTTCCATATTGGATCAGACATCTTTGATACGCGGTATATCACTGCTGACGGTCGTGATCGCAGAACGTTGTTTCCCATCACTTGTAATTGTTGTGTGCAATCTGCCACGCAGGTATACAGGAGCGTCCCTCTAGCGCTATACGCCATCAATTTTTATTTAGTTTGCATGTTCGATAGCCAACCTGAGGGTAAAGCGTGGGGAAATTAGTGGATATAATAACGGCCCAAGTAGTACCACATTGCGTATATCGCGTTTTTGTCTACTCAAGTTTTTGGAGTTGTCATCTAGAACTAAATAGCAAAAGCGATAAATGTGCAGGTAATGCTACTTAGAACTTAATCACATTGAGCCTGTTGGTATTGCAGTTAGTTCTGGGGCATGTGCCTTCTGGTATATTTAGCGCATTTGCTGAGAAAGGCTCAGAGAAAGCCAATGTGTTTTGGCAGCAGTGCTTCAGCCCAGACTCCAACATGGAGAGAGCAGTTTTATGCAATGCTGGTGGCCTTGATCATGTGTCACATTTCACCCGCACGTGAACGTTTCAGAAAGTACATATGTGAGAACGCATCCAGAATGTATAGAATAGGTATATATGTACTTCAGGCAGGTGTAGACTACAAGACTGCCATGCCGATATGGTTTAATCATTAGTGTATCAGACTGGAAATGCGGGAGGTCCAGGTTCGAGGTACGTATCAGCACGACCACAAGTGCAATTTACTTCTAGCCATTTGAGGGTTAATTATTTTACTACACGCGTTGGGTATTTGTAACCTCAACAACAATAGATACATGATGGTCACGAGATGGTCTTTCAATTCAGGAACTGCGGTGTCCACCCCATTACATGTGGGTTATCACACGACTGATATGGAAATCAGCCTCAGTTGGTTGGTCTAATCCAAGGTTTCAAAATTCTTCAAGAAATTATAGACCTCTAGATAGTACACCCAAAGAAAACCTAGTTATAACGCAATCATAGGCTTCGTCCACTGAACGTCTGTTTCATGTGTGCGGTGCGCATAACCAGTGCTGCACTGTACGAAATTACGCTTCGCTTCTTCTCTTCCCAAGGATGGTCCTCACATGCAGCGTAATGTCGTTTTCCTCTTGAAAGCACTTCTTGTCTCACAATAGTGCTCATTTTAATTATCATACCATTTCCATATGAATATCATCTTCCTGTCAAGCTCTCTTTGCATATTCATTCATACGCGATACGGGCAGGACCATCATTCATTTAGAGAAAATGGATCGAGGGGCTACGAACTAATGCACCCCAAAGATAGCGCCTAGAAGTTGGACTAGAAAATATTTCCATGGCTGTACTCTCAAAAGGCACGAGACGAGGACTACGCTATGCAAATGGGTGAACTGTCTGCGCACCTCTGCAGTTTTGTCTTTCCCCGCGTGCATGGGGAGCGACCTCGTTTGTTCGTCTCCCAAATAAGGGGACAACGGCCCAGCATGAGACGCACGCGGACTTTTCTGTGTAGAGCTTCTTGAAGCGAGGCCTACGTGAACTCCCGGGTTGCTGCCCTGTAAGTGGAGAGACGATTCGTCACACCGGATTTTACCACACCACCACACCACCTCATCCTGGCTACAGTCGTGACGCTGCCCACATAAGTGAGGCCAACAACGGCAAGCCGGTTTTCGTCACCACCACCACCACCTCCTCCTCTCATGCGCAGGGATGCACTGTCATAGCGTATTAGGGAATGGCCTATCGCCCATCAACAATCCGCGCAACGTCAAAGCACATGTTTTTAAGACGCTAGGGAAGGAGATTTCAATTCAAGACTTTGTAGCTATGTGCTCTCATGCGTTAAGTTAAGGCCTACATCTTCTCACTTCTTACTAGCTCAAGGTTAGGCGCATGTGGTTTCTTCTGTGAACCCACGCGGAATATACCATGCCGGTCTACGAATACCCCCTTATTTCCGCCGTGTGAGTGGACATACTTCGTCGCGTGGTGTCTGCGAGCTTACCGATTCTATAGCGCAGAGATGAAGTGACGTACCGTGCAGGCTGCGATTGGTTGACAATTCCTGTTGCACCACCACCACCACCAACTGTAATTGTAACTTCGCCGGGAAGAAATTTATACGCATAGTTCGAGGATTGCGCATAGACTCCCACACACCTATGATCAGTTCGGCGGACGTCGGCGGCATGTGCGACGCGGAGATAGCCAAGCTCTCCAGTGCGTCCATAAAGACCCACGCGCCGTGAAGGGGGACATGATGACGACGACCAACGAAATCATGCCAAAGCAACGTGTTTTATCCCGGATTACGCGTCCACCACGTTCGCCTCCGGACGTCCTCGTCGTGGTAGGCACGTCTCTTTCCATCTTTTGTTTATTTTTCTTTCCTGCCCGGGTAACGCCTGTTCTGCCGTCGTAACTGACAGCTCTGCTGCTTTCTAACAACCATTGTATCTACCATGTTAACTCAATCTTCCAACCGCGAAAGGCAAGCTATCTCGTCAGGTTGCACGTGAAGGAGAAGCCAGAGGCCAACGTGGGGCGCTCCCATTGCGGGATATTTGCGCAACACCTGCTTGAAACGCTAGGCACTTGAAGTTGTGCTATGCTCCGCTCAATCAACATAAAAAAGTAAGCCCAGTAAATCGAGTTGTACGAGCAATCACAATTTTATAGCCACTACAAGCGTGAACAATTATGCAGGTTGCACCTAGCGAGGCAGTACATTTGGCCTATGACACCCGCAGCTTTGACTTCTGCGAATTTGATTATTCGCAAGCTTCTGCCTCACTCTGCCCGCTTGTATCACAACACAGTGCCTCTTCCAGAGTGTCAGAGCAGGCAAATTCAAGCGCGTACAAACAGGACCGACCGCGATGACGCAAAACGCATTTAAAAAGGAACCGGAAGCTCCGACCGCTATAGTTTCGGTTTTTGTTCCACAGGCGCCTCCATAACATAGTTTCAGAATTTCGGATCGCTGCAGTGGGTCGAGGTGTCGTCCAAGGTGGCGTGTGCAGAGCTGGCTGTCCAATGGCTGCTTTAAAATCTGCTTCATGTTATTCACGAAGTTGGATTGTCGCTGTGGTCCTCCGCTGTAAACCCTCGCGAAAGTCAAGGACGAAGTGCGAGTTTAATGTCAAAGTACAGGTCGCTGCACGCTTATATCCGATGTCGATCGACAGCGCGTGCGACTGTTATCGATCAAAAGTGTTTCAGAACGAGCTCAGCCAAATGTTGGGGTTGGGGATAGCAGTGGCGCGGAGCTCGTCCTGCGCCATATACCTGAACACACCTTAATACTGCACTCAATCTACCCTATCTCAAACACTTTTGCAGTTAACATGATATCTGATAAATACTTTTATCTCCATTTTATTCTTCTTGGCTTGGCAGCGAATTTCACCAATTGTAACTTCATAGCACCAAGTTACATTTGTGAATATTTAATATTGTATTAGAATACTTTTGAAGGTTGAATATTAAAACTCAATACAGTTACTTTCTGCCTGGTACTCAGTAACTAAACTTAAACACTTGTTTAGTCTGTTGTACAAGCATACCTGCACACCACATATGATGTGTCGGATGTGTCGGCGAGTTTATACAGGTGTAGTAGGCCCCAGTACGAGACGGTCTGCCTTCAATAGTACTTGATACGCACGCGTACTTCCACCCTGGCGTTACTAGAGGTCTGTCGGGAATAGCGTTGCGCCCGCACGACAACAAGAGACATTTTTCTACATCAATCGTTCCTCGGTGAAACGAATGAAATATCAGCAAAGACAACTCATCCTTCAATCTGCGAAACAAGTCGGATCACACAAAGCGGGCGGTGAAGTTCAAAGAACGAAGAATCCGTCTTTATTGTATTCTGGACTATAGGTTACCCGCTGTTTTTGAGCCGCAGTTTGAAATTGGATCGGAACCGGGTATTTGATTTCAGGTAGCATTACACTTAGCCAGTGAAATCGCCGTGTCCTTTTCTTTGGCGAGTTGTAGCAAAGTATGTGTATAGAGCACAGAATCTTCAGACTATATAGGCGTCTTACACAATAGCCTAAACCTCAGGGACGGCTGGAACGTAATAATATGACCACTGCTGGATTAAAACGTAATCACGCATTTCACCCGGCACACTTATGCAGGGCACGCCGAGCTCTGCATGACCAAGCAGCATTAAATACCTCAAAATTACTCATTGTTGGAAGTAATTAGCTCAGAAGCACGCGACACGATATTCTAGACGATGGTGGTGCGAAAATAGCCTTAAGTGGATCAAGGAAAGTATCGACCGCCATCCATTCTTGACTTTTTGTGTGTGCGCATATGCGCCCGCAGAAGGAGCAAGCAGCCGATGATTCATTGTCGAGAAGCACGCGACGGAGGTATAGGGAAAGAATGTGGGTCCGAAGGGCCCTCTGCACGCTAGGTGTGAAAAGCACTCTGAACAAGCTATAGTTAAGTGGAGTGGTGGAGCGCATAAGGGGTGCTTAAGGAGAAGGATTTAGAAGGGTCGGTGGGTATCGATTTTTACATTTTCGTCTTCTTCGGGACCTAAGAGCGAAATGTTCACCTTTTGCGCAAGCACAATTAACAAGGGCTCCAGTCTGTTCTCTATTTCGAAAAGAGCTTTAAAATTTTTTGCGCATGGAGTAATTGCTGACCATTGCTTCATGGGTGCTTTCGATCTGGGGGATCGGGCAAACAGGTTCTCTTTTGGCACTTTTGGGTTTGTCCTTGCATGTTTAGGTTCCTCAAGAATTCTTAGTTCCAGACGGTTATTTGTAAGCTCAAGCAACCTACTGTGACGCAGAGTCCTCGTCAAATCGCGCACGTTTCTTACGTTTCGTTAGGCATTTGTTATTCCGGTGGGCAGCTCGTCGTATCTTTATGAAATGAATAATGGTGAATAGATTAGCGGCTAGGTATGCATACATAGGCTTGCAGATGCTTTTGAAATCTCTTCGTGGTCCCTTTTGAGAGGTGCGATTTCGTTCTGCGCACACTCCCGTGCAGATATGGTGTGAACAGTTATAGTATCGTATAGTATAGTATATGGAACCATGGTCCCCAAAACCCACGTCAGTACACAATATACTCATTCATGGGTCGAACGTTATTGCCATTGCGTTGCTCCCGAACGGAATGCTAAGCGAGGAGGCTCAGGAAGTCCGAAACAAGCACATCAGGCGGCTTGGAGAGAGTGAAGATGCCGAAAAACAAGTAGGGAGACGACAAAGGAAGATCTCCTACACATTATGTTAACCTAATTTCTTCTACATTTCCCCTCCAATTCTTCCCTTCATTTCTTTTACAGGTATCACCCCCCCCCCACCCCCCCCCCAGGAAAGATACAGCACTGGAACCGGAGGTTCTGGCACTCCTTGAAGTCCCATGCGTTCCTGCACTGAATAAGGGCACTGTCGATGATGGTCATGATGATTATGACGGTGTTAACTGAGCAAAAGGGTTGATAATGTACCCAGACAACTTTTCTTTCCCGCTCCACCTGTCGCGGAATGTAAAATAAATCGCAGTCATTTCGTTGACAAACCTGTGGCTGTCGTTCTTCGCCTTTTCTCTGAGGAAAGGATAACAAAGGAGTGAAAATTTAGCACACGGTAGGTAGGTGACACATCACACGTGGTTGGGACAGCCATTAAGCGTCTCCCTTCTGAAAAGAAAGCGAACTGAGAGCAAAAACGAACAGGCAAGCCAAACAGGCCTTTGGCCCCACTGTGTGACGGTATACCAATGCTCTAAGACAGAGCTCTCCGAGCTGGTGGAAGGAAGAAAGAAACAAGAACCGCCGAAGCTGTTGCCAGAGCGCTCAGTTCTAACCAGTCGAAGATAGAGCGCTCTACAGCGATCGGTGCCTGCCAGTCCAAGATACCATTTACCAGCTCGCGTGGCTCAGTGGTAAGCGTGCTGGCCATGTCATATCGGGACTGGGAGGTACCCGAATTCGAATCCTAGTGCTGGCTGTGCCGTCTGTACGTGAAGGGTGTGGTATACGTCACGCGCAATGTGTCACGCGCCCATCTTTTTGAATGTCCTTCCTGCCTTCTTTAATTTCCCGCCACTCGTTAGCTCGTAACGACCGTAACGACGATGAAGCGATTAAGCCTCCAGGGCTTCCACCCCAGTTCAGGCGCTGTAAAGCCTGGCTCAGCTTTTGCAGTTCTGTGTCCTGATTCGTCGCTAAAACAATTTGTTCTTATTGTGGTGCGCGTTGAAGATGACGTTACGCTCTTGGCGCATGCGCACCTGCTTTGCTGTTCCACGTTGTTGCTGTACCTAGTTGGTAGCCGTACCGTGTGGTCACTCGTCCTATCTCCACAATATGTTACTGGCAGACTATTAACCCTTTCCAGCTGGAACAGTTCGGCTTCGTGCAGTTGAACACATTATACACCCGAACGAGGTTGTCGTGAAAAGGCATCTGCAATCTGCATTGCCGCGTAGCTCTGTATTCCGGTATTTGAAGCATGCTGAAACCATTGCAGATGCAGCTCTTAGTGTTGCATTTTTGCAGTGGCTTGTGAAGGGGTGCTTTTGTCTGGTGCAAATACTGAAAAAAATACCTAGCGGTCTGTCCCGAACAGAAAACGCCTGTCGTACTAAAATTCACAGAATTTCTTTACACCGAACAAGATGCGTATATCGGCCAGAAATATGCAAACTCCTTCGGTGCCTTGCATCACTTGTTGCATTGTTCGCTGCCAAGTAGCTGGCGCACTAGCGATGTCATAAGGCAACCTCTCGAACTTGAAACGTTCTCGATGCCTGTTTACTGTCATGAGATTCTGTTGCTCTTCTTCGACCTCCAAATGCAGATAAGCCTGCCGCAAGTCAAGCTTTGAGAATTGTATACCTCCACTCAGTTTCCTCCAGCTAACGTTGATGATGTTTGTCTACCCCCAATCAGCGATTTCGAGTAACATTGAGATCACCGCACACTCTTATCTTTCCATTTGGCTTAACTACTGACTCCAAAGGGGTTGCCCAGTCGCTGCGCTGCACTTTTTCAAATACTCCAATCTCTACTAACCTTTAGGGCTCCTCCTCTATTCATCCCATCGAGGCGTAGGGAACATTTCTCGATTTGCAGAATACTGGCTCTGCCTCCTCTTTGAGCTTGAGTTTCGCTTTGATGGGCAACTGGGAAATTCTGTAGCAGGCTGTCCATCTTCTTACTACCATGAAAAATTTCCGACTGGAGCAGTGCGAGTTTGCTCATTCAGAGTCTTCCCAACAGCATTTGAGTTTGAGTTTGATTACAGAAGAAAAGAAAAAAGAAGCGGAAGATATCGAATTGAAGCATTTGAAAGTTGACATCTCTCGTTAGATTGTTGATTGGGTTCGGCCCAGACTAAGTCTACCCAGCAGGTTTTACAATTTCTTTAGTTGCTGTCTTGAGCACCGTTGATGTCGCTTCTATGGGTATTTGTAGCAAAACGTTTTGAACCTACTGAAAGGCGTCCGTCGGCTGCACCCATGTCTACTTCCATCAGCGCATAGTCTGCATCTTCTATGCATACGTACGTGGCGGCCCGTGGACGGCGACGACGTGCTACTGCGTACCATGGAACAAGACGGTCCTGGAGCGACGCCAGAGGTTAGAAAGCGTCCCAGCATAGCCGGCCTTCCGAGACATTCCATCATCGCCGATCAGGACTAATGTAGAGTAACAACATCGCATCTACACATATACTTCTACTTTCGTGGCTTCACTGCCATGCGGTGTTCTTCTTCTGGTGCCTCCAGATCCGAATTCAAAAACAGCCTTGGTTTGGTTGTCCTTCTCTCTGTCGTTTGCACGGCATGCTCTTAATACGTGCGTTTTCGTTTTACATCCTTGGCTAATGCGTTGTACATTTTGGCTGTGGCATCTGTCGTTATTTCCATGGCTACGTCCTCTTGAAGCGATTTCGCCAAGTCCATTTTGTCGGAGTTAGAGTATAGTCGCAGCCTAATCGTTTCATATCGCAGTCAGCCTAAGAACTGTTCCAACGTGCCCTCCGAGAAACAACAGTTCACTGACAGTCTCTCGAGGTCAGCTGCGAGCTGTTGAATGCTTTCAGCTTCTCTCTGCTGGCGCTCGCGAAACTTCATTCGTTCGGCGTATTTATTTATTCGTTCGGCGCAGGGTTCATGTGCGTGCCCAAACCTTAAACAACCTCGTCGAAAGTTTTGTCTTTCGCCTGCGCTGGCGTAACGAGATTCTGCAGCAACGTATATGTTCAGCGACCCATGAGAGCAAGCACTGCCGCTTTCTGCTTCTCTGCTTCAATATCATGAAAAATGAAGTGCTGTCAGAGTCGCTTAATGTAGTTTCTATAGCTGCTCGTTCAACTCTCGAAATGACACCACCATGTCTTCGCATACTAGTCAACGCTACACGTCGAATGACGCGCAGGTTTGCTGTCGATATCGTCGGCTTTTACTGTACTCACATCTGATTATCCGCCCTCGTCGCCACTGTTGTATTTGTGCCTTTATTGGTTCGACAGATTGATTACACAGCGACAGATAACAGCGCCGTGGCACCTTGTTTTTGGCTTTGTTTCCCGAGCCCCGGGAGATAAGTAGACGCGGTCCCCTTTCCTCCAGGTGGCGCGCTACATTTGGGCTACTATAACATGCAGGTAAGCATGTCATTAAAACTAATGTTCCTAATCATTCCAATTGATTATGACCACCTCCTTCGTGGACTTGACGGTGTTTCTATATTTCGTCTATTGATGACGATCTTCTCATGTATGACCAGTGCTTTCTTTTAACCACTTCAATCTGGATGACGGGGCACATCGTTTCTTTCTCCACATGGTCGGCACGCGGCTAATGTCCCGATGATGATAGCGGTGACCGTTACAGCGGGAGATGTCGACGACGACAGCGACCGTAACGACCTGCCCCGAAGTCAGAATTACTAGCTCGAAGGGGCAATCGTGTGTTTGCTGCTTGCCCAGAGAAGCGAAAATTTGCAGAGAAGTGCACGTGGATCCTAGACTTTTCGTGGCCGACCGGGTGAATTCAGTGTGGTCCTGTGCTTTGTCCGAGTTACTGAATGTACTCCTGCATTGATAGCTACAGTTAAAGAGGCAATAAAGTGGGAAAAAATACTCCTCGTGGAATGAAAGGTGCCGTTAGCTTAACAGTTGAAACAAAAGGAACGAGATTCATGCTGTTGCGTCGGTCTCGATTTAAGCGCGAATGGAAGGGGAACTTACGCTTTCCATTCAGTCTCCTATTCAAGAAGCACGACACGGTGAAGAGCTCAAGAGGGAAAGTGCTATTCGCGGTTTCCTTCACGCTTGAATTACTCTAAGAAAAATAAAAAGGAGTTTTGTTAGGAGGAAATACTTCAGTCCCTTTGGGGAGTAAATGCATGGTACTAAGTGAATGTCACAGAGTGGGGACTGCATTTCACGCTGTGTTCTAAGAGTCCCAGGTACTGTAGGTGACACGGTTGTTTAAAATCAGCACTCCGTGGTTTATCTGATCTCAAATCTCCAGGTGTTGCAAGACCATTCCTTCCGAGTAATAAACACGTGTAGCACATGTACCACCTTCAAATACAATATTGGCACAACACTTTCAAGCGCAACAGAGGTAATATGCAGAGGCGAAGTACTGACAGGCGATTCGTGTCCCCAACAGTACATAATTCGTGTGCATGAATGAAAATACTTTGAATTAAACCGTCAACTGTGATATATCGAGTGATAAAAAATCTTGCGAACAGGGATAGGGCACAATTACGCCAGAAAGAACTCTTTCTTCCTCTGTGTGGGTGGAAAATTGCCAATTTATCTAAGTTATATAGCCTCATTCCATCAAGTGCACGAAGAGCACATATTTACGTAGAGTGTTGCTTTCAGAAGACCATTGCCAAAGTTCAGTGACTATTTGCAGTCACTCCTGAGGAGTAAATTTCAGCGTCAGGGTACTAAAATGGGGAGTAATTGCAATCTAGGGGACTATAGGAACTGTAATTACTCCCCATTTTACTCATTTTTTAGAGTGAATCACGAACGTCGAAACGGCATGAATCGCGTTGCCTTTGTCTCCATTGTAAATGTAACAGCACCTTTTACTCCTCGAGGAGATATCAACTTAAATTTAAATTTCTGTGTAATGCAAAGCCCCTGTCCCATCTACAACGGTGTTGAGGTGTCCCATCAAGGATCATCATGGGAGAAGTGGTTCCCGATTTATCCCTAAACTTACCCAATCGGCTGCCTCGCAACTTTTCGTCCATTATACACAGGCTCCGCCTCGGTGTCGCCTTCACCCCATTCTTTAAATACATGCTTGGTCGCTCGGACACCATATTATTCCCAAGGTGTGCCGTGATAGCAGATATATAGCACGTGATCGTTCAACCAGAAAGGCTGCGAAACCGACTGAAGCCACTCACTGCCGCTCCGTTCACTTTGGCGACAGTCCTTGGGCCCTTGGACCGACATCCTGCAACACCGTCGTGCCCTGCAGATTTTCCTGGATTTTCTGCAAGACACCGGTCTCCTTTATGCTCTTTAATCCTGGTGTGCGGCCTTGCTACCCGTCTCTCCCCCCTCGTCAACTAATTTTACATCTCATGCAGTCAGTCCCGTCGGCATTGGTGTAGTGAGCCACAACGCAGGTGGCGAATTTCCCCATTCATCATAATCAATGTATTTCTTGTTGTTATTAATGCAAATTGCAGTTCACAAGCAAATGCTTGTCATGCAGCACTACCGTACTGAGCACAGTGTGGGTTGCAGTGCAGGACTGCTGCAAGCACGGGAGTGTCGTCCTCGTAGAGAGTTACCCTTTTCGACTGTTAACAACCTTATCCTTCTCTTATATATTAAGCCTCCAATGTTCACGTACCACTCGATCTCATCTTGTAAGAACTGAACTCCCTTCCTGCTAACCCCACTATTCGCTTCAACACACTCTTCATTCCCTGCGGCCAGTATATCCCCACGAGGGGTGTTCCGGAACCGCTCTTCCTGGGTTTTATTAGGCGAGCTCTCCCGGGCGATTCGAAGGAGCAGTTACATTTCCCCTCATTTGTTTCCGGCCTGCTAAAGCCTTCTGCTGTAGCTTTCACTGTTACATTCACACGCACAAGATAGTTACGTAACGTCTTACTCTCCTACTTTCTCATCTCCCGTTGACCCACCATCGCTGCTCAACCATTTTTTTTTCTTTTGAGAGCTTTCAAATTATGAAGTTTAAACTGAGTTCCATTATCGCTTACTTAAGGTCTTCGACTGTATATATAAATACACGCTTCAAACATAAGTAAATATATAACTCCTACGTAGCCAAGCTAGCAACTAACAGCTCATTGGGCCTCATTAGAACCTTATCAGCGTTGCCTAGGTGGGCTACGTTTGAGGAGGCAGCGTCAGAAGGTCGAGCGGAACACCTCTAGTTAGGGTGAGAGCCTCACCAACTCAAAACATCAGTGCAATGCCAGAGAAATCCGGAAGGGAAAAATGTCAGTGTATTACTCATAAAAACCTTTTTTTTTTTCAAACCGAGCCAATACATTACTTAAATACAAATGTTATTTCCACGCTACCAACAAACCTCTAGTGAAGACTGCGAATAATAGGACAACGCCGGCGAAGTAAATATTGTACGACAGTGTCAGCGGAGGCGCCAGAAGTTGTATAATGTCCTACGATTAGGTAAGGAATCAATTTGGTGAGTGAACTTCGGGAATTTACACCAGCAGGGCTGCACCCGACGGGGACAATCTGTTGCGAAGTGCGTCGTCCACAGCACAGGACGCGTGAGACAGCTCTATATCATTAGCACTAACAATACGTCCAAGCGAATGGAAAGTGACTCGTCCGAGCAGAAGGGTGCAAAATTAAGCCAATACTTACGTGATTTGAATTAGGAAAAGGTTAGTATTGTTTGAAAGGAAGTGAGATGTATAGCAACAAAGACAGAACAGGGCTTACATTTTAGGCCGACCCCGAGCGCCGCGTCCTTACATTTTCCCTTGCGATTTGTTTCCCAGGCGGTGAATGTGTATTGTAACAAAACAATGTACCAGAATATCGTCCACCTCTTCTTCTTTTTTTTTCGTATCTGGTCGAGTTGCGTGGGAGAACACTGCTAATTCCCGTAGTGTACTACTGTACTACTAATCTAATTAAACTCTGCCTATTATTTCTTGCTGCATGGTCATTACAACTTATTAGTTTGCCTTTACAACGAAACCACAATCTATGCCTTCATCCATAATGCCCACGAACCCTTTAATACGTCATCCTTAGCTCTTTAAATACCATATGCCAATGATGAGGATGGTGCCCGGAATAAACTACATTGTGTCTATCGACGGCTCTCGTGCAGAGGTTCATTCCTTAACATTTTGCTGTCTGTCAAAAACTGGTGCAGCTGACGCTTGCCTACGATATAGGAAAGCGTAGGATGTAGAATATGATGCTCCGTTCGAAGCAATGCCATTAAGGCACGCCAAATGTGATTGTCGTCCCCTTCAGACTTACCGATGCCGCACTAGATCACCTTTATAGCACACCTTATGCAGCTATGTGATCACTGATTACACTTGAAGCACTGTGAATACTGTTGATGGACAGATAGGAGCGGCAACTGGTATATACCTTAGGAATTGCTCGTGAGAATACCAAGAGCGCCCAGGCACCGCCTTTGGAAACGCACATACGGTTAGTCTAATTGTCACGGAAGAAAGTAAGCGAAAACGAACCACGAAAAAGCCAGTAATCCATTGCTGCGACGCTGACATAATTGTGCGTCAACAGCTCGCGAGAACGATTACGCCATCACAATGCGAAAAACAGAAACGGTAATGGAGAGTGAGCCGCTACTGGCACAGTGCCCGGCTGTATGTGGCTTTGGCGCTGGTCGTAAGTATGCAGGTAAAGACGAAACGGCCAGAACCGAGAAGGAAGGAATTGCAGGGTGAAGGTAAAATTTACATGTTAGCTTATTGTATTACTGTCTTCTCAGTCTTTTTTGTGAGTATGTTGTAGGGAAGCCCACTGCGTAAACCGTGCCGTCCGTACCGGCACATTTGAAGGCAAGTCTGTGCAATCGGCAACAGTGGTAGTTAAAGTGGGCTGTGGGTCCTAGATAGCTGAAATTCGGAATGTCGTTCAGTCTTAGCCCCCCCCCCCCCAAACAGTATTAGGCCACAAAAATAATTAATGGCATTAGTATACGCTACTTTTTCAGTTACAAAATTGCAAAAAAACAGTGACTTGGCCATTTTTGACGTCAACGTATGGGACACTCAAACGCAGTTTACATTTGTTTATTGAAAGGGTGCCGTAACAATGGAACCGTGTTTCGATTGGATTGGATGAACGAAAGCGGAGCGGGCTACTCCAGAGGCAAACCGGTCCCGTCAGCACCACCCCCACCAGAGAATTTAAATGTGGCAGCTGAGCGACAACTGACTGACTATGCGTGGACTGTGGATTGCAGAATGTGCGCAACGCCAACCCTCTCGACGAAGATACGGGTGCGCGGACTTCCCGTGAAGTAGTTATCGTTAGACGCGTGCGCGGGTGCGATTATACCCGCGGATATACACGCGACATTCTGCTTTGTCGAGATGAGTATAACGTTTTGAAATCCGCGCAGCCCCGCAGTGCGCGCGGATATCCGCATTTTATCCGTAAATAAGCGTCGTGTCTCTACCGACGTCAGATATATAGGGGGAGCCACAATAGACCAGTTTCAAAAATGAGCGCCAATGTTGCGCTTTCGTTGAACTGAGCTGCGCCGGCCATGTTGCGGGAGAAGCCGACGCGTTGTGCTTCCTATACTATTCCCACTGCAGCAGACTGCAGACTAAATCAACGTATGAGCTGTTGTGAATTTATCTCTCATTTTCTCTTGGTTGAAATGTGTAAATGATGTAAAAAAAGTACACATTTGAAACTTTCTTTTCAAGTGTATGTGTTTTGTGCTTGACAATCAGAACATATATGCAACAGTGTTTGAAAATCAAAATGTGTCAGCTTAGGCTCTGCACGAGCGCAGTCAGACTCTAAGAAGAAAGTTTTTGCAATACGAAACAAAATCAACCCACCGTGTCCCTGCAATTGCCATTTGCACGAGAACTTGGTTGTTGTTCTCGTGATTTCTTTTTAATGAATCAACGATAAAACTTGGGCGGGTTGGTACAACATGAAAAAATCGTTAAAACCCCCAGTGCTGGGGGTTCAGGGTTGTGGACAGTGATTGGAAGTAGTTAACTACATGCAGTTAAACAACTAGTTAAATTACTGCATAGTAGTTAAAAAGTTGTTAGAAGCTATCTATGGGAATGTAATTATAACTAGTAGTTAAACTACATTTTTCTGTAGTTAACTACAGCAGTTAGGTTACTGCGGGCTACAACTACTTCGCATTTTATGACATCTTCCCCAACCTGCTTCGGAGCTCTCCCCAAGATTGTCTAGGTTGGGCGAAATAAAATTTTCTGCTTTGCGCGTCACATGCCGGTATAAAAAACTGGAGAAAAGGTGGAGCCTCTTTTATCTGGAGCAAAGGTCTACGTGAGCCGTACTCGCGGGAAGGGTTGCACTTGCTGTTTTTCGGCACGCTCTACAAATTTCTAATTTACACCTCGGGTCGTCACTAAAAGAGCTTGAAAACGTAATCATACGTAAAACATAATCAACGTAATTATACGTAAAAAAACGTAATCATATGAGGCAATATAAATGCCTGAATAATTAAGCGGAAAAAAAGCGATTAAAACACAGGGCTTCGAATACTCCAGCAGTTCTGCTTCATGTAGAGCGCATCGTCCTGTTTAAACGATCGGTGTACTTTAGGCTAGACAGTGGACACCCTGTATAGCAATGCGCACAAAACGCCGAGGTAGTTAAAAATGTAGTTAAACAGCGTCGGCAGTAGTTACAAAGTAGTTTTAACTATTGGTGCTATGATATAGTTACACAAGTAGTTAAACCAAAATTTCAAGAGGTAGTTGTAGTTAAAGTACAAAAAAGCAGTTGCTGCCATGTTATAAAGATGAGCTTCTTTGAAGCAACAATGCCACAGCAGACCAAAGGCACGCACGCCATCGCGAACAGTTGCATCTGATCCAAACAGATCAGCGACACATAGGGGTCATTTCCTTTTTCATCCTTTTTCTTACTTTCGTAGCACGATGCCTTGATGAAGCACGATGCCTTGATGAAGTACACACCTTGCTTGCATATAATAATGTTTCTTTGTTTGTTTGTTTGTAAGGAAAAACGAACGAACGAATGAACGAATTAACTCGCTGTTCTTAGTGTAAAGCGCCCCAAATATGATCCTGTCAAAATCTGATCCAGGTGAATAACCCGAACACAAAATCTCAATTCTCCGAAATGTGAACACGCAGGCTGTGAGCCAAATACTATGTTCACTCCCCTTGTGTAATTTCCTTGAATTGAAGATGCGACTACAAACTGCTCAGTGTAAAAGTTGTAACTTCTGAAATTCCCATGTGACAAGCCAAACCACGCCATGCTTTCTTCCGAAAGTTTTGTCAACTTGGATAGATCGGTCACCCATCCAGCCACGAGGAACATTTCCACAGACGTGACGAAAAAGAAAAGAAGAAACAGGCGCGTATATCATGCGGCGAGCATGAATCACGTACGCCGTTCTTGCCGCCCGTAGGCGCGTGCGTGTGTCTGATGTGCTCCGTCTCCCGCAACATGGCGGCCGCAACTGCTCACGGCCGCTAGGTGGCAGTATTTCGAAACCGGTCTATTGTGAGCACGCAGTGAATCAGAAATGGGGTCGAAGTGTGCCATCTCTTGCGTTATTGTGCCTTTACTACTATTATTGGACAATTGTAGACGACATAACGTTCCCGAAAAAGTTTGTATGCTGAAAAGAGTAAAAACATTTGTAACGTAACATTTTCGCCATGCAAGTCTTTTTTTTTCTACAAATGCAATGACCGCCGGATGTGCGGATACACTGAATAACCGCGCGAATGCGGTTGCGGGTTTTGCGGTTTGTGGGTTGCGGTTGCTGATATCGTTCGGATGCGGATACTGTAATTCTTATCCGCGCTCATCTCTAGTCATCGTCTGCTCTGTCGGCACCTCGCGTACGTGCGGGACAGTAGCACAGACGTGACACTTCAGCCGCGGAAAATCGGAGAAACGAAAACGGACGCTCATTACAGCAGAGACGAGTACATCAAATTGGCAGTCGTCATCGAAAGTGCTGTTACCGAAATTCGTAATACACATACATAAACAACCATTCTTCGAGAGTTCTCCATAGCTCAAAAACCTTTCTTCGCGAGTTGGTATGCCCATAACGCTTGCTATGTCAGAGTTGAAGATACTAGTGACGTCACACTGTTGTCGACCAACTGGAAGAAGCTTTCACGACAAGTAAACGCCATCACTCCTCTCCTCTGCGGCAGACTTGTACGTATCTTGAGTACGTACTCAAAATACAGTATTTTAAATACTTTTTCCCGTATTTTGGTACTCTACTCAATACTTTTTGCGCCAAGTATTTTTAATGTATTTAAAATACTTTTTTCGGTATTTGCTACTCAGTACTCAAAATACTTTCCTTCCTCGTCAAGCCATATCCAGCACGCTTCCCGCCGTGCCGAGATTTTCAGCTCACTGGAATTTAACCCCCTTTTTCTTCTTTTCGGGAATTCGCGAATCTGTCATTTATCCTCTTGTACAATAGGCTGGTCCCAAGCCTGGCCCTGCTTGTCAATAGCCAACTTCATCCGAAAACCGTTCCTATTCATATTGCCAGGTGAATCACCAGGGGATTAGGTACAAGATAATTCCGGCATTTATTTCCTTGGTCATCAAAGCAATAAACACGTGCCAGAGGTTGAAAGACCCGAACCGACATACAGGAGCAATTACGAAGTTTTGGGTCAGAACATATCAACAAAATTTACTTGGGTTCACCAAAGTTCACCAAGCATTACTTGACACCAAGACGTTGCAAATGAAAGATATGCATGACTGATGAAGTTTATTCCTTTCATTTGTAAGCCCACGTTCAGAATACGCGTTTCACTTACTGCTAATACTAAAGTACTTTAAAGAGTATCTTAAATACTTCTTAGAGTATTTAGTACTCTACTCAAATTACTTTCAGTTTTGAGTATTTTGTACTCTATTTTAAATACTTTTTCCATAGAGTATTTAGTATCTTATTTTAAATATTTTGCGCAGTACTTTGTACAAGTCTGCTCTGCGGAGAGCGCTGTATGCGCCCTATTAGTAGTATGGCGAAGCCAGTATACGTCCGAATTCCCAAACGGACTATTCTCATCAGTATACGTGAGATAGATGTTATTTGAATCTATGTGAACCTGTCATCCAATTTTTACAGCAAACGTGACAGGTAATAGACAGGTACGAAATCCCTGTCGCGTAGAAACTGACATAGCTTTGATGTGACGTCTTGGCATGCACCCCTTAATGGTAAAATTGAGTCATATCCCCACTTTTTAAGGTGTTGTGATAAAGCAAAGAGGGGTCTCCATTTCCAATGCGTCATTCGTTTTGACAGGACGAAAGAGGTACCCACACCAAACGCGAAATTGCGAGGCATCTTCGTCCAAGTGAAGAATATTACGTTGTTAGAATAGCCCTTGTCCACAATAATTTGCACGTACTATATGATTCAATCCGGAACGAGTATCACGTTAATTTTCTCAGCGGAAGGCTATTTTACAACAATCATGACATCTCTTTCGCGTTTTTGTAACTATATTTTCATACTAGAAGTATTACGTGCGATGTGTCATCATATAGCAGTAAGTTCGGATGACGAGTCCTCAATCAACACTTGTTCAACACATAGTGTTGTCACAAAAGGCTATTTCTCCGGATCATTTGATGTACGTATATTAAGTGAAAATAGGGTCGAGTATTAGCGGAGTAACGGTATGGCTTGTGAAAAGGTGCTGGTAACTATAAAAGTGAGGAAGATATACGTCCATGTTTGTCTGAGTGCTGCGACTTCTCAAAATGTGCTGCATTCCTGGCTCTCTTTGCACGAAAAGGAAAGATTCCAGGAAGGCAGGTTGCACACGGTTTCCATTTCCCGTTATTGAATCTCGCTCACAACTGGTAGCGCAAGCTCTGCAGAAATATGCCCATACAGCAGAAGGCACAAAAGCAGCACTAGTCTTTGCTTTTACTGTTTGCTTTGGGCTTCGTTTGTACTGCTTGGTTGTATACTGTCTGCGTGTGGAAATCAAGTCAATATATTGGTTAGGGGGATTTCAGATAGAAGAAGTAAGTTTTTTGTTGAAGAAGCCAATTTTAAACGTTGTAATGTTTGATACCTACTCGTGGATTTAATGTGCCTTACAAGTATCTTTTCGAACGGTGCTGGTGCACAAAGCAAATGACAATGAAAAAACAAAATAGAAACGACAGTATACATATACTGACGTGGGCTTCACACGACATACCTTCAAGATTGAAATATGGCGGATATTCGTCTAAAAAGCCACACGGCGGCATGAATATGCCCCAGCCTCAGGACACTTACTTTCCATCATGAACGGATCTTTATTGGTGCGATGAGACTTCACCAGCGAGCATTCACCGTTGCCAAAATTTTCAGATGTCGGTCGAACTGAGGGCATGAAGGCCTCCCATCACAGTCTGCTGGCGCGAAACCTCGTTGTTGGAAAACGACGACGACGAAATTGTGTCGAGGATCACGCGCATCTCCCATTCGGGCGTTCCCTGTGAAGAACGACATCCGTGAAATTCTCGGGAGTTATCTTGGATGACCATTTATCGTGGACTAACCATATCCAGTTCGTGCGTTCCAAGGTCACCAGCGGGCTCTATACTCTTTCAAGAATTCCATACCTGGTCCACGTCACTTGTCTCCTAATGGCTTTCCATGGTCTAGTTCAATCGCATATTTCTTATGCCCTGGAAGTTTATGGGCTCAGTTATTCATCCAGCCTGCTGCCTCTACTCCACGCTCAAAAGAGAGCAATGCGCATAATGATGTTCGCACATCCCCGCGATAGTATCTCATTTGCATTCCAGTGTCTGTCTATCCAGAGCATATACAATTTACTGAAATAAAAAGTTGCCATCCTAGTCTACAGATTATGCAACGGCATGATCTCGCAGATCATCGTATTTCAATCACACATCTACAAAAACCTTATTCGCTGCGGTGCGAACCTGGTATGCTACAGGTACCTCAACCTCGAACGAATTACGGGATTTATCCAATGAGTTATTTCGGATCCAATGTCTGCAATTCATTGCCGTCTCATATACGGTCCCTAACATCTTTTCCCCACTTTAAGTATCAGTTACGCAGTTTCTTACACTCCCAGCATAATGCCCCATCATCACTGTAGATGTAACCATGTGATCAATTAAATTATAAGATATGATGTTTTGGTTAAAATTGTTTTTCTCAACAACTGTATAAGACTTCTATGCTCGTAAGGCTGCTCAATAACTTACTTCCCAGTCTGTTTATTGTCGGGTAACTCCCCATGTACATTTATTTTTACTTTTTTTTAAATCGCATATCGATTTAACAATATCTTAATCACAACTAAACTGTATCTTTTAGCTGTTAATTCTTGAACTGTGTTGGGACTGTACTACAGGGCTTGCCCTCACAGTCCCGCTTTGTGTACATTTTTGCAACATAGACTAAATAAAGATTACCAAAGATTACCAAAGATTCGATTCATGACCATTAAAGAAGCGCAACGTCTGTGACCAGTTGTCCGATTGCTTACATTTTGGTGCCGAAACCCGGGAAGAAGACTACCCAGGAAAGCATTTGGCAACTGGACCGTGCCCCCATGGATCGTCTCAATCAGCAAAGAGAACCTGTCTGTGAAAGGGTCGCGAAGCTTACTTCGGAGATCACAGCATCCCTTCAGGAAATTCCTTCTTACAAGATCCTGGAGTTGAAGCTCGTGCTACAAACCCGTCACGCCACAGAACTGCGAGATGTGAACGGACAGATACCAGCCATTATAGACCTGGACGAGATCGAGACCGAAGCAGAAGGCTGCAACATGTACCTGGAGATGAAAGTAACTGCTCAAGTGCGCGCTAGTAAGGTTCTGGAATGTTCAAGAGGTAGTTCAATGACTGCTACGAGGCCTACCTTGAACGCTACACGACTTGCGCAAGACGGTCCTCAAAGATCCACAGCAGAAGCTATCCATCTTCAACGCTTGAACGATAGAAGAGAATACAACGATAACCACGAATTCGCTGCATTGACATCAAGTGACGGCTCCAGAATTCAGATTCAGCGTCAAACCATGGAAACTTGTGGAACGAAAATTACCAGTGCTACACTCCAACAGACGCGGGGAAACAATGAGTAGTCTCAAGATCTCCGCTGATAACATCTTGACTGGTAAAGGAATCACTAGAGAAGGACATCTCACGTATCAAGGAAATCATGAAGTGTCCTGTACTGCACCGGCGAAGCAGACGTTAGATTAAACCACGACTGGGATAGACCCTTCCGACATCTACGATGGCGGACATCCTGCGGCCTCTTCCGGTGACATTACTGCTGAGGTTGCTCCTACTAACGCCACCTCTGTGAATACGAAAAGCAAAGGACGTATGTTTGTTCATGTCAGTCTACGTCCTATAAGGCTTCGAAGGAGGAACTGTTCTTGACGTCACTTTGGCTTGCTACGACATCTTCATCGGAACATCCATGTGAGGTCGCACGGCCACCAAATCTTCTCACTTGAGGACGCTCACTCCTCACATCTGAACTGGATACTTGGGATACCTTCAAGTAACCATGATTCTTCGCAAGTGCCTCAGCCAACAGTGCCAGGCAAGATCGCTCAACCTACGTGGCTCTCTACAGGACTTGTAGGAAGACATGTCGCCTTTTTGTACGTCGTTTTCTGTTATGTTTTTCTGTTCTACGTTTCGTGTTTAGGCATATTGTATCGTATCACAGTTGGCGCCGGGAGTGTGTTGGAAAACGACGACGACGAAGATGTATCGAGGATCACGCGCGTCTCCCATTCGGTTCATGGCCGTTAAAGAAGCACAACGTCTGCGACCAGTTGTCCGACTGCTTACACCCGTCTCATCGGTCTAGCTGTCCATCAGGAGTCACTATGCAAAATATTTTCGCTGTGCGGTGTATTATAGCTGCGCAATCAAATTTACAAAAAGAGTCTGAGAGAGCTGCCGCGGACGACAGACACTAGCCTCCCGTGACGTAGGGAAGTCCCCGTGCCTTGTTTCTCTCTTCTGAGCCCACGCGCCGCTTACACCTGCTTGAGCTGTGCCGCCCCACGTCACGAGTCACGTGCCCGGGGACCACGTTACGTTACGACGCTCCATCATTCTCAGATACGCTCTTTTCACGAGTGGATGACTTTTTAAGGGTGTGCGGAAGAGAGGCCTCTCGTGGGCTCTGTAGGTCACCTGCACGCGTCGTTCATTCGCAGGAGCTCATTTGAATCGTTGTAGAATATGCCGCAGCGAAAAAAAAAAAAAAAAAAATTGGGGGTCACCTCAGTACTGCTGTAATGCGGTTAATCATGGATTTTCCCTGCAGTCCCAGTTATGTGTGTGTTCGAACTCTATTTTGGATAAAATGGAATGAAATGAAACGCTGTGTCGTCCTTCGGTCTTCCGCTTTAATTATCATCAACTTGCCTCCTCTACGTTTACAGTGGATAAGGAACCAGCCAGGGGAAAGTGTGATTCGAAAGAACGTTCTCCTCTTCCCTGCCCCACAGCAAATACGAGGCCACTGGCGCATTTTGTTTACTTGGAAATATGCCCTAGTAGCTCATCAACGTGTTTCAGATTACCGGGATTCGAACCCGGGTTCCTCCTAGTCTCGACATGACATAGCGTTGGCCATGTCACGTCGACGCGTCACGTCATGTCGTGTTAGTCGTGACGTTGCCCCCCTCTGTGAGGCCGAGAACTGCGAGCCCCTTCAGCACTACCACCATCACGTGAGAGACAGAGGGAGAGAGAAAAAAGATAAATCAGATTGCTCCTTTCTCTTTGACTCTTCGTTGTTGTTGTACAGTTGATAAACACAATAAGTTCCCTGCAGAATGTTGTTGCAGTTAGGAAGCGACCGGAGGAAACAGCCGCGTCCTAAATACAACACCGCTTAGATTTAGAGCGGAGCAGTAAATGCTATCTGGAGTTAATAATACTAATTTATTTCATGAACGAACACATACTTCTACAACAGGATGGGCTATGCCTTATGGCATGTGGCATGCCTCATGCTTTATGACATATTACCACTAAATACTTTGGCAGAGTAACTTGAACTCTGGAACACAAAGTTAGCTGCACAGTGAAAATCTCACGTATCACGCTGAAGAAAAAAATATCGTCTGCTCTTCTCATGAAACAATCCATGCAAGGCAATAAATCTGCGGGCTTAGTACGACTCTTGGTCTTTGCTACATCACGACAGTGCAGACTTTCATTCCCTACATGAAGTTCAAAGGACGTCGACTTTTCCTCCCGAAAAGCAGATAAGCGAAGGAGATCAATGGACGTCAAGCGCAGCGAGAAAAAAAGAGGTACCGAGAGAAGCATTCCCCTGGCGGACGAGATACAACCTTCGCCGCTAGATGAACGAAGACCTGTCTATCGCTACTTACTGCGGAGACGGTGATGTCTGTGTATTGCATGCCTTTCTCCGGTGAATGAATACGAGTGCGGGAAATTGGAAAAGGGGGTTCCGGCGTCGGCCCTAATGCATCCGCCCATCGCTCTGTTTGGTCTCTCTAACGACATTCAATCTGCGAGAGGTGCTCAAGTCACCCTATGCCGGGCTTGCTCGACAGTGACTTGTGCTGGGTCTCTCTTGAAGAAATCAAACGTCTCATCTCGTTGCCGACTCACATAAACATGAGGCTGGCAGTCGTGACTTAATTAGCAGCGAGCCTATCGCCTTCTACTCAGGAAATTTTATTACGCGCAAATCATTGCAATTAGTTGCTTTGGTTCCGAATGATGATAATGTCTCTGCGACTCTTGGCAGGTTCATCACAGGCATTCCTTCGTTAATCAGACGCGAGGCTGTTATATTCCCATCCCAATCATTCCCATCATTCCTCTCTCAATGATGTCGTACGGAGTCAATAGACAGGTGAATGACACAGTTGGTACTTTGCCAATTTGATGTCTCAGACGTTCTAATACTATAGGGTCGGCTGAAAAGTAATGCGCTGTCCCACGGAACTCCGAAATCGAAAGAGATATTAAACAACTGAGGCGTTAAAGTACACCTTATCGGCTACAAGAGCGCACATTTACTTTTGAACAGAGTAACCAGTTACAGCTGTACATTACACCTGTACAGCTGTACATCTCTCCCTACTGTGATCCCGTTTTCTCATCCCGTCAATGAAAAATCCCGGCAGTCTTTCCTTGATCCACGGCCTCATTGCGTCCCTCACGTCATCATCCGTCGTCAGTGAGTATGGAGAGTGCGGAACGGGTTCGGCTTTCAACTTCACAAGGCGGGCGGGCAATGTGTCTCGCAGAGCGATATCGTGTTGCAAGATTATCGGCTCAGTTGGTTTTCAAGCACGACAGACATGTCTGCTGAAGTGTTGCAATCACCCTGAACAGCATGTGAGAATTTTCTCGGATTCACTTTTTCAGCTGTTAGAAATTCAAAAATTGCGCGTACTTTTCAAAGCGTTGAAATAGCAGGCACACTCGACCCTATATGGCAACGCCTACTGACAAAGAATAAGTGAACGGAAATCAATGGTTCTTGCCATGTTTGTAAATGGGCAAACATAGTTACAACACTGCACCATGCACCGCTCTGTACGACATTTTGTTATCGCGTTATACCCCTGTCACACGGTAAACTGAATGGCATTCCCAGCGAATGACAGTCGCACCCAATGCCATTCGTTTGTCTTGCATCGAGCTACACGAGGAAACAGAATGTCATTCGCGAATGATGCCACTGTCGATAATTAAGACACCAGGGCCGAACATATGAAGCATTATACAGGTACATTAGTTTTATTTTTATTTCTTTTGCTCCAAAGTAGCGAAATGTTAGAGTATTTCACAATATCGTAGCGTTCTCGACGACACTTAGCTAGCTGAGTACCACAAGCAAAGACAAGAAAGAAGCCTATCTGCACCGTAATTGGCAACGTGGGGACTGCGAACGAGGGTAGAGTTCCCTGAAAAAGAGTGCAAAGCCTTACTTCCTTCGTATCAAAAGTTATCACATTCGTGATAAAATATTGGAGTGCAACCTTTCATTCGTCTTTCATTTCTTCCAACGGTTTATCTTGTTGTTTTTGCTACCTCTCTACTGCGAGGGTACGCTGTCGGTATGAGAGGGAAAAGCGAATGGGTTCCCTGAACTCATTTGCTGGCGAATGTCATCCGCATGTATTGCCATTTGGTTTCACCGTGTGACACGAAACGAATGTCATTCGCTGGGAATGACATTCAATTTGCCGTGTGACAGGGGTATTACATGGGAATATATGTGGTACCTTACAGGTGTCCCCTGTGTCAGTCGATTCTGTGCATGAAGAGACCTTTAAACAGCGTTCTGTGGAGAGTTGGGTTTAGTTCAGAGTTAATGCGTCGTTTATCAAATGATCGATCGATTTTCTATAAACTGACTGCTTTACTTGAATTTGAGTTCCAGCGCGCTAGTAGGTTTCGCTTTTGATAACGCACAAATCAAGGCGTGCCGTTGTTCGCGGACGATGCGACTGACTCTCGCAACTCGTAACAAGGAAAGATGAAATTGAATAATTCTGAACTTCCGCAGTAATACATGCTGCGATATAGTTGTTCTGTACAGCAGTCATTGTGAGAAGCTGGTGCGACTGCATTCAGGCGAGCAATGACGACAAGCATTGTTAAGGGCGAAACACATGTACGACAAAATGGACGACTCATCATGCGACGAGTCGCACAGTTTCGTGTCACGACTTGTCGCATGCTGCATACGACATGTCGCTCTGGACCGTCGTGTTGCTAGAACAGCGCGGCCAGAGTTACATTCGCTTACATCCTATTTAACATAGCGAAATGTGCTCACATAATAAAGCACAGTAAACGAGAACAATTCATTCCTTATTTCATTTGTCTTTCAAAGCGCAACACGACGAAATCAGCCACTGTTTACATTCAGAACGCACACTGTCCGCCATTTTTTCTCAGACCCATCGCATCTACCAGAGAGGCAGCATCATTGGCTGCTTGGTTCGTGACGTCACCACAACCGCGCGACAACCCGCCGACGGGAGCGGGGATATCCAAGTAGATTTGTCGCGCTGCGACGACCTATTTCGCAAGAATCCGTCCCCGGATGCTTTGCGCTGCGACGCGTCGCACGACAGGTCGCACATTTTGTCGTACATGTGTCTGAGCCTTTAGTCATTGCAACCGCGACCGCTATCCACTGCTCCAATAAAATACATCGTGGTGTGCCGTCTTTGTCGATTTACTTTGAAGAGCTAATTGAACAGTCAGAGGAAGGCGGTACACAGTTTTAAAATTGGCGTAATGGAATTATCTTTCTCCAAGTCACAAGTAAATCCATTGTACAGCATCAAAAAAAAGGAATGAAAAAAGAACAGGAAAATGAAGACAAGGTAGAAGATAACTGCGCAAAGATACAAAGTAAAATGTTCAATTAAGACTCGGGACAGGTTTCCTCATAATAGATAGGGAGGTGTGCGACGTCATGGCTTGAAATTAGAATGTGCCATTAAAAAAGCCGGCCCGGTGGGTGTTGAAGCGACGAAACTGATCACGTTGAGGCAAAAGCGTTAATCTTCAATGATATCTTATCACCTTATCACGACACACAAATGAAAAATGTGAACAGCGGGTATTGAACATTCGCAATGTCGTCCAAACGTATTCTCGTCTAGGAGGACATATCTTCCGTATTGATTACTTTATGTCAAAATGAAGAATTATGCTGTAATGGCCTTGCGCGATGGCTGTACGTTGAACATGATCTCATCGTTTCATTCTTTGTCACTCTTCCGTCTTCCTTTTTTATATATATTGTGTTCCTCACAATTTCGCTGTACCATTTCCTTTGTAGCACTTTCTGTTGTTGAATTTTTCACTATGATTGTTTCTTGTTCATGACCCACCTTAGTTATAGGTCTCAGGTTGTTCAGACATCGTACAAAATCATCATTACAGAGTTTGACCATCGAAGCTCTTGGACATTTCGTTCACAAGACACAGAGCTGGTGTCTCGTCTTTAACTGTGTCACATGATCATGTCAATGCTGATGGGACACATTTTGGATGTACCACACGAACTCTATACCCCTGCTTTCACTTTGGTAGCACCTGGTTCCGTTTGCCAGCAGTTAAAGGTACTGTAAAGCAGTAGGCAAGCATGACATGCGGATGATGTGACTAGAGACTTTGTTGCTTCTGAATACCATATGCATAACCACACGACCGACAACGCGCTATAAATATTTTTAATTTGCAATGAAAGATGCGGCGTAGTGGAGCGGTGCGACGCCTGGTGTCAAACAACCCCCTGTACAGCGGGGAACACTGAAAATTGGTATTACACAATATGACATCGGAACTTCGTTATTTTAGTAACCATATTATTAGTTTTCTTGTTTACCTATGCATTCTGAAACCCCTGTTAACAGTTTAACCTATTAACCCCTGTTTTTGCGAAGTAACCCAGTGCTGGCCGCTGTTCGATGGGGGCTCTCCCTACTTCTCTGATGCGCCTGCGCGCTCCTTTTGTTCGCGGCCTCTTTCGAACTAACAAACTCTCTCTGTGAACCTCTGTGAACAAACAAGTCCTGACGCTGTCTGGCTTCTTGAATGTCAGACACATTTTTTTTCAACGGCTCAGCATTTCATTTCAATTCGCTTATCCGTTTATCCTCAGATGTGGATCGTTGTGTGGATTGCAGGGGCGGATTTTATGGTGGATTGTTATATCGGGCCCAGTGTTATACGCATGCAATGTGGTTACCGCCGTATGTGTCAGAAGTACGGATTCATTTCGAATACCTAGTACAGTGTTGCCCGTAATCTTTAATTGTAATTTTCTAATTAATTGTACCGTCGATTGGAATGAAACTTGCACAGTTTTTGTCCTGGTGGCTTGGACTATCGAATAGCCACACTAAATGACATTTGATCGGTGCTGCTTTACAGTACCTTTAACGACCCGGGAATGTAGACCAGCAAGTATTAAATTTGAAGATGATGCTTTGTACAACAAGGTAATCATCCGCGACCATTCTCGCAACAACAGCGAGAAACTCGCCATCTACAATGGCTTGTCGCATGCATACTAGCTCAAAGACTGCGCCTCAAACTCTCCCTCCTTCCAGGAAGGTCAAATGTATGGCAACTTTAAGACATGAGTCAGTATATTCGGTATTTAGAAGTATTTACAAAGTATTTACAAGAATAAATATTCAAAAATTTGTATTTAAATAAAATTACAAATATATTTTTTCGGGTCTGTATTTAAATACAAAATATAAATACGTGTATTTATATTTTAAATAGTATTTTAATTACAATGTATTTAAATACTGCCCATCCCTGCTCCACCCTCATCCTCATTCAGCCCTGATGCTCTTTACTCATTCTTATTGTTTACGTGTAAAGAGAGAAAAAAAGCCAGTATGTATAAAAATTATGTATAGAAAAAGTTTCTTTCAGAGAAAACATGTCGCAAATAATTACTTGCAGACTGAACACGCATGCCGGGGCTGTAACACAGAAATCCCATTATCCGGAAACAGCCAACCGAAAGAGGCGGAAAGGAACTTCACCAATTTTATGGTTGACCATCCGCCTAATCCGCTTTGCTTCTCATTCCACGATTAGCCTTGTGGGGCGCGGGAACACTGTGGAACACCACACTGTCTAGAAATAGCACATAGTTTTCCGATCTGTCGGCGCGGATTTTCTTAGCGCATTTGGGTTCGGATAGCTGTTCTTGTTAGGAAATGTCATAATCTGAACCAGTTTTAATGTGGAAATGCACGTGAACAGGTTCGAACAGAAATGCTTATTTAACTAAAATGCTGAACGATGACGTGGGGACAAAACAGCGATCACTCCGACGGTACTGTAGAAGTGTTTTTTTTTTTTGTTTTTGTTTTTTTTGCGCGGAATTATTTTTCGCGTTTTTCGCGCATTCTTCCAAAATCGTTTTTATCGATTTTATGTTCCCGCGAATAACTCTGGCCATATGAGGGCGAAAATCGTGCGGCGCCCGACGCTATACCGTGACTACCTTGATCCTTTCTACTCCATGCAGTGTAGGTAGTTTAAGCAAGCCGCAGAAGATTGTGTTATCCCATCAGGCAAGATGTAAAGAAATTAAAATTGATCACGCTTTTGTTACTCCTACAAACGCATTGCACTCTACAAATATACCACTATACCACGAAGCCGCATCATGCCTTTCCCCGCCTTCTCAAAACCAGCTTGTATGATAGTACGACATCTCAACCGAACTGTTCAGTGCCTCAGTGATAATGAATGAGAACTGCTACTATGAATTGGCTGACCTGCACACTGCCAGTGCTACGGCCTCCTGCAGGTTCGGTAAGGGACACTGTACAGGGCTTTTCCTCCCATGTCTGTGAGAAGAAGAAAGGGGGGGAAATATGTTTATTATATATAAAAAAATAAGAGGGAAAGGTTAGCCACCGGTATGGCGGCTTGCTATTCCCAGGAAAAAAGGGGAAAAATAAAGGCAAAGAAGAAAGGGATTGACCTAGAACGGATGCCTTAGTACGCGCCGAAATATGCCGGAGTATTGACCGCGGCACGATAGGCAAGAGCAAAGCACTCCCGGAAAGCTGTGTCGCGAATTTAAGTTCTTGCGAATCACTCCTCAAACCAGCTTTGTTCGAAAACGCGAAAATATTTTCCACGCGAAAAAAAACAAAAAAAAAACACTTCTACAGTAATTACTGCTTCGGTTGTGCAGAGATGAAAGTTGGTTCGTGCAGCGAAAACATAGACACAGGGTGAACGAAACCATTGTCATAATAATAACGAACGGAAAAGGTAGCCACACGCGAAGCTTGCTATTCCCAAAGAGGAAAGCAGATGTAACCAGCAGTGTGCTAATTGCAGTCAAGGGTCAGTGACTCAAAAGAAGCAACTATATTTACAGATGGCCTTTCCTTATTAGCTTACCTAGTTACCAGTTAGAATAGTTTGGTTACTAACCTAGTTAGTAGTTACCTTTCCTTGATGAGGAAGCACACGAAAAGACGACACGAACGCACAACTCTTTCATCATATTAAAATAAAGTTGTTGCTGTGGCTTCAGTCAGTCAGACTGCAAAAATTGAGTTACAGTTACAGCTACAGTTACCACAGCAGCGGAGTCAGAAAAATATTACTTCGGCAGGGGTTTTACGGGAACTTGTGGGGGAGAGGATTTCACCCTCGTTTACTCTCTCCAAAAGGCGCTGCCAAATGTACAATTTTGGGGTGAGAGGTGGTTTCAAACCCCGAAACACTCCCTGGCTACGGCACTCAGTTATCAGATTAAAGTGATTACGTTACGCTACTACTACCTTTTAAGAAAAACGCAACTGTCAAAACTGGAATTCGTTAAACTGTTATACAATTCGTTATATATTCGTCATATATTCGTTATACACTGGCAAAGCGGCTGAGAATTTTAAGTCTCGACCAAACGACGCTAGGGGACGGACGCGTGGAAACATTTGCAATACCCGAGCAGCTTAGTGACAGTTACATTTCACAGTTACTTTTGTAGAAAAGCAATTAGTTACTGCACATAGTAGCGCACAGCTGCAAGTTATATTTGCAAATTAGTTACTACCTAAAACTTACTCATAGTATTAACACTGACGACTGCATGTCACGACACTTAATTGCTCTTGTTCCTCAACATTGTCTTCCTTCGTTTGAAGCAAATGCCCTATATGAAATATTGCAGCCCAGAAGTGCTTCTTGTACATTTGTACATATAGCCCCCGTGGTTCCTTTCCTGGAGCGACTGCGATGGTTCATTGTTTTAGTCTCTACAGCAATGCACGGTACCTTTTCTTTTCTTTTCCTTTTTCTTCTTTTTTTCTTTTGCCCTGTAGACGTGCTCTAACAGCACGTTCAGATGATTGAGAAATTTTCAATAGCGCTGTGTGAAGACAGACAGACGGTGAATTTATTTCTCAGTACCGCATCGCCGTGGGAACTGCAACGTCTCGACGGTTAACTTGTTGTTTCGTGTTTCACGCACAGCGTGTGGGCGACGGAGATGAACAATACTGGCATCGTGAGCCTACTTCTTTGGATTCGTGGCGGTATGATGGGATCCTTAACGGATCACTTGAAGTAGACGATTGATTAATGGCCTGACTGTACCCGACACATCAAGCGCTTTTGTTGCGATGCAGGTGCTTTATAGCGCGGCTGTACAGAACGCGTGATGCCCCATGGCAGAAAATCAATAACTAAGATGCAACGAAAGAAACAGTAGGGTGAAAGAAGAGGAAAAGTGTATGAATGATGTCGGACGATTTTTACAGGCGTTTTGATCATCTATTGCCGGTACGCAATTAGACATCAACCCAATCGACGCGCTTCGCAATGGTCCAGACTGTTTAGGTTGAAAAGAGAGGAACATCGCTAGGGCTACAATATCAAGGAAAGGTGCGGCATTAGTTGCTGCGTTTTTCTCATTCATCATTTACAGCAGTTCTTTCGGCGTGTTCTGAAATTTCATTATGTGCTAGAAATAAACCGGCTAAACAGTCTTGAAGTATCCATGAAGTATGAAGTATCTTGAAGTATGGTGTCCACACAGTCGGCGGGCGAGTTTGGTAGAGTTTATTGCCCCTTGTAAAGGAAGCCTAATAAGATGGACAGCATTTTACATAGACGACGGTACTTGACTGCATACTGCGTTCGCAGCGTGAATCGATCTGAAACCGTACTGAAGCATGTCGAAAATAAGTCTGCCTTGCTTGCTCTGTCCGAGCTCACAGCAGTGTACCAGTTAATCCACAACACAAAGGAAATGTGTCACGACACAACTGCACTTCCAGTAAGCAGGGAAGTGGGGGGGGGGGGGGGGTCGAAGTAGCCTGCCGTTGTTGGCCGCACTCAAGTGGGCATCGTCACAACTATAGCAAAAAAAAAACAAAAAAAAAACGGGGGAGGGGAGCAGAGGAGAGTTGACGATTTCAAATGGAGGCATAGGCAAATATAGGCCTCTATAGGCTATAGGCACCGATACTGATGGGACGGAAACACACTGTAGATGAGAGGTGCGCTAGAGTGGTCCGTCCAAGTCAATATAAAAAACATCAGTCTGGAAAGCATTATCAGTTGCAACTGCAAAATAATGCTGAAATTCCGTGAGTTGCGAAACAGTCGCCATGCTGGCGTGAACTCAATATCCCCTGTTGGTCTAAGTGGGTTATGATATGTTTATACAAAATATGTTTAACAATTTTGCATGAAACACAAGTAAAGTTCAGGTCGGTACTAATACAGGCCGGTAGCTTGATGGATGCAACGGGTCACCCGCTTTGTGTATTGGGAGCGCTCGACTTATTTTCCATTCTTCCCGAACTGAGCTGCTCTCAAAGAGGGGGGGGGGGGACTTATTTGCAGAAAAATAAAGTTAAAAGGGGAAGGGTCAGCCATGCAGCACGCCGGCTTACTATTCCCTAAACAAAAAAGATAATAAAGAAATAAAAAACGAAGGATAGTTTAAATAACACTTGTAGTAGCACGCCAGTTACAGTAACGCAACAAAAACTGATTATAGATATTATCGGGTCCAGAACTTTTCCATATGTTTATCTTTAACAAAAGATTTAGAATACCCTGGATGGGGAACAATATCAAGCTAGGTGCAACCGTGACGTAGGCACCTAACCGGTTTATATCACATAACACCCATGTCGAGCGTGGAGAAACAAGGGTGGAGGGTGCACTATCGCATTAAACAGTCACTACTGTGTTCATTATCAAAAGCTATTGGAAGTGATTTAAAACAGGTAGTCGCACATGGAGCGCAGTAGCTCATTTGGCTGCTCCTTATCTCGCTGATCCTTTCTCTTGTATTGCAATGTCAAAAACTACATATTGTAATCCTCTAACTCCACAAAGTTCATGGACCAATTGCCATCTATATATCAACTGCCAAGGGATCCAATTTCCCCCATAAATCCGTCATCCTGATAACATAACGGCCAAGACGATCAATCATATAAAAGCTCCTGGCCTTAGTATACCCAAAATCTCAAAATAAAGTAGTTGTTGTCGTTAGCCTCGACATCCAGTATACTGAGATGACACAAGCACATTTATTCTCTGATACCGGTCTGAAATTTTGTTTTGATTCAAAGAACGCATTTTTATAACAAACAAGAACATCAATGTTAGCCTATTTCAATGTAATTAATATGAAATATTACGTAATTATCATAAAACGTTTTGTAGCAACGCATGGTTTCCTCCTTTTCTGACAAAATAAAAAATAAGAAAAAAACAGAACAACGACGCGGGATTTACCACAACGTACGTAACATAACAGCATGGCGATGTTGGAGAAACTGCTATTTCCAGGCACATTGACTTTCGTGTACGTCTCATACCCCTGTCAGACGGGCACACTTACGGCCTTAACGGTTTACGGTCTTGTGCGCATACGGTCATTAAATTATTGCGAGACAGTCAATCATATACGGTCTTTGCGACGAAACGGAGATATAAGGGCAACGGAGCTCTCGCAGGACAGTTTACGGCGTTACCCCGAAACTGTCAAAGCATTGTTATCAAATGCCATGAACAAGATGGCGCAGATTTCCTTGAATTCGAAATAAAATGTTTTTATGAGACGTAATGTGCTGCGAACGTTTTGAATGTTGAATTTTTCTGATGAATATTTGCGCTTCGCTTCTCATTATACCTAGTCACTTCGTAGTAATACCCTCGAACCACTGCACTCTCTGTCGTCTGCATCCAAAACTGTGCGCGCACAACAAAGTATCGAAATTACTTCAAAATAAATATAGTTTATTTTTGCTGTTTTTTTTTCAAATTGACAAGGTGCAAACCAAACGTTGTTTCCGAGTACTCACAGTAAGAACAAATGTGATTTCGCAACATTTCATTCAACGTTCGCAGATGTGTTTATCGGTGTAGAAATCATCGGCAAAACGCGTTTACGGATACCGTCTTGCAGCCTCCCAGGGTTTAAGGCCATATTTCAGCTACGGCCGTTTCTTAATGCTGTTGCCTTAAAGGCCGTTAGTGTGCCCGTCTGACAGATGTATTACGTTGTGCCGCGCTTGTGACAGCACGATTTGTGACAGCACCGCATGTTTTAATCGTTTCACATAGACCGTTTCTTCGCTTCTTTTTCGAGTCTATGGCAAGAGAAAATGTTTGTGCGGAGGGAACACAGCAATGCGTACCACTCTGGAGTGTGTGCACCAATCCCTGGACTGGGGGTGGGGGACATGTTTAATGATGACAAAAAAGGCAGCAGTGATCAAGGCTTGCTATTCCCAAAAGCAAAGACTGGCAAACAAAACGGAAATCATCTTGTTCATGGCGGTTGATAACAAGGCTTTGACAGTTAGGAGTAGCAGAACAAGTCGGGAGACGAGTTCAATTTCTCCTCTTTTTTTCGTTACAAACAAATAATCAAAACGAAATAAGAAGAAACAGAGACGCAGGAAATTATAAAGACGTGCAGAAAAAAAAGACAGCTCCTTGACTAGTCGATATGCAGGCAATCAGGTCGGAGGTGCCAGAGAGTACACAAGAATTCAGTTTGAACTTGGGGTGAAAACTGTAACACGTGCATCATACAAGGGTGGTCAATAGATAACCTTAAATATTTTATTGACAGTTACCAGAATCTGATATTCTCATTTTTCTACGTAGTCTCCCTGCTTTTAAACGCAGCGCTCGCAGCCTTTGGGGAAGCGCCTGTGTTTCAGGGTTTCTTTGGGTCGGGTGTGCACCCATTCATGGACAGCATGCTCGACGGCTGCGTCGGAACCAAATTTCCGGCTGCCGAATTGAGACTGCTGAATATGTGATGTGGATAGTGGATGTGGAAGATACACTGAAATCGAAGTTCGCCGCTGGTTGAAGCAGTCATGTCACGTGACGCATGCTGCCGAGCCCTCTCATGTTGGAGCAGTACGCTCTTTTCGAGTGGTCCACGACGATTTGTTCTGATGACGTGCTTGAAATGCGTTACCAAGCGATCGCAATATGTTTCTTTGTTCACTGTTTGCCCCCTAGGCATTCACTGTTCAACGATTGTACTCAGCTGGTTCCGAAAGAAGAGGGGGGATATGTTTAATAGAAAGAAAGTCAGCCAAAAGAAGGGTTTCTGTAGCCTCATCCGTTACAGCTGTTGTGCTGCATTGAAGGAGACGGTGAAATAAAACAGAAGCTAATCTGAATTTGTGACATGAAACAGGAAAAGTTAGTTGTAACATCAACGTCCTGGGAAGCTCTATCAGATTCTTCATTTGGAAGACCTGACCCACGATTTCGGAACAAGAGACATGGCGTGATATGAAACTGGAGAGCTTCTATAAGGTTTTAAGGGATCCATTGAATGTTACACGAATACTTAAACTTGATTCACACATGCGTTCTTTGAACGCGTTTCGCGTTCGCGGCGCCGCGAAACGCGAGCCGCGGAGCGTTTCCAGCCGCTTTTCGAGAACCGCTCCGTGCTGCAGCTTCGGAGGGCAGAAACGCGAACACTTTTCATCCAGCCAATCGGAGCGCTCGGAGGGGTGAGGTGGCTTCCTTTTTGGCGCATCGGGCAATGGCGGGCCTCCCGATACCGCGCTGGGATCTTTTGCCATTTGTGCGTGCGTATGTGTTTGGTGCTACTGCGTGAGTAAATTCTTTGTCACCAACAGCTGTTTGGTGCCTGAGCTGTCAACGATGAGCTGGGAATTTGCGCAAACCACGGAATCGACGAAAATAAATACGACTTGTGTGTAACCGTGTGTTGGTCGTCGGTAGTAAACATGTATCTCGCTTCTTCTGCCGTTCTTTCTCTGCTATTGTGTCGCGTTTGTCGTTCCAACGACTGATGATTCCAGTAGAAATGCTGCACGACAATTATAACACGGAGAATATGCTTCACAATGCAAATTTTGAGAAAGAGAGCTGGAAGTGTCGGTACGAGCGAGTTTTCAGGATGGCGGCTCGGCTATGTGAGACAGGCCTCTCTCGGCAGCGCCGCGGACGCTGAGGCGGCGCCGCTTTTTGAAACGCATGTGTGAATGAGCCTTTAGTTCCTTTTTAACGGTTTTCAGTTTCGTAGTATTTATTTAATAATACTACTCGCACCCTTAGGTGCTATCGTAGGAGTGATTAACACGACAAAGAGCATACAGTCAAGGATTAATGGGCGTGACGTTGCAGTTTGTGGATTTCAGTTTAAAACGACGTAAATCAACTATACTGGCATGATCTATTGAGGAAGTCTGACAGTGAGTCACATTCAGTTACACTTTGTGAGAGGGAGTTCTAATAAGAAATAACACGTGGGGAAGAAAAATTCCTAAATACGTTAATGTTACACGACGGTTCACGCAAGTATTTACTATGTCTTAACCGGGTACTTCTGGATTCAGGAAAAGTTAATTAACCCTCAGTGTGAACATTAAGCTTTCCGTTAAGTGTAAGCCAGAACATTTTCATCCGAGTTGTTTAGCTCCAGCTGAAAGTGGTGTAATGTCAGCGTCCTGAGTTAATCGCGTTGGAGAATCGTGTCACACAAATTTATTTAAAAAAACCTAATTGTTCTTCTTTCTACCATTTCAAGCTCTAGGCTTTTTAGCTGTTCTTACGGATACCACACAGGTGAGCAATATTCCAATATTCCTCTAATAATTATGGTAGTGTATGTTACCAGTCGAACATCAGCTGATGCCTGTCTTAGAATACGTCGAATCAAATTCAACTTATTTAGTGATTTTCGTTTAACGTAATCAATGTGCTGTTTCCAAGAAAATGTGTTGTCAACAGTTACTCCTAGGTATTTATGTTGGTCTACGCGTTCTAGTGGAGAATCGTCCAGGCAACAATTAAATTTCTCGACATTTTTCTTCTGACTCAACGACATGACGGCGCATTTTGTAACATTAATATTCATTTACCACTCAAGGCACCATTTCCCTATTTGCTGCAGTGCCGCATTTGAAATAAGCTGGTCCACTCGTGTACTAATGCATCGATACAGGATGCAGTCGTCAGCGAAAAGCTTAAGGCTGCACGTTATTGATTCTGCTACGTCGTTTATATACAGGAGAAACAATAATGGACCTAGAATATGCGAAATGATGAACAGGGGCAGTCTGTGCATTGAAAGGTGACCTAAGAGAGAATTGTCCAATCGCTAGGTACTGGAGGAAAATGCACGGAAGGAATGTGCCTCACATTAGTGAAGCCAAAACCTCCATTTCATTTTTTTCTTAAAATCAGATCAAGTCAAATCAACTGTACCTGTGACGTCATTATTCAACATTTAATCGTTGTTGTTCTGCCTAAAATGACGCGAATCTGTAACAGAACTCGTTCGAAAGTGTGGGAAAAGAGAAACAACTATGGGGTTCAATGAGTGACAGTGATTGTGACGGGTAAGTCGAGTCCTATCTCTCTCCTTTTTTAAAAGATGCTATGTTAACGCCGCAGAGCAACTGTGGCAATCAGCGGCGTACAGACGTGGAGAGATGGAGAGAGTGCAGAAGGAAGATGTGTGTGGGGGGGGGGGGCATGGGAGGTTAGTACTCGTCCTAGGGGGTTTCGGGGGTGGGGAACTGTGCCGGCGTACAAAACAAAAAAAATAACTCCAACATAACAGTGTCATCATCAGTAATCAGAGTATATGGCTGAATGCGAAAACCGGCTTGGCTCGAAACGTCTGTATTAAATTGTTTTCTCTGTTATGTTGAGTCGGAGTTAACCTTCTTGTTTTGTACGTTACGCTTTCCACCTTTTTGGAGTATTTTTTGCAACTGTGCTGACGTTCGTCTGGAAAGCCTGGAGGTAGGCTGGAAAGTCAGGGGAAACTTCAGACAGCACAGCCGGTGCAAGGATTCGAACCCACCACCTCCCAGTCTTCAGCACCACCTCTTTTGAAAACTGCCATCGGAAGATAGCAATACAAAGTATTATTTTTAGAGAATAAGCATGGTATGTAGGTTGCGTACGTGATACAGGACTCGGACGAGCTCCCGTGGCATAGTGGTTAAGACGATCACCTTTCACGCCGAGACTAGGAGGTGACGTGGGTTCGAACCCCGGGGTTCTCCAAAGATTTTGCAGAAGAATGGCGGCACAGTTCCCCCTGTAGTCGGCCCAGGACGCATACTAACCCCCCCCCTCCTGCAACAGCTTCCTGTTGTCCTGTCTCCATCTGTCCGCTCGTAGCCTGCTAACACGGAACAGAGCTGCTAACACGGAATAAAAACAAAACAGTTTTCAAAAGAACCCTGCTAATATAAATAACCTGTCGGGTTCATATTTTAGCATTATTATTACCTTTCATGTGCATTTCCACATCCTCATATTCAGTGTGATTGTATTGCCTAACTCGTTGAGCGTCTTTATATGTCAGATGATGCTTGTACAGTTTGTTTGTAAATTCTAACCTGCTTGAACTCCACTGACCTCAGAGCTGTTGCCATGAATGCAGAGATGCATTTCATCTCCTGTGGCCGACCGGATGAACTACTAACCCCATCAGTTACGACGCACCTGCGTGTTGATGATGATGATGATTAGGATTTTAATGGCGCAAAGGCAACGCACCTGCGTGTGTGATATCTCATTTGCGTGTGTCATGTGTGTGTGCGAGTGTGTATGCCTCACCTTTTCCTTGTCATCCCACTCATATACTAACCCCCATGCACTGAGGTATGGTACCGCAATTGTTGCGGTGAATCACCTCATCCCATCGTCATTCATGTAGTTGTTGTTTGTAAATGGGGGATATGTTTAATAGAAAGAAAAGAAAAGCAGTAGGAAATGTCAGCCCGGCTGATGCCGGCTTGCTATTCAAAAAAGAAAGAAAGAAAGAAACTCGAAATAAACATAAGAAAGAGAGAGAGAGAGAGAAAAAGTGGATTGATCTGCCCTGAAGGCCTAATCATTTGGTGGACACAAGTGAATATAAATAAATAAGTAAATAAATTTACGTAATGTGGCTTATGTTCTGTTCATTCGAAATATTGAACGTGGCGTGGCAGAGAAGTGGTGTTGCCATCCATATTCCTGTTCCTTTTGCCTGCTTCCTCTCTGCGTCTTCCGTTATTGGCATCATTATCATCAATTATTTTTTTCTGGTGTAGACTGTTGAATGTTCGCTATGCTGCCACAATAGCTCACGAAACTTTGGTGCACCCTTACCAATATGTCTTTAAACGTTGGTTTCACGTCAGTGATTCAATGTCGTGATTCCACTGCGTAGACTTGATCTGATACACCGTGTGTGCCACTTACGAACCCCTTATTGACAGCCAACTTTCATCCATTCTTCCGCTGTACTTCCGCATTAAAACAGAGTATCAAGGCTGAATAGTTTTTGGGGCAGTGAAACTATAATCTCACTACACGAGCAAGTTTGTAAATAGAAAGTGCTATCGCATGGAATTCCGTTCTGTTGCGTCGCAAAATAATCATTTCGCAAGTTTAGGTGATATTTTATTCGGTATTTCTTATCGCGGTGTCGTTCCGAAAGTGCCTTTCAAGGAGAACGTGACAAGGGTACTGTATAGCTATTGCTCAACGTGAAGTGATTCTGTATCTCGACGCATAGATTAGGGTGCTAATGGTACGAACATCACATTCTGGTTTTATATTTCCAGAGCCTCTGATACAACTGCGACAAGCAAGTGTACTTTTCCATTTGTACCGCCTAGATATGGCGATGCATTTGTGATGAGTGATTCCACGTGTACCATAAAACGAAAAGAACGCAGAGAGAACGCAAACAGAAAGGGAACGACGCAGCCACAGGACAATGGCTACCAAATACATATTGATGAGTCCCTGAATGTCCACCCGAAACGTTGCGAAACACTTCCAAAAGCTTTACTAAAAAGTGTGCCGACTTCTTCAGAAGGAGTAGATAAGCTTTGCTTATTGCGCGGACCATCGATAAAACACGAATTATTGCGACGAATTATTACTGTACAGTCCTGAAAATTTTATCGTACCTGACCCAATAAAATAATTAGCTGCGGATTGCACTTCATACAGTAAACGTTCAGAGGAGCGACACCAGTGGCGAGTCTACTGTGATGCAGGATGGGGATCTCCAACTGACACTTCGCCTCTCACCCAACAACATCGACCGCAGTCGAGCTCCATGGTATTTCGTTGGCGCTATAGCTCCTAGCCTTCGTTACCATTACCTTCTCACGGACCATGTCTAACGAATCAAGGGCAAGCTTTCTGACACTTTGTTCTGTTCTACAACCCAGCCTCGACTATGGTAACGGTCGTACACGATGCCATCTGTTACGAGAGGGCTTCATATCATCCAGCAGTGCAATTAACGAACGGACAACAACAACAACAACATAGATGAATGGATGATGATGATGTGGGATGTTTCCCTGCGTTGGGTGCAGGACCCTACCCCATTCCAAAGAGGTTCATATGAGAGGATGACGAGGGAAGGGAATCCCTACAGTTCGTGAAGGAGGCCGGTGGCCCTCAGAAAGGAAAGAAAAGCGCCAAGTGCACGGCACTGATGTCCAGGGTTACTCCATGGGCCGAGAACTTTGCAGATGTTGAATGGCCTCTGATCGAGCATTTCAAGTTGACATTCAAAGGCCCGTCGCTCGCATACGTACTGGCTGCAGTCTTCTAAAATGTGTCGGATTGCTGCCGGGACACCACAAGTTGTACACAGCGCGATGTTGCTGTGGCCCAGCCTATACCGGAGTGCAGGGGTGAATGCGACGCTAAGCCGTAAACGACGGACGAGAGAGGTAAACAGGCGAGGGAAACCGCCTGGCATTTCAAATAATAACGAACGGAATACATTGCCTTGCGGTACAGTTTCAATAGGAAACAATGGAAGTGTTTCGTACAGCTCGTGACCCCAGGTTCTTTGAGTGCGATATTGCTCAGAATACCTAATAAATTTCACCATAACCGAAAAGTCACTTGCCTTCGACAGCACTTAGTTTAGTTCTGTTCAGCTAGCTAACAACGAATTGCGCATGGTGCTCGTAGTCTTGCTGGTAGACAGTATGACACGTCAGGTATCTATCGTACTCCATTCTTCACAATCATTCAAGCACGTGGAATGGTAGCTTGTTTAGGATTATGTGCGTATTATGTAGATACAGCATTTGGCTATCAGAGGCTGGTGTAAATGAAACAGAGCTACTTTCATGGCACTACACGGAATAGGTTTTACATCGAAGGAGATTTATGTTTTTACATAGGTAGCTCGCAATAGTACCTTAACAAACACAACGACTTTAGTACGAGATGATGAATGGGCAGTTTCTTCGCCAGAGTCAATACCGTACCCCATTGCTGGTGGTGATGTAGGGAATGAAATAATGAGCCCCTTCACAATAAGGATCCTAAAGTCCTAAAGTCATATGGAGTCCAAAAAGGTCAAAACAGCTTAACGTGCATCGAATCACACAATTTTTGGAAACAAAGAAATCTAATATATCTTTGCTACCTTATGGAAGGCATTTTGCTTCCCGTCACCGGTTCCTCGCGAGATAAAACGTTGTGGCATGGTGCGGGCCTTCGCTGAAACGCGTCAAAACCTGAGTGATAAAGTCAACATGAATCCCGCACGGCCATTCCACGAGAGACGATCCTGAGGCAATCCCTGAAACTGAGTCTGCTTCTAGACTTTTATTGCTTGCACGTGTTAAAAAAAGGCCATATAAGCCATTGCGCAATGTTCTTTTAAAAGCGTGCTTGAGCTCGCGCCGTGTGACGTCGCGATGAAGTGCAAGCGGACTGAGTTGCCGTCGTGTTAAGTAGCTGCTTTCTTACTCTTTCTCCGGCGCTCCGAATTTCCTACTCCTGGAGAAGCTATGAAACGGAGCTTGAACACTTGAACATGCTCGCTGTGCTGCCGTTTCTTCCTTTCCCTTTTTTCTTCACCCTCTCTCTGCTCTGCTGCCGTCCCACGTCCTGCGGTCTCTTTCTTCGCTTTCCTGGAGAGGACGGAAGAGGTCAAGTGACGGAGCATGACACTCCTTTTTCGTGCACCCTCCGAAAGCAGGGGCGTCAAGAGCGCGTTCGCGTACGAAACTCGGAGCACGAGCGTCACCACTTAACGGTGGGAGCACCAAACACTCTCTCACTGGAGCAGCCACCCTGCCTGTAGCCTGCTGCTAGAACCACAACGGGGCGCTCGACTATAACTTCTCCTGTTCTTTTTTTTTTTTTTTCTTTAATTCTACAAGTTGAGTGCCTACGTGGAAAAGTCGTTGTGGAGGTCCTCAGCTCAAAATCTCAAAATACGTTTTCTTCAATCTTTGGTAGGACCAAATAGGTAGCGTCAGTGAGGAAACCGTACCTCACATTTAGGCCATTTATTTGTCTGTGCTTTTTCCCATGAAAAACCTAACGCGATTTTACTTTTATTTATTTTGCTTTTGTTCTTTCATTTCTTGTTTCTTTTCTCTTTCCTTTTTTTTTTGCGGAATAGCAAGCCCACATGCCGTTTGGCTGACCTTTCCTCCGTTTTGTGTATCTTTGTTCTAATAAATACATCCCCCCCTAACGCGATTTTTTTTATGTTATTGGAAGACGCAATAGTATACCGTGTACACGAGGGGCCCCAAAATCGAATCTAGTCGCGGGCCGCTTTGACCTAAAATCACGTTACGGAGTGCCACACAATAAAGAAATGGCGGTAATTACAATAAAATATCGTGACATACAATAATGTAAAAAATATATACAAAAAAACACACAGGCGCCGTGTAGTTATTGTGGAGGCGGAACGGTGTGTGCAGAATTCATTACTGAAAAATACCACATCGCACACCAAGCTTCCTTTCAAATCAGGTACTGAAAATATGAAAAATCTTTCGGAGCACTGAAATTATCTCCTATTTCTTCGCCATTTTTTTTTTTCATTTTACATTCAGACTCAATCTCCTATTGACACACTCCATTATTGCATTTGCATACACGCAGTTTCAATTTGGGAAAAAGAAATGGAAAAACCATCTGACATTATTTACAATGGATGGCTTCGGGTGAGCTACTTCAATATGGCTTCTAACGATTAAAATACAATTGCCTTTGTACATAACTGCTCAGTATTAATTTTTTTTTTAGTGTCCTTATTTGACTTAGTGCGAGAATTAAGATGAACCCATCGTAATCCTCACATTAGTGACGGTGGCGGTTTAGCATCGCGCACATGCACGAAGGCTATGTTGCAGTGTTCGTAATTTGAAATTCGTGAGCCACAAGTGCTCACATGTGAATATTCTGCCTATAACATGGACAACGTGCAGCAGTACGCCGGGCAAGGCAAAAACAATGCTTAAAAATCTGGTTTCATTCGTAATTTTTCACAAAATTTTGAAGAAGGTATAGCTTCGTTCTCCCTTCCTTCCCCCTTTTTCTTTTTTAGCAGTTAATTACTACTACTACTACTTTGTTCTCTTTGCTGGTGAAGGGGTCGTGGCCACAGAATAGGTCACGGCGCCCCACATGTAGCCCGCGGGCCGCGTGTTTGAGACCCCTGCAGGTATACCATATGCAAAAAACAAGTCTTCCCCTCGCCCTCTAATGATACACGCAAAAGACTCGATTTTGGATTTGTTTGCCATTCTTTAACACCTTTGCCTTACGATTCGCAGGTAAAATTAATATGGTCCCTTATTGTGCGGTCTGCCATTTGTAACCAAAAAAGTTTTTTGTTTCTTGGCTCAGTACTTTTTGTGCTAGCTATGTCTGCGAACGACAGTTTTGCGATTTTTACAGTTCTCGACTACGAGTTCCGGAACGTGGGGGCCAGATAAAAATATCCGCAACGTTCGATAAAAGAAAGTTTCTGCTACATGATACCAGAAATACACGATAATTTCTTTTTTTTTTTTTTTCGGGACCCCTGTCAGCGTGTTATGGAGACATAGAGGTCCGCATTCTAAGCACGCTGCATACTGAAACTGAAACGCCCACCAGAAAGAAGCACAGGGCGTCCAAAATCATGCAGTGACCCCTAATATCGCGCTTGCTTTACTGATTTTGTGTTTACTTATTCATTTTCGGCCCCTAAACATGTTTCTAAAATGACTTGGCATTCCATTTATGGCAATCGGTGCTATACGCACGTAATAGAAGTCAGGCAATAATCTTTATGGTATCCGATATATGATACGGGAATAAGCAGCTTGTAGAGAGTTCTAGAGGATCATATTATCGGGTATGCCAAGATATCCCAGCGTTCAAAATCCCAGATCCCAAAATCCACAACACCAAAGTCACAAGTTGAAAACTCAGAGCTTATATCTGCATGCTCTGAGAATTACCGTGTTTAAAAGTAGGATATCACTGAGCAACGTGCCAGCTTCACGTGTTTACATATTCATGGAGGTCATTTTAGCGAACGAAATGCACGTTTTACCGACGGTTAGGCTTAACAGGGCTGAAAGCGACGGTAGCTTGCTTATGGTCAGGAGAGACATATATAGTGCTCTAGTGAGGCCAAGGTTACTACATGTTTGTTGACTGCAGGTCCCCGCACATGCTCGAGGCGGTGCCGGCATAAGACTGACGACTTGGGATTTTGAACCTGCTGTGGGCAGTCGCCGTCGGAATCGGGAGTCCCCGATATAGGATGTAAGAATAATAGTGAGTTTTACGCAAAGGCGACAGCGTACGTTAACTCGTGGCTTTACGTCGCGAGACAGCTGCCACCAGAGGAGGATGCAGCAGTTCAAAGGAAGCTTCTGGCTGACAGACACCCGCACTCCATTGTTCCACAGGCACAAGGAAATCACGTAATTTCGAATCCATTTCTGATACCACAATCGGGCCAAAGGAACACCATTATCTTCTGAGAAGAGTTTAAAACATGAGTATGTATAACAGCGTTTGAATTCAGTTTGAACTCAGCCTCTCATTCAAACAACTTGGGCAAACGGCGTTTCTGGGCGTTTGAGACTTACGTGTCTGTGTCGTCCCTAATTGTGGTCTGCCTCGGCCGTTTCTCGTTGTTTACCCCCTCTCACGTTCTTGTAGTGCCGTGATCTTGGGATTATCCCTCAACTTGCCATTAATTCGTAGTGTAAAGATGACCTCTAAAAGAGAGAGAGTGAGGAAAAACTACAGACAAAAAACAGTCACGCCAGAAAGGAAGGGAAACAGCAAAAAAAAAAAAAAAAAAAAAAAGAGAGAGAGAAAAGCACGGAATTAGGAACTAGGAACGCGTAACTCCAACATGCCGAAAGGGACGCAAGTTGCAGAGGTTGAGTGATCAATTAAGACAAACACAACATTTAAGCCTCAAGAACGCCCAAGGAAAGATCTAAAGGACGGTAGCTGACGAAAACTTGTCAACTGCCCTCTTTCAGAGCGCCAAAAAAGGGTCCCGACAAATTTCTCACTGATTTCAAATACAGTGAACCCTGGATTTATCAAACCTCGATGTACGAATTCCCTCGTTTTACGAACGGTGCGTTGTGGAACGAAAGACTTCCCATTTATTTCTCCCTCGGTTTACGAAACTCAATTTCCGAACTGTGAACGCATTGTTTAGTAACGAATCTAGAACAGAATACCTTTTTTTTTTAACGTCGATTTATGAAAGGGAGGACTAAAGCCGTCCGGGTCATTAACAAGTGAATTGGTGCGGAGTGCACAAGCCTGCATTACCACGTGTCCTACTCTGGAAGCCGAAGGATAAGAAAATACAGAAATACTCTTGAGAAAGAAATACTCCTCAGCAAATTAACGTTGCCCTCGTGGCATGGCATGCCACCGAGTCCCAGTTCAAATCGAACGTCACAATGGACGCGTTGCGCGGATCGAAGCGCAAGAGATCGGCACTAACCGCTGGTGACAAACGGCTATATGTTATCATGTATACCGTAACAGTGCTGAAAACGTTCGTGAACTGCGTGTTACGGCTGGACCAGTGCGGAAACGTCTACAGAATGTTTGTACAGAGTACTTTGAGGATAGGGGCGAGGAGTGCAGCTTCAGACTACAATCGTCTCTCCTGTGCAAATTTGACGGTGGAGAGTCAATTACACAGAGGGCCATTTCAATCTATAGTCAGCAAAAATTATGAATGTACTAGAAGCTGTAAATAAAAAATTAGAAAGATCCATTGGTGGATCTTTTAGAAATGCGTTAGCATAAGCCTGTGATTCCTTCTTTTGCTTCCTCCTTTCGGTTCACTGGAGCATTTCTTGCATTTCTGGTGTCCAAATGCCGTCTACGACTTCCTTTGGAGGGGTGTCCTTATGGAGGGACACCAGAGGGGCCTTGTGGCCGGTGAAGTGCCACGCCATGTACAGCACTTCGTGCACGAGATGCGTCGTTTAGTAGACGTGGTCCACACACGTTTCACGATCAGTGGAGATGGAACCTTTCGGGACGGCAGAACGGAAAAGCACATAGAACGGATATCTCAGGCGAACTCGAGGTCTGTCACATCATCATGGTTGATGTGTCCCACCATGACTACCCATTCCTGAGTAAGCAAAACGCACTCCATCATGTCGTTTACAACGGTTGCCGCTTGCTTATGTGTAATCTCTGGCTGCATGTACACAGCAACGGCGTTGAGATCTGGGGGAAGGCGTACGTCACAGGACTCGCCGTATTCGTGAACGTTGCTGCGAATCTCTTAAGGTGCAACGCTGATGCCATCCTTAGCGTAGATGGCAACTCCGGCCTTTCGGTTTCCAGGGCGTTTGGCTCCAGTGATGTTGGAGAAGCCCTTGATTTGGATGGGCACATCAAGACCCATCGCGGTCTCTGAGAGGCCGAGGAGGGAGGCGTTTGTCTGCCTTCACCGACTGCACGAACGGGCGGCATAAGATGAACCTTGACACGTCAGGACGTGGGAACGCACTCTGAAGTACTCACTCTTTGCGTGCTGGAAACGATTTAAAGTCATTACTGTGCCAGAGGCGTGCGCACAAACCCAAAGGGATTTTCAACGAAATGTTTGACGAATGCTTTGTTCCCGCCGTGGAAACGTTGGAAACCCTTGAAGTGCTGGGTTTGCATCCCGTCGAGCTCGTTTTGCCCCTGCTTCCTGCTTGCGTTCCTTCATGCATACGATGCACACCACGACGTGAGCCGCGACCCCAAAGACCTCTACCCGAGAAACGTCATCATGACGTTGGTAGACAGACTGAAACGGAAACAAATCGGAAGGGGAGGGCTGGGTTCTACGAATGGGCACTTGTTCGCTGCCTCCTATTGAAAGAAAAGTAGGACCGAAGGTCGCGTCCCTTCGAGGGACCATCGTATCCCCTCAAGACCATGGCTTTCGGGCGCAACCTTGTTTGCCGCTTCGAACGTAGTTAAACTGTACCCAATTGGTGGCACTGTCGAACACTATGATATCGTTTGTTTACAAACAGGGAGATGTCTATTAGCCCTACTTCATAGTGGCTAAGAAACCTGAACATGAAAAATTTATTCAAAAATAATGTGAAAAAAAAAACTGGCAGATATGATGCAAGTTACAGTGGCATCAGATCAAAGACAGCGAGAGAGCTGTTTAGTTCCCGTGGCATCTGCTTCGAAGTCAAACCGCACGCGCATGAGTAGACCCTCTTCGTCAAAGTCTATGTGCTTTAGGATGCCGATGGCTCCATATACCATTCCGTGGGAGTCATCAGCTGCGTTCACATGAAGGCGGCAAAAGCATATGGTATCAACTTATCGCAACAAATCCCCTCCGACAGGGCCACGTCAACCAATTCACCAGTCGGGATAGGTGCGAGGAGGTGCGCTAACTTGATACGATACGCTTCTGTGGTATTTATGTAACCGCGGCTATTGAAGCTGCAAGTGATCAACGAGAAACGAGATAACAGCCGTCGCTGTAAGGTATGTCGTCATGTCTGTAATCTCGTTTCTTCGCTTAATCTCCCTGGGCTTTCGGCGACGCGACGTACAGGATCGCATCTTCACGCAATCGAGCCCATTACAGCTCTCGCTGTAAACACCAGAAGCGCAACCATCGGAAACGCTTCCCGGGTGCCCGCACGCAGCTACAATGAAAATTACAAAGCGTCCAGCAGACGGGTTAAAGTGGGAGAAACCTCACTATTGCTTGCAGCACCGTCACAGTGCGCGCTGGCCAACAACCCAGAATTTTAGCGACATGAAAGTTCGAGCGTCCACATGAGCCGAAATCGCTTCCGGGACACTACGACTGCCGGTGTACTTGGGACACACAAGGAGAACATGCTCAGTGTACTCCACGACCTAACTCTCACTGCAGTTAGGGGAAGCAGACTTTCAGAGTTTAAATAAGAGCGGGGCCGCTAGACGAAGCATTCAGCCGAAAGCCTGCGTAGAGGAGCGATGCGCTTTGCCAAGGGAGGGATGGAGGGACGCAGAAGCGTTACTTAGGGCCAACTTTGTGTAGCAGCGAGGTCCATGCAGCTCCACTTAGCCAGGAAGTGCTGCGCAATAGTTGTCTGGGTATCATGGTCATTCCTTGAAGCTTTTAGCGTAACAGATGGACATTGCTGAGATGGGAAAATGTTGATGGGTTCGGCCCTCAGCAGCGTTACCCGATAGGCCACAGCCGCCAGGAATCCATTGAAATTGGATGTCACGCGCATTGGTGGTTTTAAAATTATGTACTTCACGCGGTATACTAAAAATCACTACGGCGACTTACGCTTTTGCCCCCAGAACTTCATTGTTGTTACTGTTTTTAAATGGAATAAATGAATAAAAAATGAATACTGGCGCCAGAGACGCTCTTGATACCAGGGCTTTCGAGCCTCCTCTTCAGTCACTGTAGACGGTTCAGTGAAAGCTTTAGAGCAGGAATTGACCAAGGTTAGTTCTATTTGGATAGCGTAAGGTTCAACATATGTGCGGCAGGCATACGTACCAATCTTTGAACGTTCATCTCTGGAACGACGAACGCACACGAAGAAGCCGATGTTGTAATTAATGTATCTGTGGACAGCTTTATTCTGCTCGCAGTAAAGTATAATACACCCAGGCTTAGCTGGTGGAGAACATCCGTTGATACCGGTTTGCTCAATAAAAGACCCACGACATAAACTTTCACCTCAGGAGGCTGGAGGACCTTGATGCCTAATAACCACGCAAAGGAACAAAGTTTTAGGTCATTCCACCCATTGCCGGTTAAAGCGAAGCGTTTTTTTTTTTTTTTTTTTGACAATATACTCCTTGTATGTTTATTACACGTACGCTTGTCTCGCCTTTTTTTTAGGTTTCACCGCTTGGTGCTTATGTTTATTTTCTTCTATTGGGCTAGCGGCTACTGACCGCATCCAAACGAACATTTTCATCTTATTAGCCCATCTCGCTCGGACCTCTTTCCTAATTTCGTGCACAACAAACCCGCCGGGACCGTAACAGAGAAATCGCATTACCCCTAAACAGCTAATCGAAAGACGCGGAAAGGAAATAAAACAATTTTATGGTGGACAATCCACCTAATCTACTTTCTTTTCTCTTTCCCTCGTCACCGTGAACATCGCGCTGTCTAGGTATTTGCGTTGGGCGGGTGTGGTGTCGTTTGGCGCGCTCAGGTTCAGATAGCTGTACTTGTTAGAGAATTTTACAACGTGAACGAGCCGTAATGAAGGGAATGCACGTGCCAATGTCCGCCTAGAAAATCGTACTTGATTACAGTTTTGGACGATCATGTCAGGGCAAAGGCGCATTTTCTTTTTGTGTACACTTGCCACACACGAAAATGAAGCTGTACGTCTACTTGCCGGCCAAATGTCGCTCCGTGCCGCCACCTATAAGCAGAGCAGGTATACTGAGGCGTGATTATTTCCCTGAGCTTGTGCACGCGTATTGTCATTCAACGTTTTGTGCTTAGAAAAGGCAAGCGTAGAACGCGTGTCATCGACACGTGTTCATCTCTTGCATCCCTTCTGTACTGATGCTCGTACTTCTCCACTGGTAATCTGCAAATGTGTTTTGCGTGTCATCGTTCGCCAAGATCTGTATAGCAATGGACGCTTCTGTAGCGTGTGTGTGTAACACAACCTACAACTAACCGACACCTCAATTCGCAGCTGCTTCAACCTGGGGACATTCACGTTAGACACTGCGTGTAAACCACCGTCTGGTGCTGACTTTGAGGATCACCATTTTGCATCACATCTAACGATGAGACATTTCTACATCAAGCACATCCCTATAAAAGCCCAAGTGTGGCGCTAATTTGGGACAAACTATTCAACTCACCACACCCTTTTCGTACTGCGTAACACCAACAACAACAAGAAATAAGTGATGATGATGTTGTGGGAAACATCAACGAAGCAATGAAACACAACTTGTATTTCCGAACACAAGCCAAAGCCGTCCTAAGGCCGACTTGCACGATACGATTGCACAATAACCGCAGAAAATTTAGGGGCGGAGTTTACGTACGTGCCCTCGTTCTTTAGCTACGCACATAATGCTAATGATTGATTCTAATGCACAAATGTTATGCACTTCAAAGCTCTAAAGCAATATTCTAAATAAAAAAAAAGAAGTGAGAAGTGAATTAGAAGAGATCTATTCTATATCCCACAGTGAAAAATATCTCGTCTCTGGCTTTATCACCCAACCTCAGGAGCTTCAGTCCCTGTCTTCCAGCTCCCCCGTGGAAGGTGCCCATCTCGTACCCATCCCAGAATGGCCCTGCGCATAGCGTCCAAGCCGGGATATTGTGGTTGCATTGCGTGCATTGAGAGCTAGCAGAAGCATATCATGGTTATCATCCCTCTCGTACTCAGCATAACGGAAAACAAAGAGAATCAAAGACAACCATGCTATAGTACACATGAATTCATCCGGCTGAGTATTCCATGGAGTGCATGGGTTTGACCACGTTGATATTTTTATAATTCTTAGCATAAGGCAATGCTTAATACATACGGCATGTCTTCCCTTTCTCGACAATTAGCCGACATTGAAGGAGTCCCATGTCGAAATATCTTAGCTATAGAAAAAATGTATAACTGAAGTTCCAGTTGTCGGCTCTTACAAAGATGTTAATGAGCAATTTATCCTTCATGGCGATGTGTGCAAGTATATTGAAATCCCAGTTTAGTTTTTTTTCCTATTGTATCATGTGCAGGAGTACGCTATTCATATGCCCGACGTATTTAGATGGAGTACCAAGGAGCGTACGGGTCAATGTGGATGCTGAACCTTCTTCATGTCATTTAATTAGAAAAAGTGTATTGTGTGATACACAAAAGCCCAAGCCGTTAGATCCGAAGAATTTTATTAGATGTTGACAAGTCATCCGTGCGTTGCCAAAATGAGAGCTGCGGTGTCCAACTTGTGCGATACACCCAGCCTTGACATGATGTGGCACGGCTAAAGCGACAGTCGCGTCCGGAAATGTGCGTAATAAAACAAGCCCCACCATGTTTGACATTTTTCGACTGTCTATTTGGCAATTTTCTCTCCCGAAAAATGGATAGATATTACATAACCGAGTCATATAGATTGTCAATGCCTCTGCAGCTGGGAGAGCCCCAGAAGGAATAGCATCAGGGTAACGTACTTTTGTACACCAATCAGAGGGAAGCGCGCAGCTGACTGCTAGCTGCCGAGCTCGTACGTACTGCTCCGCGCTTCCAGAAGACTGTCGCTCAGGTGGCTCAGCTTTGTGAAAGGCGTCCCATTATTGGTCGGTTACAATGTGCTTTTTCTCGTTTTGACAGAAAAGGATTTTCGTGGCGGTTTACTTAATCAAACTGCACAAAAACTACGTCAGTAGTTCGTATGGGACTTCCGGTATCATGAACACTGATCAACGAGAAATAAAATGCCGCAGTAGGACGAAGGCGACCGTCCCTTTGAAGACAAGGGGCCTGTGCGTTGGCTTCTGTTGGAGCTATTTCTCAGTCAGACACCGGAAGCTTCAGTTCTACCGGCAACGTCCTGGAGTGGAGCCTCGGGTTGAGGAACTCCCATGCACATCCGGCCCTCCGGTACAGTCCATCATCGACGATCAGGACTCATGTTGAGGAATACCATCTCCTCTACATTTAGTGACCCGAACATGTCTTGACATCGATGATGATTGCTGTGCAGTGTTTTCGTTTTCGATAATCGATTAAAAGCGTACAAACCGTTGCCAGCATGTTTTATTGTGTCTACATAATGAGACAACACCAATTGGAAAACAAATAAAAAGGCACACAACACAAAATATAAAAACACAACACCACGATTAGCTAACTCTTAAAATATTGGTTTGAGGGCCAAAGGTGCCAATTGGAAAGATGCAGGGCGCCTTTGCGAAACACTCCGGCGAAATGCGTCCACCAAGGTACAGCCCCGCAGACAAAAGTTTACGGAAGACACAAGCAACATACATTACACACCCTTTCTACAATTACGCTCATCTTCAAGATCACCACTGCTTTTCCCCCACGGAAATCACACAACCCTTTACCACAGCACTTCGCACGTAAATACAATTAATGTCGCTTCGTCAGTTCATCTGGGCGAAAGGAGCTCCGGGCGTTCCTCAGTCTTGGAAGACATTCCACTGCAAGGCAACCAGTCCGGGAAGCTCATTGCGAAAACAATATAGCCTGCGCCACTCTGTCCAGGAACGGCCGCAGAACGCCTGTGGGCATGCATGCATGCATTGGTTCTTTGTTGTTGTTTCTCTTTTAGTCTTTTTTATGAGCATTTGTCCCGAAGTAATATGCAACGCTGACTGGGACCGAGACACCCTCATTAGGCAATGGCAAAAATGTACGTCGAAACCGGTCTGCGAATCATCGGCTGCCTCATCATTCTTGTTATCTGTAATGGATGCGACCGGGACTGCATTATAGATGATCGTAAGGTATAGAGGGTCCATTGGAGTTAAGTAGGTGAAATATCCATTGGGGTTATCAGCGGATCGGGGCATTTCTCTGAATAGTGCACAACAACTACCTTGTGGTTTTCTTCGCTTATTTCCTTTGTCACGCATTCAGTGACTGCTTTGGAAGTTAGCTGATACACTTGGTACGAGATTTAACGTCGATTGTCGCAAGAAGAGCGGTTTTCGCGCACCCTGCTACACAATGTCCAAGTCAGCGAGGAAGATAAATTATATACTTCCGGCATTCAGTACAGCGATGAACTGTCAGCAGCTCAGACACGACGTCGTTAGTGAACGAGATGTACAATTTTTCCTGTCGTTTCTGAATCACATAATGGTCAACATCGGGTATCGTCCGCAACTGTTCTTTGCTCTCTTTCGGGGTTGTCGAAATTCTACGGCCGTAGGACCCACAATTCAAGGAACGAACGTGCATTCGAACAAGCTTTCGACGCTGTCGACCACCCTATGATGTTAACAAAGTTCGAGTGCTACGCGGCTTTCGCGGATCTGCTTATGAGTCATGACGTTCTTACCAGTTACTTAATGGATAGCCAACAGGTTGTCACCATGAATAATATGTCATCCTCATTACAGTACACATATGTGCAGGTGTTCCACAGGGGTCAGTGCTTGGTCCATTATTGGCCCTTCCCCCCGACAACAAGATCTTCAGAGATACCAAGGTACCAAGAGGTACCAAGGTACGCAGACAATACGTGCCGTATTTTAACTGCCGATAACGCTATCTAACTGAAACAAGTGCAAACAATGAAGTAATGATGCTTTCAAACTGGTTTTCCTGTAATAAACTAACCATTAAATATTAGTGAAATATCTGTTGACAGTTGTTACGTAGAACAATCGTCTTCTTTAAATATCTAGGAGTTTTCTTAGACAATCACCTGCACTGGCAAAACCGAATTCATGCTTTGTGGTGGTTGACAAGGTCAAGGACAACAAGGCGAAGGTCGCGGTGTTTCTGCGCTCGAAGAGGGTGTAGTTCTGCTTTTGGCTCATTTGCATAGCTAAATTTGACAATTTATATCTCAAAGTACGTTCGCTTCTCAGGGTGTTAGGACACAGACTGTGGATTTGAATAATGACTGGTTCCAATCTGATATCTCGCTTTTCGCCGAAAACATCTAATTAGTAAGTTGATTAATGAATATTAGCTAATTAGTCGTGCAGTAGTTGCATACGCTGTCATACAGGATGTTCACGTGGCCTGTATTACCCACCTCCTAAAAGGGCATATATTTTGCTCCGCTAGGTTTTTAAAGTAAAAATGATGTAATGAATTTAAAAAAAATAAACATCCTGTATTACTTATAGTGTAGGCACTGCTGCAACCCCATAATACATACATATATATATATATATATATAAAATGAAAAAAATAGCCAGAGCTCTTTGGCTGCACGTATAGCATATGTTTGTAACTCAAACGTCGCCATGCCAGTACTGGACAGCTGTTTCGGCCTTGTTGGGCCTCATCAACAGTACGCAGGCAGGCAACGTTTGAGTGGATGGCGTCAGAAGGTCACGTAACACGTGATTCCTCCCGTCAGGGTGAGATAACTCACTCACTGAAAGCCCAGTGCAAAGCCAGTGAAGTATAAAATGAAAAAAAATAGCCAGAGCTCTTTGGCTGCACGTATAGCATATGTTTGTAACTCAAACGTCGCCATGCCAGTACTGGACAGCTGTTTCGGCCTTGTTGGGCCTCATCAACAGTACGCAGGCAGGCAACGTTTGAGTGGATGGCGTCAGAAGGTCACGTAACACGTGATTCCTCCCGTCAGGGTGAGATAACTCACTCACTGAAAGCCCAGTGCAAAGCCAGTGAAGTATAAAATGAAAAAAAATAGCCAGAGCTCTTTGGCTGCACGTATAGCATATGTTTGTAACTCAAACGTCGCCATGCCAGTACTGGACAGCTGTTTCGGCCTTGTTGGGCCTCATCAACAGTACGCAGGCAGGCAACGTTTGAGTGGATGGCGTCAGAAGGTCACGTAACACGTGATTCCTCCCGTCAGGGTGAGATAACTCACTCACTGAAAGCCCAGTGCAAAGCCAGTGAAGTATAAAATGAAAAAAAATAGCCAGAGCTCTTTGGCTGCACGTATAGCATATGTTTGTAACTCAAACGTCGCCATGCCAGTACTGGACAGCTGTTTCGGCCTTGTTGGGCCTCATCAACAGTACGCAGGCAGGCAACGTTTGAGTGGATGGCGTCAGAAGGTCACGTAACACGTGATTCCTCCCGTCAGGGTGAGATAACTCACTCACTGAAAGCCCAGTGCAAAGCCAGTGAAGTATAAAATGAAAAAAAATAGCCAGAGCTCTTTGGCTGCACGTATAGCATATGTATGTGAGGCCCAACAAGGCCGAAACAGCTGTCCAGTACTGGCATGGCGACGTTTGAGTTACAAACATATGCTATACGTGCAGCCAAAGAGCTCTGGCTATTTTTTTTCATTTTATACTTCACTGGCTTTGCACTGGGCTTTCAGTGAGTGAGTTATCTCACCCTGACGGGAGGAATCACGTGTTACGTGACCTTCTGACGCCATCCACTCAAACGTTGCCTGCCTGCGTACTGTTGATGAGGCCCAACAAGGCCGAAACAGCTGTCCAGTACTGGCATGGCGACGTTTGAGTTACAAACATATGCTATACGTGCAGCCAAAGAGCTCTGGCTATTTTTTTTCATTTTATACTTCACTGGCTTTGCACTGGGCTTTCAGTGAGTGAGTTATCTCACCCTGACGGGAGGAATCACGTGTTACGTGACCTTCTGACGCCATCCACTCAAACGTTGCCTGCCTGCGTACTGTTGATGAGGCCCAACAAGGCCGAAACAGCTGTCCAGTACTGGCATGGCGACGTTTGAGTTACAAACATATGCTATACGTGCAGCCAAAGAGCTCTGGCTATTTTTTTTCATTTTATACTTCACTGGCTTTGCACTGGGCTTTCAGTGAGTGAGTTATCTCACCCTGACGGGAGGAATCACGTGTTACGTGACCTTCTGACGCCATCCACTCAAACGTTGCCTGCCTGCGTACTGTTGATGAGGCCCAACAAGGCCGAAACAGCTGTCCAGTACTGGCATGGCGACGTTTGAGTTACAAACATATGCTATACGTGCAGCCAAAGAGCTCTGGCTATTTTTTTTTCATTTTATACTTCACTGGCTTTGCACTGGGCTTTCAGTGAGTGAGTTATCTCACCCTGACGGGAGGAATCACGTGTTACGTGACCTTCTGACGCCATCCACTCAAACGTTGCCTGCCTGCGTACTGTTGATGAGGCCCAACAAGGCCGAAACAGCTGTCCAGTACTGGCATGGCGACGTTTGAGTTACAAACATATGCTATACGTGCAGCCAAAGAGCTCTGGCTATTTTTTTTCATTTTATACTTCACTGGCTTTGCACTGGGCTTTCAGTGAGTGAGTTATCTCACCCTGACGGGAGGAATCACGTGTTACGTGACCTTCTGACGCCATCCACTCAAACGTTGCCTGCCTGCGTACTGTTGATGAGGCCCAACAAGGCCGAAACAGCTGTCCAGTACTGGCATGGCGACGTTTGAGTTACAAACATATGCTATACGTGCAGCCAAAGAGCTCTGGCTATTTTTTTTCATTTTATACTTCACTGGCTTTGCACTGGGCTTTCAGTGAGTGAGTTATCTCACCCTGACGGGAGGAATCACGTGTTACGTGACCTTCTGACGCCATCCACTCAAACGTTGCCTGCCTGCGTACTGTTGATGAGGCCCAACAAGGCCGAAACAGCTGTCCAGTACTGGCATGGCGACGTTTGAGTTACAAACATATGCTATACGTGCAGCCAAAGAGCTCTGGCTATTTTTTTTCATTTTATACTTCACTGGCTTTGCACTGGGCTTTCAGTGAGTGAGTTATCTCACCCTGACGGGAGGAATCACGTGTTACGTGACCTTCTGACGCCATCCACTCAAACGTTGCCTGCCTGCGTACTGTTGATGAGGCCCAACAAGGCCGAAACAGCTGTCCAGTACTGGCATGGCGACGTTTGAGTTACAAACATATGCTATACGTGCAGCCAAAGAGCTCTGGCTATTTTTTTTCATTTTATACTTCACTGGCTTTGCACTGGGCTTTCAGTGAGTGAGTTATCTCACCCTGACGGGAGGAATCACGTGTTACGTGACCTTCTGACGCCATCCACTCAAACGTTGCCTGCCTGCGTACTGTTGATGAGGCCCAACAAGGCCGAAACAGCTGTCCAGTACTGGCATGGCGACGTTTGAGTTACAAACATATGCTATACGTGCAGCCAAAGAGCTCTGGCTATTTTTTTTCATTTTATACTTCACTGGCTTTGCACTGGGCTTTCAGTGAGTGAGTTATCTCACCCTGACGGGAGGAATCACGTGTTACGTGACCTTCTGACGCCATCCACTCAAACGTTGCCTGCCTGCGTACTGTTGATGAGGCCCAACAAGGCCGAAACAGCTGTCCAGTACTGGCATGGCGACGTTTGAGTTACAAACATATGCTATACGTGCAGCCAAAGAGCTCTGGCTATTTTTTTTCATTTTATACTTCACTGGCTTTGCACTGGGCTTTCAGTGAGTGAGTTATCTCACCCTGACGGGAGGAATCACGTGTTACGTGACCTTCTGACGCCATCCACTCAAACGTTGCCTGCCTGCGTACTGTTGATGAGGCCCAACAAGGCCGAAACAGCTGTCCAGTACTGGCATGGCGACGTTTGAGTTACAAACATATGCTATACGTGCAGCCAAAGAGCTCTGGCTATTTTTTTTCATTTTATACTTCACTGGCTTTGCACTGGGCTTTCAGTGAGTGAGTTATCTCACCCTGACGGGAGGAATCACGTGTTACGTGACCTTCTGACGCCATCCACTCAAACGTTGCCTGCCTGCGTACTGTTGATGAGGCCCAACAAGGCCGAAACAGCTGTCCAGTACTGGCATGGCGACGTTTGAGTTACAAACATATGCTATACGTGCAGCCAAAGAGCTCTGGCTATTTTTTTTCATTTTATACTTCACTGGCTTTGCACTGGGCTTTCAGTGAGTGAGTTATCTCACCCTGACGGGAGGAATCACGTGTTACGTGACCTTCTGACGCCATCCACTCAAACGTTGCCTGCCTGCGTACTGTTGATGAGGCCCAACAAGGCCGAAACAGCTGTCCAGTACTGGCATGGCGACGTTTGAGTTACAAACATATGCTATACGTGCAGCCAAAGAGCTCTGGCTATTTTTTTTCATTTTATACTTCACTGGCTTTGCACTGGGCTTTCAGTGAGTGAGTTATCTCACCCTGACGGGAGGAATCACGTGTTACGTGACCTTCTGACGCCATCCACTCAAACGTTGCCTGCCTGCGTACTGTTGATGAGGCCCAACAAGGCCGAAACAGCTGTCCAGTACTGGCATGGCGACGTTTGAGTTACAAACATATATATATATATATATATATATATATATATATATAATAAACGCTCTCCTTTTAAAACAAAGCATAGTTTGATAACTTCTCACCCTCCTGCACAAAATGAACCACATCACTCAGTCTGTCTTTATCTAATTACAATACGCTAGGAATATGGAATAATTAGAAAACATCATCGATCAACTACGAACAGGGCGCCCAAAAACCGAATAAGGGAGGCATGAAGCGCTCCGTCCAACATCTGCAAGCAAATTGCGATGGAGTATTGAATCGAGGCCGTCTGGCGCTAGAGCCGATGGAATATGGGCAGTCATGCAGAAGAAGTGCAGTGCAGCGAGAGACCACCACAATGGAATCAGCGGTCTGCACGGCCGGATAAATAGACGTGCTGGGGTCAGCTGCGTCGTTTGATAACGGAGTGCGCCGGTGTGACCCAACGCAACGCGGACCAGCATACTGTTGTCGGCGTTGGCAAAGCTGGACGACACTCATGGACAGCTTGGAGCTCCAAATTAATGAATCTTTCGCCCGTGACACAGTTTGCCTACGCACTACAAAAGAGGAGATGCAGGAGTTCCCGAGAGGTACAAGATTGCATTCGTGAGTCTCACAATGGCACAACATTTTCACCCACTGGAAGGTAATAGGACACATCCGCTTTACTTAATAGCAAGTTTTGGTATACCGTACGCTATCGCCTTTGCGTACGTAAGAACCACGTTGGTGGTTCTGCTCACGTGCAAGACAAACTGAGTTTTGCGCATTGCGCAGAACCACCACGCTATCGCTTACGCACTCAAAGGGCGATATCGTACGATATATGAAAACTCACTAATATGTGCACTCAGCTTTCGCAAGTGAATATGTGTATAGTTGCTGCCTTCTGAGTCTCGCGGACGAAAGCCTGATTCACACTGCCTGCATTTACGGTTGCGCTTGCGTGTTACGTCCGCTGACCACCGAATCGTTAGAGAGTTTTAGTACATCGCACGCTATCTCCCTTACGTACGTAAGGGATAGCGTTGATGGTTTTGCGCACGCCCATAACAGAAAGAGAGCTTCGCGCAGTGCGCAGAACCACCAACGCTAACCCTTACGTACGCACAGGCGATAGCGTACGATGTACTAAAACTCTTTATTGCAACGGAAAATCCTTCAGCGTGGAACGAAGGCACATGTAAGACGTCGTACGCAGCCGTAAACGCTGTAATGTGAATCAGCCTTAGATCGTTAAACGTGTGTAAAAATTCGAAATGCATGCAACTGGCCGTATATCATCCCAATGCTGACAACCAGATTTCCAACGACCTTCCCACTTTTACGGATGTGCCGTGGCAAGGAAAAACTTGGGATCGGATAACAACTGACAGCAAATAATAACTGATGCGCGAATAACGCAGGACATGATCAAACTTCACACTTTTCCTGCAGCCAACACATCAAGAGTACGAGAAAGTCACCTTGAGGATTTTAAGTACAGCTTTTTTCACGGTATGTGTGTGAGTGGAATTCCATTGATGATTACGTTCGAGAGTTGCCTCGAAGCCATTTCTTTAATTCGCTCCTGCTATAGCCTCTGACTGAGGCTGCGGTACGCAGAAATAAGTAAGGAAGAAGGTTATTCGAGCACCCATTTCGAGTGCGAGCACCCACATCAGTCATTTTACGACACGTCTTGTATTCCGCACTACCGTCACATCATTCTTTCACTCATTACGCGAACAATCATTGCATTTTCTAGTCGTGTCGCAAAAATGCATGACATAACATGCATACGGAACGTTACTATCGCAGCTACGAACCTCACAAACTTAAACCATGACGTGGAGAACGCTCTAATCTCCATTACCGGAATATAATCGCTCAACTGTCGCATCCGCTCTATAGAACTCTGAAATAGGGGTGGTGCAGTCTCGAGTTTTGAAGACTGCGAATATCTAATCACTGCAATGGTCGTCACGCACATACCTCTTTGGAACCTCGTTGTATTTTGCACGCTGCACTAATTATTGCTGGATCCATAATTCGTACTTTACGGTACCCAAACATGCCTTCCTACAAGCGCTATATATCCTATATTTTGGTATCAGTCTCTGGTCCAGACAAACACACAGAGAAAACGTCCACTGACGATAGCATAAATGTCTTGTTCAGAAGAGCTGACGAGACGCTTGGTAATGACGCATTTTAATAGCGTTCGTAAAACGCGTACACCTTTACTGCCCTTCTGATTATAACTCAAGAAAGACATATTAAGGCACGAGTACCTTCTGAAGATGTACCTTCCGAACGTCCTACGTCTCAGCAAAGAGCCGCTCAATACCTCTTCGTCTTGATCGATCAATCGATTTCGCTGTGCCTCGTGAGGTGAGTTTATAGAGACCACTCCAAATGACGTTATGTGCTCGGCATTGATCATTCGAACTACTCAAAGGGGTTGAGATTTGGCAGCTCCTAGCTGGTAATTCTGTTTCTGTCATTCCCTTGAAACGCTAACGATTATATTGAGCAAAATGCGCTATAGCCGCCGTTCACAATATGATACAAGTTTAAAGCTAAGCATTCGAATAATCTTCCAAGTGTGAGTTCCAGGATGTCTTTAGGTCTCTATACACTTTAAGTGTGTTGGGGGGGGGGGGCAATAAAGAAAACCTTGGAGTATTTCTGGTTCTTTTGGCGACCACAGGCATTGCCACATCCATTAGTATCATTTGGAACTGAATGCAGGGAGGTTTTTGCGGAGTGTAGGTCTTATTTGCGTTGCCAGGAGGTAAAGTTCGGTGTCAGTGGACCAAAATGGGGACTAATTGGCATTTCGGAGAATAGAAGCTGTAATTTATCACAGATTTACGCCTTTTGTTTCTTAGAGTCCCCTGGAAGTCATAACTGCACAGGAAGACTGCACAAGGTGCAGAATACTAAACCAAGTTGTCCATTGTCTTTCGCGTCAGACACAAAGCAACGACATTTAAATTTTGAATGATGATATCACGGGGTGCTTCCCCGCCAGAACTACGGGCCCTACACCAGCGCATGTGGGTTAATGTGATTTGATAGATAACACGTGTTACACTGGCAGCCCACTGGCATATCAATGTATGCCGCCAACTGGTGTTGAACTTACGTCTCTCCCATCGCTCACACTTAAGAGATTACACGTAACGATTTGACGTTATGCAGAGCCGTAGCGACGGTGTGGGGGGGAGGAAGCCGCCCCGGGCGCATTCGCGAGAGGGGGCGCCGAACGGCAGGCCCTGGCAGGTTGGCTGGGCAGGTTAAAGCAGGAACGAATAAAATTTGAATTTACGATCTCGGCAGTGCAAATAAGCGTTTGCATTCCCTTGTTTACAGGGCTTCTGACGGCTGCGGGGGAGGGGCGCTTCAGATTTACTCTGCCCTGGGCGCAAACTTGCCTCGCTACGGCTCTGACGTTATGGTTTCGGGTAGAGTGAAATGTTAATTTACCTGTAATTATTAGTTACATTATTTAATAAAATAACTTAATTAAATTCAGCTAAAAGGGCCTCGCCAAATCCTCGCAAACCACTCCACTGAGGGACCCTTACGATGGAAATATGAGAGGCGTCGTGTTGGGTTCGTCTGTTTGTGTGTTCCAGCCCCCCAAAGAACAGTTACTTTCCATCCGGAACCCCTCCCCCTGCATCTTTTTACTTGCATTTCCTTCCATCGAAAACACTAAAGTTATGACTTATGAATTATCCCGCTATTCTAACGCGCTAACCCAAGATGATCATGATGATAATTGAGGTTTTTGGCGCAAAAGCGACTCCCAAGCAGCACGATGTACTGAAAGTTGGAGGTAACGTTGCGTAGACGAGCTATCTGTCTGCCTACTGAGAGTGAAGACTGCGTAGAAATGAACGGTACCTGTATGCGAAATGAAGCCCCCGTTCTGCTGGTGAGACCCCACACATGTGCAGCTGCACTTTCAGTAAATTGCCATGCTTAAGATATAACGTACACTCACTCAATGATACAAGTTTACTATGCTACAATTTACGGAAGACACAAAAGATAAAACTGGGTGCTAATATAATTGTCTGAGACCACGTTAAGGATAATGTTACGCTGATGCTGAATTCTTTCAGCTTGTTTAAGGATTTTCAATCACTGTTGCCGCACATGCCAAAATTGCAAGAAACAATCTGCGAAAAAAAAAGTAAATACGAAGCCCCCATTTCCGTAAACGTAGAAAAAAGAAGAACCGAACAAAGAGAAGACAATAGACCGTGGATTGTCGCATCCGCTAAATCGCTGCTTTGCTTGAAAAGCTGTACTAGAATGCGAAGCTCGCGTCAACAGTTGACACCGAACGAAAAAGGAGTGGCGTTCAAGAATTCAACAATCACAGTAAGCAACTACATCGCTTGTCAAAAGTATCTAAAGTAAGCATGACTGATTAGAAATAGTATTCAGCTCGAGCCATTCGTGTGTCATCCCCATATCATCGTCATCATGTATCTCTCTCTCTCGTGTGTCTAGTCTTCATGGCTGCATAGAGCAATACGTTGGCAAAACGTTTCTGCCGCCAAATTCGTAGTATTACACGCGTTATGAGATGTTAATCAAAATCAAAACATCAGTCAAATCAAAACAAGTGACCAAAAACAGTGACTGAGCGTGCACAAAATACACACTGACGTACACAGCGGAGCTGCTAGTAGCGGCGCTACCCGATTCCCAACTTCTTTTCAACAACGGGGTAGCGACACGAAAACATAGCAGTGGAAAGAGCGAAAAGGTGAAGCGCCTGTGAAGGCTGTTTCTTTCTTTATTTACTTGGCATTCAGGCAGATATGTATGGCGACCCTCTTCAATGTAAGTTGCTCGTACAAGATAAGCGTATGACCCAGAAAAGAAAAGAGATGAGGGAGCGTTGTGGCACTTCACTATTACCAAACACACGCTATTATCTGATATCGAGTAATGTGGACAATGAGGCCAGTGCTCAGTTGTACGAGGAATTCCAGAGCTACTGGGCGCGCGCGTTGAGGACATATTTCAGCTTATGTGTGTGTGTGTGTATGTATGTTTGCTCTCTACATTATTGTTCGCAGCAGGCGAACAATATGTTTCGTGTGGAGCAGTCAGTAACTCGCACAGATATCGGAACCAGAACAAAATACATGCGGGGTTATTTCGCGCAACATGCGTTAACCTTAACATTCTTTCGGCATGAATTGAACACAGGCAAACAGCGTTGCCTTTCTTCTTCCGGTGGAATGCGTTGTCACGCACAAGTGAGTGAATCGCTCCGGTCGAATTTCGGATCATTTCAATTGAGACATGTCGCGTAGCGGGTACAACATTGATATTATGTCATGAAAGAAACACAACAAAACTACCAAATTACGGTTACGTACGGTTAACTGGCACCTAAATTTATACTTCGAGAGGATTCTAGACACACGCTTCTTGGAGCGCGATGCCTTTTCAGCGTAGTCATCATCACTATTAAACCGCACTTTGGGTGACACATCTGCACAAAATCTGCACGTTGGGTGACACATAAGCAAGGTATTTCAGATACCGGTGACCCGGTATCAAAAATGAATTGTTTTAAACGTTTAATACTTTCTTTACGAAACAACAATGGCCTTTAAGGAGTGCAGAAAAATACACTATAGGTATTATTGCGGACTTCGATACTTCATAAAATTAAAAATAAATCTGTGTTGCTATCGTGAAGCACATTGCTTATTTCATGCAGATATGACTCATCATTTCGCGCTTAGACTGAATTTCGGAAATGATAAGACTTACCTGAAATGATTGGGGTAAATCCTTAAAAGTCACACAACTTCCGGATGCAACACAAGATTTCCTATGTACAGCCGCACCAAGTTACGCCACAACAATGCACACTTGAGCTCCCAGGCAGACGTCACAAGCACATACAACCACTAGAGCGAAGAAAAACAATAGCCGACGGGAGACGCACAAGCACGTCGAGGAAGATGGTGACAGGTGACGAGTGCCACGGGCCCTACTCGCGAATTCCACAGTTGGCAGCTCGGAAGCGATACCCAATGAGTGATGGAGGAAATATCTTCTCCCTTTCTCTCAGCCTTAGGGTATCCCAAATCAGGCAGTCCAGAAGACTTACGTCAGTATAGCTCGCGAAGAATGACTCTCGGAAATCACAGTTCGCGTCGTCGCAAACAGCACACCTCAAAGCACTGAATGATTGCACCGTAACACCTGAGAGTAAGAATGGGTAATGAGCTGGGGTGTACACTTACGGGACGCTAAACAATGAAGTTATATTTAATGCGATTATACACGTGGGGCACTCGAGTGGCCGGGATTAGGAAAACGTTATTTAACCATTTTACGATTTCAGTTTACGTCTGATCGTTCCCTCTCATTTACAAATTTGAAGTTGAATTTAATTCACACGGGGTGTCATTATCAACTCCACTTTCACCTCCACAGTCGTCAAGCTTCTTCATCCGAGCTGCCGAGTTCACGCGCGCACTCCATCCTCACTGTCCAGTCTAGCAGCACGTCATCACCGTTGGCATCTGCCACATCGCGCACCAATCAGCCGAGCGAAGCACAATATCAAAAATTTGGCACACGCCCGCAATCAGGCAAAGTGAGCAAAGTAACCTCCCACAGAAGCTCCTTCGGGGCAGTCCGTTTGGCACAAAACGGCGCAGCCGTACACGCGCACGCGTGCGGAACCTATTGCTACGGAGCAGCAGTGCCCAGCGTGCGTACCAGCCAGGCAGGGCAACTGAATGAGTGGAGCTTGCTCGCCCAGGCCGTGCTCTGAAGGAGCGCGAAGCGGAGTGAAAGCGGAGGGAAAATCCCCCAGTTCCTGCTGGGTCTCTCCCTTCGCCTTTAATTGATCCTGGGCCGGTCGCCGATGGGAGCGCCGCGCGCCTCTCTTCCGCATCCCATGCTGCAAACAGCCCGCACGAACCCACACTCCTGGAACAGCACTCGATTGAGTCATAACCATCAATCTGCTGCTCGTAATTAGGTTTCACTGTGAGAAGGGTGGGATTGATAACAGTGTGAAAGAACTCCTCGCTCCGAGGTCAGAGGGTCTGCCGCGTTCGTAACAGTTACTGATGGTTTGATAAAGCGACGGTTTGTCTGATGAATGTGATACGGTTGTTTCTGTTGAAAAAGCCCGGAATGCTGGGCTGATGGGCAGTGGGGGTGTGCACAGTCGGATGACACGCAATGGGAAATATGAAGGACGAAGATAACAGGGCGCCCGGATCAAGGACGAGATAAAATGGGAAGCGACCATGAAGACGTCGGTGTTGTATGCTACCTCGCACTGCGGAAGTATTCGATAATTTGTCTCTGCGAATGAAATCGACAAGAAATCTCCTACGCAATAATTGTAATAATAATTTGTGGCTTTACGTCGCGAGACAACTACGAACATGAGTGACAGTGATCGGCCTCTGGATTAATTTGCCCACCTGAGGGTTCTGTAATATCCGCCGACCTCCGCACACGGTGCACCGTACGGAACGTCTCCCACTGAGTCTAAGCAACTTGGACCCTGCCACCGAGTTGCGGGAGTCCTTCGGCCGGGTTTGAACCCGTACCATGGGGCAGAGGCGGAGAGTTTTCATTTTCCCAGGGGGGGCAAGGGCGCACCGCGAAATAAGTACTCTGGCGGGGGTGGGGGTGGGGGTATATGTTTATTAAGAAAAAAAAGAAAGGTAAGACAGATGGATGTCGGCGTGTTATTCCAAAAAAAGTGAAAGGGGGAAGACAAAAAAGGAAAAGAAAAAAGAAAGCAAAAGAAAACAAAAAGGAAAAAAAAAGAAAAATTAAGAACACAAAACTAATCACACACTCTGGCGGGATCTTATGATGTATGCAGAACTGGTATAGAAATAAGAGGAAGGAAGAACAGAAAAAAAAGAAAAACAGAGAGAACGTAAACAGTGAACATGTGCACAACTGAAGGCATTACGCCTTTGAGTCCAAAAGAAACAAAATGCATTGAATCCTCGGTGTTTGACCCGAAATGCGCGCGATATTATGAATATTGTCAATGAAATGGACCAGCGGGAGTTGAACCAGCTCCCAAGGGATGCGTCCGAAGATAGGCGAAATTCAGGCAATGTGTTGTGTCATCCTCTGTGTTTCTTCGCCTCACCTTCTACTGTGATAATAAGTATGGTGGGCGGATACATATTTTACAAATTGCAAGATGCTTTTTTGGGGTTGGTGCCTCTTCGCTCTTTTGACCCGGGCGCTCCGAGCCCCAAAGGTTGGTGTCAGTCTCTTAGCGGGACTTCCCGGGGGAGGCGGCGCCCCCCCTAGTTCATGTTCCGGGGGGGCAAGGGCCCCCGCGCCCCCCCGCAGTCGGCGCCTATGCCATGGGGATCAGATAGGCGGATAAGATACTAACTGATCAACTGAGGCCGGTGAGGCAAATTAACTTAAGAATGCAATATACCAATATCGAAGCGTATAACTAGGTTGCAGACGTGGTGATACCTGGCCTATACGGAAAGAACTGTAGATATATCCACCCCATTCACCCTGTTGTATCTGTGCACTTTTTATTCATGTTCCTATCATTCATACTATCTGTAGCACATCCCATAACATGGATATCATGTACTTGTTCCCCCCTCTCCGCCACTCCTTCCTATTGGCCTCTCTCCATCTGTCCATGTCTTATAACCACAGCGCTTATAACCACAGCGCTTGCTTCGCGGCGCTAACACACAAAACATAGAAAATAAGTACAATATATTGGTTGTTGTTGCATCCGCATCGACACGATCGATGTTTATAGCTCCAGCACTACGCCATTTGTCGCCATTTCTTTTGCATCATCGTAGTTTGAAATCCATAATTTAATTACGGGAAGCTAGAATAAAACCAGATCTTACAGAAGCTCCTTATAGAAAGAGAAAGTGCAAAGCGCTGGGAAGTACGAGATGAATTCCACGAATAAGCGAAACGGAATGCATAATTATGAAATTCCGGAGCAGGCCTGTTATAACAAGACGCGTGTGGTGTCTTTCGTATGCGGCCTTGCGCGCATCAACAAAGCAAACAAGCAAAACAATGAAACGAAAATTCGCTCTGCAGTCGCTCTTTCAGGAACGTTTTTATTGTGTTATTTCTTTTCGACGTTAATCAGTTTTTACTTATGTGCAGTGTCGTAATCACGTTATACTGCTATTTAGAGGACAACAGGGCATATTCTAGTCTTCTCTACAGAATACGTAATTGCCTAGGCGCCTCCTGTTAGACAGTATGACATGCTTGGAAATATGAATTATTGCGCAATCTTTCAGTGTACCAGGTTTTATATATTCGGTCATTGTGCGTTTCAGAAAAATAAACTTCATAGCGTAGATTAGTCTAGCTTCAATTTATCAGTTTTTCCTACGATTTTATCAACAGAACGACACAGGATAAAATAATCGTCATGAGACTGTAGTTTTTAATGTTCCTCAAAGTCATTTTGTTGACGCCGCCGCTGTTTTTATGTTTGTTGGAGTCTAACTTGTGCGATCAAGACTTCAGCAAACAACACGTAACTGAACGGAGTTCTAAATCTTCCTGAATTTTCCAGTCGTCTATATTACTGTTGGTAAGCTTTCTGGACGCTGTAGAACACTTCGGTCCTAACTGTGATGCCCGTAAACACCTGCATAAATCTGTATACACACCTGGCAAAGTTCGTAACCAAGATAGTATACGCATAGGAGTGAAGAGCAGAACATCCTAATAGTCCTTTTCGTGAATGCGCTCTTTCTGCGTCAAAAGTTACATGCCTAAGAAAGGAACACCGACTCGTAAAACGCACCACAGCCCACAGGAATATGCATGCTTTATGGGTAGTAGCCCATAAGCACCAAATGCTCATAACCTCCAAACGCTCAAAACCTCCAAACGCCCATATGCACCGAAAAAAAGTTTGTGGTTTTGAGCGTTTGGTGGAAATGAGCAGGATTGGAGAAGCTGCTCATAAGCACCAAACCTCCAGAACATCCGAATGCTCATATGCACCGAAAGGCGGGAGACCACAAAGGCCGGTTCTTCCTCTCCCTCAACTTAGGGCAGTGTCAGTGGGAACTTGAACTGGAGAATCGCAGCAAAAAATTTGAAGTAAAAACTGTAGACATCGATGCCAGCGAACTTATAATGGAATATCGTTTTGTGTCATTGAGGAAAAGAGAGGACGCCAAACGAAGAGACGCCAAACAATTTTTAACGTACACATACAAGAAAGCCTCCAGGAGATATATCTGAATCCTTGCATATCCTTGCATTTGCGTCAGGATTCTATTTTCTGACCACACCAGCTCTACTGTCGCTGATGCTGAAAGAAGCTTCAGCACAATAAAACTGACCGCTCAAGAACATCGTGCGCTCAACCATAAGAGATGTCAGGCTTTCTGAGTTCGTAGTCAACTGAAACCATGATTATCATATCTCTAGACTATGACGCATTGCTTAACCAACTTGCGAAGAACAAGGCTCGAAAGAAGGGTTTCGCGCAAATGTTCACTGCAGGCCTATGTATGCATAATATAAACCCTATATAAATATCGTATTCCAGCTTCTGCATTGTAAGTGAACCAGGACATATGTTCGGAGGGGACCACGCTCTTTGTTGCTACAGCCCTGGGAGCCAAGTGCCTTTCGAGCTAGAATCAAGTCTTTTGTCCTAGGCTGCCTCCATGTCTATGAAAATAAAGCTCAAATTGAAATCCCTAAACGAGAAGGCGCTATTCGTTCTGGCTACATACAAGCAGGACCAAGCTGTTACATAAACTTCAAACTGACACATTAAGCGGCCTTGGTAGTCGCCATTCATTCCACCTTTCTCACCCTATGACCTTGTTCCAAATGCGGGAGAGGAAGACCCGGCCTTTGTGGCCGCCCGCCTTTCGGTGCATATGAGCATTCGGATGTTCTGGACGTTTGGTGCTTATGAGCAGCTTCTCCCCTCCTGCTCATTTCCACCAAACGCTCAAAACCACCAACGTTTTTTCGGTGCATATGAGCGTTTGGAGGTTTTGAGCGTTTGGAGATTATCAACACTAAGCAAAGTTTGTGCAAGACTCATTGGCACATTGTTAAATAATGGATTGGTTACGAGACACAAAGAAGTTCATTTCTAAGTGCACTGTTTATCAACAAGCCCTGCTCATGAACCCTGAGATTGCCTGTGAATGCCTTAGTGCCCTTTGAAAACTCTGACTGAATGGTGACTTCTTTGACTCTGCGTTATCTCCTTTACTTTACTTTTGTATTTTTCTTTTTTGGAATATAGCAGACCGACCTTTGTCTCGCTGACCTTTCATTTTTCATTGAAGAAACTTTCATATCCCCCCCTTTCCTGATGAGAAAAACACCGAGCTCTTATTTATGCATAACAAGGTTTTGTTGGAACTTTCCTTCGTTCGTCTACATAGTTTCCGTGTTTTGGAATTATTGTTTCTTGTATGCCTCGCACAGTGCTCGTGTCGCGCTGAGCCTGTGACTGCGCCTCTTCTTTCGCTCTTTTCGTTTTGTCTTTCTTTTTTCTTCTTTTTATTTTTCCTTTTTTGTAAGCGGGAATAGCAAGTCGGCTGCTGGAGCCAGGCTAACCTTTCCCCCCTTTCGTGTTTTTTTTTGTTTGTTTTCTTTGTTCTGCAATAAACCTATATTCCCCCCCCCCTCCCCAGTGCACGTGCCATGTGCTTTCATTGCTGCGCCTAGCCAAAGAAGTGATTTTTTCTCGAACCGCTCTCCCAACTCTTATCTCAGCGGTATTTATTGTGCAGTCTGCGCGCTCAGAATAGTAGTCCTTCGGGCGCTCACCCGCCCTCACTCGGCACAAGAACACGACATGTGAATGTATGCGCAAGGAAGAGTAAAAATAATTCACAGTGCAGTCGATTGTAGAGTGGCAGCTCCCCCAACCCTACACAGACGAATCGCTTTCACGACAGGTTGCTTCATGAACTGCATTATACCCGCTAGATGAATCAAGTAAGCGATATGTCGCATCCAAGTGCTCCACTCAAAAATGGTTCAGTAGTAGCGTCACCAACAACTTGATGGAAAGAAAGAAAGAAAGAAGAGAAAAGAGATGCCTGGCTGCCACCAGCGCTCATTTGCCCTACTTCGCCTTATAGCCCACTTTGCCCAATTTTGTGGTGGTTTTCCTTTTTTGTTTGTTTGTTATCATTTTTCTTCCTTTTCTTTCTTTTTTTGCTGGGAATTGTAAGACGCCGTAGCGCAGCGTAACCTTTCCTTCATTTTTTTACAATAAACATATTCCACCCAAACTTTGTCCTGCCATAAGGCTCTCCCTATTTTTTTCACTAAAATGTGTCAGTAACGTGGAGGCAATAACTTCACATATTTGGCATAAATAGAGGATCGATATCTTTAAGTACTTCTCAACAAACAAGTACTTAAGCGCGAAAGAGACGCTGAAAAATACTTCCAAATGTGGGAGAAAATAATCTGGTATACCTTGTGATGTCCGAATGACAATAAAAAGGTGCACGTTCAGAATTTTGCGGTCACTGTACTCGATAGGGGTAATAGATGAACCACAAATTTCAAGAGAAAGGAATGCTCAAATTGGTATGCGTGAAAACGAAATGTTCTTTATTTCGTCTCCGTGTCCCATTCCTTCTCGGGCTTCATTTCCAACTTGTTCTTTTCTTTTTTTGTGAAAGCATTGATAGCGGAACAAATTATCACGTTTCACGACGCTCGCGGCGCTGCTACTCGTTTTGCTACTCCCTTACCGCTTTGCCACGTCATCAACGCCGGCTATAAAATACATTCACGTCAGTGCGAGACCTCGGAAAAGATTTAGCGCGAACTCCCCGGAACGCAACGAGCGCAGTTCAACAACCACTCACCTATCTCGGGAGCGTGACAAGCACAACCCTTAATGAGCATCGTTCATCTGCGGTACTGTCTTTAATGGTACTTGGTTTGGAGAGCACAGTGGTACTAGTGACTAGGCTTTAACGAATGTGATATAACTCCCACCATGTAGCCTAATGGCTTGTGCTTTCTGTGTGTGAATCTACACTCGCTAGGCCGGCATAAATTTATGGGCGCTGCGTGCCCCCCACGTTGTGGCATTCTTATATTACCTACACCGACGCAGAAAGCTGTGGCTATTTTTACCTCTGTGTCAGAATTAGTCGGGCTTGTGTCATATCACTCGAGCTTACAAAAAAAATAAAATATGGCCTCGGTAGTTCAGCGGTATAAGCCCACTACAACACCGATGTCTTTAGTTTTTCTTCAAGCACATGCGCTTTTCTAGGAAAGATATCCTCAAGCTGATGTGACCTCTAGCGCTTCTTTTTTACGGTCTTCTGTTGTATGAAGCCGCCGTGACAATGCAATTCGTAAGCCTGCTTTGGCTTTCTCATTTCACAAGGGGGCAGACATATGTACTCATTTGCAGAAGCACCGTGGCTGAAGGCCACTATCTTGGTTCAAAGCCTCCCAAACAAGAGCCATGCGGAAGGGAGCAGGCGAGCTGGCGTTTGGCTTACTTCTTCCCCGTCTTCTAATATCTCTCTCCTTTCAAGAGCCAGGTGTTGTAAAAATTTAATTCTACTTCCCGACGCAAATATACATTCGTTGCTTAGAGTGACAAACGAGATGTTACATTTCAGCGCCGGTCTGCCTGTAAGAAAGGCCAACAGGGCGGGGGCGACCTAGAACGGTGGTAAAACTTTCAGGTTACGTCTAAAGGATGGGTTGGAGTCCGACGTAGTATTCGCCCATCGTCTCCCGCGTTCCGCGCCGACAGCGAGCGTTCACTACGCCACGCTTCCTCATCCTTCCGGGAACAGTCTGACGCGATTCGGCGCGCCGCAACGGAAACACCACCGGATATTTTCACATTTCGTAGTGGGAAAGCAGTCCTATCTGTACACACGTGCTGGAACCCGACTGAAGACAATCCAAATTCCCATCGTTGGCACTGTTATGTTTGTATCGCTGTAATACGGTTGGTACCACCCAAACATGGACACTGAATTGAGTAAGAAATTCACACGTCTTCCCAGCTGTTCTCCTTCTTTTGCTTGTCTCTATAGTCCATCCGTCGTTTATTATAGAGACGAATGTTCCTTTCTAGTTTCGATCAAAAGCACAATGGGCGACGCCATGTAGCGAAATGTGAGTCCACCGGAGCCCACGCCGTGCACAGCTCGCTGACCACCGCCACATGTAGAGCATTGCTCTACTCCCCCGACAGCGGCTGACGTAGTCGTGCATTGCCACCGCACCGCTCTTTGCCGAGTGTCGTCGAACTACGAAGTCACCGGCGCGATGGCGGCTCGCGATGCGCGGCGGTGCGCTGCGCGTCGTTATGCTCCGCTCCGTCGGGCTCTAAACCAGCCCTAAGCCGTTGCGACACTCCTTTTTGATTTTTTTGTATAGTTTTAATCACCTATGGAACCAGACATTGGAAAATCTCTCGTGCTTCAGATTTTAAAGGACTCCGGGATGTTTAAGTTTATATACAATGCCAGTTTTTCCGTGTTTTTACTGAAAATCTTTGCAGTAAAGTTGATTTGACTTGATTTGTAAAAGGAAAAAATGAAGATGTTAGTCCCAAGCCACTCGAGACTGTCTTCTCCAGGACGTGTTATTCAGAAAAGAAGAATGGGAAACTACACAAATCTATATACACTTTGAAACGGAATAGATAAAACATCACCACAAAACTTGGCACCAAAGGACCACCACCTTTGGTGCAATAATGCTTGTTTGTTTGTTTGTGAGGAAAAAAAGAGGACAAATTTAACTCGTCTCCCGACTTGTTCTGCTACCCCTAACCAGGGCTCGAAACCGTTATTTTTTGGGCGTTCGGTTCAAGTTCCGGTTCTGGGTTATCGGTTCGGTTCGGGTTCAGGTTCTGCGCAATAAAAATAACGGTTTAAACAGATATTAATCGGTTCGAACCGGTTTACGTGTGCTATGCTATTCAGTGTACCACATGTACGAGGTAACATCACTTTCCGGTGATCGCCTGCTCCTCCTTCCTCCCTCTTACACTCTCGCCTCTATACACTTCATAGGGTCAAAGAACCATGCATTTCACAGTAGATCATCCTTTACTGTACCGAAAAGTCCTGGGAAATGGCGTACAGCATAGCATTGAACTCCAGTGCAAAAAGCTATCGCCAATTTCTAAAGGAAAGAAGAAGGTCGCGTCTCTTGGTTCGGCGGTCGGCGTCTAGCTGGTGCCAGAGCTCGACGCTCTGCGCCATGCCCTGGACCACACGCCAACCTCTTTCCCGTGGTTGCTAGTTGTCCGCGTTGCTTGTGGATGTCACTGTGAACTATTAAAATTTGAAGAGTGATATTAAACGGTAGGTTAAAGGTAGGTAAGGTAAAATTTACGTCGCCTTCACACTGCGACGCCGAATCAAAGGAAGCAGCCGAGGCAACAATGCGAAATGTAGCCGTCGTGTAGCACATCTTTTTGTTTTGTACACCTCGAGTCACAAAAATGTACAGGGATGTCGTGAACCTTTTGGAGGTCCCCATATCATCGTCATCGTGTATCTCGCTCTCTCTCTTTTGGAGGTGAGGCTGTAGCACGTGCATGGACTCACCACTTCTTGGTTTATCAATTTGCTATATCCGCTCTATGAATTCGGGAAGAGCCTACGACACCGTCAGTCATGCCAACGTTCTGCATCTTTTGTTGCAAGCAGGCGTTCCCGACAGAATGTTCTTGTGGCTGGCTGATTTCTTGCGCCATAGAACACTCTCTGTTCGCACAAAAGAAGGAGTCACTTCGAAAGTTGCCTTGACTCAGGGCGTACCACAAGGCAGCGTTTTAAGTCCTATACTTTTCAACCTTGTAATGGCAGGCCTAAAGTCCTGTATCGCCCCTAAAGTCAATATATCTATCTATGCTGATGACGTCTGCATTTGGACTGTTGGGAAATCGAGGCCTGCAATCCTACGCCGTCTTCAGCATTCCCTGGATAACATCTTGCGGTACCTAACAGAGGCAGGCATGGATATATCAACTGAGAAAACAGCAGTCATGGCTTTTACTCGGAAGCATATGCATCGGTATCAGCTCTTCCTTGGCGATACGCCTCTTAGGCTGGTAGCACACCATAGATTCCTGGGTGTCATCCTAGACTCCAACTTGTCCTGGAAGAAACACATCGATCACCTGGACACAAAGGCACACCGGTGGATTTCCGTCATTCGCCACTTTGCTGGGCCGAAGTGGGGAATGAATGAGAAGTCTCTTCTGGCCATCCACAAAGCCCTAGTCCGAGGGACTCTGCTATATAGCCTACCAGTCTTGCACGGAATTTCACAGACGCAAGAACAACGACTGCGGTGTATTCTAGCACGGAGCTTAAGGGTATGTCTTGGCGTCCCGAGAGCCGCGGAAACGCGGATGGTGATAGCAGAAGCCCGCGAAATACCCATTGAAGTCTTACGGCAGAGGGAGACCATTCGCCATTACTTGCGCCTCAGAGCACACCACCGCCGCCATCCACTAATAGCAAAAGTTTGTCGCCGGAAGCAATGTAACGCATACAACTGTTTCATGGAAGTGAAACCTAAGGTTCCCCCGTTTTCTGCAAGACCAGTGGTGCCCACGACGCCTCCGTGGTCGCTTCCAGTACCATCGATCGCATTGTCAATTCCTGGTCTTAATGTCAAACGAAACCAAGTGCCTACAGCAGTTCTGAAACAGCTTGCAGCGGATATGATGCACAATCGCTATTCTGACCACACTGCAGTTTTCACTGACGGATCCTCCAGTCATGAATGTTCATCGTCTGCATTTGTTATTCCAACTGACGGTGTGTCACATGGATACCGTCTATCACACCGCACATCATCAACGTCGGCTGAGTTATATGCTATCCTGTTGTTTCTACGTAAGACGCCCTGTGACGATCCGCGGGCCTGGGTCATCTACTCAGATTCAAAGGCTGCTCTTCAATGTATAGCCAACTTGGGAATACGTGGATCGCTCGCCCCAGTTGTCACTGATATCCTCCATCAGGTTCAGCTTCTAAGCGATCACGGTCATCATATATCCCTGCAGTGGGTCCCGGGTCACTGTGGTTTGAGCGGAAACGAAGAAGCCGACAGAGCGGCAACGGCTGTCCAACAGTCTCGGGCTGTTGTACCAACGGTGCTATCAAGAGGAGACAGGAGATCACTTCTGAATGAGCTCATTCAGCCACTAGCTCGCCAGCAGTGGAGTCGGGGCATCACTGACAGGTCTCTCATGTATTCTGTGGATCCCACTATGTCCTTCTCAGTTCCTGACCGTTTACCACGCTATTTTACGTCCCTCCAGCACAGGCTTCGTCTCAACGTTGCCTTCACTCCCCAATTCAAGTGCCGAATCGGATACTGTGACAGCTGCCTATGCTCCAAATGTGGCGTTGAAGCGAACATTGAGCACGTCCTAATAGAATGTAAGCTCTACGAAACGGAGAGACGGCAACTCTGTGCTCAGCTGAGTGGTGCTAGCCGACAGACGTTCAACCTGGCTGCAATTCTTGGCCCATGTCAGAGCCATGTCCAACACCGTCGAGGACTTCTGATGTTCTTGGAGTTCCTCTTGGCTACCGGCTTGCTCCAGACGCTGTAGGGTCCACCCCTGCATCTCAAGGACCATTGGCGCTTCTTTCATGTGCTTCTTCCTTTTGTGCGACGTATAGCGTTGCGCAACCAGACGACGGGAGTTCGAGTTGGACTTGCACATAACTTCATTTTCATATTTCACATCTCATGCTTCTCGTGTAATGGGGTAGGGTACTGCTCTCAAGCGGTGAATCACCCCAGACCATACATGCCCAAGAATTAGGGACAAAACGTAAAGCAGGCTTCACCTAAAACGGCTCCCATAGAGCATGTGTATTTTGAAAAGAAAGGCGCGTGCTACATATTCTGCTGGCAGCGCTTTGCATTCGTTCTCTAATGGCATCTTGCCTCTGCCAGGACAAAACTTTTGAGCAATTTTCGGGTCATGAATAGTGGCATCTTCAAGGTTCCATTCGGGTTCCAAATTTTGAACCTGTAAAGGAGCCTTCCATCGCCGCACGAGCACGTTGCGGCGAAGCCTACGTTCAAGGCCACGCGCTACCACAGGTTTGGGAAATCGCTCGGCGCAGAAGAGACTACAAGAGAAGACACACAAGAAATAACAATACGGGGAGCGCAGATTTGTGTGTAACATCACGTGGTAAGGGTATAGGATATAAAAAACTAAAAACTTGACAGCTGTTAGGAGAACTAGCATCGTGGAGGTTGTTATAAAGTGCAAGCGTGTGTACATTATGGCTGTTATGAAGTCTGTTGGTATCTGCTAAACTGTGAGCAGTCAAACAAAACCTAAAATAAAGGTGTGGTCGGAGTGAACGGCACAACAACAACAACAATAAATGATGACGATGAGATGGGGTGTTTCACCCTACTGAGGTGCGTACCCTACACCACTGCACTTGGAACGTTATGTGAAGATGATGAAGGAAGGATGCAAATACAAGAAAGAACTAAAATGAACGGCAGAAAATAGACTAACGACAGCTTAAGCCGACATGTACTACTTTGCGCAGGAAAATGGGATATGTGAGGTTCTACGATGTGCTAAGGTTGTCAAAACAAGTTTATCGAGGATAGGTTCATAATTATAGACACCAATTTGTCGGCCATAGAGAATGTACAATGACTCCAAGGGCTTCGATGCTGTCATTGGGTCAGTCTTTGAAAATTAGTGAAGCTAATTAGGTATACCATTTTAGTTAGCCATCGCACACTGATGCGACCGGCTAGGAAAGATTTCCGAGAGGCTTAGTTTTCATTTCTTCTTTCTCGCTCTCTCCTATTTTTCTTTTTGCTTTTGTTGGGGGGAGGGGGCTTATTAATACCTGAAGACAATTTATGATACAGCTATAGAATGTCACGCTTCCTCGCGAACGCAGGAGCCTCTCTAGCGAGGAAAACAAAATTGTAAAAGGCGGTGACTTGGCCCATTTGTATTGTAACGCATTACTCTGGTCTCTTTTGATCACAATAATGCTCGTTGCCTTGTCAATGTCATCTGCATTTTTTAGATTTGTATATAGATTTGTCGTTCACCTCGAAACTACAACAACAACAAAAAAAGTTAAGAGATCACGATTTTCTGTTGTTTGAGGCTCAGTTTGATTGACGATTTTCTGGCGACTTTCTGTTACTGTCATCTCTGAAAATGTATCTATCAAAATCCATCAAAATAAGCACAATTTCAGACAACGAAAAAAAGGAAATATCGTTTCTGCGTTCCTGTCTTTTATTTTCCATACTTAATACAGCTAACGCCGTAGTGGATCAAATCTATCCCCATTGCAGCCTAATGCCGCGTGTTTCTCGACAGCCGTGGCTTTTCTTTTCGTCTGTGGAGAGGGTGCTAGCAGGTATCCCAAGCAGCACAATGTACTGGAAGTCGAGTGCATTAGGGGTGGACGGTATGTGTCTTATCAATGTTCTCTAGTTTCACGAATCTGTTCAAGGCCTTTCATCTACCCGTCCACCCCTATTGCACTCGACTTTCAGTGCATTTTGCTGCTTGGGTATGCTGTCTTATCAGCGTTCTTCTGAAGATTTACAATCTTGATCCAGCCGTACACGCTCGCGCTTTCAGCAGTACTGCTTGGGACTGTGTTGTTCGCTATCGCGTCTTTTTTCATTCGTACATCTTTGTTTCTGTATGTGTGAAGAAAAGTTTATTGACTGGTTGATAAGCAACTGCGTGCACCACGTAAAAGTCAGTTGTGTAGCATCGACTGCTAGTACGTATGAGTCGAATAAATACGAATGTACCACGATACCACGATAAACATTTGATTTACACATCAGAGTTAGTGTCGACCTCTTCATGTTGGGAAAGACTTCGCATGGCTGCATATGCGATCATAATGTCCTCCTTTGAAACGGGGGCACTTCAGACCACCTTACTCAAACTGTGACGCAACATTTGCCTCAGCTTGCCGTCATCTGGATCTTTGGACGTCGTTCCCGATTTCCGTTCGTGGCACACCTCGCGTCATAGAGTCCACATCTAACATGCGTGACACGCGCTATTCGAGTTCGAGTTCGACACTTAAACGTGGCCTCTTTCCTCTTGTCTCTTGGATGCCACCTTCTTTGGAGTACGTGACGTTACGTTTCTGATATCTCCTAGCCTGTAGCGCAGATGAATTTTCTTCTATCCTTTAACATATTTTAGCCCATCTCATGCTGCGTCCGTTTTGTTTTGTTCGCCGATGATGTAGGTTCTCTAAGGCGCAATTTTTATTTTCTAGTCCTTGGCTAGGAAGCCATCCTAGTCAGCGTTGCTGCATGTGGCTCATCGCGGCGTGATGCGAAAAAACATGTACTTACGGGGTCACGCTCTCTTGTCCGTACCCCTTGCATTTGTTTCCCAGATCTATAGAAACATAGTTAGGACGTGTAATGTCTCCTGACGCAGATCTTTCCCTGCAGTATCTTCCTCAAATTATTTTACCACATCTCTGAAAAGATCCCATAACTGTGATTCTCAAGAAGTAAATCGACATTCTTTCCTGTTAATGATGTGAATTTAGCAACTTCCGTTTTGCTGTCAGTGAGCAGTCTGACATTCGCACCAGATCCCTTTATAATGTCCACGAGCTTTCTCACGGACGTGTATTTTCCTTTCGGGTGGCGCACTTATTAGCAGTGTATACGTCCTGCATTTCGAAGAGCAGGTTTTCAAGAAGCCGCTCGACTATTCGTACCTTCATGTGCAAAACATCAGGGACAATGAAGCGGAGTTCTATGGAGAACCATGGGGGATCAGAGGTGGGGAGTAATGCATTACAAAGTAATGCATTACCGGTAATTCATTACTTTTGAGTAATGAGTAATGGTAATGCATTACATTTTGCCAGCAAGTAATGAGTAATGGTAATGCATTACATTTCGACTGAGTAATGCAGGGTGGCATTACTCATTACTTTTGTCGAATGTTCATTGCGCCACGTGAAGATTGGGAACATCCAAATTTTCTTCAACCCGCCTTTAACAATGAGCACAGGGCAACAAGGAAAGAGAAAGGCGCAGCCTTGGGGAATTCTGCAAGAGTTCAACAGTTGGCGGTGTGTGTCACAAGTGTCCGGCTACATGATGATATCACCGATTTTCTCCTGTGCGCATTTGGACTAAAGGAAAATCAATGAAATAGAAACATAGCCTCTGTGAGGGTAACACGTAACAATTCCTGTAGGGATTCACTGTTTTGGTATGGTTCCGTGTTAGTTTCTCTTGTGCTGTCAGAGGTAATTTTTCTGGTAGGACAGAACTGTAGGCTGAGCTTCATCCGCCGGCTTCGTAATGCTAGAAAAGGCATCATCTGCACTAAATCTTATGTATAGTTTTTGCATGTCAGACTCGCTTCTGTGGTGATTTAGTGGCAGCGATTTGGGGATACTCGTGTGGCTATTGCCTATAGCAAAAAAAAAAAGCAAGGAAAAAACTTATGTATAGCACCTTTGAGGCTTATGCCCTAAAACGTAAATGTAATGCCAGAGTAATGCCATTATACTTCGTTAAAATAATGGCATTACTAATGCATTACTAATATCCAAAAAGTAATGAGTAATGTAATGCATTAGTTTTTTATACAAGTAATGAGTAATGGTAATGCATTACAAAATAAAAGTAATTTCCCCACCTCTGTGGGGGATGCCGCACTGAGTTTTTCATGTTACCATAACCTCAATCTGCGTTTGCTTTCCACTCGCCGAATAATAACTTGTGGGTGTTTGTTTCACAAAATTGATTATCATAATAATTCCTAAGAGGATCGTTAATCCGAGAGCTTATATGCATTCCATTACCGATGCCAAACGATTTAAGAAATGTTTATGCTACCGCTGGGGAGGGGGGGGGGGGGTGACTGGCGGCACTTTGCTCGGTGAAGGGACGAAGAGGGGGAGATGAAGAGGAAGGCTCACGCGTCTGGTTGACATGACCGTCGCGCTGCAGTCATTTTTCAATTTCCACGTCGTTCGTGTTGTCATTGCTCCATCTTTCATGTACTTGTTTATTTACCTCCACGTATCTGCGCAATTTTTTCATGCGGTTGTACATATTGTATGCTGCTTTGTTAACGTTATTCTACCAAATGTTAACCTCCTGTTTGTATTGCCTCATGGTCGCGAGGGTAAATAAATAAATTACTCTGTAGGTCTCACAGCACAACAACCGTCCACCTTCCGCGTATAAATTCTTTGAGAACGATAAATCAGCTTCTTCTGCGGGACTCGCCGACGCCACGCAACTACTTAAGTTTCCCTTTTTTTTTCTTCTTCTTCTGACAGCGGCCGCAGACCGGCCATTGCTGCACAGCTCATGATGTACATGTACCGGGGCATCAAGCACGGAATTATTATTTTATCTGTATCTTGTAGAGTTGCCCGCTTCATCACGGCTTCCGCGTTAACCACATGACAGACAGAGAGGCGAGGGCGATTACAGCAGCTATCAACGAAACCCGTGCACAAAAGTAACGACTGACTTATTGTTTTGTTTGATATTAGTGACTTTTTTTTTCCTTCCATACTTCATCCAATGAAATCATTCCTTGTTCATCAAGATATCAAATGGAGCTGATAGCACTGCGGTCTTGTCTTGCGGAAGTATGCTAGGACGTTGCCAAAGCTTATTCTCACTGCGCGCGTTCTTGCTATTGTTCTTGTATGCAAGAGCTTTTGTGCCCGTATAGCTCTGCGGCTGAGAATTCTGTGAGTCTGCGACGGGAGTACGAACAGACGGGCTTTCCTATATGTCTTCAGACTGCCTGTACGCCGTAGAACGAATAATTGCCAGGACGGTAACCCATAATCTGTATGAGAAAGTGCAAGGAATATATTACACATCCCTGAGAAAACTGGTGGACATTATAAAGGGATCTGGTGCGAACGTCATACTGCTCACTGACAGCAAAACGGAAGTTGCTAAATTCACATCATTAACAGGAAAGAATGTCGATTTACTTCTTCAGAATCTACCACGCCTTGTGACCCTAGTCCTCTCCTCGGACACCCGAGATGAACTAGTACACTTATGGGATCTTTTCAGAGGCGTGGTAAATAATTTGAGCAAGATACTGCAGGGAAAGATCTGCGTCAGGAGACGTTAAACGTCCTAACTATGTTTCTATAGATCTGGGAAACAAATGCAAGGGGTACGGACAGGAGAGCGTGACCCCGTAAATACATGTTTTTTCGCATCACGCCGCGATGAGCCACATGCTGCAGCAAAGCTGACTAGGATGGCTTCCTAGCCAAGGACTAGAAAATAAAAATTGCGCCTTAGAGAACCTACATCATCGGCGAACAAAACAAAACGGACGCAGCATGAGATGGGCTAAAATATGTTAAAGGATAGAAGAAAATTCATCTGCGCTACAGGCTAGGAGATATCAGAAACATAACGTCACGTACTCCGAAGAAGGTGGCATCCAAGAGACAAGAGGAAAGAGGCCACGTTTAAGTGTCGAAATCGAACAGTGCGTGTCACGCGTGTTAGATGTGGACTCTATGACGCGAGGTGAGCTAAGAATGGAAATCGGAAACGACGTCCAAAGATCCAGACGACCCCATCCAGCTGACGCAAATGTTGCGTCACAGTTTGAGTAAGGTGGTTTGAAGTGCCCCCGTTTATTTTGGCTTCAACGTTAAAAGGAGGACATTGTGATCGCATATGCAGCCATGCGAAGTTTTTCCCAACATGAAGACTCTGATGTGTAAATCAAATGTTCATCGTGCTTCATTCGTATTCGACTCGTACGTACTAGCAATCGGTGCTACACGACTGACTTTTACGTGGTGCACGCAGTTGCTTATCAACCAGTCAATAAACTTTTCTTCACACCTGCAGAAACAAAGATGTACGAATGAAAAAAGACGCGATAGCGAACAACACAGTCCCAAGCAGTACTGCTGAAAGCGCGAGCATGTACGGCTGCATCAAGATTGTAAATCTTCAGAAGAACGCTGATAAGACAGCACACCTGCTAGCACCCTCTCCACAGACGAAAAGAAAAGCCAAGATTACGGCTGTCGAAAAACATGCGGCATTAGGCTGCAATAGGGATAGATTTGATCCACTACGGCGTTAGCTGTATTAAGTATGGAAAATAAAAGACAGGAACGCAGAACAATATTTTCCTTTTTTTTCGTTGTCTGAAATTGTGCTTATTTTGATGGATTTTGATAGATACATTTTGAGAGATGTTAGCAACAGAAAGCCGACAGAAAATCGCAAATCAAACTCAAACTCAAACAACAGAAAATCGTGATCTCTTAACTTTTTTTGTTGTTGTTGTAGTTTCGAGGTGAACGACAAATCTACAGTATCTAAAAAATGCAGATGACATTGACAAGGCAACGAGCATTATTGTGGTCAAAAGAGAGCAGAGTAATGCGTTACAATACAAATGGGCCAAATGACCGCCTTTTAAAATTGCGTTTTCCTCGCTAGAGAGGCTCCTGCGTTCGTGAGGAAGCGTGACATCCTATAGCTGTATCATAAATTGCCTTCAGGTATTAATAAGCCCCCCTCCCCCTCCCCCCCAAGAAAAAGAAAAAGGAGAGAGCGAGAAAGAAGAAACGAAAACGAAGCCTCTCGGATATCTTTCCTAGCTGGTCGCATCAGTGTTCGATGGCTAACTAAAATGGTATACTTAATTAGCTTCACTAATTTTCAAAGATTGACCCAATGACAGCATCGAAGCCCTTGGAGTCATTCTCTATGACCGATATATTGGTGTCTATAACTATGAACCTATCCTCGATAAACTTGGTTTGACAACCTTAGCACATAGTAGAACCTCGGATATCCCATTTTCCTGTGCAAAGTAGTACATGTCGTCTTAAGGTGTCGTTGGTCTATTTTCTGCCGTTCATTTTAGTTCTTTCTTGTATTTGCATCCAGTGGCGTAGCCAGACCGCCAAGGTAGGGGGGCTCGATACGAAAACTCGCCCCCCCCCCCCCGGTGATCCTGGGTGCGACAACACACAATACTTGTGCGGTAACTGATTTGGGCGTTCACAATACAATTACGCAATGATTTCCAATGAAGCGGTGTCACGAGATCGGAAGGATTTTGAAAAGCTCATACTTTGAAAACCATTCAAGAGTGCCGATTAGATAGACGCCATGAACCGTAAGAACTTTCGCGATCATTACACTGTTCCCCCTCCCCCCATATATTATTTTCTCCTCGGATTTGCGCGATTTGCGTGGGTCCGTCGTAGCAGGTAGGGGTGCTCGAGCCCCCCCTAGCCACCCCCCCCCCCCCCCCCCGTGGCTACGCCACTGTTTGCATCCTTCCTTCATCATCTTCACATAACGTTCCACGAGCAGTGGTGTAGGGTACGCACCTCCGCGGTGAAAAACCCCATTTCATCGTCATCATTTATGGTTGTTGTTGTTTGATTGAAGCGACCACACCTTTATTTTATGTGTTGTTTGATTGCTCCATACACACTGTTTTTGGCGCTCTATGGCCTTTGTCGCTTTTGCGCCAAAAACCCCCAATCATTAAATCAATCAATCAATCGATCGATCGATCAAAATGTTTGATTGCTCACAGTTTAGCAGATACCAACAGACTTCGTAACAGCCATAATGTACACACGTTTGGTCTTTATAACAACCTCAACGATGCTAGTTCTCCTAACAGCTGTCAGGTTTTTAGTTTTTTATATCCTGTACCCTTACCATGTCACACACAAATCTCCGTATTGTTATTTCTTGTTTGTCTTCTCTTGTAGTCTTTTCTGCGCTGAGCAATTTCCCAAACCTGTGGTTGCGCGTGGCCTTGAACGTAGGCTTCGCCGCAACGTGCTCGTGCGGCGATGGAAGGCTCCTTTACAGGTTCAAAATTTGGAACCCGAATGGAACCTTGAAGATGCCACTATTCATGCCAAAAAAATTGCTCAAAAGTTTTGTCCTGGCAGAGGCAAGATGCCATTAGAGAACGAATGCAAAGCGCTGCCAGCAGAATATGTAGCACGCGCTTTTCGTTCCAGAATACACAGGCTCTATGGGAGTCGTTTTAGGTGAAGCCTGCTTTACGTTTTGTCCCTAATTCTTGGGCATGGTCATGATTTAGTTGTTGTTGTTGTTGTTCGGGAAGATCCCGAGTGATGCAGGGAGGTGGTGGGCAGCATTCAAGTGGGAGGCATAGGCGTTTTTACCGTTTGCCGAACCAGTTACCGCATCATATTTTTTCGATTCAGTTCCGGTTCGTTCGAGGGAAGAGAAAAAATGTTTACGGTTCGGTTCGGGTTCGGTTCGTCAAAAAATAACGTTTTCTTTTGTTTTTTTTTGCGGTTATCGGTTACGGTTCAGTTCCGGTTTCGACCCCTGCTCCTAACATACATTCTCACCCCCACCCCCCAAAAATACTTCTCGTGTTCTCTACTTGGAAGTTCGCTATTCGGAAGTCCACTATTGACATGTTCACTAGAAGTCCACTAGTTAATGTTAATCGCTTGTGTTAAACCTTATTTAGTGTTCCGCTTAGTCGTGATACGCTGGCCCGCGAAAACTGAGGGTACGCAAGCACCACGAACCATGGTTTATGAAAAAGACAAGCGGATCTATAAGAAACACCCCGGTGAGCTACACCAGCAAGGTTTCGCATATATAAGCCCGGTTTCGCACATATAATATAATATAACATATAATATAATATAAGGTTTCACACATATAAGCCCGGGTATGAACTTTGCACTTTCTGATTACGTAAACCGGATGAGTTCCGAATCGCCAAGCCTGTTTGTTTCCTCTTGTGAAGCCGATGTGTACCATGTTCATTTTAAAATATTGCATTGTTTCGACTAATGTTCCATGAATGGTTGAGAAGAGTTTCCACGTGTTTTGCTCTTACTGAGGTACCTATCTGTCACCCCATGAACGCTAGTTACGTAGAACTGTTTCCTTATTTGCAGAATATTCATTGATTTGTCTTCCGAGAATTCAATAACCGTGCTTAGTTTTATTTGTGCTGCACGTTACACGAAAGCCCCCACATGGCTGAGATAACGTATTTCAATCAGTAGTAAATAAGCACGGCCTTTCAGATAGCCTGCCTTTCGAGCCTTTAAATATCTGGCACACGTTTTGCTTGAGACACTGTGTTGATCACAAAGGCATAATTCGTCAGAACAGTGAAAATTCGCAGACAAAACCATTATGCGCGCTATAAATCAACCTTTCCACGTTTCGCAGCCACAAACATTGAGCAGCTATCGTTTATATTTCACCAATTCCAGCCGAGAATACTATTTTTTTTAATATTACTCCATCGTAAAATGGGTGTAATAAAATATTTCTATAGCGAAAAATAACGTAGCTCCCTCTGGCATTAAACGATGCCGAGCGCTTCAATCGTTCTGAAGCGGTTCAATGGTATTGGACGCGTGAAGCCACTCGTGCCACCTTCCCTCTGCCCGACTATGCAGGCAAGATCACACTTGGGAGTTATGAACAAGGGTTATAAATGCGGTTATACGTAAAAAAAAGAAGAAAAGAAAAAGAAAGAAAGAAAAAAAAGCGAAAGGTTAGAGAGAACATGCCGACTTTCGCAACACCAATTTTATCGCATTCATATTTCAATCGCATTCATATTTCATTCTCTCCTGCAGAATGTAACTTCGGACGCGAATAGAAGAGCAGGCAATTCGATACATGTTCTTATTTGTTCTTTTCCAGAAGCACGAGAATAAAGTTTACGCCTAGATGAATGCGCGGGTTATCTTGCATCGTGATGGCCGTGTTCATTTTCTGCGTGCGAAAAGTTCGAGCGAAAGGGCGCGTAACTTTGTGTTGCTGCAAGCGACTTTACACCGATTCCAAGTTATAGTATTAGATGCCACACAGCCCATTTCGAACCGTATGTTCTGTCTCGTCGAAAGGAACTCCAATGCGTACTAGTAATAAACCCATTCGGAGAAAGTAATAAGGATAACTTGCGGCATTACGTCGCGAGAAAACTATGACACAGCGGGCGGTCTCTGAATTAATTTTGGCTACCAGAGTGTCCTATACGACCGCCGCATCGGGACCTTTGTTTTACGCATCGGGACCTTCAGAGAAAAATATCGCAAAAAAAAAAAAAAAAAAAAAAACGGCGTCGGCACTGTGTCGACGCCGTTTTTTTTTTTTTTTTTTTTTTTTGCGATATTTTTCTCTGAAGGTCGACACTGTGTCGACGCGGTGTTTTTCACGCAATATTTTGCTGAAGGTCCCGATGCTTAAAACAGAGGTTCCGTAGGCGTGCGAAGTAAAATTTAAAAGTTAGGATGTTAATTTAATTAGTGAGTGGATGCAAATCAGCATCTCACTACTCAGTTTATAGCCCATGTCCCAAGGATCTTTACTAAAAAGAAATTTCTTCGATGGCGCCATCTGTTCACGAGTTATTCAGCCGGGGGATTTTCGTGAAACAACCTGTATACCTCTGCGTTGTCTGTGGGCCTTCAGCGAATCCTGGCAGACACAAGCGGCAAGTTTAGATGAACCGATTCTTTCTCTCTCCTTTTTTTACATCATGACGGTCCTTGGTTAAAACTTTGGAAATGAGACGACTTTGGAAAGATGTCGAAGCCGTGTGGGCATCCAGAGAAGCAAAGATGCTATAGCGCCCATAAACAGCTGTGTACCCTAAATACTCAGGATTCAACAAAATTTAATACGTTCAAAAACAATCGCTCGTTCCAGTCGTTGAAAAAGTAAGCAATTCCCTAGTTAAAGGCAAATGGGGGGATATGTTTATTAAGGAAAAAAAGAAAGGAAAGGTCAGCCAGCAAACGGAACACGCTAGCAGCTGGCCCGCTAGAGAACACCCTATTCTTAGAGAGTCCCTGAACGGGGCTCAACCACCCTGCGCGTATACGCCCGCTGTCTGACCCACCCTTCCCATGCCCTATGTCAGATTGCAGAAAGCTGCCTTGCTTCCGCCTTCCGTGCTGCCATTGCCCGCCTAAGGGATTATCTTCCGCCCACGACATCTACTCCCTCCTTTGCGCCAGCTATATGTGGACCCCTGAACGTCCCGTCATTCAACCTCCAATCACGGACCTTCCTCGAAAACACGACGCTCCTCCAGTAGTAGCCCATCAGTACTCCTTGGCACATATCAACACCTACCCTTGCTGTCGTCAAATCTTCACAGACGTATCTGTGATGCGTGATACATCAGGACCAGCCTTTTACGTCACAGATACGAACCACGAACAAGTCTACGCGTTGCCCTATCCTGTGTCCTCTACTGAGGCGGGACTGTATGCCATCTTCGCAGCCCTAGAGTACATTGCTGGCCTGCCACCTGAGAAGTCCTGGGTGGTCCTCACTGACAGCGGGGCGTCCCTCCTCCTTTTGCTGTCTTCCCACCCCACCATCATACGTGACCTGCCCAGCATGATCATCCAGGCACACAATCGGCTCTGTGCAAATGGTCACGTTCTTTCTCTGCAGTGCATTCCCGGTCATATGGGGTTATCCGGTAACTCACGCGCAGATGCGGCTGCACGACATGCTGCACAAGGTGTGACTCATGCTACGGTACATATGCCCCTTACTGTCTCTGCTTGTTGTATGTCTATACTCCGCCGGTGTGCTGCTCGGGCTCAAGCGTTCAGGGCTGGGGCTGCCTCATACAATAGTCACCTGGACTCAATCAACCCCGCAGTGAACTTCCTTATTACGTGTCGCTGCACTCGTAACGAGCAATCGCTCCTTCACAGTCTCCGGCTAAACGTCCCCCGCACACCGCTACAACTGTTCAAAATTGGTCAATCTAGCACTCCCCTCTGCACTAGCTGTGGCCTGGTGGGTGATATTCCCCACTGCATCCGACACTGCTGGCAACACCTTCTGCACCGTGACGCCCTCTGTCGTCGTCTATCCCAAGTTGGCTACGGCACTATGACACTGGCTACCTTACTGTGTCCCGTTCGTCAGCCGACCCAGTGCGCTCCTCCGCTTTTTCCGCGCTTCGAAACTTGTCAACGCCCTGCGATTGTGCCGACCGTGTGTGTGACTTTTCAGTCTTAGTTTTGTGTTCTTCCTTTCCTTTTCTTTTCTTATTTGTCTTCCCCTTTCCTTTTGTTCTTTCCCTTTTCTTTTCTTTCCCTTTTCTCCTTTTCTCTTGTCCTTTTCTTTCCTTCTTTTTCTTTTTTTCTTTCCCCTTTTCGCTTTTTTTTCTAATTCTCTTTCCTTTTCCTTTCCTTTTCTCTTCTTTCCCCTTTCCTCTTTTTTTGGAATAGCAAGCCGACCTCCGTCTGGCTGACCTTTCCTTTCATTTTTCTTAATAAACATAACCCCCCCCCCCCCTGCGAAAAGATGTTGAAAACTGCCCGTTTTCTTCTGACGACAAGCCACTACTACAGCATGCCATGGCCCAAGCCACTCTGTTCTGTCGGCAACGTCTTCGAGCGAAGCCACGGGTTCCTCCTCAGCACATCCGTCCCTTTCATCAGTATCTCTTGGAAAACCTGAGAAGCTCTTGTTCGCACTGTGAATGATTGACAAACTTATGTTCCAACCACTTAATGTGATGCGCACGCCTGCTCGCGTCACGCTCACGATTAAATCTATCGGCTCGAAGTGTGTCTGTCCACGCCGAGGTGAGGGAAGACGAGACGAAACTGACAAACGAATACAAAATGTTTAATTACCTATCTATGAACATCGCATGTTCGTCAGGCTCACGATGCCGCATGTTCACCCACGTTACTGTACCGATAGACTGCACTGGCATGGGAATGGGACAGAAAAAAAATGTGGTTTTGTGCATTTGTTACACTGTGTAGGGAGGGACAGGAGCAGCAAGCACCGCGGATGGAAAGTTTAGCCAGAATGAAAACGGGTGAGTCAGAAAAAACGAAAAAACGGCTGAATGCGCATATTTGGCGTCATACGATCTGTGACATTCAAAAGTATGTATCTTAGAAAATCGTTCTTCATCGAAGAATACCGGTATTCGATATCACTACAGTGTGCGTTTTGCAGTTTCTGGAGCACATCAATACTAATGACCAAGGTCGGTACCTTTCCTTTGCTCCATTTGAATCTAATATATGAGGTCTCATATATATGGAAAGTCAGATAATAAAGTGAAATGCAGCGTGGCTGCTGTAGTTTGCCACTGCTGGACTTCTTGCCACTGCATAGCCTATTTAAAACGGACTTTTCGGTACGATACGATCATGTTGGCTTGAATTTCAAGGTGGACGAGAATCATCTCGCTGTATCGAATTAACGGACTATATTCCTATGAGTACTTACTTCACAGCGTGTTTGTGTCGGCGGCCCTACGATACTGCACCCACAGAATGAGGAAACGTCTACGATACCCTTGTACGCCTCCACCCAGAGCGACCGACTGCGATATCCCCATTAAAGCTGCCAGAACACTGTGGATCGTAAGCGTCTTCTTCCCGCACGACACACTGCGAGACGCACAGAAAGACATGCACCTAAGCTTGCGGCAGACACACGCAATAAACATTGAGCTGTCCTCGCGCGTCTCCAGCATACGTGACTCCTCAGGGGGTGTGGTACAGACGCTCCAGATGTCGATAGCACACGTCTAGTTCTAGTACAGAGACCACAGCTACAGATTAGAATGCACAAAAAGGGAACGCTCCCGCGGCATCTTCCCTTTCTCCCAGCGGGCAAACGGTATGACGACACTGTCCCCTGTGGTGTTGATGATAAATAGCATTTTATCCCTAGCGTCGGTTCGAAGGTTATCAGCTCCCAATAAATAACGAATTGCAACGCAGACGACATTTTTGTGTGTGTACGTGGGCGAAAGAACGTGTGCGTTGTCATTTTATCAGGTCATTAATTTTGAGCGAAGAGCGAAAGGGATGTGATAACGCCGTTGGACGTCTCGTCAGTGGTGGCTTGCGCGACATGTAGCTGAATTTTTAATTCCGAGGCTTTGGAAACTGGGCCACACCCAGGAGCTTCATTTCTCATATGGGAGAAAACCCAGATTAAAAGAAAAAGGCCCCAGTGCAGCAGTGCTCTTACTTCATTTGCACGACGAGTACCACTGCTCAAAACACGTGTCCCAGTGCGAAAAACACGTTATTCAAAGTTATGTAGTCCTTACGCTGCTGAGAATAACATTCGCTCTACGTTTCCTCCGCTCACTTCAATGCTCATTATCCTTCTGCTACATGAAACAATGTCATATCATGTAAGGTGAAGCAGCAATTGTACTGTGGCCTTTTGCGTTTGGGTTCTCTTTCCTTTACTTTTTCGGTACCTGGCAGCTGATCAGTGTACCTGTTGTATGCGTCTTTCTTCGATTATTTTTTCTGCTATTATTCTATTTGTTTTCCCTTTTCATGATAGTACGCAGCTTCATGCGCAATACAGTAGCCGGCATTGATTGATGAACCTTATATCTTCATGTTTTCCGTTGTCTTTCATTTCCACAGTAGCAATATAGGGTGGAAGTACACAATCTACTTGCTGAGATTTATTAGCTGATTTCGGGGCGAACGTTGGGGTATTATACTATTATGCAATATGCCTATCAGTTGTGAGCCTGTAAGAAATGTATTTGGAACTGCCTAGCCATGGGTGTGTACAGGTGGAGTATCAAACACCGCATACAACATCCTGTACGGAATCTGTTATTCTGGATACATAGTTCAACTCTGCATCTATTAATTGTAACAGAGACCGTCTCAAGTTACGCTATTGATAAGCCATCTGAAGATAACATGTGCATTTCTATGTTTCTTCGGGTTAAAATTTTACGGCTCCGGTCCAAATGTGCCGTGATCCGGCTGCTGAGCACATTCATCGTCGTCATTCTGTTTTCCTTCTTTTTTGCATGTAATCTCTGCTTCATATTCAAAAAGAATGAATGAATGAATAAGATATGACTCGTACCATACAGTCAGAGAAAAATCTATACCTTTAGAGGTATAGATCGCCTGCTCAATAACTTAGCCCTTCTTAGGTATTATTTTATACCTCGGGTACAGGTATAAAAAATAGTCCTCAACAAAGGGCTATATGCCATACCTTTAGGGGTATAACTCTATACCCCTGTGAAGGTCTGCACGAGTACCATCATGGTGTTACATCACACCTAGGCATAGGTATTTTTAGAGGAGGGAACTAGAAAAATCACCTTTGGAGGAAAGAAAAGTTTTTGACATACACACACACACACACACACACGTACTACAAACACACGCAAACGCATATGGTTGTGAAGTAGGACGAAAACCTCGTGCACATTACTCCGCATCTAAAAAAAAATGGAGTTGAAATCTAAAGAAAATTTTCAAGGAGCAAGACCGTTCTGCGCAGTCATCAAGTGTGTATCACGATGTATCGCGAGATAGACATTTACAGATCAACATATACTGATATACTGATGGCGACTTGACAAACTGTGGAGCAGCTTTCGTCTGGTACGCAACCCTAAGGGTGACGACATCTAGATTCAACATTCCAGCAATGAAGATTTTATGCAGCCATAAACTAACCATGTGGATTTAGATAGTACTGTACTGATGTCTGTGTTTCTTAGTTAAATATACGTTTCACTTAGCTGATACCGTCTCAAGAAAAAATAATAATGATGTAATACAGCAAGTTGCGGAAGTAAAGGTATAAAAAACCATAAAGGTATAAAGAAACAGAAGCTATAAGCAGCCTCATCTATATACCGTGCAAGGCATAGCATAGCATTCCTGGTGCTGGATATGAACGCGTGGTGATGAGGTATAAATATGGTACGTTAGCCCTCCTTTATACCTCTTTCATACCCTTGAGAATGGTTGGAGGTATAAATAGGAAATTTGTACCTCTTCTATACCCTCCAAACGTATATATTTGAAGCAGAAGGTACAAAAGAGGCATAAGAGCTCATTGTTATACCTTATTAATACCTCTTTTTCTAACAGTGATAGGAACCAATGTTTCCGACAAAACGCTATGTCAAGTTCTGTTTGCATTGCTGTCTCTCGGGCGAGTTAACCTGTCACACCAGGAGTACCACAAGGGCTTTGCGACGATCTGTATTTCCATGTGGAATGCATGTACCAGAAAACAGAAGCGAAGACGGTCGCTGGTCACGTTTTTCTGACAGTGGAAGCCAGAAGGAGCACATCTATCAGTTTCAGGGCTTAGAAATTCTCTAAAGAGAATCCTTTCGTATAGGTTGCCCTCGGGTACAAAGGAGCAGCACTCTACTTCCGCGCACCTTTGGAATCTCAAACATGCGCAACGTACTTGCACCTGTGAGACCCTGTGTACATGCTCTGTGCGCACACCTGTTTGAGGCACATTTTACTAAAAGCGGCACCTGATCATAGTTTGTACTCTTTATTCACGCTGTCCGGATCGCTGAAGCTTTTCGAAATCGGCTCACTGTTGAAGTACGTTAACCCACAAGAAATTTTCCACAATTATTACGGTCAGGAGTCTAGACACAGGCTCCGACTACTTTAGCCTCGGTGAGAAGTTAGGCGTCCTTCTGAAACAGTTTTGAACGCGCCGACAACGTTTGACGGTTTATCGGTGCACACGCAGTCTTCTGAAATCAAACCTGTCCCCTACCCCCTACCCCTACGGTGGTGATGGTGAAAGGGCTCGCCGTTGTCCCCCCTACCCCTACGTTACCCCCCCCCCCCCCCGTCTGGACAAATAGTAGGTGGACATTATGAACGCGCATAGTTGTTTGCCTGCTGCTGTTAGGAAAACTACTGATATTAGGCCTTGGCCTTTCCTTGGTTTTAATTGTTATGACGTTGTGTTATAGTGACCTTTCTGTACAAAGAAAGGTCTGGTACAACCTGTTTTTGCTTGTTGGGAACCTATCGTTCGTTACCTATGGGGGGTTGTAAGTCATAGAATGAAGGAGAAAGAGAGCAGCTGTAAACAACATGCAAGCTTACCAGCGTAGTTTTTTCTTTCTTTTTTGGCAACCAGATGCAGTGAACATCAGCGTTGTTGTTCACTAAGCTGCACTGCCGCAGAGTGGAGGGTCTCGAATTTTAGAAACATGACATTTAACGCTAACCAGAGCCTAGCTAGCTGTTGTAAAAACGAACGCAGAAATGTGATGACGTCAGGGACGCGGAGCATACACTCGCACTCTGATAACGCTCCCCTAGGGGCTCGTAACCGCTTTTGCAAACTCATAACGTAGCGTGTTACGCGATTGGAAAATAGCCCGCAGTGCATTATAAAACCGACGTGCGCGCGCATATTTAGTTTTGGTCCGCGTCAACTATATATCATTCTTGCCCTTTTAATGAATTTGTTTAAGTATACAGCCCCTTGTAACTTCAGCAGGATGCAGCAAAACAAACTTGAGTGAGTGAGTGAGTGAGTGAGTGAGTGAGTGAGTGAGTGTGTGAAAAAGAAAAAAAAATGGAAAAAATTTAGCCCACCAGGGGTGCCGCTACAATCCATCCATCCATCCAGCCCCTCAGCTCCTTCAAGACATGCAAAATACAGTAGACAAAGTGTTCACTTGCAAATGAGACATTTATACAAAATTGCCTCAGGATCTTTTAGCGCCATCTCAAACACTTGCCATTACGGTATGAAATCGATCACTGTACCACCTTACAAGGTTCCAGTGCTACGGACCAACTACGGAAATCAGCAGGAACCCTTCCTTTTCCGAAAAAAAATTTTTTTCAGCTGATTGGAAATGGCCTTCCTGTGTCCAGTTTCAATAACAGAGTTATACAAACTTGTTGAAGTCTTATTAGGGACAGGCCACTCTGTTATGTATTTGCGTGTGTGTGTGTGTGTGTGTGTGTGTGTGAAAATGTGCACAGCTCGGTGCAATTGTGTATTTTATTTATGTGGTTGTGATCTGCTGTATGCTCGTAGTGATAATATCTCAGTTACCGCACACTGTAATGGTGCTAGGCACCTCATCAGGCTGATGCCTTTTGTGCCTGACAGTCTCATTTAATTTTCTATGAAATGAGATCCTCATAAATTTATATGGCTTTTTTTAACAATGTTAGGGTGATGACTTCATGGAAGTGGAAGGAACAGGAGAGGAAGACATCTGCAATGGTCATGACAGTTGTCGATCAGGTACGGGACCAATTTCTTTTATAAATGTGGTATATAGCGTGAAGTTGTTACTAACAAAAAGTTTTTTGTTCCCTTTAGAGGAATCTACGGGTGGTGAGCACGCGTAAGGACTTGACATATCTCATGTGCTCTTTCACTCTCTCACACTGGGGGTAAAGGAAAGCCGCTTCTTTGAAGATGCCCAATAAACCAAATAAAGAAAAAAATGGCGTTCCTTCACGAATTTTTTGCGGACGATCTACCAAACGGATTTTTGTTCTGAAAACGGTTTTGGTATCTGGTGACCGAAGAGATCAGATGTTCTCATTGGAGCAACTTCGTAGCTTTTATAACTAAAAAGTTAATTATTGAAAGTTAATTAAGACATTGCCTTAGCAGTCTGTTAATGCCACCCTATGGGGTGCCCTTCAGCATATGCTATATTGCAATTGATTTCATCTCAGAAAAAGTGATTGATATATTTTTAAAAAATCTGTTCACACTTAGCGTGGACACCCTGTATAATAACAGTGACTAATGTTCTTCTGCCTATATACCAGTTCCTAGGGTACATCCGCACCCTTGGAAGTCACTGGAGAGGCGTGTTAGATTAGCTCAATTGGTAAGAGGCCTGGATCGGTAATACAGAAGATGTGGGTTCAAGTCCTGCTAGTGTGCCCTCAAGACTGCCTTCTTTCATCATTCATTTCTTACGCACTTGATGCTTTGTATGTATTTCTCCTTTCTATGTGTTCCAGTCTCAGAACATCAACTGCCATGTTCAAAAGAACTGGGATACGCCTCTGCAATCTGGAACCCATCCCAACATCTCTTAATCGACAAAGTAGAATTTGTACAGAACCGCACAGTTTGTTGCTCGTGATTATCATGCTTTTTCCAGCGTCTTAGCCATTAAAGCCCAACCCTTTCTTACTCCTTTGATTACCAGATCAGGTACCAGGCCTCGCATTCTTTCATAAGTTATATTACGGTCACCCTCCTCCCCACCCCAGTTACTGTCAACCCCCTCACAAGTCCCCGCTGCTCCTCTCTAAGATGGATAAACGGACGTCCCCGATGTGTCCCTGCTGTGCTGCAGTCGCCGACATACGCCATCTATTGTTGCACTGCAAGCGGTACGCCGGCCCCCGAGCCGCCCTCGCCACAAATCTCACTTCCCTAGGCCACAGGGAACTTTCCCTAGCGACGCTGCTGGGACCTGTCCGGCACTCCAGACAGTGGGCTTTCACCCGAGCCCTCCTGTGCTACCTGGAGGACACTGGGCTGCTCAGCAGCCTTTGAGCCTTGAGCACCCCATCAGCCACCCCATCGTCCCCTGCCACTTTCTCTTTTCCTTTTCTGCTTCTCTTTCTTTCTCTTTTTTTCTTTTTTCCTCTTTTGGGAATAGCAAGTCGGCCTTGGCCTGTCTGACCTTTTCCCCTTTCTTTATCTTTATTAAACATATCCCCCCCCTCACAAGTTACTTCCAAGACTTGATGACCCGCACAAAGTACTTGCTCCACCTACACAAACAAAAAAATTCCTCTACTCTCCGCACCAGCTGATGGTGTCAAACTGGAATGACCTTCCTGCCCAAATAGCATGAGAACAAAACATATCGTCATTTATTTCCAAGTGCTATGATCATTTTGAGATCGAATGAATTTCTTTGTGGTGAGTGAACGAATTTTGTGTATTTTTGTGTACATCATTTTGGTTTTTGTCTTTTTTGGATACAAACCTCCCCCCTTTATGTAAATCCGTTCACAAGGGTGTTTGAAGTAAACAAATGAAATGAAGAACTTCGTGATATTTTCATAGTTGGAGTATTTTTAATGCATATTTTAAAACAGTGGCTGCAAAAAATGTGTCAGACACCGTTACAAAGGCTGCCGTCTTTATCAGGTGAATCATGATTTTTCCGAGAAGCCCAATGTATGACTCTGCATCACATATGCTATTTTGGAACAATCTCTGCAGACATATTATGAAGATATTATCTCTGTGCCACAATAAACTATATGAACCACATTACATGTTACATCATCTTTGACTACAACATGCCTATTTGAGCACCCCAAGATGAGCTTGGGCTGCTTGGGCTTTGAGCTTGGTTCCTCAAGGTCTACATCCTACTCTAACTGGGTGCGCACTTTGCACACAAAAGCGAGATTGAGGTTTTCGATAGTTAACTTGTGTAGTGAGCACCTCTGGAGGACTGAGAGCAGGAGCCGGATGTCACATACAGGGTAACCTGCATAACAGTCTGATTTACTTCCACATAACGATCATTAAAATACTTGAGGTGCTTAAACAATACTATTTGGGTGCTATCAGACAGTAAGAGTTCGAACAACACTTACGACTAACTGACTGAATGGATGGACAAAAGGATGCGTCAGAACATGATTGGATTTGTTTCTGGTGGAATTGAGAGCCCAGTGTAATTCTTACCAGGCGGAGCAGGCTGATGAGACGGTGCTTTGTGCGGGGGATCAGCACAATGGTTTATCCAGAATCCCAAGCATGGAGGGGTGTTGAAAAAAGTTGGGGCGAGGGGGTCATTATTATAGTTACATCATTACCGACATGTGTCTACAGCTGAAATTGCAAGGGTACCACCTGTAGGGGGTGCTTCCACCTAGTACCTAGCGTATTTAAAGCATGTAGTCGTTAGTATGGGAAAGGCTTTGCGTATCCTGTTCACCGCGCAGACTGGTATAACGAAGTTTGTGCAATACCCATCTCACGAACTGTTGGTAGGTAGTGTATCTATTTCCTGTATGAGACACGCAAGCTTTGAACAAAGCAAAAGCTAGTAGGACGCCGAGTATTAATTCAGCTACACTCTTTCTGAATAAGTGACGAACAATAACGAAAAGTTCAGAATAACTATTTTGTATTGAAACCAACCATAGCATGATTGTGCATGAGATACGCTTCTTACTTGTGAATATGAGCGCTAGGTTCGTGCTGCCCTCGAAGTTCTAAATATGCTACTCTATAAGAGCAGCTCCTTGCAACATAAGCACTCGACTTCTTTCGGCATTATTATGCATGATCCACTCCGGCCCCTTTACACGGCGCCGTCAAACACGAAATTTACACCAACTGCTCATGGGCTTCATCATGATGGATGCTGAAAGCTCACCTAACAGTCTGTCGTTGGAACTTCCTCTTCATGCTGAAGTCGATTCGCGGCTCAACATTTCAAAAGCAAGGCCTCCAAACTCTGCTGCACGTAGCAAGTCCCTTTCAGCTGCTGAAAGGTAGCTGAAAAGCTGACTTGTCGACTCCGCTGTGCTTCCACGTCCATATTGAAAAAGCGCCCAGCAATACGGAAGTTGCGGAAACCTCCCGAACTTCCGGTGTGGACTTTCCACCAATAAACGTCGCGGGCGTTTGACGTCATACACATGGGAAAACCACTGCATAATAGCTAGAGTTTTGCGCTGATCGCACGAGTTGAGGGCAGAAATCGAAACCACTTTTCGGCTCCTTGTTTGGAATAGTTCGCGGCTCCGCAGAGACGAAACGTTTCAGTTGTAACTTGGAGCCACCATGTAGGTTCGTTATCCATACAAACAAAGACATTGACCAGCTTCTGGTCCGAGACCCTTTAAGTTCCTTCACATGCAGTAACACCAATATATATTCACATTGATCTTAACCTTGGGATTATGCGCATTTCAGACATAATGTATTGCGCATAGCGCATGTGTGCATTTAATAATTTTTGCCCTCGCAGAACGTTTGAAACACAAGACGGTTTCTCTGCAGTGACAGTATTTTGTCCGAGGTATCCGCGTATCCCAACCTCAAGCTCTTCCGTGTGCTTCCTGTCGACGGATTGATCAGTTTTCCATGTGATTAAGTGGCGGAACTGCTATCTCTTATGAAAATGGCCTATAGACTGAGTACATAGCACCTATATATTCCTATATCATTCTATATGCTTGCTATGCCTGTGGCCAAATATGTGTAAAAACTCTATACAGAAGTCTATACACGTGTTGAATACAAAGTTGTACTCGTATATAGAAAAGCACGGCTAAAAATGTATAAAAATTGTATACAGAAGTCTATACACATACATGGCTAAAGATGTATAAAAATTGTGTACAGAAATCTATATATATGTTGAATACAAAGTTGTATATAGAGTGCATAAGATAAAATAAGGTATAGGCATAAGATTGCACGGAGACATGTCTTTTTCACACTTTCCATGTGTTCACGTCTGAACAACACATTTTCAATATTGGTAGAATGCGCTACTCTGTCACAAGCACAACATTCTCGCATGGGCAAGGAACACTACGGCAACTAAAAAACAACAACAACTTTATTTCGACCTGGGAGAGTGGGGAGTTTCATCGCCACAGGCGATACTCTACCCCATTGCTGGGTGGAATGGGGGGAATAAAATAACGAGCCCCTTCACAATAACGATCGAAGTCCGATGGAGTCCAGAAATGTCAGAAGAGCTTTGAGCGCAGAGCGTTGCTGGGCTGGATTGGGCCAGGGACCAAGCAACGGCAACGGGAACGGCAACTAAAACAATACACAGAAACTGCCTATAGTTTGACAATGTTGTCCTCACGTGCCCTTTGAATAATTTGTGTGTCTCATAAAATGTGTACTTGTTTGCTTGTTCAGCAGTTTGTGTGCCCGCTGAATATGTGTCCCTTTGTTGGAACGCACTACATTGCCCCGCCGGTGAGGAGTGACATGGCACCGCGTATTCTTCCGCCGAGCTCTCCTTGCTTGCACGCCCGTTGTCTGCGTTGCACGTCGTCGTTGACAAGGATGACAACCATGCTTTTCACTGGGTTTAATGTTTGATTAAATACAAGAAAGGTAGGTCAACCTAGCTGTGATGCATCGTACGACACCGACGTTTTACTAGTATTTGAGCATGAAGTACGTTAATTTGCAGACATTCGTGGACGCATTGCAAATGGCGGCAGACGAGGATCGGATACATGGGTGAAGGGACGGCGTGCATAACAAGCAAAATCACACATATTCAAGATAGAGCAAGCCGCCATCTTGACCCTAGGAACGAGGCCAACCGGAAGTCGCACGTGCGCTGTAATGTGCAAATTTCTTAGTGAGGTTAGGTTAGGTTAGGTCAGTACATATTACACGCGCGGGGGTGGGGGTCCGGGGGTATCCCCCCCCCCCCCCGCAGTTGTTCGAGACTGTGCTCACTTCCGTCTAAGCCTCGTTCCGAGGGTTAGATCTGAGTGTGCCCTATCTTGAAAATGTGTTCCACCCACATAACAAGTGAGGCTAATTGTATCCTTTCATTCTAGGTGACTGTGGGACTGTATCAGTTGCAAGGACGTAAGTTTCAAAATGGTGTACCGTACAAGCTTTGTGTGATACAAGCTTTGTACAATGTGAGACGGCTGCGAGCTGGTATTAACTTCGGGGTTTTTTTTTTTTTTTAGTCCGTCCAACTCCAACTTCGGTTTCTTTGCAGATAGTTCTCCGTCTCAACGGTCACTCATGGGTGCAAAATTGCAACTGCTTCTTACATCGAAGCGTGTCTGGTGTCACATCCTTAGACAATCTTCGACGTCCATTTCGTCTGAGGAACTGTTGTGTTCGTCACTAAGGATGGTCTTGATGGAGCCTTGCGGTGACCGCCTGTTTGAAGTTTCGGAGACTGCCTGGTGCACATTGGATGAGTTGTGTGTCCGTGCAACGTGTTCCATATGTTCCATATGTGTGCGTTGGCGTTAAGTGAACCGTTTATGATTTCTATTCAGCAAATAATGATGTACTGGATGCCAGATTAAAGGTATGTGCACGCCAATAAAATTTAGTGTTCCGTGTTCGATGGCCGTGGTGCATTTTCTATATTTTATATTATTATTATTATTATTATTATTATTATTATTATTATTATTATTATTATTATTATTATTATTATTATTATTATTATTATTTTGTTTTTGTGTAACGTGTTCCCCCACTGCCTGTGGGGGAACTCTACGGGCACAGCTCATCTGAATCAGAAATTGGATACACATACGCACGAAGATACGCACGAAGACAGAAAAAGAGACATGTACTATCAATAGATAATCTTAACGTCAGAGTTCAATACACTTTATATAGAGAACTGTGTTTACACTTGTATAAGGGTGAGTGTATACAAGGTCTATACAATTAGTCCAAAATAGCTATAAGAAATGCATAAGTCTATACATCAATGTGTATACAAATACTATAGCTGATTTGAATAGAATTCTATAATATTTCCACAAGCCATTTTCATAAGGGATCATAAACGACCACTGGTCGAGCCGTCAATAAGTGACTACCAGGAGGTGAATAGATAAAAAAAAAGAAAAGAAAATGGCACAATCTTTGCTCCCGGCAGGGCCAACCTAGTACTGTTGGCATACTGCACCACAACTTAAGTCTCGCAGGAATTACGACTTAATGTTGTTGCCTACCCCCAGTTTCCATTCAGCACGACAGCTTCTCTGACAAAGCGTTTGACTATACAAAAATCCATGTTTAATACGCCTTTTCCAAGAGCATGAGTTCCTCAGGAAGAGTCTGTCAGGAGGTGTCACGCGTCTACCCGCGTGAGATTACCTCCGGAAGTAACGATTTAGTTAGAGAGAGAGAGAGAAAAAAATAATGTAGCTTTTCTCTGAACACGTCAAACGTTGTCAACAATCAATTGCTTTGAAGGGACGATCGCATCCTTACAGTCGATTTCGAAACAATAGTGTAACTTAATTCCTCGCGGACCACTCACCACGCTATCGATCCCACGCGAAATACTGGTATAGTTCAACTGTTATTCGACGGAATACATGACAGGAGCAGACGGCGGATATGGAGGATATGCCGGAATTCCCTCACTGGAAAAACGAGAAAACATCATTATGTTACCGGCCAATGATGGCAATAGTGCAAATAAATGGCTATAAGTGGCTATAAAAAAGTGTAAGAAATGGCTATAGCGATATCTCTAGCATGTTTCCTGTTCCAAAACAAACGACGCTTTGTTTATCTGCTCCGAACAGTAAAGCTGCAAAACACAGCTTTAAATGTGCTAAACACAGCTTTAATGTACACGGTCACACTAGTTTTGCAACTGATTGCGTGACGGAAACTAGCTTCGTAGCCAATATTATGGAGTGTGTTATACATACCTATTTGCGTTTCAAATGTGAGCTAAAAGGTAAGAAAACGCAGAAAATAACCCAAATTATATTCCTAACCATTCAATTGTCCTTAGCTGGACTGCCCAGTCTATCATCGGGAGCGCGAGATCTTGCAGCACTGCATGCAATCGACCACCGCCCCTTTACCATATAGGCAAGGTGCTGAGCCCCTCGTCCAGTAGCGTTCATATGCACCAAGCTCTCCGTCACCTGAATGCTCATCTCCATCATCTCTCACTATGTACAAATGGCACTGGTGCAGCGTCCAGCCTGCTGGGCGGCATTAGCCCCATGTCATCGTCGTCTCTTTATATATGAGTGTGTGTGTGTGTGCCCGCGCGCTTACGCGCTTACACAGAACCACGACTGCCAAGGCCCTCATCGGGAGACTGAAAAACTGTACGGAATCTCGTTTCGCAGCCACCGTCCGCACTTTCACCGAGGTAGTGGCCGCGCCACCTGCAATGCCCCGTAAGAAGCCGGCGCCGAAGCCGCCTTGGACAATTTCGGAAATTCACAGCGAGCTATACCTTGCTAGACTTCGGAAGAAAAATGAGCTCACGCATCGATCGCCACTCTGAGACATGCTATTTCGCACAAGAGGCCCGGCTCCAGCTGACAAGACTTAAATCCCGCGGTACCGCAGTATCGCTCCAGTGGATGCCCTCTCATAAGGGAATTTCAGCGAATGACCGAGCTGACGAGCTGGCCAAGACAGCTACAAAAATCAACCGAAAGGTCAGGCGCATTCAAGGCCTGCTCCGGAGCTATCAAAAGACACGTATGGAGGCTATATCCTGATACGCGAATGGGATACGGATCCGCACCCCACCCTGTGCAGCCATAGTGTCCTCTCCAAGGCTGAGGTTTCCTTCATGCTTCGCATCCGATCTCGTAATGCCTACAAATGCGCCCACACTTTCAAACTCGGCCGCACTTCCAGTCCAAATTGTCGCCGATGCGGTGCGCCAGAAACGGAGGAACACGTTATAATGATGTGTCCGGCTACATCCGACGCCAGACGGGAGCTCCAGAAAGCAGTGCAGCGCCCTTTTTCGAAATGCTTTTTCCGTTACCAATTTAAAATTTAGCGCGATCGCTGCTCCGCTACTGAAACAAGTAGCGAATGTGGTTGCGGCGCTATATACAACACTTCTTCTTTCTCCCCTTCAATAATTTCTATGTTTGGTTTTGCTTCATCTTTGTGCTTTATTTTTGATTTAGGAATAGCAAGCCGACCTTTGGTCAGGCTGACCTTTCCGAAAGAAACGTATACCCCCCCCCCTTCTGTAATGGCGCTTGGGACAATAATTTTGATATCGATGCTATAACATACAAAAATAATTTTCGTATTTTAAAACATAACCGTAACCTAACACATAAATAACATAACATAACATACATAACATAAAAAACACCGTACCAATTTAACTCAGCACATGAAGTTTGAACATATAACCAAACGCGCCAACACACACCCAACACATAAAAACCAAAAACCGTACATATATCTCTTTCAACCGCTTCAGCCCTGTTGTTACCTTTCCGTTCGATTTGTTCAACATAGCACTATATGCTGAAAGGACAACGAACACAAACGCTGAGAGGTTGACTTCTACAAGTTTTTCCCTCCCGCTGCTGCAACACAAACTTCCCCCACGCCCACCCTTACCCTCTAGACAGGTGCAGGTACTGAGATACTACACCAGAATAATAATGCAACAGATGTCAGTAAACATGTCATCAGGACAACGGCTGGAGTTCATTGCAGTAAGGTGGTAACGTAGAATTAACGGGGCACCCTACATTACGGCGTTGAACGCGGTGTGATTGGAGGCGTCAAAACTGCTTTGCAACGCTCTCTACACATGTCTCAAATGTCAGCCTTGCCAATCGACCCAAGATGTATTAGAAAACAGACATTTCGACATGCGTGACAGTCAAGTGCTTGACTTTGACAGGTCTTCACTATGAACTGGAACACCTACGTGATGGAGACAAGAACTCAACATTCCCCCATTATAAAAGGGACAACAATATGTCACGCAACTGCTCTCATGAAAGCTTTCTCGTAGTAAAGTACTGGTATAATTGTGATTTTAAACAGCGTTCCGACGTCACTCAAATCTTTCGAAAGTGCAGTCTGTGGAACAAAGTACATCACGTACTGAGGGTGCGTCAATGTCACGGTGAGTACCCTTGCAAACTGAAGCGTTGTGTCAGGTATCTTTAATAGTTTGAAACGCACCGGCTTTCATCAAACATAACAAAATACAGTTAACGTTTCGGGTCCCATCATCAGAATGACGCTGTCCTGGTCGTCACCGGGTATTTATGTAGAAGAGGAGCGTAGCATTCTGGGAGGGGGCCTAATTGTCGATTGATAGCTTTTTTTTGTTTTCTTTATGTGCTATGACTCCAGCTGTCTCCTCACCCCCCCCCCCCCCCCCATTTGTTCTCTTTCGCCAGAATGCATGGGTTGTCCAGGTCTAACACGAGCCCTGTTTTGCGCGCGTGTTCACACAATTCTGTCGGGTTTGTTGCTGATTTCTCGATATCTTTCTTGTGTTCCTTCATTCTTGTTTGTGTCTTCCTTCCTGTTTCTCCGATGTACACGGCAGGGCAATCTTGACCAGGACAGGACCAGGACCAGGACAGCGTCATTCTGATGATGGGACTCGAATGGGACCCGAAACGTTAACTGTATTTTGTTATGTTTGTTGAAAGCGGGTGCGTTTCAAACTATTAAAGATGTCTACCCCCGGCAATTGGACTATATTCAGATATGTGTCAGGTATGTTCACACCAAGTAGCACTTACAGCATATGTACGAAAATAGTCTTTATATCGGTGGCTTCCGCTCTCAGGCTTCTCCTTTCTGCGACGTCGGATGTTGAATGATGTCTTCAAAACTTTCATGTCATCACGATATTCTTTGCTGTCACCGTGTATTCACACGGGCGACATCCCCACGGAATGTTCTGGTGGAAGAAAACGTAAGGAATAGCTCCCGGGGCAGAAGTTCCGCCGTGAATTATGTTGAGCATTCGTATGCGGCCGGAATATCCGGAAGTTACGCTACAGCGCACAAAGCAGATAACAGCGTCTTTCTGTGTCGTCTGCTGCGGAATATCATATGGGTGCTCCGCAGGATATTCCCCACGGTTAGCGGTGCACAAAAATGCATAACGTTGAGCGTTCGCGCATATGTGGCAGCAGAATGCTTTGACGTTTTTCCATCTTCCGCTGGAGTATTCTGGAGAATGCCGCTCGTGTGAGAAAAAGAACAAAAACGGTTATTGCCGAGCGCTCTGCCTTCCGATATCGCAGCGCGTTGCTGGGGGGATCGTGCGTCCTGGGCGGACTTCACAGGTCACTGTCCTGGCATTTGACTTACAGCATCAGATGAAAACCCAAGGAGAACGCCCAGACAGCACAACCGGTCAAGGGAGCTGTTTTTTTATTTGTATTTTTTTCTTTACATTTGAAAAAAGTGAGCTAGTTTCTCAAGTGTTGCTTACAAGGAAAGCCAACCAACCTCTGCTCGAGCTGCAGCGAGCATTTTCAACTTTTAAGATGCTGCACCTTGAAGGGGTTGCGACAGGTCTTCCCGCAATATCCCAGATAAACGTAAAAGTCGGTTCTTTGCATTGATGTGAACCTGTATTGAAAGTTTCACAGTGCAGAGGGTAATAGAAGCGGATAAAATGAGGACCGCGAATACCGAAACTCATGCGACTCTGACATCACAGCCCTCGCCGCCGCTAGCGAGGCAGCGCACGACAAGTTACGTGCTTACGGCTGCTAATAGGAATGGACGCATCTCTGAGCTCTGTGACGTCTGCGCTTTGCTCAGGAGTGTGTTCGAGGGCTTGTATCTCGCTATGTACGACACGTTGAAGAATAATTCCTTATTCCTCTGTATTCTGGCATGCACTACAGTGCGTTCATGATGCAATATACTACATCTGTGCAAGTGTCCCAACCCCTTTAAGAAGGCCTTAATATATTTTACGGGTACAGTCGGATGAGTTGCGAAAAAGCGCAAAACAGCTAACCTAGACCTAAAATATGGACGAACAGTCATCAAGGCATCATCTGTCGAGCGCCGGCAGTGCTATTAGGCTAATGAGCAAATGATAAGTTAATCACCACAGCAATTTTTGTCAGAAACATTGAATAAAACACTATTGATCAGACGACGAAGGACCTCCAGTGGGTCAGCTAAAATGTCACATTCGTTAACCTAACATCCCTCCGTAGTGTTCAATGTAATGGCGCATACCTGCTTATTAGTTATGGTTTGTTCTCAAGATCGGTGCTGTGAGTGACGTGTTACTCTCGAGGTCACTTCAAAAGACGCATTCAAAAGAGGATCGAGAGCAGAAAAAATTACAGGACGGTTACGAATGTGTAACGAGAATTTCAGCGGTAGCTGTTTTGTGCGGATGTTGACACTTTTATATGTGACGCTGATATATGCACAACTGCTTTACAGTGACGAGTACTGCCTTGTAATATGTGAAATCAGTGGTGATGTGTAGAGATGGGATTAGCGGGACAAAAATATTACTAAAATCGAGACAAAAGCAGGACAGGAAACGCTGAAAAATCGGGACATTTTCCGGGACAACGTACCCATCTCTGAGTATGCAAAAACTGCTTTCATCAGCTTTAGATTATTTTAACTTGTTTTGTATCCCCCAAACCGACAGTCAACCGACAGAAGAAGAAGACAGAAGGAGGCAGAGAAGAGAAGAGAGCAGAAGGCGGAGGGGGGATATATTTATTAAGAAAATTAAGAAGGTTTTGTGACATCCACAGCGACTTCCCAATATCTTCCCTTTAACAGCTACCGCTGTAAAAAAAAATAATAATAATTATTATTATTTGCACTTTTAGGGCTTTAATGTACACATTCATATGTGCACATGGCACGTGGACCACCAGGAGACTGGGGCGGGGGGGGGGGGGGGGCATATACATTTATTAGAGGGAAAGGTCTGCCAGACCAAACCTGGTTCTTTCAGCTTCTGCCCTAGAACAGCGTCCATTTGGATATTGTACATAAAGAAGGTTCCTCTTCCGTGATGTAAGATCCGATGTGCTGCCTGAGTAGCAAAATGCACGCAGCACCCGGATTAAACGTTTTGTTATTCATGATGTCATCAACTGCGCAGCAAAGAAGTCAGTAACTAATAATAATTGCGTGTTTACGCCGCGAGACAACCGAGATCATGAGCGACGTCACAGCGGTCGGTCTGTGTGTTGCTGTTGCCGACCTGAGGGTTCTTGAAGTCAGTAACCGAGTGTACGAAGTTTTCAGCAAACCTCATTCGCATGCGTGTAAATGTACCAGAATGAATATTGCCGGGACGAAGACGCTTAAAAACAGTCGCGTCTCTTTAATATGAACACTTTCGTCCCCGACCAAAATCGTCCATAAAACGTATAGTCGATTTAAGGTTAGCAAAACGTCGCAAACACGTAGAACCTGCTGCTCGTCACCATTTTCACCAAACAATTGAGAGCCGTTTGTAGTCCCGCTTCAGCTATAGCAGATGTGACCGTCGGCTTGGCGTTGCTAAAGCCGTCAACACCAAAGCCTGACGTCTTACCTTGTCAACTGTATCGCCTCTGTTCTCGTAAACTGCCGAGCGACTGCTCTATGTTTAACTAAAGGCACAACTCTTAGCGCGTGGGTCAATCGCCTGTGGACGTGGTCGAAACGGTCATGCCGTCATACAGGATTTTCCAGGCCCTTCATGTCCACAAATAACCACCTTTCCTCTTATAGTTCTTGTGCACAGCTATGAAGGAGAAGGCATGGCTCCCGTCGTGCAACGGAACGTCTTACTTTCATAAGTTCTCCCGTAGAATGTGGGGAGAGGCTTGCCGTTGATACCGATACCGTACATAATAACGAGAGAGAGGGGAATAAACGAGTTGTCATATTAACGAGACGAAAATGCATTTAAAAAGTTTAGTGCTCACAAAAATCGACCAGAATTCGAGTTGTCCATATTAACGGGATCCATATTAACGAGGCACGACTGTACTGGCATATTCGAACTATAATTCATCTACCGTCTCACGTGCAAAAGCATGCAGCACTAGATTCGGACGGCGTGTTTCATATATAGCTGAGCGACCATAATGCAGCTTCAGTATGAATTAAACGTCACGAATTTAATGCTATCAAAGCGGCAAACAGCAGGGGTCAGTTAATGCATAATGCCGAAGAACGTATTACAGAATTACCATCATTACAAAATATTACAAATCTACCATGTTATTACAAAATACGACGAAAAGTGCTCCATGTTTTTATTTTGACGAGGTAATATGTGTATAGTATGTGATGTGTTGCTTACTTCAATCGACAATCTTTGTTGCTAACGCTTCAGAAACTTCATGTAACGTGCGGCGTTACGATTTCTTGTACGGTTAAATTGATTATATTAACGCAATTAAATATATTTCTCAATGATTATAGTTAACTTAATTATTGAAGTGAAGTTAATCAACCAACGTGAATTAAAAATCACCAAAACAAATTTCGCGCATAAAACCTCGCGGACCTCTCTAGAAAACAGAGAAAGAAAAACCAACATGTGAAACAGATTGCGATTACAGCAATCAGAACTGTAATACATGTTCACCACTAATTTCCTAAACCGCAGTAATTGGCACGCGTCCTGTATACGATTGCTTTCCACTTTGCGGAGATAGGCTCTGTGAAAGCAATGTTAACGTTTCCTTGTTTCTGTTCTTAGCGTGACGGATAATATCGCACGGGCTCCTATAACAGTGTCGTACATATACAAAGACGCACAGCGAAACAGTACCATCTTTCTCTTTCGGTTTTGCATTTTTTTTTTTCGTCGAATAATTGACCCGGTCCTGGGTGAACTAATAGGTGAAACAACGATGGACCTATTGTGTCCTAGACTAAGTCATGGGAAAATTGAAAGAATGTTACCACACCAAGGCATTGTCTGGGGTACAGAGCTGCCAGTCATTTATTATCGCATAGGGCCAGCGTGTGTGGGGCAGACGCTTTCCTTACAGCGGGCGAAGGCATTGATTATGGGCGCGCATATTCTTCGTGTCACTGGTTGCACGACCAAGATATGAGACAAGCAGGCGCTGCATAATTAATTGTGCAGCCGAGACAGCGTTCAAAGTGCAGCATAAACGTGGCGTTAGGCTCCATTCAGCTACGCTAAAATTACCCTGCTTAACAACGTCATGGAACTGTCTCGTTGCTTTAGCGCGACCACAGCGTGACAGTGAAATGTGGCCGTCGTGGGTTGGAAACGCATGCCAGGTTTCCTCGAATGCAATTTGAATAGTTTTCACATTCAAATTCACATTGTATTAAGGATATAAATGTAGATGTAGAAATTTTTTTCTCAGCTGATGTAATCTGAGTGGGTGATTCGCTGGCAGTGGCGTAGCCCTTCAAACGCCCCCGAAATCGTTTGTTTGGTAGCGCGTTTGGGAGGGGGAAACGAGGGTGGAATCCTCCTCCCCATATGAGGTCCCCATACAAGCTCTCCTGAAATATTTTTCTACCTACTATTGGTCACGTGTGTTCGAAAACGGCGCAGCGTGGAAACCCGTACTATGGTGGGACTAGTCATTCTAGTCCCACCATACCCGTACGACAAAATGCCTGAGGCGGCCCGTGGACGACGATGAAGACGTGCCTCTGCTGGCGCGCGCCACTGCTCCTGCCTATCCTGCCAGCCAGTTCTATCGCCACCGTCCTAGCGTGAGCTCACAACCATCTGCCCGCTGGGACATTCCATCATCGCCGGTCAGGACTCGTGTGGAGGAACACCATATCCTCTACATGTCTTTATACGTACTGTGGTGTAATCACCCGTGTGATAAAGACAATCCGCGAGTCGCGGCAGTTATCAGCACCAAGACACGTCCCTGTCCAAGGGCATTTAAGGAAATGCACGGGAGAGTAGGCTCCAAGGTATATCTAAACTGGTAGCGAAAACAAGCGAAAATACCAAATCAGACACATCGGCAAGGCTACCATCATGAGGCGCGAGCGATCCTGGGTGTTAGTAGTAGAGGTACGATCACAAAAAAAAAAAAAAAACTTCACAACATGGGCATGGCTTGTGTGTGTACTAATAGGTTATTCGTAATTTCAACGTAGAAAAAACATTGTGTTGCCTCACTCGTGCACATATGCGAAATCATCTACCACCCGAGTACATTATCGTATCCTGCTCCTTTGCGCATATGTCACAGTGGGCGTGTTTATCCGTGCAGTGTGTCGGTGCATTGTACCACGGAGTTCGTACACTGTTTGGGTTAAACAGGAAGCGACGTTCACATCTCGGAGCTGATCAACACGTGTGAAGAGATGAATACAATGCATCCCCTGTTGCTGACCCCACGAAAAAAAAATTCGCCATGGGACGAGCGGCCATGATAGCGTGAGTGACAGCAGGAATCAGCTGTCCACCAACGATGTCAAGTTTTGTTGCAATGGACCTATAAGGCCACTCATTGAATAAATGCAAACCTCTAATCACTACGTGTACGTATAGCCCTAGCTGAGAAATTTCTGTGTGGTGATGCCCTTCTGTTTGGTGTTTGCCCTTCTGTGATAACTGTATGCATTTCGAATTGATATGTTTCATTAAACCTGACATGATTTATTTTTCTGTGTTCTCCTCTTGTATTGTTGCCTGGGCGAGGAAAAGGGAACACAACGCAAACGAAGTGCGCGAATGTAAACCTGCCATGTCTAATTCTGCACTAACTATTCATACTGCTGACGTCATCTCTGACGTCATTTATTTACAATCGTAGTAGTCTGCGCAACGGATGGATGGCGCTGACCGTCTCTATCATGGCGTCACTCTGAAGACACAGGGGCCTATGGGACTTGCGCTACCTGTTTAGATATACCTTGTAGGCTCTCTGTTCTGGCTGGGCTGTTGGTAGATCAGGTGCGGCATTCTGTCTGCGACCCGCGGATTGGATGTAAGCAAATAAACCTTGTTCTCCGTTCTGTACTTCCTGTGTTCGTGTTCTTCGAGGTTACGGCTGGTCGGATCCGGAACCACCCCGGGTTTGTGGCCCGCGGTTCCCACAATACAAACTTATTGTGCGTATTACTGCAAGGGCCAGGCCTGCTGAAACTGTACCGTGCAGCACTGGGAGAATTTAGGCCGTAATGATGGCGGAAGTCAACGGGATTTTCAGCACGATATTCACCGTACAGGCTCTTACTCAAAGGGGCATCAGCCACGAATGTTGTATTTCACATTGGGGGCTGCTGCTGCTGGTGACAGTAGTAAAAACATGTAGAGGTTGAATGCGTTTTGGTACGAGACGGTTGTTTGTAAGAAAAAGAGCAAATACTAAATGAAAACATGTATGTAAATGTGTCTGTGGACGTGCATCAAAACGAAAAGAAGATTCTTGATGCTATACTAGGTTTGCATGACACAGTTCCTTCCTAGAAGGTCCATATTTATAAATAACTTGACTTGCTGAGGTGAAACGCCTCCTCCCATCGTGATTCATGTAGTAGTTGTTGTTGTTGACTTGAAACTCACAAAGAACAAAAAATACTTAATAGATATCAATGCTCTCATTATCATGTTTGACTCCGAGATAAATAACACCAACTACTAAGCACCACGACAATTTGTCCCTGCGCAGGGGAGTGTAAAGTTTCGACACACCACGTGACGAAGTGTCCGTCCAATCACAAGGCAGCAATAAGGGGCTATCTGTGGACCGGCATCGGTCAACCGAAAAAAAAAAAACCTGCGCCTCAACATTGAAAACTTACCCTTTTTTGGGAGAGGGAGCAATGAAGTCGCTCCACGGACAACACAGGAGAGAAGGAAACTGGAGAGCTGCGCAGTCAGCTGACCTGCTTGCATAGCATATTAGGTGTAGTGGATTAGGTCTGTTAGCAGCTCATGCTCTTTCGAGATTGTTGTGTATTGGTCTGGGATGCCCACCCAAGCAAGGCAATATGAGACGGAAGAAACGTGAGGACCGCCGTTTGCTGTCTCTGAACTCTCACTGGACAAGCGCCGGCACTTACCGGCGACTTAGAGTGAGTCTGTTTGAGCGTCTCGAAGACGTTGTTTGTTTGCACGAGTGTTGTAACGAACTAAACTGGACCTTTCCCTGGCTAACCTTTCCCTTCTCTTTTTTTCCTTTTTTTACTTTGCATTAAACATACCCCCCCCCCCCCCGCCCAACTGGACATTAAACAGGTCAATATCTTCCATGTGACAGTTCTTTTGTCTAGCAAGTTCCGAACAAGAAAACGCCCCTAATATGTCACTTACATAATGGATAGTCTGAGTCGGCTTTAACGCGAGTTGAGGCTCTGAAGCTTATTAACGGTCGGTGTTCCATTAGTTTTTCATGAGGCGCAGATACTTTCGCAACAACCAAGTTCATTCGCAGTATCTTATCGCACATTAGAGTGGTGTGCACAGCGAAATAAGGCTTCCCTAGAGAATCCCTTACTGACGATGGAAAACGATCGACAGTCAGCAGAGATGGGCTTGGACCATTGTACAGGTAATACGGCTTACAGGTAAGTTACGTCATCAGTTCATCTTGTTACGTTTCAACAGTAACAAAGGTACTGTAAAGTAGTAGAAGCACAACCTCAGAAAATTTATCTTTTCGGTAGCCTGAGCTCTGAGTACTGTTACGTCACAATTTTCGACACAATTGCACTCGGAGTTTTTTTTTTTTTTTTTCTTTTTGAGGAAATTAAGATTGAAATGTATGGGCAACGCTGTGTCGAAGCGGTCACGAACTGCGCATTTCTCGTTAAGTACAGCGGCAAAGCTACATTGCACGCGGAGAACTCTGGGCCCAACAGAAAAGAAGTTGGCTACGTGTCGGCTACATATAGCCATTAGGGGCAGTGTAACTAGTATCAGTCGGGAATACTCATATATACTCGGGATCACTGTTACTCGACGAATTGGGGATTCTTCGCCACCAGTCGTCGCCCCGAACCGTTTTACCTCGAATTCGCTTTAATTCGAATTAAATCTATTAATTGCTCTCTGTCACATTTGTAACTTGTCACACAGGGCTGGCAAGCAACAGCACTCTAAGAAAAAATAGAGTATACCCAACTCTTACGCAGTGTAAAATCTTTGTCGCTGAGATCACTCTTTTTTAGTGTAATGTTCACTCCTTTTTTCGAAAGAGTGTGACACTGTTGCCCAGGGGTGTAACTGAAACCTGCAAGGGAGTAAACATTGTTCTGTATGGATACGGGGAACCTTATGCTACTGTCCTTCACTTACGTTATTTTGTTGCTGCTTTTTGTTTATTGATGAAGAGTTCCCCTTTAACCTTCAGGCCCTGTGCCTGACGTTGTCCTGGGCGTATACACACTGAGATGAGTTATATGGACGGGCGTACAGACATTGAGACTTGGACTGACAAAGGATATTGCTCACTAACACGGACATACTTTCGCGATCACTGACAAGTCGCGATTTTAGAGTACAGGTATAGTCAACGGACGAGAACCTGCGTATTCAGCGTGGTATGGCAACGTCATAGTCGTTATAGCAGGGTAAAGAGAGTATCGGAAGAGTAAGGCGGAGTAGTCGGAGTAAAGATGGACAAAAAAGAGTATAGAAAGAGTTTGAAAGTCATAGTTACACTCCCTTTACTGTTATTTACTCCTTTTTTCCCTTAGAGTGAAGCTGTTAACCTGCGCTGTCAGCATAAACTGCCTGTCTGCTGCTTCACGGCACATTTAATGTTCTTATGTAATGTTACCGGTACAGTTAATGTTCTTATATACGTGTGTGCGTGGCGTATATACTTCTCTGTAGCGGCCGGCATCCCCTTGCTCATTGCACGACCGTCCAACCATCCTCTATGAACTAAAATCACTTCCAGTCACCTCTTTAGGGGCATTATACTGGAAGAGGTAACGTTGCACTGTCTCTGTGTTTCTGAATAGCTTCCAAACTGAGGCTTCGCATTACCTGTGCGCAATCAAATTGTTGAGAGCAGCAGTCTAGCAGTTTGCACACGCCCCACCGTGATATGGCTGCTAATCCGATGTCGGTCTGATGTTTGTGACAGGTAAACAGGTCCCAGCAAGCCCTGCCAAACGACGACGGTTATGAAAGCCTGGATCGAGTGATGACGTTAATCAAGAAGACGGTGAGATACAAGAAGATGAGATGCACACCTCGGCGCAGGACGTTCCCAGGCGAACAGCATACACTAATGATACCAGCAGCGATAACTTAACAAACTTGACGAACCGTTCGTGACAGTTCCATATAGGAAGAAGCGAGCTAATGGTGTTCCCAGGATATTTCGTCTGGCATCTGGTGAATATTCCTTCTGCAAGGTGAATTGTAACGGAAACGACAGTGAAGTACGACTGCTAAGTTACGGATTATCAGTTTCCTTCATGACGGAATATTGTACAATTTCCATAGCAGTAACGCTTACTGAACAACAACAACATCATTTAAGTTACCGAGCTATGCTACATCTCAACCCACAATCCGACACGAAAATCCAGTAAAAAATCTGCATTACCACTGAGATTATCAAACACTTCTCTCGATCTCTATGCATGAAAAGGGTGGAGGGAGATGGTGATGGGAGATGAGGGCTGAGACGTCCAGGAGAGAAGGCCTGGCACTCTTTGTCGTGTAACGAACTGCGGACTTGGATGCGTTGGATGGAACTGCTGATGTGCAACGTTTGCTCAAGAGAGAGATTTTGCAGATATTTCTGAAGAAAACGGCAAAGTGGGTGCTGCAAGGATGAATTTTTCGAAACAATGCTGCGAAAGGGGTTGCCGACCTTGTGAGTCTTGATGGAGAAAAAGGTTTGGACGGAGATGGAGGTTGGAGATCTGTTGGAGACCCTGTTGGAGAACAGGGGTAAAGAATCTTCTGATGTCAAGGACGTATCTTTCCTTGAATATACTCAGAAGGACTGGAGCGCTAACGGGAGGAATTCTCATTCCATTTACATCGCATATTCTACACAGTGGTCGTTCTCCATCAGCGGGAATAACCTCCTTTTTGTGCTTCTATAAGTTTTAAGCCCCTGTATCTGTTCCTGTTGACAGCTGCTGCGTCAGTCCAAGTCTTCAGTGTGTCCCACCATGATCAGTTTTAAACAACATGCTTTACACCTTCTGGCATCTCTATACTCGTTACAACACAGGCCTAGCTTGACATCGCTGCTTGGATTATGTTACCTGCAGGATCAACCTGGGTCCCATGCTGCCAACGATTGTCAGTATTTACCTTCGCCCTGCAGTTCTGTCGGAGCCAATTTGAGCAGTTACGTGACTGATTGGAAACCGCCCGACTTCTGCTGGGTGATGTCAACGCCCATCATAATGCCTGGAAAAGTCAAAGGACAGCGAGAGGGTAGAAAGCTCTTGAACCTAATGAATAATAGTGATATGTGCCTCTTAAACAGCCAGGTGCCAACGTACATGCGATCCCTCACGTCACTGGATGTATCGAACCTTTCGTGTCGCTCTGCAGACATAGCTGGACACATGTCGTGCATTACAGACGTTAAAGATGTCGACACCAATGGCAGTGATAATTTTCCTGTATACATCTCGCACGACAGACTGACCTTATCGCCAACTACAAGGTCAATTCTAGCCACAAACTGAAGTGTTTTCCGTGAAGACCTTAGAACTTCTGTGTATACTGGCATATCACCCGTAACGCTATCGCGAGCAATTTACTGTCGCATACACGAGGCGGCTGTCAACTCAAAATATGTAACGGGACACGTCGGATATTGCCCAGTAATAAATCATCTCAGGGCATTACATCGTTGAGCACAAAGAACAGCTCGTTGCTATGGTCAACTTACAGATCATACAGCATACCGGCGAACGAAAGCTAGAGTAGAGCGAGAACTCAACAACAACAACAATAGATGATGGCGATGAGATGGAGTGTTTCACCGCAGTGGTGCGAGAACTCAAGCTAGCAGAGTGGAAGCGTTGAAAGAATTTTTGTAAGTGCCTGTCACCTTTTTATTCGGCCACAAAGATCCCGAGGACAATATACGAGCACTGATGGCCGCACCAGCAACAGAATCCTCTTGCAGCCTCGGCTGTCACCAAAGCCTGGGTGAAAGCATACTCAGCACTGATTTCTGTGGGGTATTACAACACTGGCGAATGTCTCGACGTGGTTTCTCCATACGCCACTCAAGTAGACCATGGTTTTGTACAGAAATTGACGGTTGAACTTCACTAACACTGCCCAATGAAGCAGTGGTCATGGACAGAGCCTTTACTTAGTCGAGCTGAAAACAGCGTTGGAGCTTGAAGGTCTCGTACCCTGGGTCTGAAACAGCACATATGCTGTCCTCCGAAACCTCGACGGAAGCGATCTCCATGCCATCGTTCACGTTTGTAATACCCACTGGCAACAAGGCTGTCTACCCGCCAGATGCAAAGAGACATTAGTTCTTTCCGTTCTTAAACCAGGGAAATATTCTACTCTTCCATCAACCCGAAACGGAAGTTAAGTGTCCCAAAACGGAACATAAATCGAGTGGCGTTTCCTTGGTACGCTTGAGACGCTGTTTCTACCACCACATTTTGAAAACGCGAAACTCGTACCTCTGTCATAATCATATCTGCGAAGCGTGACGTATCAGTACGCCCACATTTTTTCTTCTCCCCCGTATCTGCCGTGGATTGTTTCAATTTCTCCCATCGCGGGTAGTCCATGGCGTTCCTAGATGCTCTTTGCACGTGGGGTCACGTGGCGACGAGGGCGAGAGAAATGGCAGCGAGCTGAGCCTTTGGTTGCCAACTCTCGGTAGGCCCGCCGTCATGACCCGGTTGCAGCCGCCGTTCAGCACACCATTCATTCTAGTTCACCAAACTTGGGGTTCCAAGAATGGCCCAGATAAGACAGGTTCTATGAAAGCCGGATAACTTCAAGGTGATGTGTTCAGGAGAACTGGAAGGTGGTGGTGGAGATCTGGATAAGTACTACATACAACAACAACAATAAATGATGATGATACGCCTGCGTTCACCCAATCGCCGTCCTATAGATCAGGAGAATTCCATACTGCCCGAGAGTGAACCCGCGCAGATGACACGCCCGAGTCCCAATGTTTTGTATCGGAGTATCGTGTAACGGAGTTCCTCGGGACTATTTTTGCACTCTGCTAGAAATACTTCCAACACTTCTCTCCTTTGGACACACGATACACACGAATGGCATTTCAATAAACGCCAAGTCTGCGTCAAGATTCGTCATACCATCTGGGGGTGTAGCGCAAGAACGACGGTATTCGTACGAACCCTCATCAACAACTGCATAACTTTATGCTATTATTATTCAACGCATATCTTGGACAACGTTCACCGGCTTGAAGTCTGCGTTGTAAGCCATCGAGGACACAGGCGTACGAAGGTCGTGCACCCATGTAGTGACCGATGTGCTAATGGCTTCCCTCAAGGTGCGCGAAATAAGCCCCATGATAGTTCTCCCAGTGGGTTCTAGCCAACTGTGGGGTCCAGACAGAAGCAATTCGCTGTTCTCGCAGACGGACGAGTATCGCACTACTGTGAGGTGACATTCGTTGCATTCTTATACGCACAATGGAATCCGTGGCCTGGCGCCGGTAGGTAATGGACGTTTTTCACAACTGAGTGTGCGCATGCGTTGCGGCGCCGATGACCTTGGGGGCGCCGGATAGGTAATATCCGTTTTCAAAAGATGGCGCAGGTTAGGGACGGCAGGATTAAGGACCATTCGGGACACCGCGTGAACTCGCCGGTCCCACTCGAAGGCTCGTTTTCGTCATTTATGCTACCCACGCTGTTTTGGCACGCGCCGAGGGTGGTTCGCTGTAGAGACGCTGAGCTACGACGCGAATGTGAAAGAAGTCCATTGATATTCTTTCTACATCTCTGCTTGCAAGAGTTGGTCCAGCGTTTGCTCTCGATCGTCAGGTATGCCGTCTTAATTCATCCGAAACCCCTCAATGTTGCTGTTAGCGTTCAGTTGCGTTACTGCTTGTGACAAGCGAACTCTCCAATCTGCAGGCACTGTGGTGATATGAAAGACCTGGAACACATTATTTTGTTTTTTATTGTCCGCTCTGCCGACACCTCAGAACTACGTTTACAATATCTCTAAATCAGCTGGACTCTCGCACTCTCATCATGACGAACTTGCTTGGACCATGGTGAAATCCAGACGACCACTATCGTAATACCCTATGAAAAAGGGTCACTGTTCTGGACATTGTTGGACATCGGTCCTCACCGTGAAGCTCGTCACTATATTTTCACCAAATTACCTTGATCACCTACTCAGCCGCAATGCGGTAAAGTAAGAGTACCAAATATTGCGATGAAGCATTTCACCGATCATCATCACACACACACATAAATATCAGGGTGATGATGTGATGTGCTATTCATCGTCATCAATATAAAATGTTGATTAGTAAAATTTGAAGAAAGAAGATAAGAATTTCACGGAGTCTCTTATTTCAGGCCGCAAGGTTCCAGTTGAAAGAATCTCGGATCACGGAAGTCTGCGAACAACCGTGCTGACAGTGTACGTGTCAGTAATCCTCAATGAGGTGCGCTTGGACACTGCAAGATATAAGGTATACATAACAGATAATGTTTTAGATTACGGAGAACGTTTCCTTGAGTCTGAGGAAGGTAACAAATAAGGACGGAGACACGATGAAGTTGATGCGGAGACTCACAACCAGAAATGAACAAGATTTATTGACAGGGTCTATCTACAAAAAGGTCAACCAGGCCCTCAGAAACAACAATGGAAGCATTGCTCACAGAATTCGGAGTGCTGCCAATTTCACAGGATTCTAAGATGGTTCAAGAGATGACATTGACACAAAGGAATAAGCAATGTTTTCCAATGCATTTCCCTCCATTTCCGAGGACCTGGTTGACATTCTTTTTGTAGCCATAGATCTGTAAGCCTCCTTGTAGCCTCGTCCTACCGTTGCTTTCATGTTTCAACAATAAAGCTTGCTCATTTCTCGTTGGGAGTCTCCGTATCAACATCATCGTGTCATTTGTTGCCTTCCCCAGGATCCAGGTAGTTCTCCGTTCCACGATACCACCGACCCGCTTGCCTCTTGCCTCCCGCTGCTGCGTTCATCGTTTTAGATTACATTTGCCTTGTTTCTTCCAATCCAATGGCGTTACAGCACACACTTACACAGTCTATTTACGCTGCCTTCAACAAAAACTGTGATTGAAAATGTAGCTGAAATCGCGTAACCTGGTACGCGCTCCATACTCAGCTAACGAATAGCGAAGATACTCCTTTAGAGACAAACCAAAGCTAGAGAGACGATGTCGCACGCTTTCTCATGGTGCTCAGAGCAACAGTACAATATTATTTCAATTAAATTCAGGGCGGATTCTTTATAACTGGACTTTAAAACCTTCCGTTTTCGTGACGTCACTGTCCGCATCTTCTGGTTTCTGTGTCGAGCAAGACAGCAACCCATTCGCGACAAAACTTGCTGTTACGTTTTACCATAAAAAAAAAGCGTCCACAATCTCCCTTAACCTGAGTCTAGAGACTGAGACTTGAGACTAAAACCTGATGCGAACACGCTATTCGTTTTCCATCGTTATTTTAAAAATTGGGATGGATGAAGTTTCACATTTCGCATCTGCACATAACTTGTAGTCGAATACAACTCTTGTCTCAAAATATGTCGACAATCTCCACAGTGTCCCCTTAAGTGGGTCTTCAGTTGGGGGCCCTACAGCGCACAGTGGCAGTGGCACTATTTGTCTCACGCGGCGATGCATTATGACAGTTACTTATACGATTGGATACGTGTTTTGTTCCTGCATGCGCAGCTGCGGTTGCTATCCCGCGTTTCACACTTCACCGCGTCGCCTATCAGTGGCTCCAGTACGATCACATCTCATGTGAATATTAGGCGGTTTCGGAACAGACATAAACATCAGACAGAGGACAGCCGACAGAGGAGGGGGTGACATGTTTCTTATGTAAAAAAGGAGGGAAAGGTTAGCCTGCGCTACGGTGGCTTCCTATTCCCAGCAAAGAAAGAAAAAAGGAAACAAAAGAAAAAAACAAAGAGAAAGGAAAAACAACCACGAAATTGATCGCAGTTCACCCAGAAGGCCACAGATCCGCAGGAACTGAACAAGTGCCTGAATCACCGCCGCAGGCTGAGATTCAGACAGAGGACATCAGACATAAACCTGCTTTCTACTTATAACGCTTCTGGTTTCGTTCCGAAGTCCATCGCAAAGTCACCGTACGCCTCCACGGATGCGGAGCTTCATGGAATGAAAATAGTGTTGTGCTTGATAATAAACTTTTACTCCTGCGAGATCATGGGTCATCTATAGTAACTCCAAGAGGAGCTCGCAAGTTCTTCTTGCTCCTCCATGTTCCATGTTCGCCTCCAACACCGTTTCTGTAGATATACACGCCGTTATCGTGACTTGCCGCTCTTGCGTCATGAATGGCCACGATGTGATGTTTCAGTTGGCGCCCGGACACTCTGGTACTGTAGGAAATACGGTACATGACGCTGCAGTGCTCCGGGAGCATCAACGTGCATCTCTGAATAATCGGAGGTATTTTATTCCTTTCGACGCACAGCACCGTCATGCTCTATTTTCAGTACTGGATTTTCTAAAGGACACTGGTCGCCCCCTTCTTCACACACTGTAGATGAACCGAACTCGTGTTGAACTCTTTTTCTTCTTGTGCAGTGACATTATCTGGTCATGAGGGGCAGTCATGTGCTACGGTGATTGTGTCATACTAAGAACTTGGATCACTATTCGTCCGCACTTCGTTTATTTCTTGTTTGCGGTGTTGTGACGTAATGAGTATGCTTCTCTTTCGACGGCGGCGAACCGGCAAGGGCCTCTGATTTCCTGGAAGAGCGCGATTCTCTTTGTTTCTTGCCATTGACCATGAGCTGACATTTCACGTTCATTCCTCCCTTTAGCAGTAGTTACCAGCTTCGACTTAACGTTCCCTTTAATGGTCGGCTGCTCTATAAGATAAGGGAAGCGGTGCCTCCTAACTGTTCGGAGTGTGGCTCAGTCGAGGATAGATAACACATCCTTTGGTCGAATGTGCGTTACTCTGGCGCTCGCAGTGCCCATGATTGTTTGCCCGAGACATGGAATAGCTGTCCATTTAATAGCTTGGCGTTTTTGAGCGCTTGAACCACATTCCTAACAATTTCTTAAAGGTATCGGGGCCGACAAGGTATTTTGAACCTTTGAGTTTGCGGTTCTTTTTCTTTTTGTACTTTAGGTTTTCTGATAGCGATACATAGGACAGAGCCTCGGAGATCAAAGTCGCTGTCACATTTGTCTTTCTTCAATTATCTGTTATTATTACCATCATTACTATTCTTACACCTTAATATTATATTTTAAGTTCTATGGGGTATGTGGCATTCATGGTGATAAAGGCTACATATCCGTGATTTTCTCCCTTCCATTTCCTTCCCCTCCGCTCTGTATCAAAGATCGCAGAGGTCGCAACCGTCCAAGGAAATGTGAGGAGTTTCGTGACCTTCTTATTTCGACCCTGTGTAGGCCTGATTCATTGCGCCACAGGCATGACGCTGCATAATAATACCTTTAGTTGTTCTCTAACGTCGTACGCGAGTGAGTTACTGCTCTGCCTCTTTATAAACTTGCTCTTCCGCTTCCCCTGTGACGTTGTCGTGTCTCTCCAAATGTCCTGCCTAAAGGCCGCCTAAGAATTCCACACTGTAGATAGGACATGCAGTTGTGGAGGCATATAGTCGCTCCTGTTGATGATCAAGCATGTTCACGCACTTGAAGGTGTTGTGCCTCTATAGAGGAAAGGGTGTATTCTTTCAGGCTGAAGATGTGGATACCTTGTAGTTTTAAGCGGAGTTTCAGATTACTGCTTGATTATTCTGCTAGCGCACGTTTTCGTGAATCAAAGGCAGAAGTGAGTAAATTGCTGTCAAAGTGTAATTGACTGCACCTGCAAATTATGTTGCCCGAATCGTGACACGTTACCAAATTATGTCCGCTTAATGTAGTTCATTAAGTACGTGAACTGCCAATAGGAATTTCTGTACCGGTCATGGCGTTGACGCAGATTTGTACGATAACAACAACAAATAAATCGTGACTATGACCTGGGGCGATTCACCACTGGAGAGCAGTTCACTATCCTATTATACGCGCAACATTAGATGTGAGATATGAGAATGAAGTTAAAGTTACGTGCATGTACAGCAGAGAGTCGAACCGAACCCGAACCCGAACCGAAAACCGTTATTAGCTGTTATTTTTGGCCGAACCGAAACTGAACCGAACGGAAAGAGTCGACGCCATCTTGCCGCTGAACCGGAACTAAACCGGTAAAAAAATACCGGTTACCGGTTCAAATAACGGTTCACACGGAATCAAGTGCGAAACTTCGGATGTTGTGCATGAACACAAAAACAATTTTTCGTATTTTCTCTTCATTTACTAGCTTCGTAGACTTCCTCCTGCTTGCCGAAAAAGTCGTGCCCTGCAACAATGATCTGGATTTTCTCGAGTCACGAAATAGCAACAGATAGTAACTGAAAACTGTTAGGACTATACTAATGTCGAAGGCATACACATGAATATGTATACGAATAAGGGATCACAGACAGTTTTGTGTAGTAGTCATTAAGTGACATATATAATAGTAATATACTAATCAGACTCAGCTATACACAGGGCGTCCACCCTGGCAGCAGAAATGATCGCTAGCACATAGCACCGTCAATGGGAGACTGACACTCTCCTATGGCGTTTGTCACAAACAGGCGCTGTATTGTAAGGTCAGTCCATTTGTAACACAAACCTGTCAGTTTTTCTTTGACAGCGCTATGTGTTCGAGATCATCTCTACCGTTATCGCAGGCATCCTGTATATAAGTCACTTGGAAATAAATACGAAAAAAAAAAAAAAAAATGCGAACACGCGGACCAAGCGACGGATATGTCGTCGGCTGTGCGACCTTCGGTCTTTCAGATTTTCTCTTCTTTGTTTGCTTTTTCTTTTTGTTTTGTCTTCTTCTGTGTTTTCTTTTGTGCAGTGCTATGCAAAAGCAAACTACCTGAACTCAGCTACAGCATGTGTGTGTGTGTACGATGCTGCAGGATAATTATATAATGTATATGCATGAACTTACTGAAGCACCTTACAAAGTAAAGGGCCAGGCATCCTCATGCGGGTAAGAATGAAAAGAACATACCAATATGGTTAGAGCATACCAATATATGCCGACATGGAAACACTGTGACGGTCAGTGATGATAGGATAACGCGCTTTTTACATGAAGACCCCGGGGCTCAGAATCGCAAACAAAGATGGTAACTGAAAACTGTTATGACTACTAATCATGGGCGTACTGAGAGGAGGGCAAGGGGGCGTGGTCCCCCTGGAACTCCAAGGTCGCTGTGAAAATAGTGCACTCTTTAGTCATAGGTCGTAATGATTATTCTCATTTGTCAAAATAGGGACCTCTGAACACCCACACAGTGCACAGCGTTCGCTTCCAGAAAATGATGTGGTAGGGGGTGGGGGTTTGCATTCTTGCCCCCTCCCCCTAGAAGCGCATTGTACTCCCCTTGAAAAAATCATGCGAACGCCCATGCTACTAATGTATAAGACATCCACATGAATATATATAAGAATTAGTCGGCAACGACAGTTTTGGGTAGCATTCATGAAGTTACATGTTTCATAATAATATACTAATCAGCCACCCTGCTGCTGAAATGGCCCACGGTGGCCACCCTAGCTGATGGAATGATCACTGAGATACAGCTCTTTGAAAGAGAAAATGACACTCTCCTTCCTACAACATTTGTGTTACAACCACTGCTTCATTGTAAGATGTAACATCATAGGAGAGCTGTCAGTTTTATTTATTTATTTTTTCTAGCGCTATGTGTTTGTGTTAGAGATCATTTCTGCAGTTACCGTGGGCATCCTATATATAAATGCGAATACGCAGACCAATCGATGCATATGTCGTCGGCTGTGCGACCTTCGGTCTTTCAAATTTACTCTGATTCGTCTTTCTTTTTCTTCTTCTGTTCTGTTATGTGTAATGCATTGCGAATGCAAACTACCCGAGCTCAGCTCTAGCACCTATCCGTGTGTACAACGCGTCTGTGAACTTACATAAGCCCGTTATACGCTAGCCACACTACAAACTTAACGAAACGGAATGCCGGCAAGTTCACCTCCTCACCAACCATCATCTTGCGTAGCGTCGTCCTCTCCCCCGGCTTGTGCAAAACGGGGGCGTGTTGAAAAAACGGTGTAATTCGGGATGATGGTTGGCGAGGAGGTAAAGTTACTGCAATTCCGTTGAATGCATTAAGGTTGCCGCGTGCCTAGGGTGCTAGAAAGTAAAGCACCAGCCACCCTCATGCTGGTCAGACTGAAAAGAACATGCCAAACTGGCTTTCTTTGTGGATTTCAAGTAAAAGCAGCTAAAACGACCATACTGACATAGTATTTAAAAATCGCCACTGGGTCGAAAATGAGTCGAACTCTATGTTTGCACTTGCTCTGTCTTTGTTCCACAGACACTTCACCCTAACACCGACATGGTAGCACAGCGGTGGTCAGTTCTGACACAATAATGCGCCTTTTAAACATAAAGACCCCGAGCTCACAATCGCACCATTCCAATCAAACTACCATGAAGCGTCGTTAGCTGATTAACCTATAGTCGCGATTCTGACTGGTAATGAATGATTTCAATTACTTAAATCACTTAGGTCAAGGTAGCAGGCCTGGTTGACTGTTATTCCTGGTGAGATTCTGCGAACTACCCGGTGGGTGAGTTAACCCTTGCGACATGAGCTACGTGCGGGGAAAGTCAACCCAAACCAGCAATTCATGGCTATGCTCCTCTTGTAGCCGCTACAAATCTTGTCTTTCATATCGCACAAACTCTTTCAAAATCCTGAACGACCACTGGCGCCTTCCTGTCCACTTCAAACACTGTAACACACACACGGAACCCTGTTTTAACCTGCCTGTTGTGCTTCATTCGCACCCGTGGCCCTTGAACCGGTTCGTGAACCGAACCATTTGGAAAGAACCGGTTTGAACCATTATAATTGCCTTCTGGAGCTGAACCGGAACCGAACCCTAATCACCGAACCTAAACCCGAACCGGACCTTTAAACATTTCGGTTCGACTCTCTGATGTACAGCAATTGAGCTCCCTTGTACAGTAACTTGAGTAGATTATTTAAGTTACCTATCTTAAATACTTTTGCGAGTAACTTGCTATATTGCAAATACTTTCAAAGGCAATTATTTACATATTTAACTTAAATGCTTTTTTCAATAAGTTCTACTCGTGATGTGATGTGATGTGATAGAAAAAGAAAAAAAAAATGGGGAGTCAAGTCGCGACAAAGTCAGACTGGCTACCCCAGACCACTTAGTCGCAGTTAGTCGAAATAAATAAAAAGAAGGAGAAAACCCAGTAGTTGGGGGCCGGAAGACAAACATCCCGAACTAGTGGGAACACTTGTCACAAACAAGGGACCAGAAAGTCTCACAAAATGTCAATCAGATAAGTTTCTTCGAGGAAACGTAGGAGCGCTTTCAACGCAGCCGCTTGATGATTCAATCGCTGAGGACCCAGGAGCTTTACAAGGTCAAATGGGCGGGCGTCCAGGCGAGCCAGGCTTATTTCTAGTGTCCTGCGACTCTCGGCATACTTGGAGTACCTGAGGAGGATGTGCTCTGTGTCCTCGACAACATCGCACTCACTGCAGTTTGGAGATGGGGACTTGGTCAGTTTGTAGAGCAACCGACCGCTGTACGGGACATACAGTCGGAGCCTGTGCAGGAGACACGCTGCTTGCCGAGGAAACGACGGAGGTACCTGGAAGCGTAGCTCGGGGTCGACCCTGTACAACAGCGAAGATCGAGCAGATCCTGTCAGCCAAGAAGAGTTGTACGTTTGTTGTCTCAGTTCACGTATCATTCTCTTTGCGTCCCCTATGGTGAAATAAATGGCCTTTGTTTGTACGTGACCGTGTTGAAGTGGTCGGCGCGCCAGCAGCATCCGCAGTCTCGTTACCTGCTATGCCACAGTGACCAGCAATCCATTGTAATATGATATCATGTCCCTGTGATACTGCAGCATCATATAGGTGCAGCACATCATGAACAATTAGGGCCAGAGACCCTGTGATAAGCATAGAAGCCAATGATTCTAGGCCACATTTGAAGTCACTGTACACAGACCACTGAGAACACGTGGGTTGAGAAATGATGAAGCTTAGTGCCAGATGGATCCCGTGGAGCTCAGCTGCTGAAGCGGAGGTGGTGTGTGACAGCAACTTCTACTCGTAATATAAGTTACTTTGAGGAAACTTCTCTGTCCGTGACACGGAGGTCGAGAAGTAGCTTGCGTTGACGTCATGCACTTCCCGTCTCCTGGCACTACGTGCGGCCAGTGGTTCCGGCTCTTTTTGTAATTGTACAGGCTTGATAATATTTTCCCAGCATTGCGTTAAGTGTAAACGTTATGAACCGTTAGCTAGACTGCAATAAAAACGAGACTTCTGGAGAATAATTTCTTTGTTCGAAAGCGCATTCTTTTAGTTTGTGAAAGGCTGGAGTTGCCAGGTGATCAAGCAGTTGACGTTCGCTGGCTGTCATTCAGTATAGGACGTATTCTTAAACCAAGCGACCTTTCATCTCATTATGGACTGATTCGTCACATGAAAAAGATTGCAAGGGGTGGGGGGATCTATTGGCAGAAAAAAAAAGGAAAGATAAAAGGGGAAAGGTCATCCATGCAGCGCGCCGGCTTGCTATTCCCTAAACAAAAAAAGAAATGAAACAAAAAAAATATTTTAAGATTTAGTAATACAAAAAGAAGCGCCATTTAATTAGTTCAATTACGCGAACTCCCTCTTTTTCTTTTTTTGTTCAAGCGAAGTCGCTCGATGGATAGTTGGATTCATCGACTTCCTACCTTTCTTCTCTTCCTACATATTATGAAATCTTCTTACGTATCGATTTTTCTTTTCTTTGACTCCGATGAGTTTTTACTTTTCGTCTCGGATTGAACGGGAAAGGAATGGGTAGCGCAGAAAGAGCTTTCCTGGGATCGAGTTTCGCGTTCGTTCCGTAGAAAATACAAAAATAAAGAAAGCAAATAATAATCACAGCCAAAAGCTTTTTCTGTAGCCATTAATCTAGAACACTATCGGCAACTACAACATTCGGTAATACATCTCCGCGATTGGATTGGTCCAGTGTTGGGTCTCTTTTGCTGTTTTGAGGTAATATCTTCAATAATTGTCAGAAAAATTGTAGTGACAGCCTTCATGCGTCGATATAAACAAACAAAGTTAAATGAAAATCGATATAAACAAACAAAGAAAAGAGAGAGCTCTACGTCAAAGGACCTAGTATTTCTGTACCAAGCAACACCACTAACGAAATGATGCGGGTAAGAGGGCGAGGAGGACCTCTACGTGACGCTATTTCCCAAATGGAGCGCGGATAGGGATGAATGCGTGCGTTTCATTTGGAAGATAAACACACACATTGAAATAATGGTACCGTTGTCCCACTCATGTGCACAAACACAGCAATTACACAATGCGAACATGTATACAATATGAGAAAGTACTCCGATATTTTATCACGACGTCAGGCAGTGTGTTAATGAACGTTGTCGAGATGTCATCTGAACGGGTGCTCCGATACACCTATAGTGTTACTGAGAAGTGTCTTATTGCGGGGGAACGTATTACGCGATACGAATATACAGTGCCCCGTTTCCGAGATTTCAAGAACAGCCAGGCTATTTCACATATGGAATGTGTGTGAATATGTGGTCATGTGGTTTAATAAATTTCTCCATAGCAAAATATATTGCGTAACGGAAGAGGGATACGCCGGCTATCACTGACGTCGCGGACAATACGTTAACGATGCCCTTGTGGAGAGAACAATCGAATCGCCGTATGTGACTGCCTATATGCTTGAGGCGCTATCACGATTTTAAGATGATGGTGTACGGCATCCATAAACAAAGTCATCACTAACCAACTCAACAATTTTGTGTGACTCAATTACTTAAAGTTGAAAAGTATTTTCTACCCTCACAGCTAATGAATCACTGAAATCCCGGAAACTTTCCTGAACTGTTCCCGACACGAGAAAAGATGCAGACGATCACGGAAGACGCTGCGATTTTAAGCGGCAGCAATTAGTGACTTTTGATGACGCTGACGAAACGTCTGGCATTGCTGCTAAATGTCACAACATTTTCCGTGACGTCTGCAAATTTGTTTGTAAAAATGTTTGTGATATGTCTGCAGAAACGTTATTAATTGTGGAAGGGAGCTTCGAGACAAGGAAGAGACGTACACAGGAAAACAACGTCACTTCGTGGTACGTCTTTTCCTTGTCTCGGGGTTCCTCTCGTTGGTGTAGCTTTTGCCTCCCCCTCCAACCAAGCACTTAGTGAAATAAGCATTACTATTATTACCATGTGCAGCTCCCATCAACCTTAAGAATAACACTGGAAAAAATTCGGTCTCGTTTCAGAGCGCGGTAACAGCCACCCTGGGGACACTGGGGGAAGGTTAAGTGAACAAAATCCTGCGTTAAGCTAACATAATAATTTTGTTCAATTAAGACTTCCTCGCAGCCCTAAGGGTTCCTGTAATCGCGCTGGGGAACGAGACCATATTTTTTTCAGTGTTATTATTAAGGTTGACGGGAGCTGTACAACCAGCTAGTCTGCATCTTGTCTCTCCTTCAATGTTATTAAAGATTAATGCCTTAAAGCCGTACGGACCTCCGCCGTGCATGTCGTTGAGTATGGAGCTTTAGAAGGATTAGAAGAGATTTATCAGATTGTAAGATCTTTACGATAACGGTTCCGAAAATGTGGTAGGCCAACCACCTGATTCCTTTGAAGTGGCAGGCATCAGGTTGCTGATGTTGTACTGGAAGCATCCGTTTGTTTTTGTTTTGTATCCGTGGTACGCTTCCGATGTGCTAAAACTCTCCAGCGTGTGCTTAGTTTTGATTTGATTTCCGTGAACCGCACCCAGCTGCCGTTCTCTCGCACCGCTTGCCCTTTCTACACTTGCTGCACCTGTCACTCTCTCTGTGTTTTCCTCCTCTCTTGCGTGGAGAGGCGAGAAGGATTTTGGTTCCACAGACATGGCGATCTCCTGAATACTTTCCGTTAAGAGCTGCCGCTGTAAAATGATTTCCGGCTTTCGCACCTCTCTCCGGCAGGAAGATCTCCCTCAAACGATACGATACCACTTTCGGCATGGCAATGTATTTGCATCAGATCTATGACAGCAGTTGCCAATGGCGGTGATATTGACACGAGCAGCACAGAGTCAAGACGATAACGATTTAATGAGATAGAATTGCCGCGAGTGACATACCTATTCCATCGTCGTTGCCTTTACAATGCATCTTTATGTGTAATTTCATCTTATATCTCCGTGTAAGAAATTTCCTACAATACACACTCCATGCTAACTATGCACTATACACTCTCTCTGTACACTACCGCTCGGCTTGTAACTTTAGTCCTCTCTTTGGTTATGATTGTGTTCGTGTAAGTTTTCAAAACTTCACGGTGTTTAACCATCCCACTGTGCAAGACCGACATTTGCTAAATGCATATTGGATATTTCCTACCTACAAAGAGAACCGTACACTCGAGACGTTCCACGAAATGTGACGCTTCCCATATGTTAACTCTGATACATAGCTACAAAGAATACGAAACATGAACGTGCACGGTTTTCAAAACATGTAGACGTTGTCACAATGATATCGCGATTTTCACAAACAAACTTTCTCGATGGGATCCAGTGGGAGCTCCATTACGTTGGAAACGTAACACAACGGTACAATGGACCCACCCACACGTGCCACAGCGGCTGCGTATCAAACTACTTCTAACCACAACATGAGCAGTCAATTACGATAATGCGCGCTGAGCAACAATATGCATTCGCGGATGGCGCTCACGCATTAACGCGGCGAGCTCTGCATATGGCATCCTTTTTCGTACAGTGATAAACAACATCACTCATAAATTCAAGTAGGGATATCACTGTGCAGAGAGAACCAACTACTTCCATTAGACTACTCTGTTGCTGGAGCATGCTTGGTAAAGCAGTGACGCCGACATTATGCAGTCCCGAACTCTGCTACGCGACTTAATGTATAGGGGCCGTGAATATGGGACATAAGCACTGGCCAGCAGAGAGTCTGGTTGTGTTGAAATACAGACCCAGCACTCAAACAGCAGCAAAATGCTGCACGAAGGCTGCAGCGCGCCGCCTGTTTTCACGCCATAACGTCCATTTATCTAATTACGTTGTTATTGACTTATACTGCTCTGCTTGCAGTCTTTGTTTGCTTGTTACGTTGCGTCCGACTACACGTTCGAGCGTTTGTGTGTTTAGCGTCGTGGAAGATCTACACACGCAAAAGAACAAGCAAAGAAAAGAAGAAGAAAGCAGCCGCAACGCGGACGACTTATGAGCGTCCGAAAAGTTCTGGGATGGATCTTGTTTTACGGCTCGGTTCACAAACAAGAGCTTTCCGGGAAATACGAAATATGTATATTTAATATTTTCGACGACTCTCGCTCGAACGAGACGCACAGTGTCTGCTTACTGACGCGGAATATTTATGAGCAGCGATAAACGTGGCTCGCTTAAACGCGCTGACACTTACGGAAGCTTCAACGTGCGCTCTTTCAGGATCCTGCAACTTTGACGAAGATTAATATAAGTGTACTTCTAACCTTTCGCAGGGTTTTAATGTTACCCGCCCGCTGCGATAACCTTTCGCATATTCATTTATTCATACGCGTTGTTGAGTCGTCTCACTTGTAGGAGTCCTCGCATAGTACGTGTCACACAGGTCTTAACCCATGAATAAGTCACCTGATTTCCTAATCATGAACACTTCGAACATGCGAAAGAGCAATTTTTGTTTTGTGTGAAAAGAGGTTCATTAAAAAACCTGGGCTTTCATAAATATGGAAGGACTGGGCGTCAGGGAGAGATAAAAAGCATGAAATATTATCACTCATTTCATTGGGATGCTTTGATGTTACGGTACGTTCTTTGCAAAAGAAATGCTGTTGTTCGAAGCAAACACAATGGAACTGCAGGAGGTCCCCCGCCATTCTTTGCATCGCATCCAAAGCAACGATGCTCCAGGGAAAATCGAACGCTCAAAGCTCTGAGTCACAGCACGATATTGCAACAAATTCTGCGCACTCCAACGATATACATCACTGCATAAGTGCCATTCATGTGATCGATGAAACGCGTGAGTCACCCGGATGATCCTACTTTAGATGGAATCAAGCGGCGCACGATCAGATAGCAAAAATTCGCAGTGAGTGGTGCGAGCGGCCGTCCGTTGGGAACTGAAACACACACATTTCCACCACTCAACGTTGATAATATCGTATGCAAGCGGTTGCGTTTATCTGTGTCTATAAACGATACGGTAGGACGCTTGTTATCAAAAATGCTAGTTGCATGCCAAGCCTAGAAAATGCACCGGTAAGTATTTAATGACTTGCGCACTGAAACGGAGCTCGAAAAGATCGTAATCGAGCAAAACATCTGTTGGAAACATGGTTTCAACGCAAGCACTGACAAGACACCTTGAGCATATTCGTAATACCTACAATAATTTCTTTAATAATGAGAAACACTGCAGTGAATTATCGAATTATATTCGCCGATATTTCGAACAGAGGCTGTTCTTCTTCCGGGCATCGACTTAAAACTCGGCATGCATGAAGGACTTAGGCAGTCCACATCAGTCCTGAAATCCCCCTCCCCCGACCTCCCCAAGTTGGATTTTTCCCATCCACGCACGCTGTTGGCACGTTATAGCTAACCCATTAAGTACCATGCAAATGATGGGATGGTGCCCGCAAGAAGAGAGTCTGTGTTCGAAATGTCGGCCTCTCTCATAGACTCTTCCCTAAACGTCTCCCTAACGGTTCCTCGGATATTCTACCTTGTACCCAAACAGTTAAGGGGGTGCAACACCCTCCTGGCCCAATGGCATTCCTCGTGCATTTTTGAAACCGCATAACTCCGCAAGGAATTGCTCAATTTGCATAAAATCAGTCTTGAATGGAGCATCCCAATGAGTTCTAGTACTTAATGGTGCAAGAAATTAATCTTTTATGTTGGAAATGTTTTCGCAGACGTCAGAGATTGCGTTTCGCGCTTCCTTCAATTTTGTTGGCCGGTAACAAAATAAATAGACCTAAGGTGAGAATTTTAATCTCATTAAGTACTGGAAAAATATGTGCGAAATCGATATGTCCCGAAAGATTTTGTTTATGTCGAAGCATGGAGTTGCTTCACGGATTCTCCTGAGCAATGGTTAGCCGATGATGACCCGCTGGGATTTCGGCTGCGCGCGGTGGTGCCATCTGTCTGCACGCCACAGAAATCTGCAAAAGTGGGAAAAACCGGATAAATTGTCACAACCTGTCTTTTGGCATGTGATAATAAATGGAGTGTGGGCGCGCAGCTATCGCTCTTATCTGGGAATCCTTCGTTCCGTGGTTCGTTCCGGGACTGTGCCTCAACAGTCACGGTTTTTCGCATAGCAGGAAACCTATCTGCGGAAAACGGATGAGAACGCAAAGAACAAGCCTTACAAGAGAAGGCATCTGGATAATCTTTCAGTCGTATCAGACTCTCATGAATCAAGCAATCGAGAGCTAGCAGAAGCGACAGTACGCAAGACGTACGCAGGAACGTCCGGAAACGGACCTTGTGTTGTTGAAGGGCGAAGCGTTGTGGGCTATGTGCACTTGTTCAAGAGATTTCAAGCGCTTTGTAATACACGGTCTGTTCAACTGCACACTTGCAGACATGGAGATAACGTAAGAAAAGAGAAATGGATTACGGAACGAAATTACACTGCAATGCAAAGTGTGCTTGCTGAAGGCCGTTGTAGATACTGAGGGCCCACCAGATAGTGTGTCAGATTGTATGGACGTGAACACTGCAGCTGTTTCCGGGGTGCTATCCATTGGGGCTGGGTGTACCTTGAGCGGTTCTATAATGACTAGCTGCTTCCAGAGCTCGTTGACCCACGCGTACCACGCAGTATGGAAATCAGGGACCCTGACTACAAGAAGAAATACAACACACAGGAGAGGTCTTCGTAGTGCAACACTTTCGCCAGATTGTGTATTCATACTGCAGTGGTACATGTACTATAATTCCCTTTTCGTCACACAGCTGTCCTTTGCTGTGCTTGTAGTTGATCCCAATGGGGCTTGCTTTCATCGTCGAATTCAAGTTATCGGACCAAGTGGTCGAAGCCTCTGCTCCGCCTGCGGTGTCATGACGAACATGAGCATATTCCCGTGGAGCGTGAACTGCGTCACACAGAGGGACACTGTACGCTATCTGGCTTATCACAAGAAGCCTGATTCCTGTATGATTGTGTGTCCGTGGCGTTCCTGCTAGTGTCCATTGGGTATATTGTGGAAGCTTATCTCTCGTATTCACCTTTTTGACTGTTTGTTTTTTTATATACTAGTTTTCAGTTCTTCTTAGTCGGCATGCCGCATAACTGAAATATGCGTATCCTGCACAACGCTGTAGTTGGTCAGCTTATTGCCCAAGCACATTTGTGTGCGGCAGTTAAATCCTGTTTTAGACAACACTCAAACGTTACGTTGTCTTGAACTGTCCTTGTGGATTAGGACGTGCTGTATGAGGGATGCCTGAGTTTCAGTGAAATAACACAGCCTTCACATGCCTGCTTAATTTTCTTTTCATGGGGTAAAATACTACAGGGAACGGCAGAACTAATGTGCCACAGGTGACAGTTGACAGCTCTACAACTTCGATGTTCTGCATTCTGTGTACTAAAACATCTGGCAGCGAACAGTTTGGCTGACAGTAAAAACATTGGTGTAGAACGTGGCGTAGAACTTGGTATAGAACTTCGCGTACGCCAGATCGCCTTTCTCCAGGTGAGGGAGCAGAGGGACTTGTTGCAAGCACGGTGGCCGATGGTCAGCGTCCGCGTCTCATTGGTCACAATTTGTGCACTGAGCTCGCCTTAGAAATTCCAGTGTACAGCTCTTGATGCATGCCACCTCGTTACAAAAGCACGTAGCTATCAAGTTGTCCGGTTGTTACAGCCTCCCTTTGCTGCCCACCGATGGCGACCAGCAACCTGTCCGACGCCCCCACATGCTGTACAATCCACCACAAGTACTGTACCGCTGGCACTGTGCTCGTAAAGATGACTGCCGCCGCTGTCATATGCAGCTTCATTCCCGTCTTTTTAGACTTTGTGTACAAATATGAGTGTCGAAGATGTGGCGTCGGCGTAAATGAGTCGACAACAGCACTGTCAACTATACTGAGACACCCATCACTGTTCAGGTGATCAGATGCCGTCAAAACTGAGAATGAACGCCACGTAAGACCGCACTGCCGACTACACAACTTGGCTGGTCTTTACCGATCACACTGAACCAAAAATACAGCTTTACATGTGCCAGTGTCAAAGCACCGTGATATCGTAGAACAGTCCCCAATAATTTTACAGGATAGTGCACTAATGATCTGGAGCTGACGATGGTTCAGTAATTTTCCTGTTCACGAAATGATCCTGACGATTCCGAATACACAGAAGCACATGTGAGCGTGCCATGAATGTATTCATGAATTCATTGTGGTATCCTCAAGCCATACCTCTCCATTGCTTTCTCAATAGGCCAGCGACTGTTTTTCAAATTCATGTAAAGGTCTGCGCAGTCAGCTACTGTTCTTTCTCGTTTCTCCGCGGTTCCACAACGAGTGTTGGAAACATTTGGTGTGTTCGCGAGGTTCTGTTGAATGAAATTGTCGATCCGTCTGCTATCACACGCACAAGTAACATGCGGACGCTGTTCTCAAGGTGATAAAGGCAAGCTAGAGGTCGAAGGTATATGAACAAAGCAAGAGGAAAAGAGTGTCTTGTAATCCTTTCCGCTGATATGGTGGATCAGTCGCGTCATGTAACATGTAACCGTCTGCCGCCGTAGTACCAGGACCCTCAGCAGTGAACGCTAGGTAATCAATCAGATCCTCCTGTGCCACATCTATCGAGCGGAACTGACGAAACGCGGAGGGTGTTGCACCCCCTTAAATGGGGCCGTTGGTAACCAACAACCATGATAGCAGCGCAATAACTATATGAGACAGTATCATGTGCCTGTCTATTTCTGTCCGTCCTGTCTCCGTTACTAAGCTGTTACATATCATGGTTATATTCAACCTTTGAACAATCGAGGTGATAGTTTTCCAATGCACGATATGATCATTTTGTACGTTATGTTGGTAACACCGTCATCATTTTCAGCAGGTGATGCGGTTTGTGATGTGATGTGACGTTACATAGTTACCTATGCATTGGGTATCCAATTGGGAATCCGCAACTGTCAGATTTAAGGGCCCTATATCGCATGACTCCACAATTTGAGATTTACGAATCATCTTCCATCGCGAAGATATAGCGTAAATTTCTCGTGGTCTGGACAAGCGAGCCGCGTATTTCCACGATATACGGTTCTATAACATACTTACTTTGATTTCTTCTAAGCTTTATTTCATGCAAAACTTCGACAGGTATTATGCAACGAAGCTGATTAATAAATTATCTTCGTTTTTTGTCTGCCCACACAGTGTGACGCTGGAACAGGATAACAGGTGCACCTTACAGCAGCAGCATAGTAACATTACAGGTAAGAAACTGCCTAAATTTGAGGAATACAGCATTTTATCCGGCTTCAGTGCTACATGAAACGAAAAAGGCGATTGAAACAACAGGTGGTGTTGCAATTGGCTTGCCTTTATCAACAGCAGCGGCAGTGGTGGTGGTGATGATGGAACTGCTTGCCGTAGTCGGCCACGCTTAGGCGGGCAACGTCACGGCTGTCGCGGGGAAGGGGGGAGGGAAGGGTGCGTGCGTCCTGGGCCGACTTCACAGGGAACTGACGCCCAATGATGCAAAATAGGACACAGGTGCACGACTACGTTGACACATGACACAGGATGAAGTAGAGAAGTCACTTAGCGGGATTACGAGGGGCCCTTCTTCACCTGTAAAGGCAGAAATGAGGAACAATACGTCTCTGCTAAATCTGAGCACTGTGCGGACACAGGCGTCAAGAGGCCCCCGCACAAACAGATTAAATTCGGCGCAGCTGCCGAATGTCTAAACAGTAAATGATGAATGGGTGTTCTTATGTGACGTATGAGAGCAACAGCGAGGATCATCGCGGTAGACGGAGAAACGTTTAACCGAGGCGGCTCACCAAGTGGTTCACCGCTAAGTCTCCGAGATGACAACCTCATGCATCAAGTACTTAAAACCCCCGGGTTTCCTGTCTTTGGAAGTTTATAAGCGCTGCTTTCTAGCACGCAAGTGTTCGGCCACCCAGAATGGTGCCGACCTTGAATGCGAGCGAGACAATTCATTTTTCATGCGTTCTGCTGTCTGAAAGCGGCCCTTAGCTGCGGCCCATTGTTGAAGATTTCCTTTCGTCACCTGACAAGCAATAATTTTGGAGCGTGAAAAAGCTAGGCGCGTTATTAATGACCGCCATGAAGTTATTCCCGGAACACTCGCTATGTAGCGTCTTCGCTACTGTACTTGGTTTAAAAGTACCCAATATCCCCCATTGTAACTGTAAGGGTTTACTTGGTTTCTATATTTGTGGCCAAACTTTTTCTGTGAATATAGACCTTCGTTAATAGCGCCAGGCAAGGATGTGGGGTTCATATAGGTATGGAATAGCATTCATCTCCGAAATCAAGCAGCATGAGAAATAAGTCACGAAAATATAACTAAACCATGTAAGTGCAACTCGGAAGGGTGTACCTCGAAATAAAGTGATCGAAATCCACGTTGCAAAATTCTAAAACTGTAAATAAACTTTATTTGACTATAAAATGCGCTGCTGCGAACTTAGACTTAGGCGAACTTAGACCAACTTGGACATTAAAATGCAAACACCGAACTTGGACTAACCTAATAATACACTAACCAACATGCTGCTCCGTCGTGTCCGCTCTGCTAAACTTAACGGCTGCTACAATGTGGCTTCCGTTCGCTAAAACGACTTGGACAGACCGCATCGAAAAACCGTGAATTTGAGTAGTTAAATAGCGATGTCGTGTGTTTAAACACGGCATATCATGTTACGAGGCAATCGAGCATTCTGCTTGATTTTCCTTGTTTCGAGAATGTGAATTTCAAGATCGGGGATTTCGTAACCGGGAATATCGAGGTCTTACCACTTGGAAAGTCTGGCTTCAAGGTAAGGACTACGATATTTAAAATACAACGACCGAGAGGGGCAGAAATGTGAGGCAGTACACGCCTGAATGTGGGCAAGCTTGCGCTTCTACGAATATGCTGTGCCGCCTGTCAAAATTCCGTTTCATATGTCTCGTGTATTTCAACCGTTTCAGTGGCATGACCAGCGTCTCCTCTACTGTTCGATGACTCGCTATCACTATTGCCAGAAGGAAGGCACTTTCACTGAAATATTTTACCCGGGCAGCGAGGCACATAATTATGCCTCAGTTCCAGGAAACACATAACAAAACGACGAAGGAGGCCTAGGAAAGGGGCACTTCCTCTCCGTTCTACTGGACGTCCACTACACAAAACCGGGGGCGGACACCATTTTGCAATCATGTGCCACGCTCGAAGAAAGGCGTCCTGGCCTTCAGATGTCCGACTATAATAGTAGACCCTCAGTACCTTGAGAATAAACGAAACCTATACTTTAGTCGCTCGCAACTCTCCCAGAGCTTTATGAGGTTAGGATTTTACTCAGTGCTCACAATCGGTCCTGCGCTGAAGTGTGGGCAGTCAGGCGCGACAGAGCGCCTGCGTCGGTTAAATTAGCATTACAGGGTTGCCTGAAAGCCTCAGCGTAGAGCGACTGCATATAAAACATTTACCAGAGCGCAATACTCTCTTTCTGATAGGGTAGCTTTAAACCGGCGAGCGGTTGTTCGTGAATAACTGGAAGGGACGAATTTCTAAGTACAGGCGAAAATATTAGAACGCTGGGACAACAGCCAGGACGTCGTTCCCATTTGTGGTATAATAAACATCGAAAATGAATTTGTGTGTGTGTGTCTGAGTCAGTGGTAGCGCGCGAAGTAACTGTTGCCATGAGCGACGTACAGACGTGGACAGATGAAGAGAGGACAGAAGAGAGGGAAGGGGGGCTGGGGAGTTAGTATGACCACAGCCCACGGTATCCTGGGCTGTGTTGAGGGCGAACTGTGTCATCTCAAAGGTCTGCCGAAAAACCCAGATTTAACCTCAGACGGTACAACCTGTGGTAGGATTTGAATCCACCACCTCACAGTCCTTAATATGACCTTGGAGTAACCACCAACGAGTGGTTGCTTTTATCCACTTTCCGAAAAGTAGTGCAAATGGTATCCCACTGCTGTGAGGTGATGGCCAGGAGGTATCTGTCGTTGCTTTCGGTACAGTATGGCACCCGCTCCTCAGCCTAAAGATCTATCATTTGCTGTAAGAGTAACGTCATGATCTGAATCTAAACATGAGATCTAAGTGTACATGAAGTCCATCGTAGAGAATAACGTAATGACATAAGATATGCTTATAAAAACAGCAGTTGATGAAAAGGTTAGGGCAGGTTTCATCAGCTTTTAAGTGTGTTTGCAACACGTCATCCTGGTTATTCCAGGTAAACGTAAAAGACGGTTCTTTGCACCAATGTGAACCTGCACTCCAAGTTTTACGCCGAACAACAACAACAATAATAAATGATGGAAAAGTGATGATGACAGGGGATGTTCAACACGATGGAATTTGACGTTCTGAGGCTGGAACACAGAAGACAGGACAAACACACGAAGTCCAAAGCGCCGAATAAAAATGAACGAAGAAAGAAATAGGTCATTGAAAAGGTTTGCCAGCTGCAGGACTCGAACCCACATCTTCTTGATTACCGGTCTAGGGCTCTACCAATAGACGACTTCAGAAAATCCCAGTGTTCCTTGCTCACGCATTGTATCCTGGGCGCTTACTGAGTAGGGGAACGAATACTAATCCTTCACGTTTCGCTTTCGCTGACCTTGACACGTCGTGGACAATGGACCGGCAGGGGAGAAATCGGAACAGTTTGGAGGCCACCCGTTTATTTCGTATTAGTAAGCTCCCACAGTTCAAAGCGGCGCTAACCACACTGGGATTTTCTGAAGTCGTCGACTGAGCTAAGCGAACACGCCCCCCCCCCCCTCCCAATGACTTCCAAGGTTCACTTTCACTCTTACATGTTTTCTCTCTCTCACACACACACATTTAAACAACGGGGCGACGCAAGCGGCGGTAATCCAGCAGATGTGGGTTCGAGTCCTGCAGCTGGCTAACCTTTTTAGTGACTTCCTTCTTTCTTCGTTCATGGGATGTTTCCCCGTGGTAGCCACAGGACCCTACACCACTTCAAAGAGGTTAATATGAGAGAATGAATTAATGGGGAGTGCGAAGCGAAGACAGGTGGGGGTTCTGTTTAGAGCTCTTTGTGGAGGCCAATAGCGAACACACACACATAAAAGGGATGATGAGGTGGTGGGTCATTCCCCGCCGTTATGGCGGTACACTGCCCCATTGCGCTTGTGGAAGGGATGAGAAAGTGATGACGATGGAAAGGTGTCCTATTAGAGTTCGTTCATTAGCGAATAGGGTAATAGAAGTGTTGAAAATTGGCACCGAGAGTACCAAAACTCACCCGCCTCTGACATCACAACACGCATCACCGCCAGTGAGGCAGCGAGAGGAGACGTCACGTGCTCTCGGCTACCTATGGGAGTGGCCGGAGCTCTGAGGTCTCTGACGTCTGTGCTTTACCCGGGCGTGTGTTCGAATGTTCATAACTCTCCAAGTACGCCACGTAGAAGAACAATTCTTTTTTACCCAGTACTCTGGAATGTAGTACAATGTGTGCATGATGTAACGAACCACACCTATCAAAGTGTCACCACCCCTTTACTTGTAGTAAGTGCACACTCGTGAAGCAGAAGTGTGGTTTCGCTGTTTCTGTGTCTCAGAAAACCCTGCGAGAACTTTCTACGAAGGTAGTTATAACGCTGTGATGGGCTTGTTACTTTTAAACACCAGTCTCGTGCCTCGAACCAAGCACGAAGCACCAGTCTCATGCCATGCAATTTTGTTGAGCATGTTCAAAACCGTCGTTCTCTGAGGAGGAGAGTGATTGAAGAGTGCCGACACCTACAATCTACTTTTGAAAAACCGTTCTGTTGTTCCACTAAGAATCGTGACGATAGGTGCGCCGGGTGGCATCTAAAAAGAAAGACGACGATCGCGCGCCAAAAGCTATGGCGCTTTGGAGAACGAGCGTCTTTGTATGGTGAGCTAGTCTGATCAGCTGAGTGAGCTCACCATAGTCTTTGTGCAGGATATTTCCACAGACAGAGTTCGGGTAATGCATCCAAACTTTTTTTGGTGGTAATATGGCCCTTCTAGCACATGCAGAAAAAAAAAAGAAAAAAAGTCTCCCTCGTTTAATTGGGCTCTCTACTAACACGCATTTCTGACCTCTACAAAATTCAATGTTCTTATTAGCTGTTTCTGAGGGTTGGTATCATTTATTACCAGTCTATAAAGGTATTTGGGACCCATTGAGATCACCGAAGTCCGATTTTTATAAATTTTCACAATTTCCACAAATTTCTGGTAATTTCTAAATGGAGTGTTCCAGCGACCTGGCGCTTGTAGTTTTACGCTTTTATGACTTGTGGAAGCCTAATAAATGCATTAAACAATTATTTAACCGTGCGTTCTATGAGCGCAAGTTAAAGGGTTAAAGAAACGGAATAACTAAACGGGAATAGTGTGAAGCACAAAGTGCAGAAATTGAATCTTGTCGCGCGTTCCTGTAAAGCGTGCTTTGCTTGCAGTACACTACAGAGATTAGGAGAAAGCATCTTGCTCCAGAATACTGCACTTCACCTGCAATTCATCCTATTGAAACCTGTGAGTGTGTAGTAGGCTGTTTATAGACATGCTTATTGGATAGATTAATTTAGGCCCGAACGTGATGCGCGTGGCACCTGGTAGGGATAACTAGGTTTAATATGAAGCACAGCGTGTAATAATTTGTCGCCCATGTCATTCTGGAAATTTTAATGTGTTAATGTTCGCCTTCTCTAAACACCAGATCAATTGCAAATCACATCCGGGTGTTCAAAAAACTTTTTCGAGTATCAGGAACTCTTGCACTACATACATGACGTGAACAATAAAAATCGCCAAATGCCAGATGACGCGAACAAAAGCATTGAACCTGCGAGCCCGCATCATCGCGCTCTTTACGCGTAATGCACAATAACGACCGCTGAACGTATTGAAATTTTATCTTCACGATATCTTATGCATCAGTGTTTGTATGTATGAACTGCGTCTATCATTGTGTTTAATATAAATGAAGGTATGAGACGTGTGGTGCAGTTTTGGTGATGTTTGCATTTATTAAAATCCCGGTACCGGCTGTGCTCTCTGGATGTTCCTTGCCCAGATCCTCTGAGTCAAACATCGGCACAGTTCCCACTGATGTCGGCCCAACAATCCCTCCGAGCAACATGCCGCCACACCGGCAGGCAGACAGCGCAAAATTTACTTGAAGGCGTTATCACAACCTGAGCGGTACGCGAGACGCAGGCGGTAACAAACGAACATGCAGGTCATTACCCACGAGGGCATCCCTGAGGCCAGGTCACGCAAGTCTCGTTCACAATCAGCCTAAGTGGGAAGCGACGAACCTTCTCCTTCTGGTCTATTGGTTGAGGCACCATTCGTTCTCTCTCCAGAGCAATATTTTAAGCAACAAAGAGATGGTTTCCTCCACTGGATACTTCGCCCTCCAAATTGGAAACGACGTGCGCTGAATTCCTGCAACGCTTGTGTGTACGTAGCTCCAACGTCGTTTTTCAGGACAGGCTAGTAAAACTAGCGTCCAATCGAGCGAGTCAATTTGGAATCACCTTGCATAATTCTGTGACTCGTCGTGGCGTCAAAGGCGGAATGGTCCGTATTCCTGAGAATCGCGTCTCTTATGCATGGGGAGAGTAATATGAGAGCTGTGTGTGACAACGGTTGTCGAGGAAATGGAGGTGAATTGGCAAACTGAATTCAAAGAGAGCGATAGAGAGGATGGACGGACTACGCGGCAGTGATCCATTGACATCCGACTGCAGGACTGGGTATATGTGGTAAGCCTATAATGCGCTCATCTGGGGGCATAGCTTTTGTTTGAGAATTACAGAAGCCAGAAATTTTGAGTAGCTTTGACCACAATAGAACGGGTTGCATAAACCTTATGCTCTTAGTCTGGTGAACATTGTATTATTTGTGTCGGAGTCTCGCGATGCTTTATTCTCCCGTTGCGATATCATATTATTCAGATATGCCCTTGCACCCCGCCGACTCATAAGCTCATGGCGTCTGCCTGACCGCATGGCCGACAAGTCGCACTCCTTGACCTCATGTGCCGGTCCCTCATGAATGTATCAAGACCCTCGCCTGTTGCCTTATTGTTTATGCCGAGCAAAAGCCGACAATGAAGTACACAGTATCCATATCTCGAGTAATATTTCAAACGCTTACAATCTCCTAGAACGTGATCGAGCAACACCTCTGCACAAATTTACTGTGACTAAACAATGCCAAACCAATTATTATGGATGTTGATAACATAACCTACTATATGAACTCTATGACAGGCAAGCCTGAGCCATGGGCAAAGACACGATCATCGCTCAGGCCAATCATGGAGTTTATCCACCTGCTGGCCTGCACCTACGCCATTCTGTCTACTATATGAACTTATCGATGGTGATCTGTATCAATACAGACTTAACATTTGAGGCCCGCAGCCGTTTGAATACACTTATCGCAAAAATAGAAGCACACTACACATGCTAGGTATCCTACATCCCTTCCATTTAGTTCAGTGATACTACAACTACGCACCGTAAGCATTTTAAAGCTTTTGGATCAGCTCTTAAATAAATTTTTGCGTCACCCGAAGCTACTGTCTAGAGTGGTCCTGCTGAACACCCCACTCTTTGCAAATTAAGCAGAAAAAACGTAAGTACTAGAAAACGAAGTGCAAAGGTGCGGCAGCATAAACCAGTGCGAGGATGGAATACCTAGCATTTTACTCTGTTTTCATCTACGTATCTTTAATATAGTTACCGCTTATTATTTTCTGTGTTTCACATTTTTCATACGCTCAACATTACGACATTACATTTTTCATTTCATTACATACGACAACATAACATTTTTCATACACTCAACATACGCTCAACATTGCGCACATGCCTTATTCGTATTCCATGAAATACAGTTAAGAATAGATATTAGACATACGCAGTGATTTGAGGATGTTCCATTTCAAAGTGTGTCCCATGTATGTATTCCATATTTTCGACAGTACTTCCGAAATATGCTCTACGTGAGTTGAGAGGAGACTAAATCATTCGCTCGTAGATGTGGAATTCACACAAATTCGCACAATGTGGAATTCACACATTCAAATGTGCACAAGTAGAAGAGAGCTGAATATATATGCCTCGTAAAAACAAAACAAAAAAATAAGAAACTAAACTCCAGCGTCTATCGAAATACAATAAAGGTTGTTCCGATGTTGTGCATTTTACATAAACCAAGTCAAATACGTGTCACAAGGCAGTTTTTGCGAAACACTATCACGGCATTCCACTATGCGACTAACAACCGAAGCACCATTTCCCCTTTTTCTTTCCGGCTTCTTGTTTTCGCATTTCAGTGAGAATGTAAAAAGAGCCTCGGGGAACCATCTTTCATAGCAATACACCGGAGAATGCTCAAGCTTGTTATCGAGCAGAAGCATATCAGAAACACAATCGACGCGCACCTATTCCAGTCACGTCGAAAAGGCACGACACAAAAGCACAACGCAACACGATACATTGCAAAAGCGAGCACACGAAGAAACAACAGGGGAAGCCCGCTTACTCCGAGGTGAAGCTTTTATGCAAACGACGGGCGGGAGTTGATTTTTATGCCCGCTGCACCTCCCCCCCCCCCCATCTTCGTATTCGTCTTTTTCTTCTTTCTGCAGAAACGTTGTTATGTTCGTAAGGCAAATCGGGGATACAGGTATGAATTGCACTGGAGACAGACTTGGTTTGTGGTTTTAAAGCGTGCGGGCGCAAGACATGTTTACCTGCATGCACCGTTAGGTAACACAGACTGTCAGATCTGCTTCGTGCGGTTCCTTTGCAGCTGACTCAACAGAGTCCTACAAGAAAAGGCACATTCATCTTCACGACGCCTGGTTTTCAAAGGAAAAGGTGTAGGAAGCAATAAGATGAAATGTGGAATTAGGATCCGCTTCTTTGAAGGTGACCGAAGCGTGCTAGAAAGAAGAAGAATAAACCGGTGAAAAATGGGTGGATATGTGAAGAAAAATATGAAGATGGTGGTTCCACAACTTGCTTAAAGCTTAAGAAAAACAAAAATAAACTTAATTGGAGTAGATATATATGTAAGGTGTGTCAGGCTGTTTGTGTGGCGACTTGCTGCACGTGTCGCAAAGTAGGATTGCCGACCACTAGGGGTTCTTTTAAGAAGAAACTTATGGTGAATTCATGTGGTCAATTTATGGCACCACCACCCATAGCGCTTGGAACTTACTAGGTCTGCGCCCCAGCTCGATCACGTAGCCGTTGCCACCCGAACATGAGTGCCAGGAATCTAGCAGTTTTAGTCGCTTAGATCACGCTAGGGGCATCGCTGTCCCAGGTCTTCGGGTTCTGTCGTCTGCTAACCCACGTGAACTTCGACGTGTGGACCGATGAGGGATGCGGATATGACGATACCGGATATAGTTGGGCAATCCGCTGGCCGGTCGCTTCGAGGCGGGGAGGAAAAAGTGCTGGCAAATTCCTGACGCTCGGAAAGTGGCACGCGAACGTACGAGATGTGGCAAAAGCTGCCGAGAACAGGCTGGATCTGGCAAAACAAGTTGCCAATGAAAATTAGATTTTGTGAGCACAATCAACATTTAAATCTCGCGGCTCTTTACCACTGGCTGATCGTTGATGTGCAGTTTCTTCTGTCGCCGAAACATACTCCGAGGACGGGAGAAGTCTAGAGCACAGACCTAGACAGACGGAGACATGACGGCAGGAAGGATTAGGGGAGAGGGAATAAGTGTGCGTCCCCGACCGATTTCACGGGGAACTGTGCCAAGATTCGCAGCCGGTGGTAGGATTCGAACCCACCACCTCACAGTCTTCAGCATCACCAACGAGCGGAAGTCTTTACCCACTCGGCCATGCCGCTGGTTCCGTTATAGGGCTGCTGCAGCAAACTTTTCACTACGGCATTCCGGGCCAAAGCGGTCACGGATCCCAACAGTAGGGAGTTCCGCGTGGTGCTTCAAGCGGTATGCGTCAATGAGAGCTACGATACAAAACCTGTAGGAAATCCACAGACAAAACGGTGAAAATTGCCAAGTGCGAACGACTCGAGACGATGTATTTGGAAGTGCCACGTCGTCTTCTAGACTACTGTGCGTTGCGTATTTTGGGGCGCTGACGTTGCTACTCACTCGCGTCGCCTGGCCCAGAGAAACAGGTCTATACCAAAGCGACCAGTGCAACGCAATTTACGCCTTTCCCTCATCTACTCGTTCTCAGGAAGCCCGACAAAGCGGTGTCCTGTTCGTCTCCTCAAAGGATTTGTCCATCATCGAAGGAGACCGTATGAGGAACACAATAGGACGCTGCCCCGTACTGTCGCGCTTCATGAGAATGACAAGAAGAGGGAAACTGGCGGTTTCGCTTTCGATCCCACGCGTCCGAACAGCTCTCGGCTGGTGGTGGTGATGGTGGCGGTAGCGCAATATTTCGGCTCGGCTGCCAGTCCGTGACGTCACGTCACGTGACGTCGCAGACGATTATCGGCAGCCGGTAAAAGTACTCGGCTTATCTGACGTCACAACACGTCAGAAGGAGCGTAGGAGAGAGTGCTGCCGCTGTGCACACTCTTGCAAACTACTTTTCTCAGTAAATGTGCACCTCACAGATAAGATATTTTGTGTGACAGTTCCTGAAGGTAATATGTTCATATCACGCGGTAAAAAAAAAAAAAAAATTATATGTTGGAGGTGCCTCCCATGGTTCATTAAAAAAAACAAGAGAAAAGACGTATATTATGCTTAAAATAACACTCTTTTAGCTCGTTGCGCGAACCTCGTTCCGAACGATTCACTTTCCTGATGTGTGAATGTCACCAAGACCGTTCCGCCTCAGAGACACGGCATGGCACATCTAATGTGCAAGCAGACACAGTGACAAACGACATGCTATGATACATCCTACCTATAAAAAAAAGGAGAAAAGACAAATATACTGCAGTCGTCATCTCCTCAAATGTGGTTTCGTTATACAGAACTTTTCATATTCATATATAAGTTTTCGTTATATTACAGAAGAGAAGGACAGAGCGACGCAGCAGGATTGCAGACAGACCTCGAAGACTTTAGAAAAAGAAGATACCTTGAATGCATGCAATATCTGCCAAGAAACGTCGAACGCTCTATCCGTGGACACTCAAAGTGAATACGTGAACCAAGGCCAATTAGAGCGCTTTACACCATGAGGGGCAGCAAAACAAGATCCGCTAACGAGAGGCGGCGACTTCGTCTAGTTAGGAGGAGCCGTTCGCCAAGTATGAAGACAAACTTTGCTTGCCGGTGAAAGGCGAATATGCACAGAAGGAGAAACACGACGTGTCATGTTCTGTGTGCTCATTAAGGGCTGCTCTCGCGACTGCCGCGCTCAGCAACTTTTCGACTTAGGGACACGCACGGTGAAAACGGCCGACATAGGCGTTCGCAGTTATCCAGTCTCATCTGAGCAACAGCTTGTAGAAAGACCAAAAATATCAGCCTCAGTCAGCACATGGCACTTCCTCTGTGGAGCTCAACGTTTTTCTTGGAAACCTGGATCATCTACCGTATCGCGCGGACTGCGTTCGCTGGATGCGATAGGTAAGCGACACCTTTGTGAATCAACTTTCTGAAAGCAACTACGAAAAGCTTATTGAAAATAACAGTTCTTCAACACTACTTCTTCAACCACTACCACAGGAAGTGCAGTCGAGAATTCTAATAATGCACTCGCATCTACCAAACCTACCCCTTATGTCGGCTGTCTGCGTCTGGTCCGGAATAGTTTGAAATCGCAACGACAAGCCGACACGCGACACACAGGAAAACACGGTTGTTGTCCGGCGACATCTCAGTCGCGCCTGCAGGTGGCTCGCATTATACTTATCAGGTGTCCAATCCACCTTGCTACTGTTATGAATAGCACACAGAAAAATATAGAACGTCATAATCTAAACTACCACCAGTACTTGATCGCTTTTCGAGTCGTAAAGTATATGCTTCCGCCTCCTGTAAGTAGATCGGTCGGCGCGCATGCGCAGTCGAAGTCCAACTTCTGCGAACTTGTTCGAATTTTCTGAAGAAAAGTTAAAATATCGCAAACTTTTGCGAATTCGAACATCGAAAGCTTCGTTACATCTGTACTCAATGCTAACTCCCTACACAGAGGGATCTAGCATTCAGGCACCTGAAAGGAGTACAGAGGCCATCCAAAAAAAAATTCAGATTAATACCCCTGTCAGACGTACTAATTTAGTGTCACTTTCAGCAAGTACACTTGCAGTAAGTGTCATTCTTTCGGAGTCACACGGCATCTTTTAGTGACACTAAATGCAAAGTACACTTACGATGAAGTGAGTTCGCCAAACTCACTTCACTTTGCCTGCGACAATCAAGTACGTAGCCTCCACGGCAGGGATTGCGTAACAAAAAGCTTATTTTTTGAAAAGGAAAGAAACAACCCAATCGGAATTTATTTTTGGACAAATTTGTTAAGACCGCGCTGATTTGTATAAGAAAGACGTAAGGATTTTTGGCGTGATTTACCGGTACTCTCGTTCATAGACTGCCCAGTAGAGTTCGTAATCCACTTCGCGGCAGCCATATTTGTTGACATTGCACGGTGGTTAAGTGTTACCAGCGAAATCGCGAAATACTCGCAGTGAAGCACTGAATAATGGAAGACAAAAAAGACAGGGCATCGTGGTCTGAGATAGAAACCTATGCTATCAGAACATGGGAGGACCAAGCGAAACGCGAAAGTGTATGCTGACATCGCGGGCCAGTTGCACGCGCAAGACATAGTAAACACCACCAAAGAGGTGAAGAAGAAGATTGAAAATTTCTCAAATAAATATACTTATGTTGGTTCGCAACAATTATATTTATGACGTTCAATCGACTTCAACTGCGAAGAAAATCTTTATGAAATGTTTCTGGACGTAAGAAAAATGATTTTACCAAGAAAGCATGGCGCACTCCCCGATGTTAGGTGGGAGTTCAAGCTCGCCCATCGTCATCACCATGACTGCTTAGTGACACTTACTTATGCCTTGTAGCAGGAGCCTAGTGAAAGTGACATTACAGGACGGAGTGCACTTCAAATAAGTGACACTAAATTAGTACGTCTGACAGGGGTATAAGACATCTGATGAAAGTGTGTTTGTCATTTTAGCAGATAGCGCGAAAGGTTTTGATGTGTGCATTTTGTTCCCAGAAAAAAACTCGCATAACCATGGCTCCGTGCGTTCACCGTTAACTCGCCACTCCGGTTATAACGAGGAGGAGAAGGTATGATGCCACGTCACCGATGACGTTACAGGGAGAACTCGTTCTGGTCCGCAGGTCTGTGGGGGTCAGCGCTTTGTCCCTTTGCCGCCGTAAACCAGTTTTGCCAGTTCTCCCAGAGAACTGAGGATAGAAAGAGCGGCCGAATCATGACCGAGCCAGGAGCAATGCTTTTTCAGATGCCCGAACAGCCGAGTAGCAGACGACAGCGGAGTAGCAGACATCATTTCTCTGGTCCAATCAGCGAGCGTGATCCTTGTAGCGTCAGGGCGAGGTTCCAGGCAGATCACATGTTGGTACTGCTCTCCCCCGCTGTTGCGCACGGTTGCATTTTGCGGCGTACCTTAAATTCAATTTCTGCGATAATTATAACTCTGTGGTGTGAATTACTTCGCATGGGGCATCTTACTGGCCTACTTAACAGTTTTATAGGAAGAAAACAGGGCGTTAGAAATGACTTCTGTGCTACTTTAAGGCCGGTTTCATACTACCCTTTTTCTCGTCCGTTTTCTTTCCTTTATTTTTATTTATTATTATTTTTTTTAAGGAGGCCCGTCGAGCCCATTGTAATCTATGGGGCTCGGTTGCCTCTCGGTTGTATTTTCGAAGCATACGGAAGAAATCAAACGGTAGTGTGAAATTGGTCTTAACCGAACATTCAGTAAATAGGAAGCACATTCGTTGTGTCTCTGTCTAATACAGTGGTTCCCAGTGGACTTTGATGTGTTAGCGATACAAGAGAGCCTTACCCAACCATCATTCAAGATCCCGCCGTTTGTCTCCTACAGCGCCAAAGGCCACCATGCGGACGGCCTCCCGCGGGCATCGCTATTTGTCAAACGGTCCATTGCCCAGGCTGAAATTGACCTATCCCACCTTTGCTCTTCAACTGAAGAATATGTAGGGTGTCTACTGAGGGCCGGCTCCAAGTCAGTCACAGTCATATCTGTATACCAGTGGGGTCATGCTCCGCCCAACGTCGAGTCTCTCAAGGCTCTGCGGCTCGTTTGTCCAGGTCCCCTAATTGTGTGCGGAGATTTCAATGCGAGCCACAGTCTCTGGGGTGGTCGACGAAACTGCAGACGTGGTAATTCCATTGTCAATTACCTCTCCTCCAGCGACCTCGTGGTGCTCAACACCGGCTCTCCTACATATATGCGTTCGCCGCGCTACCTAAATGCCATCGATTTGACTCTGGTCTCTCCTGACGTCACCCTAAAGTGGGAAGCCGAGCCTGACACATGGGGTTCAGATCATTTCCCCATCCTGCTTTCGCCTCCGAGTCGCAGCAACGGCCCCAGGAAAACGAAGACTATTACCAACTGGGTGAAGTTCAGGGAGGGACTGGTCGGCTCCACGGCAGATACCTTGCTCGACTCTGTAAAGGCGTCATTGGCTAATAGCTCAAAAGCAGTATCCTACCTGGCCAGTATGCCTGCCCCTGACCTCCGATACCTCAACCTCCGTGCTGCGCGACGACGAGCACAGCGACGAGCTCTGAGAACCGGCCTTCCGGGCGACTGGGTCGCTTACAGGCGTGTCTGTGCTGCCCATAGAAGGTATACCTTGAAATTAAGGCGGACCCAATGGAGACAGTTCAGCGAGTCCCTCAATGCCCACACCCCAACAACGAAGGTTTGGCATACCCTGCGAGCGATCGAAAGCCTTCCCGAGCCTGTCGACCCGCTTGTCACTTTATCGGTAGCCTCAAACAGGGAGCCCAAGAACATAGCCGAGGACTATGCCAGTGAGCTAGCTCGCGTCGCAAGTTGCAGTGCCCAACGCCTTTTTCCTAGCCACACAGGAGCAAATGGTTCCCCGGCGGACGACGACCTCACGATGTCCGAGCTGAAGTCCGCCATCCAAGGCTTAAAGCGGCGCAGTGCAGCTGGCCCGGACGGGATCCCTAACCAGGCGCTCAAGAACCTAGGCGACGACCAACTCGACGCTCTGCTCCAACTATATAACAACGTCTGGACCTCTGGATGCATCCCACCTGATTGGAAACATGCTCGAGTAATACCCGTCCTAAAGCCGGGGAGGCCACCGAGCCAACTGTCCTCCTACCGTCCCATTGCCCTAACCTCGTGCGTTGGCAAATTATTGGAGCGTATAATTCACAAAAGGCTGGCTTGGGTCTTGGAGCGAGGCGATTGCTTCCCAGATCACATTACGGCATTCCGGAAGGGCTGGAGCGCGTCTGACGCAATCGCTGAAGTGGCTACTAGCCTGAAGCAAGCGAGAGAGTCCAATGAGTTTGCTCTCGCTTTCTTCATTGACGTGAAGAAGGCATACGACTCGGTAACGCACTCGGCATGTTTCGCTGCGCTCGAAGCAGCTCGAGTCACTGGCCGCCTTCTAGGATACCTATGTGACTTTCTGTCCAACAGAACGTTTGACGTCTCCGTCCGCGGGTGTATCAGCTCTGTGAAGAGGTTTGAGCGAGGAGTCCCACAAGGCAGTGTTCTATCACCTATACTATTCAACCTAATCATGGCAGGGGTTCACCGAGGAATTCGCCCTACACCGTACGCCCTTCATCTCACCATCTACGCGGACGACATTTGCCTCCGCATTGTGGGAACGGACAAGGAGAAAGTTCGTGACGCAGCTGATATTGCCTTGAACGGGCTCAATGCAGCGCTGCTTGCGAGAGGGCTGGAAGCATCACCAGAGAAGTCAAAATGCATGGTCTGCATTCCCCGTCGAAAGTACGTGGGCAAAGACTTCCCCAGCCTCAGCATTAACAACACTCCCATCCCAAGATGCGCGTCATGTAAATATCTTGGTGTCACCATCGATAGCACATTACGCTGGTCTAAACAAGTAAACGAGACTATCTGCAAGGGGAAGAAAACGCTCAATCTGCTACGCAGAATCAGCGGTAAATCATGGGGCTGCAATGCGCGGTCATTGCTCACCCTTCACAAAGCCCTGATCTTGTCACGCATTCTCTACGTGGCGCCATACGTAGACCTCGCGCCTACACAATGGCAGGCCCTTGAGCGCCTTCATCGCGCTGGCATTAGAACTGCGCTTGGTCTCCCAACGTTCTCTAGCGTCACCCAAACGTACCTGGAAGCTAAGGAAAAGCCTGTTAGTGTCCACTCTGAGCTCAAAGGACTCCAGTTTCTGGATGATGCATCAACATCCATCAGCAAGCATTCCCTCTTCACCGACCTCGAACAGACGACACACACATCCCTAGGACGCCTGGCTAGTGCCACCAGCTCTCTGGCCAACAGGGGCGCTCTTCCTCGGCTCCCAGCTAGTCCACCTACGCCGCCGTGGCGGGAGTTCGTGCCCGCAACAACGCTTCACATCCCGGGTCTACGGAAGAAGAGCGAGTCCAGCCCCCTAGTGGCCAGGATGGCGGCTGAGAACCTGATCAGCGACGTTTACCACACACATACTCTGGTGTTCACGGATGGCTCCATTGACCACCGTTCCCAAAGTGCTACCAGTGCGTACTACATCCCGTCAATAAACAAGACGTGGCAAGGGAAATCAGTTCGCTACCCAATCTCATCTACGACGGCCGAACTCCCGGCCTTGCTGCACGCAGCTGCTGCGGTTCAAGTCACCGGAATGTCGCCATCAGAGGCAATGAACGAGCGGACCAGCTAGCTTCCTCGGCACACAACAGCTGCAGCCCATCCTTAGCAGTCCCGGCCGACACTGACAGGCTCATGGTCGTCAAACAGCTAGTTGAGGTGCGTCACCCTGGCATACAGGACATCATGCAGAATCACCGACCCTCTCTTCCCACGAAAGATCTTCCCCGTGGTATACAGACAATGCTCCATCGATTACGCACAAGATCTGCGTTCACGAACTCGCAACTGTGCAAGATCGGCTCCAGGGAGGACTCCAGTTGCGGACACTGTAATCACCCGGAGACAATTGCGCATATCCTGACAGAATGCCGTGCATACCATGCCATGCGGGAAGCCCATCTTCCCCACGCCAGGCCTGGTATACTGACGGACGTCCTCTTCCCCGAAGGTTCTTGTGCGGAACGACTCTCAAAAACTCGCGGCCTCGTGCGCTTTCTCCAAGCAACGGGCCTAGCGGAGAGACCACTCTAGTGCACCTCACACCTACAGTGTGCTTCCGTCCCATCAGTACCGGTCATCCTGCTTCTACATCACTTTGAAGTCCTCAACTCCCCTTTCTCCCACCTTCTTTTCCTTTTTTTTGGCTATAGTCGTGACGATGCCCACTTGAGTGCGGCCAACAACGGCAAGCTACCTCGACACCCCCCCCCCCCCCAATCGGGGAGGAATTAATCCCGCTCAGACCTCTGATGTGTCATGGGCATCGTAGTTCTAGTCAACCTTGAATAAAGCAAACATCGCGTACACCTTGACAAGCTTATACGCTGCTCAACTCTCTTGTATGTTTGTGCGTCGCTTCCGGCGCTGTTGACAGCGCCGGCGGGGTGGGGGGGGAGGGACTTTCCGCATGTGCTAAGAGGGGTCCGGGGAGCGGAGAGGATGGGAACCACTACTCTAATAGGTTGTGCGTAGTAAACAGGAGAAAGAACAAATAGATGACAACACACAGATTTCCGTTTTTCTTTTTCTTTTTTTTTTCATATTCAAGCGAACCAGTGGCATATAGATACACGTACATGCATCAGGCATGCAAAGATAATGATAAGATGCGGTGGGCTAAGGCGTATGCGTGATTCATTTATCTACACGTCTGTCATGGGCATAGCTTGGAGTTTCGGGCCTTCGAAACTCACGATCACAATCATCTGATAAGGCGTGAGTTCGGGCCCTGCTACGCCGTTACGTGAAGTTCGACATGGCGTATCAGTGAGCTCGATCATGCCGGATGCTAGCGAACTCACCAGATAACATCACACATGCTCTGCTTACAAGTCTGACTCTATCCGGGGAGTGTACTAATATGCGGCATGATCGAGCTCCCCGATACGCCATGTGGATCTTCACGTGAGTGCGTAGCAGTGCCCGAACTCACGCCTTGTCAGATGATTGCGATCGTGAATTTCGAAGGCCTGAAACGCCGAGCTATTAACCCATGGGAGAACAACGAAACAAAGTCCACCCGCTATCGCCACATCGCGCAAATCTACTGCTCGGCGTCGAAGTCATCTCACCCTGCTGTCACATCTATCCGCCCACTTTGCGCGTCAATACGAATTTATATTCAATTTTATGTTTCATATTTATTTGTTATTATTTCGTCGCTGTTTGACTGAAGGACCTGCTTTTGGTTTTCGCGCGTTTATAGAAGTTTGTACCCTTGAGCACCCGCGACTGAGTATTCGTTTTCCTTTGTGGATGGCCATCATCTCATGAAAGGGAAATACGTTCTGGTTTGCCTTTTTTGTAGCATGCGTCCAAGAGGACGAGATTTGTATAGCGCACAAAAGAAAATCTGGAGACGAATGCATCCGAGTGAAGACTTGGCTTTCGATACGCATTTAAAAGGGGTCATTCTCTAGACAGTACATGTCTCCATCCAGATACCCTCAGAAAAGACATAAATCGAAAAACGCGGTGCGCAGCGGAAGTAAACCTCGCGGAAGAAACATTCGGAATACATTGGGCACTTCGAAAACGAGATCAAAACTGTATTTTGATACAGAATGATAAGCAGCAGTGTATTCGTATTCGCAGTATTTCAGAGTATTGTTCATCAGACCAGCATATACTATGCCGATAGGGCCTCCGGAGTATGCACGTAAATCAATATTCTTGAGGAAGTAGCTGCCCTGTAACAAGTGCGTATTTGATACATAAACCAATGAATCTGCTGAGTTTGTCCGTTCATACGCTGGGATATTACATAAAAAAATACCGATAAACATGCAGGATATCCACGGTGCGTAGAGACAGCACCACCTTTACCAAGCATGAATGTACTTTGGATTACGAAGTTTTTTTTTCTGTGTCATTTCCCACGTCGGTTGTCAGCACTCAACAAGGTAGGAAGAGAGTATGCAGACGTACCGCTTGCTTGAAATACTTGTCTGAAATCTCCAGCACGTGGCCCAGCTGTCCCCTGTCGGCGGTGTCGCGCGTGAAGGAGCTGTGCCAATATTGCCTCCGAGGGGAGGCCGGGTTTCACACAGCGCCACCAATCGGGAGCGATCATCTGTGGTATTTGGTGGTCGTCTGCTAGCATTCTTTCCGCCATGGTAGCAGACGACGCCCAAGTATTACAGATGATCTCTCCCGTTTGGTGGCGAAGCACGGGCTCCCCCCGGATGCGATAATGGTACAGCTCCTTCGCGAGCGATACCGCCGATGGGGGACAGCAGGGCAACGGGCTGGAGATTTCAGACAAGTATGTCGCAAGCAGTACCTTCGAACATTGGCTTACGGTTTCTCGAGGTACAAAGTACTTGCACTTTTCTTTTCTTCTTTTTGGCACCTGTCCTGTAGGAATACGTGCGCGCAAGAACAACGACGATACTTTATTTTGATTGTGGCCACTGCGGTGCTTCATCGCGACAGGCGGTACTCTACATCACTGCTCGCTGTAATTTGATGAAAACATAATGATCAGCCTCACAATTAAAACTAAAGTCGTACATTGCCCAGAAAGGTTTGTAGTGCTGTTAAAGGTACCGAAAAGCAGCAGACAGACAGGTTACGTTGCCGGAGTACTGTAACAGTTTGTTTATATCTAAACCCAGCACAACAAGTTACACACGTGGCAAGGAACGCTAAATATTGTTAATACAGTCACTATATAAGCTTCGCTTACAGTATCGGCACGCTTTTCCCCCATTCAGGAAGCCGGCGGCGGCGTTCATTTGCTCCGGCGTGTCACGTGTTCTCGAACGTGCCGTGCCCACGAGAGCGCGCGCAGACATGTTGGGGCCTTCATTCGGCGTTGCGTTCGAAGTTGTGTTGGTTGTGTTTTGCACCTAGAAAGCCGCGAAATCAGTGATATGCCGTGCTGTGCTGCACTGTATTGCAGCAACAGAAACACCGGGGGAAATAAACTCTACAGATTTCCCCTCGGAAAGAAAGACGAGCTTCGTCTCCAGGCTTGGTTGCGTGTCGTCAATCGCAAGGGATTCAGAGTGACCGAACATTCACGACTATGCCAGGTACGTGGTACTGCATCACGCCAGCAATGTTCCGGAAAGGTCTAAGTTAACTAGTTTGTCATTTTAGGACCACTTTGAACCCAGCCAGTTTGAGTGCAACAGGGCTGACGGGAGACGGCTCCTAAAATGGGACGCTGTGCCCACGATACCGGGAAGAGAGAAGAGCGGAGGCAAACCCCGCAAGAAGCTGCTGAAGGCGCTCCCCGTGACATCCATCCAAGAACCAGGAAACAAAGGTTAGCTAATGTACTAATAAATGGTGTAGAAAACGACGGCAAATCTGTATGAGCTGTCACATTTACGTGGCTGTTCAAGGACAGTCGACCATGCGTAATTATGATTCATTTGACAAAATGAAAGCCATAATAATAATAATCTGCTCCATTCCTATGCACAGAAATCCCACTGCCGACTGACAGTGTTGAGCTCTTGCCTCCTACTGCACAGGAGTGCGTTGTGGTGGACGAGTCGACACCACATCTTGGTAAGAAGACCACCACATCTTGCATTCGTTCGCGAACATGCTCTTATAATACAAAGCCTAAAAGTCAGTCACTCAGTTAACTCGTTCGATTCCTCCACACAGAAGTCCCTCTGTCTGCAAGTGCAGATGTCGAGCCCTCCGTTGTGCACGAATTAATGGTGATAGATCCGTCATTGTCAAATCCTGGTACATCATCATCTTACTTTTTATCTATAGATGGCTAAGAGATTGCAGTGGAATACCACACATGAAATATGTTTTTCATTAGGTCATGTGGTAATCGGTGAGCCCGCTGAAATGCAGGATGTCACAGTCTGTACAAGTGGTATGTATTAGAGATGTTGAGGTGTGAGAAACAAGTTGAGTTTGTTCCTCACAGAGCTCTCATAACACGAAAAGATAGCCATTTGGTGAAATTGCTTTATTCCTCCACACAGAAACTCCACTGGAAAATGGAACTGTTGAATTTGAACCTTATGTTGCACAGGAGTGCATTTTGGTCAACCTGGTCAACACACCAGTGCCGCTTTTTGGTAAGGGAACTAAAGGCTACAGATTAAGTAGTTTATCCTCTCTGAACTGGCTTGACCTGAATCATAGTAGGTAGCAGGGACGGGTAGTATTTAAATACATTTTAATTAAAATACTATTTAAAATATAAATACATGCATTTATATTTTGTATTTAAATACAGACTCGAAAAATATATTTATAATTATATTTAAATACCAATTTCTGGTACTTATTCTTGTAAATACTTTATAAATACCTCTAAATACCGAATATACTGACTCATGTCTTAAAGTTGCCGTGCATTTCACCTTCCGGGAAGAAGGGAGAGTTTGGGACGCAGTGTTTGAACTGGATAACATATAAATGCTATTGTCCCTTGCTGATTTGTTTTTATGATCATCGTTATTTCTGTAATTCCAGATGACATCCTCGTCACAGTATTTATGGTAGAAGTTACGGTATTTAAGTACTCATATTGTAGAGTATGTTATGAAGAATATTTAAATACCCCTTTCAATAACATATTTTGTATTCATATTTAAATACTCAAAAAATGTATTTATGCCCATCCCTGGTAGGTAGAACAGGTGAATATAGGACTGAAAAAAGAGAAAACACTTGACAAGATGACATGAATATGCCTTTTATGTTAGATTACGCAGTAGTCAATGACGCAATTTGGCAGTGGGGATTATGCCTGTGATAGTTCCTTACTTAATTTTCATGAATTTTGAGACTCATGTTTCTCCACAGCATATCCACAGTTCGAAAATGAACTTCAGGGGGATGCTGACATTTCGTCATTCTCATCAGTTCATTGTAAGCCTAATTCTCAATAGCAAGCTATTTTGATTTCTTGTCGTCTCATGAATGGTTCATATTGTTTTTGAAGTTGAACAGCATGAAGCTGACAGTTCCCTGGAAATGCCGTCCAGCTCTGTGCTTGTTGACAGCGGTAAGAATCAAATCTTGTAGACGTGGATGTGAATTATAGCAAACAAAATGATATAGAATATCAGGAAAGAGTCCCAAGAAGCCTTGCAACACACTCACATAGCTTATTTTCTTTAGAAGAAATGCTACCAGGTTGCAGCAACGCAAGTGATATTCCACCGTCTCAGGAGCGCCTGTACTGTGGTGGCAAACCTTGTGAGCACGAGTTCCTGATTGCTGATCTAAAACGCCGACTGAATGTTTCACAGAAAAGAGTCCGGCAATTGGAGCAGAAGCTAGGGGCTCTTGAAAGTGAGTGCTGTTTTTTGCAAATGATAGTTTCTGTAAAGGACGCAGTGCATGACAAAGACGCATTTTTTTAGAAGACCCACGAACATGCCTTGCACCTGACCAGCTCCGAAGTATGGAGAACAGTGATGCACGTGCTAATAGGTAGGACTTAGTCCCTCTTTCTTTTTGCTGGAACAGTCCACGACAAGTCCAGTAAAACTGCTGCAGACTAACTGTTTCGTAGCTGCAGGGTTCATTATTTTCATGGAGCCTTCCTTTATTTAGGTGGGATGATGCAACCATCCTCAAAGCATTGAAGACACGACTGGCGTGCGGCAGGGGGGGCTATGAATTTGTGAAGGATAGACTTTTGCCACTACCGTCAGAAAGGACCTTGCAAAGAAAGATCGAAAATGTGAAATTTGGACCAGGTAAAGTTGTTAAGCTTGTCCACGTGCACAGTGAAGGCACGGCCATGTTGATAAGAGCAACACATTTTTGTGTGATCAGCGGTGATTAATACAATGTGTTACATGTTACTAGGTATTCTCGAGGAGCTGCTGCCAGCACTCAGAGTAAAGCTGGAGCAAATGCGCCCAGAGGAACGACACTGCGCCGTCCTGGTTGACGAAATGCAGTTGGCACCCGGCTTAGATTTCGACCCCACGCAGAAGGCCATAATAGGACAGGCAACTGCACCACTCTCGAGACACACTGCTAAAGACCCGTGCTTGGCGACACACGGACTTGTCGTCATGCTGGCTGGCCTGTCATCCAGGTGGAAACAAGTGATGGCGTACCACTTTTCAGGTCTGCCTTCAATCAATGCTGTTCTCATGGTACAGCTTTCGAAAAGCATAAGCATATCACAATACTTTCGGATATTTTACAGGAGACTCTGTTGATGGATCCTTCCTGAAGGATTTCATCTTCGAAGTCATCAAGAAATGTGAGGCTGTTGGAGCTCAGGTTGATGCTGTCATATCTGACATGGGTCCCAGCAACAAAGCCCTATGGAAACTTTGTGGGATCGGGGCTACTAGGGCTTCTGGAGCAAGTGTTTCTTGCAGCCACCCATGCAACGTGGAGCGGAGGTTGTACTTCCTTGCTGATCCTCCACACATTCTCAAGAATGTCCGTGGCCATCTTGTGAGAGGTCAATCCATTCGTCTCCCCCCGGATGTTGTCAAAGCACAGAATCTCCCATGTGATGAGGTAGGATATACAACGTAGCATTTCATTGGTGTTGATATAATTAAATTTTTATTCACTGGTGAATAAAAAACAAAAACATCTGAAAAATTCTAGGTGGACAAAATGCAAAAAAAATCCAGTGGATAAAATCTAGGTGGATTAAATCCAAATAACTCTGGTTGTAATTGTCATGTAATATTATATTGCTATATAGTTGTATCACACCTTTGATTCACTCATTCATCTTAACAGGTGTCAGTGCGCCACATCAGGAAAGTCGCAGAAATCGATGCTGACCATGACTTGAAACTTGCGCCCCACCTTAAGCTGAGATATCTAGATCCGAGCCACTATGAAAAGATGAATGTGTCGTCTGCTGTGGCAGTTCTCAACCATGCTGTCGCTGCTGCCATCAGGGTTCTGGTACAGCTTGGGAAGCTTGAGAAGCAATCCCTCACCACAGCCTGGTTTCTTGAACAGGTGGACAAGTGGTTCTGCCTCATGTCATCGAGGTCAGTTTCGACAGGTCTGAGCCACTTCAAGGAGAACAAGCACCAAGATGCCGTGGGCTTCCTTGACGGATTTGCACGCTTAATGTCGACGGTGACGATCAAAAAAGAAGCTCAGAATGAATGTTTTAAGCCTGTCCAGGCGGGCATCATGGTCTCATCTGTGAGTGCAGTGCAGCTACAGGAGTTTCTCTTGAAGAAGCAGAAGTTCAAGTTTGTTATGTTGGGCAGACTGAGCCAGGACGCACTGGAGAACTTATTTTCATGTGTACGGGCAAAAAACCCGGTGCCTCGGGCACTCGAATTCAAGCTGACATTGCGACTTATCATGTTGTCACAGTATTTTCGCCCAAGCCGTAAAGGAAGCTACCAGATCAGTGACCGCTCTGACCTGTTGGAATTTGTGGAGCTGACAAGAGGGCTTTCGCAAGAGGACAGCCACGGCACACAAGACGATGCTACAAGTGCGGAAGCTGAGCTGCTGGATGCTACATGGGATGAGAGCATGTCACTCGACAGTACTGAGGCACAGTCACTATGCTATGTAGCAGGCTATGCCACCAAAAGTGTTTCCAAGTTACACAAGCTCTGTGCAACATGCAAGTCCTTTTTGGGAGATGATCTCGTCGACAAAGATGACGAATTGTTACAATTCAAGTCGTATTGCGGCACTACTGAAAAGAACCCACTCTGCCGGCCTGCCAAGAAAGTTCTGAGCTTGCTGCAGCACACAGAAAAGGTCTTCCGGCAGCACGAAGACAAGATCTTGGATGTGTCGCTACCAGCACTTGCTGAAATTGTTCTGCAGTCCGCTCCTTCTGACGAGTATCCCTCCTGCCACGGAATTGCTAAGAAGCTAGTGGACAAGTTCCTGAGCCTACGGATGCGCATAGCACTCAGGAAAATAAATAGTGCACCACGGGCTGTCTCGTCAAAATGTGGCAGTAAGAGTGTGGCTATGAGAGTGCTCGCAGAGCGCATAAAGTAATCAACAGGCCACCACTCCGGAAGAGGCATAACCGCAAGTTTCCACAACTTCAAGATTCCGCAGATGAAAAAAGGCCCTTTTCAGGGCCACCCCCCTTGCCTTATGCAGAGGCCGCGCTGTGTGTTATGAAAACCCTTATGAAACGCCTCAGGCATACACATTAACCGAAGTTTCGAAAATAAAGTTTCCGCAAGTAGCTACACAGCACTCTGAAGTGCTAACTGAAATCAGTGTAGTGAAATGAGTCATATGTAATTTTTGATGCATCAAATGATCTGTTGGTCTCATTGGCCTTTCAGAAATGCTGTGTGACTACTGCAGGTGGTCAGTTCTCAAGAGAGAGAAAAAAAAAACAGTTAAGAAAGCTGCAGATTAACCATGAATAGTACCTGTAAGAACAAGGTAAGGCACCTGAGTACATGAATTGAGATTGGGACATAACGTCATATATAAAATATAGCCCAAAACACGTTTGTTAATGTGAAGTCACTAGCGTTGTGATGTTGCGCTATGATTTAACAGCTCCGTTTATCACAACGTTTTCGTGTCATGTGCCGAATCGACAAACTGTTATACAAAGATAGACAACGCCCCTGATAACAGCGTCACTGAGTCCCGTAAAATTTCAACAAATTTCATTTTCGCCACGCATAGTGATTACAGTGATTTCCTACGGCGATCATCGACGTACGTTTCCCAATGCGCATTTTCAGATGGAATGAAAAATTCCGTTTTCTCATTCAAGAATTCAGAAAAAAAACTATGCACACGTTGTAGGGCAGCCCACATGGGTGAGGAGCTTCCTAAAAACACCCGCGAGAAAGTATCACCACCGACGGACCAAACCGAAACGAAGTTCGCCGTGGAGGAAGGGAGAGGCAGGCCCCAAGATGGCCGCCGCACTCGGCTGCGTAGCTCAGTGTCGATACTGTAAGCGAAGCTTATATAGTGACTGTAATTGTTAATATGCTAGTCAAATTGCGGTAAAACGGCTAGGGGCGTTGTCTGGTAGGACATAATCCCCGATTTGTCAAGCAACAGTGATCTATGTTCCTGACTGGCTTGCTGCCCGTTATGACTAAGTAACCGACATGTAGCCGACTTCCTTGATGACACAGTGTTATGTGCATGCAATGTAGTTTTGCTGCCGTAATTGGCGAGCAATGCGCAGGTTGTGGAGACTTCGACACAGTGTTGCCCGTAATTTGCAATTTTAATTTTCTAAAAACTATGAGCGCAATTTTTGACGATGGCTCAAGCTATCGAATAGATAAATTTTCTAAGATTGAAGCTCCACTGCTTTGCAGTTCCAGAGCGTTTGGCGGTCAGAATTTCAAAGTGGACAAAAGCTATATTGTCATAGTAAGAGGACGAGAGTCTAGCTGATTTAGAGAGACTGCCAGTGTGGTTCAGAGATGTTAGTAGTGCGGGCCATAGAGAAGAATGTGTTCCAGATATTTCAAGTCCCCAAAGTCTCGGCGTCTGGGAGAGTCGACTTGTCGCAAGCGGTAACGCCACACAGCCGCTAAAAGGGGCATTGTGTCCCCGATTAAAAAGTGTCGAATAATGACTTTTACTTTTAGAAGCACATGTCTACCATACGGGCAGCTGTTCATAGCGCAATACAACCACGTTATAATATTCGAAATGTTTATTAGCGCACTTTTTCAAACTGCAAATTCGTACGAAAGTATGTCGCCATTCTTCAAAGGAAAGGGTAGTACTCTTCCGTTCATTCACTGAACTACTTCACTCATTCTGGCTTCGTTCCCACTCATACAATCTCTCACGTGCAATGGAGCTCTTGCATCAGTTATCGCAACGTCCGTGCATACTATACGCCAGTGTTTAATGTGATAAAAAATACAAGAAACATGTCTGTAGACTTGTAAAAAAGAAAAAAAAAACTGCACATCACAAGCGTAGATATAGAGATAGGCACGCGGGGACAAACGCTGACTAGCAACTTCAGAATTTTAATGGAACTTACACGTTTTAATGCAGAAGGTCGATGAAAGTACAAACCAGTACCTACTTGTCATCTCCTTCGTCAGTGTGATCAGCGCTTGTCCCGCTTTTTTTTTTCGATTCCGTGTTAGCGCCGCGAAACAACTGTGGCTGTGAACGGCGTACAGGCGTGGACAGATGTAGAGAGGACAGCAGCGGAAGAACTGGGGGACAGGGCGGGGGCTAGTTTGCGTCCTGGGCCGACTTCACGGGGAACTGTGCTGTTCGTTTGTGGTGTGCTGTTTTTCAAGGTACATATACAATGACGGTATACCAACTAGCCCAATTCAGCACGCTTTTGAGATTCTGGTAGACATCACTGGCAAGCAGATGGGTACCGGTTCGTGCGCATGCCGTAGTTGGGCAGAGTTGAATAGGATGATGTTACTGTTTTATTAAGGGCCGTTATTATTACGTACCTGCTCCATTTATCTTTGGATGCCAAGCAATTAACAAGCGGGCGCTGCCGTTCTCTGTTCAACGTCGCTGCCATGACGTAGCCCAGGGCCACTTCCACGCACACAAAGAAGCAGGCTTTGACATCCAAATTAGAAGTTCGTTGTATATTAACAGACCTGCACGGCATGCCTTGCTGCTTCCGCTTAGGGAGACAGTACAAGACAACACAGGCAAGGTGGAAGGTAACAAATCAATTACGTAACTGATATCGTTTCAAGTTCCATCAGTGCAATAGGCCTTTCTCTTGGAGAATATGTGAAATACGAAGTACAAGGGTCACATTGGTTTATTCACAGGTGGCTCCTCCATGGCGAATGACTTAGCCGCTGCCTTTGTATAGTACTTGACAAGATCATATCATGTGGGTTTCGCATGTCGCACCATACTTCACCGACCTCTGTGGAGCTATATGCATTCTTGTTGTTCTTAAAGTCTGCGTTGGACTACCGTCCTCAATCTTGGGTGTGACACACCAGCTCAAAATAAACCTCGCAATGCATATAGGGAATAGGAATCCGCGTGCTCTTTGTCTCCGGTGATAGTGCTCCAGACTAATCACGGTGCTCCAGACGAGTGAGTTTTAGGGTATCGTACGCTATCATCTTTGTGTACGTAAGGGATAGCGTGGTGGTTCTGCGCACTGCGCGAAGCTCTCTTTGTAGTTTGCGCGTGCGCAGAACCACCAACGCTATCCCTTACATACGCAAAGTCGATAGCGTCTGGTACACTAAAACTCTCTACTAATCGGGGGAAAGGGACACCAGCTGACCCTATAGGTGGGTCCAGGCCACACTGGAATCCAAGGCAATGATGTGGCAGATTTGACTGACTGATGCGGCCCACCATAACAGCACAATGCTCGAGGTTCCACGATACTTCCCACTCCAAATTTATTAAATCCTCACCCCCCCCCCCCACCAAAAAAAAAAAAAGAACAGTAAAGGCATGCCGTCCGTGTTGATGTCCTAAGTTAATGATTACGCAGGTAACGTTACAGCTATTTTTCATTCGCGTTTTTGCATGGAAACAACATACTGTCCACTCGCTGAAAGAGAAGAGATCTGTTACACTTCATGAAGGACAGCCCCTTTACAAGGTTTCTTTCTTTCTTTCTTTTTTCGGAAGTCAAGTAAAGGTAAACCACCTCTTGAATAGACAGCCCGGTTGTACGTCACATATATGTGCACATGAATGTATTTGACATGACTCTAGATGGGCAGCTTCGGAACTATCTCAACTGTTCATGACGTGTTACCACGTATTAACCGCGTATTTGCACTCCAGCGTGGATACACGATCCGAAACAAGAAAAATGGGCAACCTCGCCTTGTCACCCATTTCATCTATCAGGAGCCGCAAAGTAAGCGTGTCCTTTTCTAGGCACTCCAACATCCCTAAACTGACCGTCCACATCACGACCGGCAGCAACAACCACAGCTCTTCCGAGGGGGTGGAGGAATGGCAGCCGACCCGGGCGCTTTCTACAGAGGGGGTGCAGGACCGCAGGGGTCGCGAGAGTTGATAAAGATGAGCAACAGACTGGGAGCAAAAATAAGATTTGTTGTGAAGTTTAGAGTGTTGCGACTTCGCTTTTCATTATTTCACTTTTTGAGTTCGACTTTTTCTGTAGATCTTCCGAGCGCACAACTGCCTGCAGCAGAATAAACTACCTGTCACACCTACGTAGCTACAGTCGAAGGTTCCACTTGCAGATTCAATGCCCATACTTTTTTTTCTCGCTATTGTGCAATCTTCAGACAGTGCTTCGAGAGGTTCGCGGTCGTACTTTGGTACAGGCGGAAGTTGGCCTCGGGATGCGTCTGGCTACGACGAGTGTACACCGTTAATTCTAGAAGAATACTTTGTCATCGCCCGACTAAGATTGCGTAAGCGGATGTGTTGAGAACTTCGTTACTGACCAAAGCATTTGCGTTCGCACACCCAACGTATACTGCACCAAGCATCGTGCTCACTAAGGAATGCGTGCAAGGCAGCACCCTGTGTCCGACACGGTTTATAGTTATAGCCAGAGTATGACTGCATTGGCGGCAGAGGAAATGTAACACAGTCAGATGCTTCATATTCTCTCCCTGAGCTTCCTATCCCAGTCACTGTCGCGGATCTAAGGACCAAAAGAGGCGGAGACCCACAAGACGTTTTTCAGAACTTCTATTATATAGACTAGTAGAGGAACAGTTCTCCACATTCTTGAAACGGTCACGTGTAATAGAGGTAAAAATATATATATGCGTTCTTACCTCTAAAAGTAAAAGTGGTATAGGTTAACCTCTAACTAGCGTGACCGAGCATTGACACGGCCTTGCACAACCTCGCGTAATACCGGGATGTGTTCGGCTGTCAAGATCGAAAGGATGCCGAAAATACGCTGAAATTAATTCTCAAATCTACTATTTCTCAGAGCTGTGTACGTGGTAATGTTTGTGCACAGAGGTTTATGAAATAGGGTGTGACTATTTCGTCTCGCGGCAGAAACCTGAAAGTATTCCGTTGATATTGGTCGCGCACACAGAACCGTCATAAGCGTTACCTGTTTACGAGTGGCAGTTTGTTTCGGGGTTACATCGAGCGTATTATGATTATGTAACTCCTGCGGGTGACCACAACGCTGCCTGTAACCTCTGGCCACCAGAGAGTTCCGTCTAAGCTCGTTACCCATTATGTAACCTCCACGGCAGGAATTATCCGTTGTCAGAGGTAACGTGAGAAGTGACCGTTTTAAGAGTGTACCTTTTACTTTTAGAGGTAAAAACGCATATACATTTTACCTCTATTAGAAGTGCCCGTTTAAGTGTGTACATCCGTGGAGGTCTAAGTGATAGATCCTTGAGAAATGGTGAGTCGACATGGGCATATGTAACTCCGCATGAGGGCGTAATGGAAGGGCGACTACTCTCAGACAAAACATCACCAGCAACTCGAGAACATTTATGTTTATCTCTTCTTCATAGTCGATCAATACATAGTCGATCTTCGCACCATGCACGGACAGTATTCGCAGACAGGAAGTCTACGCTGCAAGCTATTGAGAATACAGATGTACAAGCGTCGACCGCACCACTCTTGACTGATGTGTTAATGGTTTACAGCAAAGTCTATAAATGAGTGGGTAGGATAGTTCGCTACTGGGTACTGGGCTACTGTTGAGTCTTCGCGAATGAGCAGGCTCATAGCGCCGTAGAAGTAGATCTTTCACATAGCAGAGGGAATGGTAGAACGGCTGAATGGCAACCATTGTTCCTTTTTTCGACGCGTCATGGGACCCATTGCTTCACGTCAGTGGACGACGGGCATTCATTCAGGATCTATATAGGGGAAGGTGGGTAAGATAGAACAGAAATCTTGAATTAAATGCGGATTTTTTATTTTTTGTGTTTAAAAAAAAAGAACTAGCCATAGGCACATTCTTAGAGGTCTAGAGCTTCTGATCTGTAAATGAGAACGGACGTAGCCGGTTCTAAAATAAAGAGAGAACGAGAAATTAAAAAAAATGCAGATTGTCTTGTCTTGCCCCGACGGCGCGTGGGCAAGATGAGACACGTCGTGGTAATGAACTATACGAATTAGTTTTTTTTTATAAATCCAAACAACTACACAGCCCCCTTGAGCCCACCGCCCACATGATGTGCAATAAAACCACACAGAACCCGCTGCTATTTCCCTGCACCGTCCTTTTTAAACGAGGCATCGCCAGTCTGGAGTGTCGCTTTGCTTTGCTTTGCTTTCTGCTTTGCTGAAAATATCCCAGGAAACAGGAAAATTAGCTTGAAAATCCTAGGCAATATGCAAAATCTCTCAGGAATCTCTGAAAAAAAGCATAAAGCCACCTGATAGTTGACTTACCAGCTTCTAAATTACATTAAATTTAAATTGCATTACATTTAAATTACATGAAATTGTCGCGTCTTGCCCTGTGCATATCATCGGATGCATTAATTTTTCAGTTAAACACCGGATAACCAAGAGTGCCCATATTTTGCATATATCTAGATGAATGAATAAAGCAATAGGATATCGACTTACATTGACAGAATAAGTTTGCGATAACGTCGATGCACAGCTGACAAGGAAAAGGACTACAGGAAATCGCGATTTTTTGCGGGTTTTACATTCCAAGCAGAAGTAAACGATTTTGTTAATCTTCAACACAAGCACCAATCCGGACAATTCTCACGTGCAATAAAGCAGACATACAGAGCCACCTATGAGTGAAGTTTCAAGCGCATGGAGCAACCCGTCTCTGAGACTGGCGGTGTCGAGCAAAAAAATGTAGGATCTTGCCCTACCTTACCCTACCTGCAAGACTTGACCCAACGTTTGCTCACTGAATGCCTCGTAATATACCTCGTCAAAGCGCCGCGTTAATTCATCGGATGCTGTTAACGTTGCTCTCAGTTGTCAGCTAATATGCCGCTCGCGAAAGGTGGACTCACCGAGCTGGTGACTTAGTATGATGACTTGGAAAATGCACTGTTAGAAAAAAAAATGTATAAAGAAGGTATAATAATGGGCTATTGTACCTTCTTTACACCTTCTGTTCCAGATATATACCTTTGGAGGGTACAGAAAAGGTACAAAGTGCCCATTTCTACCTCCAACCATGCACAGGGCTATAAAACAGGTATGAACCAGGAATAATGTAGCATATTTATACCTCATCATCACGTGTTTATACCTTGTGTATAGCATAGACAACCGAGGCTATACCTTCCTAGGTATAACTGCAGCGTTTTAATACGTTTACTTGCACCACGTCTTGAATCACATAATTTTCTTTTGTTGAAGCGGTATCATTCCCGATACACAGAATCTGTTTAAGAAATACAGACTTCGTTAGAGTTGTGTACTACAATCTACAGGTTGATGACTGCGTTATATGTGTACCTGCAATAATTAATCTTGCCGTTCTCACCCATATGGTTGCCTGCCAGGCGAAGGATTCTCTACAGTTTGCCAAGTCGCCAGGATTATATCAGTACTTGTTGTCCTTTAGATGTCGATGTCTGGATTTTCTTGATCCAAACTGCCAAACTCGCGGAACGGTATTCCTCTTTGAACCTTTCATTTTTATTTTATTTTATTTTTTATTCCTTTTTATATGGGGAACTCGTATGGCGTACCTGAGCGTTGCTCTCAAATAGTTTGCGTGTGTGTGTGTGTGAAAAGCAAATGCTTTTCTTCTCATCAAATGTGATTTCAGCTCCCTCTCCTAAAAAATTGTCGCAAACTGGATAAGAATATACCTTTGTAGAAGTACAAATTCTAGACCTCCACTAGGGTATAAACTATATATACCTTTCCGGGGGTATAAATTTATACCCGAAAAGGTACGAGTTATTGCACGGGCGATTTATTCCCTAAAAGGTATACATTTTTCTAACAGTGTGTGGAGCACGGCCTTCTTCATTGTCGGCATTAGGAACATTACAAGACTATTTGCGTTTCGATCAGATACAATCTCGACCAGTCTGTAATAGAACATTACTTCGTTGTGGTCAAATTCTCTTCACCAACGCGGCGCCCTATCAGCGCTCTTTATCCTTCTGGACAAAGGGGGACATTGATGATCTCTGCAGTGCTTTTATTATCTTTACACGAAATTCCGTCTAGCAACGGGACAAGGCGTCATCTGTCCGCGATGAAACACCCCTATTCACCATCACCAAGATAAAGTGCTGTTGCAGAGTATGCGATCAGTGAACGCATTCCGTGTACGAGACGTTTGGTCAGAAGATCAAGGAAGCGCTGCGTCTCCTATTCCTTTTTTAATGCAGTCTACAGAAATCGTTCAGAACTCAGGTTCTTCCGTTGTAAAATCCATCCAAACACGAGTGATTCCTTCCCTCTCCTTTCTTCCATTCTTGTATAGTCCATTGAAATATGTTTGACTACAATCTAATGTACGATAAACGCGAATGCGGCCACTCGCTGCTAGTACGCAGCAATGCATCATGGGCCCCGAACGAAGTGGCCAAATAACGATTATTTGACGGTTCCCACCCATACAGCTACTATATACTGCTGCTGTCCAACCCTTTACTGTTGTCATCTGCGACAACCATATTAGAGAAGGAAACGTTGAAACTCTGCCAAGCAGAAGGAGACACGACGCTTTTCGGCAATATAGCACGATGGGAGAAAAGGGGGTCACATCCAGAAAGGCGATGGTGCGGCGAGATCACGACCCACCACTTTATCTGCGCCGCGTTTTAACTGCGGAAGGGTTTTTACGACCTTCTCTTGTCGTCTGGTTTATGAAGCCAATGCCGATGCCGGAATTTGTACTGACCAACGCAATCGTGACTCCTATTTCCGCTCGAGCCTTCCGAAGAACAGAGGGCTCACGTTGATATCTGCCGTTCACAGTTCACTGGCCAATCTGCTGTTGTTTCTTTGAGCGTGCTGTTCGCTCGTAAAATGTTGCATATTGATCAAATGCCACCCGTGAACAGCGACGCAGTAACGCGTTGCACGTTGGATGCGTGCAGAAAAGCATGAATTTAGCCACGTTCCCATCACAATGTTTACAGTCCTTCGGTGGGCGTAGCGCTTGCTCTATTTACCGAATAGGCGGTTCAGAGCGCCCTGCGATGCTCCGAGCCTCACTGCCATTGCGAGGAGTGGTTCCCGTTGGAGGAAAGCAAACATTTGCCTGCTACAGCCGTGACACCAACACACCGCCATGACTCCGGGTGTTGGGGGCTATGACGAAAAAAAAATACACTATCGATCAGAATTTTTACTCGCTCTCGTAAAACGAGATTGCAAATGGAAGATATACTAACTAATAATGACAATGAATGTGAACATACAGGGTGTGTCTGTGTGTGTTGAACTGCACCAATTCTTAAAAAAAAAAAAAGAACAACTGAATTAGAAGACTTTAAATTTTCTAGTTAGCTTACCTGATTTGGCAGAAATAATGTTGCTTGTGTAGTGAGGTGGCTAGTTAACAGATATATTTTCATTTACTTTTTAGTTACTGCTCTTAGGGAAATGTGAGATTGCAGAATCGGAGGCAGTCATTATTTAAAGCGGCTCTGTTTCTTTAAAATCCCGATACACGTGCCTACAATGAGATATCCAGTGCCAAGTTCTGCTATGCAAATGAGTAAATGAACGCTGTGTCATAGTCCTGTTTTCTGGAAGAAGCAGTTGAAGATGTGATATTTCGGAATATATTGGAGTGAAAGAGCCTTTGGGATTTAAGAAATCGTCCAGAGCACAATTCCTGCAGCAACGCAAATGACAGGCACTGTCGGCAAACCGGCAGTATGCAACACATCCTTGTTTATTGTCGTGCATATGATGAGCTGCGGTAGAAATACCCCGAAGTAACAATGTCATCGCCGTCTGCACCGTCAAATAGGCTTAATTAAATCTAATATAACCTACAAAACTGCACTCTTAAATCTACACTCTTAGACAAAAAAAAAAAAGGTTTGAAAACGTGGTAACCGGCTCTCTTATCACTCCGACCGCAGTGTCCCCCTTACGGAAGGGTATAACGGGATTGTTTACCTACTCGTTTGCGGCGCCACTTTTCGGTGACAACATACGGGCAGGATTGGTAATCCAGTTCATTTACCACCCAGGCTACACAAGTTTATTACATGCCACAACGATAATTTCTCGAAGAAACGGTATCATCGTTATTTGAGGAGTAATTTAAGTAGAAAACACAGTCAGCAACACGGTTGTATTTTAATCCGAAATGTTGTCACTTGCGGCAGCAGACTTTCCGTTACTACAATGAGGAAATGTCCGAACCCTCACTTGCAAAGTCGCTTGTCAGACGAAGAGGAAGTCGCAGCCTATTAATAGTATTTAATAGCAAATTGCTCCCAAATTTGTGAATCTGCACGACCTCACAGCCTAACCTGTGCTTTGCGCGTGTGGCCTTGCGTGTGAAGTTTGTATGTTGACAATCGCGGTTTATTTTGTTTGCGCCTTTCCCTTGGTGATCCATCGATGAAGATAACTTCCAGTCAAATGTAGCTCTAAAGGGCTAAATGCGCCGGGAAGATGCGAGAAGGAGATGCCATACGTGGATATGCTGGTAGAAGATGGACTCACACACATGTCACCAGCTCCGGTGGCGCAGCGGTAACGCGTTGGAGACTGGGAGGTCCGCGGTTCGAATCCGCGGGCCGGCTGTGCCGTCTGGGGGTTTTCCTGGGTTTCCCTCAGATGTGTAATAGGCGTATGGCGGCACAGTTCCCCTGAAGTCGGCCCATGGACGCAGCTATCCTCCCCCCGAGCGGATTCCGCTCGGTCTTCCACTTCACCCTTTCCTCTCCTCCTCTCCACCACCTTTCCCTTCCCGAGAAACATGCCGCCTAATCAGGCAGGCAGACCTCTCGGGTTCCTCCCAACGACACTCCTCCTCCTCCACACACATGTCCGCACAGGGCATAATGTAACACTCAAGGGTGGCAGTTTTAGCACCTGCCCGCAAGGTATAATGTAGCACCCAGGAGTGGCAATTTTACCACCTATCCACCGGATACGATATCCCTGCCAAGAGGGTTTAATATTGCCACCAAAGGGGTTTAATCGTAACACATTTTTGGACTAACGTATGTGACAGCCCGTTACCAACTCAAGGGTATAAGTCTTACTAAACTTTTTTAAGAGTGTAGGAGCAGCGTGCGCAACTCTTTGTTGTTGTTTTATTGTTGATTTATTAGACTAGTAGTCACAAGTTCATAGTCTTTGAGAATTTTCACGCCGTCACCAGCGCATTCTGTTTATTCTCTCCATCGAAGCTAACACCTCTAATGTCCGCTCTAGAACTCTTGCTCCTCCCTTTTGCACTTAGGTTCGATATAACGTTTTTGACAGCAATGTCACTATTTCTATGCTTCTCAATTAGCACACCCCACGTTTCGGAATATTCGGTATTCATCCACATGATGCGTTTACCATACTCTCGCTTCATATATGCTAATCCCGTAATTTAAATTAGTTAATTTCCTCGCCTACTCTGAAAAGTTCTAAAAGAAACGCCCAAGAAACATCGTCTCCTGGATTGTATTTCATTGGCCTGCACAAAGAGCCATATATTTTTTTTTAGAAAACATAAAGAACAGCGGGAAAGGAAGTAAACGAAGAAGAAGATGAAGAGATATATGTCGCGATGCTTCTTTGGCGGTGCTCTATTTTCGTATCTTGCGAGCCGTCTCTACAAACTGAAAATTTGCACATGTCTCTTACTGAATCGTGATGCGTTTCCTCGCACGCACGCACCATGTAGAAGATTAGCTTATTACTCGGTGCATGCTATTTTTGAAGTGAACAATGCAAAAAAACATGTCTATTGAATACGGTATATGTGTATAGAACATTTTCCCGGAACCACGTCGTGGTGGCATTAACTAAAGCGTATACGTAAGCAGATAAGCAATAAAGGCGAATACATAAATAGCTCGACCACATAACCTACAAGCTCAGCAACCTTTAACGCTATTAGTGTGAAGTGTGGCGTTATTACGTAGACAGTGCCTGCGCTCAGCCACAGATTACCATCCCACGCGAAAGCCGAATGTTTTCTACAAGCCCTTCTACAAAGCCCTCTGAGGCAAATAACGTAATAAGCGCTCTGTTGGATAATTACACGAGACTTGGTTATCATAAATGAAGGTCCGTTGATTACGTATTTCTATATTTACGCACCCTAATTCTGCGAACCCCGCGGTAAATATCGCCCGTTATTTTTATTGGAGCGTATGGAGAAGAAAAATGTCTCCCTTAAGACGCACCATGCAAAACAGTAAAGACAAACGTTCCTGTAACACTGCCTCCACAGAACGTTGTTATCTGTTCTTCTTCACGGGGCGGCTAACGCATCTACTGGGACTATTATTCCTCGCTTGGCGTGTCACGCTGTTAGTTCCTTCACCAAAGGAGCAATGTTTATTCAGCCTCCAGGGCAAGCGCCGAGAGCACAGAATGCCTTCCACATCTTGCTGTCTTTGGAAGAATGGCGGGAGGATCTTCGTGTGCTAATTATTTTGCTCTCCTCGGGCTGTTGGCAGGCATTCTTGGGGTGAGCATTCCTGCCGGGGCATTCTGGAATCGCCTGTCGCATGTACGTCTTCCCTAGTTTATCCGAGTCCTCCGCTGGCTTTACCATATTAGGATTTCAGTAATTTATTGGAAGGAGAGGGCCTCCTCTTAGAATATTACACACTTGTCATTCTAGAATCGCTCTACTGTGCACTGCAGAAAAGACATTCCTAGTACTGGTTATGCAAGTGTAAGCATAACAGTGCTTGAAAAGCACGAAACCGAATGCTAGTCGGTATTGTTTGTTTGAACGCAACTGTCTTCAGATATAGTAATGTCCACCATCACGTGTGGACAAACTAATATAATGTGTTACCGGTTGTGAAAAACACTTACACCACAATGAGCTAATTAAAGCTTGACACCCAACCCGCAGGTGCAATATTTGTGGCACAAATTGAAGCGTAATAATTTCTAACAAATAGTGCGAGCCAAATAAATGAAGTCAAAAGTTTTTTTTAAAAAATCACCCTCGTCATTGTAATGCCCAGAGCGGCGACGCTCAACATTTCGGAGTGCGCTATTTGTCGATCCCTTTTACGCACTTATTACGTGCACGCATTTCCCGTAATGGCAGCCACTGCTCACGAAATGAAAAGCAGCCAACTAACACATGTGTCGCCTTGAATCGTGATGCTGAAAGGCGCCAGACGATTTGCACAGACGGGAACAAAACACATTTCTCATTTTTCTGCGTCGCCCCTAATTCACAACAAGGGGGCCTGTACCGGAAAGCTCAATGATCACTTTTCATTCTCTCTGATTAAATTTTGCCACCCAGTTTTGTCGCTTAATTACCCGCACCCCAGCACAATGAGCCATTAGGCGTGCATAGTGATGCTTTCTTGCCGAGACGCAAATTGCGAAAAACACGAGGCCGAGATTTGTAAAAGCGCCCTCCCGGTACTCTTTACACGTTTTTAATAATAATAATAATAATAATAATACCTTATTTATAATGGTGCCCACAAACAGCGTACGCCTGCACAGCAGCGCACCTTAAGGGATTTTAAAGGATATATATATATATATATATGAGGAAATTCATCACGCGTGACTAAGGAGGTCAACGAGGTTGTAACTTGCTACAGGCACGAGGAAACGAGGAACAGGAGCCGTATGCAGGGGGTTCTCCTGTTGCTGCTGACGTCCATGTAACGTGCATGCAACGTGCTCCTCAAACACCATCAGTTGCACAAGGGAGGAAGCCGCCACACTAACGGGGCGTTGTAGGGAACTATTACATAAATAATTAATAATTTATTACAATTACAAATGATTAGTTAGTTATCAATATTTATTTTTATATGCTACATATCAATTTTCAGTTACAACCGCAAGCAATGGGGTAAAGTAGCGCATCTTGCGATGAAACACCCCAACCATCATCATCGAACTCAAGTTACTACTGTTGTTTTCAGCTACATAATACAAAAGAGATGCGATAGAGAGATAAAGATAGAATTATTTCTGATGTTTTTCGCAAAGGCACAACGACGTCTAATAACATATTTGGCAGAGCGAGTTCTGTACAAATAGCTCAATATTAGCAAGTTTCATACATATATACAGGGTGTCCCACAGAACGCGGTACAAAATTGTTCACAGAAGTGACGAAGAAGAATGAGGGCTTGAAGACGGGAGATTCTCACTCAGACAAAGGTGAAGAGAGGTGAAGAGACTATAGAAGATATGATGAACATAATGGAATTCTTCAGCAGCTTGTCTACATATATGCCATCTTGTCATATGATGAACTACTTCATTAAAATGAAATAATTAATAATTTCCACTAATTAACTCTTTCTTCTTTAATTCACCACGTTGCTCCAACTTCAACGTCGTAGGTTCATACGAATGATTTCCGAAAGCAGCACTCTAGCAAATGCTAGCGGCTTTTTGTGCCGTGTAGAATGAATATAGATCAAAAGACAGGAAGCATGTTGAAATAATAGGGGTATATTACAGTGGCTTATACAACATTTCGCGTGTGTACTCAAGCTGATGAGGACGCCCGTATAGGCGTCGAAACGTCCTGTATTTTTTGTATAGGTTAGTGTAATATACCCCCGTTTTTTGCCCTGTAAAATGACTATTGCTGGAGCAACGCTTAGGTAGCTTTTTGACACAGCGCTATTACAGCTGGTTAACACCAGTCGTCTTTATAAATATGTAAAAAACGAGTTTAAATAGGTCCACAACTTCACGGCAATGTAATTCCAAGAAATTGCTTTTTATTTATTTGTTCGCATGCAAAATACTGTGCTGCATAAGCTGAAGCTAGACATTCATTCAATCGCTGAGCGCCCGCTGCTATAGTTTGTTTTCGCCACAGCCCGTTCAAGATAGCCGCAACCAACACGGCTCACAACATGTTCCATACACGCCTACTTAACAAAGCTTCCACAGCGTAAAAGGCACACAACAGTCTAGGGAGACGCCCAGAGGAAGAGCAGCCACACATGCTACAGGAAGATGCAGATTATCTAGGAGTGGTTAGGCATTGTTTCTCCACGCTTTATTTGGGGTGACAAGGTGCCTAGTTCAGCGGCGTGCTTTTATGCATATATCCTGTTGTCTCCTCGTTCAAGCATCTGCGCTGTGGAAGACACGCAAAATACCAACTACGCCGTCTATCCGTTATAGTTCGATACTGACGCTGCCATGTTTCGGCTAAAACCGATTTTTGTAAATTCATCATAGTTTCATCGTTTTTGTTTGTTTGACATCTGATAAGCCGGTGTGCGGTGAGAATGCTTTTGCGGATTACGGCTGATGTGCTTGTTGTACCAACAGTAAACCATTATCATAGACCATTATCATAGCACAGGAGAGACTGTTGGCATGTTTTTCTCTTACGTGAGGTAGGTCAGATGAATGTATCGAAATGTATGCTGAGTTTTCAGTAAACGCGTCGCATTTCGTGCACATGACGCCATTAGTTATGGTTCCGCTATGCGAATTTATGCACAATGCATGTTATAATATGATGAGACAATCAGTACCCTCATCATCACGATCGTCATAAGTACTCATCCTTCATTCATGATTATTCAGGATTTCCTTCTTTTATCATAAACAGCACGTTCCTCTGCATCGCTCCTGCTGTCATATTTAATCATCATTCCATACTTGAATTATTTTTCCTTTGCCAACATCTTCGTGCGAAGTACAAAAACGGCTACAACACAGCTCCTTGACATTCCTATTACGGGTACGTTTTTCAGAGCGCGGGTACACACTAATAAAATAGAGCGCTCACCAATGAAATGGGAATAACGAACGCACAACGTCCCATACATGCCCCCATTACCCCAGAGGAATAAACACACAAAGCACGCTGGTAAAATATGTTCCTTATACAAACTGGAGAAATTCCTTCGGCTTCTCAACTCGAGGGGGAAAGTGATGTGATGAGCAGCGCGATGGATGGCTCAAAAGCAACGAAGGCCTGGGCCGTTGCTTTGCATTTGGGGTATTGATTTTGCATTCCTCTGCCAGAACAGCTCTTTGGAGCCGAGCCCCGCCACGCTAACGGAAGAGGCTTAGGAGTCGTCCGAAGAGGAATCGGAAATGAACCGAATACATTTTCTCGGGACGTTTCTGGAATACATCGCGACGCAAGACATACGCCGCCGTAGACCAATGCGGGACTTTGCCGAGATAAGCAGCTCACCTCTTATAGTGAGCTGGCTCGCTTGCTCAGTCTCGTCGTCTCGGTAATTATTGAAGGAGGGGATTAAGCGGAGCAAGCTATTACCTGCTACAGGGGCTTAAGACCTTCTCGAAGAGTTTTAAAGAACTCGAGAAACGCACTGAACGCGAAGCTGTGACAGCCCTGAAGGGAAACTAAAGCTATGCTATTTTCAGGTGGTTCATTTGTGGAACGGACTACCGACCCTTATGATGCAGTGTTCCGTGTGTGCATACCGTGTTCCTTGTGTGCACTCAGTGTTGCGTGTGTTATGATGCCGTGATGGTATTCAGTGTTCAAGCGAATAGTGTCGTCCAGTCACAATTATGCGATACTCCGTTTTACACGTGACCCTAGAGAGCAAGGCTGTTAACCAGAGAAGTTGGACTGCAGATACGGGCCATGGAAACAGCACTCTGCTGTGTCCAACAGGCCTAACAGTTCACTTTGGCAATATGCAGCTAAATGACTATCCATTGTAAGACTTTGCAATGCAAATGAGTTTTGTCGTGCAAGACTTTTTTGAAGCTGATGTGAACAAGGTGCTCTCCTTATGAAATTGCAAATTATCGCATTGCCGATGTCATTTATCGTGTCGCAGAAAGTATTGTTCCAGCAGCAGAACTACGTGGTTCATCAGTGCTTCGGCATTGTTTCTTCCACACCGTTGCTGAAGCAGGTATTTTTACCATGAGAAGAGCTGATGACCATTTGAAACAAAGGTAATTTATGAGACCATAAACTGTATCTAAAATGTATTGCTTAATGTTTCCGTCATACGTCATGCACATGATTGCTTATGTGAATCACTCCATGCCGGTGGAGGGCCAACTGGAAACAGGCATCTGTGCCTGCTCCCCTATCCCTCTCAACACGTCAGCAAAAAATTCAGTGTGACGGCGACGTGTCTTGTGACGAAGGGTAAACGAGCACTACCTGTAACTTACATACAGCCGTATCAGTACCACACATTTGGCATAGTGTCATGTGAAAATGCGCTATGTCTGTGTGGTAGTCCCCAATGTGGTTTGATGCTATTATATGGGCGGGATGAAGAGCGCCTGTTCTGGTGTCCACTCAAATATTCCACAGTCACATTGCTACGTGTGGCCGGACGTAGTATGGCCACAAAATCTGTCATCGTAATAACAATTTGCGGGATGTCCAAGAACCGTTCTGTTGAGATGTCGCCCATGATGAGACAGGTTGACGATAGTCGTTCTTTCTGGACCTCGAAGTGAAGCAACGCTGGACTAAGTCCCATGCACATGGATGCTGATTTTTGTTATTTAGGTTTCAGTACCGTTAGCGCCCGTGACAGTATCTTCACACAACTCTATGGAGACCACGTTTCACAGCCCCAGCCCAAGCTTCGTCGCTATATTTTGTAGAGCAAATTTCCACGATTTTTCCGTAGGTTTAGCTCCCATAAATGAGTCGTGTGTGCCAGATGATATTCGTCCGAGAAGTAAGCAGGTTACATATACAAATGCGATTTAGGTTTTTGTACGCTCCCTTGTACATGCACATCGTTTGTTGTCCATGACGACGACGCGATCTGGAAAACATGTTTCATTCCTATACATAGTATCTGACATCATTTATTCGCTTGGAAAGGCAAGCTTCCAGAACTATTGAAGGTTAACTAGCGAACATATCCATAGTGATTGTTTCGAAGCACACGCTACGCCTTGTTCTCATTACGTGGTCTCTAGCCGGTTGTTTGGTCGGCTGAAACAGAAAACCAGTATTTAGGAAAGTTTACGGCGAATCCCGGATATCAGTTATAGAGGTTACCCTTTGAACGGACGAGCACACCGTCCACTCTTCGTCTTCCCCATATACCTTGCGTAACCAGTCATACTCCGGTGGAAGCTTGTATCGCTTATTCGCAATCACAATGAGAACTGGCCGGGGTCGACTCTCGTATTCGCCCTGAATAAAAAATCGGCACCGTTTATTGAGGAAGATCGTCGCCCCAACTCGACTTCCTTCTCTGCGCTGTAAATTATAACGTGTTTGAAAAATTTGCTATATACTTCCAACTTGTCAACCTAAATTTGATCTGGAAGCCTGGATCAGATGGAATAAAGAACACTACAAAATTTGTAAGTTAGCGATTGAAGAGTAACCACTACAGCTTTTCAAATTAGAATTGGTGAATCCATGGTGAAGTGATCGTTGACCTAACTGAACACAGCACCGTTTCCAAAGTTAACTGTCTTGGACGACTACCCGCCGTAAAAGGTTCCCCGTTTACAGTGACATTTTTGTGCATGCTTCTTTCACCATGTTTTCTTTTTCCCTGTGCTTATTTAGTGCCTGAATTCATGTACGAGGTAAATGTATGAGAAGTCTTACGGGAAAGACAAAGCGCTTGATAGAGCGTGGAATATAACATGGTGCAATGTAAAAGTCTCCAACGTTGACGTCGACCAATGTTCCTTGGACGAGCAGAATATCCTCGATATCTGGGCTTACGACAAAGTCGTGCGCCCGCGCCAGGTCCGGAAGCAAGAAGGAGCTGAGACGGGCCTTGATTTTTTCCGTGGGCCAAGACTGCAACATCACAAAAGGTGCAACAAGTAATCTTAGGTGTTACATAATACCGCGTATTTGCTCACCTGGTACTTTGGTTGAGATTGTAAAATGAGAACGCCGAAAATATTGGCGATGTAGTACCACAGCTGGTACATAAAACTAGGCGGTTTATTGAAGATTTCGAAGGCTTCGACCACCCGTTGCCTCGGTATCACGTAAGCCTGCAATAGGTATTCTGGTTTAAACGACTTTCTTGCAAAGGGAGTTTAGTGAGGTTGTTTGCCGTAGCATTCTTTTGGCAAAGGGATTTCTTCCCCTTGTACAACACGCTTACGTTGACAGGCGTTTCTGCCGTGACACTGGTAAGGGTGGGTTCGTCGGTGACCAATCCAAGAGCTCCCAAGGTTACTGGAGCGCCGAGGTAGTCCTCAAAGTAATCGTCACTGAAGAAGAAGAGTGATGACGCAGAATTGGGCAAGGCTCCGTCGACACGGCATTCAACATTGCCTTCAATCTGTCGAAGAAACGTTCACATTACCTTCCGCACATTCAGCTGTTTAGTAGCTTACCTTTACTATGCCAGAGTAGGCGATGATAATTGGGCTTTCGCTTCCACGCTGAACGATTACTTCATCAGCATAGTAAGATACTGGTCTAAGCTGCATCTAGAAGAAATCAATGCAAGAGTCTGGCGGAAGCTGATGAAAGGATGAGGAGCACAAGCTAAATCATTGTGATAAGTAGATCGTGTTGGTGATGAACGAACATGGTGAACAACGAATGGACGTCAGTGTCATTTGCGTGCGTGCGTGCGTGCGTGCGTTTTCCCAGTCAACGCAATCCTCTGCCCATCCGCGCTTTCTTTGCGTTTATCACCGAATTAAGAGCATTGTAACGAGGTTTGCAAGAAGTTTGTGACTTAAGCGCGTTCGGAACGTGCTGAAGGCACAAACCTCTGTCTCCACAGATTACTGATACTACTCCCAAGGCGTAATTTGGAGCAATTTTGAGAGCCTCGCAATATGGATTTTGAAGCACTTCGGAGCACAGAAATATGCCTTTTGTAGTACTTTGGAGCACCCAAATATTCATTTTCGGAGTACATACTTTGGTAGCACTACTACCATGCATTGACTTGGTTTGGCATAACCTGAAACGATGGCCATTTCCCTTCCAGCGTGCATGTGCCCAATTGGTAACAGCTGTGCGGCAATTGCTGTTCTAAATAAAACCACGCGCTATTACGCGTGGTGCCGATTCTCTTCAGCAGAGAAACACACATGTAGATGTGTAATTACGAACTGAGATGACGCTGAAAAAATAAGCTCACATGAAAACAGACAGAGGGCTGAAACCGTTTTACGCGATTTTCCGAATTTGCTCGTGAAACGAAACCACGCGCGATCAATGTACAGCTTGCTGCAGAGTTAACTTGAACGTAGCTTCGCCCTGCGGAGTAGGAGGAGAGGCACCCTAGCCCTAAGTGGCACTTCGAAGAAATAAAGGGAAATAACGTTTCGACAGTCCCACAGGGGTGTCCGTCGATAGCCAGGTGGCGTGAATGATGGGATTGGGAGCCTTGCCTTCAGCTGTGGGTATCAACGCGGCGTTTGTGGCAATTATGCAAACTGTATGCTAGCTGATATCGCTGGGAACTGATGTCGTTGCCTTGTTGGCACCTATCTGGAGAGATGCGTGTGCGCCCGAAATGGTCATCAGTAGCGCTCTATAACTGAATTAGAAGGAATGACAGTGTCTGTGTTGCTCTTCCGAGCGAATTCTTGCAGTGGTTACGTTTGCATGTCGATACGTAAAAAGTATGTCGGTTCGTTACGCAAATTTTCTAGCACACAAGGTTCTGCTGAGCCTCGGAGAGCCCTAGGACAAACAACGTCAAAAGTGGCATAACAAAGAACTCAGTGTATCAGTGGGGCAGATTGGCTATCATCTGATGGGAGCACTGATAAGATTGACGGTACCGCACGTAACCGGCTCCGCAAACGGTTCCGCAACCAAGCTCGTTGAAATAGGTATATCCGCTTTAGCCACGCAGATTTCAAATGGTTTTATTGTTATCCGCTAATGAGGTTTTCATAGATCCGCGGATACGAGCCGCACCCGTGCACACTTCTCGCGATCATTATTACCAGCTTGCAGCTGGTTTATTATCAATTGAATGCATATACATGCACTTGCGTCTATTCGCATTTCTTTTAATCAGAGTATGGAAAGCTACTGATTCGTGCACACAAGATTTTCCCCAGGTAGGCGCGAACGGGGGGCAACGACATCGCTTATCGGCGATATCAGATAGCATACAGCTTGCATAATCAGCCCAAACGCCGCGTTGATAACCACAACCGAAGGCAATTAACACTCGTATTCTCCGCAATAAGCAGCGTCCCTCTAACAACAAAGCCCCTGAAACACGAGTGAGATAGTCAAAACTGGTCCAAACACTATTTTCCGTTACTTCCCGTAAGCGCCGCTTAGGGTGGCTCTATCCTCCCCTCCGCAGTGCAAAGCTGCGTTTAAGTGAACTCTGCAGTAAGCTCTTCGTGGTTGCAAGAAAATAATGCACACCATCGTCGCAAAAGGAATCGTCTATTTTGCAAGTTGTTTTCTAGTGCTGTACAATCGCTGCCTGCAATCTTTCTAGCCGCTCGTTATGGAGCAGTTAGACGCAATACTGCAGGTTTCTATCAGGATGGCGCAGGAATTTTCATTTGGCGCATGAGTGGAATCCCTGCAGATTGAAGGAACAAAAAGGGACATAAGAACACAACGGTGTGACTCCTCTATTTGCTTTCTTTTTCCTTTTCCGTTCACCAAGTGACATGATATCTAAAGTCGTAGCACAAGTAATGTGGCTTTCGTATTTAGGACGAGGCCTTACGGAATGGACGAAATTATCACTTGTCGTACCACGTTCATAACCAGCATCTACCGTCTAAGAACAAGTTTAAGGATGGGCTCAAATGCTCCTAATAACTGCAGCTGTGAATACCAGAGATACTCGCAGAACCAATATTCCGAAGAGCAAAATGAGAATCTATCTAGTAGTAGTATCTAGTATCTAGTTTGCTTTCAAACCACTAATTAAGTCTGTATCCCTCTTCCTGTTTAGTTCAAGCGTTTTGCACTTTGAATGCACTTCGAGGAGGTAGACTGTGATCAGCATCGCTTTACATGCAATACCCTGACAGTCCGGAGTCAGATGTCAGATATGTTTGTCAGAAGTCAGAGGAACGGGGGCGCAAACTGTGGCAAAAGGAAACAGTAAGGTCTTAGACGAGACCAACGAATACACAGGTAGTTGAGCATCAGGGAAATGAGGCATTCTCAGGTGATTGTTTACGTCGCAGGCTGAGATACGTACTGACGTCTCAGTGCACAGCGTCAAGCAAGAACTACGTCGGTTGTATCTAATATACTTGTCGCTAGCAAACTTTTTACAGGTAGCAACAAAGGCTAGCCGCAAGCAGAATTTACTGTAATGCGTGCTCGCACAAGAGAGGTGGCTACGTCAAGAAGGGTGATTCAAGATCTTTCTTGTGTGGTCAACTGGCTCTCGCACATGAGCTAGGAAACCGCTGTCGTGCACTAGCGCTCTTCGCAACCACCACGTTTTTCAAAAAAGTTTTGAACGAGTCGCAAAGGATCGAGAGAATGGGTCTTTGTTATTGTTGCGGCGCTCGGTTTACGAAGAGAGGCAGTTACGCTACGTATCCGTGGAAACTTTACCCTGACGTGATGGATGTGACGTATCCCGGGCAGAGCTAGAGGATGCGGAACCGAATGTTAGAACCCAGAACCACATTTGAGGGAAGGAGGGATCCTTTGCGTCGATCTTTTTGTGGAAAATCATTTTTAAAGTGCTATGTCCAGTTATTTTGCAATCGGTCGCTGCACGCTTCGTAGAGTGAATGTTTCCTTCGAACACCGGTAGTTGTTTCTGCTACATATTGGTTGGCGAGCAGTAACGAAACAATTGCATTCACTGAAACTGAAACATACTGCGAGAAACTGGCGGATGCTATCAGATCCAACCCACGGGATAACGCGCAGCACAGCGATTGGCTTGTAACTGGCAGGCATGCTGTTTGGTGCAGAAATGATGTTCATCATGCGTTGCCTTAACGACTGGTGCAAGTCCCGGTATTGATCTTCTCCGAACAATCCATCTCGTTGCATTTCCTGCCGAAAAATGGGCATCTCTCGCATTACTGTCGCATGTTACGAACCTATGTTAGCACTCGCACCAGGAGGTGCTTCAAGACGTCGTTGAGGATTGTGCGCCCTGCCTGTCGGCTCTTGAAGGCAACGGCAATGCCTGGAAAGCGCGCTTGAATCTCGACCAGGTTGCGCAGCACGAAGAGCCGGTTGTTAGTAGCCCGATTGCGGGCCTCTAGTGCAAATTCTGGGTTGTTCACGTACTTCCAGACGTTCTGCTGTACCTCTTCTTCACCAGTGATGAGTGCCAAGCTTGTCTCGTACGCAGAGTAGATCAGTTTGTCGAGATATCGGTGAACAACGTCCAGAAACCACGCCTGAACTAACTGCGTGAATAGGAACATATACAATTTTTTTTATCGTCGGAATAGCCATTGTTGGGCCTATATACCTGAATGTATTTAATAGCGTGGATAAGACGAATTGACATGATGACAATGAAAGAGCAGGCTAACGTCGGCTGCCACGCTAGGTCCCCTCCAAAATAATATATGCTGGTCTGAATCGCAAAGTGGAAGATGCATGTTGCCACCAGTACTAGATCAAGTTTGCTGTAGTTGTCCAAACGAACGAAGCGATGTCCGTAGGCCGTCACCTGGAAAAGCAGGTGACGCGGTAAGGACTGCGAATATATTTCAGCCCACTAGTTACCATGGAAATGATCTCCATGCCGAAGAGAGCAATGTAGACGCCTTCAACGACGAGTGTCTGCTCGAATTTGTCGCCTTCGGAGCTGCGAGTATTGAGCAACGTCGCCGACAGGCAGAACATGAATGTTACCGTCGTGCTTGTGATAACCAGCTCGTAGTACTTGTGCTCGAACAAGTCTATGACACGTTCCTGTAAGTTTTTTTCGAGTTGGTCCTGCAGGGTTTCGGTGTCGTCCATCATGTCCTCGCCAAAGCTGGATACAGACAGCGTTTCTTTCTGCAAAAGGGCACTTTGACTATGTTAGTTTGGCAGTTACACGGCGGCAAACACGAGAAACGAACCATCCATTTGATCCAGTCCGAAATGTCAATGAGAGACTCGATGGTGTCGCCGTCAAGGTAACTGCAAGCGGATATAAAGCAGATAAATAATCTATGTAAAGCAGATATAACGTTACAAATGCAACGGTCTCAGTAACATGGCGATGCCTTACACTTTTTTATCGAACGGGTACTGAAGAGCTGCTAGGAGACTCATCATGGTGTTCCTCTGTATCATTCCCTCCCTGTATTGCCTTGAGTAGCTTACCTATGTGCACATGTCATCCGTTAAGCAACAATAATCACATAATCCCACGCAACGTTGTAGAGTCACCTGCTCAATTCGAAGCACGTTCGCGACAGCAAACTTCTGTGCCATAGATGATGACCTATGCTCTCCTTGTCCCTTTTCATCTGGGGTTGTCGGCGCAAAGATGTTTCCCTGCAAATTATTTTCCAGGAAGAGTACATTGTAATCGTACGCAGGAGGGGTCCAGCTGCACGAACTTTATGCAAAAACTTTTGTCTGTGAACGGGGGATCACTGCATTCTCTCATAATAACCCAATCAGGGCGGGCCAGTTTGCCGACATCGAGATATTTCTGTAAGCAATACAGCTTATAAAAGGCGAGCTGCGTCTTTTTACCCAACACGAACATGGAATTTAACAACTATTAGTCTCTCTTATAGCTTACGAAGAGGAAGACGGGAACAGTCTTTTGCATAGTCCTCGAACCCCTCATGCCCCGCTACACTTCAGGTTGACACATCGCATTGTACTCTGTATTACCCATGCGCTTCTGAAGGTCTCGAAGGGATTCAAGATCATCGTACGGCGAAAAACCCATTTCCAGTCAGTTGGAAGGAAATACACATCATTCTTCTGTACTTGACTGGCCACAAACACTTGGTGCCGTAGGTAGTTAACAGCATTAGCCATAGTGCGCTGTTCCACTTCAGACACCTCAAGCACACCTGTGAAGAGATCGAAGCATCACGCACTACTCATAGAGAGAATGTCGAACAACACTTTGCTGGAAGGCAAAGTATTTCCTCTTGCCACCAATTGAGAAGGCAAGTGTTATAGGTTTCAGTGCGATAATGTAACGAACTTAGCAGTTGACCGCCTAAGTGTTACGGTTTGCTGTATAGGAGCTACTGTTGACAATGTCAGTATTGTTTCGGACTCAGAACCAGCCACAGGGAGTACGGTACCACAAAAATCAATTTCTGTTTCTACGAAATTGTTCGTTTGTCTGTTGCACGACGAGGTTCCGACGACGGATGACGACGAGGTTCTACGTGTAAGCTTACAAGACACGGTTTCGAAAGCATAGATGAAACGTGAAAACTGAGAGCAAAATAAAAGAAAACATTAGGCTACAATAGGAAACGAAAAATATTGTAATGTTACTACTTATAACTATACATTCAGGACATTCGCGGAGCATTCAGCTGAACTCTGACATCCTTAGAGTATATCTAGATTTTTTTTATACAACATCTTATTCAATATTTTTCCTATTTTTTGTGGTCCGCTCCTCATTTCTTTTTCACTTATTTAAGTCGGATTTCAGAGTAAGGTTCCTGTCAGCTAGGGGTAGTGTATTAAAAGTTAAACGTGTAGTTAGTTATGAAGTCGAAGTAACACGAATAGAGTGGATCAGTCGTCGTCCCGCGATGTTCGGTATTCCTCTGGACTAGGTAGGTGAGACACGGAGTTCTAAAGACCACGGTAGGCTGAAACTCGACTACGTGTCTGCGACGCCTCCCTCAACGCCCTTAGCTGTGCTTAGCTTATAATGAATGAATTTACTAACTCGCTTTCGGCACATCACCGGTCTCGCTCATTGTATTAGTATCTGACGACTATGGAGCACCATTGTTCATGATTCCTCGCTGAAGGGAAAAATGTGCCTACGCTGTGTGTACTCTAGCTTAGTCTGCGTCATTCTTCGGTTGAGTTAGTGATGTCCACCGCTCCACACATTGCTTATTACAATCAACGCACGTGATTTCCCTCGCCCGGAGCGAAAGAAACGAAGGATCGTTTCAAGGAGGTGGGCAAAATGGCGCAGGGTAAAGATGGGGGGCGCGCTGTTACCCGAAGTACAGGCTGTCATGGGCAGGCGCTAGGAAAAGAGACATACCGGGCAAGGCTGATGTACGTAAGACTAAAAATAGCCCACTGAAAAGTGCTTGACAGCTATGTGTTCCCTGAGTTAGGACGGGCTGAGGCAGATGGCAGGGCGGGTGGTTGTTGCACGTACCGAATCTCATACGCTCTAGTAGACGAAAGTTACGGTTCAAATTTTGTTCTGGTTACCTGGACGCTTTAACGGATTGAAACATGGCAATTGCGTGTGATGAACCGAATCAGGTCCGCGACAGGTTCCTTAGCACTTTCCTTTGTACTGAGCATAATTGAGAGCGCACAGAGACAAGGACGCCACACACGGAATCGTTCAACTAGCATCTGGTCTTACTTGGACAAAGAACTCGTCAGGAAAGTCCCGCTCCAGTGTGTGTCGCCCTTGTCCCTGTGCGTTCTCAATCATGTTCAGTCCCAACCAACACGTTCTAAACATTATCGCACTTTACTTTGTGATCGCCTGGAGCAGCGTTGTTCATGATCCGAGAAGCTGTTGTACGCTACTACTGATGACCCCCCGATTATAGGATCGAGAGCGGCAGTATACTTGTCGATCTTGCTGCTGAGCTGCGCTTCAGCTCTAGTCCTTACGTTGCAGAAGTTACCAGATTACATGAAAATAAATGATTTTACCTATTCAACTGCGCGTGCTCTGGTTTGAACCTACGCCACATAACATGGTAGATCCATTTTCCTTTTATCCCGTACACTCGCACAGACATTATCACTTCTCCATCATGTTCCTCCATCCTCAATGCGCACCTGCACAACGCACACTTCTGCTTACCAAGTAATCGGAAGACGAACCCCATGAACGTGATGTTAATCAGTTGGTTGAGGAACACGTCGCATATCAGAGGGAGAAACGTCTGAAATTTGTATCGCAGAAAGAAATATACGTGACATTCCATTTTCGGTAAATACCATTGGACACTTACCTTGCTCACGTAGTCAACATTCGTGGATGCCTGTCGATGATACAAGTAGGTCACCATAGTGATATTGAATGGTCCCTTCAAACCCATCCATACTGTGACAGCCGCTTGCCTCCATGACACAGGGTACCCGAACTGTTCGATGATGGGGAACAACGCTACTACGGAGAACAGTCTTGCCAAGGTGCGTACCCCGTAAGCTGTCAGTGCAGTTGCCACATCGTCCTTCTTGAAGAACATGAAGAGCAACTCGCCCGCGTACAAAGATGATGTATAGACGGACACGAAACCCGTTATATCGTATATAACCGACCAGTAGGTGCGTAGGAGCTGCTCGAGTTCGGTACATGCGATGAAACTGTGCGAACTGGTAACGAGTGTGTATGCAACGACTCCGTCTACACCTGAGCTGCCAACAACCTGTGGTGTTAAGAGTGTTCGGTTAACTTTCGCACGACGCACAAGCTACACGTTATAACGTATTCTTAGTCTTTTTTTCTTTTTATGGTAACTGATAACTGTTGATGGTAACTGCTTCTCAGGACTTACTTTCCTGCACAAGTACACTACAAAAGGTAATTGCGGAGACCTTTCTTTTCAGGCTGCCATACCTCAAGAGTGCAAAAGGTGATGTAGGTGAAGGAAATCAGTATGAGGATGTTACTGCTCTGACTTTGTGGGCCAACCCGCAGGGACCAGACAGCCAGTGCACCCATCAGGATTCCGCCGCAAGCTCCGAACACGTGATACATCACCACGTCATAGAACATTGCTGCGATGCCTTCCACCCCCTGAAGAAACCATATTTTATGCTACAGTTCTACGGAAACCCAATATTTTAATTGTCAACTTTTCAAATACTAAACGCTTCACTAATAAAACTTCCCTTAAATCCCTTCACCTAGCCTCTAAGCCATACGAGATTACAGCTACAACACAGTATCTGGAGTAACGTTGTCAGCTATGCAACAACAAACTTTTTTTTACCGTACTGTACTTGGACATTACCATGAACTGTCGAAGTATACGATAGCTGTGTAGAAACAACTTTCGGGAGGTAAACAATTTAACTTCAGAGTGCGCCTTCTGTTTTCTGCGTTATTGTAGCATATACTGCGCGTTCGACAGGAGGACTGCGAGTGTAGTTCGACAGGCGCAACAATAAGGTTCGTTATATCTTTATTTGCGATCCATGCAAACACGGTATGTTGTATGGTAATGGTAATTATATGGTAATTATGGCGGTTGTATGTTCACCTTCGCCTCCATCTGGTCGAGCGTCGTCCACACAAAGAGATTGTTGAGAATGGACTCTGCTTGCAGCATGGTTGTGAGGATGGGATAACGCCCCTCTTGGAAAAGGTGATCTGCGATCAGCAGCCGCTCGTTGGAACAGAGCAGTATGGCGAAGATGAGGCTGCTCTTCAGTGAGCCGTTGTTGATGTAGCTGTAGCCGTACAGAGCGCATACGACAGTGCTAATCCCCAGCGTGCCAACCGCAAAAACCACGATTTCCTTGTGGCACCGACGGAAGATGAAATGGTTCACTCCCTGGACGAAGACGAGTTACGTGCACCGGAATTTTTCATTCGCTAGAGCCTCACCTGCGTTGCATACACAGCGGCTGCTGGGATGAACATTACTAGTATATTAAATTTAGAGTGCCGAATCCACTGGCCGTTGCACACCCTGTTCTTCTGTGACATGTCTCTGTACGACATGCCAACGCCAGCCACAAACAGAAAGAGGGTGTACGGCACATGTATCGTAGGCTGCACCTTCTTGAGGAACACTGCTCGAAACAGAATTGTAAAATTCACGTGCATGAACGCGTAAAGCAGAGCAAGGCGTTTTAACCCCGATCCGCACTATTGCGTTTCAATGCGTCAGTCAGTGTTGAGTCTGTCTGTGAACCGACGCAAGCCCCTGCGAAAGCGACGGACGCATATAGGTTCGCAGAGTTCGATTTTTGGACGGAGCGGCGCCAGAAATGCCGGTCCTTGCCCCGGCCACCGTGCCGCCCGCGCTCTTACCTTCTTGTACTTCACTTTACGTAGTCGGCTCTAATAACCCTGTCACACGGGATGATTCAGTGTCATTTTCGTACAGTGCACTCCAATCAGCGATTGTAACTTTCACTGCGTGCTTGCTACACGGCTTAACTGTCACTTACGAAGGGATGGAAATTACGATAGATAAGAATAAAACGGCGGCAAAATTTTTAGGCGTGCGCTACAATACCTTCCTCGGAACGTTTCTTTTATTTAGAAACACCTCCTGTTAATCTTCTTCCAACATTAAACAAATTGGCCTCAAACATGTGCCACAACAAAAATGGCCGCCGCCAGATCGGCGAGACCGCGTACTCAGTTCTCACAGGCTATTAACGAAAGTAATTACATGTTTTTTTGGCACCATCCCACACAGTACTTAAATAAAATAAACACGATGTTGAAAATACGTGTTTAAAAATATTTAAAATATTGAGGTGTCAGGTCCTCTCGTTTCTTCTCAATATTTTTACCTGTGCCACAAAGCCTCCTGTCGTGGCTGCACACTTTGTCAGCCGAAGAAAATTGAGGTGAGTTTGGGGAACTCACTAAATTGTCAGTGCACTTTCTGCCGAGTGTCAATAACAGATGTCGTGTGACAGTACACGAACGACGCTAGATGCAAGTGTCACTCGCTGAAAGTGACACTAAATCAGACCGTCTGACAGGGGTGGAAGCCGAAGGGGTGTTCTCGTAAAGCACCGTCGCAAAAAGTGCGGACGTGAATTGGAAACCCATGCGTCTGTCACACAGAGACGCTGACAGACGAACGTATGGAAACACAATAGGCTTTAGCAGTAATTACCAACCTGCTATCATGAGAATGATGGATAAGACAACGCATTCGTACGCCTCGACCGCGACGCCACTGGAAAAAGACGAGTCCGTGTGTTTGGATCAGTATCCACAAAGCGATCAAAGTAGCTCACATAAGCACTGGGCGTTATCACGATGCACAGAGTAGAGAGAGAGGGATCCGCAGAAGACAACCTCCCGTTTTGCCATTCGCAATGTACTAGGCAGATGTAAGCACTGCTCACACACCTGGTACTCACACCTCAAGTGGTACTCACCTGGAAGAGTCGGTGACCGTCACGTTGTCAACGGGTTCATAGTCTGGCAGCCGTTCATTTTCTCTACAGCGAGAAAAAAAAATAAAGTAATAAAAAATACACAGTCAGAAATATCAGGAAACAGACGGTTCATTTCACACCCAGTTTCAGCATAGAGGATCTTACTCATCATATTCCATGGAGCTGTCGATTCAGAACGAGACTATGGAGGAAATGTGCAGTGTTCCACTCGTTCCACAGAGCGCAGTGCCGTAAGCGAAGTCAGAACGCTTCATCTTCTTCTTCTTCTTCTTCTTCGTCCCGCGGAGAATGGCCATTAGCCCCCTTCTTCTTCTTCTTCTACCTCAGGGCAATGGCCGTTAGCGACTTCAGTGTGCAAGAGCACGGGCATCTTGTGTAGTTTCATCCCATACACTTTTGTGCTTACTGGTAACTCGCAGTGTCGACAGAAAGACGATTACAAACAAACAAACAAACAAACAAGCAAACAAACGATTAAGTATTGTGCCACTAACTACTGCCCGATTTCTTTTGTTCGAATGATATATCGTATCAAGTGAGTTCAAAATGTATAATAGAAATCACATTATGATCACATTGTCCAATTATGACAAAGGGATGAACCTCCCTTCCGAAGTAAGTGCTTACAAATTCTATCATACAGTGCTGGAAAGGCATGAACACCGACACATTTCTAATTTGTGATGAAGACCTTATGCCAACATTGCCACGGATTATATTGCCTCAATGCAATGTGCACGCAAATCGTGCTAATAGTCAAGAACGCAAGCATGAGTATAATACACATGACTAGAGGTCTGCACGGGTATGTAAATCTCGACCCCCACCACACACGCAGTCTAGGTCTCTCATTCCAGAACCGCACCCGCACGAATTTTGATCCAACCCGCATTGCACATGGGACTATAACTATTGAGAAAAAGGGTAATCAAATTATCATAAGATGCTCCGGAAGTCCAGTCCTTTACCCTTTCTCTTTGGCGAATAGGCCACTGAGAAAAATCACGCCGTCCACTTTAGTTGGCTTGAGGGCTGTCCTCCTCTCTTGGAGAATACATAAGTAATTGAAAACGACCTTTCACTAGGCGCGGTTCATGCAGGGATACTGCGTGTACAAGCACAGCAGTACCTACTAACGAAAGAAACGCTTTCTCGTGGTCTACTATGGCACCGTACTATCATGGATGTGGGTTGAGCGGTTACCTGCACGACCCGTGGAGGAAACGCGGGACGCGCGACCCACATCAAGTCGCATTTTCTACCCGCAAATCTGGAAATTACGCGGCTATACGCGGGTATACCCGCACCCGCGCAGACTTCTACATATGATCAAAAAGCAGCTTAGCGCCAACATTCGAGGCACAGAGAAAGAACACACGCAACACTGTCTCTGTGCCTCGTCTGTTAGCGCTAGGCACCTCTTTGATCATGTACCAACAAGCCCAGATTTCTTCGTTATTCATCTACATACGACACCGAATCAACGGCCACATCTGCGGGTAGCGTGCACTTACTTGATAATTTCCCGGTAAACACCCTGTATACTATACACATAGTATATAGAAGATCATGTTTCTTGTGTGATTCTTGGTTTAAACCATTTCTGGGCGCAGAGAATCATAATGACTGGCGTTTTACCAGGCTCCTCACGGACAGTCCAAAAGTGTCACCCTGAGGATGTCCTAGGGACAAGCTCTGAAGGAAGAGGACAGGAGGACACTTTGGGGACGTCCTATGGGTCGTGTGTCTTCTTGGGTCTAAACTGGCTTCATGGAAAAGAAGCTCACCCAACACATAGGCTCCGGCCTTTCAAACAGGAATTCCTGCTTCAAGAGGAATGTTAAAATGTATTTTTGTACATCATACTAGTGTCCTCTTGCGATGTTTTGACTGCATTTGCTTCTTACACCTTAAAGGGACTCTGACAAGAAACTGTGGGAGCTCTTTCGTACTTGCAGTCGATAAAGCACCCAACAAGGACTCTACATGCGAAAATTCATGCACTGAAACCCCACGGTTCCTTTAAACTTGAATTTTAAACATTCGACTTCATCCGAGTGCAGCACGCCTAGCGTCAAACCGAGAAAACATGCGTTTATATAGAATATCCACCCCGGCCCACCATCAAGATGACGTCAACACGAGGGCCACTACCAACAACCATAATTGGCTCAAATGCGTCACGTGGTCACGCAATACCTGCCAATTTCCTTCATGAAATGGCATGCATATGTTAATGTTTTTGTTACAGAGCCTCAAAAAGAAAAATATACCCTACATTTATCACCTGCAATAGGTGCTACGATTTTCTTTTCAATCTGTGCACGACGTTCCATATGCTTCCGTATCCGGTCAGCTGTAATGGATGCCGTGTGACGACGAGCTTGCGAACTGCGAACTTGTGTGACTCCCGGCTCATCCTGCTTTTTTCGGGTCATTGGGTTGGTGTTGGAGTTGTTCGCCATATTCTGAACGTTTTACCTATCATTGCGGTGTACTGTTCTTGATCTGCTGCGAAGCAACGGCAGTCACTCGCCTCAGCGAGATTCTGTCTGCTGCATCTCAAAGGAGCATCGGAACCTCATGATACCGTCACCTAAACCTTCATCTAAAGAAACCAAGTGTGCTCTCGTGTGGTCCTGACGGAAATGTAGTTTCAACAAGGTTAGCACATTTATTTTTCAGTTCCAAGTCTACACACTGAAAACCATGCAAGTGCAGCCGATCATTCTCGTAGCTGTTCTGTAAAGCGTATGCTTTCTTACGCATTCCACAGAACCCTCCGTTTTTCAACCCAGTTATCTTTATGTGATCCTTCTGATGGCTTCTTACTAGGCTATACCGCTCTGAAGCATTGAGATGACGAAGCGTCGTGGTGGCTGCACCTCTGCTTTCGAAAGATGAAACAGTCATTCCACACTGTGCTTACTTGGCTTTGTATCGAGTCTGACAAATCCGACAGACTTGGACTGCCTTTTTCAAGAAAGTTTGAAATGTAAGTATGTGTATATTAATTTCACATATCCACCATATATTGAGTGTGTGTATCATTGTACTTTATATGCTACAGCATATTAGCGTACGTTATTATACAACACCTGGTGTGGCAAACTCAACGTCAGTCACACAATGCCAACAATTCTTTATGCCTTTTCTTCAACTGCTTATTTTTATCATATCATGTTTTTGTCTATATCTCAATTTGCCAACCAACCAAGTATAATATTTAGTATAATACTCTGATTTCTAACTAGTCAGTTTTACCATGGTTTTGGCGCACTATAGCCCAAGTTGCTTATGCGCCATTAAATTGAATCATCATCATCTTCTTCAACTGCCATTATTCAATTGAAGTGCCAGGTCTCAGTTGGATACAATGATATGGCGAGATATATTTTTTGCTTTCATTCTGGAATTGCTCATTTCAGAAGAATAGTCACTGTGAAGTTTGTTTTCGTTTTCGGAAACATAAGAGGACTAAAACCAAACACTTTTCTTTCAGAGCATCCCTTATGCACCTGCATTTCAATTCCAATCTGCATTACAAGAATGACAGAGCACCCAACAGCGATGAAAATTTGAAGGTGAAAGAGCAGGAACGAAGATGCATTAATCTGTGTGAGAGGTGCTTTGTATGTGAGGACATAGGTCTCAAGCAAATTCCTGTCTTCAGAATAGGTGACAACTATGCTCCTTCTATCTACTAACCAGCTCCACCTTTTAGGGTTCCCTGTAAACTAATGGGGCACATCATATAGTACTAGCACGTTGTCAACGATGTTGAGTCTATCAATGTCTTTTTTTTTTTTAAATTCTAGCATGGTTTTAGAAAAGAGTAGCCTGTTTGGACAAAAGTAACATAATTCGGTCACAGCATTTTAAACTGTCTTGATATCTGGGTTCACGTAGATGCAGTATTTTTCTTATTTTGTGAAATTTTCTGTTATTTTGGCTTTTGACACTGTGCTTTATGCTTGCTTGTTGGCCAAACTAGCCTAATTAAAATTTGATCCTGCTTCCATTAACTGGATATGCAGTTTCTCAACTAACCGCAACCGTGGCAACAACTCGTGAGGAGAACCTATCATATCGCCACAGTGCAGCAATGTTATGTTATGTTACAATCGCTTCACATTTTAATCTAGTCAAAAGCAATACCTTTTGGTGATCGGTCTTGTATGATTACATGCCCATCTGTTATGTAACACCACACTGGGTTCTTCAACTTATGAGAGAGAAATAAATATATTGCCAAGTAAATTGTTTACAAGGCTCGTTATTCCATTTCGCCACACTACCACAAGCAATTGATAGAGAAGATAGGCCCAGGGTATGAAGCTCACCACTAATCATCATTCAATTCAGAATCAAAGTTCAGAATGTAAAATCCTTTACTGTGAGCTGAACACAACAATTAAGAACAAAGAGAGTAAACGTTTTGGTGCCTATCCAAGTGGCATCATCCCTACAACAGAGAACCATCAAATACAACATCAAAGGACTCAAATCGGTGGTGCGCGATCCTTTCATCCAACGTGTTTCATTCGCCAATTGAAGGGCACTGTGCCCATCAGGCATTTTGACTGTGCATATCAAGTTGATTGCATAGAATGTGATGCAACCTGCATTGGCGAGATAGACAAAAGACGTGGGACAAGACTAAAAGAGGTGTTGACACAACAGGTGTTGTGTCAACACCCAACACCCCTTGTGTTCACACAAGGGGTGTTGACAGGGCTACTAATGCTTAGCTTTACTAACCAGGACCAAATTAGCCTACCATTGCTGGGCCAAGGAACATATACTTAGGGCCCTCAGTTTTCGGGTTTTATTTTTTTGTGAAAATCGGGGGGTAAATATCGGGTTGAAAATCATGACCTCCCAAACAGGGTAAAATCGGGTGATATACTGAGAAGTGATGTATTTTCGGGTGAAAAAATATGTGTTGAAATTAATTAATTAATAATTGGGAGTTTACATCGCGAGACAACTGAGATCATGAGCGACGCCACAGCGGTCGGTCTGTGGAGTGTTGAAATTGAATGAAACAATATTTATTAAGAAACTGGTTGATAATTCACTGTATAACCACTGAGGCTTGCACTGGCTCCTGTTTATCGACAGAATAAGTTGCATGTTCAGTAAAGCATCACCCATCGATGAGCGTTGAGAGCATGCTCGCGCTCGCGTTGGTATGCCTCGTATATCGTTGGCTGTTGCTGCATCCTTTTTACTACTCCGCGTACTTTGCTGATACAAGATACTCCCTACACGATTTGAAAGTTGGCTTCACCTAACACTTCCGTATATTGCGGGCAAACCCACTTCAAGGAACGCCGAGCTTTGCTTAACTCTGTTTCTTCGCTGTTTAGCATGATTTTTCCTGATTCCTTTGCTATTTTTGGTAACAGCACAAGAAAGGGTCTCCGACATCCACGGAAAGCACTAACGGTACAAAAATCCAACACTGAAGTTTTCAACTTGCTTATTGACAGAAGCTTTCATGTAGCAGACAACATTTCTTCGGGTGTGAAAAACACAGGGCATTTTTGGTACGAAACCAGGGCATTACTTTGGTTGGCGTTGCTAATCTGCAAGGCGGCTTCACCTCATTATTGAAATGAAGTTTGAGGGACAAGGGAAGCTGTCATGACCTCATTAATCTAATTTATCACTGAACTAACCAAGTTGATGATGTCTTAGGTTAGTTTAGTGAGAGTTTCTGTATTTTGTTTAGTGAAGTTAGGTTAGATTAATAGGGCCATGGCCGCTTCGATAATGAAGTTGGGAGTGCGAGGCAAGCTGCCACAGCCGCACTAATCTAACCTAATATATCACTAAACAAAGTGTATGATGTCATAGTTTAAAGATTGCTTTCCAGTAACACAAATAAATGAATCGAAAAGTTCCGCTAAATCTACAAACGTACACTTAAAAGCAACACTAAGCATTCGTTGAGTGGGCTTAACCGCAATACACGGAAGTGTTAGGTGAAGCCAACCTTCAAATGGTGACGCATACCAAAGGAACATTTTTCACGCTAGAAATCGGACCTGCATGCAAGCGTCCACAAATCCAAACCCGACGTGTTTTGTTTACTTCACCCGTTGTAACGCGGCGCGGTCGGGAGCGGTCGCGCGATTGCCGTAGTTCGCGCGTGTGCGGCTCAAGTCCTTGGTTTGCACTTTCGCAAGCCCGGTTTACGGGTTTTATCGGGTTAAACCCGAACTATTTTGATGTAAATCGGGGGGTAGAAACGGGCTTTATTGGGTTTTACCCGAAAACTGCGGGCCCTACATATACTTAATTTTGATGGTGCAGTAACCTTTACACATCACTAGCGATGGGGCCCTAGAAAGTTCTTAGAGTCCTGCTTTATCAGGCGTGATGCTTCAGCCTGTAATACAAACCGTGGCTCCCTATCGGATGCATATGATGCCCTCTTAGATAGGCTGATGTGCTCATCTTTGCCTCTGTTGTACTGATGATGCCACCTGGATAGGCGGCAAGACGTTTACGCTCTGTTTTTAATTGTTGTGTTGAGCGGTGTTTGCAGTAAAGGACGTTACAGTATGAGGTTGTCACCCGGCTTTTGGAATATATTTTCAAATAAAGTCGTTGTTTTACAAAGCTCAATACATTGCAGAAATCATTCTTATTGCCTATTGTTTAAGGGATACCATTCTTGCAGTCACATGAAGCACTGAAGGGCCAATTTCAAAAATAAAGGCAATCTGATTCATGCTCTTGCAGACATGGCACAGCGTATGCACGAGGTAGCTCCATTTCAGAAGCCTGAGAACACTCAAAGCAATTAGTGTGCTAGCATTAGATATGGTATACAGCATTATATATTTGCTTTTGCTAGGGCAACTAAGAAGGGTGAATAGAAAGGCAATTACAACCTGTTTCCACAAAAGACACTCAGACTCATTAGCAATTTCCTGCAAGAGAGCTAACTCTTTTCTAGATTATTAGAACATGGGTACCTGGTTATAAATAACAAGAACTCATCCACCAGAGGTCAGTGTTTCACACACCCTGCTTTCCATCAAAACCATTAAAAGGTGTGACCCCCAAACCTGCGCAAAATTTCTGGAGAGTCTACTGGACACTGTTTCTGTCCCTCTCACCAGGTGCTCTCTATGAACCTGACTCACAGTTCTGGATGCGCTGCCTGAGCTAACTTCAGCATGCTTTCCCAACACGAATGGTAACTGCTATGAGGAGTGTTGTACTCACTGAAAGCGATATGAAATGCTGTGCCTTGACAGGTAATGTTGATATCCTTCTTAGGACCGTAGAGAGATGTTCCTTGTTCCCTTTGTTCGAAACCGCACTATGAGATGCAAGCCCACTTGCCACCAAGCAAATGAGTTGTGCCTCACAGTCAGGGCAATCAAGGGAATCAATGACTGAGGCTCAGAAAAGCTGTTTTCCATCGGGATGTGATCCAGGACTGAGCCGTGAGTAGCCCCGTGAAAGCACCAGGATTCCTTCGAATTTTAGATGTGCCAGCTTTTATTTTCCTCCCCTCATTTTTTTATGTAGTAGCTGATTACTTTAGCCTTGTACCGGTTTGGAGGTTGAAGATGTGGAGGTGATGTAGGAGTTGGAACTAGGCTTTAGGCACAATGAGGCAAAGTGTGACTACATAGCTTCTTAGAATGTTTATATATCATTCACACAAATCGAGGATGGGTGTTACAATAGATGTTACATCTTTTTCCGGTTTTGATATTTATTTATTTATGAATATACCTCAAAGGCCCTTGCAGGCATTACATGAGGGGGGCGTCAACACGGGTCACTTAAAGGTACTGTGAAGCAGCACCGATCAAATGTCATTTAGTGTGGCTATTCTATAGTCCAAGCCACCACGGCAAAAACTGTGCAAGTTTCATTCCAATCGACGGTGCAATTAATTAGAAAATTACAATTTAAGATTACGGGCAACACTGTACTAGGTATTCGAAATGAATACGTACCCCTGACACATACGGCGGCAACCACATTGCATGCGTATAACACTGGACCCGACATAACAATCCACCACAATCCACCATAAAATCCGGTCCTGCAATCCACACAACGATCCACATCTGAGGATAAACGGATAAGCGAACTGAAATGAAATGCTGAGCCGTTGAAAAAAATTTGTCAGACGTTCAAGAAGCCAGACAGCTTCGGGACTTGTTTGTTCACTGAGGTTCACAGAGAGAGTTTGTTCGTTCGAAAGAGGCCGCGAACAGAAGGAGCGCGCAGGCGCAGCAGAGCAGTAGGGAGAGCCTCCATCGAACAGCGGCCAGCGCTGGGATACTTCGCAAAAAACTCTGTTAACAGGGGTTTCAGAATGCATAGGTAAACAGGAAAACTAATAATATGGTTACTAAAATAACGAAGTTCCGATGTAATAGGGTGTAATACAAATTTTCAGTGTTGCTCGCTGTACAGGGGGTTGTTTGACACCAGGCGTCGCACCGCTCCACTACGCCGCATCTTTCATGGCAAATTAAAAATATTTATAGCGCGTTGTCGGTCGTATGGTTCCGCATACGGTATTTAGAAGCAACAAAGTCTCTAGTCACATCACCGGCATATCATGCTTGTCTACTGCTTTACAGTACCTTTAACAAATACTGAAGGTACAACGAACATACATATTTGGAAGACAGACTCTGTTTTTCGTTTGTTCATCAGTCTTGCTCAAGAAATTGTTCACTGTAGCAACGGTACACAATGTCACAAAAGGAGTGCTCATCTATCGTTCCGCAAGACTCATTAAAAAGGACTAAGTGTTGTGTTTCAACACAACACATTGAACTCATAAACCATATGCATCACCCTGAGAGCTATACATCATCCTAAATACAGATGCTGAATTATTTTAAATGCGATAGACGAGCTGTGCGAAGAGGTACCTCCAGTTAGGATCTTGGGTACTTCAAGCCTGTGGCAGCTTCTGTGGGGAAAGCTTGCCAGATCCTCTTCACTGCACAGGCTGGGATGACAATGCTCTTGTTTTTCCCAAGCTTGTGCCATACTCACCTTGGCGATACACAAACTGGCGATACGCAGTGTATCTGTATCGTCTACACAGATGTACATAAAATATAGTTTAAGCAAATAAGCAACCGGTTACAGTACAGTGCATGTGTGTGCAGTGTAATTTCCGTGCACATGTACCTGAGAGCAACCTGCAGTTTACCTGCCCACACCCTGTATATTACTACACATGCTGTGTTCTTTTAGAAACCAGCATTGTTTTACTTTTCACCTAATCGACAATCAAGAACACTCAATATCGCTAAAAACCTACGCTAAAACCCTATGCACAGGGCAATACATAAAAAGGTGACTCAGGACACAGTACACTGACAATTACAAAATTGCCTATATTGCTTTTCTCCAGTTCAGAGTTGTGTATTGTATAGTCTTTATGTGCTGCGCCCTGTACTGGAGTTTTTAGCAACTTTAATGCAGGATCAAACCAGTTTGGAGCGCCCAAATTTTAACATCGTTCGACAAGGACACATGCGACTTACTTGTGGATATAGTCGCTCATTCGCGCTGCCCACGGAGTGAAAAATATGCCACCTTCAGGACTGTCATATTGAAGCATAGAAGTTCGAAATCTTCGTGGGTTGTAATGCACTCGTACTGCAGTCATTCGGCAGTGTTTTCGAGCTCCTTGCAGCACAAGCATATTCGATCTCCCTTGGCATTGACACACCAGCCGCACCGGCACCATAAACAGCAAGTGCGCATTAAATATCAGGACGCGAAATTTCAGAGAACGTCTACATGTTCGATCACAGTGTGCGTTAAAAAGCTCATCGCTTACCTGTCTGTCGAAGACAGGCGACTGATGCTCTTTGCTTCATCTGTGACCGATGTTCGTAGAGCCTTCGTTTCGCACTCGCGGCATCGGCAACGTTTCGAAAGCAAGGCTACCGAGCTGTTCAGCACGCAGAATTTCCTTCTATATCGCAGAAAGGTCAGAAAAAAGTTCCGGGCTCGAAGTCTCCGCATTTCTTGCTTCGACGCCCATATTGAAGATCGCTTTCCAGACGGACGCCGCCGCTCTCACAAACTCACTAACAACAGAACTTCCGGTCCGGGCGCCCAATGAAACATGATCCTCGTGCTTTCGTCACACACACGGAAATTGGAGGGTGTCCACTACAAAGGGGCTAGATTTCGGCGCCGATTGCGCGAGTTGAGGAGGAAAAGCGAAGCCGGTTTTCAGCTCCCCGTTTGGCAAACTTTGCCGCCGCGCCCAGCCAAAATATTTCGCGTGTGGCTTGGAGGCATATTATACCTTCGTAATAGACGCAAACGAAAGATTTGTCGAACTTCTGGTCACAGTCCCTTTAATCCCAACGTCGTTGTTACCTTTTCTTTTCTTTTTTTTTTTTGGGGGGGGGGTTCAGTGTTCTAGTTCCACTCTATTTACTTTTATTGTAACTGCTCTACTTAACTGATTGTTCGTTTTGGACTGTACCACAGGGCTTTGCCCTCACAGTCCTGTTATAGATCTGTGTCCCTCCTGTGAATGTGCTTTCGGAAATAAATAGAAAGAAACAAACTTTCTACAGACCATATGAATGGAAGTGCCTCAGGTTAAGAGCCGCCGATATTTGGACAGAGACTGTTCTTCACTGAAGACTGAACAACAGACTGAAGAACTGGAGTCTGAAGAGCAGACTCTGTTCGAAATATCGGCGGCTCTTGTCCTCAGGCGCTTCCCTTCATATTTCCTTACCGATTCGTTGGATTTTCTACTCTTCTCCGTTTCTACAGACCAGTGTTTCCTGGGATAATGGTATGCATGCTGCTTGTTTCAAGAACGTTTAACAGCAACTGTGCTTCTTTTAAGAAGGTCATTTCCGTTTGTTTCTAAGCTGTAAGGGCACAAGCAACTGTAAATCTCAATACAATTACTTTTCGGCATTATTTGCACATTTGTGATATTATACTAGAGCAAGGAGTTTAGCACAAAATAATGTCCCAATAAATTCAAGTGACACGTACACAAAATAAAAAGAAAAGGTCGGCAAGGCTTCTTCGCAGTATACCGCCAGCCGTTCCTAGCGACTTGGAAGCTAGACTTTACACCTTTGTGTAAGATTGTTTCTGCCGAAAATGAAGTACAATGGCTCCTGCAGGTCGATGGGGTGCAAAAATTATCCTTTGTATACACTCTAACGTACCCCCCACCTTCCCATCGCATAATTATTTACTACTGGAAACTGTTATAGTGCTCCAACCCACGAACTCCATTCCCTACTTCTACGCTATACGCAGGGTAATAAAAAACACACATCCTGACACGTTACCAAAAGCAAGGAAAGTTTGTCACGCAGACGGATAACATATATTTGCATTTCGTCTGCCTTCCAAGTTTCGACAGAGCAGACCTGTTATTACTTCTGCAGTACAGTGACCCATTCTTCTCCTCTGTGAGCTAGACACAAGCGTGAAACAAGGTTTTTGCTTGTTGCTTTTTTCCCTCTCTCTCTCCCTCGCTTTTTTTACTTTAGTATCAGAGTCGGGTAAAACATGCAAATTGAACGCGTTTTTCTTATTTATGCATCTGGCTCCCAGATAGCGTTTCACCGTAGTTTGGCGACCTGCCAGTTTCATGTAAATGGGCGTACTCACTGCATCACGAAGCGTGCCCCGCTCTAAGACTACACGCTTTATCATGGAAATTTCTTGCCAACTAATGCTTATTGCTGCAGCCAATGTCAGCAGACACGAGAGTACCCACGTACCCGTAAACGGGGTTTCCAACAGCACATATAATTGAATCACACTCGTGATGTATTGTGGCCCGTCCGGGAAGCCTCTTTCATCGTGTACTTGCATGTCACACAAGACACAAATCGCAATTGTGTCGCAGATGCATTACATGCTCTTGCACGAAATAAGTAACAGCTATTTTGAACTGCGCTGATCGATGCTTCGTTTTTTTAAAGGGGTACTGAAATGCCATTCCATATTGTTTTTTTTTTCTTTTCGTTCTCGGTTGTGGCGTGTAGTGCAACATGTAAGATGAGCTCTTGCAAAAGAAAGACTGTCGCAGATCACCTGTGGCGCGCGAGGCTTCTGATCCGAACAGCTTCTAGAAATTCTCTGTAACAGCCGCATTTGAATCATCGTCGAGCCGGCTAGGGGGGATGGTCAGAAGCAAGGATGTTGAGGTGGGCTCGAGAGCAGGGTGAACAGACGAGATGCGGCAGTCTCCTAACTGGCCGCATTCTCCGTGTGATGAACAATGGACCACTTCTTTCTCCGCTGCCCCTTTTATTCGACCATCTGCCTCCAATTTCTAATCATCCCCTTCCAAATGTTTTACGTCCTCTTAACCCTATCCACAGCGGCGCGTCACTCACTAGGGCAGTGTTTCCCAAACTTTTGGCAGTGACGGACCCCAGAAGCGATGAGAACCAATTCACGAACCCCCCCCCCCCCCCCCACACACACACAGACACACAGACCGTCACAGTCAGTGCATATCCAGCAAGCTCATTCGGCTGCTGCGTGTTTTCGATACAGCTTCAGAAACGATTCCGGACTGGTTTCTTCTTGTTTGTATGTGTATGACGCGGACAAACGTGCATTGCAGGACTTTTCTATCAGAAATTAGAAGCTAGCCGTTGAAGCATGCTTGTAGCAATTTTGGAAGTTCTGGGTGTTTGGAAATCGGGCAGCATGTACGAGCGCGTGTTTGTGGGGACGAAAATCTTCACTGAAATGTGAGAGACGGTCGCGGACCCCCAGGGTCCGCGGACCACACTTTGGGAAACACTGCACTAGGGTACGCGTTACGCGGTGTGGGAGCTGTTCGCGTCCGCCCCCCCCCCTCCATTAACGGATCCCTTTCCGTACCAAACGATACACAATAAATAACATGCACACACACACACACACACACACACACACACACAAACGAACACACGCAGAAGAAAAAAAATGTCACGTGCTCGCAGAGAAAAGGGGGGAGGTGGCGACACTGATGCGGAGCATCACCCCCTTCTGTCGCGTCACGCGGTGCGGACCCCCCCCCCCCCTTAGTGACGCCGCTGCATCTCCATTCTGCCTTTTGGTCGCACCGTAGACTCTTCCGCTCCATCAGCCGTCTTCCATGCAGTCGTATCGTTCACCACTTCATCTCATCCTTTTTAATCTTTAATATAATACCTTTAATACCTTTAATATAATACCTTCCCCATGCATCCACCCACCGACCCGTGGTTACGTGCCAAACCAAGTAGAAGCAGAAGAAGAAGAGATGCGATTTGGACCTGGAAGCGGGAGAACCTAGGCTGGGGTCTGACCTCTTGTTCTAGTAAACCATTTGTTTGTCTGTCTACTCATCCTGACATCACCATCTTTTTTGCTGGCGGACCGGACAGGGTGTAGATGGCCAGGATAGTCAACGACTGGAATTCTACTGGTGTCGGCTGAGACCTGTTGGGATCCGGGATCCAAATGGTAGCGTAGCGGAGGTAGTCAGGCAGGGATCCGTCTCCAACAACAACAACAGAGGTTTATTACATGTTCGATGTGTAGACGAGAATAGACAACAAGCTGCTGGAGCCCAGCGCTTTTAAACAAACAGACCGGAAACTGATGTCACTTTTACATAATGACAGTCGCGCTTGTGCGTCAGGTCCGGTCCACCATATCCTTGGGAAGAAGGCCACGTCTCTCTTGTTTCAGCTGCCAAGGTCTGTCTGGTCAGCGGGAAGAATGGGTGACTTATCCCCGTTCGTAGATATAATCCTCCCGGAATAAAGGGTGTGTCTAGACGATCACAAAGGGTATGTCTGGACGATGGTGCTCTGGAGTCGAGAAAGTCTGAGCTGCACGTGGCAATGCAACCAGGTGGCTCGCTGAGTCGCAACAGCTCCTCCCCCGCCGGCCTGGACATCACGAAGGGGAGCAGTTCCTTTCGCTGCTCCGCTGAGTTGATGAGTGGACGGCCAGGTTCTTTTCTTATCGGATGACACCCTTGATCACGACGGGCTCGATTCCCGAGCAACTTGCCAGGAGGTAGTTCTGCCTAGAGTCTCTGGACTTCTGCCTGCATCAAATGGAACTGGGGACACAGCAACGGAAAGCAACGACAGAACGAACACACCAATCCGAACTCCCGCACAAGAAGTGATCCGCATCTCACCACTCAAACTATACACCAGACTCTGAAAACCTATCTTACAAATGTGCACTCCATCCCCCTTAATCCTGCTATACTCATGGAATCATACTAACGTCACACTCAAAGCAGATGTAGGAATCGTAAATCACTCGTACGAGAAATCCTACCTTTACAACATTAGGGAACAATCATAATTTACAACAATTTACACGCCATGCGATCAGACGAGCCCACTCAGTCGATCAGGGCAGAGGTCGTCAGCATTGTCTTCTTGACGCTCCCCCCTTTTTTTTACAAGTTTCCCCGTTCGCCGGCAAGTGGTACATGACCCCACGTATAGGTCAACGTCTTCTAAGCACCCGGGCCAGTAATACTTTTGCGTCAGACGTAGCTTAGTTCTACGAGCCCCAAAGTGCCCTGAGTCAGGATTACCGTGAGCTATACGTAGTTGCTCAGTCCGGTACTTTTGCGGGAGAACAAGCTGATCAAATGTCATGCCTTTCCGGCTTTGGTAACGCCTGTACAGCTGGCCGGATTCTACATGAAACGCGATGTTTCCCTCTGATAACCCGTTTCTGATGCTACTGCGCCAACCTGTAAGCGAAGGGTCGCTCATCTGCTCCGACACCAACGTCTCTCTATCTATACTTTGGAGACTTTGCTCATCTTGAGAATTCGGGAAAAGTACACTGTTCTCATGCCACTGTTGATTTACGCTGATCGCGCAATTTCTCTGTTCCCGACAGAAGCTCTGGTCTACCTTTCCCGCATCAGTCGTGCTGCCACTCGCCTTGTTCGCGGCACCCAATCATTCTCTACTTTCCAATGTCACCAGGTCGCGTGAAATTCCTGGATTATTGCGACACTTCCGTTTCCTCCGCCGCCGTGCTTTTAATGGCGTCTCCACTTTGTTCATTTCCCCCGAAAAACACTGACCTCGTTTTCTTAACTGCTGCTCTGATTCGTTAGAAAATATGTATCTGTAATACCGAGGAAGATTTTCAGACACCACCGCTTCAGTGCTGAGTTCACCAAATGGGCCTTTTATGGTTACCGTTGCAATAGGAAGGCGTACGCAGCGCTTTTCTGCCACTTGCTTAATGCTAGCGCTCCGACCCGTGTAATCCCTTCCAGATACACAATCTGGGTGAACCATGTACACAGTAGCTGCAGAATCGCGGAGAACCTGACATGGATTGCCGTTCACAACCATCCTTCGCACGTATGGTTCTAACAATTTTGCATCCTGTGCCCTGCCACTGACATAAGCAAAGGCCACTTTGTTTGGGCAATTAGCTGCATAATGTCCCGGTTCGTTGCACGCAAAACACAGCCGCTGCCTTTGAGTCTCAAACGCCTTTACAGTCTCGGAAGCTACCACTCTTTTGTCCTCTGGCTTTGGGGACGCTAACCTACTTTCGCCTCCAGCTTCCCTTCTGTTGGTCTGACCTTCTTCGGCGCGTCGGCGAGAGAACGGCCTTCCAGGCTCTACTTTCTCCGCTTTGGGGAGACTCACCCTTACATCTTGCAATTTCCGACGTGTTGCATATTCTTCTGCGAGCTCAGCTGCTTCTTGGACATTCATGTTAGTTAATCTGTCCTGAACCCAAAACCTAGCTGACTCGGGCATGCAACGATAGAATTGTTCGAGCGCTATGCACTCAATTACTTTGTCATGATTTCCGTGCACTTCGGCGCTTTTTAGCCATTCCACTAGATTGGCTTTGAGACTATATGCGAACTCCGGGTACGACTGCTCGGCCCTCTTTTCTGATGTGCGAAAACGCTGACGAAATGCTTCTGTGGAAAGCCTAAACTTTTTTAGAAGAGCTGACTTTGTCTTATCGTAGCTCTCGGCATCTTCTTTAGTCAAGCGCGCTACGACATCTGCGGCTTCGCATGGTAGCAGTGTTAGCAACTTATGGGGCCAGGACTCGCGTTCGAAACCAACTTTTTCGCAAGTCCTCTCAAAGTTGACCAGAAACAAACCAATATCCTCGCCAATTTTGTATGGTTGCAAGAGGTCTTTGATTTTGAACTGGTCTCTCTCCCCATTTCTTGACACGGGGCGACTGACTCCTTCTCTTTCAAGTTTCAACCTTTTCAACTCGATCTTCTTTAAGGTCATATCGTATTCGCGTTTTTCTCTTTCGGCGCGCTCCTGCTTAGCCTTTTCCTCGTCCTGCTTTCTTTGTACTATCATCTCCCAACATTCCTGAAGTTCCTCATTGTCCGCTCCAATTCCCTGAATGAGCTCAATGATCTTCGGCTTCCGTTTCACCTGCCCTGCACTACCTCCCAATTCCTCGAGCAAAAGTAGCAAATCTGGTACTCGTAACTTGTTTAGATCCATGGTTCTTCCTTGAGTGTTAGTTTTCCTTTTTGCCTTAACCTTTTAGTAGCGCATTAAAACTTCAGCGCTTCCTACAAAGACGCCTATCCGATTTTGGCCTACTGGCTACACACAGTCTGGCTATAATCTGAGCGGAAAATGCAGAACACTCACCCATACAAAAGTTACGGCTCGGCGAAGTTCATCCCAGCGCTGCCAACCAGTTGTTGCGACGCAAGGTCCCAGGTAGCGTGTAGGAGGTAGAGACAGGGGTCTGGTCTTGGGAAAACGTAACAGCGTTTATTCTGACATGCTAGCTTTCGAAGATAACAGACCGGAAACTGATGTCACTTTTACATAATGACAGTCGCGCTTGTGCGTCAGGTCCGGTCCACCATATCCTTGGGAAGAAGGCCACGTCTCTCTTGTTTCGGCTGCCAAGGTCTGTCTGGTCAGCGGGAAGAATGGGTGACTTATCCCCGTTCGTAGATATAATCCTCCCGGAATAAAGGGTGTGTCTAGACGATCACAAAGGGTATGTCTGGACGATGGTGCTCTGGAGTCGAGAAAGTCTGAGCTGCACGTGGCAATGCAACCAGGTGGCTCGCTGAGTCGCAACAGACCCAACAGTCTTCGGAAGACCCCCTTTCGTTACTTTTACGTTGCGCTCTACTCTGGGAAGTTCGATGGGATCTTGCGACAAAGTATGCCTTGGCAGCTGTGCGTCGCTCGTGAAAGTGAAGAGGTCAGGGCAGGATTGTTGCCCCAGCTCTGCAAGTTGCTAAAAGGTCACTGGGTGTGACGAGTCTACCAAAGACAGAAGAGTGCTGATGCTGCGGCTGAAAGGGAACGAAGCGTACACTCTAAGAAAAAAAGTTAGAATTTTCTACCAATCTCGGTAGAGCTGTATTGCAACCACATTTCTACTCAAACCAATTTTACCTCTTGGCAATAACTGGGGAATAGAAACAAACTACAGAGTAGAAACTACCGTTCCACCAGCTTCGGTAGGAAATTCTACCTTTTTTTCTGAGAGCAAACGTGAGAGAGAGAAGCAAGGGAAAGGGACACCGCCGCTTATACCCGCGAAGGAGAAGGCGCGCGTTGATTGGCCAGAAATGGTAGAAGTACTGTCGTTCTACCAGCTTTGGTTGGGTGGGTGTCGTTACCGGCGCACTCCCCCCCTCTGAAGGAGTGAACCAGAGTGAACGAGTCCGCCCGCCGTTAGGGTGCATGTTGTGCCTAGGGGAAAATCCATCTCTCGCGCGTTCCGTTAACTTTTGTCCCGCGCTGTACAGTTAACTCTAGATGAGAAATTGACCTCAAGTGAACCACCTTCCTGGGTGACTACCGTAATGCTCAATGTCAACACCTGCGACATCTGCAAGCATTTCGAATTACTATGCATCTTTAGACCAGTTGCTGACACAATTTTACCCTGGACGCTTTCTCTGTTCTCGACCGGTATTGTTGCCGTGGGTGAATCAAAATGGTTTGATCAGGAAAAGGGAAAGGGATAGGCGCGTGAGCCAACGGCATTGCAATGCCGGTTTCAGCTGTTCGTTATCGCAAAACAACAGAACGTGTACAAAGCACCACCAAACGCACCAGGGCTAATTTTACAATGTTTATTATTCATACCGCTGACGTCATATTGGACGGCATTCGTTTATGGTCGTATCAGCCCGCGCGCAACGGATGAATGGCGTTGACGCTCTTTATCATGGCGTCCTCCTGAAGATACAGGGCCCTGTGGGAGTTCCGCTTCGTGCAGACGTGTACCTTAGTCAAAATACACCACAGATGGAAAATATTGTGCTTGGTGCCTCCTGATAGTCTTCCAGATGTTAGATGTCACTTTCTTGCTCCTTTAACAGAGTGATTTGCTTGCAGGGTGGGTGTGTCAGACGCTGTCAGACATATTTCGGCACAGTTCCCTTAGAAGTCGGCCCAGGACGAACATTCCCCTAGGGAGTTAGTCGCGACGTTGCCCACCTCTGTGAGGTCGACAACGGCGAGCTCTAACACCACCACCACCGTGATTTGCTTAACTTTATTTCAAGACTTTCACTTGCCATTTCTCTCGTGCTTCGTAAGATACTATTTCGCAGTGGCACTATCTTTCCCTCGTCCTTATTTTTACCTCCCATTGTAGATAATTACCGCAAGGCACGTTATGTGCGTTCATTATCAGCCATCTATCATATGACCGCTAGCAATTGTCCCTGAATATAAAACAAATGTTTCTTCTTGTTTGTTTTTTTACGCAACGTATACGCTACGCTAATATATCCGCTACGTAACAAGTTTAATGATGGTCCCTCAACAGAGCAGTCAGTAAAAAGTATATGTGTGTCTGCGTTGTAACTTGATGCCGGCTGGAAAAATAGCTTCGAAAACCAATAACGCCACGCCGTTTTCGAAACAATGAAATAGAATGAATGGCGTTCCGCAAGACTCAAGGAAAGTCAAGCTGATATATGGTGACCTCTTGTATTGGAGTGATGAAGGGTGCTATCAAAGATTTCCCTGACCGGAAGCGTCGTTCGTCCTCGGGAAATAGATGATCCCTTGTATGAGATCAATCCACACAATTGATGTACGTTGGTGGCTCCTGCCATTGCTAGCCAGTGTTTAGCCCGATAAGAACTACGGAGGAACAAGCGATTGAGTTAAAGTGAAATACTGACCGTCCGCGGACCACCAAACGATATAGTTGTTCACCTCGTATGTGGTGTCTTTCTTTAAGAGGATGTCAGTAGAAATATCGTCTAAAGCGTTCCGGTGTTATGCCATGAGGGATTGAGCTATCGAAGTTCAGCCAGCTGAAGCATTAATTAATTAATGTTCTCGTAAAAAAGTTTAATTCTTAACCCACCATCACCCAACGCACTCTACCTTGATGCTATAGTACTATCATGTTATAAAACGTTTCTATCAGTAATGTTATCCCTCCTCTTTGTGTATTTGTCTGTCCGTCCGTTCACTGACCCGCTTTTTGGCACTTTTCAGTGCGACGGCTATACATGATGTTAGGTAGTTTAAACGAGTATTTTCTGCCGGAACTAAACGACCGATTCTGGCCATTCGAAAAGCTTAACAGAAGAGGACAAAAACAAGGTTTAGCAAATCGGACGAATCGTTTCCTTCAAAATCAATTCATGATACACCGGGTGTTTTTTTTTTTTTTCGAGGCAGACTTTTCATAAAAAAAACTACAAGGGCTAGAGACATGCTGTTTTCACTGCTATCATCTCTGGGCGCGCGGACGTTCTTCGCCATATGTTGCTCAACCGTCAAATGAATAATTACCTAAAAATCGTTAATTAACTTTTTAATTATAAAAGCTACGAAGTTGTTCCAAAGAGAACATCTGTTCCTTTCGGTGGCCTGATATCGTAACCGTTTTCAGAACAGAAATCCGTTCGCTAGATCGTCCGCAAAAAATGCGTGAAGGAACATCATTTTTTTCTTTATTTTGTTCATTGCGCATCTTCGGAGACGCGTCTTTCCTTCACCCACAATGTGAGAGGGTGACAGAGCCTCATGCGTTAAAGATGAGCTTTAACTTGCGGAAACAAAACAAAAACACCTGTGTCAGGTGACACTATCGGAACTGCCCTTATCTTGGGTTGCATTTTCTGTTTTCTTCTGTTTCTTCTTTGTTTTCTTTGTCCAGAGCGCAAGAGGCGACAGTGTGCTCTTTCACCCTCTCACATCGGGGGTGAAGGAAAGACGGGTATCCGAAGATGCGCAATGAACAAAATAAAAAAAAAGGTGTTCCTTCACGAATTTTTTGCGGACGATCTAGCGAACAGATTTTTGTCCTGAGAACGGCTACGATATCAGGTCACCGAAAGGAACAGATGTTCTCATTGGGACAACTTCGTAGCTTTTATAATTAAAAAGTTAATTAACGATTTCTAGGTAATTAGTCATTTGACGGTTGAGCAACATATGGCCAAGAACGTCCGCCGGCCCAGAGATGATAGAAGTGAAAACAGCATGTCTCTAACAGTTATAGTTTTTTTAAATGAAAAATCTGTCTGAAAAAAAAAAAACCTATAAGCGGTAACTGCTGGATCAGGGTGGATCACTTGCACGTGTTTTTCTACACACGCACACATAATGATCACAGTGCCGTCAACGTGTTACCAGGCGGATGTCGGCAGGCAGGCGACTCGATCTGGCGTTAATGAATCAGGAGGGCAATAAAAGGTAGTCTCGTTTTCGAAAGGATTACATCACCCGCGTGCGAGCACCTCTCCATACTCAGACTATAAGCGCCAAGCAGAGAACAGCAGGAGACGAGATATACGGTGCATGGAATGAGGACAACTATGAGGCATAGGGGATTCGCAAATCTCTAATGCGCCTTGCGTACCCGAATACTTTTTCACCTGAAGCAAACGTAACGCCGCCACCTGGACGTTTTCTATCGTGTAAAATGTTCTATTGTGCACGTAGCTACACCCAACAGCTTTCCGCAGATTTCCATCATTCACAAAGCACATTTGTGATGCACATTGGGCGATGTAAATCGGTCGATAATATAACGAAGCGACCCAGAGCCAGTAGGTCGTGAAGACGAAACCACACTCTGCACAACTGGCTCGCCGATTCGCAATGTGCATGCGCGACATACGAGTTGATCTATCCCTTGTGCGAAAACGACTTGATGAAACTCTCTAATACGGGGGGGACCCAAAAGAAACCGGAATTATTTTCTAAAAAATTGTGTTTTTATTGTTGCATGCTCTAGCTTCAAACACATTCAAAGTAATCTCCCTTTGATGCAATGCACCTGTACAGACGTTTTTTCCACTGCTCAAAACAGTTTTGGAACTCGTCGCCGTTGATGCTTTTTAGTGCTTGTGCCGTTTTCCGTTTCACTTCTTCGACATCGGCAAACCGTTTCCCTTTGAAGACTTTCTTCATCCAGAGAACAGAAAAAGGTCACAGGGGCGAGATCAGATGAGTAGGCAGGGTCGTGCACAGGGGTCATTCCATTTTTGGTCAAAAACTGCTGAACACTCAGCGCGGTGTGGGCAGGTGCGTTGTCAGGGTGATAGAACCAGTCACCTGATTGCCACAGTTGGGGACGTTTCTTCCGTAGATCGTGGCGCAACCTTCTTAAAACTTCCAAATAAGAGCTTTGGTTGACCGTTTGACCCGGCGGAACAAATTCCGAGTGCAGAAGCCCCTCACATAAAAAAAACAAAAAACAGATCGCCATTGTACTGACGTGCGACTTCACTGGTCCTGCTTTTTTGGGTCGTGGTGAACTGGCTGTTTTTGATTGACTAGAATGCTGTTTCGTTTCGGGTTCGTAACCGTAGCACCAAGATTCGTCTCGTTATGATTTTAGAAAGAAAGTCGGGGTCTGTCTCCAACTGGTCCTTCAACGCACGGCACGCAGCCATGTTCAGCTCTCTCTGTTCGGACGTGAGCAGTCGAGGCCAAATTTCGCTGCATCTCGTTTCATGTGCAAATCGTTCGATAAAATTTCGCTAACATGAGCTCTATAACATCCCTGCCAACTCCACAAGCTCATCAATGGTCCGACTGCGGTCTTGCAAGGGGGCTTGACCAATTCTGTCGACATTTACTTCAGTGTGGCTGGTCGAAGTCCGTCTGGAACGAGGTTGATCGTCAATCGACATTTCGCTTCGTTTAAATCGAGAAACCAATTCGTACACTTGTGTTTTGCTCAAAGCAGCCTCCTTGTAAGCCGTCTGTCGCATAACTGCCGTTTCTGATGCGTTTTTGCCCAACAGGAAACAAAATTTCACTGCCGCACGTTGTTCGTGCAAATCAGCCATCGCGAAATAGAAAAACGCATTGAAGGGGTCTAACAACAGAATTCACTGAAGCCGAACGCAGCGTTGCACAACAACGCCATCTGGTGCACTGATGCAAAACAGTTCGTAAAACTCTCACCTAGTGGTGGAAGCCTGTATTACAAGGGATCCGCCCTCACGAGGACAATTCCGGTTTCTTTTGGGTCCCCCCTCGTATGTACCGCAACCCATAGGGCTCTTCCACAACCCACGTGATTTGTCGCTAGTTCACGCGCAAGTCCCTCCAGGTTTACTCAAACATCGTGTACAACCCTTGCGCCGGGTATTTCGGAGGAGCGTCCAAAAAGTGATGAGCATGCGCACTTTTCTCCTTTTTTCTTTTTGGACACGTCCCGCAGTTCAACGAAGTGTCGCGCATAAAGCTAGAAAGATGCGAACCACAACAATAGTTTCAACCGCTGGTCACTTGTGGCAGTCCGCGAACAACGAAGAAGCTACCTCGCTAAGTACCATACCTGGGTAGTAATGTCATTACTGTAATGAAATTACAGTAATAAATTACTTTTCCTGGTAATTTGTAATGTAATGCATTACTTTTGATATTATGTAATTTAATTACATTTTGGCAGTAATTTTAATGACATTACTCATTACTTTTTGCAAAAGAATCGACTGTGTGTTCTGTGCTGGCACTTGGCAGAAAGAGAGCTGCCGACTGGTAAGTTAAAAGAATTCCAACGACCACTATAAACGGTGACGCACTCAATCGGCACAGAATAATATATGTCTTCTTTTTACAACGTAGTGTTGTTTGACAATGAATTTCCACATCCTCAATATCATTACGATTAAACTCTCAGTAATGACTTTGTAATGTCATTACTTTTTCGTAGTAATTGTAATGTAATTTCATTACATTTCAATTGCAGTAATGAGTAATGTAATTTAATTACATTTTAGAAGTAATTTACCCAGGTATGCTACATACACACACGGCCGGCGAGAGAAATTACTGGACCCGGTGACGACTCCTGCCCGGGCCCCACTCCACGCGGTTCCCGGTGCTATAGCAACCGTCGGAGCCTGGGTCAGGTCCGCGTACCCGGGGCTCTGTCCCCGGCCGACCCCCCCCCCCCCCCCCCTCCCTACACATCCCGCCGGCCCTGCGTACACATGTAACCAGAAGAACCTTCACTTTTCATTTCTATCATGGAGGAAAGAATAAGGGAGCTCGCCCTACTCCATCGAGCGGTGATGCTGGAGTTGGGGGCCAGCCGTGTGCAGTCACCGCTACAGTCTTCCGGTGTCGGTTTTACGTCTGGCTGCTGTTGGCGTGAAGAGGAGAGTTTCGGAATTCCTAGTACGCGCAACCGTAAAGTATCAGTGTGGTCCCCAAGGCGACGGTGCAGAACCTCCTCATTGGCTTTGCCTAGTAACGTGACCCTTACGGGGCTTCAAGAAAGCCAGAGCTCACCCTTTCCTTCCTTCCTCTCTTTTTAATCCGTTAGAATTAGGAGTGTCAAAGTGGAAAAACCTGTATGGAACTGTGTGTGTGTGGTGTCTATGAGATCAGCCTCACACAGGCAGAGGTATAAGTTGAGATGTAAAGGGGAGATAAGTGTAAAGGAAGGTAAATATGAAATTGATGTACGAGGGGTGTTCAAGTCAAACTGGGACTTTCTGTCTCCTGAGTGTACAAATGGCACCCACTACTTGTTTTTCGTCATTTTCACACGCGACAGGCCTCCGCATTCACCACGTGGTGGTCCAAAGTTTGTGCAAAACAGAAGACACGTGCTGGACGACAACGAGGTGAGCGCGCACATCGAACAGCGAATTGTCATGAAGTTTCCCGTGAATTAAGGCGTAAAGTCATCTGAAATTCACACAAGATTTCAGGCTCAATATGGCCACGATACACTTAGCCGCGGTAAAGCGTTTGAGTGGTGCAAACGGTTCCGAGACGGCCGTACATCAGTGCAGGACGATACCGGCAGGGGGGAGGGGGGCTCAGAACCCAGTGTCAGAGTTCCTGAGAACATCCAACTTGTGGAGCGCCTGATCCTCAAAGACCGACAGATAACATGTCTCGAACTGGCTCGTAAGACGGACCTTTCTGTGGGAACGTTGAACACTATCATTCGTGAACACCTCCAGTTTCGGAAAGCCGGGCCTCATCACCAAAGGAGTCCTCCTCCTGCAGGACAATCCATGCCCGCATACCGCGCATCTCACGACACGCACCTTACAGGAACTTGGCTGGGTGTTGCTGCCACATCCTCCTTACATTCCAGACCTCGCCCCCAGCGATTTCCATCTCTTGAGGCCACTGGAGGCGTTCCTTGGGGGCCGCCACTTCAGCTGCGACGACGAAGTCAAGAATGCGGTCTGATCATGGCTGCTACGCGCCGGTAAGGATTTCTACGCTGCTCGCATACAAGCCCTCGTGAAACGCTGGGACAAGTGCATTAGTGCCAGCTGGAGATTAAGCTGAAAAAGAAAACTACTTTCTCGCCTGTAAGTTCGTTTTACTTTTGCGGAAAATGAAAACTTCCAGTTTGACTTGAACACCCCTCGTAGTAGAAGTAAATTAATGTAATGTAGTGTAAGGAATAAATGTTTCATATTTTGTTTTCTTAGCGTCAAATCTTAATATAGCTAAATAGGTTATAAAGCCAATAATTTCATAATGAACAGGCTAGAGGTTCCGTCGGGAACCAAATTATAACTTCTTGTCATTGCCCTGTAAGATTCCGTGCATTCTCCATTTAAGTCAAAGGTACGCCTTCAATGCCGAAGTCACGGAAACAGTTCTGCAATTCCAACCAAATGTCAGAGCTAATGTCCTAATCTGCACCACGTTTTACAAAATGGAACTAAGGGCTCTCATCTCCCGGGAACGCCTAGGAAGAACACACATTTGCTTCAGGATGTGAGCTGGCCTCCGGAATTTGATTTGAATTGATAGCCGCTGGAAACACCAACATGCAGGCCGAATCTTTCGAATGTGATCAGGTTTCCGAAAGCTTACCTGCGCTGAATACACCATTTATGGGGAAGCCAATTAGCCGATGACTATTTTTAAACGCACTGCACAGAGCACCACGTCTGACATAAGTTCAATATATCTTGTCGGATTATGAAATATTGTACTTATGCTTCGTATTTTGCTTATTGTTTTGAGACTTCAGGGGCCGTTTGGATAAAAGTTGAGTACGAGTCTCATATTCATTCTCAATAGCCTTGCGAACTTTTCCTGCACGCGCACCGAACGCGTGCTCCATGCACTGCCAAGGCCATTGAGAATGAGTCTGAGACTCATACTAAACTTTTATGCAAACGGCCCCAGGCGATCAGTCACGTGTAGATAGCAAACGAGACTCCTAGAATTTTGCCAGCTATTCTTAGCCTTTGGTTTGACGTTGTCTTCTGTAGAAGCAGCTCGTAGCACGAGATATAAGACAAAAGAAAAAAAACAAAAACGAGCAGATATCATAGCAGGCGATCGACTTTGTACGGTGGACACGTTATGTATTTTCTACAACGGAGCTTCCTGGGTGCGCTGATGCACGTCTAAGTAAATTTGTCTTAAGACAGCAGTTTCATGTCATTATATAGATTACATTACATGTCATTATATAGATTAGACTAGATGGACTACGGTATGTATTTCTCGCTCTTGTCTTCTTTTTTTTTTTTTTTCCTGAAAAGGAAGATTCAGTTGAGCTTTTGCCGGAGACAGTGTTGAGAAATCGCAGCTTGCACGTTGAGGCTCGGTCTGCGATAATATCTCTCGACAGGAAATTAGGGTAACAGTGCCACGCTATAAGTGTAATTGCGTGTGGCTTGCCATACGTATGCAGCATAGCTCGCCCACGATGATTACGCATGTAGGGACGAAACGCATTCGGTTCAGTTCTATAGTTAGCATTCATTTGTTAAGTGCACACTGATCGCATTGGTCGTTACAGATGCTATGCAGCAAATTAGCCGTATTTCAAGATACGACTCCGGAAAATGCACTGACGTTAAATCTACAGACCAGAGGAGTTAAAAGCCTGCTTCAGCCTCCAGAGTGCAATACAGCTGTGCGTCGTAAAACATCATTTTCCAATGTACATCGTGTATCAAAAACTGAAGCACACTTTTGAAAGAGACTGAGAGACATTCTGGAAGTCGGCGTCAACTCTCGGTATACATTGGAAGGGTAGCGACGTAATGGTTTGCTAGAAATTGTCGTATAACCCGAAGTATTCCAATCCCCTCCAACTATATATATATACTATGTAGTAGCAAGGAAAAAGACGCGGCAACAGATTTTAGGTAAGTTAGGAACACTAGTTTATTTAATAAGTCATGAGTCATTTCTCATTTATGAGTTTAAATCTCTGATAAATGAAGATCCAAGCATTCTTTCTACTGTAAGTATTATCAACACCATTGACAAAAAGCAATGGCCCCTCTCCTCAATTTTACAGTTCACTTGGTGTTACCTTCCTTTTTTCGGATCACAACAAAGCCGTCCCTTCCATTATACCTTGGAACGCGAACCATCTCTACACAACACGACAGATTATGTCAACCACAGGACAAGGACCCCGCGCGTGACCTTCCAGGAAATTTTGAAAGCTCTGTACGACAATCGCCAGGTGGCGAGCTCATACGCTCAACTGTGACGTCATTCAAGAAACCTACATAAGCCACAGCACAAAGTCATTTAGCTTTATCCTGAAGAAGGCGGAGCTTCCTCCGAAACGTCGACCATCTGTATTTTTGTAACTTTTTAAATCTACGAGTCAATTATTTCTGTTAAATAATGCATTGAACTACTAAGTGTTTTGCTTCTTTGTATGTAACTTCCGTCGCCGGCTCACTTATTTATTATATATATATATATAGTTGAAATAAATGGGAGAATTTAGAATCTCCCATTTATTTCAACTATAATTACGTAGCCGTCCGATCCAACTCCAACTTTTCAAGATATATATATATATATATATATAAAGAGGGGGGAAAAGCCATTAAAAAAATAGGTAAATGATGCTAGACGTGTTTGAAATTCAAACTTACAGTTAAGATGGCTTCTATGGCTGCACGTAGAGAAACAGATACTCATTGAACGATGCGACAGCACCAGAGGACACGTGTTTCGCCGTGTTTGCGGCTCGTCGGCCCTGGGTAGCTGCGCATCGTTCGGGATTGGCAAACCAGGGGTCACTCAGCGAGCGATATACACCTGGGAGGGTGACCGAGCACTCCTCAATGCCACAGTGCAAGCCAGTGAATTATAAAGAGGGGGGAAAAGCCATTAAAAAAATAGGTAAATGATGCTAGACGTGTTTGAAATTCAAACTTACAGTTAAGATGGCTTCTATGGCTGCACGTAGAGAAACAGATACTCATTGAACGATGCGACAGCACCAGAGGACACGTGTTTCGCCGTGTTTGCGGCTCGTCGGCCCTGGGTAGCTGCGCATCGTTCGGGATTGGCAAACCAGGGGTCACTCAGCGAGCGATATACACCAGGGAGGGTGACCGAGCACTCCTCAATGCCACAGTGCAAGCCAGTGAATTATAAAGAGGGGGGAAAAGCCATTAAAAAAATAGGTAAATGATGCTAGACGTGTTTGAAATTCAAACTTACAGTTAAGATGGCTTCTATGGCTGCACGTAGAGAAACAGATACTCATTGAACGATGCGACAGCACCAGAGGACACGTGTTTCGCCGTGTTTGCGACTCGTCGGCCCTGGGTAGCTGCGCATCGTTCGGGATTGGCAAACCAGGGGTCACTCAGCGAGCGATATACACCTGGGAGGGTGACCGAGCACTCCTCAATGCCACAGTGCAAGCCAGTGAATTATAAAGAGGGGGGAAAAGCCATTAAAAAAATAGGTAAATGATGCTAGACGTGTTTGAAATTCAAACTTACAGTTAAGATGGCTTATATATATATATATATATATATATATATATACAGGGTGTTCAAAATTAAGCTTTCACTAGCACTTTATAAACAGGCAAACAAAAGAAACAGGTGCTACATAATTAGCAGCACCTGTTTCTTAAACGAGTAGCGTAAAGTTGTCATCCGGTTTCCTGTCATCATTGTGTTTGCGTAGCGCTCGTGAAAGCTTAATTTTGAACACCCTGTATATATATATATATATATATATATATATATATGTCTAGGGAAGTACAAAGTTAGCCACCAGACAGCACATTCAGTAACCGGGTGCCGCCCGTGCGATGGTCACAGGTGTCAAGTATGCAAATTAATGCAAAGCGCTCAAGTACTTCAAAGTACTAATTCTAATTTTCCCGTCAAAATTAATGGTGACTTTGACTGTAATTAATCTAACGTCATTTATGTCATTCAGTACGACAGGTGCCAAGCACAATACGTAGGTCAGACCAAAACATCATTTCGGATCAGGTTCAACAACCACCGGTCTGACGTTACAAAAAGGCCAAACCTCCCGGTCTCTCGCCATTTCAAACAACCAGGTCATTCCCTTAAGAATGTGTCACTTTTAATTCTCCAGTCAAATTTTAGCTCAGATCGGTGCAAAGAACAACGCGAATCCTATCTCATTCACAAATTCCAATAAACCAATAACGAAGATCTCGGAGCACCGTCAACGGTAAGAAATCTGGCCGCCTAGTTGAGCTTCTTTCTTTCCGTTCCTTTCTCTTTTTTTCTTCTTCTTTTTTTCAGCAAAGTCCGAAGCAGCACTCACCCTGCCCAGGAATTTTTCCCCCCCCCAACGGAGAGGGGCCAAAGGAGGATGACCTCACCACCCGGACTTGACCTTTTGGAATATTCCTGTTAGAAGAGGGCGACAACAGCCTTGTGGCGCATGAGCAGTGTTTCTGGCACGCTCATTCTGCCTTTGCTGTTCGCTCCCACAGTAAACCTGTTGTTTCGCACTGTCGAACTACGCTCTTACTTCTTCAGGTTATGGGCCCAAATCAAAGCTTCAAAACTTAAAATGTACCTTGCATTAGTAAACACTAAGTTTTGCACGTACCCGAAGGTCCTGCGTGCGGACAACGGAACCGAGTACACTGGCAGAGCAGTTCACAGAACACCTTACGAGCTGTGGCACAGCAAAAAGCCGAGCTTGGAACATCTCAGGATGTTTGGGAGTCGCGTCTTCGTGCATGTTCCAAAGGAACAACGGTCTAAATGGGATGCTCGTGCTGTCGAAGGGAAACTGGTTGGATACGGAGGAACTCAGAAGGGATACCGAGAACTTCTCAAAGGGAGTCATAAGAAAAAGGTGACTCGGGACGTGGTAATCGATGAAGCTCCAATCATACAGAAGACCAGAGTCTCTGCTCGGAGTCGTCTCCACCATGTCACGAAGAATCAGGAGATCACCGGCCACGTCATGAAGCGGGCGCAGATAGTTCCAGCGAGATAGAAGTAGAGATGTGGCCGAGCATATCTTCACCCCAGGAAGAAGAGGTCAGTGGTACATCGGGAGAGGATCGAAGGACAGCCGTAACTGAGCTTCGGCGTTCGGCTAGGAGCAATAAGGGCGTTCCTCCAGACCGATTTTCCTACATCGCTCAGGCCGCGCCAACTCCTGATCCTGGGAGCTGGAAAGAAGTTCAAGCATTGCCAGCTTGCGAAAGAGTGAAGTGGATTGAGGCTGCAAACGAAGAGATTGCCTCACTTCACCAACTTAATACGTGGGCTCTTGTGGAGCTTCACCCTGGAAAACGACCATTCGGTTGCAAATGGGTTTTCGAAACAAAGAGAGACAAAGACGGCAATGTTGAGAGATACAAGGCAAGGCTCGTTGCCCAGGGGTACTCTCAAAAATATGGAGAGGACTACGACGCTGTTTTCGCCCCCGTTGCAAAGCTTACGACCTTGCGGGTTCTTCTCACGGTATCAGCATCACGAAAGTTGCAGGTTCTTTCTTTTTTTTTTTAATTGGGTGTTTACGTCGCGAGACAACTGAGATCATGAGCGACGCCACAGCGGTCGGTCTGTGGATTGCTTTGCCCACCTGAGGGTTAGTTGCAGGTTCGTCACTACGATGTGAAGACTGCTTTCCTCAATGGAGTGATTGAAGAAGACATATACATGAGACAGCCCGAAGGTTTCGTTGCGGTAGGTAAAGAACATCTAGTCTGCAAGCTGCAGAGATCCCTCTATGGGCTCAAGCAGGCAGGGTATGGGCATCAAGGCAAACGTAGTCTATCTTGAAGAGGGCTTCAGCCGTAGCGAGGCAGACCCCTGCCTCTACTTCAAGACAGAAAAAGGCAGTCGCATATATAGCCTTCTCTATGTTGACGATATGCTGTTTTGCCACAAGGGAGATTCAGTCATTATTGGAGTCTGGAAAAGTTTGAACAAGCATTTCGAGCTCAAGGACCTTGGGCCTGTCAGCCGGTATAGGAATCGAAATAGGGAGATCACAAGATGGTTGCTTCTACACCCACCAAGCTAAAAAGATCGACACCCTTCTGGAAAAATACCAGCTCATGGACGTCAAGCCTATAGTCACATGCCCTAGGAACCCGACTACCTGAAGTTTAGTGGGCATCACGGCTTACTGCCGACCAACGATCAGTACAGTCAAGCTGTCGGGGAGCTGCTGTACTTGAGCACAACTACGCGACCGGACATCGCTTGTGCCATCGGAATTCTTTGTCGTCGGGTTAGTAAGCCACGCCAGCAAGACTGGAATGCCGTGAAGAAGCTATTACGTTACTTGAAGTACACCAGAAGCTTAAAGCTGAAGCTCTCCGGGCAGCCAGGTATGAAGCTGGAGTGCTACGTGTATGCGGATTGGGCAGGAGATGTGTCGGACCGCAAATCGACTAGCGGGTACTTCGTCCAGCTGGGAGGCAGTCCCGTCTCCTGGTCCACGAGGAAACAGATGTCTGTAGCATTGTCATCTACAGAGGCAAAATATGTCGCACCGGCACACGCGTCACAAGAAGTTTTGTGGCTGCGACAGCTCTTACAAGTTTTTGGTTATCACCAACATCAGCCGACCTGCCTTTACGAGGACAACCAAGGCTGCATCAAGCTTGTACTTGGCGAGGGACACAGCGCGCGAACAAAACACAATGATGTGCGACATCATCATCTCAGAGATTTGGCCCTACGCGGAGTAATACACCTGCAATACTGCGAAACAGCCAGGATGGTCGCCGACGGATTAACCAAACCCATCCCGCGACCGCGACTACTGCTTCTGAGGGAGCACATGGGTCTCTTTGAGCATTAGTTGTCGAGGGGGGGGGGAGGGGGTGTTAGAAGAGGGCGACAACAGCCTTGTGGCGCATGAGCACTGTTTCTCGCGCGCTCATTCTGCCTTTGCTGTTCGCTCCCACAGTAAACTTATTGTTTCGCACTGTCACCACTGCACTCTTACTTCTTCAATTCCCGTACCTGACTCACCGACAACCGCCTGTGGCGTGCCTTGTACCGATGATGACGTCACATACCAAACTTATTTAAGCAATCTGTAACCGCCTGCGCATCTTTTGTCCTGACGAAGACAGTGCCACTGTCGAAACGTCGACCCTTTTTTGTATTCAACTGTTAATTTCTGCCCATTATATGAACTAGTGTTTCTAACTTCCCTAAAATCTGTTGTCCGCGTCTTTTCCCATCCACTACATATATATATATATATATATATAAGCAGGAAAAATCAGAAGACGGGGTCATTCTCGTGGTCAACCGCCCTCCTAAGCCTTTGAATTATATATATAGCGTTCAGCGTGCAGCCACAGAGCTTCGGCTACAATGGGGTAACTTCGCCAATAATCCTCGCGGTTACCGTGGTACAGGGAGCATCCCAATGAAGACTACTGAGGGATGCTCGCATGTTTTTTGTGGTGGATAGTCCTCTTGGACTACCCAAATCCCAGAGCAAGAGGGTTAGCACGCGCTCCCTTTCCTGTGCCACCATCATCCCTCCCCTCCCTCTTTCACCCTCCCCTCTTCTCCCTCCCCTGGGTGCACCGAGCCGCCACTTCAGAGCAGGCTGACCGCACCTTCCCCGTACATCACCCCCCCCCTCCCCAGCTTCGACTATTTTTCCTGTATATGCACTTGCTTGCTTGCACTGCGGCCTCCACAGGTGGCGCCGTCACCGTGGAACACTGACGTCTCGCCGAGACGCACTGTTAGCGCCGACCCAAGATCGTGTCACTTCCCTGCGCCGGGCTGACGAGATCCAAATACAGCGATGCAGCTGTCCTCGGCTGGGAGTGCACGATCAAATTGTAAACATATGTTCAGCGTGCAGCCACAGAGCTTCGGCTATTTTTCCTTTATATATATATATATATATATATATATATATATATTCCATTCCGGCCATTCCCCTTTCACTTAGTCACCAACCTGTGTTAGTCAAGACAAAAGCGCATGCGCTGCTCTCTTTCCCTTGTACATAACCCTCTCCCATATATAAAGCTTGTTCTTGTCATCAAACCCCAGTCCCGTCGAAGGTAGCGCTGACTGCCGAAACGTCGTCCCCTATCCCCATATGTGTTAATAAACTCCCCTTTGTGTTTTCCTGTAAGCTCTTTGTCGTCTTCTGATTTTTCCTGCTTATATATATATATATATATATATATATATATATATAGTTGAAATAAATGGGAGACAGAAGACGAAAGTAGGGGAAGTAACAAAAAAGGGGTTTATTAAAACTTAAAAATCATAAAAGTTAGGGAGGATGTCTACGTTCCGCCGTAACGTAGACATCCTCCCTAACTTTTATGATTTTTAAGTTTTAATAAACCCCTTTTTTGTTACTTCCCCTACTTTCGTCTTCTGTCTCCCATTTATTTCAACTATAATTACGTAGCCGTCCGATCCAACTCCAACTTTTCAAGATATATATATATATATATATATATGTGTGTGTGTGTGTGTGTGTGTGATTGTGTGTTTGTGTAACATAGCCATCCTTACGACCTCATCATATCCATCGTCACAACCAGTTCACTACCTTTTATTGCATCTGTCTGTTAATTGTAAATAGTGATGTAAATAAACGTGTAGTGCCCTCTCATCCAATAACTCATCATCACACTCCTTCTACACCAAGCCATCACCAGGCGAGAGTTACATAATAATAATAATAGTAATATATAATAATAGTTATATATATATATATATATATATATATAAATAGAGAAATGAGCGAATGCTCCATGGCTGGGGGATCGGAATATGAGACGAAAGTCGGGTCCTTACGGTGCGTGTTTCAAAAACAAATTTCGCTATGTATTCCGCTTTGGGAACAGGGATTCGATTACATTTTTATTATTTCAGTATGGAAACACAATACTTCAAAGGGATTGCGAACATAAAACCTGTACTGTAATTGCACCTTTGTACATAATACCATACATAATTCCATCCATTGTATGTGAAGAGCTGCTGGGATAACATCGTGTGTTTTGCTCTTTGGCTAAGACCCCACAATACAGATTCGCTCACTTTGACCGGCCGTGTCATTTACAAATCCCATTCTTCTCCATTGTCAGCTGAGGCAATTGATACTGCGCCATTATGCGAGCGAACAAACAGTCATATTCAGGAGTAGGAGATGTTTTCACATTGTTCTAGGATGTTCTCCTTCCTATACGTATGACCATGAATTAGTTCATGTAAAATTAGGCCTAAATCACATGGTGTCTCAGCTATCGTGCACCAATATTTGAGCGTTCTACGCGAATGAAACCAACAGAATGGTGTGAGCATTTGTGTATTCGACTCACCAGTACTTTCCACGGTTCCTAATTCATTAGCTCGATCACATAAGATAGCCGCTACGAAAATGCTGTTCTACGGGCGTAGTTGTTAACTGGCAAGTCGTAGACTTCCATTCTACTCAAAGCACTAAAAATCAGATCAATCAGCACAACACCATACAGCACAGAACGCTTTTAGTAGAGTGCGAGTCTTCCGCAAATGTACGTTTTAGTGAAGTCGCAGACTGCTTTGAGAAACAGCCGACCGACACGTTTGCAGGAAAACAGGCTTGGTATGTTTCTTTTTTCAGCAGCAAAAAGTTCTAGCAATTCCAACATACCAGGTGGCATATTCCTGCGGGCTGCGACTGCAGGGCGCGCTGTCACGTATTTGTCTTTTTTTTTTTCTTGTTCACCTTCTTTTTCTTTCTATTTTCTTTTTGTACGGTCGAAAAACAAATGCCACAGGAAACTTACTGCTCCTACCCGTTTTTCATGTTACGTGTGTGAAACTTACCATGTTGGATACAATGTGCTAGGTGCAAACCGGTGTGGTGGCTATAGGATACATGACCCGCACACGACCAACGTTCAATTGGTTTCATTAGCGAAGAGGGCATCGTCTTTTTCCAAGTCTTGGTACATGCCCGTTGGCACACCCTGCATCTTTGTTTCCGTTTTTCGCATGGGCAATTCGCTGTAGCTGTCACTGCGGCAACACGACTTTTATATTTATAGCTAGAGCAATCGATGTGCTAGGCTTGCTCGTAGATAAAACAAGGAAGTCACTGAGAAGGTTAGCCAGCTGTAGGACTCGAACCCAGATCTTCAGGATTACCGATCCAGAGCTCTACCAACTGAGCTAAGCTAACGCACCTCCCCCTGCGACTTCCAAGGGTGCGTCATCTGAAGGGACAAACCAACCACTCTCTCACTCATCCCGTTTTCACTCTTACATGTTTTCTCACTCATACACATATTCACACGACAAGATCGACGCAAGCAGCATCTGTTGAACATGTTGGCAATTGATGTTCTGAGGCTGGAACGATTCCGTGCCACTACATCCAACGTGCCATTACATCCAATGCGCCGTTACATCAAAAAACGAGCCGTTACGTTCAACATGCTGTTACATCCATTGTGCCGTTACATCCCGCAAGACGTTACATCCACTTTTGGCCACTACCTCCACGGGTCATTACATCCAACGAGCCATCACATCCATCGTGCCAGTACGTCCAACGAGCCATTACATCCACGGACACAGAACACTCGGTCAATGTTCTCGTCGGTGTTCTGTGCTTGTTAAGCAGCGCCTTCCATAGACCATCTCAAACGCGGTTCATTCCAACATCGCTGGTCGCACCTACGTCAGTGGCCAGCAAGTGTTGAGGTCGTTAATTCCTTAGTTGTTTTCAAACATAGGAGGAGAGCCTATATGAGTGGTCCCCATGCGAATGTCGCTGTTCTGCGCTTTGTTGCCAATGATCTCCTTCACCTATGAGATAGCGTCCTGTGTGTGAATCACGTTGTGTGAATACCAGATAGTGCTGGGAAGGTGCACACACCTGGTAACCTGAATCCGGGAAAAATCACGGGTTGACACAGAAACGGGTTATTGTTGCTGCCTGGACGATTCGACGGAGAAGAATTCCTCCGATTCAGAGACTCCACCCCGGGCAGCGAAATGATTGTCTTGTGCGGAGACAGCGACCTGGAAGCGCGTTTGTCAGCCGAGTAAGTGTTTCGGGACGGAAACTTTAAGCATAACTCACCAGCATTCATGAATCCCGTTGTACACCCTTCATATGTCGAATCGAGGAGAGTGTCACCCTGTGGTGTTTGCGCTCACCAGGCGACGTGACACAGACGCCCATGAATAAACCCTTGATGTAATTCGTGATACACTCCTTCACCGTTTCAGCCACTTGGGAACACTACAAAGATCAGGTCACTGGATCTTTCACTTCGAAGTTGCAGCTATAAATGCAGCAGTGACAGTGTTCAGCGCTCTACGTGTGAATCAGCCGATAAAAATCAACGGCTGCGCCTTTCATTATGCGAAGGCAATAAATGAAAAGCGGGACGAGCTTTGCTTGAGAACTGTCTGCAGGACAATGAAGAAGTACGAGAGTGGTTCAGGGTGGTAAGGCACCTGCCCTTCCTCCCCGAACATTTCCGTCTCCCGTTCAGCGAGGATTTCATTTCCAAAATGGTTAAAAATTGGGCTGTTCGGTACAGCATACTTTAAATTAGAACTGTGCCTGTGTGTTGTGTCGTCTGTTTCATTTCCAAACCACCTCAGCAAGTATCACCTCTTCTGAGCGCTCTGCTGTAGCCCTTCATATCCTACTTTCGCAATTTTGGCTGACATACGTTCCCGTCCGTGACGTATAGGACCACTTTGGCAACTCCGGAGCACGCACCACGAATGTGGTTGAGGGTTGGCACAATGAACTCAATGACCAACTCCCAAACCAGCACCCAAGTCTCGCGGAACTGCTTGCATTTTTCCAGAAGGTGCAGCACGCCGCAAAGTACAAGCTGCGGCTTCTGCTGTGCGACCCTGCAGCGCTGCCCAAGCCACAAACGCCACGAATCCGCGAGAGGAACGCCCGATATGCCGAAGAGATTGAACTATTTCGCCGCTATTTTTTGTGTGCCCGGTTCAATATGAAGACGTCGCAACGTACCTGAAACGCGTGATAGACGTTGGGATTTTGCCATGTACATAATGTTATAGTCCGCGAATGAAGAGCTGTTTGTAACTGATGTATATACTTACTAAAATATAGTATGCCGCGTTGCTCAAGAAACTGTGACCTTTTGCTGTTAAGTCACTGCTATACCCTTGGTAATGGTACCGTTGCGCAACTATATAGCGAGAGCAGCACACAGATAAGATCATTAAAGTCACGTTCATGCTTAATGCATTTAGTTATGTATTTTATTTTCAATGTCTGCCACATGCTGCAGCCACACGTTGTGGACTTGAGGCTGGCAGGTCAAGTCATCGCTTGAGCAGAGCTCCAGTCGTGACGGGCCATCTTATGCTTGTAAAAGCTTTACTGTGTGTGCGTGTTTCTTTTCCTTTTTGAGACTGTCTGCGGTTAGTTTGTACTGGTTCATGTTTCAAGTTCGTTCGGGAAAGAATAGGGTGGAAATGGAAGTCACAATTTGACAAAGTTTTCGCATCGAATTTGGATGCAGACGTCCGCGCGTCCCATGCCAGCGAGACCGGGAGAAAAGAAAGGACGGGCGGAACTAATACTATTGGCCAGGTACCGAAACGCATTATTGATGGATCATGCACTATGCATTGAGGATGAATGTACATCGCCACTGACCAGCAACCGGGGGGGGGGGGGGATTTGTTTATTGAAAAAGAAGCGGGGAAAGGTTAGTCAGGGTTACGTCCCATTTCGTCCAAACGTTTATTTCGTCCAAGTGCTCACAACGTTCAAATATTTCATTCATCCGAAAAAAATCGGACGTACTGAACACTTGGACGAAATGAACAGGCGAGGAGAAACGTGCCCAGCGCGTCCAATACCCGTACCGTCCAATAGCCCGTTTCGTCCAAATGGGGAAATTCCCAAAGGCTCTGCTCCTTTCGGCAGACGAATGCCTAAAGCTCTGCTCCTTTCGGCAGGCGACTGCCTGGCTGCATTCATGAAAGCACAGGCCATTCTGACACTGGATGAATGGCAGGTGACTGTATTCATGAAAGCAAATGGATTATTGATCAAACGGGGAATCACAGGAAACACAAACCCGTTCACAGGACCGCTGACCTACAGTGACCGTCCAGTTAACGATGTGTTGTTTTCTATAACTGTGTTCTCGCTACGTACCGCGTTTCCCAATGTCAGTGATCTTTCTTGGAAACATCTAGGGATCTGAAAGGAAACTTGCGGCCCTTTGCCTTTACGTAGACTACTTCGAGCGGCAGTGGCTTACCAACGTTCATCTCTGGAATTAGTTTGCGGATGAGGACGATCTCCGCACAAACAATCACGCCGAAGGGTGGCATAATTCGCTGCGCATGAAATTCAAGAGCCAACCCCACATGACGTTTTCGAAGTTCCTCGTCGAACTTGAGTCAACCATACACAATGTAATAATAATTGGGTGTTTACGTCGCGAGACAACTGAGATCATGAGCGACGCCACAGCGGTCGGTCTGTGGATTGCTTTTGCCCATCTGAGGGTTCTTTAACGTGCGATGAAAGCTCACCATACACAATGTAAGCACAACCAGGTAAGCAACAAATTCGCATAATCAGGGAACATCATCATGATAATTAATAGAATATAGCATATATACTTCCTCACTTGCTCTCTTTGTATTCATGCCTCTTACCGCCATTTGCAGGTACGCATTCGGCTGCTGTTGAACGGGGCTTCGCCAAGCAGGAGACGATACAAGAGGCTCGCTCTTCCTTCTCATGAGCGTACGGAAAATACAGCTCAGGGGAAATGATGCTGGGAAACGAAGCACCCTTCACAGACGTAACAGAGCAGTTTGCTCCTGTCATCAAGGCATACCCGCAGCGCATGTCCCACTTGTGGGCCATGCTAACTAATAAGTTAGTTGTTCAAATGAAAAAATGAAAAAAGAGAACAACTAAACAGAGCAGGCTGAGCATTTGTTTCTCGTTTTACTGGGTGTATAACAGCTTTCAGTGGGAATGTTTAAATCTTACCTTCAACTAATAAGTCAGTTGTTGGAATGAAAAAAAAGAAAGCAAAATAAATAAACAGAGCAGGCTGAGCATCCGTTTTTCGTTTTACTTGGTATATGGCATGGCATCTTTCGGTGTGAATGTTTAAATCCTACCTTTAATCGTAAACGAAGCAATTGTTCACTCGCATTCGGAGATCCCCCTCCCTTTTTTGGACAAAACAAGTGTTTGGACGGTACGGTTACTTGGACGGGTTGGTCAAGTTTCTCCTCCCTTTGGTTCAGTTCGTCCAATGCCCACTATGTCCAATTTTTTCCGGACGTGCTGAGTATTTGGACGTTGTGAATACTTGGACGAAATAAACATTTGGACGAATCGGGGTGCTATCTTAGTCAGGCATAGGCCGACTATTCCTTTCATAAAAAGAAAACGTAAAAGAAAGAAAGAAAAGTAACACACAGACAGCAATCGCCTGCGGGTTGTAGTCGTCTTGAACACAGGCCTGTCACCGGTTCACTCCTGCTATTCCTAATCCGGGCTTCTCCTCCCGTCGACCTTCTTACCTCCCATCGCCCCCATGGCGACCCAGATTTTTTGGCCGTTTCGTCCATCTTGTCGTTACATCCATCGTGTCATTACATCCATCATGCTGTTACGTCCAATGCGTCGTTATATCCATACCGTGCTATTACATCCAACGAGCTGTTACATCCATCGTGCCATTACGTCCATCGATGGATGTAACGACACGATGGATGCAACAGCTCGTTGGATGTAATGGCCCCGTACCGGCTGGATTACATAGAAAGGACGAATACATACGTACCCTTGACGAACCCTTGGAAGTTGCTGGGGAGGTGTGTTAGCTTAGATCAATTGGTAGAGCCCTGGATCGGTAATCTAGAAGATGTGGGTTCGAGTGCTACAGCTGACTAACCTTTTCAGTGACTTCCTTCTTTCATAATTAATTTCTTAGGCACTTGAGGCTTTGCCTGTATTTGTCCTTTCTATGCGTTCCAACCTCAGAACATCAATTGCCATCTTTGCTCGTAGAGTTTCCGCAGTCACCTATCAAAGCTTTAAGAAGCATCACAACACTTAACTCATAGTTCATGTTTTGGTCAAAACCCTTAGCGCAAACATGATGGCCTACCCATCACGGGAATTATATGGATGATGACACAAATGCGCCCCCATAATCATTTTATCTCGTAGCACTTGGGGCAGCCACATGAATGAACGCCAGGATTCGCGTTCTCTGAAAGCCAAACGTGAATGTCGTCAATCCAAGTGAGTTTAAAGAAGTATGACTGGAACAAACTGGGAGGTCGAGGAATGCAAGGCAAGAGTTGTTGCTGTAGGAAGTTCACTGATTCAGGGAATCGGTTATCCTGTAGTTTTTCTCTCGTAACGAAAGTCAACAGTGCGCGCTTGATCCTTGCAACTGCAAATGAATAAAAGACGGTGATACGCCAACAAGACGTCTAAATTTCATATCTTTACGGAAACTTAGAAGAAGTCCATGTATGGAACACCCGCCAGCTTTTTCCGTGAAAGCCTGCGGGAAATGTGTGCAAGTCCTCTTAGCTATGTATGGTTTGAAGCCATCTGGAAGAACGTTGTACATGATATGCGATTCTACGAGAGAGCAAGGGTACGAGCGATTCGAATCTGAAAGCTGTTATTTACATTACACACACACACACACACATACATAAAGATACGATGATGAGATGGGGCTGATGCCCCATCAAATTGAAACTGAAAATAACAAAGGTAGTTTTTGGAGTTCAGTTTATTTATTACCATACCACATGTCATAGTCACGATTGATTTGTTGTTGTTGTTTGCCTACATCGCCGATCGGCATTACAGTAGGGGCGTAGAAAAACGAGTCTCACAGGCATACAACAACCAGACACAAGACAACGTACTAGTAAGTGTTAGGAATCACTAGTGCACAGCTTAGCATAAAACGAGTTACCATTTTCTGTGCTCTTTTTTTTTTTTTTTTGTCGTGTATATCTACTCAAATGAGCAAGTTAGCGTTTTAAACAGAGTGCCCAACTGAACACGAACCGGAACCGAAAACCGTGACCGAACAGCGATTTTTGCCGGAACCGAACCCGAACCGAAATTTTCACGACACTATTGAACCCGAACCGGAGCAGAACCAGAAAAAATAATAGCGGTAACCGGTCCGGACATGAAAGAAGTCAGCATAAGAGTTCAGGTGCATCTCAATCCCCGGACGAGGACACACTGGTCTCCAGATCATGGATTTCGAACATTTTCACCTAGTAGTCAAACGAGGACGTATGGTAAGTGCGCTTTCAGCGTCTTTTTTAACACATTGAAGCGCAGTTGTCTTTGTGAGCGCCGCGGCTAGGACCCAACGCACGTGCTGCGGCGTCTGCTCTTCAGAGGGGAGGAGCCACGCAAACGCTCGGCAAACGCTGGGTTTCGAAGCAAACGTCGCGCGCGTCTTCTGCTAGGAACTGCTGTATTTTCTGAAAGGTGAGTGGCCTGCCATCGTCCACCGAATGAAGCAGGAATGTAGTAGGCAAGTTGCGTAGCTCAATAGAAAGAATATGCGATTAAACAAGCGCCCAACATTTCCCTTTACACGTGAGCACTAAAAATTAAACAAATCAGAAACATGAGAAGATGATGATGATGATTAGGATTTCTTTGGCGCAGCGACAACGAAGGTCATAATGCGCCAAGGTTGGTGAAAGTTAAAATTGTAGTGATTTATTTAAAACCACAAGGTAGCATAGATAAAAGAACAAACGGGATTAAAAATTTACAACTTGTCGAGTATACCGACGTCTCTAAAAAACTTAAAAACGTTCTCAAAATGAACAAGAGGTTCATCACCCAGCAAAAGAGCTGGATGAAAAGGAATAAAGTTCTTATAAAAGTGTTGAAAGTAGCGTTGACGATGAAAATTGTACAAAGGGCATTCTATGAGAATGTGTATAATGGAAAGTTGTGTATCGCAGTTCATACAATGTGGTGGCACCTCTCCCTCAAGTAGGAACCCATGTGTAACATATGTGTGTCCTATCCTTAGCCGGCAACGTGTTCTCTCTTGAAGCCGGTTTTCAAGAGGATAAGTAGACCTTCCAATTTTACCTTTGATGAGACGGGGTTTATTATTGATTTGAGTTTCCCAAAACTGCTGCCACTTCACCTTCATTTTGTATTTTAACACGCAAACTAAATCCTCAAACGGCACGTCAAAAGGGGTAACATCATCGGACTGCAGGATGGCAGCTGCAGCCCGGTCAGCACATTCATTTCCTGCAATGCCCACATGGCTGGGCACCCAGCAAATGGTTAGCTTGTACCCTTTGCTAGTGATCAATGATGCTAAATGTCTCGCACGTTGAATAAGGAAGTTTTTTTGTTTCATGGAAGCTACATATCGCATGCAAGGCACTAAGAGAGTCAGTGTAGATGACTGATGATGTGATATGATTCTGTAAGATAAAGTTAAGCGCCAAAATTATAGCATAAACTTCAGCGCTGAATATCGACATCACCAGATTTAGGCGATGTGCCTTTGTCGATGTTGTCGTTACCATTGCGCACGATACGCCTGTGCTTGTTTTTTATCCGTCTGTGTAAAGGTCCACATGATCACCAAAACTGTTTCTGAGGTGTTTAAATTCTTGTTGCAGTACAACTGAGGAAGTGTCGGTTTTCCTGTATTTGGTTAATGAGCAGTTTGACTGTGTTGGTGCTGACCACGGAGGAAGATCTTTGCCAGATTCGGATACCAAGGAATTGTATTCAGTGAAATTATAACATTGAACCTGGTGTGCAATACGCATGGACAAGGGACATGTAGCAGAGGGTCTGTTGAGAAACAGCTGTCTAAGACGTGTACTTTTGACACATGGAAGCGCCGCATGTTGAGAGTAACTTTTCGTCCTCAACGCATAACGGATAGCGAGATAAGTACGTCGCCTCTCGAGGGACATCTCACCACTTTCAACATATAGGCTTTGTACTGGTGAGGTCCGGAAAGCTCCGATGACTAGTCGTAGCCCTTGGTGGTGTATGGGGTCCAGACGTTTCAATGTGGAGGGGCGTGCCGATCCGTAGACGATGCTTCCATAGTCTAGCCTTGATCGGACAACAGAGGTGAAAATACGGTGAAGAGTCTGTTGATCTGCTCCCCAAGACCTGTGCGAGAGGACTTTTAACAGATCCAAAGATTTTGTACATTTCACTTTCAGGTTACTTATATGTGGCAAGAAAGTGAGTTTCCTATCAAAAATCAGGCCCAAGAATTTGTGTTCCGGCCTGACTGCAAGAGATATCCCGTTCATATGAAGAGATGGATCAGGAAGCACCCCTCTCCGCCTTGAAAAGGGCACGCACACAGTTTTGTCTGCTGAAAACTTGAAGCCGTTCTCAGTGGACCATTTACTCAGTTTGTTAATGGCAAGTTGCAACTGTCTTTCGCATGTGGCTAAGTTAGAGGATGAACATGAAATCTGTAAATCGTCGACATAGAGTGAGTATGTGATAGTCGCGGGTAACGCTTTGGCAACAGAGTTCATTTTGAGAAGAAACAGGGTGACACTCAGCACACATCCCTGCGGTACGCCATTCTCTTGTACAAACGGGCGGGAAAGAGTTGTACCGAGTCGCACCCTAAACGTTCTTCCAGTGAGGAAGTCCGAAATGCACTGGAAAAGGCGCCCGCGTATTCCGCACGATTTGAGATCAAGCAATATGCCGTACCGCCAAGTTGTGTCATATGCCTTTTCTAGGTCAAAAAAGATTGATACACAGAGTTGTTTTTTAACGAAGGCTTCGCGAATAGTAGTTTCCAGACGAACAAGATGATCAGTGGCAGAACAGCCAGCCCGGAATCCACACTGGTATCTGTCAAGCAGGTTATGTTGTTCTAGGTAATACACGAGGCGGCTGTTCACCATTCGTTCGAATGTGTTTCCTAAGCAACTCGTGAGTGCTACAGGCCTGTAGCTTGTTGGGTTTGAAGCTTCTTTCCCTGGCTTCAAAAGCGGTATGATTGTTGCAGTCTTCCAATTGGAAGGAAGGTGCCCTTCTTGCCAAATTAAATTGAAGAAATATAGTAGTGCTTCTTGGGAAGTTTTAGACAAATGCTGGAGCATGGAATATGTTATACGATCTGGTCCAGGTGATGTTTGCTTTGTTATTGACAGAGCTTTCAAGAGTTCAATCATTGTGAAAGGCATGTTGTAGAGGCACCTGTCACCTCCACTGCTTTGAATTGTTGCTTTTTCAGCACTTTTCTTAATTTTTATGAAATCTCTACTGTAATGTGACGAACTGGAGACGTTTTGGAAGTGCTCGCCAAGGACATTGGCCTGTTCACTCATGTTTTTGCAAGGTACTCCATTAACTTGTAAGAGTGGTATTGTGAATCCTGTGTAATCGCCCTTAATTTTTCTAACTCTGTCCCAAACCACTTTAGAAGAAGTGTTGCTGTTCAAAGATGACAAGAAGCTCTTCCACGATGCACGTTTAGCTTCTTTTCTTGTCCACTTAGCTTTCGCTCGAGCTCTCTTAAATTGGATGAGGTTGTCTGGAGTCGGGTACCTACGAAAGATACCCCACGCTCGATTTTGATCTTTCCGCGTTTTCTCGCATTCATCTGTCCACCAAGGTTTGGGACGCTTGGGGAGACGGCCAGATGTTTGCGGGATAGATCGCTCAGCAGAATTTATAATTATCCCGGTGACAAAACGGTTTGCATCTTCAACAGACCTACCAGCTAAGGATGATGCCACAAGACTGGCTTCCTTTTGGAACAACATGAGAAGTGGAGGAGCATACGTATAGAACGGTGCCTGTATGATTGGTGGTGGTTTGAAAAATAAATGTAGTGCAGCTTACTGGTAGTGCAATCGTGTCGTGACACATCACCTTTGTGTTGTAGATTAAATGGTACACTGCTGTGAGCTCGGACTGAGCAAGGGTGGCAGACTTACTTCGATATGCTTCAGTACGGTTTCAGATCGATTCACACTGCGAACACAGTGTGACGGCTCAGTACCGTCATCTATGTAAAATGCTGGCACTATGCGCGTGAAAAAGCGATTTTGGAAACAGAAAGTAGTGCAACTACACCGCTTCATCAGCCTGGACGATATCTGCAAGTGTTCGTCAATTTCTCCTTTCTCTCGCTAAAGGGAATAACTGGCCACTAAAAACGTCAATGCAGACGACAGCAGCAAGCTATTAGCCACGCATTTCCTGATTCAAGCAGTTTTATCGGATACATAAAACGGAAGCGTTGAACCTTGTTCGGGGCTGTGAACCGGTTTGCGAACCTGTTTGATTTTTGGCGCGGACGAACCGGAACTGAACCGGAACGAAATCCAAGCAACCCGAACCCGAATCCAACCCAACCCGTATTTTTTTGCGGTTCGACACCCTGGTTTTAAATGCATCTGTCCTTGTACCATATTCAGAAATTGTCTTCACATGATGTACCCTATAGATGGCACATATGTAGGTGGAAATAAATATGTGGAATTATCTAAGGTAGGTCGATTGTGCTAAATACTCTGTAAAAATTTAAGCCGCACATTTCACCTACGCATGTAATTATTCCACCTTATATCTCGCTGGAGAAAATGACACCCAGGTATTTATGATCATGAACTCTTTGCAGAAGTGCGTTATCAAGAGTGTATAATGAAATGTATGTGCTTTTACTTCTAGCGTATGACATAAACTTACATTTGTGCAGATTGAGTGGTAGTTTCCACGTGACTGACCAGTTTGATATCATGTGTATATCTTCCTGAAAAGCAACAATATCATCGTGATCACGAATTTCCTTGCACTGTAAGGAAAATATCCGTAATTTTACTGCACAAGTGACTGCTGACTCTGTTGCTGGCATATGTGCAGTAACCTATATCCTGCACAAAATCCGTTTGGAGTGCACACTGCACAGTTCCGGACTGGGCTTTCGTAGTTTAATATCCTTCTAATGCACATGGCTCTCTTTTCGCTTATGGGAGCTGTGCAGTGTGCACTTCAAATATTTTTTTAATATTTTTTTTGCAATAACTACTTTACGGCACATATGCCGGTAACAAACGGACGCAACATAGTTATAACGGAATATGACACAACAAAGTTAGCGGTCACTTGTGTGTAAAATTGCTTTTCTTTTCTTGTTTTTAAGGTGTGTAGAACAAGCAATCACCAGCTGCCGTGGCATAGCGGTTAGGATGATCGCTTTCCACGCCGAGACTGGGAGGTGACACGGGTTCGAATCCTGTCACCGGCTGTGTCTGGCGAAGACTTCCCAGATGAATGTCGGCACAGTTCCCCCTGAAGACGGCACAGGACGCGTACTAACCCCACTGTCCCCCACTCCTTGCTGCTGTCTTCTCTCCACTGTCCACGTCTATACGCCGCTTATACCCACAGTTGCTTCGCGGCGCTAACAAGCAATCGCCTGCAACAACCTTATCTCTTAGCTGGTACGAATACAGGGTGTCCCAGAAAACGTGTCATTGAATTATAATAAAAAAAAAAACTACGCCACCTAGAATCATGCGGTCAAGAGCATTTGTTCTTATTAGGTTTTTGCCACCTCTTAATGTGGATGGCAAGTACTCCAAGTTTAATTATGTAAATATTTGCGAACTCAACTCGGAAATTTGCCAAGTAAAGGTCATTTTTTTACCCCACCAATATGAAGAGCGTGCCGAATTCACTCAAATTCATGATAATTCACAGTGATATTCACGAGCTATTCCATCGGAAAAAATAGCCGAATAGTATGCTTTTCGGAGCACCGGACCATAGCGCGCGATGACTTTTTGAGCGCAATCGCTCTCAGTGCGACGAAAGGAAGTTCCGAAGCCAGCCCACAGAGTGATAGAAGAAAAAGTAACATTCCTAAAATTGGGAGAGGGAAAGCGTTATCCCAGCGAAAGTCGGACGTGATAAGCCGTGCCTGTTTTATCTCTTTCTGCGATGTCGGGGAGGGCTGGGTTTCGAACCTCCTTTCGTCGGACTGACAAAGATTGCGCTGAAAAATTCATCGTGCGCTATTCTGTGCGACCTCCGTAGAGCTTGATGTTCGGCTATTTTTTCCGATGGGATAGCTCCTGAATATCCCTGTCAATTATCATTAATTTGACTAAATTAGACACGCTCTTCACATTGGTTGTGGAAAAAAGTGACCTTTATTAGGCAAATTTCCGACTTAAGATCGCAAAAATTTACATAATTAAACTTACGTAACACGACATTCACATGAGCAGGTGTCAAAAACCCAGTAAGAACAAATGCCATTGACCGCATGACTCTAGGTGCTGCAGTTTTTTTATTATAATTCAATGACACGTTTTCTGGGACACCCTGTATATATATATATTAGAAACAAAAGCGATCCCAAGACCGCTCTCTGAGGTACACCAGGAGAATTAGAACCATTAAAGGGACCAAAAAGTGAAAAATAACCCCCATATTTTTGCCCACTGTCGTGCACAACATCATTGTTTGATAAGACACAGAAAGCATTACTTCTCAATTCGGCATATTTTTTACGTATAAATATTTTGAACATTGCCGGAACATGGACAAACCAACAAACGGCGAAAAAGAAAAACTTGGGTTTCGGCGGTTTCCGGTCCAGGGCTCCCAGGGATTGGTCAATCCTTACCACGTGAGAGCTAATTTTATAGAGAACAAAGTTGACGCACAGGATCTTACAGCTAAACGACATTTTAAAAATGACGCTCACTTCCATAGTTTCTACGTTAATAAAGCATTCAGCTAGTTCGCCGCTACGGGCTACGACGCTACGATCCACCGCGACATCTGCAAGGCCGTCTGTGTTATCGCGTTTATTGTTTACGTCATGGGTGGTCATGTTGGTCTCGCGAAATAGTAAGTGGAAGTGGATGACATGTTCGTGGCTACTGTGTCACGTATTCAGGATATCTACATCTGCCTGGTGTAGTTTTGGTGTTCGGGGATGCTAGAATCATGTTCGTTCATCTTCGTTTTCTGACACAAGAGGAGTGAGCGCGAGAACGAATGTGGTTCGAAACACTCGGCTATTAGACACAGCAGTCGTGTCGTGTGTGCTGAGCTTATTTTGCTGCCGATGACTACGAAGAAGATGCCGTAGACGGCGAATTGCGAAGGCGTCCGAAGCAAACTGCCGTTCAGTAACCAGTGATTTTGCTTCACCGAAGTCACGAGTTCAACACAACTCTTAGGTATGTACAGACGTCACAGATGTATAAATTATAATAATATAACGAGGACGTATTCCATTTAACTTGTGTTATCCGACTTGTCCCGTACTCAATATTGTCAACATCAACAAATTTAATTTCAGGGGCCTTCCAGTGTTGAAGTGGCGCCAGACTACTACGTATTGCGTGATCAAGGCACTCAAGTTGACATGACAGAAATAGCTGGAAGCAGGTATGCAAAGTCCAGAAATGGAAGCAGTAGATTTGTTAGGTGTTGCAGACTTTGTGACATTTATGGAGTCTTTGGACAGGTGCAGAACATTAGTACGACGTCAACAGTAGGAGAAGAAACCGATGAGAACTGCTAGCTTGTTTGAATGGTAGAAGAATACTTCCTGTGTGAAGAGGTGTAGTTATATGACTAAGGAACGCGAATTAATTTTCTAGAGATGCATCCTCTACACTTGAATGACCATTGAAACAGTGAAAGTTCATCGTCTTTTAAGCCCCACTACTGGAATTGTTCAGTGTGTGTCACTGCTGCAGTGAGCCATGCAAGGTTACCACATCATATTGGTCCTAAATTTGTAGGATTTGCTGTGTAGTCACTGTTGGATCTGCAGCATTATTGTCCCTGTAACCTTTTCACCGACAGAGAATACAAAACTGCACAAATTGTAAAATATAACTAGCTTGTTGAATTCAAAAGGGAAAGACGAAACTGTTTATATTTCTCTTGTTTATTTTGTTGCAGGTTTTACAACTCTATCAAGTACGCCAAAACATCAGAAGGCAGGAAGTCCTACTCCGTTTCCTAAATCCCTGGACAATAAAAAAGAGAGATATAGTTTGAGTTGTGACAAAATGTTGCTTCTACTCTTATATTATATTTCAATTAAATGTTATGATGCATTTGTAGTGTCCACTGAAGCCAGTTTCAATTTGCATGGCTGTCAAAAGTACTTTACAAAAGTACATCTCAATTACAGTAACAGAGAACTTATGCTATAAATTATTTAGCCATTTTGGAGTACTATGCACACCAATGGTGTATGATAAACTTTGAACCGAGATCAAGGGTTAATAATACTTGAAGTCAGCCCTAAAGTCCTCCTTTACAAATGTTAGTTGGTGACGTGATAATGAATCAGTTACTCCGTTTACCAAAACAGAGCTAATTAAGTGTTAAATCCCAATCTTGGTTTAAATATTAATTGACATTTGGAAACGTAGTCACTAAGAAGTATACTAAAAGGTTATGAACACAGTTCAGCTGAATGACACTGATGAAAATTATCTAACTTACTCATTACATATACAATTGAGACTTGAGTATGACCTACAAATACATCTATGCCCACAGGTTACTTAACCCTCCAGGAACAAACTAGTAATTATAATATGCTGTGACAGCAAAGAAAAAGCAATGAGAAAAGTCAGCGCAATGATGGGAAAGCATCCCTAATAGCATGCATGACGCAGATCGAGATCCAGTGGAGTACTTTCTATTGTATTTTCTCGGAGGACCACATATCCATCTTGTGAATGGCCGACAGGTGTATAACGGAATTTCCTGCAGAAATAAGGGTTTTCCGTCCAGTTTGCCGTTCAAGTAGCGCGTAAAGACCAGACGGCGCTGCCGTGTATGTTGCCATGCTCTTCGGTTTCTCGGATGTATGTAAATGACACTTGCAGTACTTCGGTGTCAAGGCACAGTATTTCGAAATATACGGTAGTTCTGATGCAATTGTCTGTCTGCTTTTCACACGCATTCTCTACCTCTCGGCAGCAAAAACCGTAGTATCCGTCGGTTTGCATTTCACACATGAACACCTGCACGACGGAAAAACAGCGCTTGTTGCGGCTTACGTAAGTGCTTCTCCCTGATACATGGAAATTTCACAAAGCAGTCGATGTTCACGGCACGGTGAGCTACTGCTTACGTGCTTCCGATCAATCTCTGGACGAGGAATCTTCTGCTGCGAAGAACACACTTTCCAGCACGTAAACGCACGAACCACAGTTCTGTGTGAGCGACAGTTCTCGAATGCGGAATTCCAGCGCACTCATGTTCAAGAGGCTCGACGTTCTCGACGTAGAAATTGGTCACAAATGCCCACTGCCATTTTCGTTTTCGCCGGATTAGTGCCCCAAAATGCGCGTATTACATGCGTCCTCTACAGATGGCGCGGGGTCATGCAATTGTTGACAGACTGCCCGGTTTCCTACTAGGTCCCTGGACATGCAATTATGGAAAATTCGATTACAGAAAAACTAAAGCGATTTCAGCGGAGTTCTTTGATATTTGAACTTTTGAAGGTTCAAGCTTTTCGCTGAACATAAAGTTTCGATAGGTTTATATTCACTTTTCGGTCCCTTTAATAACAATACACTGTTCTCTGTTAGTAAGCTAAGCCTCAAGCCATAACAAAATATCCATCGCAATGTTCTTAGCGCAGTTTTAACTTATGTATAATAATGAGAGACAGCATTAAACGCCTTCCTATAATAAAACAAATATTGCATCTGTCTGTACAGAATTATCAAAATTGGACGATAACTCGAAATGAAAGTCAGACAACTGCGTTACGGAGAACATATCCAGAGCGAAATCCATGCTGGGATGGAGCAAAAAAAGTGATTCATTAAGTTACAGTAAATAAAAAAAACATGCTTCAGGATCTTTACAGAAACACGAGTAATTGAAATATGGTCTTGCTGACATGTTAACAACCAGCCAGAGAGCGTTTAAGAGAGCGAGGGGGGGAATGACGTTGGGGGAAAGCGCGGTCAGCCTGCTCGGGGTGGCGGCTTGGTGTACCCAGGGAGGAAGAAGGGGGAAGGGCGAAAGAGGGAGGGGAGATATGATGGTGACACAGGAGAGGGAGAGGTGTGCAGTCCCTCTTGCTCTGGGATTTGGGTAGTCCAAGAGAACTATACCAACCACAGACAACGTGCGAGCATCCCGCAGGAGCCTTCATTGGGATGCTCCCTGTACCACAGTAACCGCCAGGATGATTAGCGATGTTAACCCATGTCCGAGCGTTGAAGAATGCGATCGATGCTGTAGGGAAGATAATCGAATAAAGTTATCTGGGCGAACTGAAGTATATTCTAGGATTGGAGGTAATACATGATAAGCGAAGTCAATATATTACTATCAGCAGACTTGTACGTAACGGGTAACGGGTAATTGCGCTACTAGTAATCAATTACTTTTTTGAGTAATTTGTAACGTAATCGATTACTTTTGGGGCCCAGTAATTTTTTGAGTAATTCAATTACAATTTTCAGTAATCAATTACCAAGTAATCGATTACTTGGAAACTAAAGAATCCACATTGTTCGGGACGACGCACACACACATATATGGGATGATTCACCGCAGCGAGAAGACAAAACCAACTGCCCTCTGCAAGTTCGGTGCAACGCAGCTGTCTTATATCTAGGACTTTTCCCGCAACAGTTACTTACCCGAGGACCCCGAGGTCAATTGCCACAGTGTTTCGCACGTGTAGTGTATTTTTGAGTACACTGTCCTCTCCCCATTCATGTGCACTATCTATCCGTAACCCGGCCTGTATGCAGTAAGTTGGACTGTAGGTTGTACCGTGAACCTGATGAGTCATTTGTGGGAGTTCCGGTTGGGACTCTTTTCACAGAACTCTCAAAACTCTCAACCTCTTGACACATTTTTCACAGAACTCTCGACCCCGATAACCTAATGCCACTCTTGTGACCATGAGCCCCTGTCACTCTTGTGCGGAATACTGTCGATATCACAACGATGTCGACGATCTGCAATGACTTGTCGCCGTGGCCTCAGCTATCCGGCATGTTCACAGCGCTGGAGCGAAAGGACAGAAACAACACCTCGTTCAAATCGTTTTCTCAGATATCGGAAGTAATTGGCAAAGTAACGCGTTACTTTTCAAGGCGTTACTTCATTACTTTTTCCGGCACGTAATTTGTAACGGTAAAAAATGACTTTTTCGTACAAGGTAACGGTAACGGTAATCAATTACTTTTTTTAGTAACGTGTACAAGTCTGACTATCAGTCAGGAGTGCACGGACAAAATGCGAAAATGTTTCGCCACGGAAGACCACAAACCAGTCAGGACTCCGATGGAAGCTAGCCATATCAAGGAAGATGAGGTGATTTCAGCAACAACTAGCAAAGGAGCCAAGATGGTGTTCTCTATCGAAGTCTATTAGGAAGCCCTATGTATCGGTCAACCAGACATTGGATTCGCCGTAAACGAATTTATAGTGCGTCCGAACACGACGCTATAGGCTTCGAGAGTAACCCGCTTGTGCGCGGTTTCCCGGCCATGCACAGAAAGACCGGCATCTACGAGCGTTGGCGCCAGCTTGGCAGAGAGACCAACAGAAATCTGTCGGATATTCTTGTGACGTGGAACGTGAGCGTCGGAAGTGGCGCGGGGACTGTCACCGACGGCGGAGATGTGTTACACTATGAGAGGGGTCCTGCTTCCGTCGGCTTGGGAGAACGGTAGCTAGAAAGGTCGACATGCGTCTTACTTCGTCCTGCGAATCTTCCAGGGGTCTACGAACTACAACCGCGGACGTTGAGTGGCTCTCCTGCAGATCAACTGTTGCAAACGCTGGGACCGCCTCCTCTATAATCTTGTTCACGTGTGCAGCGGGCTCCCTGATTGGCAAATGGTTGCGGTGGCAGCATTTGAACTGTGACCCAAGCACCAATCCGGGCGCCGGCTGTGCTGTGTGGGTGTTTTCTCTGGGTTTTCCTCATATGCTGTAAGACAAATGTCGGCACAGTTCCCTGTGAAGATCCTCCCCTGCGATACACGTGACCTTGCTCGCCTGAGCATTGCCGACTACGGCAAGCAGTTCCATCATCACTACCAACCCACCACCGTAGGGGTCAAGTATTGAAGAAGGTCCTTCAACGTTCATTGGGCAGCAAGATGCAAGTTTGAATGAAGGAGGTACATGGAGATTAATGGTGTCTTCGACTGGTCGTCCCAATACTCCGAGCTGGAGCGGGTCAGACCGCATCTCACTCCGGCAGCGAGCCGGAGGAACCGTGCAGAAGCCGAACGCGGCACGTTCGAGCAGATGAGCAGATAGGGAATGATAACTCACGTGACTTCCGGTGTTTCCCTCGTAATCAAAACGACGACAAAGTAAAATGCAGAACATGGCAGGCATGGCGCAACTGAAACGCTACGCAGCGGAAGCTAGCGCAGTCACGTCACCGGAACCCAACCAGATTTGGCAACCGCTCCGACGGCGTTGGTGAGAGCTCTCTAGAGCGCTTCCGAGTTGGAGGAAACAGCCCCAAATGCACCAGTCGAATGCAGTGAGAGTTCTGTTTCGACCAGTCGAAAATGAGACGTCGCTTCAGAGCGATCTAGAGCGATCCGAAGCAACCAGTCGAAGACACCCTAAGAATAGTGTCCGTTTCCACAATCTCTAGAGGAACGGTGAGCTAAATACAACTGGTGGTTGCACTTTGGAACCTGCGACCCAGATTATGCTGCCCTAACACAAGCAATCAAAAAGGAAAGCGGTTGAAGACGTTTTTGGAGGAACTTCGTTTTAAGAGATGTGGCACCGAAACAATGAAACTGAATCAGTCGCCTAAAATGATAATTGAAAATCCGGTGCAGCCTACTGATCCGTCATTACTGTAATGAATTACTTTTTCTGGTAATTTGTAATGTAATGCATTACTGATGTCATTATGTAATTTGTAATGTAATTTAATTAAATTTGGACTGTAATTTTATTGACATTACTCATTACTTTTTACCAAGGAACCGAGTGTGTGTTCTGTGTTTGCACTTGGCAGAAAGAGAGTTGAGGACTGGCGAGTTAAAAGAATTCCAACGCCCATTATGAACGGTGACTCACTGAATCGGCACGTGGAACGTCAGTTCCCTTCAACAAGCCAGTTGCCTTATTTAGGGCAACCACAAACAAACCCCAAGCAGCACAATGTACTGAAAGTCGAGTGCAATAGGGGTGGACGGTATGTGCCTTATCAATGAACTTTAGTTTCAGGAGCCTGTTCAAGGCCTTCCACCTACCCGGCCACCCCTATTGCACCCGACTTTCAGTACATTGTGCTGCTTGGGACGTTCTTCAGGTCAACGGTTTGTAACCTTGGTGAATCATTGTTTGCGGGCCCCACCCTCCGGACTATCTTCCTGTTGTCGTGATACACTGTGTCATCTTCGTCTCTACGTTGTGGAACGATACTTCATTCGTGGCACACAGCCTGACACGTAAAGGGACAAATGGAACAGTACAAGCTAACAGTTGTTAGCTTGTCAGCATACATTTTCCTGAATTTGGGGGAAGACAAGTTCTTGCCCCTTGTGCCTTCCACAAAACTCGGGAACATGTATGCCAATAGTGGTATAGTATTTACTTTGTAATGTCATTACTTTTTCGTAGTAATTGTAATGTGATTTCGTTACATTTCAATTGCAGTAATGAGTAATCCAATTTAATAAATTCTAACTGGAATTCTAATTCTAACGTGTCTACCTGGAGTAATGAGTAATGTAATTTAATTACACTTTAGAAGTAATTTACCCAGGTATGGACCAGAGCATACCACAGGGAAGTGACAGTGCTCTGAAACTCGCCGTACAAAGTGCCTTTGGCTGGTTGAGACTCTGCATAGTCTCATGATTATGTTTTTTGTGTTTGTTTGTTTTTTAATTAGGGCTTTACGTCGCGAGACAACTGAGATTATGAGCGACGCCACAGCGGTGGTCTGTGGATTGACGATGAAGGATGAAAGTACTGAAAAGGTTAGCCAGCTGTAGGGATCGAACCCACATCTTCTGGATTACCGGTCCAGGGCTCTACCAATTGAGCTAAGCTAACACGCCTCTCCAGCGACTTTCGGGGTGCGTCATCTGAAGGGACGACAAACCAGCCACTCACTCTCACTCACCCTCCTTTCACTCTTACATTTTTTGCTCACTCATACACTTACACACATTCATACGACGGAAATCGACGCAAGCGGCACCTGTTGAACAAGAGAGAAACTGATGTTCTGAGGCTGGAACAACATAGAAGAGACAGATACAAACAAACAAACAAGCCTCAAATTGCCTAAGAAATCAACGATGAAGGGGATTGCTTTTGCCCACCTGAGAGTTCTTTAACGTGCGATGAAAGCTCACCACACGCCACCCGTATCTAACGTCCTTCGCAGAAAACGGCGTGTCTAAGCAAATGTACCCTGCCACCAAGTTTTTGGCGTCCTCGGCCGGGATGGAACCCGCGATCTCGGGATCAGAAGGCGAACGCGCTACCGACTGAGCCACCGAGGCCGGTCCATGATGATGTGCAGTGTATGTGTTTACATATGCGTTTATGTATGTCTTTAAAAAATAGAGTGAGGTCTGCCTGCTCAGCCAAGGCGGCAAGTTTCACCCTTGAAAAAAAAAGGGGGGGGGGGGAATCGAAGGCTAGCAACGCATCCCGTGCTTTCCGACGAATGTGTGTAGGACCTGGCGGGTAGAGGGTGTCTTCCAATGTGACACAGGGTATTGGTGTATATGGTGAGCTTTCTAGTTCACCATGTAAACACATGCACTGGGTGCAGCCAAATAGACCCGGCTTCTTCTTTTTCCTAAACGCAAATACCGTTGTACACGCTTAGTGCAAATGACCATTATCATCTATTATTAGCGGAGTTAAGGAGAACCTAGAAGTTTCAAAGATAACGCTTCCGAAAACATAGGCCAAAATGGCCTGATTACTTTGGAGTGGCTGACACCTTAGATTAAAATCTTAAGGCGGGACCTAGGGTATTTCACGATGAGGTGAGCAATTGCACGGCTTCAGCGTTTCAAAGGTGAGCAGTGCTCCGGTAAGCAAATGTCCAGAGAGCAATTGTCCGTCCCCGGCTTACTGCGGGCAGTGAGCACGAATCTGAAACAGGATTCGTGCAAACATCGATTATACGATAGCGTCGACAGCCCCTTTCTCTCGAGTTATTTTGCTGCTCATCGTGTAAAAACCTGAGGACAGCGTTCTGGCCAAACTCATTATGCGCATTGCGTTCCATTCCCGTCACCCCACTTCCTGCTTTTGATTTCCCCATTCTGTCGGATCGATATAGCAGAGCTCCACATGGACAGAAACAAGCAGGAATGAAATCGAAGTAATTTTACGCTATGGGCGGTGTCCACGTAAGGCGTTCATCAGCGTTATAATGTACATCACTCTAAATCTGATGCCCGTGGTGTACCTCTTTTGTACCACTCCCAAGAAGCTCAGATCCGTGGCGTGAGGTACACGAGCGTTACCCTGAAGCGAAGACCGTTAGACAACGGGTACACAACCGCTCCGGGACGAGGGAGCTGCGGATTCGTGAGGTACACAGCAGGTACTGCACGCTGTACCGTATGAACACGACTTGTACCTAATACCTTCAAGTATCCCGTAACGCATAAACGCACTTCGAGTATACCTATTAATTATTTTTACACATTATAATTACATAATCAATTACACCATGGTTTTTGCGCCTACGCTGTTCACCTTCATAAACGTCACATTTTTGCTCATTCTCAGTTGTTTTTGTTTCTTATATTTATTAAATTAGTTTGCTCTCCTTTTCCTTTTGTACGTATTGTGCTTTGTCCCATACTGTGACAGTACATCCTTATATTGCATAACTTGTTCTGGTGTTGTCGCCACATATGATATGATATTCAGATTGTTTCCGGGAGGCCCCACCTCTAGCTATGCTACGGGGTGCTCTGTGCACTCTGGCACTGGCAAGGTACTCTGGCAAGGCACTGTGTACTCTGTATGGCAAACACTAATAATAAAATTGAATATAGCGAGCTTGAGCTATATGTACCGCATTTCACCTAAAGTGATGAAAAATTCGAACTCCCGACGCACTCGCTGGAGGATTGTGGGACTTTCGGCAATTACCTTCTGGAAAGTTTTGCCGCCATTAGGAGGGCTTTGGACAATTTTTAATTGATGGAAATTTATTTTTTTTCAATCGAACTTTCAAAATTGTCAAGCCAACCTCACATTTTTTTAACAGGAATATGAAGTCTTCCACGCGGACCCAATAAAAACTGTGCGCAATATAGAAACAGCAATTGTCGAAAAAAATTAGTAAAAGTACTGCTTTAGCCCCGACTACTTGATTGTCGCAAAGAAGCAGTGCGCGAAAGGTGCGGCGACAGGAGGAATTGTCCCCGCCTCTTGTTTTAGCTTTCTTTCCTCCCTTTGACCTTGATGCTGGTGACGACTGTCTTATCACCAAGAACTCACGAGATACGAGCCTGTTCCATTCACATTCGCAAGTCACAAACAAAAGAGGGATATATCTGGGAAGGTACTTCCGATAAAAGCGCTGACCGCAGAACCAATATCATTCTAAGTCCCGCCCAAGTCTAAGCCAGGCGCATAGGCGCATATGACGGGAAACTCGGTCCTCACCTCGCCACGAAACAACCAAAAACAACTTTATTCTGAGTATGGATAAGCATAAGAGTATAAGAGATAAGAGTCTGAGTAAGCATAGCATGGCTGCGCCGGAAGTTAGTCATCGCTCTCATCATTGTCGTCTCCTCAGCATTCTTAAGACTACAAAAGGGGGCAATGGGCTGTTTAGAAGCGGTGAAGTGCTACATGCCGTCGTCACATAAAATCACACAGGATGAACTGTATGCACGACGTCATTCAATCACGCAGAAATATTGATGTCAATTTGAATGCAGAACGCGTCCTAAGGGTATAGGAGTGACTTTGAAGCTTGCGTGGTCTGACGCAGCGAAACATCACTCCCTTCACCAGGTGCGGTTGCAGAACCTCACTATGTATGTGTGTTTGGGGGGGGGGTTCATTCTTGAAGCGCGTAGTGAGAAAGGAGAGAGAGGGAACCTAACGTTGTATGAGAACGATCTCCCCTCCCCCTCTCCCGATCCGGTACTGCCTTACACCAAGCACCACGTGTGTGAGGAAGACATACACACTCTGATACAGTGACGTTGACGTGAAAGTGCATGCATAGGTTTTATCCAAAATTTTCGGGACTAGCGTTGCCATTTGAACACTACTTGTAGTGGCGCGATGCAAAGGTATGTGGCAGCACTAGCTTAAAGGTACTATAAAGCAGTCGAGGCGGATGTTTTGCCTCATGTTTTGTGTGCCCTGAATTGTGTACGTCTCAGGAGTAAAATGCCGCAAAAATTTCTCACATAGACGTTATAGCTCCCCCCAAAAAATGCAAATCTAAATCTACTGGTAACACTGTGGCGAAGCAGACCGACGAAACGCCAACTCCGCCAAGTACGGCGGCGAAAATGTCTCATGCGCACAACTATGGGCCGAACAGAGCGACGTACGATAGCAGCGCCACGATGCTGAAACAAGGCCCAGGTATAGACGTTTAGCTACTGAGTGCAAGATTAGGCTTGTGTTTATGTTCTTTCACACAAATTACATTTTCTCAAAAGGTAGTATTTGCAAATCCCAACGGGAAAGCCATCTGTTTATCGGTCTCCTTGTTTACAGGGTCGCTTGACAAGTTGATGAGTTCTTCCCACCGGGCGTCGCCCCGACATTCTTGACTGCGTTTTTATTTACCAATTAAAAATACTTAGAGTAAACTCGTGCGCATATTACTTGTTGTGCTGAACCTTTGAATCTAGCACTGTCATGTCATGCTGACTGCACATGCAGGTTCGACCTCGACTGCTTTATAGTACCTTTAAGTTGAGAGACAGTCTGGTAAATTACACTCTTCTCGGCGGGCGCCTTCACATGATACGTCCGTTTATGTCGTACCGTGCGCTTGGCGATGGGCGTTTTTTCATGATGGACCCGAAGGCGCAACAGACAGTGTGCATCAAATTTTGTACAAAGCTTGGCAAGCACGCTACGGAGATACTGGAAATGATCCGGCAAGTGTTTGGGAAATAGACTATGAGCCCTACACGGGTGTTTGCATGGCATGCTCGGTTCAAGGCCGGCCGGACTTCTGTTGAGGATGACGAACACACTGGCATGCCACTCAGCCGCACGACACCCGACATGGTTGTTAAAATTGAACAGCCTGTTCATAGGGATCGACGTCGAGTCATTCGAGACCACTGATCTCTATGTATAAAGGCTGGATCGCGTATGGGAGAGGGGCTCGTGGGAGAGAGGTACGCATTCGGGCCGCCATGTTGGTGGGCCCTAAAACGCTGTGTGTGCCCATAGGAAACAATGGGAGGCAACAGAGATTGTGAGTATTTATTGCGCTACAGGCGTTGATCATTGTTTGTCGTCACCCGATTTTGTAGGGTGGCAGTATACTGATGTATCCTAACAGTGTTTCGCAGGTGCCCTGCTTTTCGATTCTTAATAACGTTATGTTTTGCATTCCGAAACTAGACCGTCACTGCAGTGCAGCGCTGGGAATTGTACTACAGCACGTTTCCCAGCCAATATTTCAATAAGAAACGATGTGAGGTTAACAACAACCATGTATATAATATCCCGTGCTGCGTTCTGGACAAAAATTGTTCCGTCACGAACGGTCCGGGAAAAGATATACTCGCATGACAGAAAGATATCGTTCTGTAGACTCTCAGCCGTTGTTTTAGCCGTGTATGCGTTCAGTATGATTTATATCAAGCATCGCCGCAGAAAGAGTCTTTTAGTGAACGACATGGGTGCCATGCCTCGCAAATATGGACACACCGAAGCAGCTCAAATAATTACTTCACGCAATTCGTTCGCGCTCGTTAGAACAGTTAATCAGGTAGTGATGTAAGCTTAATCAATTAAGTTACTTAGGAAGTGGTGACACCTGCTTGAGACACAGGACTTATCTCTTTTTGAAGTACAGCCCTTCTATGTTTGTTTGTTGCTTCCTTCATTTGTTCTGCGTATTTCCAGGCGCGGTTGTACCAAACCGAATGTCCATCTCGAGTACTCACATGCTTTTGCTGAATACAATTGCAGCGTGAGCGAAGCTGCTTAGGGACGGAGGCCTGCTATCCAGCGCTGGCTTTGTCATGCTTGTTATGTGGAGCACGTTACAAAAAATGCATCTCTACATCTGAAACACCATCGTCATCTAAAAGGGGCACCGTTGTGAGACCAGACACGCTTTCTGGAGATCTTCTATGGCACTTTCCGCAGTTTGCACAATTTTCTTCAGCATCGAAGTCTCTCATAGGAACCAGCATTAACTGTGACTCCCATGTTACCCTTTGACGTGCAAGGGCCCTCTTGCACTACACACGTATGGTCTGCAAATTGCAACAGAATGATTTGGAGCTTGAAACTGTTGTGCTTTTGTTATTTTGGACCTCGTGAAGCGTACACAAAAAAGTCTAACAAGATATGCTTTTGTAAAGAAGATCACTGATGATGAGTAAAGAGAGTATACATTTTTCAAGTTCAACATTTATTTCTTTCACTTGTGCGTTTCAGGATACAATGAACGTGCAGGGAGGTCGCAAAAGACTACATTTATTGTTTTGTGACCTTCCTACAATGACAATATATATTTTAGGGATGACAATGGACAGGTACACTCTCTAAATTTGTCGCACTCAATTTTAGGTTGGAATGAGCAAAGAATAGCAACTTCCCTCCTGATATTTTCTCATATATGCTGAATTTTAAATTTAATGTGATCAACGGTAGATGTAAACAACATCAGTACCAGAGAAATGCATCCTCAATAAATAAATTTCTTCTTATAGCATATATGTGCATGCCTATTAACTGAAACAATTATCACAGTTCCCTGACATGTTTTAATTTCTGTGAGTGTACTGTAGAGGCTGCTTAGATCTGCAACAGCTCATACAAGGTATCATATACTGTGAATGCCTTTAAAAATCCCATGTGACACATATGGCTTTACTTTCTGGAGGTGCTGTGGTAGTCAAAGTTTGTGGGCATTACGCAGGTTCTGCACCCATTTCTTGAGTATGTCGAGGCAGCTGTGAAGTAACCTGTATTGACGATTATTCCAATTTTTATGGTGCATCGACAACAAAGGCAATAATACATCAGAACATTGGTTTGGGTGCAACCAGTTAAAAATGAATGTTGTTTAATAAATGCATTGGACAAATGTTAAAACATTAGTTTAAAACACGGCTTACAATCCCTGTATCTTCTAAAAATTGAGAAGATTAAAAACTATTCTAAAAAGAATATGGGGAACGCTTCTAAAAATAATTATAATTATTATATTGCTGGGTGAAGGAGCCTAAGGCGTGTTTCTGATGTGAACATGTAAGAAAATGTGCAAATTTGAAAGAGGCTAACCACAGTGCGTGCACTGAGGTGGTTCCTTCCTGTAAAGTAGAAACCAGTGCATGAGGAACTTGATACTTATTTGTACACCCAGTCATGTCACACTGCACAGATTGTTCACTGGGTAGTCCACATGACGAAACCTGTATTGACGAGAGACCATTTTTGCCTTAAAAACTGCTACAAATAGCACGGCTGCAAATTATTATTATCGTAACAAGCTGACGATACAGCTGAGACACAAGGCGTTATCCAAGTCGCGCCACACCACCGTCACGTAGCATTCTGTGTCACAAATCAAACCAAGGCACAAAACAATACCAATACATGAAAAAAGGTGACAATCTTGGTCTAATTATGACGTAATACCGAACTTGTGCGCGAAGGTAATTCAAAGAAATGAATGTGGCACTTGCTTCCGCAGAGAACACCGTGTACCATGCTAGCAATGCATGCAAGAAAGCGCTCGAGTGCTCGCACATATATTGATGACAACACTACCAGTGTACTATAACATGTTCTTTCAAGCACATTATGCGCTCAAACTGTATTTGCCACCAGGCAACATGCAAGTGTGCTCGATTGAACCTCGGAAGAGCGATCAAGCAACCTGCATCCAGTGCTCGTTTTGAGCAAAAAAATACTTCATAACGGTCAACTAAATATACAGAATGGACGCTTATTTATTCCTTGATAAAGAATTACTCACCTGTAGAAATTTAGGCCCTGTATCCTTGCCAGTACGGTATGTACGACCGTAATTGCAAGAAGTTGCCATGATCGCTGCGGCGACTGTTGTGGGTACAGTAAGATGGCGGCCGGTTTCCTCACGCTCGCGCTCCCTATCCGCGATCCAGCCTTTTACAATCGAGATCAGTGTTCGAGACATTTCTGATAAGATGGGAATTGGTTACGCCGAACTTTGGCGACAGAAGAACTGGCTGCTGCACTACGACAGCGCGCCGTCCCCCACATCATTGTTCACCAGGGACTTCTCGACAAGAAACCACTGATGTCCCCGTGACCTTCCTGCATCTCCCCGACTAAAGCTCAAGATGAACGGCCACTGTACCGGCACGAATGAGGTGATTCAAGCAGAAACGCAGGCAGCACTCGACATCCTCACCGAACACGACTTCCAGGATGCGTTCCAAAAATGGCAGATACGCTGGGACCGACGCATGCGTGCGGTAGGGGGCTACTACGAAGGTGGTGGCACCAACAGGCAGAAGCTAGAATCTGGCAGAAGTGAGAGCGCCAGTCCCGAAATATCAATGCTAAATTTCGCTGTCTTTTGCCAACAGTACCTAGTGTCGTACATACCTCCTTATATGCATATTTCCCATAGCTGTCGAGGAGCGCCTCAACTGCACAGGCATATCGTATAGACTTTAGGCAGATTCGAAATCTTGATTTTCTAGCTATTATTACACATTCAATGAGCACTTTCATGTTAACTCGCAGGGTACCGTAAAGCCTATAGGATATTGGCTACATAGTACGCACTAAACTCTTACTACTACATTGGTAGAATCTCCGCATGGTTTCTGCGGCGGACGCAAGACTCAGGGAACGCTGCGCCGTTACACGTACACCGTTATCAACATAGGATAATATATATATTCCTCTATGTTGGCTTCCTCTTGGGAAGGTCTGCTTCATGGTTTCCTCTCAACCCAGCTCGATTCTGAGAACGCATGTGGATAGTATCTTACCTCTGCTTATGCAACTTATGTCGAGGTTGAACGCATTTACATTATCTAGGGCACATAGCAGGACACCGATATGAGGGAAGAGCTATAAAAGCTTTCCACTTTAAGAAACACGGTGTTTCTTTGCTTAAATAATAAACTGCGCCATCCGGAAAGCTCCAAGGCATGCCCATAAATATTTAACGGCCGAGATGAGCAACAGGCTTCTCATACATGCATACATGCAGGGATCTTTTAGGGGCAGTAAAATGCGAACCCTATTATTTTGCATGCTTCCCGTACAGAAAGTTCCCTTCTGGTCACCGGGACCAGACATAGAAAATGGGATTCTCTAAGCCAGTACAGCACTAGAGGGTTCGACTTTTCTGCACTTTGCTTATGATAGTGCTCTACGAAAAAGGTTTCCATGACGCAGGCTCAGCATGCCCTTTTCTGTTTGAGTGTTCCCTTAAGCAGTACCCCATACATATCTTACAAGGAAGGCCGAGAATCCGTCGACATGCAATAACTCTGGGTCTATCTGAAGTAAGGTTGCCCCCAAACTATTTGGAATATGCTAATGCATGTACAGTGCTGGACAAAAGTTCACGGAACACGCTCCGGCGCATTCCTTCCTCGGAGTGACACGTTAGCAGCGAATGGGACCGTATAGACTTACAGACATGTGCCTAGGTAACCCAATCACCTGTTTGCAAGTCTGTACGGTACCATTCGCTGCTAGCATGTCACTCTGAGGAAGTAAAGCGCCGGAGCGTCTTCCGTAAGCTTTCGTCCTGCACTGTACCAAATGGTATGCGTGAAGATTAAGATCGACCAAGTCAGCATTGTGTACGATCCTGCTTCTTCTTCTTCTTTTTCAATCACATTTGCCAATCCTTTGGGGTCCAATCTTCTGCAGTCGGTGTTACGGCAGCGCCACCTAGACAAGGGAAGCCTGCTTAATGCTTCCCCGTCCTCGCTCGCTAGGTGGACATTTTGAGTCGGGATGCCGTCTGTTTCAGCCATTAGCGTTGTGGTGCTGGCTCATCTCTATATAGCAATGGTCGCCGAAGCACAGTCGTGATTAGCAGACTCCTCAAACAGCCACTATGGACTTAATCCCCTGTCTTGGTGGTCTTCCTGAACTTATGTAATTGCAATTCATTATGTCTTAAGTGCATTCTCCCAAAATATTGTTTCGCTTTGCGAAGCGGAAGAATCACAAAAACAAGTAATTTCTACCTCTGAGGGTTATGACGTCAGATGGTGCGTGATATCGTGTGTGGGCGCTCCCTGAAGGTCGAATACCGTCTCGTCGTCACATGTAGAAATGTTAAGGAGTCTCTCTCCTTTACGTCGTCGCAGCTGCTGGCGGACTTCACCGTTGAATAAAGATCGGGGACGGTCCCGTTGGTGCTACGAGAGGGACTGCAAGTCACGATGGAGTTACCATCTACCCATGCAGAATCCGTATACGAGGGGTGTTCAAGTCAAACCGGGACACTCTGTCTCCTGAGTGTACAAATGGCTCGCGCTACTTCTTTTGCGTCATTTTCACACGCGACAGGCCTCCGCGCTCACCATGTGGTGGTCCGAAGTTTGTGCAAAACAGAAGACACGTGCTGGACAAGATGGCCGACAACGAGGTGAGCGCGCACATCGAACAGCGAATGGTCATGAAGTTTATCGTGAAAGAAGGTGTAAGGTCACAGAATGTCCTGTCACAGGTCCTTTTCAGTGACTTTCATCTTTCATTGTTAATTTCTTAGGCAAATTCAGGCTTTGTATGTATTTGTCCCTTCTATGTTGTTCCAGCCTCAGAACATCAGTTCTTTCATGTTCAACAGTTGCCGCCTGCGTCGATCCCGTCGTATGAATGTATGTATGAGTGAGCAAATATGTAAGAGTGAAAGGGGGATCAGTAAGAGAGAGTGGCTGGTTTGTTCCTTCAGATGACGCACCCTGGAAGTCGCTGAGAAGGCGTGTTAGCTTAGCTCAATTGGTAGAGCCCTGAACCGGCAATCCAGAAGATGTGAGTTCGAGTCCTACAGCTAGCTAACCTTTTCAGTGACTTTCATCTTTCATTGTTAATTTCTTAGGCAAACTGAGGCTTTGTATGTATTTGTCCCTTCTACGTTGTTCCAGTCTCAGAACATCAGTTCTTTCAGATGACCTCTTCTGACGCCACTTCAGAGACGATATAGGAAGATGGTGTATATGTCAAGGAAGAAGCCAGTTTTGAGGCACAACAGTGTTTTTTTGCTGGCGTTGAGCTGCTGAAAATGACGTCACGTACTTTTTAGCCGTTGCAGATATTAATGGGTTTTAGTATATTGTACACTGTCGCCTTTGCTTGCGTAAGTGATAGCGTGGTGGTTCCGCACAAAGCGCGAAGCTCTGTTTATGTATTGCGCAGAACCACCAACGCTATACCTTTCGTCCTGAAAGGCGATAGAGCATGATATAATAAAACTCACAATTGAAGTCGATATGATTACGCATTTGACTGTACGCATAGATAAGCAAGAATATGTACCCCGTTTATATCATGTGTAACGTATAAATCACCGAGGCTATACGGTAAGGTATGTATAGGGACATCTCCATTACGTTTATACCTTCAGCATTTTGTATGCCTCTACTATTGCAACACTAGTCGCTACATTATTTTATTAACTTTTTTCATAGAAGGGGTATCATCTCAGTTAAACAGGGATTCAAGTAATAAACACAGCCGTCAATGCAGTGGTATCTGACTTACCATGGTGTGTCCAAAATTTGCGGTGACGTTCAAGGGGTGCCCGAGAGTATAGCAGGACACAGATAGTTGAAACACCTTCTCCTTAACATTCTTGCTTTCGTTCTTCTGCAGTGCGTTCATGAATGTGTATCAAGTTCCAGGGATGGGAAGTATATTTAAATACCCTGTATTTACTATTTAGAATATAAAGACACTGTATTTATATTTTGTGTTTAAATATAGAGTTGAGAAATATGCTTAGTTATATTTGAATACAAATTTTCCGGTATTTATTTCTGTACATACGTTATAAATACTCCTAGGTACACAATATACTCGTGTGTTCCATGGATTCCCACCTCCGTCTTTTCGGACAGGACCTCACTTCGTGAATTTTGTCCAGAATGGGTACGTCTGCACACATGAACTTGTGTCAGACACTTCAGCATTATCTCCCTGTGTGGAAGTTATGTTGTCGCGAATAACTCTAGGGCGACGATCCATTGGCGGCACTTCTGAAGCCCAGTCACTTCTCAAAGGTCTTCAAGACAGATTTTACATGTATCTGAAAGCTGAAGACAATGTGGTCGTTCTTGCATCGGTATCCCATCTTTTTTTAAAGCTTAGGTGGGTGTCTAAAGAGCTGGCTGGAAAAAAAAAAAAAGAAAATGACAGAAGTCCTGCTACGAGCCGCAGAGCAGGAGGCCAGACACGAAAGTATGGGGAAACTCGTGGCAGCCAAGGACGTTCTCCAACTTCGAAGACATCTTCGAACGAAGCAGCTTCGTCAGACTTAATACGAGTCTTTGTTTATTGGCTCCTGTGGGCCCATTTCATTCCCCATATCACCACCAGCAATGGGGTAGAGTATCGCCCATCGCTGGCCATTAAGCTCCTCATGCACAATCATTAGATAAAGCTGTTGTTGTTGCTTGTTCTTTGTGAATCAGATTCTACGGCCGAACAGAAGACGCCTAGAAGATGATATCTTCGAGAAACTTGTAATATTAAAGGAGCTCAGACGGCACTTCAATCACTACCAACTTTTCAAGACAATTCATTAACTTGCCTATTAAAATGCACCATGCGAAGTGACTCATTCAAAGGATATATAAATATCGCAGAATTTTATTTTTGAAAATCGCGATCGTGCGCAACGGTGGCAATGACAGCAATAAATAACTAATAACTAGTCACTACTCCGGAATAGTCACTAAATAAGCTTCGCTTCACAGTATCGACACTGAGGTCCAAGGGAGAGCAGGAGTGCCATCTTCTTTCCGCACCACACCGGTGTCATCCCCAGTTGACGATCACAGACGGTAAATATAATGCTCATTGTAGGATGTTTTTTTTTTTTTTTGGCAGTAGCTTCCAGAAGGCGCTAAACCTCAGTTTAGGTTTCACAGATTGGGGGGGGGGGTCTGGGAAGGGGCGCCCCCCCCCCCCCCCCAGGGCACGCACTAGGCGATGCGGGCGTGAGACTGTGCCGCCGGTTAGGTCAGTAAAGCGGGCTCCCCTTCTGGAAGCTACTGCGAAAAACCTCTCCCCTGTAGGATAGAGAAGTGTGCAATGATTGTTGTGCGATAATCCATGTATTGTCCACCAGAGCGTCCCGAGGATGTCAAGGTGAGCTCAAGGTCGTCAACCTTGATGAGCTGCTTTCAAGAGAAAGGAACATTTTACCCGCGCACGGTAGATGGCATGGTGCGCTCTAAAGTGCGCGTGCGTGCGACTACCGAGCCACGGAAACGAGATGGCACATGCTCGATCTTCATGGAGGAAGGAAACACAGGAGCGGCCGTTTCGAACAGATTTCCGTGAGACTCCTCCGGCGGTCGCTCATGTCAAAACCGACATTACTTCCTGTCCACCGCGTGACCCTTTCTAAAGTTTCGGTTTAGCAACGCTTTGTTGCTCGCGCTGCTTTGCGTCCTCATGCTTTTTCAATGTCATTTACTCTTAAAATATGAGTACCATTGCAGAACGCGTTTTTACCCCGGCTATGACTCTAGTTCAACGGATAGCAACTCTGTCACGCGAATAACTTTTCACTCGTAAGTACGTACTTGATCAGTTGTTTCTGCCCCTGTGTGTGTTAGAGCCATCTTGAATCGTTCGTTTGCATGCTAGCGCTGTGCTGCAGATTAATTTGGTTTCAGCCATAGTTGCACAAGTTTGATTAATGGCATTCTTTACTAGCAACAAGCACACAAAACGTGGCCACGTCGTCTCACCAACGTCGCTGCCACGCATGATGTTCCGAGACCTGGGCGTTTGCCCTGCACACCGTGACTGGTCTTGTAAAAGAAGAGTAAACCAATGTCCAAACACACAGAAATAAAACTGCACGCGCGCGTTCATCACTACGAAAATATCTGAACTGTAAGACAACCACAGACTTCCACGGCGAGCCCTTTCACAGTCATCGCCAAGACGACTCCCGTCGTCTGCTTTGGGAGCTGGCATGCGCATGCTCTTGGGGCTCTTGGGGTCACGTGAGCGGTCACGTGGTAGACAGGAGCATCCCAGAATACAATGCGAAGGCTGGCACGCCCGACCCAATGGAGAAACGTTGGAAGGTGCCCTCCTGTGTTTCCTTCCTCCATGTCGCTCTTGGAACTCAAGCGGTAACCGCATACGACGAATTCTCGACGGAAAACCGGCCACCGTCACCGTTTTTCCGGTGAGCCGACGCGAGCAATGGGAACTTCACCGATTTCTCAACGACAGCGGTGGACAGAAAAATCCGGCGAAGAGCGGAAGCGGCCGCTCGACGGCAGCCAATAGGACCACTCCACGCGCTATCGTTCCACAAGCGGACGTGGCGGCCATTTCCGGATGCCCGTATGACCAACCTGGGAACCGGGAAGCATGCTGTCGGCTGCTGTCTGAGGGAGCTTTTGTGGAAGCCTGCTTCGCGAATATGCTTTGACTGCAAGAACTCATTATATGTGCCACTATAACTTTTCCATGTGTAGCAAAATACTTATCAGTTAATTTGAAGTCAAAATTTAACACGGACTAACGAAACGCCCGCTAAGGCGCCACCGTCCGCCGCAGTGAAAATCTGTGCATGCGGTTCGTCCCGCCGTTTTTCGTCGAGTTGTCGTGCCGGTGGGAAAGTTGGCAGTTTTTCCGTCGAGAAATCGTCGTATGCGGTTACCAATTAAAGGGACTATGAAAAGGTTTTTTTCTCGTTTTGATCAGAAAGAAAACCTTTTTCCGAGTCTAGAACCAAAATTTTACCTTCATCATGCGAAGAATATTCTCAGGAGCGAATTTAAACGGAGCGGCGAACAGAGGACAGCTGGCGCCGCGCCGTGGCGAGCTGCCAAACGGAGACACAGCGAGCAACTTGACGGGACCCCGACCGGCTCGGCAACACGTCATGATGACGTGTTGCCGAGCCGTAGGATCCCGCGTCCCGCCAGGAGCATGCGCCGTAGCATCCCGCGTCCCGCCAGGAGCATGCGCCGTAGCATCCCGCGTACGCGTTCATCGGGAGTGGAAATCTCACAGGGGTGGCATGCAATGTATTGCTCCGTAGACGAAAGCGTGCTGGGCGAACGCAATGCATCCTGGACAGGTCCTGGTCGCACGTCACAGCAAACGTCAAGGCACACGTGACATTAAAGATGGCGGCGCCCGTGATCGGTGGCCAAACCGTTTGTAAACAATGCGGTTGTTCGTTTTGGATGTTTTTCGATCACGGTAATTATTTTTATCCGATAATCTCGCAATAAAACGCGCAGTTTTACACATAAAGCCTCGTATTGTTGACAACTTCCAAAGATGTGATGACGACCGCGCGTTAAGACTTACCGAGCCGATGCGATGTACTTAAACTAAGCTGAAACGGGCTACCATGTTGCGGAAGAAGCACCGCATAGTTTACGCTGGCAAAATACGTTCATCTCTTGGTGTTATGACGGCGAAAATATGTCGGTAAGCGGCAAAACGACATGTAAACAAAGTCACATGACCTCAAAATGACGTTTTCTATGACGTGCGACCAGGACAAGATGGTAGTTTTGCCAAAAGCACCCGCTTGAGGGTAGTTACAACAATGGCGGGTTTGTGTCACCCCTGTGGAAAATCTCCATGATTGCAGCTTCCGCGCGATGGTCGTAGTCCATCGCAGTCGCATCCTGTTGTTTTCGTCCACATGCCGGGACGATGTTGGATAGTTGGTTGCCCTAATTTACGTCAATATTCGCTTAGCATCCAATGTCTCATGCTTCCCAGTGACGAGACGGACAGCTTTTGATGCCACGAAGCAATCGGACCGCCGGACTGGAAAGACGATGTGGTGCCATCGACTGCTCGTGTTTGTAGCGGACATTTGCATGATCGAATTTACGAAGGGTACGCTCAATCTCTTCAACGTACTGGATAACGAGCTCAGTGTCGTCTGAATCAAGGTGTAGCACCATCACAATACCTGTCCACAGCGGGGGAAAGAACATCCACCTAAACGGCGCAAAGGTGTGAGTATTTTTCGTTATTGGGGCTAACAAAGGTCTCTCAGTCCGTGTGGTTCAAATGCTATCACACATTTCAGATTTCTACCCGGAATGAGCCGACCAGCCGTTCACGTCATTTTGGCGTCACTACAGTGCAGCCCGCTTAGAGAAACGTCGTCTGCTAATTTTCACTCGGAAGAACGCAGTAAGCCGCAGCGGTGGAAGGAGTGTTTCTTTTCGCTTTTTCTTTCATTTATCAGGTACAGTAAACGAATATTGGTCCACAGACACCGTTCAAGGCATGGTTCAAGATTAGGCCGTGAGGTTAAAGGGACAGTCGCATTCTCCGAGGTCAATTTCGAAACTAATGCGAATTCTAATTCCTTGCCGACCACTGAAATGGGCCCGAAAATACCATTTCGATCCGCGGCGTACTTTCCGCGCAATCCGATGAAAAGGAAACCGGAATCCTTGCGCCCTCGCTCTCTAAAAGTGGGAGCAAACGTCACCTGGATAAGGCCAATCACCGCGCGCGCTGGGTAAATGCGAGCCGCGCGCCTGTTTGGCGATCGCGAAGCGAAGGCGAAGGTAGCAAACACGTAAGCGGTAGCGGCGACGAGTTAATGCTGGATGATGACCCATACACTACGGACCCAATGCCTCTGGAACCCGCCGACCATGCACGAGATGTGGCTGCGGCTAACCCGCGGGATGACATTTTCAGGTGACGTATCTATTTGCATGGTTGCCGTCGGATGTGCGAAACAGTTTAGAATGTTGAAATTGTTGTCGGCAGGTGTCTGTGTGGAGTCTGCGACCCACAGGAGCCCAACGAGCGCCTGTGTTGCCATTCTGTTGCCAGGGTGGTAGAAATGTGCAACAGTGCCGCCGTGCAGTGCATAATACAACACCCATTACTCATGGACATCTGCCTCCGTAGGGAGCTTCTATAGTGGTGTACGCGCCTCAATTCTGCCGCTATGATCAACATTTTAGGCGACTCAATCCCCAGGACCACAGGTAAGCCTGCTGCAGTGCTCTTCCGTTTGCTATGATTACGACCGTAATGATTTTTTCGGTTTAAATGACCTCCCATCAAGATTCGGAAGGGTAAACTTGGGTGCTAGTCGGGTGTTGTTGGTTACGCAAATTGTCGAACCTAAAGTGGACAGGGGTTGTATACATAAGGGCGGCTATTCTCAGCAGCTTTTTGGCCTACACAAGTTTGTCCCCCGTAAATCATAAGCGTGGCCGACAGCCGTGGAACGACCCAGAATCCTGGTCCAACAATTCCATTGGGAAAAGTGAAGCAACAGAGTCGCCTCAGCTAGTCTCGACATGCTCTCAATTATGCCAGTTAGCCGTGGCCTGATTGGCAACACAACACCCTGATTGACAGATATCCAGTGGGAATTCTGAATGATAGTCTTACAAGTCTAAAAACAGAAGCATTTGAGGTGCCAATAAAGGGGGGGGGAGCATGTTACTGAAGAATGTAAGAGTAATATATTGTGGGAGAAATTGGATTTTGCCGGAATTGGAGGGAAGCTGGTTCGGGAGGGAGTTAGCTGTTGGAATCGGGTTCATCCTGAAAGAGGCGGACCATTTTTCTGTTGTACTATGTTGCACACCTGCCAACCTTCCACATTCAAAGTGCGGGGGACCCCGGAACTAAGAAAGGAATGCACGGGCTTTGAACTCCAAGGTTGGGATAGTGTCTGTTCTTCTGCTCTGGCCATTGTCTTCCCAACACTGTGGGAGATTTGGCAGGTATGCAAATGCCCACAAGATATAATGCTAAACAAAAAGAAATGTCATGTGGATTTGTCTTTTCCAGCTGCCTGAGGTTCACGGCATACTCGTCATTCACGAGATGGGTCTGGGGATACCTTGGTCCAAGGAACAGACGACAGGTTCCTGGATGCGTTGTCCGAGCCATCAGGAGGGAGTTCCCATCTACGTCCTATCAAGGCTATCAGCGTTAGGACCATCGAAGCAAGGGTGTCTTGACAAGAGAGACAAGCTGGTGCATACTGATGGCTGGAACTGGAGACATGTAGTGGCAAGACAAAAATTTTGCTGACATAGGCACATTTTGTGTAAATGAGCCCTTGGTCATCCCCCTTGCCTCCCATCAGAGGTTTAGGAGGATCCTATTGGTGTCTGGTGTACGGATAAACCTATCCGTACACCACACACCTATAGTATCCTCCAAAACCTCTGATGGGAGGCAAGGGGGATGGCCAAGGGCTCATTTACACAAAGTGTGCCTATGTCAGCAAAATTTTCGTCTTGCTGCAATTTTCGTCTTTTCGTCATTGCAGTGTGGGGGATGTTTTGTCTTGTCACTCTGTATCTCCAGTTGCAGTCAACAGACTGTCTACCCATCTGTACAGCAAAAACTACTACACGTGGCAGTATTGGCTCTGGCATCAAATCCAGACTGTACTGCACTAAGTTAGTGCCAAGGTGGGAATATTTTGAATTCTGTGCAGATTTTCAATGCGGAGTAGTGACGGGAATAAAGAATGACCCTATAATTGTATCGATTTATTGTACAGTGGAGTATGACGGAGTGGGAATAACGAAATAGCATAGGTTTATTTGCCTCCCATTATGTATGGGAGGCAAATAAACCTAAGCTATTTTATTATGTTGTGCTGTGGTTCTACATTAATGTGGTGTGAAGTCTGGGCGGTTACAGGTACGCTGCCACAGGGATGTTAGGAGGGTTCATGTTGGCAGATCCATATCTGGTGTACTAATACGCTATGCAAGTCTGTGTCCATTGTTTTCCTCTTCCTGGAATCAGGGGATGACAACCCCCTTGTGAGATGCGCCGTGAAGTGGGAAGTGGGTCCCCAGCACTTGCTTCAGCCATGACCTCCACATCTGAAATATGGCCTTGAGTGTTAACACTCAAAAAAATATGTTGAGGGCTTAGCAGGTACAATAACAAATATAAAAATGACTGTGCAAATAAATCTTCCCCTTTGCGGTCCCTATTTCACTGGCACAGTTATTTTCCTGTCGACATTACGTTATAAACGCTGGCAGCCGCATCACACAAGATTCCTTTCACAGAACTCTACAATTTTCAGGACTCGTACATATCCATTATTTTGTGGGACGTGCAAAAAGAATTGCAATATTTTCGTGGCTTGACAAAACATACCAAATCCAGTTGATTCCGTTGACGTGCTTGCTGCCGCCTGAAATAGAGCCAGAAATTAGCAACAAGGCTGAAGTAGAATACTGATGCAAGTGTCTCGGACGTAGCCAAACACAGATTGCGATGCTTTCACATCCCTGAATGCTGCCATCAGGCTTACACTATGAACTGTAGAAACATCCACTAGCTGCAATAAGATTAGAATAATGCTGTCATGTGGGAGTGCTACGTTACTCCTGCATAATACTGGCGACAATTAGCACCGCAACAACACACCAATCTTTTTTCTCTAGAGTACGCGTACTATTGCGTCAGGATGCTGCAATCATTGTAATAATTTGTGTACATTAGTAGCCGGTGTGACTGTGACGTTACAATCGGCGGCGAGGCCAGGTGTTCGCGATGATGTTTACTGTGACAGCTGATATTTTTCATCGCAGCGTATAGCTGTGACCACGCAAAATTGTCACTTACCTCCGTTACTGGTTCCTGCCCTTGTTCCTGATCGAATGTGGTAGGGGTGGTAGGCACGGCGTCAATCTTCAGCCGCTTCTGTTTCTGCCGTAGCCCAAGCCGAACTTGCAATACATCTTCATCAAATTAGGCGTCGTCGGCGAAATGACAGGAACAGACGCGTGAAACATTCAATCCTTGGGCCACACCACAGTAGTGGCTGGCGATCGCTGCCTCCCACTTTCGTTTCGTTTCGCCATTGCGAGGTCGGTGAAATGTAAGCTCGGGATTCGCGTTATAGGTCTCTCTGCACCCGAGCACGTAGCACCGGTTTCCTGGCTGTGACATCGCACGTCAACGGCGTGAAATCCTAGGCCACACGCTGTGGTTCAAAGTGCTTCAAAGCAAACGCGACAAGACAACAAGAAAAAGGGGCAGCCGCACGCTCAGACACACACAGAATCTGCGGCGGGAAGGAGCGCCTCCTGATGGTTGGTTTATCCGGGTGACGTCATCCAGTGTCGGCGCCTTGCGGGGATTGCCGTGCGCGCCGGAAGCGCGAACATTTAAAAATCGTTTCTGAGTCAACCAAGTGGATTTGTGCGGAGAAAATTTGCCGGCGTACATTATGAACGACAGGGAACATGACCATAATAGTTCCGGAACACGCTTCCGGATGCGACTATCCCTTTAAGGAGGCCACCCTCATTGAGATGTCCCCAAACAACTTTAGCCAAAAATCGGCGAAACCTGTCCCCGCTCGAGCTCGCTTTTGTCTCGCGCGACCTCCCGGAGTAGGTGGATTGTGAAAAGTAAACTTGTGTTGCCAGTTGAACGCTGTTCTGTCCGTGTCTGTTATGTGGTGGCAATGAACGTAAACACATCGGAACACTAAGCGTTGCTTCAGTTCACGCTTCAATATGATCGCCGCATCGCTATGATCACTAATTCGCCCATCGCTTCGATTACCAACATTGTTAGTCATGCAGTTAATAGAGAGTTTTAGTACATCGTGCGCTGTCGCCTTTGCGTACGGAATTCCGTACGCAAAGGGGGGGAATATGTTTAATACCAAGTAAAAAAAGGCGATAGCTATCCACTTAAGGGATAGCGTTGGTGGTTCTGCGCACTGGGCGAAGCTCTCTTTCTGTTGTGGGACTGCGCAAAACCATCAACGCCATTCCTTCCGTAGGCAAAGGCGATAGGGTACGACGCACTGAAACTCTCTAATGTCTCATTCAGCTGGAGGTGTGTTCTTGCCGATACGTTGTCAGACGCAATCCAGTGAAATCTCTTGCAACGCCGTCGCTGGCACATCGCGGCAGCAGACGTTGACCAAAGCTGTTGATCATCCATTGACTGTGGCAAAGACCAACAGAGCCAAGCAATGTCATAACACCAGGGCCGACGATGGGGGGGGGGGGGGGGGGCGCTTGCATAGGCCCCACGCACGAAGCCCTCAACCACGGATTACTTTTTTTTAAAATACCAAGTATGCACTTAATCGTGTGAAACAGGCCCCGCGATGTGCCTTTGCCCCTAACACCGGCCCTGCACACCCCTAACACCGGCCCTGCATATCACCACCACAATTTATGATCAACTTACCCGCCATCAAGCTAAACAACGAGAATTAGCCGACGCAGGAAACAAACATGAATGACACAAACATGCCAGTTATCCCGGCGCCTTTTGTTCGGTTACCACATGGTGACCGACAACGCCGGTTAAGTTTGCCCCGCCGACATGTAAGGCTCATCACCGTACAACGTACAGTTCATCATTCTGCATTTCTGCAGAGTCCCAGTTTCCCACTCTGAAAGTGGCAACACGTATATATATATATTTCGCAGGCAGTTCGAAGTCCTCCGTTATTCACCACTTCACAGCGGGAAAGCAACGAAAACCAAAAAAAGGGAAACCCGGTCAGCGCTGACCTCGATAGAAGCGCGCTCACTCCTTTAAACCGTAACCGTAAGTGTGTCTGTTTTCTATGAAAAATGTCGCGTACAGCGAACATTTCTGTGTTTATCATTAGGTTAAGTTACCTGCTTTCACAACGCGTTTGGAATTGAATTTTTTTTATGCCTTTCTGTGCTCCTTTAAAATAGCTACGATGGTCTAACAATAAATGGTATTGTTTCTGATTTGCTGTTATGATAGTCGTTATTTCTGCAGTCCCAGATGACATCTTCCTCACAGTATTCATGATAGTAGTTACGGTATTTAAATACTGTATTTATATTTTGTATTTAAATACTAATATTAAAACGTATTTGCGCAGAGTATTTAAATACATCTTTCAACAAAGTACTTTGTTTTTATATTTAAATACTGAAAAAAAAAGTATTTACGGCTACCCCTGTTATCAACGCTGCACTAAGAATTGCGTAGATGGCCTGCGATTTGTTTTGTATGAGGTGATTCCGTCCGGGAAAGTGTCTGCTCTGTCAGGCATACACGTTTATTTGATTGAGAAAGTTATTACGTTGGGTTAAGTTCAAAGCGGGTTCTTTAAAATCAACAGTAAAGTAAACTGAAAGCGAAGAAGCAGGTAAAAATAACAGAAAAAGATGTGCTTCCAGATTGTCCGCATTCCCTAATGATACGTGCCGTATGAACCAGCCTTATAACGAGGGCAGTGAAAAATGAGAAGCGAAATTAATGAGGGTGAACGGCCAAAGAGAAGAGCAACCCTATGCTCCATAAAATTATTGTCCATGTTCGTCCTCGTATCGCGTCTTGCTCTGATTTACAGCGGGCTACATTTGTCAGCTCGATGCGCTGCCCAGAAATTCAATGCCAACAAAGGGGCGTGGTTCCTAACATTGCTCGGTACGTTGGGGAAAGGGTATAGCCATAGATTGAGAAGTTACCCGTCAAAAAGAACTCGTTACAAGTTAAGTTACCGTGTGCAAAATGTAACTAAGATAATAACGAAGTTTTTCAGCCTGAAATGTAACTTGCAGTTATTGAGTTACTTAAAAAAAAAAAGAACGAGTTACTTCCAAGCTACTACGGGCACAAAATAGCATTACGCAGGTGAAGCAGTTGAGTTAGACCTTGAGTTGCCTGCGGAGGAGTGCAATACGATTAGATCGTTTTCGTTTATGTCCAACAATGGACCTCTTCCTGTTTGTAAACAAATGACGTCATAGTGTTCGACAGCGCCAAAATTTGGTAGAATTGAACTACGCTCGAAGCTAGAGGTGAACAAGGTCACGCCCGAAAGCCACAGTCTGGAGGGGATTACGATATGGTCCCTTAAAGGGACGCGACCCTCGGTCCTACTTTTCTTTCAATGGGAGGCGGCGGCGAACAAGTGTCCGTTCATGGAACCCAGCCCTCTCCTTCCGATTTGTTTCGGTGTCAGTCTGTCTACCAATGTCATGATGACGTTTCTCTGTTAGAGGTCTATTCGAACGCTTTGCACCTTACTCCCTGTGGGCGCACAATGGTTCAGCTTCATTTCAATGGCAGCGCTTGTTATTTCCTGAATAAAATTGAATATCACGTTTTATGGCAAAAAATGCCATAAAGGAACTGGAGAGAAAGCAAGGAAATATGTGGACGTGAGTGAAAAGCGAGTTAAAAGTAACTTGGAACTTAACTTAAGTTACTTTGGCAAAGTTACCTGAAAAAGGAACGAGTTCCTCTGAAAGACGGCGCAAAAGTATCGAGTTAAGTTACAAGTTACCAAAAAAGGGAACTTAGTTACAGTAACGAGTTAGCTCGAACTCTGGGTATAGCTAGCATTGTGTAACTGGCAGCAACTCTAAACGCAAATCAGAGCGTGTGTGTTCAAATCCAATTGCGTTTTCGTCGACGGCTCTTTTACTGTTGATGTGCGATTCTGCCTGTGGGCATATTGGTGGTTCATCAATCATCAATGTTGAATTCCAATGGCAGAATCGGAGCAAGTGGCAGACTCCGCAATGGAGCGGCTTGATCTGGCCTACAGCAAATGATCCGAATCTGTGACTGGAACAATTCACGTAGAACGTCACGGAGAGCTCCGGCTGAATCCGCCTATTTTGGCGGAGCAGTCTGGGTTGCTCCTTGGAGCGACCTTGGCTTGAAGGCCGCTCCAAAGGTCCATTAGAAGACTCCGGCACTGTTCCCAATCTGCTAATAGAACAGACTTGCTCCTGGCGGAGCTAGAGTCTTGGCCGAGCAGCAAAGCTTGCTCCGGAAGCGCCCCGAATCTGCCATTGGAATTCAACACAAGTGTGAATTCGCTCGAGACGAGCAGCCGCGGACGGATTCAGGTGGTAGCACGCGACGAGGCGGATAACTTGTCAAGTGCGTCCCTCTCAGTGTAGGCACCAGTCGCAAGAATAACTGCAAGAATCACACACAGAACAGTGCTCTTCAGATGTCTAAAGGTGCGTCCTCAATATGCCGAGTCGAGCCGGTCGACCGGCATGAGCCATAGACAAAGCACAGCGGGGAGAGGGGGGGGGATATGTTTATTAAAGATAAGAAGAAGGGGAGAGCTGATCGGCATAGTGAGCCATCGTACAACGGGGAGAGCCGATCGGCCTTACCGGTCGGCATTGTGAGGACGCGCCTATAATCATCATGCCAACGAATGAGTGTATAGGGGTGGGGTAGTTGGTACAGATTCATAGTAAATATGCAGTACAGGACGCGGACACAGAATGAACTGACAGATTACTAGTCGAAACGGGTTTAAATCTGAAATAAACTAATAAAAAATGCAAAAATAAACTTTTTCGTTTGTATTTAAACCTGTTTCGACTAGTAAAATCTGTCAGTTCAGAGTTAACAGTCGTCCTGTCTTCATCCTGTGTCCGCGTTCCTGTGTTGCATATTCACTACCGATGCTCATGCCAACGCCAAGAATATCATACCTTTCACTCAGTGGCAACGCTCGGCTAAGTTTTCTTTCATAAAGGAGGGGGGATTTGTTTATTTGGGTAACTTTGCTTCCATAACACGACGCGTTGTAGGTGAGCCCAAGCAAGCGTGGCACAGGTTTGCTCATCCTAATCAGCGCCGACGTGTCTTGCCACACACCAAAACTCGGTGCTGACTGTACTGTGTGTTTTGTTTTATGCTCCCGTGCGAAGCATGCCATACAGACTGGGTTTCGTTCCGCAGCTCCGACTTCGGAGACACGACAAAGTGGATGCCAGACTTGGCGAAATACATGTGCGTGTATATTGCAATTAAATAAAGAAATTGCGTTGCCGGTTATGTGAGCATGGGTGTGGTATGAGTTGACCGAAAAGAAAACTTCTCAGAGGCCACGGTCAGTGCCATCAGGAATATTTTTGCTTTGTTTACTTTTGTGGAGTTACGCTCGCCCGTTCCTCCTCGTTTGTCAAAAAGTTGGAGAGTCAGCGATCCGGCAGAGGTACATTGAAGCAAAAGCTTCAGTTCGTGAGCAAAACAGTCTCTGTTCGAAATATAGCCGTCTCTCAACCTGAAGCTTTAGCTACTTTCGCTAAATTATCTTTCGTTGGTTGTACACACAGATCAAACCAACGGTTGCTGGTGGCATCACCGGTAATAAAAGTTATTGGACGTAATTCATTTATGCTTTTGCGTGCTCCCTCTCTGCCGACCCTCTACCGAGATCTTCCAGAGGCAGCACTGAACGTAACGAGGGCATAAAGATGCATGCAAAATCCTCGGACTGTTCGTGCAGTTCCAACGCCATGGATCTACTGAAGACAAAGCGTCGACGAGCTATGGGTACCAAACTAATCAACGCAATGTGTTCTTTGCTTCAAGTTCCTAATATCGCCGTGAACGTTGTCAATAGACCAGTTTGCACGCCTGATGTCGCACTTTAGTGGTGGCGCTGCGGTCAACAGGGAGTTCACTTGGTGTGAACAAGAGGGCCGCTGTTTTTAGTTGGAGTGATCGCTGTTTTCATGCACAGTGGGCATGCCGCAAAGCTGTATATCTTTCGGGTGCACATCCCGATGGAAAATGTTGGCGAAATCACGTCTCATCGGTTTCCGCGCAACGGAGAGCGAAGAAATCGTTTATTCGCTGTAGGTGAAACGGAAAGATTAGACGCCAGGGAAAGACGATCGAATATTCAGGAAACATTTTCGAAACGGCAGCTTCCTACAACGAAAACCCAGTTCTGAGGGTTAATTTGGAACTGAACTGCAGAGTTAATAAATGTAAACATAATTTAGATGTTCTAGTAAACGTAATTGTTTTGTTTCGCGTTGTAACGCAACCACCTTGTGTGTAATTTTAGGCCGTCCGTCAAGTAATCCACTTGACGTCGATTACGTGCCGTCAAGTTCTGTTTCAAGCAAAACAGCAGTATTCCCGAGGAACAGAAGGCTACACGCATTGCCTTTCCTTGCACGTATAATGACTCGTGCTCACTTGACATGTGGCATTGTGGAGACAAACCCATACTCCGTGGTGCTCGTCTGATGCTCGCCGTGACGGCACAACTTTTGCTTTGACGAAACAAACTCTGGATCCAGAGGTGGCAAAGTGGCGCTGTACTCAAAAACGTCCCGATCAAAAAGCTCGCATGCTTCCAGTGACTTGTTTGCTTGTACAGTATCAGCAGTGAGCTGGAGCATACTAATTCATTTCTGCTTTTGCGTGCTCCCTCTCTGCCGACCGTCTACCGAGATCTTCCAGAGGCAGTACTGAACGTAACCAGGGCATAAAGATGCGTGTAAAATCCTCGGACAGTTCGTGCAGTTCCAACGTCATGGATCTACTGAAGACAAATCGTCGACGAGCTATGGGTACCAAACTAATCAACGCGCTAATCGTCCACGTGTTCGTGAACCTTCCATTTTTCTGTAACCGGTCTGTAGCCTAGATCACTACGTTCACATAATCCCCTCCACACTCTAACAAAGCAGTCATTCACTCCGGCCGTAAAAGCCCGTACGGAACCTTTCTTCCCTCCGGGCTGTTGACCCACAATTCGCATGAACCTTTAAACACGTCACACCTAACCCTTTAAATACCATGCCAATGATGAGGACGGTGCCCAGAAGAAGAACAGTCTCTGTTCGAAATATCGGCGGCTTCTGTCCTGAGGCAACTCCTTTCCTAATCAACGCGATGTGTTCCTTGCTTCAAGTTCCTAATATCGCCGTTAACGTTGTCAATAGACCAGTTTGCACGCCTGATGTCGCACTCTAGCGGTGGCGCTGCGGCCGACAGGGAGTTCACTTGGTGTGAACAAAAGGAACGCTGTTTTTAGTTGGAGTGATCGCTGTAACAACGATAACAAAGAAAAACATTCCTGATGGCACTGACCGTGGCCTCTGAGAAGTTTTCTTTTCGGTCAACTCATACCACGCCCATGCTCACATAACCCTCAACGCAATTTCTTTATTTAATTGCAATACACGCACATGTATTTCGCCAAGTCTGGCATCCACTGTGTCGTGTCTCCGAAGTCGGAGCTACGGAACGAAACCCGGTCTGTATGGCATGCTTCGCACGGCAGCATACGTAAAATTTTGCATTTGCGCATTCGGCGAAAATGTTAGATAAACTACAATGCTAACGAATTTTCGTCCGCGACATGTTTTGTGGTTGGGCTGTTAAGCCTTCGATGTGCAGCGCAAAGGTATCGTCATGTTGTATCCTGTTAAAAAACAACTTCGTATTGTAGCGACACTTTTCTGGTTCCTTTAGAACTCTATAGTAGTCGGACATTGTGGAAGGCGACAGTCGGTTGGTCCCAAAAATGCTTTGAGAAACTCACTCATTCGATGACACGAGGGTTATTGATATACAACTTTCGCGTGCTATATATTTTGTATTGACCTGCGCCGTGAGCGTTTCTTTCCAGTATATGCTCGATGTGAATCACATTAATTAACTGCACATAGCTGTAAGTAACCTTATTTTAATTATGATGATTGAGAAGTTTCATCAAATAGCTTTACAATGTGGTCGTTTATCACATAATTATGCCAAACAACTAACATTATGTAGAGAAAGGAGCAAAAGAAGCGTACGAACAGGAGCGCCAGTGCAGTCGGGCTCTTGTTTCCAAGTGCACCCTTTACCACTTGTTCTCTCCTAGTGTTGACGTAACAATATCTCGTGTCATTTATCAAAAAAGCCCTTGCTATGCAACAGTTCATTACTGCCATATGAAGCCAGTGGCCCTTTTCGTGAAGAACGCCCTTGTTTTTATCACGCACCGCCGAGCGCAGTGATGATGCATTTTTTCCTTTTGTGTGCTCGTGTGCACACACGTCATTAAGGTTCATTAATTGCCCTGGATGATGGAGAATGCGAAGCTTATATTAATGCAGATCCGTGTCTGCAATGTTTCGGGACATAAGGGAAAGCAGACATCATTAGTGTCAAATCACACACGCAAACACACACACACACACACAAAAAAAAAAAAAAACATTTGGTCAGGTCATCATTTCAACAGGCAGGTGCCGTCTAATAACCGGTAACAGATAAATATGATGGGAAACAACCGGACAGCGTATTAGTTACAAGGAAGAGAGAGAGGAAGAAATTTTGCCGGAAGGTAAGCCCATACGTTGTGTTAGAATAGTTCGCACGTTCACTGCAAACTCAGTGGAAGCCTATACATGACGTATGGAAGAAGAGGCCAAGCAACATACCTCGTACTCCCGTGCACCATTAACTCTCATCGTCCTTAGCACACCGGCTGTTCTCCGTATATATAGTTCACGAGACATAAAAAAATTGTCCAGTACGTTGTGTTATACTCCCAACGGCATGAGGTGCCATATGGTCAGGGTAAGCGAACCAGTTATGATCAGGACAAGGCGGGGACTAGATTCTGTGACGAGGCGCTCTTGTAATTGGCTCACACTCCCAAGCTCTCACGCTCTCGGTGGAGAACCCTTCGGGAACACGAGCAAGAATTTCTCAAGTATCCTACTCAAGGCAACTCACCAACTGGGTGTAAACTTTGGGCTAATTAGTGCTTTTACACATCGCTTTTTACGTTGTCTCGTAATTCTTCCCATGTACAGACTCAATGCAGGATCTGATAGCGCAATAAACGCGCGCGTACGCTAGAAGGCTGATAAAAGCAGTGACGTGTAGGATAACAGGAGGAGGCGGACCGAGCACAAGGGAATATCTCGCGCTCCGCTACTAGGCAATTAAAACGTTTCCAAGCTGAGCTTTAATTTGCTCGACCATCTTGCAAATTGCTTAATCATGGGGAGAAAATTGCCGCAGCCACAATGATTTAATGGCCACCGCTATAGGAGACCTGGACACTGCACCAGAAAATCAATACCACCCTGAGGGTGGCGGCCGTTCAAAATTATTATGCGGCGACGCAAACATCTTCGTATTAAAACTTGGTCGGCAAAGCTTTCAGGTCCGTTCTTTCGCTTGTTTTATGTGCCTTTCAACGTGGGCGCTTCCACATTGAAACTTTAATTGATTTCGATACTAATCTACCGGATGTTGCGGTGGTATGCCTACTATACCATGCTAAAGAATATAGGAGCAGTTCACAAGATACAGTTATACGATGCTGATTATGATGCAAAAAGTATGCAGTTGGATGCCGAGGCAGCGTGCTTCCGGCTACTCCAGAACGATTAATTAACAGCACATGGACAATAAACTCTATAAATGCAGGCTTCCACTCAGCGGCCCTCACGAGTGAACATAGCAGACTTGTACGTAATGCGTTACAAGTAATTGCGTTATTAATCAATTACTTTCACGAGTAATTTTGCGAGTAATCGATTAGTTTTCCGATCAGGTAATTTTTCAAGTAATCTGACTAAATTTCGAGTAATCGGTCACAAATAACCGATTACTTTTCGACTAAGCTTTACTCATATACGAAACCAGCCCAGGGCTCCATCACAGCCCATCTTATCTGGTTTGCTTTCCTCTATCATGAGTGCAGGTCATTGTAATTAGATTCCGCACATGCATTTTGAGTGTCTGTGGACACCTTAATCCCTTCCGACCGCAACTGCTGTACGCACAGTATGTCAAGCTTCGGACATAGTGAGTCACCTGAAATTTCCAAGATTGAATGTAGCGCGGCTGAGCCCTTCTAATATGAAGACCTCAAAGGTCAACGCCTCGGTAGGAGATCCACAGAGAGGCCGTTGAGAACACCGAGTTGGTAGTTGCAATTGTCCTTCCTCTTCGACACTGCCATGTCGACCAGCTATCCTGATTTATCGGCATGGCTTCAGCTTTTCGGAAATGTTCATGGTGATTGAGAGAAAAGAAGAAAACAATGGTTGTTTAAATGAATAATATGTTTACATGAAGAAAAACATTCTTAGCTGGAAAACTTCTAAGAAAGTGAGAAAGTGTTGTTGCTCCTATTCTGTTCAAAAACGCGAACTCTAATCTCAGAAAGTGGGTGATAGTACGTGTAATTTCATGAACTTTTATTAGCCATATGACTTATTGTTATCGAAATTAACGGTCAAAGGAACGCATTACTTTTTTAGTCGTTACTGTACAATTTTAGCCGAGTAATTTGTCGCGGTAAAAATTACTTTTTCCACCAGTGTAAGAGTAACGGTAATTAATTATCTTTCTCAACTAACGTGTACAAGTCTGCATACAGGTACATTATCAAATGATATAATCAGTATGGGGAGTTTTCCGTCATCTCTAAATGTTCCGCCCACAAATTTCTCCTTCTTCAAACCTGTTACCAGCCGCCGGCTCTAAAGCGAAACACACCGCCTCCAAAATATTGTCGCCACCGGCGCGCGTACTCGGAAGATCTCTGATTAGCTGCCACATATATTGCCACGGATCATCTTCGAGAAACTTCCAGGGCAGGCACGAAACGGTACATCTCATCCCGGCGCATGCTGAAGAAGGAGAAAGAAGCTTCCAGACACATCGCCTGCTCTCTGGCAAACGCACGTGCTGTTTCTGGACTTTTCGGCGCGACGCGCTCCAGGCTGGAGCATTCATTCTTTGGCCGCAGTCGTGTTGAGAGGGCTATCACTCTTGTGCTTTTGCTACCAAGTAGTCTAATAAACCGTTTGCTGTTTATTCGACGACTCGCCGGCCCATTTCGCTTCGTGACATTTCTGGTGGAGATGCAGGGTACCTGCTCAACGGCCTGGAAGAACAGAAACGACTGTGTCGAAGACAGCGTGGTCTACCTTCGGAATTCAGGCCATTGGGACCCCCAACCCGCAAGAAGATGAATACGACAGCCACCATCGGCAGCGCGGCACGGCAACAGCTGGGCGCATTCGCGACCCGCCCAACCTGCACCACTCAGCTACCAGCCACGCGCACAAGGAACTCGCAAGACAGACGTACGGCGAACGTCAGACTTGAGGCCACTCTGCTAGCACTGTGAAGAAGCCACCCGGGTCTACCGCCGTTTCCCGTACCGACGACTGGGTCTACCCGGATTTTCACCTGACGCCTCCCGCCTTCAGCGCGTAGTCACCCCGCAGCAATTGAAGACTCTCTACAGCAGCAGCATGCTTCTGCTGACTCACGACGCGACCAGTCGCCGAGCTCGACGAACAGCAATACAGACCGCCGCGACGCTCAAAACCTTACCAGTGACCTGTAAATACTCATCGACGACCACGAGACAACTGCATTAATCGATAACGGCGCCGACGACAATGTTAAAGACGACGACGTTGGCTACGAGGCTTCGCAGGGTGCAAACGAAATGCGATGAGTCGACACAGGTTCTGACATCGGGACGATGCCACGTCTACGGAGGAGGCAATGCCACGGATCATCTTCGAGAAACTTCCAGGGCAGGCACGAAACGGTACATCTCATCCCGGCGCATGCTGAAGAAGGAGAAAGAAGCTTTCAGACACATCGCCTGCTCTCTGGCAAACGCACGTGCTGTTTCTGGACTTTTCGGCGCGACGCTTAAATGCTTGTGCGCTCCAGGCTGGAGCATTCATTCTTTGGCCTCAGTTGTGTTCAGAGGGCTATCACTCTTGTGCTTTTGCTACCAAGTAGTTTAATAAACCGTTTGCTGTTTATTCGACGACTCGCCGGCCCATTTTGCTTCGTGACAATATGTATAAATATTTGGATGCTCATTGGTCTCCAAGAACTGGCGTCAGTTTCCTTCGCGCTGATTGGGCGAGAATCATTTGATTGAGGTGCGCGTATCTAAACGGTCGGTCGAACGGAGGAGAAAGAAAAACGACAGAGGAGACATCGCGTCTGTCCGGCCACGCGAGTGTTGCCACACCTACAGATTTATCATGAGATCTACCTACTTTTTGAAAAATCTACAGATCTACAGAGATTTATGAAAATCTCATGATTTTTGGTCCAATTAATGGATCACTCGACGCAGTACGTCTTTCGCATCAGTGCACAAAACGACAACGATGAAAAAGTTAAGCAGTTAATTTGATGAAAACGAATCAAAGAAACAGCCTCTCAACGACCACCACAACTGGCCTCCTGCACACAAAACGCATGCTGTTGGGTCAAGCTGCTCTGTTTTCGCCATTGACAAGGATTTGATCCGTCGATCACGAAACTGGCAGGGCTCGCCGGAGGAGAAGGACGTCTTCAGCGAACGAACCATTGGCGAGCCTCAACGCTAAATCAGTTTTCTTGAATATTTGGTGAGCTCTTTCACGAGCAGCAACACCACCACCTCTTGAGTATGTGCGCGTTACCAGTTTGCCTCACAGACTTGACTTGGCTGGCTTTGAAGTGAAACCAAACGTTTATAATTCACGTCACCCATGTACGCTTTCATTTTGTCTGTGGAAATAATATATCGAGCTTTACTGTTTTTGTGGTCCATTGTGATCCTCGCTCATCACTGCGATGGTGGAACGAGCGAGAGAAATGTTCCTACTGCACGCGATAGGTTATTCTTGCATTGGAGCGCCACAGCTGATGTGAATACACATGTCAAAGTATTAAAATCTACGTGCAGTGACACTTTTTTTGGGATTGTAGCAGACACTTAAGTCCGCTGCAATCAGGAAAAACGCGACATCGCAAACCGAAACCGAAAGTTCCAACGGCAGTGCGCCGCAGAAAGAAATTCTGGCTGTGGTCTTCAGCAGTGGAACGAAATAAGCCCTTGCTCTTCCACTAATGTAGAGACGCAGGCAGACATTTCAGATTCGAAGGCAAAACTGTCACTGAGTTTTGAGTGGCTACAGAGTTTTAGCTCGATCTACAGATTTTTCGGACTCGGATCTACAGATAAATATTTTGTGCGTGTGGCAACACTGCACGCGTGGTCTCTCGGACTTCGGACTGCAACCGTTGTGCACGCAGACGCTAGGGGTAGTTTGAGGTTTTTGAATGCTTTAGATTTAGATTGTGGCGAACTGCTAATGTAAGAACGGAATGGCACATCCACCATTTCATCACAACAGCGGGAAGACGAACATGACATGGAATCCCTGCACCTCCAAAGGACGCAGAAATTGTCAGAGGAAGCCTGTACTCTTTCCGACGTACTGCAGGTGAACGGTAAGACAAGGTTGATTACTTTTTTGTGACCGAAGGAGGTAATGCAGGTTTATCACGTTAAGTGTATTACGTACAACATTTACGAGTCACTCGGTACGTTAGCGGCGTTTTATTGTGCAGTGCATTGCCGTAACTTCCAGTTTTGCGGTGTGCTTTCCATTGTGCAGTGCGTTTCTGATATGCCGCTAATCAAATTATGTGTGGTTATGTTAGTTGCCCCTCATGCACGTCGCAGCCGTTCATTCACTGTGATCTACGAACATTCGTGACAAATGCGCTTTGGTGTTCATATACGAAATCAAGATCGATTGCCTATCATAGCAGTGATTTTCGTTCAGAGTTACGGATCATCAATAGATCTTGTTTTTTTTTTTAGTTCTCCCGCAGCCATCGGCAACAACGACGTACATAGCTCAGCATTGGCTTCTGAACTGCCCTTCGATGTCGAAGCACCTAAAGCTCCAGTGAAGCCTGTTACAAGACGTAAAAAGATACGTACTGTAGCTTTTTCGAGGCAGTTCCCGAGGACAAATAAACTTGATTTGTCATACACCATCGCTTTTTGATTGCCTGCTTTGGGACAGCATGATCGTTGCTCTACAGCAAGACAGCAAGCGCCGAAGACAAACCATGGAGGTAAGAAACTAAGGAGATGCCCTAAGCGCCTCTCCCAATGCCAGCGGGCGTGCTGCTACCCGCGCATGGCATTGTGGTTAGTTGCCCACACACGTGACCCATAAACGTCACGGCAAGACGTCATAAAACATGGCGTCCTCCATGTCCGCGGCGTATCTTACCTGAATGCAGAGACCAGCTGAGGTCGAATAACTTGTTTCCAGTTTCATAACATCTTTGGAGTTATCATACCCGTTGAAACACAAAATAGGCAAGCTCTGTGTGGTAGGAATGGATCACTAAATCGCTAGAAGACGTACGTACATCATCGTGACGTTGCCTGGCTTCTCTTCTGTTTTGCTCAACTTTTGCTGTGATTTATCACGCGGGAAATGTTGAAACACCCCATAACTTTCAAAGTATTGTGCAAATTGACTCCTTGAAGGTAAGAGGTTTGTTGAAGAAGAGGTTTGCTAAGCTTCCAAGCCTCCGCGCAGACCGCCATAACGCCGAAACATGTGGGGATCACGTGACCGGGCAACTAGATGGGCGTGGTATTGCCAGGAGCGACCGCTAGAGGGGTCCCACGGCCCTCCGATCTTATAGCCCTCTCCTTAGTTTCTTACCTCCATGAGACAAACGGACGAGGCTGGGGGGGGGGGGGGACGAGAGGAGAGACGAAAAACCCGAGGAGAGAAGGGGAAGCAGGTCGGTCTGCGCATGCGCACAGCTTTTTTCCCGCTCTGCAGCTCGGGGCCGCTGTGAGTGGCTCCTGGAGATCACGTGGTTTGGGCGCCCTCCATTTTCCCTGGACCATTGTGTAAACGGGAGCTTCCGGCGGATGCTGTTATCGAGAGTCGTTTCATTGACAGAATAATTTTCTATCGTGAGCTGGTATACCAGTACGAATGACAGCGCCAAAGATATAGGAATGTGCGGTCCACATCATGTATTGTAAAGTCGTTGGCACATTGGAGTTACACTTGCTAGTTGTATGCTTAAATGCTCGGGATACAAAGGCGTTTCCCAGTTTACATGAATAAAGTGAACGCCATATGTTCTCGACTGCTCTTGACCATCTTAAGTGAATAGTGCTAAATAAGATAAGAGAGCTATAAGATCTACCGCAGATGAGCAGCTTTGCTACCGTACGCAGCACTTGCATATTATCCGCATGTATGATCAACAACTATATACGTACATGCATGACGATGGGATGAGGTATTGCACTGCAGTAACTACGGTACCATACCTCCATGTATATGGGGGAGGAGGGAATATAGGTTTATTGCAAAGAAAAAACAAAGAAAGGATAGCCTGGCTCCAAAAGCCGACTTGCTATTCCTGCGTAAAAAAAAAAAGAAAAAAAAAAACACGAAAAGAGCGAAAGAAAAAAGGCGCAGTCACAGGCTCAGCGCGAGGCTCACTGTATATGGGTTAATATTGGGGATGAGGGATATGAAACATGCACGTACACATGGCATAACATATGACAAGTCATGTGCTGCGCGTGGAGAGGTTAGGGTTAGCAGTTCGTCCAGCCGACCACAAGTGGTGTAGTACGATCAATTCCCATAGATTGTGGAGATAGATAGTCGTGTCACATTGCCGTGACACGAAAGCTGCACTCGTGCAAAAGTTATCACTGAGGTTAAAGGAGCTCGAGCAGAAGGATGGACGTCAAGAACTTGTGAAATGATTGCAGACATTGACGTTGCATGCGTAGGGTGACTGCAAAGTCTTAAAAAATTTGGACTGAAATATTGCTCCCGCCAAATTGTATAGGTGGTAGTCGATGGCGTGTCAAGTGCAAGTTATCCTTGTTATGCACAGCCAGCACGGCGGTACCCTTCAATTAATCAGCGAAAAGACGAAAACGTATAGTTTCTTTGCTCTCCTTGGCCTTTACGCACTATGCTATACAGTACTCACCTAGTTCAAGTTAATGAAAACGTCGTCTGCTCTCTGTCAACTTGAAAAAGCGCTCTCCATGAACATGCGCTCGGGACACAGTACAATTATCTTCACACAGCTAAGCGCTATTCTACTTTTAGGGGCATATGAAATGCCCCAATATTGTTTTTCATGGCCGTCGTGGTGTCATTCCCAGCATGTTTTCCTTCAGTCTTTGAAGAAAACGTTCTGCCGTTAGCTGACCTAGTGAAGCATATCATCACAATAAAATTGTCGTTGTTGCGTCTGATAGGCACGACCTAACGAGAGCCCTCTTTCATATACCTCGATTTCGTCAAACAATGTTGCGCAACCCGTATTCTAGCTAATAGGCTCTATCACGATGAAAGATTGAAGTCACTGAAAAGGTTAGCCACTTGTAAGACCCGAGCCCACACCTTCTGGATTACCGGTCCAGGGCGCTGCCATTTGAGCTAAGATAACACACCTCCCCAGCGACTTCCAAAGGTGCGTCATCTGAGGGGACAAACCAACCACTCTCTCTCACTCACCCCCTTTCACTCTTACATTTTTCTCACTCATACACACGTTCATACGACGGGATCGACACGAGCGGCATCAGTTGAACATGAGACAATTAATGTTCTGAGGCTGGAACACACAGGAAGGACAACTACAGACAAAGCCTCAAGTGCCTAAGAAATTAATGATGAAAGATGGAAGAATCCAGAAGATGTGGGTTCGAGTCCTACAGCTGGCTAACCTTTTCAGTGACTTCCATCTTTCATCATTAATTTCTTAGGCACTTGAGGCTTTGTATGTATTTGTCCTTTCTGTGTGTTCCAGCCTCAGAACATTAATTGTCTCAGGCTCTATCACATCAAGAGAGTATCAATGGTATCCCCAATAACAGTCCCAATCAGAAATTTTAGTTGAGTACAGCACCTGAAGTGCTCTTGACAGAATAATGCGGTTTCCACAACTAGGTTCCGCCGCAATGATTGCGTATGCTATATAAGTTCTTGTGGAAGCAACTTCACCGGTAATATCGTTACATCCTTGCTCAGATAGTGAGCGAAGTAATTTTGATAAATTGTCCATTTCTATCTTTCGCCATGTCGCGTGGCACTAGTTCACTGCGGTATAGGCTCGTGGCTTGACATGCATTATAACTGTGGCATACATTAAAGTCACGACACTTTTGTTTTATGATACAGGCTCAGGCGCATCTCAGCATTGCCTTCAACTGCGATTAATCGAGCACCCGAAAACTTCTTCAGTGCTTTCAAGTAGTAATCATCCCTCCGAACAAGCTTCCATCTACACCGACATCCTCTTACCTTCCGTGTGTTAACTTAAACGCACTGCCTACCCGAACGCGAGAGAGGCGGTTCTGTTTTTATTTTCTGTTGTTGTTGTTCACCTTATTCCTCTCACAAATTAGTTCTGCAACGCCTTTAACTACCTTTAACGCTGCCGGAGGGTACTCTGCCGGGTGCCTTACTTCTTCCTCTTCACGCGGCGACGATGGCGTCCCCATCGTTGATGAGCGACCCTGGCGCCGCCTCTGTCCCTCCGGCCAATCCTCCTGATCTCTCGCTGTGACGGTGTAAGCGCTTTCGAGAGGATTCCGACAACAATAACATCCATGAGGTTTCATCGAACGGCACCTTGAACGTTGAGAAAGAGATGTTAGATGGGACACGACAAGAGATCTCTGACCCGGATCCCAGGTCATTTTAGTTGCTGCTTACAAGAGAAGTGGGCCAACTGGCATCCCCATTGTCTTCAAAAGGGTCAGGCCAGAACTTTCGTTCGGGAAAGTGAACCATAACCACTCACCAATGACGTGATGACGGCTACCCAAGGACATTCTTGCTCAATGTATTACAAAGAATGGGAACCTTGTTATCAGCGTACCTTCAGAATGAGGTGCGAATAACCTCCTTAAGTTAAAAAGTGTAGCAGGTACTGATGCATAAGTACGTGTACCGGCGTCGTATCTTAGGTTAATAGGAAGAATTCATAACATCCCGAGATGGTACTCTGAGAGCGACCTTCTAGAATACCTGAACCCCCACAGAGTTTGTCCTGTGTAGAAATAAATTATTTTCGAAAGAGAGATTGATGGTTCTTCCACAGCTTACCGGAAATCCAGCGTCATCCTCACTTTCACCTCTGGTCAGTCTCTGCCAGCTGAGATTAACTTGGGTTTTACGACGTACCCTGTAACGGAGTACACTGCACTTCCCATTCAGTGTTATAAATGCCAGAAGTTCGGTCAGTACGCGTAACGGTCGCATTACCCAAAGGTGTAAAATATGTGCCAGCTCCCATGAGTTTAATGCCTGCACATCACAGCGTTAGCCGAAACGTGCCAACTGCAGTGGAAATCACCTCACTTCCTATGGCGCATGCAGGATCGCAAGACCTGCCGCAGCGGTTCAAGCTCGTAAGGTTTCACTGGGCGATCTCAATATCAAGAAAGCCGCTCGTCCGAACCCGAGCTACGTCAAAGTGCAGCAACCTAGCGCCCCTTCGCCTTCCTCCGTAGAATCTCCGTCGAAAGAGAATATGCCAAGTGTGCCGAAGTCCCAGCGATCCACACCTAAAAAGGAAAGGCTGTTCTCAACGGTACTCCTAGAATGTCGTTTCCAGATAGATTTCAACCAGATTCGCCCACGCCCATGCCACACGATGGGCGTACTAGCTGCAGCGACACACAAGTCAACCGTAATCCGGAGCGTGCAGACATTCTGACAAAACTTTTGCCTTTTATCTTAGCTGGCCCGGGTTCAATCCGAAAGTGGCTGCCTTCATCTGCTGAGCTTCCTGAAATGCAGGTGTTACTCACGCTGGAGCTCCTTTTGACTAGTTATCAGAAAGTGTGCCCTTCGGCTAATACTGATAGCCACTAGCTATTCCAGGACTTGTATTCTGTGGTGGAACTGTAATGGGCTTCAAACAACAACCACAAATACACTGGCGATGATGAATGGCGAAATTCGCCACCTAGGTTGTAGCCCGCTACCCCAATGCCGACGGTACTGCATGAGATGTAAAATGACAATGAGGGGACGAGGGGGCAGAGATGATAGCAAGGCCGCACGTCAGGATTAAATGACAGAAACGAGACTGGGTCTTGCAGAAAATCCAAGCAAATCTGCAGGGTACGACGGTGTTGCAGGATGTTGGTCCAGGGCCTGTTGCTGTACCGTTGTTGACTGAGGAAAGTGAACGGAGCGGCGCTGGGATCGTAATATATTCTTCCAGTACCTCGAGTCCTCTCGAATATTTTTTTATACAAAAGACGGCTCCTACAAATCGCCGATCCTACTCTGTTAGACACAGCTGTCGTCCCCTTGGTCATCCACGGGATGTCCACCGACCTACAGCGACCAGTGCAAGTCATGAATCCGTCCAACGTTGATGTCTTCTTACACCGTTGCAAGGAACTATGCGGTGAGCGGCCGGCCTTCCAGAACAAATCGCCCGTGGCACCCCAGAGATCAACACACGGCTCCTGGTCGGATAATTCGGCGGGCAGTTCCCAAAGGACGTCACAAGGAAATCAGACTGGGAACCCAGCGCGGAATCTGCGTATAACCTTACCTGGGAAACTCGAATTGCGACGGACTGACGCGTGGTAGAGGCGAACAAGGTATTACTGATACGCCCAATAGTCGTGCAAGGTTACGATAGAGCCTATCGGAATTTGCGAGAATGGGCAAACGTCGAACGTAAAAAATCATGTTATGCCCTCCACAGCATTGGTCATGGACGACGTAGAATACAGGTTCTCGTTGTCCCGGCCCCACATCAAAGGCATGCATCAAATTAACTTGTTCTGAGACGATAGGGCCGACGTGGAAGACTGCGCTTGTATAGCACTCACACTTCGATGTCCCAGAACAGCTGAAGATGTCATTGGATTGTATCCTGGGCTGGTTTGTCTTGGTTCCTGTCCACCCGGTATCAAGGGCTATGCTGTACCTTTTCGACTGGCGAACACCAGAGTCGTTCACAAGGAACCGTATCCACTGGCCATGCAGGAAAACAAAAGATTGGATCCAAAATGAGCTGCAGGCTATGTTGGACGCCCAGATAATACGACCGTCAATGTCGACTTTCGCATCACATACAACTTTAGTTTCCAAAGGGGACGGCGGTTTCAGGTTATGCACTGATTACCACATGGTCAACCAACAAACGGATCTCTTCTCGTACCCTATGCCTCGCTTCGACGACACTATCAACGAGACAGGTGGATGCAGGATGCTTTCTTGCATTGATCTGACAAAGAGATACTAGCAAATCCCCCTGGCAGAAGAATATAAGCAATACACAGCATTTATAACTCCGTTCGATGTGCACGAGTACAACCGCCTACTGTTCGGATGAAAAAATTCTGGAACCTGGTTTCAGAAGATGATGGATGACATCCTGCGGCCATATCGGGGAAACTCCTGTGCAGTATACATTGACGGTATAGTCGTCTAGCCTCTCATACCAAAGGAGCATAGTCACCACCTTGTTCAACTGCTTACACCACTAATTCAAGAAGAGCAAGTTTGCCCAGAAAAAAGTGACATTCTTTGGGAGAATCTTGGACGGGAAAACCATGGACGGACGAGATGGGGACGCGATCGTTCAGCTGCAAAAGCCACAAGGCATGCATTCTCTCAGGGTATTTGTGGGCTTGGCAGGACATTTTCGGGCATTGATTAGAGACTGTGTTACGAAAATCAAGTGTTGAACGGAACTGATCAGGAAAAATGGCCCCTCCTCATGGATAGAACAATGCAAGAAGACGTACTAATACTTGGTTAACAAGACCTCCTCGGATCCTATCCTTACTCTTCCTGACTTCACCTTACTAGAAGTATGAACCAATAAGCAGTTGGATAGAAATGAGTGACCAATGCAGTTAGAATGGACCTTTTTGCACACTCAGCGTTGCAGCTGTCCAGCGAAACACGATCGGCGCGCGCCAGCCTCAGCCTTCTTTGCAAAGTAGGCGCAAGTATCGAGTAACCATACAACCGGTGCCATCTATTGTATATGAAGGGAACTTTCGGCGCCGTCAGAGCATGCGCAGAAAGCGTTGGGAAAAAGGTCCATTGCGAACCAGTGAGCAGCCGGGTGGAGGTGTGACCAATGAGTGTCATGCAGTTGGTATGGGCCAATAGCAGTTGGAGTCACCGGCATATGAGGGAGCTCTAGCGATGAGTGGAAGTGACCGTCTATAACTGTGAACCATTTGGGTAGAAAGTTCCAATGAACCCCGCTAAACTTATCTTATGGTAAAAGTTGTAGTATCCCCAGCTAAACTTATATTATCTTACCTAGAGATTAGAGGGAGTGACCAGTGAGTGGACTGCAGTTCGATGAACCAATAGCAGTTGGGTCTAGCGATGAGTGGCAGTGACCAATCGCAGTTGGAGCCTATGAGGGAGCTCTTGAGATGTGTGGCAGTGACCGGCTGGAACTAGGAACCAATAAGCAGTTGGGTAGACGTGAGTGACCAATGAGAGGCTTGCAGTGAGATGGGCCAATGAGCAGTTGGGAGTGACCACTTGCAGTTAGATGTACCAATAGCAGTTGGAGTCTACCGAGGGAGCTGAGTGACCGGCTAGCAATCAGCACAAGAGATGACCGGATAGAATTACGGACCAATGATCTCTCTGATGCAGCTGAACCAACCCATGCCCTATGACACAGCTGAACCAATAGGAGGAGGCTGTTGTACCAAATAAAGGTTCATCAATTGCCGTGTGTTGTGTGAAGTCGCAGCCTTGTACCGGACCGGCTTAGGAGCGACAAATGCAGGCTAGCCAATCACTGTTCAGTAGGCTTAGAATGGACCAATCAGTGTGAAGGGCCAATCGGTAGGCTTAGCGTGGTCTGGCTTAGAAGTCTGGAGAGTGATCAGTATGCTTAGTATGGACCAATCAGTGTGAAGTAGGCAGAGCTAGTAAAGAGTTGCGCCATCTGGTGGCCTCTAACGAGGTAAGTTTGGACATCTAAGATAGAGCCGCAGCAGGGCCGCTGCCGAGTGCACCATCTGGCAGGCGGTAGTGCTATGTTCAATAGGCGTAGTTGGCGGTCCCAGCCAATCAGCGGGCTTCGAACGGGCCAGCGAGGGTCAATCGGTAGGCTTAGATTGGGGACGGCCAATCACAGGATTTAGAAGTCTCGAAAATGTGGAGAGTGATCAGTAGGCTTAGAATGAACTAATCAGCGGAGCCGGTTAATTAGCATAAAGGGGCGGAGCTGTGCTCAGCCATCAGCATGCACCAATCAGCGTGAAGTGGGCGGGGCCAAGTAATTAGCATAAAGGGGCGGAGCTACGGTCAACCAATCAACGATCAATAGGCTTAGCATGGGCCAATCAACGTGAAGTGGGCGGAGCTAATGGCGACCAATCAGATGGCCTAGAATTGGCTTGTGTTGGATTAGAACTGGATTTTTGCTTAGAATTGGCTTAGAATAGGCTTCTGTTGAATTAGAGAAAACTCTTGGCTATAGGACTTCTAATTATACTACTGCCCTGGTGGTCCCTATACTGAAACTGGGAAAACACCCCTTCGATCTGGCGTCTTTTTGACCTGGCAGCCTTACCAGTTGCCTAGGCGAAGGCCTAGAACGCATGGTGCTGTAGAGAAGATCCGAGCAGTGGTGGCTTGGGAGATCTGTTTTCCCCCAGGAAATGTCAGGCTTCCGTAGGCATCGTAGTTCCATGGATTCGGAGATGGATTTGGTCTCTGCTGTTGTGGAAGCGAAAGCCCAAGAACAAATAGTGATGGCTGTCTTCCTGGACCTCAAGCGGGCGTATGACACCGTAAGTCACCCTGATGTTCTTCATGTGTTGCTCCGGTCTCAAGTGCATGGGAAAGCGCTTGCATGGGTTTCCGACTTCCTGAGACAAAGGAAAATTTTTGTCAGAACAGGCGAGGGTGACAGAGAAGACTGCTGTAGTGCAGGGTGTCCCTCAAGGAAGAGTCCCAAGCCCGTTATTATTTAATATTGTCCTGGTTGACAGTAAATCTCTCCATATATGCAGACAATGTGTGTATTTGGACTGTCAGAAAGTCACGGCCAGCAATATTCAACATCCGTTGCAAAGAGCACTGGACGCCATCAACAACTTTTCCTTGAACGCGTGGATGGATATCTTCACCGAAAAAAGCTCTGTCGTTCCTTTTACTTGAAGAGAGATGCGGAGGTTCCAACTTCGGAATGGCGACTGCCCCCTCCTACAAGTCAAGTTTCACAGGTTCCTGGGTGTTATCCTGGACCGCAACCTCTCGTGGAGAAGGCTAATTGACTTCATCATCTCAAAGGCTCGGCGCTGGGGGAATGTGATTCGCCTCTTTGCCGGTGTGCGCTGGCGCTGCACCGAGCAGGATCTTGTTGTGCTCCACAAAGCTCTGGTTCGCGGCTCCCTGCTATACAGCTTACTCACGGTATATCAGCCACGTCTGAACACAAGCTTCGGTGTACACTGGCACGCAGCCTGCGAACGTGCCTTGGTGCAGCGGTTTATCTAGAATCCCAAGCACGGAGGGATGTTGGAAAAAATTGCGGGGGGGGGGGTCATTATAATAGTTACGTCATCACAGCTTAACATATAATTACCGACATGTGTCTCAAGCTGAAATCGCAAGGGCACCCGCTGTAGGCGGTACACAGGTGAAAAAGTTAGGGGGGTGTCAATGAACATTTGGGGGGTGTACGGGGGTCTGGATAAATCACTGCTTTGGTGTCCCGAGCAAGCGCTAAGACGCGGATAGTGATCGCCGACGCCGGAGAAAGACCTATCGATGTCATCCGCCGAAGAGAAACCATCCGACACTATTTAGGGATTTTATTTATTTATTTATTTATGTAAATACCTCAAAGAGCCCATTGGGGCGATACATGAGGGGGATACATACAATATATGCAAGATTAGTACATGAAACAGCACAAACACTGCACCAAATAGTTAGGTAATAACAAAATTCACACACATACAAGACATGAGATAATGCTTCCCCACTAAATGTGTAGATATGATGCCAAGTTTCTACGGAAAGTTTGATGGTTAGGCGAGGTGACTAAGGACTGAGGAAGGTCATTCCAATCGGCAATCGTAAGTGGAAAAAAAGAATACAAAAAGTGGGAAGTGTGACAAGTGATTGGTTCTACCTTACACGGGTGGTCTAATCGGCCTGAGATGTAAGGTGCGGCTGTGATGAAGGATGACCGTATAGATGGGCTGGAATAAAATTTGTAAAAAAGGGAAAGACGGAAGAAACTTCTGCGAGTTATGAGAGGCGGAAGGTCCAGAGAACACTTAAGTGATGAGACGCTAGAAGGATAGGAATAGTCTGAAAGGATGAAACGAGTGGCGCGGTTTTCAACTGACTCAAGATGGCTGATGAGGTTAGCATGGTGCGGATCCCAGACGCTTGACGCATATTCAAGCCTGGGCCTAACTAGTGTTAAGTAGGCCAAGCGCCTGACATTCGAGGGTGCGCAACGAAGGTTACGGCGAATGTAGCCGAGTTTCTTATTGGCATCACGCACAAAACTACGGATGTGATCCGACCAGGAGAGATTTGAGGAGAGATGGACTCCTAATTATTTATACGAAGACGACTGTGGTATAGGAGAATGGCCAACGTGGTATTGGTAAGGAAGCGGCGACCTGGAGCGAGAAAACTGAACATAGGAACATTTAGAAGAATTGAGAGAAAGAAGCCATGTGGGGCACCATGAGAAAATTGAGTTTAGGTCTTGCTGAAGGCATAATTGGTCAGAAGAGGATGTTACGAAACGATAGACAACGCAGTCGTCGGCAAAAAGCCTGACACAGGATGAGAGTGTACCTGGCAGGTCGTTAATAAAGATGAGGAATAATAGTGGGCCAAGGACGGAACCCTGTGGGACACCGGAGGAAACAGGAAGGAAGGGAGAAAGACAATCATTCACAAGGGTTGCCTGGGAACGATCACTGAGATAATTCTGAATCCAGCGTAGTACAGTAGGGTGAATATTAATCGATGAGCGTTTGCATATTAGCATAATATGAGAAACGGAACAAAATGCTTTTTTAAAATCAAGAAAGACTGCATCCGTTTGAATACCACAATTCACGTGAGAATCAACATCAAAGACAAAAGAAGATAGTTGTGTTTCACAGGAGTAACCCTTGCGTAATCCATGTTGGTGTTCATGAAAAAAATCATTAGATTCGAAATGAGAAGAGACAGCTGAATAGATTATGTGCTCTAGGATTTTACAGGATATGCTAGTTAACGATATGGGGCGATAATTCAAAGGAGACGTCTTATCGCCATGTTTATGAACAGGAATGACCTTCCCCAGATGCCAGTCGTGAGGCACATATCCGTGATCGAGTGACTGAGAGAAAATGTCACGCAGGTACAAGGATGCTCGCTCACCACCGGCGCCATCCTCTGGTTCAAAAGCTCCGTCTGCGGAGGAACAGTAAACCCTAGCTATGTGTTACAGCGGCATCTGACAACATCTTTGGCTGTGCTGTTGCCACGACCGCGCCCTTCAGTGGCACCATGGACACTGCCGAGCCCATCCCTCTCGACACACATCCCTGGCCTCTTGGGGCCGAAGAGACAGATTCTCGTTCCGGTTCTCAAGCTATCTACTTTGGAAATGATGGATACAAAGCACAGAGGCCACACGGCTGTGTTCAGAGATGGTTTGTCTACGTCGAAGGGCTCCTTCGCTGGATTTGTCATTCCGGACGCGTCAATATCATGTGGGTTTCGCCTGTCACATCGCACTTCGTCGACCTCTGCGGGACACCGGTTGACCCTACAGTGGGTCCCCGGCCACACTGGCATTCAGGGGAATGAGGAGGCAGATTTGTCAGCTGCTGCGGTCCACCGTATCTCCAGAGCCGTGCCCATTATCCTCTCCAACGGAGACAGACGCTTCTACTTGTCTGCGTTGGTGTTACCCTTGGCCCGCCAGCAATGGCGCCTTGACATCACTCAATGTTCACTCCATGCAGTGGACCCGTCATTATCAATTAAGCTGCCCGGTGGCTTCCCTAGCAGCATTACGTCTCTTCTGCGGCGTCTTAACCCCTGTGTTCCGGGTTAAGCTGGGTTACAGTACCACAGAGCTGTGCCCCGCATGCCACACCCGAGCTACGATCCTCCATATTATCGAGGACTGTGACCGGTACACGTATGAACACAGTGTGTTTCGACGCCAACTTGAGCTCCTTGACCATAGACCCTCCAGTTTGTCCAAAGTACTTGGCCCATGGAGCTCCCTCACGCATCAGTGCCCTGCTCTTCGCTCCCGTTTTGGTTTCATGCAAGCCACTCGATTCCTCGAAGATCTCTAAACTGAACTCCGACCTGTCGTCGCCTTCGCGTTCACCATAATTCATCCTCTCATATTAACCTCTGTGAAGTGGGGTAGGGTCCTGTGGCTACCACGAGGAAATGTCATCATCAGTTCTCCTTCATTTGTTGTTGTTGTTGTAGTGATATTTTTGTGTGTGTGCGCATTGAACTCTCCGTCTGCACTGTGCGTCAATTGTCCTGCACTGTTGCCTCTGGTGCCATGTACTAGTGGTCCAATTGTGTCATACTTTCCTTTTCGTCTGGTGATGCTCTTATCTGTCTGTCTGTGCATGTTTCCCTCACAAAGTGTATATTTCTGTTGCCTTTCTTCTTTCGCCCATCAGAATATCTCAGTACATCATAGATCACAGTGTACTGCATCAGAATATATCTGTTGTTGTTGTTCTTTCGCTCCACCCTGCTTTTCCTTCACTTGTTTTACGTGTAGAGAGCCCTAATTAACGCGTCCCGGAGTAGCCAGTCCCGAGTGTTTTGGGACTTAACACCTCAATTTTTTTTCGGTCAATCAGCCAGAGAGGCAAAGTAGTCCTTTCGCCCGGTACCTTCACCAAATTCTCGAAATATTCAATTCGATTCATTTGATCCACAGTCATCGACAAATATAATGATGAGCGACGCCAGAGTGGTCACCACAATGGCGCCGGTCATATTTATCTTGGGACGTAAAGTCCCGAATTTTGTGTATATCTATCGTATTGATGAATGGATGCAAGCGCGGTGAGGCGAGTCCTCTAGCTGGATCAATTCCGGCTGAGCAGCTCCGCCGCTTCGTTGAGTTCTGTGGTTCGGAGAGCCCCAGCTTAGCCACCTGTCACTATTCACATTTCTCGCCTCGAGCGACCGAACACTGACCAACACCCCAAGGAAAGCCGGTGACGAGCGAATTCGAGCATTTCGTTTCTTTTTCATTATTTTTCTTTCTTCGTATGGCAATATGCATACAACAACGTATAGCAGTGTAACAGCACTACACAGAAGTAACCGTGTTTAACGAAATCTTCGCCACGAACGTGCCTTCGTGATTTAATTTTCTGAGAACTCTACTCGGTGGTAAGTCCCGAATTGTAAAGGCCATTAAGAAGGACAGTTTTTGGTTGCATTCGTAGTCTATGAAAATTCCTGTACCTATCTCGACCTATGCCTATTCCTATCCTATTGTCGACCGACAATTGGAAGACACTTCAGTATATGCGAACAATATACACGTGTACCATATATTTAAACTAGTCGTGTAATAATGAAACTGTTCTGCCCTTATCACAGACTGAGAATTCCGGTTTGTAAACATTAACATATTTTACTGGCCTGCGAGAGGCCAGGCGCAAAGTGAAACGTACATACAAAGCACTGGGCGCCAGAAGAATACGGCAGCGGGAGAACCGAAATGGGAACACTGAGTGGGCGTATAGCAGCTTATCCTGTTGTTCCATGTCGCGCTCGTTATTAGACTTATGATAAATATCTATCAGTAACGCATTCTGGATACATTATAGTAAGTTGCGTCGGTCGCGCTGTGGCGATAGTATTTGGTTCACAACTGAAACGGAACGATGCTCAGCTGTGACACACCAACTATTACACACTCGAACGACAAATAACCTCACAGAGGCACATGATTTTCAGAGACCAACGTAGATTAGAGAAACAGGGGGGGGGGGGATATATATCGGCTTACTGCAGCAATAGACGCGGACAAGAACTTCGAACATAAATGGGACAAACCACATGCAGCAGGGGGAATATATGTTTAATAAAATAGGGCCGCCAGGGCAGCAAACGGACAGATTCTGAATGCGCACTTTATCGCTTCTTCTAATGGACGTTGCAACTATACAAAGCCTTGGACACTAGTAACGCCATCTAGATCGTTATATAGATAATATACACATGCGCTCCTCTGCTTCCAATGCATATGTGATAATATCGAAAAAATATGTAGATCGAAGGAGCGCCCCGAAGTGGATTCGCTAAAGTTCTGTGTGTACAGCTCTATATATACTACCTTGGTTACTGGACAGCGTGCAGGTCAACGTCAATCGTGTACATACATCTTTACTGTGACACGATTCGTGTCACAGTAAAGATGTATGGCACACAACACGGCGACATACAGTAATGCCGAACAGACGATTTGCTGCGAAAATAGACCACGGGTTAAAAGTACGGTATTTCTCTGCACCATTTTTCGACATGAAGGCATACAGTTCGCAGCAGGGTGAGATTATAAGGAGCCTCACAACAAAACCATCTAAAAATCGTCTTTTCCTCGCAAACGTGCGGAGAAGTGAATGGGATAGATTTTCACGCAATGTTTTCACGGTTCTGTTCAACAAACATAGACAACTGTTTTCACACTTGCTTTATTCAAACCCCATAGAGACCTTCAGGTGAACACTGACCTGAAGATCGCTTCTCGGCAGATAACGGATGTACTGTAGTAGTTATTCTGGTGAGATCTCTGAAATCGAGGCGCACGCGTAGGTGCGCTCGCTTCGTGTCGCCTTGTACACTTTCGGATTTCGCTCGTGTTCTTTCTTACGAGGAAAAAAACTAAACAAAGAGAAACGAAGGGGGGAAAAAAAAAGGCGTACGCAGTACGAAACAATTCCGATGGGGTGGGGGGGGAATATGTTTATTAAGAAAAAGAAAGGAAAGGCCGATGGGTCTTTCTTGCTCGACACGCTGTACAACTTTACAATTCACATCTCGGCCCTAACAAGAATCATTAATGTTAGCTAAATAATTGCACCTAATTGATTAATCAGCCAGCCACCATGAAGAAATGCAGACGATTAGAACACGCTACTCCTCAAAATATCCTGCATTTTTCGTTCGCTTATGACGCATTGTGTTTTTTTTTAGACCGGTGCGCATTAGCTTGGACACCCTGTATATTGGGTGTCAAATACAGGGTATTTCACCTATTGTGATAAGAAATTGCATTAAAATTCTACTACCTGAACATTATGGGGTCAACGCTATATTTATCACAGGGGAGATTTTGCCATGACCTCTAAACATATTTTACTTCTTCTTCTTTTCCTTCACACACACCTTCCTTTTTTCCTGTTCCTTAGAGCTCTTTTCCTTCTTTTCTTTTAATATTATTCTTTCTCTTTTCCTTTTCTTTTCTTCTTTTTTTTGGAATAGCAAGCCGACCTCTGTCTGGCTGACCTTTCCTTTCTTTTTTTCTTAGTAAACATATCCCCCTCGGAGCAATTTTATCAAATTTAATTCGCGTGAAATTGAATTTTCTCAATTGAGCTTCGAAATCTGACAATTCAATCTCACGTTTTTGTTTCTTTGTGTTTTGTTTTTTATTTTCACAGGATCAGAAAGCGCATGATGGATTTACCCCATTCTTTTGCAAAATAGATTCATCACTGCACAGGTAAAGAAAGAAAAAACAAAAAGATGCGAAAACCGTCGCTCCGAGGCGCGCAAATTGCCAGCCGGGCTCAGATCATCGAAAGGAGTGACGCAAAGAGCCCATGTGCCTACACTTTCACTTTTCCTTTTCCAAGCTTCTGGTGACAACGGCAGCATGGTTGCAACGGAAAGTTATCTGAAGTAAGAGCGAGAAGGAAACACGAAGGGGCGGATGACCATTCTCCTTCCGTTGCATCACGGAGAACTCTGCTCGGCCGACAATTTGCGCGCCTCGAAACGATAGTTTCTGTCTCTCTCTTTTTTTTTTTCAGCTATTATCGAAGTTGTAGGGAATGTATTTTGCAATGAAATGGGACAAACCCGACGTGCGCTTTCTGCGTCTGTAAAAAAAAAAAGAAAAACAAAGAAACGAGAGAGAGAGAGAGAGAGACAGAAACGAGACGTGAGGTTGACTTGGGAAACTTTGGAGACCACTTGAAAAATTCAATTTCAATTAAATTTAATAGAAGTGCACAGAAGTTATGGCAAAATATCCCCCGAGATAAGTATGGTGTTCAGACAAGTAGATTTTTTAATACGATTTCTTATCACGTTAGGTGAAACGCCCTGTATATATTGTATGTGCAAACATAATTACGCATACAAATCTGCTTGTAATCGACGTTCTTAACGGGAGAACGTTTCCTCAAGCATAAACTATATGCCACTCACACACAGTTTATCGATGGTATCAGAAGCGCATATCAGAACATGCGCCGTGCCTCGAAATATAAGTGGCTGCCATTCGGCCAATTCCACCTACAGCTGTTTTGAGTTATCTGTGAGTGTACAAAGTTTGTGTAAAGCAACTGAAACAGAACATAATTCATTAACTGATTACACCAACATTTGTTGCTCCCAATGTTTACTCAATCACCACCTTTTACCGCTCCATTATTAACTAAACTAAGCCACGCATACCAGTTAGTCACCAAGCGTGCTAGAAGGCTCATCGTCTATTGTATATATTTCTCGAAGGCTATTATTTTAAAACTAATTAGATATCATCTAAGCCTATTTAAATCACACAGACTTCCGAAAGGATTCTGCTTGGAGGTTTGACATACTGGTGTTGTTTTCACGCGCAATAGTTTCCTTTCCGATAAATGTATTATGAAACGGCAGTGATATAACAGCAACTGTGCCAGTGCTAAACAAGTGGGACTGTGCTCCTACAGCTCAAACTGTAAATCGAGATGCACGAGAAACAAATCCTTTTCACGCTGCCACAACCGGAGCCTACTTCCGAAAGACCGTCAAACGAGGTCCTTCCAGAGCGGGGAGTGATGAATGATGCAGTCGTTCCCCTCTGGGTACTAAGGCAGTTACAAGAGCAATTGACGGACACGCGAAGGTCGAGCGATATCGTTTTGATGTATCTGTGCGACCTCCCGATTCATTCGCTACAGTGAGCAACACTTACTGTCTTAAGTGTCGTGCGCTTGACAGCTCCTGGTCACATCATTTTTCACCAAGATATGCCCGAAATTTTGCATCAGAGATGGTCGAAGTTACGTTGCGAACGACGTTGCGTTACGAACGTAACTTCGACCATCTCTGAAGCAATTTCTTTTTTTGTGTGTGTGCTGTTCTGAGTCGTCATGAAGAACGTTTGTGAGTAAAATGAACGATATCACGAGTGGGAATACTATATGGAATGCGCGCTGTCGAATTTACGCATTTTCGGTTGCACCCATCATAAGAAGACTGTTGGTTGCGGTGCCCCACATCACAATACGATGTACTTGCTAAGAGAAGAAAGGGCAGTCCGAGACGAACACAGTGATGTAGATTACTTTCAGGTATCCTGGGAGACGACTAATGAGGTTCCCAAAACGTACCATATTTTACAAATGAGGCAAAACCACCAGTTATTTTCAACTACTTTCAGCGCCAATATGCCACCTAGGGACAATGCTTTAATATATGTTTGAACGAAAAAAATTGGAGAGGTCGACCGGACCACCCTGCCTGATTCGGCGCGAAATCACCCTGCTTTCAATTCATCATTCATACATTACAGCTAAACGGAAAGAGCTTGTGTCGCACGTAATTCTGTTTTCGTTGTCTCCAGTGCGAAAACGAAGACTGGGACGAAAGCACCGATAATAAGAACCAAAGCTAGCTAGCGATAGCAAAGAAAAACAAAATTACGGTACTAGTGACACTAACTTATCCTAAAACTATCGATAGCTTTCCAGCACCATCGATAGCACCATCGATAGTCAACAATCGATAGTTTATACACTATCGACGTTCGAGCTTTTCATCACCCATGCGCGGACAAACATGTACAGTCTGGCAGCAGGCAAATTATCCACAGTCCTACCCTGTGGCGCGTGCAACATGTCGCCATACTAGGCAGACGAACCTTACGTAAAGAGCGGCTAAAATGCAGGTGAGCTGGTGATGACGTATCTCCATAACGAACCTTGAGACTGGGGCAAAGCACGAACACTTGTGCTTGTATGCTTTGCCCCAGTCTCAGGGTTCGTTATAGAGTAACCTTACGTGTAACATCACGGCACCATTATTGTGGCAGCAGGATCCGGAAGCGTAATCGGACGGTTCATGACTTCGTATATGTGTACCAGTTATGGACAACAGTTATTTTTGTTCCTCTATTGAAATTATGAATACTCTATTAGTACATACACAAATCATGCGCATTTTTTGTTTACAATCGTATTTCTAGTACCAACACCCAAGATCATCATGAAGATAGCATCAGCTGTGATCATCATGCTGCATGCGTGCATCATGCATGGCATCATCATCATCATGCATCATGCTGCATGCGTGCATCATGCATGGCATCATCATCATCATGCATCATGCTCCATGCATGCATCATGATGTTCGCTACCACTTTACATTTACCGTATAAGGAGACCGCCATGCCCCATTCAAAATGCATGGCGCTCGCCGAGCTCAGATGTGGGTATCCTTCAATGTGGGCGATGGGGCTTGTTGGTAAGACATGACGAATTCAATCGGTATGTGTGTCCAGTGGGTAGCTACCTGATGTACACACCTTGTATAAAAAAAGACACCGGCGTGTGTGTGGGACTAGTAGCTGCGACGTTAATGACAGCGACATCAAATGTGTATTAATTGTGAGACATATACTAGCGGATTTCTTTTTCAAATTTTCCAGACTACCGTTCTCAAATTATCATAAAAATTTCTCTCCTCCCCTGTTGTTGATCAGGTTGTTATAAAAAAAATCACCTTGTATATTTCTCCGTTCTAAATATCACAAAGATTACCTCGCGCTTATCAACCTACTGAGAGGAGGAAACAATGGAACACAACTGAAACTAACACAAGGACCACACACTTATTTATTAAGCACACAACCATTCACTTGGAACCGACTCGCACCAGTATGCTTTCTCATGGTAGAGTTTTGCGCTTTGAAAATATGCACGGCTCTATGTTAACCCCATGTAGAAGTGCGAAGACCGGAAAAATTTATTTAATGCAAGCAAGCTTTATTTTATAAACCAGAAATTATAACGAGGGATTTGCAGTGTTGCAACGCGTTCGCCGTGGTACATTTAAGCTCCAGCTATGAATACGGGACCAATAAATTATAACACAAAATCGGCTTAAAACTTCCGTAGTTTTCTTTCAGAGGCCACCACGCAACCATGTAATTAAATTTGCATCCTAACATCAATTGAAGCAGACTCTCGTCATTGCGTGCAGCGAATACACCAATTTAGCACCAGACCTTGAAAAAAAAATATATATATATATATATTTGCGTAAAAGAAGCCATCGAAGTGCTTCCTAATTTGAATGTCCTGACGAGAGCAAAGCAGCGAAGTAATTTTTACGAATCGAATTCCGGATTAAGCAATCATTTTAAAGTACGTATATTATGCCGCGGTGTTGAAATGCAGGCTCGGACAGTTCTAGCAGTAAAACCTTCGGACGCGCTCTCAATGAGACTTTTGGAGCGACGTAACGAATAATCCTGGGGCCGGTGACATGGGTGGCTGTGTCGTTTCGTTACCTGGTGGTTGCGCAGCATAAAAGTATATAGCTGCATAGTGCTCATTTGAATAATACGTCCTTGATCAGCTTCATTGGGTACTGTGCTTACGTATGTCTTAGCGCTATCGTTTTCCGGGACTCACATATTGTACACATGCCCTCGACAGAGTGCACACAGGTGGCATGAAACAACACTATTTGTGATATTAGAACGCAACTACAGAAGCTCAGCCTTTTCACGACATTAACCGGAACACAATTTTTATACAAATTTCGCGTGTTTCTGTTGGCAGAAAGTATTATTTATCGCTATCATGCTTTCAAAGCCAACTCGCTGCGGCAAGACTCATGCCCGCATACCTATTCGTTAGGCACAGGATGTCATCATGTACAGTGCTCGCAGTGGTTGACCTGGGTTGGAGTTACTCAGAGCACAAGACACGTAGGCACCTACGTGGAAGTTCCATTCTCCTACTCGCATCCGCGCAACTACTGCAACAAATTGCTGGATTGGAGAGAAGAAAAGCAAGCATGGGCTCTCCTTGGAGGACTCAAGACCAGGTAACGCTCCCGCTTCATAACGACACTGTGACCCCACGGGTTGATCGGGAGCCACTCAGCAAGACGACTGAAAAAGTGAGTTCTATATGCGCTATGAACCACCCACATTGTAAAAGGACGATTCCAGGCATGAGGAAAAGAGGGAACACGGTGGAAACTGGAAAGTAGCTGTTCTGGGGCTGAAATGCACAACAGACGAACACAACACAAGCCTCAAGGTGCCTAAGAACAAGAGGAACTTGAAATATGGCAGTCGTCGAAAAAGCCAGACAGCAATGCGAATCGAACCATCGAACCGCGCACCTCTCGATTTATTTATTTATTTATTTATTATGGTGCTCCAAGGTCCTTGCGGCATTACATGGAGAAAGCGTAACTGCAATGAAACCGATAACAGAACAGCAACATTGCCGGTCGAATGCCGCTTGAGTTGAGTTGAGTTGATAAGAAAAGAAAAAAAAAAATGGAGAAATAGGCACTCATTACGAGAGCCGGCTACTCCAGATCACTTAGGAAAACACAAATGGTTATCTACGATAAAACAATGAGTGACAAAGACTCTCAGTCAGTCACTCACACACGCTGTCCACACACGCTGTCCACACACACTGTCCACACACACTGTCAGTCACACTGTGTCCACCAACTTGGAGTCTGCGCAAAATCGCACAAACGCGTGCATGGCGTGGAATGACGGTGGAACTGATGGTGGGGAGTTCAAGGGCCCAGAACCTTAACAACATCAAATGGTCTGCCATCCAGCCAAGCTAAGGAAGCTTGTAGAGATTGTCTATGCTGCTGATACCGTGGACAGGATAATAAAATATGTTCAGTGTCCTCAACAGTCCCACAGGTGCCACAGTTGGGTGAATCTGCCTTTCCAAGCTTGTGAAGAAGATGTCGGTTGAGGCGGAGCCGGTGGTAAAGTGACGCAAACGGCCTAGGGAACGATGTCGGGAAAGTAGAGGCAAGCTCCGGGTCAACGCGATGTAGCAGCGAGGCGCGAGCCCCGCCAGAGAGCCACTGTGCCTCAGCCAGTTGGCAACACAAAGCAGTCAACATGGCCCTAGCGTCGGATTTGGTGAAATAGATGAGTCGTGACGCACGCTTCTGATGTGCTCTGCGTGCCGCAGCATCAGCCGCATCATGCCCAGGTATGCCGCAGTGTCCTGGAATCCATTGAAAGAACATGTCATGTCCAGCAGTCGCCGCCTCTGCGTGTAGTTTTACAACATCATCAACTACACGGTTGACAGCACTGGTAGTTCCTGCAGAAACAAGGGACTGCAGAGCAGCCTGGGAATCCGAGATAATAACCTACTGTTTTGTATTTGACAAGCTATTTGTACATCTGCAAAGGATGTCGATGTCGCAGCGTAGCCATCGCATCTTCATGAGACTGTTTAATGATTGTAAATCTATTATGCTGTTATATGTTATGTTATATATGTGTTATAATAATGTAAAAATAATAAAAATATCATAATGCAATAATAATAATATAATGTGATAGTTAATGCTGTGGCGAAATATACCACTTATATTGTATTCTAAAACCACTTCTCCAAATTACTGAGGAGATAAATCACTCAATTTACAAAATACTACGGTTACAGTATTTAACAATTTTATGCGAAATTTTATTTCGTTCACCAGCGGGATAGTGTATACATAGGGGAATGTTGTGCAAGTTCACACTTTGCTGCATTTTTTTGTAAATAAGTATGACTGAAGAAATGACTGTGAAGCCTACATGCAAAATGGATTTTGGCTACTTTGAATCTTTCGTTTCTTGAATGTCAATGTAGCCCAATACATCAAAAATATAGGATTTTCATTAAGTTTTCATCAAGTTTCATCAAGTAAATTACTGGGCAATTTACATTATTTTTCCTCGCTGACAAATGCACGTATATACAGTCAACCCTCGATTTACGAATTCCCTCGTTTTATGAACACGAGCACGGGGAACCAAACTTTTTCCATTCATTTTTCCCTCGTTTTATGAACCTCGATATTCGAATAATGAACGGAATTTCTGGGAACCAACTAGGAGTTGCCCAGCGCTTTTGCCCTCAATTTATGAATGGATCGTTCCGAGGTCAATAGAAACCTTCAAAGGGATAATTCCGTGGTCTTATGAATGACGCCTGAACGGACAAAACGTTTTCCAGGTATTGCACCCTCGGTTCTTAACCCCTCGAACTCCGAACAACAAACCGGTTTTCCGGGGTCGCACAAGGTGCGACCAAGTGTTCCTGACCTCAGTTGATGAATAAGGTGGTCGCTGTCACCCGGAGATTAATAAACGGAGGTTAAAAATCCCGGAGGAAATCCGAGACCAGTCCAGTGCGAATGTGGTGACATCTCTTATTTCCATGATTGACACAGCGTAAGGCATGGTCCAAAGCAAAATTAAACAATTTAGCATTGCAAAGTAAACAGAGTGTGAATGCGCCAACGTCTGTTCTTTGTGAGATTGATACAGCAGAAGGCATGCTCAAAAGCAAAATTACACAATATATGGCATTATAAACACAATTCTAACTCGGAAATACTGTTGCATTTGCTCGGTAGTACTCAGTTAACTGAATTTTCGATTTATGAACGATTTTTCGGGGAATCGAGGGTGTTAAATAAACCGAGGGTTGACTGTATATTCATTCAGTAGAAACAAAACGCAATCAGTAATTATCCTTCCTTACAGTGTCGCATGTCCGTTTCGTTCTGGCTATATTTCTACAATCTTCTACGGCGGGGAGCACCGCGCAAGAAATGTTCCGTGGCCGTATTTTTGCCTTGTTATTCGAAAATGAAAACAACGCGAGCGTGTGCAACGACATTAGGAAGCCGGTTCATTAGGAATCTGTCTTAATCGTAATCAGTTCTCTGTACTCAGTGTTTCTTATTTAAATGTTCCCGGCCATTTAATTAGTCATAAAGATAGATGAACGTAGCGAAACAACGTCATCATCAGCAGGAGCAGACGGGCTACTGTAGCGCTGCTTGGTGGTCACGTCTCTTCGTCCATGCTCCGCTGCATTTTTTGTTGTTGTTGTTGTTGTTTTTGCATGTGCTGCACTAACATTTACGTAACACAGAGCTAGATATTAGTCACGAGCGTTTACAACATACTACAGTCGTAGCTCTGCATCGTACAAAGATCGTCGTATTATTTTAAGTAATTAGCTGGTATTCATTAACTTTCCCGTTACGCATGGTGACCTGACGTAACCAAAACCCTGTTGAAATTGCGTTCTCAGTGGAAAACGCAAACTGAAAGTGCAGGGTTGCTTCGGCAACAACACAAGCACCGCTGTCAGAAGCACACGATAAAAATACAGGCCAGAAAACAATAAAAAGGCTACAAAAGACGTGCCGAGAAACGGTGCAGGTTACATACAAAATAGTTAATGATAAAGCCCAAATTAGCACGGCTGTTAAGATATGCAATGCGCACTTAGGTGGTTGGTAATGGAACTGCTGTTCAGAATATTTTATAAACATAATTTTCTAATTACACATAACTGCCTAGATTACTCTTTGCTTTTCACTGACACTATAACAACGTAAATGACGTGCAAACTATCGTTGCAAGAATGTCAAACTGTTGAATGTATGTACACATATCAGGCGAAATTCGACTGAAAAATGGGTTGTGATTATTTACACTATTTACATAATCTTGTCCCTTGTTCCCTGAATCCCTTGTTAGAAAACGAGGTCCCTCAGAGCAACGCGCCCATACTTCACGCAAACGTACCGATTAGACCACTGACGCAGGAATTCCTGCTCACCTAGCGAAAAGAGACTGTGCTCAAGGTAGTCACGGAACAAACAATATAACAAGAGTAAGTTTCGGGTGCATTGCTCGGATACGGCTATTCTGAGCTATACAGCCCGACATCGGAACTTCCAGAGTACGTATGACACAATTATTATGATTAGCTGGTCAAAATTGCTTCGGGCGCTTACTGCAACGCTACGCCTTACAGCGAAGCAGCGGCGCACTAAAGTCCACAATGTCGACACTACAACACAATCATGCAGAACATGTGTATTTGTTTCATTTGTACCACAGTTAGTGCAAGTAGAATTTCTTGTAGTTCCCCATTTGACCAGCCGATCTTTTGGTGGAAGTATACCCCAGCAGGCTTTCCTGTGAAAGTCCGCAATCTCCTGCGGCAGTGCAACCGGATCCCTTCTACCACTGTACGAGAACGTAGCACTGGTAGTCTCTTCTTCGGAGCACACACACACACACATAAACGGGATGATGATGTGGTGGGTTATTCACCGTCGTTATGGCGGTACACTGCCCCAATCCGCGCTTGTGGAAGGGATGAGAAAGTGATGATGGTCTTCGGAGCATAAAGCCTCGCATATTCGGGGTCCTTGGACCTTCTCTACATCTATATCCGGAAGATGATCTTGCACAAACTTATATTGCCTCATAATCCCTTTATAAAACTCTGGTGGATTTTCTGCTGTAAGATACATATTGTCAATACCCCTGGGTACAAGTGTCTTGCGTGCCGGCCCCCGCCAGTACATGACTAGAGGGCGCCCAGGTGAATCGACTTGGTTTAATATGCCTAAAGTGTTCCTAAATGCAAACAACGAACTGTATGCTTTCACGCATGAAAGGCTCCACCCACTCTCTGCTTTTGGCCTCCTCAACACGTCGCGCGATTATAGGTGTTCCTGGTCCTTCCAGAAGAAGTTAAACATTAACGTGTTCACCTTCGCAATGATCTTCACCGAAGGAGTTATTATCCTTGCGGCATACAGTTTACTGCAAAATACGTATTTAATTAGATACGCACGGTCGTGATAAGAGAGTTCAAACTTACTCGCAGTTTCCATTTGCCGTTCCAGCGTTTCCACAGCAGTTGTCCAGCTCCCCAGGGCTGCACCTGCCTGAGTGAACTTTATACCGAGTATATTGATTACGTCTGTGTAGCCAATACCTTGTGGGAGTTGCTTTGAGAAACCGTTCACTGGCAAAGCTTTCGATTTGTTCATATTCAAAGCAGCTCCAGAAAGCTCACTATAAGTTTTGAAAGTGTCTAAAGCTGCTGCTACACTTTCTGCACCACGTAAAAAGAGCACCATGTCGTCAGCATACGCTGAACCCTTAACCTTAACATCGCCAGGACCAGGAACAGGATAACCAGCAATATTGACATTATGTACAATTTGCCGAATAAAGGGCTCTAGTGCAATCACAGACAGCAGTGGGGAAAGAGGACACCCTTGCCTCACCCCTCTTGAAACGGTGAAAGTGCGTGTAAAATCGCCATTGATGCGAAGTGCTGATTCTAAGTTACCATAAAGGCACTTGAACCAGTCAACAAATTGTAGCGGAAATTCAAAGCACTTCATGACAAAAAAACAGGTAATCATGTTCTATCCTGTCGGATGCTTTGGATTGGTCCCGTGACAAGGCTGCCACCGATAAGCCCCGTGTGCGGACATACGCCAGGAAATCCTTAAATGATGTCAGGGAGTGGAATATGCTGCGTCCGGGGACAGAGCATGCCTGCAATGGACTGACAACATGTGGCAACACATTGCGTAGACGACGAGACAAAACGGTACTTGGTATCTTCCCGTCCGCATTTAAGAGCGTTATCGGTCTCCAGCTACTCCAGTCCACCTTGTCACTGGATTTCTCCTTAGGTAGCAATATCATATGACCTTTTTTGAAACGAGTCAGGGGTGTTCTCTGTCATTAGTATTTCATTATACAACGACACTAGTCCATGGCCTCATGGACCTCCACTAACGTTATTGTAAGGGTAAAGGAAAGACAGTGACGGCCATCTCATATCTCCGTCTGCGGGAGCGACATGAATGGCTTTTGTATGTAACATTCACCACCTGCGCTACGTGGAAGTCCGGCGCCCGTGACCCACTTGGAGCCAGAGCCTTTGTAGAGGCCAGAGCTAATCTCTAAAGCCGAAACCACTGTGGAAACTAAAACATGTTCAAGATGGCGGACAGGATTACGGGATTGAGACCAAGCCTGGGCGGGTATTTTCACGTGACCAACCCAGTCAATTGCCCAATTAAGTAGTTGGTTTCTGTTTCATTTGAGTGTTTTCATTGGTGCAGCCATGCGAGGGGCAGCGGTCATTTTTCGCCCTTTTAAGCGGGCGCATGCAAATTTCGAGCAGCTCGAGCGGGGACTCTCGCCACCGAAGGTCTGGGACCTCATCGTCATATTCCACCCCGCCGAGTTCTTATTTCGTAAGCCTTTGCTTTGTACATGCCTTGTGTATATAGTGTAATTAAACATTGTTGCCGTTGAGCTTTTGCTTGTCAGACGTCACTGGGATCAGCCACTACCACCTGAACACATCACGGACCTCCCTACGGAAAGAAGGAATTTTACTGTTATTCTACTAATGAGAACCTCTTTCAGATCTTCGGGCGCTTGTGGAAGGCCATTTCAGAATTTGCTTGCCTCACTCAGAGGCCACTATCCTCTGCGTTCGGGGGGGGGGGGGGGGGGGGAGGGTATGTTTAGTGCTGATAATAAAAAGGAGAAAAACAGAAGAGAAAGGTTAGCCTGCGTTCGGATGTCAGCAGGATCTCGTAGAACTTCTGAAACTACTCTACTACTGAATGGAAACATCTCCTTGAGCCTCAAGAGAAACGAAGGGGGGAACTAGACAGGACAGACACGGGACAAGAACCGACAACGACAACTCAAAACCAGCAAATGAGCACTTTATTCAAGATAGAGAAAGTGGGGGAGAAAGAGGGAGGCTAGCCAGGTCTCACAGGGTAAATTAGGGCGAGTAGGTCATTGGAGACTAGAACGGAAGGTTGGTTGACGCACAAAGGCGTGGTGGCAATTTGGGAAGCTTCCAGCAAGAGGCGTCCCAACTGGTTGTTGCAGCAAAAAAGGCTCTTGGTGTTTTTAAAAGTTGGGTGGCAGCCCGCACACGACTTTAAATGCGCACAGAGTTCCGAAGTGTTTAAATTTGTTTTAACATTTTTTGCATGTTCTCTAATCCTGTCGTTGAGACAGCGACCTGTCTAACCTATATAGGCGCGTCCACACGTTAGGGCAATGCTGTATACACAAGACTTCTTGCAACTGACAAATTTTGTAATGTGGTTCGTGGTACAACTTTGGTCTCTAACGGAGTTGGAAAAAGGGGTAAGAAGAGACAGCTTATGTTGGACAGAAAAAACGACACGGATGCCATGTGCAGCTGCAATTTTCGTAAGCGCGTGCGAAATCCGATTGTATCTCATTACGGCCGAAGTCTCATTACGGCCGATGTCTCAATACGGCCGAAAGTCTCAATACGGCCGAAAGTCTCAATACGGCCGATAATCCTTTAATCCCCAAGTGTCTCATTACGGCCAAAGTCTCAATACGGCCGAAGGCAGTCTCATTACGGCCGAAGATGTCTCATAACAGCCAAATGTGAAAATGTGTATTGTAACCTGCATTGATATGCAATGTCGCAGCCAGGTATGGATATATATTCAGCAGGGTATAAGGCATGCACTGTACCCTTAGGGCCCTTATCATATTTATATACACATATTGCGAGACAAACGGCATGTTATCATACCACAGCACAATGCAACATATTGTGTAATGTGTACTCCCACAAGGTAGTGTTGATGTTGCTGTGAAGCAGGCTACTATGTGGAGTTAGCTACTTGTAGAGAGCTAGATGAATATTGGCTTTGTTGTGACGCTTTTGGAGCCATCCTACAGTCACGGGCCAAGACGGAACACCTATCTCAGTCGATGTCAGTTTATTTCCATTCGCCTTACAATTGTACAATTCTTGCTTCTGGAATGAGTGAACCTGAAAGAAGCGAAGAGCAACCATGAATAGACTAGAATATTAAAAAAAAACAAAAAGAAACACAAGCATTTGTCTCTACATGGCTGGTTTTAATGTGCACAAGCTGCACATGTGTTGATACGTGTCTGTTATTTCATACAAGATTAACATAAATCTTCATCTAGACAAAAGAATGACAAGCCTTAAAAATGTGACTTCCAGGTAAACACAGAGCATGACGATGATATGAATATAGGTTCAGTAGTTCATTCCCTTAATGGAAACATGTGAATATCAAATAGTGATACATTACAATTCATGAAATGATGCATGCATAACTTTCCATTTCTGGTTTCTTTTTTTATAAAGGTTGTGCACGGTTATAAAGGTAGTAACATTCGTGCACTACTACAAAATTTCTCACTTCACAACAGAACCTTATGATGATCTTAACAGCTCACCTCTTCGGCCAGGACTCCCTGGGCAGCAACATCCTATTAGCCATGTTGTTGTTTTTCTTTTTCGGAATCTTCCGTGCAGCCACATACCATGCCTGGAATGGAAAACCAGCTATAAATAACAATGTATTTGAATGACTTCCTCTTGAAGTATTTATTCTAATCAGATATGCTTTTGTGCCTAGTATGGTGCGCGAAGGCACATAAGTACAACATTTGCAGACGTTCGACGTAAGCAGTTCAAGGAGATCAATTCAAGTACGCCGACTTGCGCTTTTATTTTTGAAGAAATACGACGACAAATTTTAACAAATTAAATATGGCTCACAATGATACGAGTAAATGCTGCTGTACGGTGATGCAGTGTCGGCATCTTATCGTCTTCGAATAAATTTGTTGTTCCTAAACGCGCAACCAACTAGAAACAACGCAAACCTACGAACAGATACCGAGTTACATCTATTACAGGCACTTCGGCTGTTTTGATTCATTTAAATTACTCGTATGAGAATCCAACTATGTGTGGACAGCACACTACAAATCCAGACAATCTACGAAAGCATTACTCATCAAAATTCCTGCTGGACTTGGTCTTGGTCAACACTGCGCGATATACGTTGGGGCTGTGGCGATTCATTCAACTCGATTTTTACCGGAACAACAGGCGCTGCTTGAAAGACAACGACGGAAAATAGAGAGCCGCTATAAAGTCCGCTAATTTGCACATTAGAGCACTACAAATCGACATATGAACACGTCGTAAACAGCAACTACCCGCTCACACAAGAAACGAGGTACCCAACGTTGCTAGACACCATCCGAACTCCAAAGTGAGAGTAGCAAAACAACAAGATATCAAAACACGAAAGGAAGAGTATTTATCCCCCCTCCCTTCTATAGCATGCAAAACGTGATTTGCGCTGAGATGAACATATATGTTCATGACGCGAGTAATTTTCACTTTTCACTGATCCAAAGGAGGTCACGTGGGATTGCTTGACGGTTGCGAAATTAACAGCAATGAAAATGGCGAAACGAAACTTGTGAATCGTGCATTTGCTCTTCATGGTAGCTGCCAGAAAATCGAATCAAACTTATGGGACACTGGATTACAGGTATGTTGGCATCTTTTTCATTCCTGCATATCATTTCACATTACACTATACGTGAATACACGGTGTCATGTCTCACGATGCTGGGGAAGTAGTTGCATGGGGAAGTGTGCATGGTTGTAGACTTTTAATTTTTGATCGCGTAATCGAAATATCGGCACCTTTCGCATTGTGGCTTGCATGTGACCAACCAAGTGCTGTTCCCTTATTAGCGCTTCCTGCAAACGACAAAACGAAACATGTGGGAATGTATATTTTTGATTACTCATATAAAGCAAGAAAATGTATCGTTTTCAGGTTGCTGCCACTACTCCATGTGCCCGCAATTGTCTTGCGTGTATGATTACACTAACGACGTCGCCCACCACGGCGGAAGTGTTTTGCGTACACGCGTTTCAGCATGAAGCCTGCAGGTAACATCTGATGCTTACCCTTCTGGTATTCTGAATTTACATATTGTAGCTTAGAGGAATTCCGAATGCCCAGAGTGACACACACTTATAACATTGTGACATCAGTGCAGTGGCATAAGCCCTAATGTAGTGCCCCACGAAAATGAACGAGGGGCAGTGGTTTATCCAGAATCCCAAGCACGAGAGGGGTGTTGGAAAAAATTGTGGGGGGAGGTCATCATTATAGTTACGTCATTACAGCTTAACATATCATTACAGACGTATCTGAAGCTGAAATCACAAGGGCACCCCCTGTAGGGGGTGCACAGACAAAAAAGTTAGGGGGGTGTAGGGGGGTCTGGGTAAAGCACTGACGAGGGGGACTCCTCCACCCCATGTCAAGCCTCATAATGACGTAATTGTCATTGTTGTCCATAATTCTTGAATATGTTTTGAATATATGGGAAAAAAGTCTGCTTGACAGCATATGTCTCATGGTCATCATCAAACGAAAGCATATGTCATTTTGTTCTGTGCCTTATGTACTTTTTTTAAATTTCAGGTGGACGTAAATTGTAGAAGGCAGCTAGTGGGGGAGAAGATCATGGTCATAGGTCATGTGGCTCCTGGAGCTCCCAGTGGGCTCCCTTGTGGAGTACTTTTCAGAACACGCACACAGTTCGCTCACAGAACCAACGAGTAGGATGTTGCTTGAATACTGAGAGAAAATGGCATAACACATACAAATATCGTGTGACACATATGACAATAAAACCATTTTTCACGAGGGATGCATGAAACACTGTCGCAATATTGTGTGCATGAACCATTGTGTGTGACACAAGCCGTGGGGGCACACCGCCTCTGACACATTTTGGGAAGCATAAAACACAGTATATACACAGCTAATATGGTGGATGCTTCTTTTTTCTTTTTGGCCGTTATGAGACATCTTCGGCCGTAATGAGACTACCTTCGGCCGTATTGAGACTTTGGCCGTAACGAGACACTTGGGGATTAAAGGATTTTCGGCCGTAATGAGACTTTCGGCCGTAATGAGACTTGGGCCGTAATGAGACTTGGACCGTAATGAGATGTTACCCGAAATCCCATGAACGAAGGGGAGGATGATAGGGCGCTTCTTCCTAGGTTGTTCCGGTCTTGCTTTCTGGCGACAACGCAGACTGTATAAACGCCCTTGGATACTGTCTATCTGGTAGCCAGATTGGACGAGCCGCGATATTTAGCGTGATAAAGCAGAAGGGATCTTATGGATGCACGATTTCCTCATGGCTACGGTTAAAACATTTTTCACTTTACCGACTTAGGGTGGCAGCTATATTTAGGGAGCAGGGGCTTGGGGTTTTTTTCTGCCATATTCCCAACACAGGGAGGGGCTAGTTAAAAAGGTAACGTCCAGAAATCTTAGGGTACCTTGGGTTGAATGTTCCGCGGTGAAATGGAGTTCTGGGCAAGATTGTTGTGCGTAGGGGAGCAGTCTCTCTAACACGGAAGAATCGGATGCAAAGAGAATGATGTCGTCGACGTAGCGACGGATGATTGTAGTGCCGGGGCAAGAAGCAGGTGGTGGTGGGTTGATGTAAATGAAATTCACGGAGCGAAACCGACGATGCTCACAGTTCCTCGCCTCACAATAACGGAAGGATGATCTCGCCACCTGCGCGAGAATTCGGCCCCTCCAATAGCGAAGAGTTCTCGTTGGAGCACGCTCGCCAGAAGAACAAGCACGTTCCTCACCAAGCGAAAAAGGAGGGTGCTGCTTTGACGTCGCGCTACAGCTCTGCAACGAGCCTGCCATAGCACGACCGCGCCGGATGCTGTTAGCAGAACACTGAGGCAGTGTGCGCGCCTTTGGTGAAACCTCACTAGGCAACATATATTTGTTGAACGCCTGACCAGATGTCAGAACGTACGTGCAACGTGGCAGTCGAAGATAACCTGCAGGTTAGACTCACGCTGGCAGCAGTAAGGGGACGTGTCGGTAGAGGTGATGCCCCCAAAACTAAAGCGATCACGCGCAGGCTGGGTGGCCCAAGCAAAGGACCACAGAACGTCACGGAGTGGTCCTGGTAGCCAGACACATGCAGTGTCGTCCACAAGACGGCGGACGCTTGATCAATCCGCCTTCGGAAGCTGTCACCCATTGCGCACTGCAGAAGGACTTTCGCCATCATAGAAGGAGAATAGGATGCGAGGGTGGAGGCGGGAAGAAGAGCTATCAGTCGCCGGTGACCGGTGATACGCGTGAACAGCTGCATGAAAAACGTCGGGGCGTTGCTTGCGACCGGCATGTGGAAGCCACAGTAGAACGGCTCGCAAGGGGGTCTGTCCAATTTTGCAATAAAAATTTCGCCGGTGTATCTTCTTCGCAATGGAGGGTCCGCAACATGGCGCTGAGGGCGATACCGCGGTTCATAAGGCCGTCTTGAGACTCGGGCAAGGCGAGCACTGCGTGGGAAACCAGTCCCCTCCGCTTCTTCCAGAACGAGGACAGAATGCACGTTTGTATACTGGCCACAGCTGAATGGGGAGCGATGCATATATGACTGAGATGCCACAGGCGGCCTGACAGGACACTACGGACAAGATATGCCCGTTCACGATACGAGAGATCATAGTCCTATGACTTCGCGCGGTCACACCTCGCCGTCAGTTCCCAGCTGTACGGTCACGGTTGTCAAATACACCCCAGATCTTCAGCGATGCAGTGCATTGTAGAGGGAAACGCATGTATGGCGCCATGGTATGGGTATGAGCGTAGACTTTTGGTAGTGTAGTTGCCAACCAGACAGCGCCGCGTAAGACTCGTAGACGCGCAGCACTTCGGTGACAGAAGTCACATCACGTAAAAGGAGAGTCACGTCATCTGCATAGGCAGCAACCTTCCATTCGCCGGAACGAGGAAGGGAAAGTCCTCGTATACGAGCATTAGTTCTTCCATCCCCTCCCACATATACGAGGGGCGTTCAAGTCAAGTCAGAACGCTTATAAGAGACGAGTGTTAACTATCACCTCATGGTGCGCTAACGTCGCGGGACATTTAGCGCAAGCCAAGGTAGGCGGTATCACTGCGCGCTGAATCTGAGTGCCGGAAAGACATCGTATACCTGAAATTCCCGAACAAGGTCACGAAATTCGTAAAAGTTCGCTAAACATCGTTACATTCGTATAAATTTTGGTAATACTAATGCAAATTCAGCCCCCCCGGAAACAATTGGAGTTTCAGCCGCTTCTGACAGTGAGAAGTCCGTCTCAAACTGCTGGATGTTGTGAATATAGGAATATAGCAAGTGGGATAGTCACCAAATCGTGTCGCCTGTTTCAGCGTTACGATCTTCGTCAAACTAAAAAGAACGATGATGGGTAGAAATCCAGCGAACCGGTAGAGATGTAGGAACACTCTAACAAAGCAGCCATTCACTCCGGCCGTAAAAACCCGTACGGACCCTTTCTTCCCTCCGGGCTGTTGACCCACAATTCGCATGAACCTTTAAACACGTCACACCTAACCCTTTAAATACCATGCCAATGATGAGGACGGTGCCCAGAAGAAGAACAGTCTCTGTTCGAAATATCGGCGGCTTCTGTCCTGAGGCAACTCCCTTCCTAAAAAGAACGATGTGTCTTTTCACTATGCAGTGTAGGGGGTAACTCGTTAGAAGCATCTCGTTACTGCAACCATATTACTCTTGTATGTTTTAATTTTACTCGTTACTTCTGACTTCCAGTAATTTATTGGGGACTCATTGCACTCTTAGGTAACTTTGTAACCCGGGTAAGCACCAACATCCAATCCAATCCAACATCCAATTCTGGTCCAAAAATAACGTGAGCAGCGTCCCCCGTCTCTAATGAGGGAGGCGACAGCCACGTGTACGTCGATTGTTCCTGCACGGTGCGCCTGACTCTGATCCGTTGCTTCTGTGCGATGAACGCTGCGAAATCGGATTCGGCGATACATTTGGCCTTCGTCATAGCGGCGAGTGGATACTAATGGCCAGTGTTGTACGTTGACGCCGTTGCCGTAATTATTCGATGCCGAAGTGCGAATCGCCATACTCCTTTAAATCGGTATCGGAAAAATATTTCCGTTTCAAATTTACGGTAGCGCGATCTCCATATCGTTACCGATACCGATACTTTAACAGTACCCTTGCTTACCCTATACCCTTGCTTCACTGGTCATATTTCTTATCGTTATTCATTGTCACTGGCGTGCCTAGTGCGAACAGTGACAAAGATAGCATTCCGAACGGTCACCTTGTCTTTACAAAAATGAACGCAGAAGCTCCCCTAGTGGTTCAGCGGAACGTCCGTTCAGTGTTCAAGTGCGCTTCCTGTAAGCGTCGACGCTTCGTCTAGAAAGTATGCAGGAAAACACAGGGAGAAAGTAAGACAGAGCAGCCGACATGCGTGCGCGTGTGTCATTTACTCTACTTCACCTTTGGGGCCAAGTTAAGGCTCCGTGCTGCCGGCGCAGACCTTCTATTCGCGAGGAGAACGGCCTATGGGTGGCACTGTGGGCGCTTCGAATAGTGTGGATGGCGCGTTAGATCTGCATAGCATTCGAAGCGATTGTGGAAACATTTTTCCGTTGTTGCTGTGTTTCGCATGATGGAAAGCCGTTATGAGGCACGAGCACTGAAGGACGGGCACAACAAGCATCAAGTTACCTCAAAACATCAAGTATAGAAAGATGGCAGACGTTGAAAAAGTCAATCGTAGCGACGGGACGTTCCTTAGTGCGATATATTGCACTGAGCCGGGAATTGGCTTTCATGCCTTCCCGAAGGACACGAAACAACAAAAAGTTCGGTGTGTCAAACTCAGGATTGGGATGCAGCTCACGAAATATGCGATGATGTGTAACAAGCACTCTACCAACGAACATTTCAGGACAGTAAGGAAGACAACACCGATACGGCTCGTAGAAATTCTGAGATCATCGGTGTTACTCAGTTGTTATTAGTAGCACGATGGAAAGTAACTGTTTTGTGGCTGAAACGCACAAAACAAGCATCAAAGAGATGATCGGCAATCGAGAGATGCGTGGTTCAAATCCCGCTGCTGTGTGGCTTTTTCGACGACCGCCATATATATGAATTGTTAAGGTTTACATTCGACGGATGCTTGTGACACAAGCAATCCCTACGCGCAACCCAGTGCTTTATCCAGAATCCCAAGCACGGTTCAACATCTTCTCCTCGACTGTCACAGATTCGACACCCCTCGAGCCGCGCTCAGACGACGCCTACTCGAGCTGCGGTGCACAGACCTTTCTCTGGCTACTCTGCTCGGCCCAGTGCGACATCACATCACTCACAGCGGTCTGTGACCAAAGCAATTTTGACTTTCTTGAGCGACTCAGGTCTTACGGACAGCCTGTGAACTCCAGTCGTGCAATCTCATTCTTCGGTGTCCCACTCAACGCATTAACCTCATGCTTTTCTTTTAAAGTCATCTTCTTCTGTAATCCATCTCATCCTTCTTTCACCGTTCGTTAGTCATCCTTTTATTTCATCTTTGTCTTTAATCTATCTCATCCTTCTTTACCCTTTAACTGTTTGCTCAACAATTTCGTTGATGATGTTCAAAACCGGCGTTCTCTGAGGAGGAGAGAGATTGAAGAGTGCCGACACCTACATATTACTTCTGAAACAATGTTATGTTGTTTGACTAAGTATCGTGATGATAGGTGTCACGGGTGGAATCTAAAAAGGAAGACGACGATCGCGCGCCAAAAATTGCGGCGCTTTGGAGAACGAGCGTCTCTATGCAGGACATTTCCGCCGACAGAGATCAGGCAATGCATCCTAACTTTTATTGGTAATAATATGGCCCTTGTAGAACGAACAGAAAAAAAAATCATCTCTCTTGTTTTATTGGGCTCTCTGGTAACACGCATTTCCGAACTCTACAAAATTGTCGAGGTGCCAGTTCAGGGGTAATACAGTGAGTGAGAATTACATAGCTTCGGTGGAAAGGGGGGGGCTTCATGTTGTTATTAGCTGTTTCTAAGGGTTGGTGGCATTGATTACCAGTCTATCAGCGTACTTCGGACCGGTTGAGCTCACTGACATCCGATTTGTATAAATTTTCACAATTTCCACAAATTTGTGGAAATTTCTAAACGGAGTGTTGCAGTGACCTGGCGCTTGTATTTCTACACTTTTATGACTTGTTGAAGCTTCATAAATGCATTAAAAATTATTTGACCATGCGTTCTATCTGCGCCAGTTAAAGGGTTAACCGTCTGTCAGTTTATCCTTTATTTCCTATTTTTTTCTTTTCTATTTCTTTCATTTATTTTTCTTTTTTCTTTGCGGAATAGCAAGCCGACGTCCCATTTGGCTGACGTTTCCCCCCTTGTTTCCCCTTTGGTCTAATAAATATATCCACCACCACCCCAAGCACGGAATGGGGGTTGCAAAAAATGGGGAGGGAGAGGTCATTACTCTAGTTACGTTATAACAGCTTAACATATCATTGCCGATATGTGTCTAAAGCTGAAACAGAAAGGGCACTCCCGTGGCTGGTACAAAAAGTTAGTTAGATTCGGATAAATCACTGGTGTAACCTTCCGGTTCTTCCCCACGACTGCATAGCAAGTCGCCGCAAAGCACCAAGTGCATGAAGAGAATTTATCATATTGATGGGTTTTCTCATATGACCTCCTTTTGTGTTCGTGTTACCTAGGTAGCCGCGTGTGCTAGCACCTCTCGTACAGTTACTTAGTGCAATAGGCCTGCACTGTTGGGGATAAGGATCATTCGGGAGAGGTGAACACCAGCATCAGTACATATTTCACCGGTACTAGTCAAGTGGAGCTAACTAAATAAGGGCTACTAGGGAGGCCACGCGTTTGGATAACATACGCAGAAGTCATTGTCATCACTCATATTAGACCCCCTAGCTATGGGGTTGCGTTCCACTCCTAGAGTAGAAAACCTCCCCACTTCATCGTCAGAATATAATTGTTGTTGTTCATCACACAGGAAATGCTTCACCGTCACGCTACACCACCAAGAGGAGGCAACGCTTACTCTACAACAAGATAAAAGACAACAATACAATACAAAGAATAGAATAGAACAAGAATAGCAATCCACATTCTTCATTTCATTTCTATTACACCAAACCAAACCGGAATAGAAAACAGAAATGTGGTGCCGGCAAGTATTGCGTTCTCCCTACGCCACCTTGCTCTCGGACGGCATGGGCGCTTGTTGCTGTCGAGCCGCAGCCCACCCTAGCGACCACAACATTTCGGTACTACTAATTTCCCTACTTGTCATGGTACTCTGCCACCGTGTTTCTTTGACGGGCTCGGCAAGCGCAGAAACGCTTGGCCGTTTTCTCTCTCTCGGTTCCGTGCCATCGGACGGCATGGGCGCTCGTTGATGTTGATGATGTTGATGAAGAAAAATACTAGGGAGAGGTTGAATTCGTCACACGACAAATTCGGCTACTCCCATAAACAGACCCCCCCACCCCACCCCACATGTGAAAAAATTAAATAAAACAGAACACCCCGTTGCTCGTGGTGCAATCTATTGTGTTGCATACTAATACAATTATGGCTATACAAACGAACAATAGAAACAAGACAAGACAAGAAACAAGACAGTTCTTATGCTCGCCGGGGAGGGAGAGAAAGCAGACTTGTACGTAACGGGTAACGGGTAATTGCATTACTAGTAATCAATTACTTTTTTGGGTAATTTGTAACGTAATCGATTACTTTTCTGGCCAAGTAATTTTCTAAGCAATTCAATTACAATTTTCAGTAATCAATTACCAAGTAATCGATGACTTTGAGACTACAGAATCCACATTCTTCAGGAAGACAAAACCAACTGCGCTCTGCAAATTGTAAGACAGCCGTCTTATATCAAGGATATTTTCTGCAACAATTTCTTTTCTTACTCGAAGTCAATGGTCGCAGTGTTCCTCACATGTAGTGTATTTTTGAGTGCACTGTCCTCTCCCCAATAATGTGGACTATCTTTCCGTAATCCGGCCTGCACACATTAGGTTGGACTGTAGGTTGTACCATGAACCTGATGAGTCATTTGTGGGAGTCCCAGTTGGAACTCTTTTGTCTTCTCTCAATATGCGAGATGCACAGAGAACAGAGGACTCTCGACCCTCATAACCTATTGCGTCTCTTGTACATTCATGAGCTCCTGTCAGTTTTGTGCGGAATACTGTCGGTGTCACAACGATGTCCGCGGTTTGCAATGACTTGTCGCCATGACCTAGGCCGCCTAGCTATCTGATATGTTCAGAGTGGTGGAGAGAAAGGGTAGAAAAAATCTTGTTCAAATGCCTGCTGTGCTTCCTTCAAGCAAAATTTCTGTCATCTTTGAGCTTTAGCTCATGCAATTTCTCGGTGCCTTGCAGCTTGCCGTGCTCGCGGTTATGTACGACGGCGTTCAGACACTTTTTCTCTCAGATATCGAAAGTAATTGGCAAAGCAGCGCGTTACTTTTCTAGACGTTGCGTCATTACTTTTTCATCATCATCCATTCATCTATGTTGTTGTTGTTTTTCCGACGAGTAATTTGTAACGGTAAAAAATTACTTTTTCGTACAGGGTAACGGTAAGGGTAATCAATTACATTGTTTTAGTAACGTGTACAAGTCTGAGAGAAAGCAGTGAGTGCCTGCTCTTCGTTATTAGGGCGAAAGCAGTACTATTTTTGAAATGTGATGTGGGCAAGCATTGTGCTTGTCCCATTCTACAGTTTGCAATACAAACAAGGGCTTTTTCAGAACTGGCCTCAGTTGTTAACTTTATTAGGGAAGATTAAGCGAATCGGTAAATTAACGATATAGGAAATTAATAGTAGGCTGAAACGTTAAGGAAGTGTGCTCACTATTTTTGCGACTTATCTGTCCAGTCAACAATACAACAAGCATTAATACCGTATAAAAAGAGCTGACCGATTTAATCAGTCAACAATACAAAATGACCTGAAAGAGAGACAGACGAAGAATCGAAAGAGAAATACACAGAACCGACCTCTGTCTGGCCGACCTTTCCATTTTTTCCTTTAATAAACATTCATATCCATCCCCCACCCCGCGTGCGGAATTATTCTGTCGCGTGCCTGCTGTAGTGGTACCGTGTTCAAAGCATATAGGAAGTTTTCCTGGCTGTTTTCCAGGGAGTAGGGAATGCAATTTTCTTATGCTTGCATGCTTCATGCCATTCTCAGCTTGGATGGAATATGGCTCCCGCCGTGCTGCAACTGCTATAACACGCCGTAAATGAAACAGACTGCAATGCGAATTTCGCTTCTGGACAAAATCCCATTAGGGGTTTGTATTCCAGTACAAAAAGTGAGGGACACATTAACTGACTGGTGCACGAAATGCCAAGAGACAACGTGAACGTCTCCGAATAAAACGTTTCTTCTTCCAGACATCTGATTTTTAGCATTCATGTGTTCTGCGCTGGTCCGTTCTCAACGTGATTCATAAAACATTCTCCATAAAACATTAATTCTTCCACCTTATGCAAGATGAAGGTGTAACGCAAACAAGTCGGGGGAAATAACACGTACAAATAGTCGTGTTACGTATAATTTGGCTATAGAAAACAGGGCGTATTTCAGAGACAGGAAAATTGCCGCATTTACTTTTCATGTCTATCACGTAACTCACGCTTATTTTCGAATTCGGAAGTTATCCATCTATCCGGAGCATCAAGAAAGACCAAATCTACGCAGTGACGCAAGAGTAACATATTTTTTTCTTTCGCCAACATTAACATCAACACGTTGTAGACGCTGAAAGCTCGTCTAACGAGAACGCTGAAATGGAATTGGTAGGGAAGAAGAGGGCTCACCGCTTACCGTAATAGATCACGTCCAAATTCCTGAAAAAAAAAAAAAAAAAAAAAAACAGGTTATCTGATGATTTTACCACATGATGTTACTCTAGCAACGAACTTGACAAAACAACACGATTTGCTACTGTCAGATTAAATGAAAAATAGCAACTGTTAAAAATGTAACAGCAGTGGGATACGATTACAAACCCTGCAGTTCTCGGTTAGGGATGGTAACCCTAGGTACACCATGATATAGCTATACACTCTCATCAACATAGCGTACCACGCTCAGGGACACGGGCTCACCCTCAGCATATTCTCTGTTAGTAGTAGAGTAGTTAAGTTATTATCTGAAATAATTTTGCGAGTAACTTGGAATCTTGCAAATACTTTCACAGGTGAGTTTTTCTTTTTTACAATAACTTCTACTCATGATGGAAAGTAATCGTTCTGAGGCTGGAACATACAAAGGGACAAACGCAACACAAGCCTCATGGTGCCTGGGGACATGAACAGGTGAAACTCTTCAATTTCTCTGTTTCTGTCTTTCCACTCTTTTGGTGCGCGTTTCGACTCAGGAGTGAAATGGTGCACCCACGTTTCATCGCACGTGATGATCCGATCAAGGAACGGCTGTCCTTCAGTGTCGAAATAGTACCTTAGCTCTTGGGAGGTTTCCAGTTCCAAATGCGGGAGAAAAAGACCCGGCCTTTGTGGTCGCCCGCCTTTCGGGATTGTTTCTCGGTCAATTTCTCAATTCCTGTATTTCGCAATTTATGTCAGTTTCTCTGTTTGAATGTCTTCCGTTTCAACTCTTCTACTCATGTTCCAAGATACTTTGAAGATACCTCTCTGTGCGCGTCACGGAGGTCGAACGAAAGATTCTCTTTCGTCTCGGATGCGGTTTGTGCTGTACATATATGCTTCAGCGTCTGAGATGTTCGGGATATCTGCGTCCTTCTTGGGAAGGTGTAGCGCGCAGCGTCTCGGGTTTGGGAGCATGCATAAGGCGATGTGTTGTCTTGAAGAGTATGCTGGTAAACCATTGAGACCCCTCTCAGGTAGGATCGAAGACCAGTGCGGGAAGCCGTAGCCAGACAGGGCACGTAAAATATTTACTCTTTATGAGCCTACAGCAACGATAAGGAGAAAAACGACCGTAAATTCTGTCGTTTCAGTAGAGCTTTCGTTCGCATCTGTAGAGCGCCTGTTCAGTATTGGGGTAATATGTTTATGGGGGCAGACTGTCGGATAGTGATTTTGAAAAGAACCTCTTCCTACGAGCTAAAAATACCTTTTTGTAATGCCATTTTCAACTTCACGCTCGTCGTATTGCTTTCGTGGCGAATTCCAACTGTGGCGTCATAGTATTTTGCAATCAACGAGTTACTTTTGAAAGCATTTAATATTCTATCCTAAATACCGTAGCAACTGTACTGTTACTGTACTTACTGTTGTTAAATATTGTACTGTTCACCAAGCTGGGGTATTTACGACGTAAACAACGAGAGCTGACCGAGGCAGACCACAATTAGGGACGACACATATACGTAAGCCTCACACGTCCAGAAACTAACGAATTCAAATAACCTCAAATAAATTCAAATAACGAATTCGGAATTGAGTACTCTACTCAGTTACTTTTCTTTTTCCTGGTATTCAATAGCGTAACTTCATTACTTTTCGTGAGTGCCTTGTACGAGCCTGCCTGGGATACATATCCGCACAAGAAGTACGGGTGCCGCCCGCAATCTTGGTGCGCAATGGAGCTTCCAATCGCGCAAATAAGGAAAGCTGCTTCCGTCGCCTTCCACTCTGTGATGTCACGTCTTCCACCCAATTGCGAGGCGCGCCTTCTTTTTCTTTTCTTCCTTTTTGCGGTTGTATTTGGCGCCTACCGTCCCGCGTCTGACACAGAGCAATCGACCGATCGCCTTCCTCCCTCGCGCTAGAAGACGATCTTCGGCAGCCAACAAAAGTGCTCGATGATCTGTCGTCACAACACGCGAGAAGGAGCTGGGAGAGAACGCCGCCGCTGCGCGCACTCTTGTATGCTAATTTGTTCTATACGCGAGCTTCTAAATGGAAATGTTTCCAGAGTGCAGTATGCTCCTATCACGTGGTCAGGAAAGATGCATGTTAGATGTGGCTTGCATACTCCTTTAAGTGTTTTCGTTTGCCGGTCTATGTTTTATTGCCTACTCTACTACCACGTTAAAAAGCAACACAAAACGTAGGGGGAGAAACACGTCATGTGGGGAACATGGAAGTAAAGCATGGAGACACGCTTGTTACCCGACCATCAATTCACTACTGTCCAAAACGCCCATATAAAGGATCTATAAAGGATATTAAGGTAGATGAAATTTTGGGGAAGTAGTGTCTTTATTCATCTCTTCTTTCTGAATGATGCAATAAAGCGACTGTGCAGTGGCACCGTCTCCTGCGTTACACATCCCCCGTTTCTAAGTATGTTCTTTCGCTCAAGATTCTGTTGCAGAAAAGTGTTACAATATAGTGTGCAAAAGGCGACGAGGAGATGGCGGAGCGAAAGAGGACGAAACATCCGATTCGATTGAGGATTTTGTCTGAGCCGTACAAAACAGTAAGTGTCTTCCCTTATACGTAAGATAACATTACATTTTGTCGCTGCCGATTGGATTGAAAAAACGCAAATATGCTTCTTTTCTTTGTTGTTGTTGTAGGGTTCTCTGGCGAACCAAGATATACCCCAAATCCAGTTGTCTTGACTGCCGTCTACCTCCCATCTCAGCGCTTACAGTACCTTTCAAGTCTAGCGACGGTTATTTGTCGGAAGCTAAATAATATATCGTAGCAAGATATTGAAAGGCATAGCTTTGGAAGGATCTCAAGCACATGCTGAACGCGAAAGTCATACAATTTGCATGTGGTTTCGCGTCTTCTAAAGGAGTTTCTCTTGAAGAGGACGGCACACACAGGTTATTAAGCGAAATTTTATTATTTGACGAAAGGATATTCGAGTATACCCTCGGTTGTTGAGAGCCACAAAAATGCAGGACTTTCCTTGCACATTCGAACTTCTGCATAAGTACAATATGGGTTAGCATTAGCAAACTAATCCACAAAATACTGCACCCGTTCCACGGGAAAGCCCATCAGATTGTGCCATCAGCTATTCGAAATCTAAAAACGAACACAAAGCACAACCCGCGGCCGTGTTGGCAGCGCAGAGAGAACTGACGATGAACATTCGAACGTTAGACGAACATTAGGGGATTATTTTTTCCAAAAACAGATTCGTTTTTATTGGGGGGCGCCGCGTCGGAAGAAACGGATCATAAGACATGAATCGGATTTCATTGATAGCTTGTCCACCATGAGGAAGAAGATATATCCCGTGCCGATAAACAGATAATAAACAGTTTTAGAATAGTGTTCCCAAGCCCTTTCTCAAGCTCTTAGGGGACCCAAGGAAATAAGCGGTCATCACTGTGTATGCTCACAACCAAAACAATGTTTTACGCAATGCGCAGCGACTACTCTTTATTTCTCTGCGGCACCATGGGGCCTTGTGTGCCAGTTCTAGAACGCCTATTGTCTTGTAAGATATAGAATCAGTGTTATGATTAGCAGTAGAAGGAAATAAAGCGCTAAACCGTACCAGACGTTGGGAGGAGAAAAAGCAACGTTAAAAGTTTAAATATAGAAAGGAAAGGTACTCCCCTAGACATTCTCATCCTACGCAACTCTCAGTATTTTGCTTTTGCCACGACGGCCCATAAACCACTGATCACGTTAGATCTCATGATAATATTGCGAGACAATTCACGTGGAATTTCGGGTGGACCATCAGAGGCTTGACCCAGTACCCCGTACACCCGTTTACGCGAAATTTTAGGGAACATGGATGTGCGCGCTGGTTACACGGGCTTCGGGTGTAGCCCAACATTTTGCAGCATTCGGAACTTTTCCATATCTCCAAGCCGAAGAATATTGAAGATTAATTGAGCATACAGGGTGTCCCACAAAACGTGTCATTGAATTTTAATAAAACAACTATGCCACATAGAATCATGCGGTCAACGGCATTTGTTCTGACGAGGTTTTTGCCACCTCCTGATGTGCATGTCATGTAACCTAAGTTTAATTATGTAAATGTTTACGAACTGAACTCGGAAATTTGCCAAGTAAAGGTCACTTTTTTACCACGCCAATTTGAAGAGAGTGCCGCATTTACTCAAATTAATCATAATTGACAGGAATATTGAAGAGCTATCGTATCGATAAAAATAGCCTAAAATCATGCTCTACGAAGCGCGCTACGAAGTTTTCAGAGAAATCATTGTCAGTCCGACGAAAGGAGGTTGGAAACCCAGCCCACACCGGCATGGTAGAAAGAGATAACACAGACGTAGCTTATCGCGTCCGGCATTGGCTGGGACCATACCTTCCCTCTCCCAATTTGAGGAACTGTCACTTTTTCTACTACCACTCTGTGGGCTGGGTTTCCAACCTCCTTTCGTCGAACTGACAGCGATAGCGCTCAAAAAGTCCTCGCGTGTTATACTCAAGTGCCACGAGAAGCATGATGTTCGGCTATTTTCCTCCGATAGGATAGATCCTGAATATCACTGTCAATTATGATGAATTGGAGTAAATTCGGCACGCTCTTCATGTTGGTGGGGTAAAAATGTGACCTTTACGTGGCAAATTTCAGAGTTCACTTCGCAAAAATTTACATAATTAAACTGGTTACATGACATGCACATCAGGAGATGGCAAAAACCTCGTCAGAACAAATGCCGTTGACCGCATGATTCTATGTGGCGTAGTTGTTTTATTAGAATTCAATGACACGTTTTCTGGGACACCCTTTATAAGCTATGGTAGCCGGAAGAGAAGTACTGTAGGCGAAATAAGAGAAATTTAGGCAGCCATCGACACCGTTACGAAGAAGGATCGCGTGAAGGTTGCGTGTCTTTCGTGGGGTGGGGGTTGCCAGAAAGTCGGAAAGTCCGTCGACCGTGCATAAGAGAGACCACCTAGAAGGGCTATTAAAGGCCTTCGGCTCAATGGGAGACCGTGGGCCGAAAGTAGTGGCGAAAATAGGGAACACGGTCTTTTAGTTCATCACATCACTTTGGTTTTGGGGTTCACCATTCTTAATAGGAACGTACAATATGCAGCGAAGTACCATCAAGACGGGACACACTTCACAACTCACAATGTAACAGACTGGTCGCGTTATAAATTCCAATCAGCTCGTGACATCGCCCGCGGAGCTACAGGTACAGCGGAAGATTTTGCTACTGCGGTGAAAAAAACCGCGGAAGCCGCATCGAAGGCTGTCACGGTCCCTGATACCTACACACGCGTAGGCGCGGAATACAAAAGGCTCCGTGCTATTCGACGGAGAGCGGAAGGAGATACGATCCGGAAACCCAGACGACTATCGGGAATCATGCCGGCTGTAGCGTATAATACGGCGCCACCTACAAAGATTGTCTCGGCAACAGTGGCAGTCTTACTGTTCCACACTTTCGCCATTCACACCCATGACACGTGTATGGCAGCTAGTCCGGTCGCTCGGGAGAGCAAACTCGCAATCTTACCCTTTCGGGGCTCTGGCTATTCATCACGATACTGATGAGAGGTCTACACCAAATGAATTTTGCAAACTGTATACCAGGCCATCTCTATCATCCACTACAACTGCATACCATGTATCAGTGGGAGATGCCAAACGGAGTACTGTGTTGACCGATAACGCGCGGTGTGCGGCCTTGGATGCTGATTTTAGCCTAGCAGAACTTGACGCCGCTTCAAGTTCAAGGAGATGCAAATCGTTGCCAGGTCCCGACGGCGTTACCTACAAGCATATAGGTAGCTTACACATCAGCGCTCAGAAGACTTTATTAAGTCTAATCAATAAGAGCTGGAATGACGACAAACTTCCTGCGATATGGAAAATCTCCAGAGTAGTGCCCTTGCTGAAAGCGTGGAAATCTCCCAGGGATATGGCATCCTTCAGGCCAATTAGCTTGTCGAGCTGCCTGAGCAAGTTAATGGAAAAGATGGTGCTAAGTCGAGTGGAATGGGTCATCCAGACACAACAGCTGCTTCCAGAATGCATATCTGGCTTCCGTAAGGGCAGGTGCACTATGGACGGCGTATTAGACCTGGTGACCTTCATGAAACATGAACGTGCGCAAGGTCGCACCACAGCGGCAGCATTTTTAGATATCAAAAGGGCGTACGACACAGTCAGTTACAGCCACGTGCTACATGACATGTATAGCCTAGGAATACAAGGTCGGAATCTACGGTGGATCGCAGACTACCTTGAAGGGAGGTCAGTGTATATGCAGACCGAGGACGGGAATAGTGACAGTCATGGCCTCTCAAGCGGGGTGACACAGGGTGGCGTGTTGAGTCCCCTGCTTTTCAACGTGGTCATGGCGAACCTACCGCAACGGTTGCCGAAGAACGTGCACATTAGTATGTACGCCGACGACATATGCACATGGTGCTCTGGGTTGCTGATGCCCGCATTGTGGCAGCGCCTTCAAAATGCGTTAGATTGTACGGCCTCCTTCTTAACGGAGAGGGGCATTAACATATCAGTCGAGAAAACCGCATTTCTTCCCTTCAGTCGAAAGAAAACGAAGACTTTTCCACTGAAGCTCGACGACCGACCAATAAGGAGAGTGTCCCATCACCAGTTCTTGGGAGTAATAATCGACTCGCAGCTCTCGTGGGCTGCGCATATTAAACCTCTCAAGGAAAGAATCCACACGTATTAACATTCTACGGTGCATCAGCGGTTCCCGCTGGGGAATGTCGACAGCGTCTCTTCTCGCCACACATAAAGCACTCATTCGGCAGATGATGGCCCACCATTTGCCCGTACTGCATGGAACAAGCGACACGTCAGAGAGGACGCTGCAAAGCCTATTATCGAAAAGCTTAAAAGTCTGCCTCGGTGTACCTTGTGCAAGTTCTAATGTCCTAACTACAGTAGGCGCCAGAGAACTTCCATTAGATGTACTGAGGACGAAGGAGAGAGTGCGGCCCTACGTTCGACTATGCACGCGGCATCACAAACACCCCCTTGCAAGGAAGGCGGCACGTCGAAATTCGCAATTCATCAACGTGACCGCTCCATATCGCAGTGCTTTACCAAAAGAACGGTTGACATTAACGGCGAACGATCCTCCGTGGACACTGGAACTTCCTCGTATTGCATTGATTGTTCCTGGTGCATATCACCAAAAGGTTTTACTACCATCTCCAGTGCTGGAACAGTAGTGCATGTCTCTGATGGAGAGCCATCGTGCTAGGACCGCAATTTTCAGAGACGGGTCGACGTCAACGTCTAGGTCTTCATCAGCGTTTGTTGTACCACAGCGCAGTAGAGAAGGAATGGCAAGGCTTTCCCACAGAATATCGTCGACAACAGCGGGATCGGTAGCCATGCAGCTGGCAATGCAGTATGTGGCCGCACGCCAGGTGCCTGCGCAATGAGTCACATATTGCGATTCAAAGGCCGGTCTCCAAGCCATAACATCATTCTCTGGAAGTGGCTGTATGGCGCCAATAGTACGGGACATTCTCATCCCATACAAGAAAGCAGTAGATACTGGCCACGACATACTGCTTCAGTGGATTCCTGGACATATTGGCATACGGGGTAATGAAGCTACAGATGAGGTAGCAGATATAGCGCACCTATCGTCAACGGAACACCCGGTGACATATTCCAGGTCAGACGTGAAACACATGTTAAAATTGCTGACAGAAGACATATGCAGAAGACAATGGTTACAAGTCGACAGACGGTCATCCTTGCTTCATCAGACTGACCCGGAGCTGAAATTCCGTGTTCCGTCTAGCATACCGCGATCTATACAAACACTTTTGCATTGGTTTCGCATTAACTTTCCGTATGGTCAACAGCTTCTCCATAAAGTCGGCACGACTAGTTCAGCAAACTGTCCAGTGTGTGCATCTGTGGAAAACACGGAACACATCGTTACGCACTGCATAAGATATGCATCCCAAAGAGCTACATTGAAGTCTGCTAGTCTGCTGCTGTAGCAGAATTCGCCAGGTGACGAATTGAATATCTTCCGGTTTTTTTTTTCTGTAATCAAACTCGAACTAAAAAAAATTTCAAAACTCTGTGAAGGTGCACTTGCAAAACTGGTACCTTCACGTATTCACCCTGTAGAAGTCGCCTAGGGAGCGCCTAGCTGTAACATGCGTCACGATGAAGCAGATGGACATCTACACCGATGCCTGGTCCAGCATCTAGAAACTCGGTGCTGAAACGTCGGACATACAAAGCAAGCAGTTGTCGAAGGTCCCGAGTCCGAAGCCCTGGGAAGTCCTTCGAAGGCCTCGAAGACATTTGAGTGGTAATTCCACTTGATGGCTCGGCTGAGCATGTGTATGGCTGCGCCCTGCGGCTCCCAGCAGATTTCCTCGTTCCAAGCCGACATCTTCCGACAAGCCGACATCCAAGCCCTCCATCTTCAGATTTCCTACACCGGCTGCACCGTTCCTATCTAAGCATGCGTCCTGTTCCTAGGCGCGCTAGCACCTCAGGACTTCGTTGTGGCCCCCAAAGCCTCGACTCTGCCTCGCACGTTTCACTTCGCACGCAGCCTGTCCGGAAGACCCTCACCCCGCCTTACACCGGAACCCACGCCGTCATAAGCTGTGCAGGGAGGAAGTACCGCATCTCCACCAACGGCAGGGAAGACACTGTTCCGTGGACAGGGTGGGGCAGCGCGTTCCTTAGGAGCTCCATCACCGCCGTTTACACCGAATTTGACCCTTCTAGTACAGATTTGCAACTTTCCGTTCCCTGCCACCCCACTCTGACGAAGCACGTCTCTTCCACAGCTCCTCGCTGCCTCTAACGGAAGGTGATGTATAACAGCGTCTCATGTTGAATTCCAATGGCAGAGTCGGAGCAAGTGGCAGACTCTGCAATGGAGCGGCTTCATCTGGCCTAGAGCAAGTGACCCGAATCTGCGACTGGAACACTCGTGCACAACTTGGAGTTTAGCCCTGACCAATCTCCTTTGGTGGATGACGGCCAGAGACGGAGGAAGAGAAGGAAAAGAAGAAGAAGGTACTCATGTTCCACTGCAACCCGATGTTTTGCAACATGAATGCCCTCCTAATCTCCCAACGTAGTCCAGGTAATGTCTGACTCATCGCTTTCTGCAAGGAGCAAAATCGCCAACGTACGGCGCGAAATACCAATCACGGCGGAGACGCATTGCGAAGCGGCCATGTTAGCGAAGAAGCGACAGGAAATAGGAAGCGCGAGCGACAAGTGATACGTCACGGAGAGTTGAATCTGTCTATTTTGACGGAGGAATCTCTGGGTATAGTCTGGGTTGCTCCTTGAAGCGAGCTTGGCTTGAAGGCCGCTCCAAAGCTCCCACTGGAAGACTCCGGCACTGTTCCCAACCTGCCAATAGAACAGACTTGCTCCCGATGGAGCAGCAAAACTTGTTCCGTAAGCGCTCCCAAACTGCAATTGGAATTCAACATTAGTGACAACAAAGTTGCCGGTTCTTCGCAGCAAGAGTTTGAGCTTCGAAGCGTGCCCGCCTTCCCTGTTTGTTCAGTTTGTTTACCAGCAGCCACCAAATAACTCTTCCTGTCTCTGGTTAGGCTTAAACCACAAGTGTAAGGCGTCGGAGGAAACCTGAGCAAAATGCATACGAGGAAACGAGGAAGCGGTGTTGAACTAAAGAAGATACGCAGGAAATAACGGGGAAGCAGGCGTACCACTCTTCCCTCTTTCCGAGATTGGAACCCGCGTTGTTTCTCAATCCTGTTAACACTGGTGAAGTTCCCACGGCACCCCGTAGCCCATTTCTTGCACAAAGTTGTTCTATGACGGCTTGCAGACGATAAAATGACAGGCGACGTAGAAAATATGCAGCGATGGCTAACAACTCAAGCCCGCCAATTTATTTCAAGCGGACTTTTTCGGCGGTGAACGTAACGAAGGTACACAACCGGAAGTTACTCGGCAGGGGACGCATCATACTTCCCTCAACCTGTGTATCTCTATCAATACATTTCGTCCGGCATTAAAAGTGAAGTGTTACTCCAACGAGGCAATCACTTCCTTATTGTATAGTATGGGCGTTTTCTCTCTTTCTCTCTCTCTCTGCACTTCCTTGCTTTGCTCGTCACTCTTGGTTGCTCTTGAGACTTTTGCTCTCTCATTTGCGAATACTTTTTCATTTGAGTTCGCGTAGCGTATGTAACTGAAGACTTCATAAGCAGTTTCAGCATCAGGGTGTTCAAGCGCTTCGAGTTGGTTGGTGGGTGGTGTGTTTTTTGCCGAGCAGTGCTGCGCTGTGGAGCCGAAAAGAAATTAGGAGCCCTCACTGCGCAAAACACTTTTTGCGCAAACACATTGCGCACCACACAACACGCAAGAGCACAAAACACATTGCGCAAAACATTTTTTTTAAGAAAACAACTTTTCTTGCGTGGTTACGTCTATGTCCATAGTTGAATAGAACTATTGTGTGCACTATAGAGCCACCTCTAAAGACTCTAAGGAAATTGAATCGTTGCAACGGCGGACACTACTAGTAGATGATCACATGCTGTATTCCAGAAAGAATTATGTATTTTAGTGAATGTGCAAACGTGAATGAATGACAGCACGGACGGCAGAAAAATACTTCTGCTAGGGACGTGCATGTGCGCCATCATGGAAATAACATTTTCCATTTATGAGCCCGCTTTTAGAGCTTCATATTTATTTTATTTATTACTTCCCGTTCAGATACACAACGCAAAAACTTAGCGAAATGGCCCTTGCAGTCAAGACATTGGTTTCAATGATGTCGGCGGCTCAAGCCAGCGCTCTGCCCTCAGTAAAACGCAGCACAAAAGAAATAAAACATGGTGAAAATACACGCGAAAGATAGAGAGAGAGAGAGAGACTCAATAGTTTCGTGGCAGCTTGCGAAACGTGCAGGATTCACGTAAATCTTGGAACTACGATTGCTTTATGTCAAAGCTCCAAATGCTGCCTTATAAAATGCGAATGGGGGACGGGAACCCATAAAACATTTTGCATGCTACGACTCTATTCCAGGATTGAAAAGAAATCTCGTCAAGGTTGACAATGGTCGTTATTGGGAGCCCAGAACTTCCGCCGTAAAAGTAGAGATGGAATCCTGAGATGCAAAATCGCAAAGGCAGACTTGTGTTCAGGAATAAGTTGAATATAGTGTTCAAATACTATGCTGAATAGGGAGCTGTATTCTCTGGCCCCCAGCTCTATCGCGGTAGTGTGTGCTTGAACGGTAATGTCGTACATTTCTATTCGTTATACTTAACATTGATTTTATTCTTTTTGTGTTAGTATTGCAGAAATCATTTGTTAGGACAGAAAACTTCCTCAGTATTCGACGATACTTCAATTTCATACGGGACAATACATTCTAAGAATGGAACTTCACCTCATAACACAGTGCTAGCCAATCATCATCCTGAAAAGCTGATAACTTTAAGAAAATATAAGCGCTCTACTACCTGATTTGTTGAAAACAGTTGTCTGCTTTTCGTGACGTGACATTTTGTATTTCTGTTTAATTATCACAACAAGGCGTCCGTACGCTCTCTCCTCAAACCAGGATTGACAAATGTATCATTCTATGCAGTTGCTGGCCTCGGGTGTGCTATGTAGTGACGTTCTGTTTTTAAGATGGCACCATGATGAACATGTTTGGCTTTAATATATTGTCATAAATGCACGCCGTACCTGAATCCATGCTTGTTTGTCCTCAAAGAAACGCTGCTTTTAGTTCGTTCTAACAACAATGAATCCAGCGTAAAAATACAATTCAAACAGGAGTAACAATTGCCGATGGTACAATCGAAGGTAAAATTACAATATTGGTTTGTCTTTGTTTGCCTCGTACGCTCCAAGCTGGTCTGCGCTGGCAAGGCCGGGAAACATAAAGCACATCTATCAGCGAAAAATGCGGAGGAACAAGTCACGACACAAGACACGGCAGCAAAAATGTTCCGCAGGAAGTATAAGCGTTGTATACTTCTACAGGGTGTGATGCAAACCGTTCCTCGTCATACTAGCTGATAGAAGTGGCACACTGTGGTATTATTCGACTGGATTGTGTAACGAAAAGTGTCAGGCACAGTTGCAGCGTGAGCTCATTTGTAAATGTGTGGATAGTATGCAGACAACCGTTTTTCCTTCGTCCATGGGTGATGTAGAATGAAAACTGAGAAATATGTCGAGAAATATGTCGATACTGTTCTTTTTCTTGTTTTATTGCTTATTTTTCATCCTATTGTATTCTTCTTTTTCCAATTTTTCTACCCGCACACACGCAGAAGTTCTATTGGATATTCGTGTTTGGCAACAGCTTGTAGGCCTACAAAAGCAGACGCCTGTGGCTTTCATTGTAACAGAGCTGTAACCACTAGACGACGGTTAGTGGCACTTTGCCATCATGTGTCGCACACGCAAACTCTCAAAGCTATGCGCATAATTTATAACGCAAAGTGATCTATCGTGCCGCATAGTGCAACGCAAGCGTATCTGCCGCACTCAGTTGTAACACGGTGTAACGTGCCACAAATATTCGCTCGGCACGCAGCCCTCGACAGAATATGAGGTAGCTGATCCTAACAGCATACGGATTCGAATAGCAGAATATATGAGCAAAGGCACGTCTGAAACGCAATTGCACGTGTCTTGAGAAGGAGGGTTTCGTACTCTGAGGATTGTAAGCGAAACACAGCTCATTCCTTGTATTTTTTCGTCGGCAGCGTAATTTATTTCAACAGTTATTTTTTTTCATTCCATGGTAAAGGATTATTACAATTCTTTTGCTTTCCAGAACTCACACGCACGCGCATAAGCACAGAAAAGAACATGAATGTTTGATTCATTTTAAAGAGAGCTTCCCCATACACATCCTCTTAGTGTGGCAAAGAACACTTTACAGGTAGCTCTTTCAGACAGACAAGCGTCATTTGTAGCAGTGATTGCCCACTACGCAATGATCCTTTACTTGCAATTGGTGGCAGAGTTTTTATGTGTCAGTGCGTCGTGCTCACTAGAGTTAGCCACTAAAATATTTTTAATCACACTCCTGTGCTGATGTGCAGCTGTTGCGTGTTGTAATCATCACCCTGACTTTACCTTCCGCGTGACTTTGCCCAATGAACTTATCAAGCATTGCGACGGTCAAAAAACGTGAGTAACGTGCAGTCTTGAACCATTTCCTATACTTTTTTTGACAGCAGTGCGACAATAAGTCAGCATGAAGCATGGAGCTTGGAATATTGATTGCACGAGATGATACAAAGCAGCGTTAAACGTTAGGCGAACTTATCTACATGCAGCGAATGACTTCTTGCGCAGCTTGGTATCACAGAACAGCACAACGGGAACGATTACGTCAACTGATACCAGAATCTGCAGGCGGACGTGAAACTATCTAACGCAATTCTTTCCTCTGTACAGGGATAGAAAATATTTCATGTAGCTTATTGGGTATGTGTTAGCTGTGATAGTAGTTATAGTATGCCAGTAGTAACGGTTTATTTTTTATAAAAATCTACGAGACCAGCATAGTTGTCGTTTTTTTCTTTCTTTCTAAAAGCCATTCCATGTTTAAAAACTCCTGAAACGTGCAACGTGCAAGTGCGTTGAGATATCCATCGCCGAATTTTGATATGGAAATGAGCAGAAACTGAAACCGCGACGACCGGCAGCGCGGGGAGAACAACGCTCATTCCACGTCAACAACAACAACTTTATTTCAAGATATTGAATGGGGAATCTCATCGCCAGCGGCGACACTCTACCCCATTGCTGGTGGTCATTCCACGTCAGAGGACCCGTGCTTTGGAGATGATTGGAGTATAGGTTCTGATCTGCTGGCCAGATCCACCGCTTACCGGCCCAGAAAAGCCTCCGTCTGTGATGGTGATGCGTTCCTGAGGAGTGCTGTTTTCGTTTCGGCACGTTCGCACAGCGAAATGCAGCTATTGATATTTCACGGCTCGCGCACGCTACTGGATTGTTAGTAGATAGGATGACTTTCAACGAGGATTGTCTCCCATTCTGTTATACCTCGCTTTTTCCTCCTCGAAATTCCCTAATTAAGAAATTTGAGGTGATTAGTCATATTGTAGTTACATACGTTCTTATGCTTCCTGCGATCTCAGTTGTCTCGCGACGTAAACACCCAATTATTATTATTATGCTTCCTGCAGCGTTGCAACGTCTGCCATCAATCCCAACAAAAAAGAAAATCTGTGCACGGCTTACCGCATGGCTAGTGGGGGACCCCGCAACATGCGGGGTCTATAGGATCAGGATTTACTTTTTTTACTTTTATGGAGGGAGATTGGGTGTAGTCGCGGTGTACATTGGCTTTATTCTACACATTTGTTGAAGTACATCTGCTGACCACAGCTGTCTTGCACTCATTACAGGAAATCATTATATCACATATAAATAACTTTCAATCGCATTTGACGTATAACAAGGGCATAAGCAGCTCAGGGCTGTGGAAATGCGATATTGAAAAAGTTGATGTCCGAAAAGTTGAAAGATGTCCGAAGGATGATTCAAATGCTCCTTCCCAGTCATGACCATCAGACATTGCACAAGTCTGAAGGACAATCTGTGTCAAACAGCCCAGCGGTTGGTGATGCTGCATCTTGCAAAGTTGGGCACTGTTTAACTCCAAAACCAAACTCATGCATCTACCAGTCTGGCATTTCCCACGTAAATTATGCCTGTGTGAGTTCCTTTGATTCCTAAAATTTGAACAAGTTACTCTTTTGTAGGAGTACTATTCAGCATGCAAAAGAAATAATGTATGAACGAATGTCTTGGCAAAGTTAGCGAAGAATTCGAGGCAAACCGGGGTGCTGTAATAATTTTCTTGAGAAATTTGGGTCAGATGGACATTGCATCGAACGCGAACTTTGCAAACCCCATTCGAGGAGCACACGTCCTTCTGTACGCTACGGTTCTTTTCACCGCAGAAACAATAGCGCGCATTTAGGCACTGTAATGGTGAGCTGAACTATTATTTACGCGAAAACTCAGAATATCTCAGCGTCCATCAGTGAATAAAACGTAGTAAATGAGGTGCCACCTCTTCGAGACAAGCCGAGCGACGACCATGTAATATTCCCGGTGAGATTATGAGATTTACAGAAATGAGCGGGGATACCGAGTCGGTCGGACTAATTTGGCTCTGATAAGCTTCTGCTGGCCGGAGGACGATCCGTCGGGCATTCATTCCCGCTGGTCTCAACCTAGCGCCAGCTTCTCTAGGACTTCTTTAAATTAAATTACTTGGGAAAAGTACGAGTCACTGCTAAGAGAACGGGTTTTTCGCCGTGGCTGCGCACACTTGATAAAGAGCAGACACTAGCGCTACATTTATCAGATTCAGATATCACATTAGTTACCACCATCATGTAAATATATACTGGTGCCACCACAATGGGCTGGAACCCACTGGAGAACTAGCCTGTGGCCTGCGGCGTAGATAGTGTGGTAAGCCATTAGCACGTCTGTGACTAGGGGTGCGGATGGGCCTCGTATGCCGGAATTTTCAATTGCTTGAAGGGCAGATTTGGAGTCTGTAAAGACTGCCCATTCCCGGGGTGGAAAATCAGCGATGTGTTGTAGAAAGAAAAGGATGGCATAGAGTTCCGCAGCTGTGGAGGAGGTTGGATGTGAGAGGCGTCTTCCGTGCACGACGCCTTCGGATGGAATGACGAAGGCTGAGGCGGACTTGTTGTTTCGGGATGCGCCATCAGTATATACTGCCGTAAACGTAGAAAACTGCGCGTCTACCAGAGCATGAAAATGGGCTCGGAGGACTTGAGGGGGGACCTGATCTCTTCTTTCCAGAAGGTTTGGGAGGCGTACGAAAGTGGGCGGTACCGGTAGAGACCAGGGGGCTTCCGGCGGTATAGTGTCCTTAGTTATGAAGCCAGTGAGAGACTGGCGTGTCCTCTGCGCTACTCGATAGAAGTCGCTTTCAGGGCGGTATCGAATTTTCCTGAGTAGCGGGTGGCGGGGAATGTGAGCACGCAAACGGAGGTAGTGCCGAGCCGTTTCCCGTTCACGGAGAACTTCAATCGGGAGCTCACCAGCTTCAGCCAGTACTTGCCGTGTTTCAGCCATTCTTGGAACTCCGAGGCATCGACGAAGGCTTCGAGCAAACAGGGACCGAAGTGTATTTAATGAAGTTGTTGATATCCTGTGCAGAATAGGAAGGCTGTAAAGCACAGTTGCCCTCACCAATGCCGCGTGAACCGCGAGCAGCGAACGCTGATCACAGCGGGGGGAACGAGCAGGGGGGGGGGGGCTGATCGTGGGGAACGAGCAGGCCGACAGCGCCGCAGAAGCAGCACTCTCGTATCGGAAACGGACCCGTATTGTTCTGCTGAGAGGAGACCGCCGTTCCATTCTGCGACGCCTAGTGACACCCCTGGCTTCCCGCCAACGGACAACCGACATTCTTCCCCCCTCTATGTTGAACAGAGTTGATCCCACGCTCGCTTTCCGCATGCCACGAAACACCTCTCGTCAAGATGCTGCATTAATCCACCGAATGCGCCTCGATGTGGCCTTTACAGCTCAGTGGCGTTACCGCCTGAGACAAGTTGACTCTCCCACCTGCTGCCACTGTGGTGCCCTTGAGGATCTGGAGCACATTCTTCTTCATTGCCCTCACTACGAACCTTCCCGAACCACACTCTCCGAGTCTCTTCGTCAGCTGGACTCTCGCCCTTTCTCCCTATCGAAATTGCTTGGTCCCTGGCCCAATCCAGCCCAGCAACGCTCTGCGCTCAAAGCTCTTCTGAAATTTCTGGACACCATCGGACAACGATCGTTATTGTGAAGGGGCTCGTTATTTTATTCCCCCCATTCCATCCAGCAATGGGGTAGAGTATCGCCTGTGGCGATGAAACTCCCCACTCTCCATGGTCGAAAATAAAGTTGTTGTTGTTATACTGGTGCCACTTGTAGCACATATCGGCTTATTTGTCGGGGACCATTTGCATTGCTCTATCGTCAGCTGAAAGGGGACCGTGGTAAAAGTATGCGGTAAAAGTAAAAAGGGGACAACGTGCGGTGTCCACAGGATGAGGATTTACTTTTTTACTTTTATAGAGGGAGATTGGGTGTAGTCGCGGTGCGCAGTAAGCAACTTTATTTAGGGATGATGAATGGGGAGTCTCATCGCCAGGGGTGAAACTCTACCCCATTGCTGGTGGTGATGTGGGGAATGAAATAGCCCCTTCACAATAAGGATCGAAGTCCTATGGGGTCCAAAAAGGTCAAAAGAGCTTTGAGGGCAGATTGTTAGTGGGCTGGATGTGGCCAGGGACCAAGCAATTTTGAGAGAGAGAGAGAGGGGGGGTGCAAGAGTCCAGCTGATTAAGAGACCCCGAGGGTACGGTTCGGGAAGGTTGGTAGTGTGGGAAGAAGAATGTGCTCTAGGTCTTCTCAAGCACCACAGTGACAGCATCTGGGAGAGTCAACTTGTCTAAAGCGGTAACGCCACTGAGCTGTAAAAGGCACATCGAGTTGCATCCGATGAATTAATGCAATCTCTTGACGAGAGGTGTTTCCTGGCATGCGGAAAGCGAGCGTTGCATCAACTCTTCTCAGCATATATGGGGGAGAATGTCAGTTGTCCATCGGCGGGAAGCCAGGGGTGTCACGAGGCATCGAAGAATGGAAGACGGTCTCCTCTCAGCAGGGTAATACTCGTCCGTCTCCGAGACGAGAGAGCAGCTTCTGCAGCGCTGTCGGCCTCTTCATTCCACACGACACCACAATGGGCTTCAATAGCTTGCAGTGCAGGTTTTGAGTCAGTGAATACTGCCCATTCCTGCGGGGTAAAATCAACCATGTTCTGCAGAAAGAAAACGATGGCATAGTGTTCCGCAGCTGTTGAGGTTCGATGCGAAAGACGTCGTCCTTGCACTACGCCTTCGGTGGTACCCCGGCGTCGGGAACTTGGCGACCCCCATCGCCCGGCAGCAGCCACAGTAGCCCCCTCCTGCACTCACGGTTGGGTCGCCGCAGGAGGGAGACCCCCACGTATAGCTGTGCGTGGCTTTCCCGTGTCTGGGGAAAGGGGGATCCTGGCGGTTGAGTGGACCCGGAGGTTGTTTAGGACTCTTCGGGGCCCCTCCGGGAAAGCAACACACCGCTTTGGCCCCTGCTTCCCATAGTCGGGTTTGAGGCTTGGGCACAGTTTTCTAACGCATGGGCACTTGCTATGAATGGACGACACGCCTCAGTGCCCTCACTGTGGAACAGACCTTACATATACTTACAGATCTTACATATACTCATAACATGCCCACTTTTAGAACATCATCGCCACCTACACTTTCTATTCTTTTACAAATACAAGGTCCCTCTTCACCCTGCTCTTCTACTCGGTGATGAACCTGTAGTCGATTTTAGCCATAAATACAAGTTTTTAAGAGACACTGGGTATTTAAAGCACATCTAAGCTCATATATATTGTTTTTATTTTATTTTATTAATATTTTTTTAAAATTGAAATAATCCTTTTAAACTGCTAACCATCTTGTCTTGGCGCACTATGGCCCTCGTCGCTAATGCGCCAAAAAAACCTTAATCATCATCATCATCCTTCGGTGGTACACAGGGAAGTTCGCGATCACGACGTCTTTTGCTGTTGCCACTGACGTTCTTCATAGAGATGGGGGTGAGGTTGGCAAGGTGCGCAAGGGTGCAGTGAGGAGTTCTGAGGAGGGTGGCGGTGTTCGCCAGGACCCACTGCCGAGACGCTGGCTTATGGTGCCGTGCCGTCGGCTGCCGCGACTACCGTGACCGGTGGGCGAGCTCGAGTATCTAATGTCGTGGTCGGCAGGAGAAGAACGCCAGTGAGCAGTTTACGTCGCGGTATAGGGCCTCGGTAGAGAGAAGTGTCGGGGTGGCTCACTTGGATCAGCGGTTGGAGGGATGCTGCCAGAGCTCTGTGCATCGATGGTCTTGGCTGACGAGGTGATGTTCGCAGACGATGGACATCATTACAAAGATACTGCACATAAGGTTTCGCCCTCCTTCTCTAACGCCCCACCCGTTTGTTTTCATCTCACTTAAACGAGTACAGAGGGTCATCCAAAAAGTATTTCATACTAAGACGTCGCACGAAAGTGTGTGTGTCAATTTACCGAATAACGCAAAAGGTTTTGATGTGTGCAATTTGTTTCCCAGAAAAAAAAGACAAACATAGCTATGCGCGTTCACCCCTAACTCGCCACTCCGGGTGTAACGAGGAGGAGAAGCATGATGCACGTCACCGATGACGATATACCATCCGCGCGTTCTGGTTCGCTGGTCAATGGAGGTCAGCGCCCTGTCCCTTTGCCGCCGTAAGCTGGTTTTGCCCGCGTGGAAATTGGGTGTAGAAGGAGCGGCCGAATCATGACTGAGCCAGGAGCAATGCTTGTTGAGATCCCCAAACAACCGAGTAGCAGACGACAGATGGTGGTGGTGGTGATGGTGAAAGGGCTTGCCGTTGTCGGCCTCACGTATGTGGGCAACGTCACGACTGACGCCCTGGGGGAATGTGCGTCCTGGGCCGACTTCGAAGGGAACTGTGCCGACATATGTCTGAGAGTGTCTGAGGAAAACCCAGGAAAAACCCCAGACAGCACAGCCGGCACCGGGATTCGAACCCGGGTAGCAGACGACAGATGAGTAGCAGACAACATTTCTCTGAACCAATCAGCGAGTGCGGACTCGGTAGCGTCAGCGCGAGGTCACGGGCTGGTACTGGTTTACCCCACCGTTGCGCACGTCGCTTTTGCGGCGTGCTTTTACTTCAATTTCTGCGATAATTATGACTCTGTGTGGTGAATTACTTCCCATGATGTATCTTACTGACTTGCTTAACAGTTTTATAGAAAGGAAACAGAGTGTAAAAAATGACTTCTGTGCTACTTTAGTGGTACTGTATCTCTCTATGATGTCTATGAGCTGCAACAGCAGGGTTTTAATGACGTCATTCTTTTAACATCCAAGTGCGAGAGTTCGTGATACTAGAAAGCAGTTTGCCCGCAGGTTTATTTTGTATGCATGTCTGGATAGAACTCAATGCTAAGCAAATATGATATGCTGTTTTTGTATTTCATTCATTTATTTTATTTTTTGAGGGGACTGACCGAGGATCCTGCAACCAGCGACGAGCACAGCGCACGTACGTCGCTTTGCATGTTTGCAGGGAACGGGAACGGTAAGGGAACGGTGACGGACGCAGGAATGATATGTTGCCGAAATTGGGGCTTGTAACAGAAACGCGTACCACTTTTCTCCATTACCGAACGCAGACGCGGGAATGAAAATGATCGGCTGGTATTGAATTTCGTTAATAGTTCGTTAATGTTGTTCGTTAATAGCAGTTACTGTTTCATGAATGATTGCATAGTTGTGCGTGTGTGGTTTTGCTTTGTTTGTTCGTTTTTTTAAGAAAGCGCAGTATGGGATTCAAGCCGGTCGCTCGTTCCACTCCGCATTACAAGCAAGCTGAAATCTACACAAGAGGTTCCACGACTGTAGCTCGATGCCACAACCCTATGATTTTTTTCATTTCACGGTGGCACGGCAGCTGCTTACTACTCATAGCAGGTTACGTCTCATTTCGCCTCATTCAACTTATCGGACTAAAGAGGTGGGACGGTTGACTGGCGTTAGGCGAGGTGGGAATTAATTAATTAATTCGCTCATGGCTCGGCACATTCATGTAGTCTGAAACAAAGGTCCTTTACATTTGCAGATCAAGGTGTGTGCAATATCGCAAAAGAGTATTCTCGATTAATGTGTTTTGATTAAATAGACGGATGTATGAATGAAGAGACGTGTACGGTGATTTGAATAAATAGACGGATGAATGGTTAAAATAAAACGAGCCATTAATTTTCATACAGAGTGGGACCTGCTAGTGCTACAGAAAATCGCAAACACATCACCTTTTTCGTGCAATTCGGAACGTTATTGTAACTGCATTTTGCGCTAATGCAGTGCATTAAAAATTATTTGTATTACTCAAAGTACTACTCAAATTCACAAGATTCCGACAAAACAGGGGAGATGTCATTTATACGGAGGAATAAGAGGTTACAGCTTCCTTGAAGGTGGCTCGCAATGAAGGCAAACCATGACACGTTTACTAAGCTCAGATGTGTTTGAATTAGTATTTACATTATTAACATGTTCGCGAATTCTGTCATTAACGCATCAGGCTGTTTGACCAATGTAACTGTAGCGGCCCCCATGATGATGACCCCCATGATGAAGGGACCTCCCATGTTTCCGGTGGTGGCCTGCGGTATAGGCGTTCCCAGTGAGGCCGCACAAGGAACGCCGGTTAGTTTCACGTTGCCGGATATGGGGGCAACCGGGACTGGGCTTGTCCTCGTTGACGCCGTGTACAAGACCTTGCGAGGTGGCCCGGATTGCCGCAGCGGTAGCACACTGGGACGTTCGCAGGGCGTGCATTCTGCGACGCGTTAGAGGTGGCAAGGGCATCCACTTTCCTGCCCAATTCAGCTATCGCTGATGCAAGTCCCGCAAGCGGATCGGTCGTGGGTGTAGCCTGTGACACGTTCGCCACTGTGTGCGTTGCAGCGGAAAGAGTTGGAGTAAGTTGGCGAATAGCTGCAAGACGTGCGGCTACTTGAAGCGCGTCAGCAAGCGTTGCAGGGTTAGCAGAGGTGACCTTGTCTCTGGTGACGGAGTCGAGGCCTAGAATAAACTGATCTCGTACCATGCTGTCTCTCATCTGCGTCGAAGAACCTGGATAAGCTTTGTTGTAGGTGTCGAATAAATCATACGCATATGTATCCAGGTATTCGTCAGGTCGGTGGGTGCGGGAGCGGAAGTTCGCTGCTGCAAGTATGCGCATGGCCGATGGAGAACATCTAGCAGACAGTGCATCACGGAGCTTCGCGTAGGATTGTTTCTCCGCCGGTGTGAGATGGTCATAAATCCGTTGAGCACGTCCTCGGAGGAGTAGTAACTTTCGTTTGTCGGTCCAAGAATTAGCTGCAGCACAGGCGGAAAAGTGCTTCTCCCAGGAATCGAAGTCCCCATCTCCAGAATATGTGTCGGGTAGGAGAAATTGCTGAAGTACTGACGAGTTTTCAGCCCCCCCCCCCTGCCATGTCAGTAAGAGGAATCCCACCGCTGCTACCAAAATGTAGCAGGCCAAAAAACGTATCGGTTTATTCGTCGTCGGAACAAGATATCCAACCCGTTTTCGAAGCTAGCGCGAGCGCTGTGTCACGAAACATACGTCCCACCGTCCTCGCGATGTTCAACACGCCCCTCTGTGGTACCCTTCGCGGGACGCGAACACCTCTCTGCAGGGGGTAATAGTGTAGCGGCCCCTAGTTGCGGAATGGGCGTGTTGAACATACGTTTTTTGGCCTGCTACATAACATTTCTTGCATTTGAGAGATGCGTTATATATACACAAGGTTTCTTATAGCCGGTGAATTTTGTGATATATATGGCTGGAATTACAGTCGGAGTTCCGTGCTGAACGTGTGATGGGTGTGGGCGCGCATCACAGAATACGGATACTACGCGGATAACTACACGGATAACGTGTGCGGCAGCGAGTTTTGGACAAGCGTGCGATATGACATGGAAGAATGGGATAACGACAGGACGGCAGGCTGTTCCTCAAAGGCGAGGAGGAGGAGGAGGAGTGTCGTTGGGAGGAACCCGAGAGGTCTGCCTGCCTGATTAGGCGGCATGTTTCTCGGGAAGGGAAAGGTGGTGGAGAGGAGGAGAGGATGAAGTGGAAGACCGAGCGGAATCCGCTCGGGGGGAGGATAGCTGCGTCCATGGGCCGACTTCAGGGGAACTGTGCCGGCATACGCCTATTACACATCTGAGGGAAACCCAGGAAAAACCCCAGACGGCACAGCCGGCCCGCGGATTCGAACCGCGGACCTCCCAGTCTCCAAGCGCACGCGTTACCGCTGCGCCACCGGAGCTGGTTTCCTCAAAGGCGGGCAGGAATTGTCGAGCATATAGAAGACTGTTTAGAAAACGGTAACTGTATTCTCCTTGCTAACCGGCTTACATGAGGCGGAGGATCAGGCGAAATACAGCAGAGGACACGTGACTTGTTAAAGTAGCACATAAGTAATTTTAGCATCCTGTTTTCTTTCCATAAAACTGTTAAGTAGGTCAGTAAAATGCACCATGAGAAGTAATTCACCCCGCAAAGCCATAACTATCGCAGAAAGTGAATTTAAAGTACGCTGCAAAACGCGACCGTGCACAACGGTGGTGGAGAACAGTACCAGTTTGACCTTGCACTGACGCTACACCGTCCGCGCTCGCTGATTGGTTCCGAGTATCGTCTGCTAATCAATTGTTCAGGGCCTGAAGAAGCATTGCACACAGGGAAGCTCCCACGGGAGAATAAAATCATCCATGGCCACGGTCACCCTTTCAATCCGAATTCCCCCCAAGTGAACAAGTTTACCGACGACAAAAGAAGAAAGCCTTCACGCACAAGAAGAAACGGACAGGCGCTGACCTCGAGTGACCACGCAGACGTTATGCCGTCATAGGTCTTCCCTCTCCTCCTTGTTACACCCCGGGGGGGGGGGGGGGGGGGGGCGAGTCGAGAGTGAATGAGCGCGGCTGTATACGTTTCTTTTTTTTCTGAAGCTGGCCTCGGTGGCTCGGTCGGTAGCGTGTCCGCCTACTGATGCCAAGATCGCGAGTTCAAACCCGGCCGAGGACGATGACAACTTGGTGGAAGGGTACAGGTTGCTCAGACACGCCGCCTTCCGCGAGGGACGTTAAATGTGGTGTGCCGTGTGTCGAGATTTTTAAAGCCCCGAATTATTATTATTATGTTTTTTCTGAAAAATAAAAAAATTGCATGGATCAAAACCTTTTGTGCTGTTCGGCAAATTGACGCACATACTTTCATCAGATGTCTGAAACTGAAAATGTTTTGGATGGCCTTCTGTACTCAGTTAATGGCAGAGGATAAATTTTTTAACACCGCATTTACCAGGTAGGGTGACAGCTTTTCCTCAAAGGAATAGGCTTAGTGTCCAGTCGACGATATTTTTGTGCTCACGTCGGATCCTGCCTCTTTGAAAAACTTAGAATTCACGATCAAGGTTCTTGCCGGAACTCGTCTTTACAACGGAGGAACCCTTCAATGGCTCACTGCGTTTTCTGGACATCATGTTTTCGCTTGAACCAATACCTCTGCTGGGGACATGGTCGGCTGGATATTAAGCCTCTTCTTTTATGGCAAAGCTGTCATCGTAAATTTGTTAAGTGAAGCGTTATAAAAAGAGTTTTATCTGCCATTAACACGTCATGCTGTCGCTGCGTTTCCCCTGCTGTATTACGTCAGATTATTTACCGTTTCCACATTTACCGTTTCCGTAACAATCACTTATGTCCGTCATTTCTACCTGCCCTTCAGGAACAGCCATCCGTCCCATCGATATCCCATTCTGCTATGGCATCTCGTACGCTTTTGCAAAACTCGCTTCTACACAAGGTATCCATGTAGATTATTCCGACAAAAAAATCACTGGACGATTATGATAGTCGGTAATGCGAAATTTGAGCGCAGCAGTTGAGATAGAGTTATACACCAATGTTTTTATATACCACACATAGTACTTTCTTCAGGTAGCACTCCTATCCCAGTTCTTGATGGTCATCACAGTCAGGAACGTGTTTTATTGCGCTTATGCATATAGGCAGAAGCCGCAGACCGAGCGTGGCTCATTCGACTGCTCTCCTCCTCCTTCACTTTCATCATGCTTCATACCTGAACTCTCAAACAATCTTATATGCAGATGACACGTCAATCTTTGTTGAGGGTCATGACGTTGTGGACTTATATGCAAAAGCTAATGGCGTTCTTTTAAGGTTAAACACCTGGTTAACGTACCGTGTATTCACACGAGCGCCTTTTCTGACTGCGCATCGACTGAAGGAGGAGAAGGAGGTATCAGCGTAATCACCACCATTCGCGTTCGTGGGAGGGGCTTATCGTACAGCAGAATCTAGGAAGCGCGCACGTTCTTATCTTATTTTTGGCGAGATATGAAAGAGCCTTGTGCAACATCACTGCGCTCGGGAGCTCCGTCCGTCAGAAAGAACCACACGGATAGTTTGTTCGCGGGGCACACAATCTGACGACTGACGCGCAGAGACTTCCGGGAGGACGAAAAAAAAAGAAAGTCACCTTATGTTGCCAATGTGACAAGCTCTTTTGTTTTTATGTAATACACCTGGTAGAGCAACACCCGATTTTGTAGAAACTTGCCGATGAGCAATACCGAAATATACCATGGAAACATGCCATGTGAGAACAGATCGTTTTTGAAATGAAGAAGACACACCTGGACGCCGAAGGAACGGAATGTATGTACACCAAAGCACGTTTTGGGTCCCCATATTCACGGCGTAGTCGTTGTATCAGTTAAGAACGCATTAATTATTAATAACGAGTTCGCTGCATGCTCGCATTCCAAACTAAAAGGTATCGCCTCAGGGTGTTCGTAGTTTCGTTTAAAAACGAGAAAATGTGTGAGCAATATGTCGCACGCCAGGTAAGCCAAAGGGGCTCAAAATTTAATGCACAAGCCGGACACTGCGGAGGTCGCGCATATTCATAGTTGTCTTGCATCATAAATTAACCGTGTAATGCTATAATATTTTAGGGCTGTAATTACACAAGCTTACAGGTAGCACCCTGTGTTCACCATCACGTCTTGCAGTGCGCTCGCGGGAGGCCACTGTGCGCATACATTGTGTCCTTACAAGCATCAACGAGGACGAACAGTTGTAACAAACGGAACCAGTTTTCCTCGGTTTCACTATTATTGCGTGTTTGCCATCCTTCGCGGCCACAAAGTTTGGGAACTGCCACAGCGCTTCAAAGTAACGTGTTTTAAATCAGGATAAAGCTAGTGCTAAAAATGCAACTTACGTTATAGCGTCTCGCTTTGCCATAGCATTATTACGTAATTATTCACTTATTCACTGGGGGAGCTTCTTATAAAACGCGATATGCAAAAAGTGCGAATTCGTAAATTTCGTTTTGTCCCATAATTTTATATGTATGGATGGGCCAGTAACGTACTAACCTCCCCCCGCCCCCCCAAAAAAAAGAAAGAGAAAGGAAAAGATCAGGAAAGATCATAAGGGTTGTTTGAGTGGGAGAGGATCATTTCCAAGAGAGGTTCTTCTCCCGTTCTAATTGCACTACCAACGGTACTTGTTCATGGTGGTGAACTTTACCTCGCTATGCCACCGGTATATGCGTTGAACGTTTTACTGCAATGAGTATAGTGTACGAAGGCAGTAGACACAAACACATGGCCTGTCCAACGCCTAAAGCAAGGGGGCCAATGAAACGCAGGAACGGGAAGCTCCCAGAGGAGGGAATCGTACCTGAACCATCCCATTTCTGCAGTCTAAAAACTGAACTTCAGGGCATAGCAGGCTATATGCTCCAACCATGGCCACGAGCGATAGGGTAATCGCTTCTGATTCGAAGAGAGAGGAGGGCGAACGGTTTTTTGTGTCACTTATCATATATCCGAATTGACACAAGGGAGGGGGGTTATGGCAGGGTCGGCTCGCTGTTGTTTTCCACACAGAAGTGCGCGTCGTCACGACTTTAGCAAAAAGAAGAAAAGAAGCTAGCCGGATGGAGGATAGAGGTGCGTAGAGGGTCCATGAGTTCGTCGGGGGGGAACAAACTGTTAGATGGGTCTTGGAGCAAGACCTGCCTTCTGCAGAAAGAGGACAAGGTTTCTTGCTTTAGCAGAACGTGCGGCAGAACTACCACACACACACACACCATTGAGACAAAAAGGTGTACGCTCCACTGTGTCTTCCAATCAGAAGTGAGCCAGGGCTATTATTCGCGGCAATGGTTGGCGCAGAGTGTACTATGCGATGAAGCTGTTTTTATTGTGTTCTAAAGGTGCGACCTTTACGCCACAACCGTCTCTGCTTTACACCACACTCATCAGCGTCACACTGCTGCGGCGTCAAGGTAGAAAACGAAGACACACAGCCTTCATAGCACTCTCTCCTATACTCTTTCCCGCTCAGTCTTATTTAAGAACGCTTTATGCATTTAGAGGCATGTTTAAGCGCAGATAATTCGAAGGAACCTGTTGCAGATGGGTTACGGAAAAACGATCACTGGCTAGCGTAATGTCCCGTATATTCACCTCTATACTCTCCTTATGCGCTTTGCTATGCGGAGAAGAACGTATTCAAAAGCGGCCGCATCCATTCTCAAAACCTTGCGGTAGGCACATGGGTCCTCGTGTCGTAACTCCCGTAGAAGGCCATTTTGCAGACCGTGCTTTTTCCTCAACACCCATTCTTTCGTCCATATCTTCCTTTACCACTTCTTTTCATGGCAGCATTCACTATCGTCAATGAGAACCAGCAAAAGCTTACAATTTTCGCTTTCTTTCGTCCATTGCGTACCAAGCGCCGTGCACATAAAATTTAGAGCAATATTATGCAATATTATGCAATATTATGCAATATAGAAGAGGTTTACTCTTCTACTACAAGACCAGTCACAGCCTGCAGAACGCAGGGCGAGTACGCGGGACCGGAAACATCACGCGCCGCAACGGCGATGCCAACGTATGTACGTTCCTTGCTTAAATGCTGCGCCCAGAACACCGTTAATCAGACGTGTACAACAACAGATGATATGAAATGAATCTGTGGCATAGCGCTAGCTCCCAAACGAACGATTCGAGATGACTCGAACACACAGGCGACAAAAACAACCGATTGAGTACTTACGAATGAAACGTGTTCCCGTGACAGAGCTGCTTTCTGTTGAACGAGAGCTGCAGCCGGGACAGGGACACGTTACTGTAGAGGAGGTGGTGTTCCTCTACGTGAGTCCTGACCGGCGATGATGGAATGTCCCTGTGGGCAGATGGTCGTGGCATCACGCTAGGACGGTGTCGGTAGAACTGTCTGCCAGACTGAGTAGCGCCCGGCAGCAGACTCGTGCGACCGCCAGAGGGTGGCTACGCTCGTCTTGCGGGAACAGTCGCTCCTTGTGTTTCCTTCCTGAATGACTTTCATCCTAGCCTCTCTTCGCTTTTCTCCTTCCGCCTTGTTCACTCTAGCTGCACGCCCCCCCCCCCCTGCTTTGCTCCTCACGCTCTTCCGTACTTTCATCCTTCGCTTCGGTCCTCGTTCGCTCTGCCGGTTACAAGGCCGACGCTGCTCAACCCAGGAACGGGCGCACCTAAGAGCTGCACTCTAAAAATGAGTTATCCCCGCTCCCACCCTTCACACGCTCAGCACAGAGCACCGGTTGTAATTATAACCACGCTACAAAATTCACCGACTGTAATACCCCTGTCACACGGGCATTTTCGATCCTGCTCGACCGAACCTGCTTGAACCCAATGCAGATCGGATGGTGCTACACGGCCGCTTCCAAGCAGGATCGAACTTTGATCCTGCTTCACGCAAGACAGTTCCCATAACAGGGTTGAGAATTTCAAGACGGCTCGACGGCCGCCATTTGCATCCCCGACCCCGGTGAACTGTCATAACTTAAGACGGACATGCGCGCGAAGCTACAAATGATGCTTACATCGGTATACGATAAAACCACTAATATCGCTGTTATATAGGAAACGCAAAATTAATGAGTTCCGTTTATTCATTTGCCTATATTCTCGACCCCGTCAACCATTCAATGCGCATTGAAAGTGGCCGTGTAGCAGCGTCAAAACTCGAGCGTGCTCGGGAAGTTCGATGCAGATCGGATTCGAGAAGGATCGAAATGCCCGTGTGACAGGGGTATAAGGCCCGGTTTCGCCAACGCTGGTAACTTTGAATCGAGATCAAGGGTTGCTAAAACTTGTAGTGAATACTCAATTCTTTTTACAAAGGTTAGTTGGTCACGTGATGAATGTTTCAGTGACAATATATCCATTTAGTAAAGCAGAGTTGAGCGTTGAATTCAAGTTCAGGGACTGTTGATCTCGGTTCAATAGTTCGGTGTCGCTGAAACCATGCCCAAGAAACCCTGTGTATATGACATACCTCTCAAATGTGACAAATTTTACATACAGCCCGGTGTATTAATAGCAGAATTCGAGAACATGCTAATAATGTAAAACGTAATTCAAACACGTCTGAGCTAAGTAATAAGTAGTAAGCCTTGCCTACATTGTGAGTCTATCTTCAAGGAAACTAATCCCTTATTCCCCTGTAAAACTGACTTCTCCCGTGTTTTGTTGGAATTTCGGTGAAGTTACACGTACCCGTTGCCTGAGCAATGCTTCCATTCTCGTCCCTGAGGACCTACTCTGTAAGAACAGACCCTGCTAGCCTCCTCTTAACCCAGTCCTCCCCTTCTGATCCCTACAGTATTTCGGAATAAAGTGTCTGCGTTGACTTCTCCACATGTTGTCTCCCCGTATATTTTCTTCCCCTCAGACTGAAGAAAATGTTTTCCGCTTCCTGAAAGGGCTGTCTACTGAAAACTCCATAACAACCACTTCATTATCGCGGAACAGAAACGGAAATGGAAATATTACGGTAACGAAAATACCCCGGTTACCGTTGCCTGCATGTTGCCTGCATTTTATGTTTTGCAAAGGGAAGCTGAGCGCTGACATACCTGAGTGACACTGTACTAGCTTATTTTTCTTAGCAATGTTGTGTCTTCACAGCGTGTTCCTTGACGCTATCATTCGTCCATGTTTATAGCTGAAGCCCTTCGAGCAGTAAATCAATGTCGCATTAAATCGACCAGTTCTGCTGATGCTTCGCGTGAACGCATCCTTCCTCAATATAGCGTAGGAAATGAGGCTATAAATCAGTCTCCTAGAAATTACTTTGTAAGCCGTACTCTAGCTTTTTGTTGTTGTTGATTGCATACCAGCCAACTCGAGAAAAAATCATTTCCCGTCCATTACCAGCGCACAGTCAGGCACTCGAACTGAGCAAGCAGGGCGCAGCAATGGGTGCGTTAAACAGCACCTCTTGCGCTCCAGTGGGAAGGATTCTAGCAGACTCCACGAGGAGGCTCTGCTTAACGCTCCAAATTAGGGTTCCTGTATTCTCGTCTCTGCTCCTCTCCGGAGAGGGTTGCGCCAACTCCAAGCCGGCGCCATTTTTGGTCAGCACAGATCGTCGCTTGCATTCTCGCATTAGTGCCGGCGTAGCGGGCTGACTAGTTTCGACCCAACTACTTCTTTCCTTGTATTTATTTTTTGTGTCCTTCTATTAATGCACTGCATAGGGCGCTCGCAAAGGACACTCAAGTAACCTAGCCTACACATTTGTTTCTCATATCCCAATGAGTGTATCTTGAATGTGGGTGATAGAGTCAGACAACTGTGCTGCACGTGTTGGTCACATGCCTATGGTATACAGAAAACATTTGGAAAAAAGCGAAACACCTTTGACACGACAAAAACACTAGTAATAAAAAGTGTGTGCTGTGTGTGCCACCAGCGATTCCGACATTTTACACTGATTTGCTTCAAACTTTTCATCTGCATGTTGAACTCCATCATTTTATCACGCTCATTTGTTTGTACTTTGTGTGTGTAAGCGTACTGGGGTAGCCAGTTCGACTTCGTCGTAACTCACATCCCCATTTTTTTCTTTATCACATCATATCAATAAAGAGTGAAGCAAATTGAAGTTTATTGTGCAAGGAGCCCACCGGCACAGGACTTGCTACCATGGCCACTATCCTCATGTCCTTCGTTTCCTTTTCTCAGATATATTATGAGTCGCAGGACAACAAACTTTCCCGTGAATGTATCACGCTTTGCGGCGTGGTCCTGGCAAAGCGGTAGTGTCTCACAGACCTGATTTTTAATTTCGGATACCTTCTTGATCCCTTGTGATGTCTGTGAAAACTCATCTTGTGAAATCCGTCCGGGGAAGATTTCTTCATACTTTGAATGAGCACTTCAGCACTTCATGGCTCGAATACACAAGATTTGCAGATCCAGGCACATACTCCTTTAGCGCTTTTGCTCTTGCGAAGCTGTACTAGAAGGCCTGCTGAGCAACTAGCACAGTTCTTTACCTCTCGAAGCATAGTGCGTAAAAGAAAACCTGAAAGATGTGCCAATATCCCTTGTTAATACATTGGAACACTTTCTCTGTTTGTAGTTTCCCCAAATGCACTGTAAAAAAAAAGTTTTCCACGTCAGTTGTTCCACCTAAGGTGGATGTGCAATTCGCCACCTCTTCAATTTCCTTCGAAAGTAGTTCCCAGAGGTAATGGCTGTCATCTTCGTCATAGCTTAAACGCCAAGTGATCTCAGCGTTTTGATAAACTGGTGACCGTTACGAGTTTCAGTGTGCTCTTCAGGTCTAGCACAATTGGTATGCTCTTGCGTACCCGATTACAGAGAAGAGGTGTTCTAGTCAGCCTTGTTCCATTCTTCTCGTCTTCCAAAGTTGATCTTGATATTAATGAAAATTAATCTTGAGAATAATATTCGCCTTAACACGTAACCTGAACGCATAACAGCCAAGTACATAAACGCAAACGAAGTAAGCTCAAAACTCCGTAGCTATTTCAAGCGCCAACAGACACACACGGTGCTAGTAAATGATTGACGTACATTCCGTTTATTACATGATGAACGTATACACGATAAACATTGTACAAATACAGCCCTCGCAAAGCTTCGAAGAGTCGTTTGCATTCCAATTAGCTCTCTTCATCTGTGTCTCCCACTTGCGTCTTCGCACAGGGTCCTTCGTAAATAGAAAACATCGAAAGCCCTTTGCGGTCGAGTTGCTGCACATAGGCGCCGAACAACTTGGCATGTTGTAACGCGTGAAATGCAGTCAGACAAACAACAGACCAGTGTCAACACCACCTAGATAGAGAAAGCCTGCTCACTCGTATGGGGTAGGGGGTGGGGGTAATGGCAGGATAGGCTCGCCGTTGTGCTCACTCGTCGACGTGATGTAACAACCAAGAGTCACCCAATCGGGATCGTGTTTTCAACGGCCGTAGCCAATCACGAACGTGCTTTCAGCGGTCGTAGCCGAACCGTAGACCAACCACCGTCGTCCGCGAGTAGTGATTGAACGTCCCCGCGTACTAAATGAGACAACTTTAAAATAAAGCGCAAAACGGTCCCATATCTTTCTCAAGATTGATTTTCTGGAAAGCGTGTTGCACTTTTTGTCTACAGATTCAAGTCTACAGGTTCGAAGTTAGCTCCAATCATTTGCGAGTTTTTGGATTCGCAGAACGGCGAATCGCTGTTGTAGACGAATTCTGACTTTATACGTCCACGTAGCGAACGTGGGAGAGGAGGCAATAAGCGGGCCTTCTGTATCTAGGTGGCGTTGCAAGTGTCCTGAAATCAAAGTCCTTGCAGTGGCCCAGTACGCCGCTTATAGAGGTCCAAAGCGTGCGTCGGTACCACTGCGAAGGCTATACAGTGAACCCTCGTTATTATGACCATAGTCGTTCCAGAAAATTTTGGTCATTATGCCGAATTGTCATATTAACGGAGGGATTTGCAGAGGTTTCACTGCATTATTCCCCGGGAGTATGGTCGTAAAACGCGTATGTCGGATTATCGGAGGTCATATTAACGAGGGTTCACTGTACTTTATTCAACAAGACACCCAAAAAAAAAAAAGAAAAAAGGTTGAGGATGTTCCTTCGAAGAAGCCCTGCTGTTATAGAGTGCAATAACCGTTCCCCAACTTTCAGAGGAAGCAGAGAGAATCAGAAGAAACAGAGCATGCTGTAAAAAGTTGTAATATACGACTATATTGAATTACTAATGATTGATTAGTGCGTCATGCATGAATATTAAGACTCTACAAAATGAGAATTGTTCACTAAGGCCAAACGATCATATGTAGCATATTGCGACTCGACGCAACGCTGCCACAAACGCAGACTTCCCGCACGCAACAACCCCCGTCGTGATGACCGAAAATGGAGGACGCGTTGTGGGTGTCGGCGAAGACCTTTCCAAAGGGTGGCGCAACCCTCCCCGAAGAGGAGCGGAGAGGAGAATACAGGAACCCTACTCCAAATGTGCATCACCTATAACGCTAGCCACTTCCACTCATGTGCTCACACATGTTTCCGAATCGGAGAATGCAAGCAACATTTCTTGTTCGTTTGTGGAGTCCATTGAGAAGGAATTCCTACCGTACCGGTACTGTAGATCCAAATAAATCGAGGTGCACCGACATGCCTCCATGTCACTCGAATCCCGCCAGTACGCGTGAAACCTTGCGAAACTACGTTACTGTACTTCCATTTGGGTCGTTTACAGTCTGTGACTCCGTTTTTTACATGGTTTTTGAGTCCACTCTGTACCGCTCGCTCCGGAGCCTAAAGCTGCTGGAGCTGCTCTCGGAGCTGTTTAAGCCAAGAGAGAGAGGAAGAGAGAGAGGAAAAGAGAGAAAAATGAGGTGCAGGTGGGTCCAACCGAAGAGGAGGGTAAAGAGCGCGAGAAGCACTCCGACTTGTGGGTAGGAGCGCGGGAGCGCCACACTCCGCAAAAGGAGATGTCCCGTTTAGTAAAAAGGTGCGCGCTCCCTGCGCTCGGAGCCGCTACTTAACGCGCCCATGGAGTTTGGTTCGAGCGCGTGGTTGTTTAGTGCGTGTCTTCCCATTTCGCCTATTCCCATTATCGTTAATCTTTTTTAGTGGATTATCTACCCATGTTTTTGCATATTCGCTGTCCCCGAAGTGCACGGGGTCCCATATCGCCTAGTGCATGCGGCAGGCAGTCCCATATCGCCTGCTGACCTGTTTCACGTGAACGAAGAAGGCGCTTCCTTCTCACAAAGGCTACAATGTTTGATACATATTTCTCTGTCTCATTGTACTTGCCAGCTGCCTTTTTAAATATACACTTTCAGGCATGTATTTTCTCTACATATTTATGGAATCAGCGGAGAAAGCAGCAGGAACACTAAGGCGCATGTAGGATTGCGTACATACTAAGTCTCAACGAGAGGGAAAACAAATGAAGGATGTAATGATTATAAGCTAAAATAATATATAATTTTATATATATATAATATATGTATAATAATGTATTATTTTAGTTGTGTAGTATTATATTAATAGTGTATTATATATATAATATATATAATAATAATAATATAATATAAACAAAAATAGTTAGTCAAGATGGTGACAAAGAAAATCGGCTACTGCATTGCACTTCAACGGGGAGCCGCCGAGCAGGTCAAGAAGCGGAAGATATGTATGATCGTCGTTCCTGAATGGGAGGTTCCTGTAATAATCGTAATGGTACTGTGATGTTACACGTAAGGTTTGTCTGCGCAGTGTGGCGACATGTTGCACGTGCCGCAGGGTAGGACTGCGGATAATTTGGACCACCTGGGGTTCTTTTGACGTGCGCCGCAAATCCCTGACACACGGTGCTGGAAGCAACCTCCCCCACATTGCTACCCACAATGACACAATAGCCGAATCTATAGTTCAGTTTCAGTGGCGCCGGTGGCCTCAGCTTTCAACGCAGGTGTGTTGAAAGCTGAGGCCAGGGATACGAACATGAACAGAAGACAAGTTCCACTTTCCGTGCGCTATCCCTTGAGGCATCTTCAGGCGGTTTTCTTTCTTCCTTTCTATTTTTCATTTTTTATAATCATTCTGAGTTGCCTCTCAGCAGCCTCCCAGGTAATCTGTACGGTAGTCTCACAGATTTCGAAGAGTCGTTTGCTTCTTGTTATTCTCCAGTTTTGCCGACTATGTTTCGTCTTACGTGAGATCGCACGCACCTAGACTTGGAAATGTAAAGAGTCCTTGTTTTAGGCTAAGATGCGGGCCCATGTGCGAATTCATTTCTTATCGACGTCAACCACTAAAGGCGCGGAACTGTTGTAGAACAATAACAAATAAATCACGACTATGACAAGAGGGGACAAACTGTTGTAAAAGAAGCACCCCTTAAAGGGAAAGTTCGCTCAAGAAAGGGAATTCGTAGATTTTGGTTTCCACGCGTAATGCATTCCCTAATTTACCGAAATCCCGCTTTACTTTTTCCCGACCTGATCGGTATAATTCGTTATCGGCATTATAAATTATTAGAGTCCGCTTGGTTTGAAATTCCCGTGCAGAGAGGGGTATGCATACGTCAGCGTGACCACACGAGAGTGTTCCCTTTGACGCCGTTTTAACCTGACCTCGACAGTGTGAATGATCTGCTTCGGGGGCTATAGTTGCAGAGAATCCGTGAGAAGGAAGTGTGGGATTGGAACGCTCACACGTGATCATCCTTACCCGAACGCCACAGAAACGAACAACACCAAAAACTTTATTTTAATGATGGGGATTGGGGAGTGTCATCGACAGGGTCAATACTGTACCCCATTGTTGGCGGTAATGTGGTCATGTATTAATAAATTTGAGGGCGATTAATGTATATAAGCGATGACAATGTGTTGGCATGAGACATTCGTCTTACTTCTAATTGCTTCTCATACAGAATGCTGAATGCATATCTAGACCACACCACACCACATGCAGACATGATACATATTACATGCGCCTCACGACATGATACACAAACTCAGCCGATCGCGAAACTCTTGGGGAGCGTACGAAACACATCTGAACATTTCTAGAGACGAGGCGCAACGCGCAACTAACGAACGCTCAACTCAAACTCGCTATTTTCCGTCACGTGCCGGGCTGTAGACGGACACCTCGGTCACCCCGCTGCGACGCCGGCTTCTCTTCGAAATGGGGCTTCTAATCAGGGAAGGGTATCGGTAATGGTAACGGAAACAGAAACAGTATATTACCGAAATTGGAGATTGTAACGATAACGGAAACGCATACCACTGTCCTCCATTACCGAACGGAAACGGAAACGAAAATTATCGTCCGGCATTGAAATCCGCTAATGGCTATTACTATTGTGCGATGACATTTCAGTGACTTTTAATTTTATTTTTGTATTTTGATGACTCCTTTCCCTGTAATGCTCTAAACACTACACGACAGCATGGAAACAAAGCGGAGTATTGGATACCGAGGGTTCATCACCCGCTTACCTACTGTGACATTACCTACTTACATGACATCAAGACATGACAATTACACAACATAGACTCTACGCACTCTACTCCACCATAGCACAGGGATGATAGCATATGATTTTTTATTTTTACTTTGTACTTTCTTCATTTCATCGTGGCTATGGCAGTATTGCTTACTACTGAGAGCGTCCGCCCATGAATGTGACATTGGATGAAAGTTACGCCCATCTTGGGTTGCTGGACTCAGAGTGACTGAAGACAGAAGACTGACCGAAGACATGTTCCTACACTTCTTTAAAGATCTTGCAAGATGTGCGCATCCCAACGACGTAAAATTACTTGTGTAGTCTGTACGCGTGACACCGAAGCAACACTTGGGCAAAACAGGGTGCTGACAGAGACGGACTGGCTGTCCTCCCGCAGCTCCGTTCCATTACCGGAAACACTAACGGAAGCGTAACGAAAACGAAATTCAAACCTGCTATCAGAAACAGACAACGGAAACGAAACTATAGCAGTAACGAAAATGGAAACGGTAACAAAAATACGTCCGTTATCCTTCCCTGCTTCTAATGTTCACTAATAATGAGTCGCGACCGAAGATCACGATGTCCTCAAAGTTTAGGAGTGCTTCTACGGCAGAGCGTTGGTGGGCTGGATTTACCCTTGGGGGTGGGGGGATAATGTAGGACCAAGCAATTTTCACATAGTGAGAGCGCCAGGCGAGAGCCCAGCTGATTTCGAGATACTGAAAGTTTGGTTCTGAAAGTAGTGCGTGCGATGGAGAAGGATGCGGTCCAGGTCTTCCGGATCATCGCTGTGACGGCATCTTGGAGAATCAACTTGTCAAAGCGGTTATGCCACTTGGCTGTAAATGCAACATACCAGAGTCCACCATATCCTTGAGTTTGAGGAAAACGAGGCACACAAGGCAGAGCAGGTACAACGCAGGACAAGACTCACGTCAAATCTTGTCCCGTCTTGTGTCTCGTTTTTCCCCCAAACTCAAGGAACTGTTACCTTATTCGCATCTGCACCTCACATTCGACTGTTGTGCTCGGCGACACGGAAACGACGCACGTGCTGATGAGGAGAACCTCCTGCTTGCTTCGCCACGCGGGCTCGGTTCCGCCTATCGGCTCTCACGACAAATCACATACACTCTGCAAAACAGAACTTCACCACATGACGTGCTGAAGGCAACCACTGCACAGAATGATCGCATCCTGATTTGTGGAAAGGCGGTACCTTCTTGTACAGTGAAGCTCGTGCACCTGACGTCACGCGCAGCCTTTGAGCCCCTTTGAGCCACATGACCTGGCAAAACATCGGAATGCGTCACAGGCGTCACACTGCTGGCCGCATGAGGCAGCAGCCTGTGTTTTTACAATTACAATTACGGCATGCCCTCCTACTGTGGCGGCAATATGTTTCCCAAGTCACGTGACCAAACGTGACGTCACTGCACAAGCCTCATTAACAGATATAACAGATATGACAGAACTATGACATTCGGGATGATGGTACGCAAGGACCGTGTTATATGCAGTGCTGTTCTGTTTTACGTTTTATAACTGTGGAAATACGTCGATTTCGAGCGAAAGAGCTCGCTGGAGAGTTGTTTGGAGTCAAACACTCCTGCAACACATATGGATTTCAATTACACTACGAAGCGAACTTTCCCTCGAACTAATGGGATTGGGGCGACGAACCGAGGGCACGGTGCTTATCTGTCTACAGTGTTGTACGTAACGGCGTTACTGCATCCGTTCCTCTTTTCGGTAGTGGAGTAGGGATCGCGCTACTTTTTACAGCGACAGCTGGATGAGGGCAACCCATGAGCCATTTCCGTCAGTCACGCCGCCTCCTCTGGAGGGACCATAGTCTTCTGTAGCAGGCACCTTCAAGTACAAGGAGGAGAAGGAGAACGGGAGTTTAATTTTAAGATGTCTTCTGTGCGTCCAGAAATATTTATCTGTGCATCAGAGAGCTTAACGTCCAATTTGAAAAAGTAGATCAAGGTATGTTTAGGAACTTTATGTTCGGTGTAAACTGAGCTCTTCCTATTCAAAGCTACAGGGAGCGCTTCGGCTTTCCTCAACTTCCACGAGAGAAAGAAGGAGAAATTACGACCAAAGCAGATCTTCATAAATTTCGGCTTTGGAAAATTTCCAAATAGTTCCAAAACCGTAGCGGTTATGTACGCCTACACAGCATCATATCCTTAACTTATGCATGTCAATTTATTATTGTGTAGCGTAAGTTATACATACGTTACGTGAATATTAGAGGAGATACATTTTTATGTTGCAACACTGTTGTCCGTTGTTTTCCTTTCAAACATACGCAGTTTTAACATGAGCTAATTTTCGGTAGTGTCCGTTTCAGACCACTTATTCCTGCTTTCAGCAAAAGTATCGCATAAACTATCGCGTTACTTTCTATTGGTAACGGTAGCGGTACTCCGTTACTTTTACGAACGTGTGTCGATATCCGGATTTCGTTACCTTTCCTTAGGTAGCGAGTATCGGTATCACGTTACGTTCTTTTTTTTTTTTTTTTGGTAACGGGTACAACACTGCTCTCACACCCACTGTTGTGTGTGTAAGTGCAACTGAAGCTGATTCAATGTTACTGTGTTTCCTATGCGTCACCTTAAAATTAACGGAGATAGAGTTGCTTTTATTTTTGAATCAATTAATCAAAAGAGCCAGCCAATCTCCGCGGCACACGAAACTTGCTGATATTTAATTTTCTTGCGCAGGTTCTATATATAAGCGCACCTGCGACGTGCTAGTGCAATGTCGTTTGATTATTTATTCAGTTCAAAGCCATAGGTAATTAAAACGAGAGCGAAGGGTCATTTACCGAAGTATCATAATTAATAATGACTTTTACACCGTCGAAGCTAAGGTGTACGAGTCCCCCGACACAAGAATGATAATGAATAAGTTATTCGATAGCGCGGGAATATATACTATCGATCTCAGCATTTCGCCTACGGCCTGGAAGCATCGAGATTCTCCAGTTTCGGGTAATTGAGGAATGTAACACCGCGAGCTCGAGGTGCGCCGCACGAAGGCTCCATTGGGAATTGCTCGTACATATTTCAGCGGCACTGTGTGTTTCTATGTATAGCTCAAAGTAATGAGGGAAAAATGTTTGCTCATCCACGCGATGAATGACGATAATGGCTTCCCTTTCAGAAGATAAAAAATCCATGGAATATAGCATTAAATGTCCTAGCGTAGTTGCTTTTCGTCATATTGTTTGTTTGTCGACCTTTTTTTTACATGAAAACGTCTAAGTTCGGATTGGTAGCCGGGTCAAAATTTACGATGCAACGAAATTATGCCGAATGTCATGACGCGATAGCTCGGTGAGTAGTAAACCAATAGCAACCAACCGGCTAAATCCAGATACCTTACATGCGTAAGACTCTAGCTAACAAGGTCATTGCGGCGACTGACGCAATCTCTAAGTGTGGAGGGCATAGAAATCCTAAGGAGTATGCTAGAAGGAAACCTCCGAAACTGGGACGTACGGGCGAGGAGAGCGCCATATTGAATCAGCTACTGTTGCCACGGCGCCTGCAAACAAAGGAATCCAGTAAGCATACAGCAAACATAACGCTAAAAATGTTTTTGGAACAGTAACACACCGCCAGAACCCATGAAAGCGTAAGATATATGAAAACACACACACACACACACACACACACACACGAAGAAACAGACACGACACGGACGCCACATGGGGACGCCGTCTCCGCCGCTGCCGCTGCCTCAACCAGCCTTGACTACAAGCCTGGATAGGGGCGGACACTGACAAAATATGTAGCCGGGAGGAGCAACAATTTTTGGAACTGTGGCTGCTTTCACGGGCTGGAAATACACGACGTTTCCTCGGCTGATTCAATATGGCTGCCTCCGAGCGCATATATTGAGAGAGGGAAGAGCCCCGTTCAAGTTCTTTGCTCTCCTCCGATCCTCCTTCCCGGCTTTCCTTCTAGCCTCTCTCCGTAAGATTTCTATGGTGGAGGGCGTGTGCGAAAGAGACGGAAATATAGGGGCACGCGTACCTTGCTTGCAGTCATCTCGTGAACGCGTGAAGATAGGATGTAGATCGAGGTGTCGTTGTCATCGGCTTCAACAACAATGTTTGTAAAAAACAGATATTTTGTCTCTCTGTCAACAACAGTACTCCAAATTTTATAAATTTGCAAAGTTGAAATGTCAATTTTGCCAGAATGTCTGCATATATGAAACCAAAATATGGCCAGAATCGAAGGAAACGCCAATCAGAAGAAAGGCCCGCACGAGTGGAACCCTGAAAGCCCCCAAAGCCCAGCACCGACCGGTCGAGGGGGCTGCGGGAGCGCGAAGATTAGCTACTGAGGCAAATTTGAGGCCCGGCGCGCACAGCGAGCCCTTGCCCTCTTCAATAAATGAATAAAGTCTTGTATTTGTTTCACTAAAATCCCGCAAAGAAGCAAAAGAATCCGAGATCGTGACGTACGGCTCAAACACGACTGAGCCCGCCCCAATCCCCTTTTGTTGTTTTTTTATTCATTCTCTTTCTTCGCTCCATCACTCTTCTTTAGTTTTAGAACTAATTTGTCCTCTGGAATTTTCTTTACTTGGTCCGCATGATCAACTGACTGTGTCAAATAATGTATAATGGCGTGTGACAGGTTATTATTTGGAAACACCACGAGGGAAGCAGCAATATACATTGAGGGTTCTGAATTGAGTAGAATTGGATTATTATTATGATACCTTATACAAGGTATTTTTGAAAGCCCGTTTCTCTTTTCTACATTTACATACTCGCATATGTAACCCAATCGCTCGTCAGTAAAGCACTTTTCATTCGCACTTTTTGCTTTTGTACAAGTATAGATTATTACTGCAATTACACTAACGCTTTTTAAGTAATCCTACTGCATTTGCCGTCTCCGGACTGAATTACGTACGTATCAAAATTACTGCACTTAAACGTGACGCATGTACAAATTGAAAATGTTTTTGGGTTTGCCATGGGTTCGGTTACATCATTTTCCATTTCCGGTTGATGAGATGTGACGAAAACCACCGTACCCAGTCAGAGGTATATACAGCCATAGCTAGTCAGGCCAGTACGCGAGAGGAAATATGCGCTTGAGATTAACCTTTCCTGTCTAACCTGACCTATAATTACCTTACTAATGGCACAGCAATGACAATACTGTTCCTTCGCACAAACTATTTCTAGTAGCACCTATATACAGACTACTAAATATGCTAAATACCAGGAAAATATTTCAGCGTGCTCTTCCGCTTGTGGTGGTAGCAAGCACTTTTGATGGTAACATTTACCAACAATTTGATGCAACTGGTTCTCCGGAGAATACAACCTGGAGATATTCGAACTGAGGTGGTGGTTGTGGTGTTGGTGCAACTGCATGCACGCCGTGCTCGCCCACACTTGTAGCAGGCGGCGTCACGACTAGTGCTGGTAGATCAGGCGCTGCATGTGCTCCAAACAAAGGAGGTCATCAAAGTACACCTGCGCCACCAAGCGCGTCACACGTAGGCTTGTCAATCCCGAGCCATTTTTGCAGTCCCGGGATTTCGCGATGTTTTGCTGTCAATCCCGGGATCGCGGGACGGGATTTCGGGATTGTGATGAGTTCAGGTGGTGCTTCCAAGTATAGTCCTGCGCGGGTCGAATTATCGAACTCGCCAATATCTCACCAAGTCCATTTAACTCCGGTGGCTATATCGGCATGTTGTGCGCAGTTGATGTGCGCTTTGTCAATTCTACCTTTTGCTGAAGGTAAGCAGTCGAAAATTTGCAGTGTAACCACATCGGTAAAATAGTGACGGCGAAGTTCTCCCATTTTCTTTTCATTTTGTTCTTCTGCTATAACAATGCCATTCCTTTTCTATTCATGTGCACTTCACTGTTGCTCGTGAAAAGAAGGCAAGTCCCGGTACCCTTGAAGTACGAGGAAATATTACTTTATAATTACCTCAAATGGTGTGACATTCCACTTGAATGAGGAACAGCAAAAAAAAAAAAAAAAGAAAAACGAAAAATAAAAATAAAAACGAATGGAAAGAAACGAAACACTAAACGTTTACAACACCGTCGCCGCGTGCTTATCATATTGTACATTGATCAACACAACGTCCTCAGAAAGCACAGAGCGTCGAGGGTGGTGGCAACACGTTCAGGGCCAACTTTTGTGCAAATACTGGCTGCCAAAATGAAAGGTCCGTTCAGCTTCTGCGCTAGAAGAAACGACAGTCAGCAAATATCTGTACGCACGTGTAGGAAGCGGTCCTCTGGCACCTCCAGACCTAAAAAGTGCCATTTGCTTACCAAGAGTGTGTCTGTGCGTGATGGCTTACAGGTGTTGGATTTTTCTGTCATAATTGCTCTCACGAAATCCCGGGATATACTCAAATGTAATCCGACCTAGCTCGGGCTTTGGCACAGCGGCCAGAAACCTCCAGCAACACGTCCTAACTGGATACAAGAAAGACAGGCAGCCATCCTTGGAATAAGCCAGCGCCACCTAGAGCAGGCACCACTATCCCTTGCATTACCAAAAAGAGCAACATGCCTCCTGAAGTTGTTAGGCAGCTTGCACTGGAGGTGGTCACCGAGCTAGGGTAGCGCAATACCTCTCTCACTCTCTCACATTGGGGGTGAAGGAAAGATGCGTCTCCGAAGATGCGCAATGAACAAAATAGAGAATTTTTGTGAGCGATCTATCGAAAGGATTTTTTTTTTCTGAAAACGGTAACGGTATCTGGTGACCGCAAGGACCAGATGTTCTCATTGGAACGACCTTGTAGCTTTTATAATTAAAAGGTTAATTAACGATTTTCGATAATTAGGCATTCGACGGTTGATCAAGAGTTGGCCAAGAACGTCCGCCGGCGCAGAGATGACAGAAGTGAAAACAGGATGTCTATAGCCCTTATAGTTTTTTTTAAATAAAAATATGTATCGACAAAAAAAAAACACCCTGCATATGCTCACTATCTGTGGAAACGGGATTGGATAGGATTGAAATGGATACTTCTTGCGCTTTGCAAAACTATAGGCAGCGTGCACTAGTGTTTCGACGGGGGTGACGACAGCGCCCAAAGCCACCCAAGCGTCGTGGAGGTGCGAGTCCGTACTGAAGGCGAATCCGCTCTCGCCTTCCTGCCGGACGCAGCTGCTGTTGATTTTTTTTTTTTTTTTTTGACTGTTGCAATGACCAGTACGGTCCGGGTACCACAGATACGCGTGGTTCATATTGCTGCGTCGTTGGCAGCTCCGAGAACAAAGGGAAATATGATGTTTTATCGTCTCCCTGCCCGGCTGTACAGTAAATGTGAACGTCTACATTTGTGCAATCTGCATGTCATTTATTTTACCATGTTGTATCAAAAGCATCGAGGTAAAACTTCCCTGTACACACGTCATCTGCTGTGCATAATGTTTGCACACCAGTTTCACCGTAGCAGAAAATAACTGGTGTTGAAAACAATAAGGCTTCTTTTGGTCTTCCCTTCTTTTCGAAATTGGGATTTTTCCCGGCCACTGTCGCAAATCGGTGACATACGGAAATTCGTGCCGATTGAGGACTATCGCCACTGCCGCACCGTGTTTACATTGCCGGCATTTACTTTCAAGCAAATTCAGGGTGTGTTTATGTACATTTATATGGTTCAGTAAATATCTGATTTTTTCGGCGGCTATGTTCCGTAGGGACGAACGGGGTGTCGGAAAGCGGGCGTCTATTTAATTGCCCGCGAAGCAATGCCTATTTTGTGGGTGCTGCTGTCAACGGTTGGTTCGCAACAACAACAACAAAGAAAAAAACACAGAAAAACAAAGTTGCTTTTAATTCTCCGTACGACCATCGTATCTTAAGTACTGAGATTGACTGATTGGTAAAATTGCGTACTGAGACTTTGAGCAAGGTTGATTTATAATACGAAACTTTTCGGAACGTTGTCGGCCTCACAGAGGTTGGAAACGTCACGACTGACGGCCTGGGGGAATGTGCGTCCTGGACCGACTTCTAAGGCAACTGTGCCGACATATGTCTGAAAGACAACTGAAACGCAACTTCACTAAATAACACGCTGCGGGCCAACCATTGCACATCTTGGGACCTGGGTATGACCGCTTCCCGTTTTCAACAAAAGAGACGAGAGAACGATATCATTCGGGATGATAGTTGGCTATAAGAGCGTATTATGCGGCAAAGTTCTGGTTTAAGAGTGCAGGGCATCTGTAGAAACCTAGTCGGATCACCTCAATGTCTCGGCGCTGGTAGTTATCTTAACCACTTAACAACAAATACATGCAATCATCATTCAACCGATGCAACAGAGTGGCGGAACGCCGGTGTCGGCATCGAAGCCGAAATGACACGAAGGGGTCTCACGGTGCCGTGACGTTACACGTAAGGTTGGTATCGCGACATGTTGTACGAGCCGCGGTGCAGGACTGCGGATAATTTCGACCATCCGGAGTTCTTTTGACGAACGCCGGAAATCTCCGACACATGGTGCTGGCAACAGTGTTTCCCTCCCCCATATTGCAACCGTCTTCGACAGGATTTGGACCCGCGATCTTGAGCTCAGCAAGCCAACACGGTATCAACCGAGCCATCGAGGAGGGCGAAGAAGGAATCTGTAGCTTCTACTAACGAATGCACGATGATGTCAGCTTCAGCGCTTGGACTGTATACAGCAGATACATCGCTGAATAAGCAACACTCCACGCGCGAATAATGCGTTTCCTCCTCTTATTTTCGCTCGAATGACATTTCAGCGACAGAATATGTCTCAAGTAAAGGAAGCGTGCTCAAGAAGACTGTTTTATTACGAAAAATGTAAATAACGACACTGATATTGGCGAGCTCTGCTCGTGGCATTTTGAAATATCGTTGAAACCCTGCGCATCGCTGAACAAATTACGCAAGAGGGGAGGTTGAATGCGAAAACCAATACAGGCGCGGCAACAACGTGCATTCGAAATGTTGTATAACAGGAAACAAAAAGCCATAGGTGACGTTCTTGAGCAAATAACCTTATTTTGAAGAAGCGCATCATGTATGTACGCGTCCATTCAGGCATGCAACACGGTGCGTTTTGGTCAATCGAATAGGAATCCGGAATCGGTACAAAACATGAAATGTTTACTACACGTGTCTTGATATACGAACTATATTGGAATTTGATATATTCTGTCCGTTCAGTATTTGTGTTGTCTAGTTGTTGTTGCCCTCAAAAGTGCAGGGTGTACCAATTCAAAGCACCTTCTTCCCGTTCGCTTGGATTAAGTGATGCAAGATCAACAGCTCTGTGACAAAGGCAAACATCCCATTAGCACTTCTGGCGGTACGTATCGTCCAGCGTGGTGACATCGAACGTCGGGTGGGAGAAAGGAAATAAAAGGCTTCCATAGCTAACGATAATGGGTCGTTCAGTGCACGGTGTCGTCTGCTAGATGCACTGCAATATTAGCAATTGCCACATCACGCAAGCTTAACGCTTATGTCTACGCCGCCGGTGTGCTGCTCGTTCCCAAGCGTTCAGAGCTGAGGCTGTCTCATACAATAGTCACCTGCAATCAATCGACCCCTCAGTGGACTTCTTTATTACGTGTCGCTGCACTCGTCACGAGGAATCGCTCCTTCACCGCCCCCGTCTAAACGTCGCCCGCATACTGTGCATAGTTGTGGCGTGGTGGGTGATATTCCCCACTGCATCCTTATCCTACACTGCCGGCAACACCTTCTGCACCGTGACGCCCTCTGTCGTCGTCTATCCCAACTTGGCTGCGGCACTATGACGCTGGCTACCTTACTGTGTCCCATTCTTCAGCCAACCCAGTGGGCCGTCACCACTGCGCTCCTCCACTTTCTCCACGCTTCGAACCTTGTCAACGCCTTGTGATTGTGTGACCGTGTGTGTGATTTTCCAGTTTTAGTTTTTTGTTTTTGATTTTTCTTGTCTTATCTTCTTTTTCTTTTCCTTTTGTTTTCTTCTTTTTCTTTTCCTATTCTTTTCTTTCCCCTTTCCCTTTTTTAGAATAGCAAGCCGACCTCCGTCTGGCTTCTTTTTTTCTCGATAAACGTATCCCCCCACCCCTTGACGCTTAAATGGACTACGCATCCGGAAAGGTGTGCGTGAGACCGATTCGGCACGGTTTCACAGTCTACTTGACCAAGTTACTCTTCCGAAAACAGCTCACTTATGAAATAAATGAGTCTTAAATATTCGCACTCCCTCTGCAGCTAAGCCAGAATGACGTAAGCCGGGCACACGAATGGGAGCGCAGCGCAGGTCATTGTATCCGAGGTCCGTCTGCTTCAAGTTCGCACCGCAATATACTAAGTGAAAAGACCTCTGTAAATATGCCGGCTTTCGCTTATTAGTGTGAGGGTTGACTGGCGTGACGTTCCGTGGAACACCGTGTTACGCTCTTGGCTGTAGAAACACGTACGACGCTAACCAGAAACAGCATTCCACGAGCCGATCTCAAACTTCTCCGCGCGACATACAGACGCCTTCACTCCCGCCCGACGATCGGACTCCAAGGTCTCTCTGCCGGTCCCTGATTGGCCTTGTCCAAGTGACGTTTACAGAGAGGGAATTCCTGAATACTCTGAACATCCGTCGTCTGCTGTTGCTATGCATTGCACCAAATTGCACAGAAATAACTCCCCGAATTCGCGTCGGATTTTCGGTGTGATTATTAGTGATGAACGAGGAGTAAAATGGCGCTGTAGTTTCGGAATCGACCGCGACGGATGCGATAGTCCTATTATACCAGTGCTCTCCATTTGAGATAGTAGTCCACGTACACTTCGGAGTTACGCAAGTGTGCTTACTAAACCAGGTTAATACGCTCGAACAGCTTACGGATACAGTCTCGCAAATGCAGCGCAACGAAGTCAGCCCTTTTTTTTTTTGTAATAAACATATCCCCACCCCCACCCCCAAAGTCACGAGGCTTTCAAGGTTTACACAGTCTTAATTATGCCTGAACTCGCACGCTTATTCTACTCTCCCTTGCTTTATTTGTTACATTTTCACGGATATTTCACTGAATGTCTCGGAGGGCTCCACCACGCATGAAACGTATGGAGTATGACTTATAAAATAAATTTAATACGCATTGCAATGTTCACGCAGTCCGCGCAGTTTTTCGGTTTCATCGACATCAAGCAGCTTCTTGACACATCATTTGTCTATGATAAATGACCGAATTCCCTGTTATGTAAGAAATGTCATAGCAGATCCGAGTAGGACGTTAGCACATCTCCAAAACTCATCCGTTTAAGGGGAGTACCGCCTGCTAATTACGTGAGGCCGTGATCTAATTTAGCCGTCGTCCCAGGAAATCGATTGATTTCGAAACCTTCTTTCTGAGCACGGCGCTCCTGCAAATTCCTCAAAGCGACTAGCCTTCTTAAGTTGTTTAGGCTGAGGCTAATGGGATCATAATGGGGAGGGACGAGGTACAGCAAATAACTGAAAAAAGGCACTGAGGACATTTATTCTATATTGTGCCTATGAAAATAGAATTGCCTTAGAATGCCAACGAATTTTGTTGTCATGTGTCGAATTTTGAAAACGGCCTCAATTTTTTCAGCTGCAGTTCGACTCTTGTAGACGGCGAAGGAATCTTCACATTTCTTTATTTATATCCGTTTCCATCAAGGATGACGGTAGCCCCGGATAAAAAGCTACTATGCTGTAGCTTGAAAACAGCCGGGGACAACAAAATATGCACATGGGGGCAGCAGCCAATAACAGACGTTTACATATATGCATTTAGAGATAGACGTACATTATAACACTGGCAAAAGGTGTATAATGTATTTGCTACCTACCTGAAAGTTAAAAAGAAAAGCATTTGCTTTTATAAAGTGTTTCACAATGTAAAAACAAGACAACGAAACATAAATGTATTACCCTATTACCGTGTGCTTTGGACCCAATACACGTACAACCGTTCCTCACGAATTCTACTACTGAACTACTCTATTACTACTGATCTACTCTGAACTCTCTCTAAAAAAATAAAACAAAAAACATTTATTCAATAACGCAGGAAGCTGATAGTAGAGCGCACGCTTGTACAAGATACTCACAAAAAGTACTTAAAGTAGCACAGAAGTCATTTTTAACACCCAGTTTCCTTCCTATAACACTGTTAAGTAGACCAGTAAGATGCACCATGCGAAGTAATTTACATCACAGAGTCATAATTATCGCAGAAATTGAATTTAAAATACGTCGCAAAAAGCGACCGTGCGCAACCGTGGTGAAGAGCAGTACCAGCCTGTGACCTGCCTGGAACCTCGCGCTGACGCTATAAGGAGAACGCTCGCTGATTGGCCTAGAGAAATGTTGTCTGCTACTCCGCTGTCGTCTGCTACTCGGCTGTTCGGGGTTCTGATAAAGCCCTTCTCCTCGCTCGTAATGCTTCGGCCGCTCCTTCTATCCCCAATTATCCGGGAAAACTGGCAAAACAGGTTTACGGCGGCAAAGGGACAAAGCGCTGACCCCCACTGACCGGCAAACCAGAACGAGTCTACTTATGCCGTCATCAGTGACGTGCCATCATACTTCCTCATCCTCGTTATAGCTGGAGTGGCGAGTTAAGGGTGAAGGCGCGGAGCTATGTTTATGTGATTTTTTTTTCTGGGAAACAAATTGGACACATCAAAACCTTCCGCGCTATTCGGTGTAATGACACACACACTTTCATCAGACGTTTTAATCTGAAATTTTTTTTGGATGGCCCTCTGTACTCCTTTAAGTTAAGCTACCGAGTACCGGGCAAAAAGTAACTGAGTAGAGTACTAAATACCCAGTCTTGAAAAGTATTTCAGATAGAGTATTATATACTGTAAAAAGTAGCTCGTTACTTTCAAGATACTTTGACGTCACTGTTAGAATTCGCTATCAAAGAAATAGGAAGAACGGGAAGTTCACAAGGATAGCCGTGCGGGGTAGTTGGTACATATCTTAGGAATTGAAGCAGCCAGGAACAAGACCCAGATAGAACCACACGAGACAAGTGCTAACTTACAAATGCCAGAATTTATTCGGAATACACAACAGGCTTCGAAGAACAGGAATAGGTATAAATTGATAACGGCATTGTTTCCTATTTGTTGCCTGATCCCCCTGCAGTAGCACTTGAGATAACACATCTTGTCCAGCGAGAGTCTGATAGAAGGGACACTGACACACCTTCATGAACTTCATTGTTGTTGAAGTTCAAAATGGCATTACCAAAAAGTTTTATTAGCTCCCAGGAACAACTTCTTTCAAAATTACTATTCGATAGCCCCGTTTTTTTCTTTACACGTATTACCCCAATATTGAACAGGGGCTCTACACATACGAGTGAACAGAAACGACATAATTTACTGTTGGTGGTTGGTCGGCATAAAAAAGAAAAAATGTGAAGATGCTGGCCCAACTCTACATTTGAACCGTCTACTCCAGCACGCTTAGGGTTGCGAGGTCTCGCTACCAAGGACTCTAAAGGAATGTTTGTTCCACAAAAGTCCTAAGAAATGAGATCAGAGAGAGTGAAACATGTCGATGTGCTGCTGGCCAGTCACCGATTACCTTCTTGAGGTCAAGAGAGCCGTTGTCGTGTCTGACCTAGATATTCCGGAGAACTTCACGACATGCTGCGAATCGTTCGCAGCTGAGCAGTATGTGTTCAGAGTCCTCTGGCACTCCGCGCTGGATACAGTCTGGTGAGGGAACTATCCTGATACGGTGTAGGAACGCGCGGCCGTGGCGAATGTTCAGCCGGAATCGGTGGACTAAGGATTCCAATGGTATGGGCGTCGTTGGTGGTACCCGACAGTGGGGATCTATCCTGTGGAGCAGTGACATCGGTTCCCTTACGTTCAACCAATCACGTTTTATCAGACGGGTTCGCAGAAGACCAAGAACACGTTGCCCGTCGGAGCCGGTGAAGCAATCCAACAGCAACAAGAACAAATACGCTGATGATGATGAGTGGGGAAATTTGCCATCTGGGTTGTGGCCCACTACCCCAATGCCAACGGGACTGCATGAGATCTAATATGACAATGAGGGAACGAGGGGGAGAGACGGTAGCAAGGCACATCAGAATTAAAGAACGTAAAGCAGACCGGTGTCTTGAAACAATCCACCTCAGCATGTGCCCATGGACTTGCCGTTCATATAGATCACCTAGCACGTGCATGTCTCTTACGGTGTCGTATGCCTGTTTCATGTCCAGGAATACTGCCACTGTGATGTTCCCACAGGCGCATGCTCCTCTTCAAAGTGTGACACCAAGTGAATGATGCAGTCCACGGTGGTGCGTGCTCGCCTGAAGCCTACCATTGCATGAGGAAGGAGTCTTCTGCTTTCGAGGAATCATCGGTTTAGCACCATCCGTTCCGCGATTTCGCTCATGCAGCTCGTTAAACTTATAGGACGAAATGATTCAACCGCCCTTGTAGATTTCCAAGGTTTGAGGACAGGAACAACAACAGTTGACTTCCATGTCGCAGGGACTACCCCGCTGATCCATGATGTGTCGACTAGCTCCAAGAGGACAAACAGCGACTTTATTGTGAGATGATTAATGGGGATCGAAGAGGATAATTCTGGCTTTGGGGCCCATATTTGTGATGGCTTGATAAGTTATGCCATCTACGCCTGGCCCAGAATGACGCCTCTAACTGTGAATGGCCCTCTCCAGCTTGGTCGTTGTTAATTCAGCATTCATCGGCTGGTACCGACCGGAAATCAACCGCTTTTTTTTTTTGTGACCGTTGCAACTGCTAGCGCGTATGAGTCAGCAGCAGACGCATCAGAATGTTTGAAAGGGTGTAGACAAAACTCGTCCCCACCGCTAGACTCAGGGGTCAGGGGAATTTATTGTTGCTTGTCTCCTTGCCATCGCTTTAGCCTCAGAAATGGTTAATAATATTTGACATGCCCTCTCTCGCTATGGCTTTCGGTACGGGTTTTCTTAGGGGGGGGGGGATATGTTTATTAAGAAAAAGAGATCTTAGGGATCTTAATGGTTTACCCGCATACCCTTCAGAACAACACATCGCCTCACGCATGCTCCCAAGCACGCTACCCCTTCCGAACAGCTCAGACGCTGAAGCACACGCACTCTAAGAAAAACATAATAAATGGAGTGTAACTATATGATTTTTACTCTCATTCTACTCTTTTCTACTCGTCTTTACTCTGATCACCCCTCCTTACCCTTCCGGTATTCCCTTTATCCTGCCACGGTTCCCGTTACACGTCAAAGAGCGTAAATGATACTCTCAAGCAGCATAAAGGTACAGAGAGAGGAAATGTTACTCCCCTCTTTTACACTTTAATTTTGAGATATACTCTACTCTTACACATCATTGCCTGACTTACTATTCTGAGATTCCCTTTCCTAGCCTTGCAATTTTGAACATTTGTTTCAACTATTGCAGGACATTTTTTTCTGTTAAATAGCTGCAAACGTGGTTGTCGTAGTAGAAAACGTATTTAGAAACCCAACATTCCTTTCAAAGTTGTTTTTTTTTCTATACGACAGTCTGTTTCTTTCAAAGTTTGTGGAGCTTTAATGTTGGCATTGCAACTATATAAGAGACGTGAGGCGGACGAGGTCAGAGCTGGGGTCCACACGTTTATTCCAGCGCTGCGGTAGAAGTGGGGCAAGTGCGAAGCGAGAGTTCCTTTTTCAAAAACACCCGACGTAGCCACGCGCCATCGAGCCAGGGGCAGGCGCTGGGGCCGGTCGTCGCTGTCCTCACTTCTGGCCACTACAGCCCCCCCCCCCCCCCCCCACGCTGGTGAACGCGAGAAGCTGTCAGCCCAGGTGACGGCCTTCCGGGGTGTAGGGGAAGACGCAATAGGCGGAGCGGCCGGTGGGCAGTGGACGGCTGGATGTAGGTACGGGAAGGAGGTATCGATACGAAGGAGGAGACGTCAGCCTCGACGTAGGCGGGCTTGAGTGTGTCCACAGTGACAGTGTCGACCCGGCCATCGATGGAGATCTCGAAGGTCTTGTCGGACCGGTGGAGGACGGGGTGCGGACCGGAGTACGGCGGATAGAGCGCCTTCCTCACGGCGTCCGTGCGGAGGAAGATGTGGGAGGCCGTGTGGAGCTCTTGAGGGACGTGAGGGCAGCGTCTTGAAGAGGAACGTGTGGGCACAGGGCGTAGAGTCGCAAAAGCATGGTGGAGGCGTTCGAGGAATTGAGACGGCTCCAGGACTTGAGAACCGGGCGCGAAGAACTCAGCAGGGAGCAGGAGGGCGCAACCGTAGACCAGCTCGGCAGAACTGCAGCCGAGGTCAGGCCTGAGGGCGGCTCGAATGCCCGGAAGGACGAGTGGGAGGTTTTTCACCCAGTTGGCGCGGTCGTCACAGGCGGTGAGAGAGGCCTTCAGGTGCCGGTGCAAGCTCTCGACCAAGCCGTTTGATGCGGGGTGGTACGAGGTGGTCCGCAGCCTGGAGGTGCCAAGGAGCGCGGTGAAGGAGGCAAAAAGGCGGCTCTCGAACTGCCGGCCACGGTCGGTGGTACGCCGTGACGGCACGCCAAAGCGGGACACCCAGGTTGCCAGGAAGGTAGCAGAGACGGTCTCTGCAGACATGTCTTCCATGGGCGCAGCCTCGGGCCACCTGGTGTACCGGTCTACGGCGGTCAAGACGTAGCGGTATCCCGATGAAGAGGGAAGCGGGCCGACGATGTAAAGGTGGACTGTGGAGAAGCGTGCATCAGGGGTGGCGAACTTGCCGACGGGGCTGAAGGTGTGCCGGTGGACCTTGGAACGCTGGCAAGCGAGCCAGCTTCGTACCCAGGCCCGGATGTCGCGGTTCATGGGAGGCCATACGAAGCGTTCCGCGATGAAACGTTGGGTAGGCTTGATGCCAGGATGAGCCAGATCGTGCAGGCAAGAGAAGACTGCGCGCCGTGATGCTAGGGGAACGAGCGGGCGGTGGCGACCAGTGGACCCGTCGCAACAAAGCTTGAGTTCGCAGCCAGGATGAGGAACGTCTTGGAGCTGAAGGGAGGATGACTCACGCTCGCGAAAATTGCGCAAGTCGTCGTCAAGTGATTGTGCTGAAGCCAGAGCCTCGGGCGAGACTGCGTGTGAGAGCGCAGATAACGACGAAGGCCGGCTCAAGGCGTCGGCCGGGCAGTTTTGCGAGCCCTTGACGAACTGTATGTCGGCCGCCGAATTCAGCAAGGAAGGCGAGATGCCGGATCTCGCGGGGAGAGTACTTGCTGCTGGCGGATTGAAAGGCGTAGGCCAAAGGCTTATGATCGGTCAAGAGGGTAAACTTGCGGCCCTCAAGAAAATGCCGAAGAGCAAGATAGGCACCGAGAAGCTCGCGACCGAAGGTGCTGTATCGTTGTTCCGTGGGCTTGAGACTGTTCGAGAAGGCGATGGGGTGCCAAGAGTCGCAGAACTGCTGCTGGAGCACGGCACCAACAGCGAAGTTCGAGGCATCGACCATAAGTGTTGTAGGGGCGTCATGCTTCGGATGAAAAAGCAGAGCGGCGGCCGAGAGGTCACCCTTAATCTTCTCAAAAGCCGATTGAGCTTCGGCGGGCCACGCCAAAGTGCGCGCACCACGAGAGGACTTGCAGAGAAGCGCCTCCAGAGGCCGAAGGGTGGTGGCGCAGTGATGTAGAAAGCGACGGTAAAAAGGACGGTAAAGCGACGGTTCAGTCCCAGGACGCGGCGGAGCTGCCGAACAAATTGAGGCCGCGGAAAGCTAGAAATTGCCTCCACTTTACTGGCGAGAGGGGAAATGCCATTTTTGGAGACTCGGTGACCGAGGAAGTCCGTCGAGCTCACGCCGAACTCACATTTCTGCACGTTGACGACGATGCCGTGGTCAGCCAAACGGGAGAACAGGAGTCGGTGATGTTGGGCGTGCTCCTCGGCTGTGGAACTGGCCACGAGCAAGTCATCAATGTAGGCAAACATGAACGGAAGACCTCGCGTGACAAAGTCGATGAATCGCTGGAATGTTTGAGCCGCGTTCCGTAGACCAAATGGCATCGGCGGTAACTCAAACAGACGAAAGGGCGTTGTGATAGCGGTCTTCTTGACGTCCTCAGAGGCGACCGGGATCTGATGGTACGCTTTCATGAGGTCAATCTTGCTGAATATGGTGGCGCCGTGGAGGTTGACTAAAATCCTGCAGGCGGGGTAACGGGTAGCGGTCAGGAGTGGTCGCCAGGTTCAGGGCCCGCTAATCTCCGCAAGGGCGCCAATCACCCTTTTCTTGGGCACCTAGTGCAAGGCGGAAGACCAGTCGCTGGAAGAAGGCCTCGCCACGCCGATGGCGATCATGTGCTCGAATTCCGCCCGAGCGATCTTCAGCTTTTCAGGGGCTAGGCGCCGAGCACGCGCGAAAACGGGTGGTCCGGTGGTGTCGATGTGATGGACCACATCATTGGCGACAGGGCGCGTCCAGTCAGGTGGCTGGGTGAGAGTGGGAAACTCCCGGAGAACGTCAGCAAATGGAGACGTCATAGCGGGCACAGTCGTAGCGGCAACAGAGATTGTTGGGGAAACCCTAGGTGCAACCTGTACCCGGAGACTGGTGGCGGCGTCTACGACCAACTTGCGGGAAACGTTCACAGACAGGCCGAAACGCTGGAGGAAATCCGCTCCGAAAATAGCTTGCGAGACGACGGCCACCAGGAATAGCCAAGGGAAACTTCGCCGCAGGCAAAGGTTGAGGTCAAGCACTTGCTGGGGGTGAACGGGAATGGACGTGTGGTTCACCGCTGTCAGGTGAAAGATAGCGGGTCACCACTGAGGCGGACGAGGTCAGAGCTGGGGACCACACGTTTATTCCAGCGCTTCGGTAGAACTGGGGCAAGTGCGAAGCGCGGGTTCCTTTTTCAAAAACACCCCGAGTAGCCACGCGCCATCGAGCCAGGCGCTGGGGCCGGCCGTCGTTGTCCTCACTTCCGGCCACTACAGACGCATAGGATGTTGCTTCAAATTCTATTTTTGAAAAGTATCTGCTCTAGCATATGTTCTACTTTGTTGGAGCCGCAAGAGGGTCCGGTGTGCCGACTCATGTGGTCACAAGGTACCCACAGCAGGTCTCCCTTCAAATCCTCGTCCTAATCGTTCGCCAGTGAGGGGGATCATGGCCACCCAAGGCGCGACCTGCTTGTTAGCAGAACACAACTAATTTGCTGTGTATTGGCATCATCGTGGAAGACCAGCCATATTGGCTGGCTCCCTTTAACGCAGCAAACGCACTAGTCTACAACCATCGCAACGCCAACACCCAAAGACGAGCCCACGGCAGGTCTGGGATTGATGTACGTGCTAGATGCCACCTCGCAACAAACCAAAACTCACGGAGAGTTGCTCGTGGGACAGCAGCACGAAGGATATTAGAAACGGATGACATACCTACCATTGCTTTCTTCGAAGAGGGTCGCTGATGTTTGCCACCGCCTACCAAACTGGACGGCCCCAAGAACTGCTCTCTCCCTGTATAACACTCTACGGATGCCCGCTCTGACCCTGTTCAGTACCTCAACGGCGGTGCGAGCGCGGCCACCGTGCACAGCTATGCAGCGTGCTATCCAGACCTGGTAGTTTATTTCTACCGCCAGGAGTACAAACTGGCGTCTATCGCCGACCGGAACTGGGAGCGAGCTCAGTAACTGGACCGTTCCCCACCGAATGAACGGAATGCCGTAAAGCACCTCAGCCTTGTGCCACAAAAAATCCGGAAGTAGACATTTGCGAAAAGCGTGCTCCGACGTTTCAAAGGTAGGGCAGAAAGGGCAAAAAGGCCTGGTCAAACCAAAGCGGGACAACCTGTCCCTGAGAGGTAAAACGTCGTGCGCGAGACACCACTGCAAGCTTGCACGGCGCGCATCCAACCAGCCGGCCGTAATATGAAGCCACGCGATCGGGCGAGGCACAGCCGAGCTCGCCGTCGGAAGGAGCTCCAGAAGAGCGGCATAAAACTGCTTGACGGACCAGACAAAGAAATCCTCCGACGGGAATGATGCGCGTAGGCGACGGACGTTCAAAACGTACTCTCTCAAGTGCGAGGCCACAAACTCAGAGCGCGGTCTATTCTGCACAAGCGGGCGAAACAGACGTACGTCTGGACCTAAGCAGTATTGCGGGAGATCGTGGGCGGGGTGGCCACGGTCACTAAGGCCGTCGAAAATTGCCTTTATCCAGAGCGCAAGACACTTGATTTTACGTGCGGAACCCGCAAACCGCCAACCTCTCTCTCGGCTGGTACATACGTGCACGGGATACCCACTCAGCTCCGTTGCCCCAGATGAACCGAAAGGCCGTACGAGTTGCTGCAAGGAAAACCTGACGAGGAGGAAGGCAAACTGTCCCGTGATACCAGTATTTGCTCAGGAACCACGACGCAGCCAGGCGAGCTCTACAGGTGATAGGGAGCACTAGGCCCCTTAAATCCGTGAGAACCGAGACGCTGCGCTCGTGAACACGCAACCAAGAAAGAGAAGAGACCCCAGTCCTGTTATAGTGAATACCGAGAATCCGCACCTCATTCCTAACAGGGATCCCGAATGGAGACGGACAGGAGGGAGTGACGTTAATGAACAGCGCAGCGCTTTTTTCTCTGTTGATTCGCGCATTCGATACTCGACCGTATCTCTCTAAAATAACGAGAACACGACCTATCGAGTCCTCGTTACTGAGGATTAAGGAGAGGTCGTCTGCATACGCGAAAAGAGGGAGGTTCCACGAGCCTGGCAACGGAAACATAACAGGTCGAAGGCAGGTTGCTAAGGTTTCTAGGAGAGGACTAAACACCATGGCATACAACGCCGGGGACAAAGGACAGCCTTGCCGCACACCGGTCATGATGGGGAACCTACCGGAGACGCCCCCGTTCACGCCGACCACGGCAGAGGAATCTCTGTATAGGGCCTTAATCCAGCCCACCACTACGGGAGGAAAGCCAGCCACCTCCAGCACACGGAACATATATCCATGATGCACCCTGTCAAACGCCTTATTCTGGTCAAAAGACACCAGTACAGCGGGTTGCTGACGGCTGTGCGCCCAGTAGATGGCGTCACGCAGGGCCTGTGTGTGCAAGTTGGTTGACCGTCCAGGAACAGCACAGACCTGACAGGGGGGAACTACAAGACCCAGGACTAAGGAAATTCTACGCAGAATTGCGGTCGAAACTATCTTGTAGTCCGTATTAAGTAGGGAAACAGGCCGATACGCATTCGGGTCCCGTTTCCTAGACGGGTCTTTGCATAGTAACGTTACCACACCCTCTCGCATGGACGGGCAGAGGAGGCCGTCCGCCAAACAGCCATTGAATAACGCTGTCAGCGGGCCAGACAGCGTGCGCCAGAAGCACTTATAGAATTCGGCGGGGAGACCATCGGAGCCGGGAGACCTTCCAGTTCGCAGGGCCTTAACGGCGGCCGTATACTCGTCCAGAGTAAACGGTTCTGCGCTAAGGACGAAGTGCTTGTGAGTCGGCAGAAAACTTTGCGTTTCGTCATCAGCAGGCACGACTGCGCCGTACAAGGCGCAGAAGTGGTCACGAAAAATTGTCCGAACGGCTTCAGGACTAGCCTGAACAGACCCGCCAGAGGTCACCAGCTCCGCAACAGCATTTGGAGGGCGACGAAAAAAGCGGCCAAGAAGAAGGCGCGAGCAGCAGGACTCCTGTGACCAGCGCTCAGCTGCATGCAACGCCGCGAAGTGTTCCCAGGCACGCATCTTTAGAGAGGCAAGACGTCTCAGAACGTCCTGGATAGCATCGCCGTTGCCAGGGCCCCTCGACCCCGGATGACGCAAAATTGACAGCACTTGCCGAAGGTTTTGCATTTCCTCTCGGCTCTCCCGCACCCGCCGAGCCCGCCACTGACGAAAAAGCCTCGCGGCCCCAATTTTCGTCTCTTCCCACCACTCTTGCGAGAAGGAAGCCATAGCACACCGAGCCTCCAGCCAACTACTTACACTGCCACGAATTTCAGCGTCACTCAACAGAGAGACGTCAAGCCTCCAACAACCCGAACCACCACGGAGGTGCCGAAACCCACCAAGGAGGAGGAGGACTCCGTCATGGTCCGACAAGTCCCCGGACGGACAAACAAAACACTCCCTCATATGCGACATCAGCCCGGGAGAAACATAGAAACGGTCTATGCGGCTGTGTGCACCACGAGTATTGCACCATGTGTGCTGGTATTGTCCATTATTCAGATGGCTGAACGTGTCGACCAGACCGAGATCATCAACTAGCCGGGCTAACTCAAGGTTTACTGGCCGATTTCTACTGCCGGAACCGTCAATACAACAGTTAAAGTCACCCGCAAGCACAATATTGCGGTTACCTAGGAAAAAGCAGTCGAGGCTGCGAAAAAATTGCGCACGCTCTCCGCGCCGTGCGGGGGCGTACAGATTAATAAGCCGCACCAAACACCCCGTCATGTCCGCCTCCACCATGACCACCCGGCCGTCACTGTCACGGTCGTACCTCCGGACGTTACCAACGAAAGAGGGGAACAATATAATTGCTACTCCTGCCTGATGCGGTGACCCGTGACTAAAGAAAACCCTGACAGTATGATCCGCCTCTAACAGCCTGACTGCGCGAGCTGACAACAGGCGGGTCTCCTGCAGAAGAAGAACGTCAGCGCGAAAACTTTTTGCCCATTGCAACACCGAAAACTGCTTGGGGTTACCGCTAAACCCCCTACAATTGAACGTCACTATTCTCAGCGACATCAGGAAAAGAAGGAAGAACAGCCCCATTAGTCTACCAAGAGAGGGGACACGGAACGCACAGACCGGGCTTCGGACAACAGGGGATCCGATGCTTGTCGTTTCACACCCGACGGCATGGCGTGTACGTTTCTGTGGTGTCGCTGCTCATACTCTCCAACGAGGAGCTACTAGGGAACCAAGGAACCTCACCACAGTCGGGGACGACTGGCGCACCGTCAGCCGTGTCCTGGACCGCAGCCTGGTCCACAACGGGCGCAGAGGAACCCTCCGCGCGATCAGCCAGTGGCGCGACGTCGGGAGAACGCTGGAGCGGCACTGTAGTCTCGCCAACAGGGCCCGAAGGGACGTCAACCTGTGGCTCAGCGGCATCGACAGAAACTTCAGCTTCGGTTGCCGCAGCCGGAACCACGTCCGACTGTTGGGGAGAACCAAGTGGATGGTCAGACGCGCGAACATCGGTCTCAGAGTCGTTAGAAACGGCCACCACACGACTCGCCCACGTCTTCACCATACACGATTTAACAGAGTGGTCTCCACCACATCTACGACAGGGCCGGGCACAAGTGCTATGGCCCACCTCACCACATCGCTCACACGCCGGTGCCGTACACGCCTTTTTGAAGTGTCCAGACTGGCCGCACCTGAAGCACACTCGACGCATGCCAGGGTAGCGAATTATAATTCGCTTTCGCCTTGTACGCAGGAAATTAGGCACCGGTGACCTCATCTCCATTATCACACGGCGATTGCCGGTCTCAATGAAGCTGAGCTCTGGGTGCTCCTACGTCTCCCGCGTTATCTCCTTGACAGTGCCATACTGGCCCAAGGCAGAAAGGATAGGCGGATCGTCCATCGCAACAGGAGTGTTGGGGAATCGAAACTAACTTTATTTTCTTTGTGTGTGTTGAATGGGTTTGGGAACTGTCCTGAAACGAAAAGGACGAAGAGGAAGTTTGCACGATGATGATGATTAAAACGAACGTTTTTAGACGAAACATGACGCTTGTCATCCTTTTCTGATCGGCAAACTGAGAAACGAACCGGGTCATCGTGTTGCAGAACACAAATTTATGGTGCCGAAACCCGGGAATTCCACTGAGACACCGACTAGAGAGGGTGGATTGAGCATCAACAACGATGGATCGTCTAAAGCAAAAACGAGGAGTTCTACGTACAGCAGTGACGAAGCTTATCAACGAAATCGACGTGTTACTGGAAGCACCTACTACAACGACGGGTGAGCTTTGCACAAAACTTGATCTTTTGAAGTTAAAAGAAGAGACTCTGAAGTCTTTAGACAACTCTATCGAGGCTATTGTGGTGGATGAAGACTTCGCTGATGAGATTCAGACAGTCTTTTCTTACGAAGAAAAAATATGTGTAACGAAATCAAAAATTTGTCAGAAACTGAATGTGCATGAGAGACCACCTGAAGTACAACCGGAGTCCACAACAGGCACGCAACAAACACGGGCAAGAAACCCCACTGATACCAGGGTGAAACTACCAAAGTTAGAAGTACCGAAGTTCAACGGAGAACTTACGCTTTGGACGACGTTTTGGGATCAGTTCGAATCCAGTATTCATACAAACGAAACTTTGCACAAAGTTGACACGTTCAAGTACCTTAAGAGCTACTTGACTGGCAAAGCAGCTACCGCTATTAGCGGGCTGCCACTTACCAACGAGAACTACGATGCTGCGATAGACATTTTGAAACAACGTTTCAACCAGAAGCAACTTATTGTCGACCAACATCTACACCGCTTGTTGAATCTGCCAAAGGTTAACGATGCACAGAATTCCGTACGACTTCGGGAACTATATGATGAGATCCAAGTAAGGATACGAAGTCTACGGGCTCTTGATGTCGACCCGAAAGATTACGGAGTCATGCTGATGACTGTGTTACGGAAGGTCATACCAAAAGAGGTGACTTTAGACTACAATCGCAAGTACGCGGGAGCTACCCCCGAAGGCAAAGAAGAAATTGAGAATTTTCTAGACTTTCTCAAAGTCGAAGTGGAAAGTCGAGAGAAGGACATGTCGTCAATCGACAAGCGCATGGAAGGCGGACGTCATAGCATGGAACGAAGGGACACAAGGCGACCTTTCGAGCGGCAAACGACCGGAGCCTTGGCGACTGGAGTGACAGTTCGACAGACAGACTGTGTTTTATGCAAAGCAACTGACCATACTCTAGAAAACTGCAACGGCAACCTCGCGGTTGAAGACAAGAAAGCTTTACTTTCACGAGAAGGTCGCTGCTTCAAGTGCGGAAAGCGGTATCACCGATCAAGAGACTGCAGAACCGCTCCTCGTCTAAAATGCTCACACTGCGGTGGGCATCATCTCACGGTACTATGTGAACAGCCCTTGAAGAGACAAGGCAATGAAGAACCCAGGAATTCTCGTTTGGGTGTGTTGTCATCTACCATGTCTGAGTCCGAAATCAACAGAGACAGCGGCACGATCCTTCTACTGACAGCTCGGGTATGGGCAGAAACTAACGCAAAGCGACAGTATGTGAGGATAATGCTTGACGGAGGAAGTCAAAGGACATTTATTAAGGAGTCCCTTTCACATCTGCTTGACTGCGAATCAGTAGGGGAGGAGGTGTTGACGATATGCGCCTTCGGTTGTAGGCCGTTGAAAAGAAGGTGTCGTCGTGCTAAAGTTTGGCTTCGCAGCCAATATTCCCGCAAAGAAGTGTGTGTTGAAGCACTGGAAACACCTGATATTTCAGCTAATGTGCTACACCCACCTGATTGTAATCTAACACGAACTCTAGCCGAGAGAGGCATGCAGGTGGCCGACGTTGTACTTACGGGCATAACCTGTAATAGCGAGGTCCAGATCCTCATTGGTGCAGATTCCTACTGGGCAGTAGTGACAGGCGAGACGGAACCAATCACAGACAAGCTCTTCGCGATTAAAACGATATTCGGCTGGACAGTTCAAGGCCCTACTTCCTCATCGCCGTCTGACAACTTGGACACCAATGTAGGTGTGCTTAGAGTAACAGCGGAAAGCTTTGAAGACGAAACTTCTTCCCAGCTGCGAAGATTTTGGGAACTTGAACACATTGGGATTCAGCACAACAAAACCGAATGCAAAGAAGATCGTACTAATGAAGTGATGGATCATTTTACTAAAACAATTACGAAGAAAGACGGAAGGTATGAAGTTTCCCTACCTTGGACCACGAAAAAAGACGAGTTACCTTCAAATCTAGAAGTAGCAAAGACAAGACTCCGATCGCTAACGAAACGCCTCATGAGAGACAGTGGGGTAATTGAAGAGTACGATGCTGCTATTCGCCTCTATGAACAAAACAGACATGCGGAAAAGATACCAGCGGACGACAACTCGACTAACACTCAGTACTACCTTCCTCATCGAGCCGTGATTCGACGTGAAAGGGACACCACAAAAATCAGGATTGTATTTGATGCTTCGTCTAGTGTCGCTAGCGAACCTTCTCTCAACGATGTTCTTCATGCTGGACCAAATCTTAATCCGGAGGTCCTTCACGTTCTGCTCCGCTTTCGCAGGAACACAGTTGCACTGATCGCTGATATTGAGAAAGCCTTCCTACAGATTTCATTAGCCGAAGCTGACCGCGATGCTTTAAGATTCCTGTGGTACACGACAACACCGAGAGTGGGGCAACCATTACCCGACGTTGAAGTTCTGCGTATGACACGGGTCCCATTCGGCGCTACTTCAAGCCCTTTTCTTTTAGCTGGAACTGTGCGACACCATCTACAAACATCGTCTGAAAAGTACCCGACGACTTGCAAACTCCTCTTAGAGAGTTTCTACGTAGATGACCTGGTAACCAGCGTCGACACAGTTGAAGAAGCACAACAGCTTTGGAAGGAATCAGTCATCATTTTTGAAGATTGCTGCATGAGATTACGAAAATGGGCAACCAATGATGAACAGCTGTGTGCAACTCTGCGGCACTACGAAGACGAAAGGTTGATCTCACACCACGAGAGGAAGGTGTTAGGTCTGGTTTGGGACGCGGAAAGTGATACGTTACGAGTTGCGTTAAATTCCGTGATGGACTTTCTGCTGACAGCTAACGTTACAAAGCGTAGCCTGCTTCAAACGGTAGCGCGAATATTCGATCCTCTTGGGATTCTCGCACCATTCGTTATAAAAGCCAAGATCTTGTTCCAACGTGTCATGAACTCCCAAAAGCCGATGAAATATGGATTTCAAGGAGCATTAAAAGTACGGCGCAAGTACTCAGCCAATCCGTACACGTATTCTGCGACGCCAGTTTACAGGCGTACGGAGCGGTCGCCTACATCAGGAGCCAATATGCCGACGGATCATGTACCGTTCAACTTTTGTTGTCGAAAAGCAGAGTTGCTCCTTTGAAAAGCATCACATTACCACGTCTGGAACTGCTCGGAGCTCTGCTAGGGACTCGCCTTTGCAACTATGTCAACCAGAGCTTCAGCGACATTGTTAAGGCCACACTCTGGACTGATTCTATGATTGTACTTTACTGGGTACAGGGTCAAGCACAACGCTACAAGCCCTTTGTGGCCAACAGAATCTCTGAAATACAAAGTCACAGGAATCTTTCAGATTGGCGACACTGTCCTGGAAAAGAAAATCCGGCAGATCTTCTTACACGTGGCGTAAACGTTGAATACTTGAAGGCAAGAAGTGTCTGGTGGGAAGGACCGCCATGGCTGAAGGAAACAGAAGCGAGCTGGCCGAAGCTGGTTGACGTGCGCGGAATGCTAGGAGAAAACTTCCGTGACGAAGAAGTCAAGACAACATACGTCATGCTCCTGCCATCTCGTCAATTGAAGCCAATTCTAAATCTGAACGACTATTGTTCGCTGGATAAAATCATCAGGGTAACGTCATGGATGTACAGGTTTATACGACAGGTAGAATGCGAGACAGAGAGAGCCTAAAGAAAGGGGCCCCCTCACTACGGAAGAGCTACAGCAGGCCGAAAGGTACTGGATCAAAGAAGTTCAAGAGGAGGTGTTCTCAGAAGAGTTGCAAGCACTGCATTGCTCACAACCAGTGAAATCAACGTCAAGTCTAAGAGACTTCCACCCATATTTGGACCCGAATGGACTTCTACGGATAAAGGGAAGATTACAACGAAGCAACGAAAACGAAGAAGTGAAGCATCCATTGATATTACCAAAGCAGCACACTTACACGCGACTACTTATCGAAAAGACGCATCAACGCTTACTGCATTCTGGAGTTCGTGACACGCTCGTTGAGCTAAGAGAACATTATTGGGTTATCCAGGGTCGTCAAGCTGTGAAAAGTGCTCTGTACAAGTGCATGTGGTGCAAGCGGCAACGCGCTCAACCGACGTTCCAAGACGTTGCCCCGCTTCCTCCTGATAGGATAAACAGGACTGGACCTTTCGAGGTAACGGGAACAGACTTTGCGGGACCCCTCTTCTACAAGACTGTAGGCAACAACTCAACGAAATGCTACATCGCTCTTTTTACGTGTGCTGTAACAAGAGCGGTACACCTAGAAGTTGTCGACGATCTCACAGCAAACCAATTCCTCATGGCATTTCGCCGGTTCGTAGCCAGAAGGGGATTATGTAAGATTATTTATTCTGACAATGCGCTTGCCTTTAAGCGAGCTTCTAAGGATTTGAAGATCCTCTGGAACAATATACGTAGCCCTGAGGTACTCGCCTACTTTTCCAAAAAATGTATCCACTGGAAATTTATTATCGAGCGAGCAGCATGGTGGGGAGGGTTTTGGGAGAGGATGGTGCGATCAGTGAAGAATACTCTCCGACGATCACTATCAAAAGCTTTACTCCATCATGACGAACTGATCACAATTCTGACCGAGATTGAAGCCATAGTAAATTCTCGACCGCTCACCACTGTTCATGATACACCAGAGGATTCTTCAGTGCTAACTCCTGCTCATTTCCTGGTGGGAAAGAGACTGACGACGTTGCCAACTGACAAGGTGACGTCCACAGCGTCAGACTGGAGCTCGCTGAACAAGAGTTACCGACGTCGTGAACAGCTGCTCAACTCCTTCTGGACCCGATGGAGGAAGGACTATTTGCTACAACTTCGGTCCCATCACACAGCGAAACGTGGAAATGCAGTAACTTTGAAGCCCGGAGATTTGGTACTGCTCATGCAAGATCGCTTACCAAGACATCTGTGGAAGATGTGTCGGGTAGACACCATTATTCCCAGTGCTGACGGAAAAGTAAGAGCGTGCACAGTCCGACTACCAGACGGAACGTTGTTACGTCGACCTGTGCAACTTCTCTGCCCACAAGAGATTGTTTAATCAAGTAAGCAACTACTCACTGCGGGGGAGGATGTTGGGGAATCGAAACTAACTTTACCTTCTTTGTATGTGTTGAATGGGTTTGGGAACTGTCCTGAAACGAAAAGGACGAAGAGGAAGCTTGCACGATGATGATGATTAAAACGAACGTTTTTAGACGAAACATGACGCTTGTCATCCTTTTCTGATCGGCAAACTGAGAAACGAACCGGGTCATCGTGTTGCAGAACAAGGAGCTTTCGAGATTGTTACAACGGTGAGGTTTGTCTCCAGAGAAACTAAGGGGACCGTCTCACCGAGAACCTCGACACGGGCTAAGCACTTCAGGGCGGAGGCCGCCACCAGAGACATTGCCCTAAGCTCAAAGCAGGACTCATCCTGGTGCTGAAATGAGCGGATGACACCCTTAGGAGCTTTCTTAACGAGGGCCAGGAGGAATTCCACACGCGAAACTGCCTGAGGCAGCGTCACGCGGAAGTCGAGCGGCCTACTGGCCATCGCAAATACAGTGACCAACACGGACTACCCCATGTAAAGTCCAAAGTGAAGCAACCCTTAAAAACCGTTGAAAATAAGCAAAGGAAAGCAGGAGCAGATAAGAGAACAGGAGCTTACCACGTCGTCGTCGTCGTCGTCTCCAAACCATTTGCACCAAAATATAATACACGGAAGCTATCGGATTAAGGATGTTGGTAGTGGTGGATGTTTTCCATGCTTTCGTTTTTCACTTGTCAATATACAGGGTGTTTGCTCTAACGTGTCCAGAAATTTTATTTAAAGCGAGCGATAATAGAGAAACGAGCTATTTTTCAGCTACTTGACTAAGAAACAGCTGCTACTAGTGAAGCTGTACCTGTTTCTTACTCAAGTAGCAGAAAAGCACCACTTGCTTTTCCTTTATCGCTCGCTTTAAATATAATTTCTGGACACGTTAGAGCAAACACCCTGTATAGTCAAGTCTGGGCGTGGGTCCAATCGCGTTTTCCTGAAAAGAGAAAGAGGCTAATAATTTAGTGAAAGTTCGTCGATCATTTTTCCGTATTGTGGATGCCATTGCCACCAGTTTCATATCCGATATTATTATAGTTGAAATCAACAACGAAAATTGACGAACATTTTGATTGAGTAGGCTAAGACATCAACAAATATTGTGATTGAGCTTCCCTGTTCATAGCACGCTTCCATGAGATGCAGAGGCTGATACACAGAGTTTCTGACATTAACTTTGGTCGAAATAAGGTGCACGTGATACTATATTGGTCTGAAGTCGTAAGAGCTACAGTCACTAAATAAGCTGATTTAGTGACTTAGTAACAGCCTGGAGTTCTTTGCTGAGGAAACTGATACATCCTTGAATAGCATGAGTACCATCGAAAAGACGCAGGCTCAAAACGGAGGGCTAGACGGGCACAAGCTGCACTTGCAACTGTTCTTGATCGTTAAAAACCTGCTTCCCGCAGAACGTACCGCGCATGTGACAGCCACAGCTCCAACGACTGAACCAGTGGCCTGACCATAACCGATTGAAACACGTACCTATATATCTTGTACTATCCAAAAGCAGGTACTCCTTATCCTTAAAAAATTAGAGATGAAAGCACAGTATATGCGTGCACCGTGTGGGCACGTGTGTATATGTTGCATGTGCGTGTGTCGAACGTGTTTGCACTTAGTGCCGCGTTGGCCGACCAGGCAGACCTCACTTCTTTTGTTTTAATTATTATTATTGAACGTCATCCGTCTTTCTTGTTGTAAATAGGTAATTGGAGTACATTTTCTCCTTCTTGCGTTCGCGTCGCTTTCCTGGGGAGGAGAGGAGTATATGTTTAATATAGAAAGGAAAGAGAAAAGAATTGCTATTCCACAAAAAGAAAAGAAGAAACTCAAAATAAACACTAAAAAAGAAAGAAAAAGGAAAATATTTTTAAAAAGAAAGAAAGAAAACAGTCAGTGCAGCACAGGCACGACATGGCGCGAATAAGCCTGGTCAGAGGGCTGACGCAAGGCCCGAGTCTTGCAGAGAGTGGAGGAGGGCGTGCTGACGGCCCACTGGGTAGGCTGAGGGACGGGACCAATGAGGGTGGCCACGGACATCGTGTTGCCCCCAAGATGCATTTAACGACGACAGAGGGCTTGCCGTTGGGGAAGGTGCTGCTGGCAGTGCAGCAGATGCATGAGTTTCATGCAAATCAAGCTTGTTCCATGTTTCGAACGCATCCGGAATGTCACTTCAAATAGTCATTCAGATTTTTCAGTATCTCCATAGCTTGCAGCAAGAACGCCACTTCTTAACAACAACAACAACAATAAATTATGGGAAAGTGATGTCGACATAGGTTGCTTCCCCGTGGTAGCCACAGGCCCCTACCCCACTTCAAAGAGGATAATATGAGAGGATGAATTAATGGTGAGCGCGAAGCGACGACAGTCGGAGTTCTGTTTAGAGCTCCTCGAGGAGGCCAGTAGCTTGCACAAAAGCAAAAAGGGAGCGATGAGCTCGGCACTGATGCGCAGAGAAGCTCCATTGGCCGAGTACTTTGGACATAATTCAGCCACTTCTCAGCTTAATCACTCGCTGCGGTTTCGCTTTCCAAGGACGGAACATCCGCATCAACTAAACTAACCTTACAAAACAGCAAGGACAAGAACAGCTCAGAAATTCCGCTTAGCTTAGCTTCCGTCAAGGAAGTGTATTAAGTCCAATCTTCTTCAATTTTGAAGGCGGGTCTCATGCGTTGCGTTTATCGCAAAGTTCAGCTCTCTGTATATGCAGACAACGTGTGCGTTTGGACCATTGGTAAATCAACACAGGCGATTCAACGCCGCCTTTGAAACTCGTTGGATGCGGTTCGGTATTACTTCACGAAGGCCGGCATGGACATCTCCGTTGAGAAGACAGTTGTGCTCCCATTCACGTGGAAACGCATGAGCGCCTTCCGCTTTCGCTTGGCAATAATACACTCAACCAAATTCATTGGTTGCTTGGATGCAAATCTCTCGTGGAGTGCCCATATCAGGTCCCTGGAATCGAAAGTTCAACGCTGGACCAACGTCGTTTCCCACTTCGCTAGCGCTGCATGGGGATTTATCAGGAATCACTCCTACCCATTCATGGGGTTTTGGTTCGGGGAACCATTCTCTACAGCCTACCGGTCTTACACAGCATCTCAGGAGCTTATGAACAGAGACTTCGGTGTATGTTGGCGAGAAGTTTGATGATCTGCCTCGGTGTACACGCATATGGTCTCATCTGAAACCCGTGCGGTGAAGGCAGAGGCCCGAGAGCTGCCATTCTTCGCGAGCGAACCATTTTGCGTCGCTGATACATAGGATTCGTCTTGGGGTTGCGTCCACCCCCATTTCAAGCATCTGATCGGCCGCTCCGACTCCAGGCTGTGTTCTCGCTGTGCTGTTTTTGGCGGATACCAAACATGTGGTTCTCGACTGCCATCTTTACAACACCCAAAGAGCAGCTCTCCAGTGTCGCCTGCAGTCTATCGTGACCGCACCATTCACTGGCAACCATACTCGGCCCTTGGTCTAACCAGATCGACCATCGTCAAGCTCTGGAGTATTTCCAGGTTTATATTCGGGACACCGGTCTCCTCTCTACCCTATGATGGACCTGCGTACCTATGTGCTGTGTGTATGTTTTTGTGTGTGTTGAGTTTTTGCCTAGCGTTCTGTTGATGTTGTCTCACTGACCCCACTGAGTCCACTGACTGTCGACCACTCTTCAGCGTCTTTCATCGTCTCATCATCAGGACGCATCTCATTCTGTCCACTGTGCCTTGGGGTAGTGGGCAGCACCTTATGTGGCGAAGTTCGCCAGTCGTCATCGTTAATTTATCTGTTGTTGTTGTTGTTGTTGTTAGGAATTCCACTCGCCTCTATTAAACTTGAAACCAGAAATAAAATTACTTTAGCCACAACCACGTGTTCTAAGGTCGCTTCCTTACTCGCGCCACAAACAGATGTTTCGGTTTGCATGTTGTTTGACCCATAGGAAAGGGATAAGAGTTGCGCACTTAGCTTTGCATTTTGCATACTGTTGTTAAAAAAAATGGATCCGGTGCTCATGAAGACGTATTTGCTTATAATATCCAGCCAGCGGTAGAGGTAGGTTCTCTACAATAAGGTAGGTTCTCTATTATATTTATACCTTCAGTCAGGGTTCCTGACCGAAGCGAAAACCGCAACCGAAAAAAAAACAAAAAAAACACGTTATTTTGGCCGATCTGGAACGGAATGAAAGCCGTATAAAAGAAAATTATGCTACGAGCGAAATCGAGAAAAGTATTTTGTCTTCTTACGGTTTTTGGTTCCAACAGAAAATTGAACTACTTGGACTTCAAGAGCACATACCGCAAGAGCTCAAGTGCACAGTATATGGCATCCATCGATGTTTAGGTAAGAAACTCTGAAATTCATTCTCTCGGATGAAATGTCCCGTTTTTCCCCGGAAATACTCGACGATTTGCTGTTAGGTAGGTGGACTACATTGTACTTATTTGTGCACGCACCTCACATCAAAGCAATGTGCCAGAGCGCAAGATGGGCAGGTGGGACCTTTGTAACCTCACTTTTTTTTTCTCCCTCTGACATCTTGGAAAGAATAAAGGGGGTTATTTTCGTCCATTCTCCTTATACCATATGAAACTGAACCGGTGCGAACCGGTTTTGAACCGTTATTTCTTTACTCCGAAGCTGAGCCGGAACTGAACCATTTCCTTTGAACCGAAACGAAAACGAAAACGTTTCGGTTCGACACCCTGCCTCCAGCGTTTTGTACGCCTTTACTCCCGCAACATCATGTCGCACCACAATAATTTGTGGTGGAGACGGTGTCATATCAGTTAAACAGTAAATTATTTTTTTAAACTATGGTTAATACATTAGTATTTTACTCGATCGGGGGAGTGATTTATGGCAGCGTATTATTTGTTCTCGAAATATCCGTATATAAGTGCCCTCACTTATAAAATCGCTTCCCGAGTGAAGGCGGCTCCATAATTTGCGAAGCGACGCTGCATATTGTACCAGCATCTTTTCTCCAGCAAATGCCAAATACTGCCACATTTTTTTATGACAATACAAATGTTTTCTGAGCTTCCCTCTCCTGCTCACGCCCATGGTTTGTGTGCATGGGTTTGTGTGTGTGCGTGTCCAAGTACTGTATTCCTCTTTTTTCCTTCGCGTGGTGGTTGTTCTTATTAAAGCAGGTACTGTTTTGGTCCTTTTTAATTCGTTGAAAACTTGATTGGAAAGGCACCACTCTGATATCGCGATGAAATAAATATAACATTCTCGTCTTCCGAAATCATACCACAATGTTTTCGAAATGTACCCTCTGGGTGCTATATGTTTATACCTCGAGGTGCAAATAACATACTTTCAGAGAGGTATAAAGTTACTATACACCTTGTGGAAGCTATAGCGTTTATACGTGGAAACGTATGCGCCCTGGGACAAGCTGTTTATAGCCGAAAATGTATAAATTTCTCTCACTTCGGCGCACGTTAAAGAACCCTCAGGCGGGCAAAATTAATCCACAGACCCGACCACTGTGGTGTGTCACCTCATGATAACCGTTGTCTCGCGACGTAAAGCCCCGAATTATTAATATTACTCTAACATGGGCACCCAATAGCGGATTGGGTAATCCAACTAGTAAGATAACAAACACACAGCATCCCACCGGGCACAAAGGTAGATTAGCACTACAAAAATGGCGTGAGAACATGGGAATAAACTCCCACCGTAGATACAAAGTGGATCTGACACGAAGCAGATAACAGGGAAATCTATGCCTCGTTATAAAATATACAGCAAAGGATCGTAACATGAGAGCATGCGAAAGATTAATGCGCCTCGTAATTTGACTAATATTAATAGACGGGGGTAAACAAGTATATTTTAATTAGTTCAGGTGCAGTGAAACATCAAGAAAGACATGGAAGCCTTTTTTTAAAAGATAGATAGATGCTGCTACATCCCCATTAGTAAATACATGATACCTTTTTTCGAATAAACGTTCGTTGTCCTTACTCGGGCATCGTTGGCCGTCGGGTTCGGTTACTAATTTCAAACCCTCCAACGGTGAGTTAGTTGATTGCTGGTGCATGTCCGACACACTCAGGCAACTGTTCTTAGAATCAACACAAACAGCTGATGATTCGTTAAAACTTTGATGTCCCTCATACATTGCTCCAATACTGGTTGCGAATAGGGTTGCCACTTTTGTCTGTCAGAGATACCGGCTGAGTGAGTGACCTCATCACTGACCTCATCAGTGACCTCAGGAGCTACATCACACATTTAGGTTTTTTGTAAAGTCCGTGTTAGCGCCGCGAAGCAACTCTGGCCATGAGCGGCGTACAGACGTAGACAGATGGAAGGACAGCAGGAAGGAGTGGGGGACAGGGGGGTTAGTATGCGTCCTGGGCCGACTTCAAGGTGAACTGTGCCGACATTCGTCTGGAAAGTCTTCGGAGAACCCAGGGAAAACCTCATACAGCACAGCCGGTGACATTATTCGAACCCGTGTCACCTCCCAGTCTCGGCGTGGAAAGCGATCATCTTAACCACTATGCTACGGGAGCTGGTCATCACACATTTAGCGTTGTGCACATAAGCATATAGTGTTCGCCCTCCGGTTGTGACTCTGCGTTGTTGAATGGGCACACAAAAGAGGTTGCGGAAACTAGAAAACGTCTTAAAAGTGAAAATCACGTGCTGAAACCCAGGAGTTTTAACTTCATTTCCCATGAAATTCCTTCTGTTGCAAAATACCGCCAAAACGGTGCAGGTATTGCCTTTCAACCGGACCCGGCAAGAGAAGCAAATAATCAGCCGGGCCGGTGACATACCGGCCACATTTATACCCTATCCCGAATTCGTGTTATATCACTATGATTACCTTTCGAAACGCAAGCTCCATGCTTAATAATAATAATTAGGATTAACAATAATAATTAGGAGCTTTACGTCGCGAGACGACTATACAAGCTCAGTCCCTTTTCTCTCCTTTTTTTTTTTTTTATTTATCGTGGTGCCTTGGGCCTTGAGGCATTACATGGAGGAAGCATAACTGCAACGAATATGAGAACAGAACAGTAACAAGAAAAATAAAAAAGAAATAACTAGGAAATGGATTAATACAATATTATATAACTGCATTGACATTAACTAGCATGACTGACTGACATAACTGACTAATATTAACATTGCCTAACTGCAACGAAAATGATAATAAGAAATAAGTAAGAAGAAGTAAGTAAGAAGTAAGTAAGAAGTATAAGTAAGAAAACAAAAGAAAAACGGGAAGTGGATTAACACTGGAAAAAGTAATACGATGTCACAGACAACTATTCGCATAACAAGAGGTTGCATAACACGGATTGGTAACACTACAAGGGAAAAAAGGTGCGGAGAGCGGTTTTGAATGATGTATGATTTACAACTGAGATGATGGATGAGGGTAAACAATAGACCTCTCCCTGTTTGTAAACAAATGGCGCCATAGTGTTCGACAGCGCCACCTATTTGGTAGAGTTGAACAACGCTCGAAGCTAGGGGCGAACAACATTGTCGCGCCCGAAAGCCACGGTCTTGAGGGGGTTACGATGGTCCCTGTAAAGAACGGGACCATCGGTACTACTTTTCTTTCAATAGACCTCTCCCTGTTTGTAAACAAATGACGTCATAGTGTTCGACAGCGTCACCGGTTTGGTAGAGTTGGACTATGCTCGAAGCAATGGGTCGAACAAGGTCGCGCCCGAAAACCACGGTCTTGAGGGGATTACGATGATCCCTGAAGGGGCCGGGACGTTCGGTCGTACTTTTCTTTCAGTAGGAGGCAGCGAACAAGTGCCCATTCGTGGAACCCAGCGCTCCCTTCCGATCTGTTTCGGTTTCAGTCTGTCTACCAACGTCATGATGACGTTTCTCGGGTAGACGTCTATAGGACGCAGCGAACAAGTGCCCATTCGTGGAACCCAGCCCTCCCCTTCCGAATTGTTTCGGTTTCAGTCTGTCTACCAACGTTATGATGACGTTTCTCGGGTAGAGTCTATTCCATAGTCTAATAGCACGGGGAAAGAAGGAAAAGAAAAAGAGTTACTATGGGAGAAAAACGGTTCGCATTTCTGAGTGCTATTCAACCGTTGGAAGTCGCCAAGGGCTGTTTGTCTTCCAAGAGAAACCAAGGACTCAAAAAGGACCGTCTACGAACTCTCACGAAAGCGACACCGCTGCGGCGACCAATTATGACTTCGCTCGTTTCTGGGACTGAGGCGAATGTAGAGAACCGACACTCATATTAAACGCAAATTGAGACAGGTGATGTACTAACGGTTGTTCCCAGTGCTACCATGCTTTGTTAACATAACGTTCGGAACTTTATAGAACGAGGTACTGTGCTATCTTTGCAACAGACACACGATTGGACAATTGATGTCATATTATATAAGTGCGAATTGCGCATCAATGTGCACATTGACATAATCACATGTGCACCACGCGCGTTACGCGGATGTGATTGACATTGTCAACGTGATATTTCGTTGCTTAGTTCCCGCGAACGTTCTGAGTGATGGAGGCGTACACAGGTACACTAACGAGTGAGAAATAGGAAGAAGTGCTCATATTTTAAATGTGCCTTATCGGGCTTCAACAGGTCTCTAATGTACACGTTCATCAAAGAGCGGGGTTGCAAACGGGGTCGTCAAACAAACCACGAGAGCTTCACTCGTAGTGCACGACAGTGTCTGGATTATATTCGTATACGCAGCATGGCGTCTCCGGTCGAAAAAGATCGGCTGAGAGCCGTGCAGATTGCAATACATGATGCGCAAGACTGCAATACAAAACTGCCAGCAAGTGGTGGTGATGTAGACGCCAACAGCTCACTCTTATTGGTCTTACAGTCGTATGCAGCGTCACAAATGTGAGTCGGAGGATGATGAAGTGAGATGATTAGATGAAGCGAAAAGAGGAACAGTGATGGTTGGGGCAAAATCTACCAACTGTATGAGCCTGCTTCAAGCGATGGAATGGAGAAACACTAGGCACAATAAGTCATAGAGGTGTCCATATACTAGCCCCGTTGCGCTACGAAAGCATTTCACCCTATTGTGCATATTTCGGAGACCGTACCAGTAGGAAGCAGAACATCATGCAGGGTACCGCCCGTGCAGTCTACGAGGTGTCGTTGGTGAGTGCATTAATCTGTATGTACTCAAAGTCTCAGCTTGTTAACAGTGCCTCAAATGCATCATCCACGAAGCTGATCTTGTGCAGCAGCAAGTTTCTGAGTGTACACCCGCACACCGATAACCGCAGCAAGAAAAGAAGAGAACGTTCCAAACTACATATACAGGGTTTTTTTTTTTTTATCCTTTTGAGATTTTTAAATGGGGACGGATACGACTCGTGTAACGCGAAATTCAGCGTCAGCTGTGCGTGTGGTGAAATGAGGCTGGATGAAAGTGTGTAGACAAATTTATTTAAGCGTGAGGATTATTGAGTCCTGGTCGCTGAAATGGTTGGCGAGGTGAGTGTGGTGTCCTGAATGAGGGGGCTGTTCTGGAACTCGAAGTCTATGCATGAGCCATGTCTACAGGTTTTCCCGTCGTATTTAATCCTTATACCGTGGAATTTAATCCTTATACCGTGGAATTTGATCCTCATGCCGGCACTTTTATTCCCTATGCCGTAGGATTTAATCTTTGTTCTGTTAAATTTCATCATAGCATCCCATAGTACTGCATAGAGGAGGCATAGTCATAAAAAGTCAGCTTATAGCTTTAAACGAGGAAATAGTCATAACAGATCATAAATCATGCAGGTAGTCCCATGCCATCCCATAGTAGTGCATTCAGCAGTGATAGTCACAAAAAAGCCAACTTATAGCCATAAACAAGGAAACAGTCATATCAGGTCATAAATTATGCATAAATCATTCCGGTAGTCCCATGCCATCCCATAGTATTTCATAGAGTAAGCATAGTCATAAGAAGTCAACTTATACCCGTAAACGAGGAAATAGTCAAAGCATGTCATAAATCATGCAGGTAGTCCCGTAGCATCCCATAGTACTGCACAGGGTAGGCGTAGTCATAAAAAGTCAATTTATAGCCGAAACAAAGAAATAGTCATATCAGGTCGTAAATTATGGAGGTAGCCCCATAGTATCACATAGTAGTGCATTCAGCAGTGATAGTAAAAAAAAATTAGTCAGTCTATAGCTGTAAACGAGGAAATAGTCAAAACAAGTCATGAAATCATACACGTAGTCCCACACTGTCGCATTGTAGTGAAATGAGTAATGAAAAGATAAGAGCGAACTGGGTGTTCTGAGGCTACGGGGGGGGGGGGGGGACAACATAGAAGGGACAAATACATACAAGGCCTTCCATGTTGTTCCAGCCTCAGGACATCAGTTCTCTCTTGTTCAACAGTTGCCGCTTGCGTCGATCGCGTCGTATGAATGTGTGCATCAGTGAGCAAAAATGTAAGAGTGAAAGGAGGATGAGTGAGAGAGAGTGGCTGGTTTGTCTCTTCAGATGACGCACCCTTGGAAGTGGCTGAGGAGGTGTGTTAGCTTAGCTCAATTGGTAGAGCCCTGGACCGGCAATCCAGAAGATGTGGGTTCGAGTCCTACAGCTGGCTAACCTTTTCAGTGACTTTCTTCTTTCAATGAAAAGATAACCCGAGAATTCAGGACTAAATTCCGCGGCATAAGGAATAAAATTGGTAGCACGAGGATTAAGTTTAACAGAAGAAGGAATAAATCCCAAGGTATAAGGATTGAAAGTGGCGGCATAATGATTAAATCCAGTGAATCAAGGATTAAAAGTGGCGGCATGAGGATTAAATTCCTCGGTATAAGGATTAAATACGACGGGAAAACCTATAGTTGTGGGTTGGAGGATGTCGGTGCACAGCGGAAGGTCCAGTTTTTCGGACATATCACTAAGGAAAGTGGTGTTCTTGGCCAGTGAAACGTCCACGTTGAAGTCTCCGACGACGAGAACCTTGTGCTTGCGGTAAGGCGCGATGACATACACGATAAAGTAGCGGACGCGTTCCGGCGCTGCGCGAGGCGAGGCGAGAAGTAGCACACAGCCACCACGAGCCCTGTGGAAACTGCACGGCACAAATTTCTCCGACGTCGTCTCCAGGAAGGGTGACTTCAAGTGTTGCAGCCAGTACTCCGGCCGCTTGGTTGCCCTTGCCACTGCGACGCGCCCCGCAGCAGCACTTGAAGCCGTCGACTTGTATCGGACTCTCTGTCTTCATCCACGTCTCAGAAAGACACAGAAGTGATGTCTTACGAAGGACATAGTCATGTGCAACGTCTTCTGCGTGGAACTGTACGGAGCGTACATTTAGGGCTGCGGGTGTCAACGATTACGTGTACTATGGATTGAACTGTACTGCGTTGCCTCATCGTTGTTGGCATAAGATGTAATTAAATTTGCTGTTATGACAATTGCTGCACGAAAAACAGTTGCCATTAAGCTGCTATTCGACATAATAATAACACAAGTAATAATCTATCTCATCTCTTTCATCTATGTCAAATCTATCGCATCATAATCAATGTGCTTTGCATCACAAGCGTTCTCCCAGAATAAATATTTTCTGTGCAAAAATAGGCGCGAAACGCATCAACTACAGCCTGATATATAACATTTTACCAGCTATTGCTTTCGACAGTCGTGGACCACTCTACGTCGCTCACCATTCGCTGGGTCTTAGGTTGGGACTGAAACATAGCTATTGGCAGATGGTCAATATTAATGCATGAATTTGCTTTCGCGCGCCTGCCATTTCCATGCAGTGACGTTCGGGGTAGGCTTCAAGACATGAATGATCGATTAGCAAGAATTGGGTGCATACATTCGTGTCAGCGACCGCCGCTTCGATCGCTTGCAGTTTCTTCCAAGTGGAACTACCGAAAAGTCCATATAGCCATAGCAGCGCGCAGTAGATGTCATGTGTTGGAAAGATGTCATTTATTGTAATATTTAGTCGCTTTCACGTCCTCTATGTTGTAGATACAGGTGCGCGATATGGCAGTAGTGCTGTCATTCTACAGGGTGTGTTCTTTTTATCATTTACAGATTTTTAGAGTGTCAGCTGTACAGCGAAGACTTTCCCTCGATCGCCTCGTCGTCGTCGTCGTCGTGATTGTATGTCCGCACAAAAACGACGACAAGGGGAAGATACTATCACAGGAGTGGCGTGAACGAAAACAACGAAGATAGCAGGAAAAGACACGGGGGTTATGTTATTTGTACAATTTTACAGCGCCCCAGGCAGCACAATGTACTGAAAGTCGAGTGCAATACGGGTGGACGGGTAAATGGAAGGCCTTCAACGGACTCGTGAAACTAAAGAACATTGATAAGACACATACCGTCCACCCCTATTGCACTTGACTTTCAGTACATTGTGCTGCTTGGGGTGTACAATTTTAAAGGATACTTTCCCGATATCGCGTCGGCGTTCGCATGTCCGCACAAAACTCTTATCACATGTGCGCTCAGCGCTGGGAGCAGACTTGTGCGTAACGCGTTACTAGTAATTGCGTTACTTGTAACCAGTTACCTTTTTGAGTAATTTTACGAGTAATCAGTTACTTTACTCTCAAAGTAATTTTTCGAGTAGTCAATTACTTTTCTGAGTAATCCATTACTCAGTAATTGATTACTTTTCCGGCAGGGATTAGCTTATCTTTCAGATGTTCTGCCCCAGGTCAAGCCCCTGGTGCCATCAGCCTTTGTTAGGGTGTTCTACTATAGCAAGCGGAGGTCATTGTAATAACGCTCTGGAATTTCAGTGTCTCTCTTCCTAATCTCTTCCTACGCCATTGTGATGGTACCTGAAGCTTCGGAGGTTTAGTGAGTCATGGGGAAGTTCCACGCAATGTTCTTCCACAATCGGGTCAACGTCTTACCGGGCGTACAGATCTCCTTGTCCTACGTGTTTTTGTTTGTCTTGTTATTTCAGCTGTTCCACTGTTGAACCTTTTTTTTCTTTCTGAGGCACACAAAGACGGTTATAATTTGCGTGAATGCAGAGTAACGACCGAAGTAACGCGTTACTTTTCTACTCGTTACTCAATTACATTTGAAGTCGTGTAATTGGTAATGGTAATCAATTACTTTTTCCACAGAAGTAACGGTAACGGTAATCAATTACTTTTTTCGAGTAACGGGCACAAGGCTGGCTGGGAGTAAGGAGGAGAATCCCGGCAGTTTGCAACCGCTATCGATGGAAAGTGAGACTTCAATGATTTCAACTTCTATCACGGAAAGGCGAGTATCGACAGACCTTTGGCGGACGAATTTCATCGACTACAAAAGCTCCGCCTACGCACCGCCACTACTAAGTGTGTGGAACAACTAGACAAGCCGTCTTATTGAGTTTCTACCTTCTTATTATTTGTCTTTAATTACGTTATTTATTCTAGCAGGAGCTTTTCACACGAATAGGACACACGAATAAGTTAGCTTACCCGCCTTATTTGCATAATTCAGTAGTTCCGTTTTCGTGTAACAGGTAATACTTACGGGCTCTTTTTTGTGTGTGTTTGTAGTTGTTGTTTGTTTGTTGCTGTTGTTGTTCGCCATCTTTTCGTGTTTTCCAAAAGTATATGACCCGAAGAAGTACTGAAGAAGGTACTAACGTTGAGTAAGATTACAGAGCGGCGTACGACAGATTCCGTAACAAGTGTGCTCTCAAGCCAGGTGCGAATACATCATTGCAGCTATAGCAGGTGCATGTGAGAAGTCCATACTGTGAAGCAGAATGGCTGCTAAGCATGTACTTTCACAAACTGCGAGAACTCATCTAAATGCAAAGATACCATCATCGACAAAAGCCAGGGTCTGAGTGTGCGTATGTGCGGCGGGGAGGGGGTAATGGCTGGATCGGCTCGCCGTTGTTGTCCACACAGAAGTGGGCGTCGTCACGGCTATAGCAAAAAAAGGAAAAAGACGGACGGAGGGTGGAGAGTGGAGATGCGTAGAGGGTGTGTGAGTTCGTCGGGGAGTGGAAAGTGTTAGAGGGGTCGTTGAGGAAGACCCGCCTCCTGCAGAAAGAGGACAAGGTTTCTTGCTTTAGCGGAACGTTCGGTATAAGAACCACTGGAGTAGAGGATGTCCGCTAGCGTGCCAGAGCTGCAGTGAGGGAAGATGGACTTCACGCGCAGAATGGTATGCTCGCCAGTCTCGCAGGATGTGCTCTATTGTTTCAGGTTGTTGACAGTGACCACATCAGGCGTCACCCCTAGAGCCGATCTTGAATAGTTGAGGGTTGGTGAACGCAGATCCAGTGCGTAGCTTATGGAGCATGGTTTGTATGCCTCGAGGAATGTTTTTCATGGGAAGAAGAGGGCGATGACGGTGGATGATGTCCCATATCCCAGGGTAGCGTAGGTCAACAAGCTGCTGAACGGCCAGTTGTCTGTCGGTGTCGCCCGGAGTTGGTAAACAAGGGCTGCTGATACGCTAGCTGATCCGCCCTTTCGTTGACGCCGATACCGACATGGGGCGGGATCCATTAGAAGGCGATATCTCCTCCGGTTTGTTTATGCTGAGGGTCTGAGTGTGCATTGTCATCAAGCAGGAGAACTATGGGGGTAGTCTCGTTTGAACAGACACTAACTCTACCTTACAGCCCACTCCTTACAGTCCTACGTGCCCGATAACAACATTCCCTATTTTATTGCCAACTGTAGGATGTGACAAGCTTGCCCACATCACGCTTCACAAACAGTACTGCCCTCCCCTTAAAACGAACACTCCCCAGGGGAGTCTGAGCAATGCCGAAAGCACACACACAGAGCTCAAAACAGCAGAAAGAGACTCTGCCTACATCTAAGCCATCTTATGAGATACAAGCACCACGGTGTCAGACAAAAAAGTATGCTAATGATAACTGTTAAGGAAGATAACACCATCGGTACATATGCATATATGGTTTGCGAAATCAGGATAGGACGACTGACTTTCCGAAAGTTTGCCGTATGTGTGACGTATCTGGTGTGAAGAAGCACAAAACCTTTCGAGTACAGAGATACCACGGTGCTCAGCGACGCCAGGAAGCATATGGCGCGGCCGTATATCTTTCCTCACAACAAGACGATAGGCGTTCTGCAGTCAATCCCGTGTTGGCAAAGCCCGGGGTAGCTCCAGTGACATCTACTTCTTTACCAAGGTTTGAGCTGATGGGCGCAGTCATAGCTTCACGACTATAAAGGTTCGTAACAGCGGCTCTGTCCCTCTCTGAGACTACAGGGACTTTATGAACGGACTCGGAAATTACCTTGCACTGGACCTACCTGTCTCCTATGGCATGGAAGCCATTTTCACAGATCAGAGCAACTGAGATACAGTGGAGGCATTGCCTGGGACGTCACAGTCCTGTAGACTTACCTACTATAGGGGAATGCGTGCCTTCATCTACGGGGCAACCCTTTTTGATGGCGCGGCCCCGCGTGCCTCTGTAATAAAAAATCCTGACCTCCAGCGTGGTACATGCCTGAAGAAGTTTCAGCTGAGGTATAAAATGAAGCAAGACCCGTCAGTATTCGCTCCGTGGAAGTCATGTATTAGCTACTCGAAAAAAGGAACTGAGTTACAGTTAGAGTCAGCCTGCAAAAATAGTAACTGAATTACGGTTATAGTTACTCTTTTTGAAATTGAACTAGTTACAGCTACAGTTACCACGTTAAAGTAATTAGTTAGAGTTACCTTCACTAAAAGCCGAATGGATTAACTCTCAAATACCTTCTTTTTTGACACTTAAACTTCCTGGCTGTGTATGAGGTGTAAAAATTTGTAGAATTCCGAGTTGAGAAAAACGGCAGTGTACTTGAAGCCTCGACAAAGCGATGCTAGGGAACTGACACGTGCAAAATATTGCCATACCTGAGTAACTTAGTTACAGTTACATTTTACATAGTACTTTAGCCAAAAGCAGTAAAGAGTTACAGTTACAAGTTACTTGTAACAGTGTGTCACGGAGCATTCTTGGGTAGTAATCAGACTGCTCTGTGCCACACTGCCGTAAAGAGCCCCATACTCCAAGTTGACAGGTTTAGTTCACTGCACAGGTGATTGGGGGTTACATCACGGGTGCCGAGACTCCCGCATAACTGTAAGAAATCCCACATGAAGATAATTGGGGTGTTAACTTCAGGAGAAGTGCATAAGAAGAACCATCGAAGAGATTTTGGATATCAATCGCGCAAGGACAGTCAGCCTGCTGCTCACAAATGGTATCAGCACGCATCCCTTTTTTTCAGGCTGAAAATGGTATCCTGGGCATGAAAAGTCATTCACAGTACGGGGGACTCATTGATGGTCTCCAAGCACCTCATCGCCATCCCTGTTCTCCTAGTTATGCAGACGCATATTTGATCACTGCATGCGGGTGCTCAAGAAACTTCAGCGAAACTAGCAGTTGATGGCTCCTCAAAAGTCGTGAAGCTGTCAAAACGGATTCTGCACGACAGTCTAACCCGTCGTCGCGCAACCAATCGTGCATGTACTGAGACTATGGCTACTATAACGTTATCTCACCCTCACCGCCCTGAGTGGTAACCGGCATAGACTACGCGGGGCCACTTTGTTATAAATCATATCAAGACAGAGCATCAAAGAAGTGCCTCATTCTCATGTTTATGTGCGCAGAGACAAGAACAGTCCACATCACAAACTGATGAACAAATCATACAACTCGAGAGAGCCTTTAAGAGGTTCTTGTCGAGACGATGTGTGCCACGAACGATACATTCCGACAACTGTCGAACCTTTAGACGGGCGTCACAGGATCTCACCCTGTCAGGGCTGTCTCAAGATTCACAAGTGACAAGCCTTCTTACGTCACACCACATCACATTCACTTTGGAACCCGCAGCCTGGTGCGGAAGGATGCAGGAGAGATTAAGTGTGAAGAGCTGCCTTCGCGAGACTCTGGGCAGGCGCGGAATGTGGCTCAAGGCCAACAGACAGAAAAGAATGACCTGCTACACGGAAGGACAGTATGAGAATGATGGTTTATTGAAGCGCGCGGTGAAACTACCGAGCTTGACGGCGGTGATACGAGGGGACACTACACTCTTCCCCTGCCCCTGGTGGAAGAGGTGAGAGGAGGAAGCATCACTACGGAAGAAGGCTCGAAGCCCAAGAGAGCTTCTTGGGTTTAGGCTCCTGGGAAGGTTCGTAAGCGTGTGATGAACACAGGTCGGTGTCATCAAAAGGGAAACCGGTTGGCAGGGATGCAATGAACACTGCCTTTAATCGGTCGATAGACACGGTCTGATGGCGGCCGTCGATGTCGACGCTGTCGACATTTTCTTGGCAGCTTGTGATCCCGGTTACCTTGTCAACGTGCCACGTTCGTCAGAGTACTCGCGTATGGCATCGTCATATTGAGCAAGCAATTCTAGGTGAAAGCGAAACCGACACGGTTGCGAGATGAGGCGTTGTAGAGCCGTATCCCTGTTACTGGCGTCTGCAGAGAGCCCTAGGCCTGGTTTAACCATGAGAGGTAATACGTAACGGCCGTCACGTTGTCGTACATCACTTGCAAGGGAGGAGGCAGCAAAGGCGTCGCCCGGATCAGTAACCGGATCCGTTATGCCAAGGGCATCCAAACGCCATGCTTCAGAAGGGTCCACATTGTCGAAGGTATCTTGTTCCTCGCAGGAAAGGGAGAGGACTGACACCATGGTGGACAGCGTTCGCCCGGATGACCGCTTGACTCCCTGAACGACCCATCCTAAAATGGTCTTTACAGCAGCAAGATCGCCAGGGGAACGTTCCACTGCGCCAGTGACCATCTTCCAATAATAGTCAGAATCCAGCAGGACAGGGGTGTCTGTGGAGCAGCTTGTGTCGGCTTGTGTCGGTTGTGTAGATACGCGACAAAGCTCAGAAATGCCGAGGGCTTCAAGTTCGATGAACGACCGCTGATCTGAAATAGCTTCGAGGTGGACTTGCACCCGTTCACAGCGGTATCTTCTGCGGCGGCGCGCACACGCGAAAGGCAACACGATTAGGTCCTCTCCTCACCACTGATTTGGCACACTAGCTCCTTCAAGAGACCACGACGTATAAAAGTTTGTTGGTTGCCAGTGTTAAAGGTAAGCCGAATTCGCTTCTTGTCTGTCGCTACCGCTGTTCGTACCGTGGCTGTCTGAAGGCGTGCCATCCCCGCTCTCTCAAGCACGTTCGAGGATGATGGAGACATGACGGCCTGTGAGACGACGTCGCCCAAAACTTAACCATGCCTCCATGTCTGAACTCGCGGTAAGAGTAGGAGTAGAGTGCTGAGCCTCCGGACGTCTTTGAATGTCACATAATGCGGAAAGGTAGTTCCTGGCACTTCGCACAAGACATCGCCGCCGCAGAAAGGCAAACCCATGAAAATTTCCCGGGTTTACCACACCCGAAACGTCTTCCCGCCCTTGACAAACGATGACGCATATCGGCAGCCGATAAAGTGCCGTGCAGGACAGTAGCGGATGGTCAGACGAAAGGCACAAGGGAGACAGGTTGAAGAACGTGTGCCTGCAGGCTTCGGAGGTGCGGCGTTTGCGCCAGCTAGGGCGGTCGCAGTAGGAAGCCGGACAGGGTCGTTAAGACTCTTGCTGCGACAAGCCGACGCTGGCGAAGCGACCCGAGTGAGCAGAACTTCTTCCCGAGTCTCCGCCTGGACTTGAAGAAACGATAGCAACGCCTGAAGATCCTCGGCATACCACTCCCTCACAGTGTCTTCATTGTGGCCTTGGTTTTGAGGTACTGCGGCCATGTCCCTTCTTCGTTGATGGAAAAGGACATGTAGGTTTTTAGGCAAGCAGCGTGTGATGACACCGTACAAGATGACTGCATACTTGTCCTTAGTAACTCCCAATGCATCTAAATCTGCCAGTCATGTGGTCACATCGTCATCAAGACGTCGGAGCTGGGGATGTTTTGGGAATTCGAGATGGGACGAAGAGCAAGCAAGTGGTCGATGTGCTCCGGCGTAGGGAGTTCCCGTCTACCGTACCTGTGTCGGAGCAGAGTGACAGCCGAGTCATAATTGTCGTTGCTGATCCTTACGCTTCCGATGGGACACTTCGCGTCGTTCGTGAGGTTGCAGACAAGGTATTTAAACCTTTCCACCAGAGCCAGTGCTTGGTTGGAGTAGATGATGGCATCGAAATGCTACCAGAAGTGTTGCCATTCCTGTGATTTTCTCGAAAAGTTGTGTATCTGAACCTTAGGGAGAGCGACGGATTTTTGCCGAGCAGGACGCTGTTGATCTGAAGGTGCAACATTCTGCTGCTGGCGAAGCCCACGACGTGCTCGTTGTCTGTGATCGTCGCTTCGAGACCTCGGTACCTCCCAGCCTCGACGTGACAAGGCCAGCACGCTAACCACTGAGCCACGCGAGCTGGTGAAGGAGGACCGAGGCCTCCGCTGCGCTTCCAAGAGAAACAGGTTTAATTAAACGAATCACGAATCCGTGCCCGTGAACACGAGACACCAAGCCCCCCCCAGCAAACCATCAATATCCCACAGACCTCCCAAATGGGTCTCACACGTCACAGATGTCACGCGTATCCTCACAACGTCCGCTGTATATATCCACGATGAGACGTCACAAATATCCCCCAGTGAATATTCTGTGGATATACTACGAATATCACAACAATGACATTTATTTACCTTACAGGGATTCCTTGTGTCGATAGCAGCCATTTCTAGCATTCTCAGAATGCGTGACAATTTCATTTTTTGCATAAAATGGTTATAAACTATCCTTAAATAAATAACTTCTCACTTCAGACATGCACAACAGAACAAATAAAAAAGTTCTAACAGAATAAGCTGCTAGTCAACACCGACTGTTGGTGTAACGTAGAATGCACGTTGTCTAATATTGACTAATGTTGAGCAATGTTGTATGTAGATAGATAGTGCTGAATCAACGCTGTTTCAACTGTACCTGGTCAATGGTGGATTGTGAACATAAAGAACAACATCGATTTTCCCAGAGCCACTCAACTAAAGATTTACGCAGCAAATATTTGCGTGGGTTCTACATTGTACCTTCGACATATTGTCAACCTTTATCACGAACAGATAAGTCTTTACTCAACATACTGCGCACCCAATTTCTTCATGTGCCGTTCGCATGTAAAGGTTGTTGCTGTTTGATGTGGTACTTATCTCACTCTTTCCTCATAATAATATTTTTTATTTTCTACCCTCATAGCCATACCTTTTCTAATCATATTTGTAACGACTCATCACGTATCGCACCATAGTCAAGAGAGAGAGAAAAAAAAACATGTTTTACCTTTTCCACGGGAATTAGAATGATCGGTCACGTATGTTGAGGGATATAACAAGAATGAAGTTCCCAACAAGCGCGAGTAGAAGCGTAATGAAGTCTGCCTCATCGCCATCGACATTCTCCAACCGTCGTTTCAAACAGGCGAGGCGAGGCGCGCGTCGTCGTAGCAGTTTGGTAGGACACGGCATGTTACACGGAAGGGTCTTTGGAACTTCAGCATCATGCGTATTTTGTACTGGAATCTCGGGAGCATCGAGGCAGTACTGGCCAGTACGCCGAACAACTACGTTGTGCATAACAACGATTGCCGTGGTGTGCGGGAGCTAGCGTTCCTTTGTTCTCCGGCTTTGGAGTTAAGGTGAGTTCGTTCTTCCTTTTGCCTGACTCACGGTGTAAGACAAAGATCTTACACCGTGGCCTCACTTAAGATTTGTGCGATGTTGTTTTGTCAACAATCACGTGTGGTAGAGGTGTGGAGTAATGACAGCTTTGTATCTGAGTAAATAGCTATAGTTTGTTTTACCTGTGGAGTCTGGTGCGTATCACTGACGAACTCATGCAAACGGTGGAACTGTGTGAGATTGTGTGTGTACAAAGTGCGAGTGCATTTCTTCACATCTCTTTGATTCAGGTGCTATTTTATAGGTCCTTGTGATATCCTGCATTGGGGATGATGAAAGCAATGGTGAAGCAATTCTATGAACTATGCGCAGCCTGCTAGTAGATAAGCTTGGCTCAGCTACGATTGTCTTTCATATAAAGGATAGCAGTTATGTTTTCACGTTTGACTGCACTGTTTTTCAAAGTTCCTTGTTTTTTAAATGACCGCTAATCTTGCTTGAATGTCACATGGACGCGATGTGACTCTAGAGTAATAAAACATGACTGTTTTACAGTATTCACACACACCCATGGATAGCCTCACATATGTGTAAAGTTCCTGGTGTCTCTACAACACTGAAGAGCCAGGCATACCGGAAGAGGTCGCCTGGGTCTGCCAGTGATTAGGCTGCTTCCGCAGGTAACCATCTATACTCCGAAAGAAACTGCGGTAAGTCACTGTCTCGCATTTCTTCCCAATTTTTGCAGAGTGTCTGTTATTTGCCTATTTATGGCAGTGTTTGAGCTGCTATCCCAATAGATGGAATTAACTATGCTATTGGTTATCTTTCAGGGATGACGGTTCCGAAGTGGCGTAGCAATCACGTGATTATTATTTTTATGACCATTATCGTCTTATTATGCGTCTTATCAGTGTCACCCTATATTGTTAATAATTAGCCTATTTATGTTGTAATATCATATTTTGTACTACTAGAAACAGCGTTGTTTGCAGTGCATGTAACATCAGTATACTTGGTTTGTGTTCAATAAACAAGAGTTCGTTGATACGATGTTCTCTGTTGCCGAGTAGTATTTTCCGTAGAATGAGTAAAAATCGCAAAAAAAGCAACAAAATACAATAATAATAATACGTCCTGTATACGTCCTCTATATCTCCAAATATCCCTGAGAGACATTCTTGGAACCTTTCCTGGATCAGCAAATGCGGAAGAAATACGGGTCCTCTGTCTGTCCCAGAGACGTCAACGGGCTATTCAGCCTAGTCCCTGGGATATCCCAAAATCCCAAGTGGGATATCGTGTGGACGTTTCAGAGACATATATGGTTTACTGGGCCCCCCCCCCACGTCGGCCTCCTTTAATTCGCAACAGGTACCACCACTTCGCTGTGGAGCAATAAAGTTTTCCCTTTGTTAGCCCCATCTCGTCACCATTTCTTTATGTGTATGTTCCTTTTGTGACGTCTCAGAGAAGCTAATTTTGTACTATTAGGTTTTGGATTTAAAGCTGTGCTGAGACGCACGGTTTTGAAATTACGTTGCGATTTATATTCGCCGATAACTGCATTGGTAAATCATGCACACGCCAGAAACATTACCGAAAGACACGGCTTTCATGAAAATAAATAAACACCGAAAAGCATACGCCGAATCCGCCCTAATATAAAAACAGAAAGCGCGCAACCCCATTTATGACCAATTGAAAGCCGTCATAAACTCGCGACCGCTGACATACATTTTGGAAGATCCAGAAGTTCTTGCCCCTGCTCATTTTTTTAGGTGGAATGAGACTCCAGGCACTTCCTTCTCACGACTCACCAGCCGCGATTAGGTCAACTTCCGAGCATCTGCGAAGACGTTGGGCTTACCTAGAAAGCCTCACGGCTCTTTCTTGGGCAAAAGGAACCTAGAACGGAAGAATGGGTTCTTATGTCTACATTCGGCGAACATATGCACACCGTAACCTTCGTACAGCATCCAAGATGCAGACACCGTTCTCGTTTCAAAAAGAAAAAACGAAAAATACACCACTAGTGTCATGGCCTCTAGGACGAGTAAAGTAGTATAGAGCCGTTACGCACAACAGCCACTTTTTTCTAATCCAGTTGTAGAAATTTCTAATCCACCACCCATTTCTAATCCAGGTCAAGCCAAGTCTAATCCAGGCTCCACCCCTTCATGGTGACCCATCCAATTTCTATGTGATTGGCTACCCTTCATTGCCACATCTGCTCACTCGCTCATAAACACCAAATTAGCTATTCTATTCAATTCTAAGTCGGCTCGTAGGCTTCCAAATCGCTCTTTTTTTCTAATCCAGTTCTAGGAATTTCTAATCCACCACCCATTTCTAATTCAGGTCAAGCAACTTCTAAACCCTCTAGTTGGTTGGTCACAGCTCCACCCCTTCACGGTGATCCATTCAATTTCTGCATGATTGGCTACCATTCATTGCCCACAACATCTGCTCACTCGCTCGTAGACACCAAAATGATCTATTCTATTCAATTCTAAGTCGGCTCGTAGGTTTCCAAATCGCTCACCTGTCTATTGGTCGGGGGGTGGTCGCTTTCATTCATTTCTAAAACCCAGTGATTGACTCAGGATCCTATTGGCTGCCTCCCATACATGTTCGATAGACTCATTGGTCATTCCTACTCACAGGTTACTCGGTCACACGCTTTCAACTGCATATTGCTTCATAATTCCAACTGCATAATAGACAACCACTCATTGATCAATCCCATTCATTTCTAGGCCAGCTCACAGTTCCCCCAAATTGCTTATTGATCCGGGAGGCCTTCTTTTTTAGCCTGAGCGACTCTCGGCAGTGGTTGGGACACAAAAACATGGTAAATAGTTTTCAATGTTTATTGAGTACGTCATGGCAGTCTCGGAGATATTGTAGTTCTCCCTGGGGACACATCCATGCACGCCGTACACCTCCGCTCGCATTGCGTTTTTCGCATAAGAACCATGTGGATCACCCAGGCACTCGTCCTTCTCTGTCCATGACCCAGAGGCAAACCGCAGGAGAGAACAGTATGTGACAGAAGCATTAATTCTCTTCCTGCACATCTTCTGAAGAGATGAAAGAACATTATGAGCTTCACTATTTATATCACCCACTTAAACTTACCATATTCGTAGCTTCCATAAGGATAGGAGTCGACGTCATTGCACAGGTATCTCTTGTCGTCGTATGCCATCAGACTTCTTTTGACATTTCTGATGGTGTACATACACTGCTTCTTTCCAACGATTGATACTTGTTCGTTCGATACGCTCGTGTGGTTGAACAAGGTATTGTAGTATGTCTCATGGAGGAGGTGCTTGTGTACAATATTCCTTTCCTGAAGTTCCTTTCCTCCAGCTAATTTGACGGAATACATTTTAGCTTTCAAACATACTACTTCCTCAATAGGTACACTACCAGTTTCACTTTTGAATGCCCCAAGTCTTCCACGATTCTTTTCACTGTACAGTGGATGATCCCGATCGAAGGAAGACAGATCTAAGTGGTCGTCGGCGATCGCTCGTAACTGATCTTCGTAGTCCTTGCAGAATAGGCCGAGGATCAAAGAATCCGTCTCAAAGTAGCAGGTAATCACCGGACAAGTGAGCTTGCTCAGCAGAGTTTCGTAGTAGAATGAGTACATGGTTAATTTACTGAGTTCTAAAATCGTAAACCCAATGTGGAGCGGGAAATCTCATCGCACTTTTCTTTTGCGCATTTCGTACATGACACAATCTGGGGACAAAATTTCCATCCGCACGCATTCTGCCCGACTCCCGAGGCGACTCGCCGTCTCCTCATCGAAGGCTACTCGAATATCACGCATGTTAAATTTATTTAAAAGTGTTCTCCCAAAGACTGCATTATTTGAGATTTTGTAGAAGTTTTTTTCGAAAGTCGTACACGATGCAACGCGTCTGGTAACATTGTCCTCGATGTAGGGATGCAGGAATGGTGCTTGACGAAATTTTAGAATTCGGTGAATTTTTGTCACCCTCATGCCCAATCTACAATAGAGTGCGAGCAACGCGTAATGAACGACGTACTCTACCGTGTCCTTGCATGTGAGCAACAGCTTTTTGCTGTTAGCAGGCTGATACATTAATTCTTCGAGAAGCCCTCGCTGGAATGGCGAGAGCCATTCCTTCGGGACGACTGCCTTCTCGGGAGCCAGGGGGAAGTACCTCGTTACAGCGTGGATAGACTTTGGATACTCCAAGTCACATACGTACACATACCCCACCTCCGAATTCGTGGGGTGACGCATAAAATCCACGGAGCTAAAATCCTCGACCCATTCGAAATCACCGACAGGGAGGTGCTTTATCATACTAAATCCGTAAAGATTGTTGCAATCTATATATGATATGTACACCTCCTCTTTATCAGGATCATAGCCGCTACACAGAGGGTTATTGGCACGCAAATGACGCCTGCTCGCCTGACAGAGCCCGCCTCTAACGCCCGATTCGATGGTTCTGTACATTTCCTCATCGGTAATCAATTCCAATTTTGCATTCGTATAATTTAACACGCATTGCCACGAATAGGATGCCAGAGAAACGCAATGAAGCAATTCCAATCCGCGTGCGCTGTAGCACAGGCGTCGGAAGTGCTGCATTATGTCTGCATGTAAGAGGGCATCCGTTTTCAGGTACAATGTGTTATAATCCCGTAAACTCGAGCACCCAAAATGTTCAAATACATGCACAGCGTACTGGTAGTCCTCATCGCTTACATCTTCCCCAGTTAGATCATTTCGAAATGCGGATTTTTCTGGGAGACTCAACTCGTCGTACACTGCAAAAGAACTAAGGTAACTGTAAGGGAACACACCTTTACGAAGCAAAATTTTGTAGTCGTCTCCAAATACCTGCTTCAAGCATTGGAACGCCTCTTCACCCCCCATGGATTTCACGGTTTCCACAAGCTCCCCAAGTGATGAATTTAGGTACTGCATGGTATCTCTGAAGAGGAAGGTACCAATTTCGAACGAACGAATTTTTTCCATGGAGCTGGCCACAATGAAGGGAGGTCGCTTCCACCCGAGAACGTGAAATTCCCGCAACAGTCCAGCCAAATCATAAGACAAATTGTGGACCATGATCGGCAATTTTTCTCTGGTAGTGCACGCGACGTTACAGGGGTTGCACAGTGTCGCGATATAATTTGTCTCACCCGCAGTACAATGCTTCGAATGATCATGATGCCGGACACGAGGTAGGTCTTTCGCGAATTCCCGTTTACAGTATGCACAGTGGGTGGCAGCTCTGTGCTTGGTTTGTTGTTCATCGCTCAGCACCATTGCAGCGGGGCAGGCGTTCAAGGCAATCATTTCATCACGCATTTCCATGAGCGCCTTCACACACTGCTTTGCCGCATCTTCCCCGTGGTGTGTTCTAATACGCATCACCTTTGAGTCGTGGGTACGCACAAGCACAGCACAGAAGCTAGAGGTAATGTGACGTTGCATGCCAACACCACTGGGTGCGAGTACGCTCTCAGTGTCCAACGCAACGACGTAGTTGTACTGCTGCATGTACTGTATTTTAGTAAACTCTACAAAATTTTTTCCCGGCTCGCAAAATTCCAACAGAATTTCGTTCACGTCCGTGCAAAGGCGTCGATGTTTCGCCATGCTCTCTTCCTTCACGAAAGAGCGTGTACAGCGTTCGCATACGAAATGGTTACTTCTTGTTGTCAACAAGCGTTCAAGGGACTTAATTCCAAAAAAATGCTCATCTACTTCCAACAAGTGAATTTTCTTTTCCCATTCTAGTTTTGGGGGTCGCGACACATGTACTCCCTGATCGACGTACGCGTACACGTAGACGGAAATCTTGTTTTGGTTTTCGAGTTCGTCAAGATCAGAGAAGGATACAGGGAAGTGACTAGGCGACCAGTACTCTGTTGCATAATTTTCATATTTTTTCCATCGGTTCCTTTCCTGCGGGTGCAAGAGGGCAAGTGTATTGTATTTAAAGCACTCACCCTCCTTACGCTCTGGTAAAGTTTCTGCGTTTAGCCAGATTCGTGGGAAGTACCCCATTGCACCCGAATTTTTTAGTTTTCACAGCGGAAATACACATTTGAACTTTTTGGACGTCAGTGGATACAAACCCACTACCCTCGCGCTGGTAATTTTCAATGCGCCCGGTGGACTCCTGAATCACATCCATCAAAGTATTTGCGATAGCTCCGTCGCTGTGGACTTCGCGAGCAAGTGCCATAAAATGAGCTATGTGTGCGGTTACATCCCCTCGATTTTCTTTCATCATTAGAACGTCAGAACAAATGCAAGACCTAAAGGGTATTCTTTGTGCTCGCAAAATAGCAATTATGTTGTGGAGGTGGTTCATTAAATATTGTCGCAAGTCCTCTACTCCCTGATCGTGAACAGATGCCAATAGCACAAACGCTTTGACGATACCTCGAAATGCGCTATCAGTTTGAAAGAAAGGCAGGAAGGAAATGTCCACATAGGGATGTGATCGCTCGACGTGAGCATGCAATGTGGCAGGTGAAATGTCTGGAGAAGATGGTGAATTCTCTTCCATTGGCTCATCATCCATGATATCATGAGGATCAAAAAAGCAGAACACGCATCTAGGCACTGAAAAAAAAAGAAGAAACACTAAGAAAACGTGCACCACAGAGCGTGGATGAAAAATACTTACTTTTGAAGCGAGCTCCGCACACTCCTGAAGCGATGCGAAGACTGCTGCCTCTTTACACATCCTCCCCACTTATATAGCGGCGACCTCGCTGCATGCCCCAACATGCACGGGTGCGAGGAGTTGTCATAGCATAAAAATAAACTTGCTCTGCATGTTCAAGGTCGCAGCTTGCCCTTGGCTTCACGTAATGCTCCGTCCGCCTACACCATTGCCGCACCTGAGCGCAAAGTTCGCGCTCTCATCACACGTCATTCCGACATGTAAGTCGCTTCCATGAGCATGCACACAACCATCCCTTTTTGTTCACAGTGGCTATAGAATTTCAATAATATTACTTAAATTAAACAAATTACAGTGAAATGCAGATTCATCTCAGACAGGAATTTCTACCCTCAGCGTTAAACCCTCAGATACCAGCATTTCTGCTCGAATAGCAAAATAGCTATGACTTCAAAAATTAAAGCTAACAAACTACCATCAACTGACAAAACACCCATTTCTCCTATCAGATAATTATTGCATCATGCTACATACAGTCGCATTGCCCCTGCATAAAGAAACCACAGGACAAGGGTACACAAATTCACTTAAGCGATGAGAGAAAAGGCTTAAGACCTCAGGTCACCACACATCGCTACGCGGCTAGCACAAGATAACAACAAGATACTAGCGGCGGGTAAAATCGTATCACTGCTAAACAAGTCCCAACACGCCATGATGACCTCACAAACCAAGAAAAAAGCACACACGCGCGCGCACACAGCAGCTCAGGAATGCACAAGGAGAGGTGCTTTATTGGAATTTCTACTCCTGGCTCAGACACCAACATTTCTGCTCAAATACCCATAACTGCAAGATTAAGTACTGCTTACTTCATCGAGCACCCAACAAAATCAAACAAACAAACAAACAAAAACAAACAAAACCACTTTCCGTGATAGAACACTATTCAGCTTTACCAAGTGATTTTCTTCTGCTGTAGCAGTGAAAGAAAAAAAGAGCCATGAAACATTAACGCGTACTTTTGCTTGAATAGCTATAACTGCAAAAAAAAAGAAAAAAAACCGAAGCACATGCTAATAAACGGAGAAAAAGGCACCCATTTCTGCTATCAGATAATTATTGCATAATGCTACATACACAGTCGCGTTGTCGCTGTGTAAAGAAAGCACGGGACAAGGGTACACAAATCGAATTGGGAAAATCACTTCTACTCGCGCAACATAATACGATATCCGCTGATTTTTTTTTACTGGCGAAAATTGCAATAAGAAGCCACTGCTATGCAAGTGCAACAACCCTTATTTTTAAACCAACATTTCATGCAATACCAAGTAAATTTATCACTCGAGTCACACGAAAAGGCATACACAATGTACTTACTGGTTAAGTGGGGTCACAGTTGCACACACACACACAACACAGACACAACGAGCGACAGTGAAAAAATAAGAAATTACGCGCACTTCTGCTTGAATAGCAAAGTGTCAAGCATGACAAAACACATTTTCTACCACCAGAAAATTATTAAACAGAATAATACAATATTCGGAAAAATTAAGCTTGTGTGGCAAACACACAACCTGAGGAACACACCCATTCACATCTGCTTTCTGAATTTGTTATACAGGCGTGGGCGATTCGATAAGAATATAAAGCACGCTGCTTGGAGAAAGCATATATCATGTGCAGCGCGGTCTACTCTATTGAAAATGCGATAAACCTTATTTTTCAAAAAAAAAAATCACAGTCGGCATAATATACGGCAATATCGGCAATATCACTGAAGGCAAACGTCAATAATTATCCAGCCATCGTCAAAACGGGGAACACGCATATGCCAATGCGAAACAATAGGCCTTCGCGCCGGATGTAATACGATATCGCCAGTCGACCGTCCCAAAGCAAAAAAGAAACACAGCATCTCAGGAATGCATGTTGCCTATACATCCAAGAACAGCGTGCAGCAATTATAACACAGAATGAGATTCATTTCTTTGTACTTTTGTTTGCTTGCATATAAATATTTCACAAGAAATATTACAGAGTGTAAAAGGAGAACAGCATTCGCTACACCCTGTAGCTCCTATCATTTTTAAACAAACCAGTTTTCAGAACCACACTACCATTCACTAAATAGGGGAGTCACTAATGATTCAAATAAGATAAAATATCATTCCATCATCATTGATTCCAAACTTCACGCAAGAATAAGCAACTGCTGCGCGTCGTATTTTTCTTATAAGAAATACCAAATCTCACCGTGTTAAACACCAACAGCAACGATTTTTTTGTATTTTGTATTTATTTTTGTCGTTTCCAGCAGCTTAATACTTTGTGCGAGTCATCAAAAATTTAAAATTTCTGATCTGCTGCTGTTAAAGTGACAAAACAGTGTGCCCCCCCACGTGAGCCGCATCCCGGCCCGTTCACGCAGTTAGGACACGCTTGACGCAATGACGCGCGCTCCGTTACCGTTTCCCCGTGCAGGCACACTGTTTTATCACTTTAACAGCAGCAGATCAGAAATTTTAAATTTTTGATGACTCGCACAAAGTATTAAGCTGGTGGAAACGACAAAAATAAATACAAAAAAATCGTTGCTGTTGGTGTTTAACACTGTCAGATTTGGTGTTTCTTATAAGAAAAATACGACGCGCAGCAGTTGCTTATTCTTGCGTGAAGTTTGGAATCAATGATGATGGAATGATATTTTATCTTATTTGAATCATTAGTGACTCCTCTATTTAGTGAATGGTAGTGTGGTTATGAAAACTGGTTTGTTTAAAAATGATAGGAGCTACAGGGTGTAGCGAATGCTGTTCTCCTTTTACACTCTGTAATATTTCTTGTGAAATATTTATATGCAAGCAAACAAAAGTACAAAGAAATGAATCTCATTCTGTGTTATAATTGCTGCACGCTGTTCTTGGATGTATAGGCAACATGCATTCCTGAGATGCTGTGTTTCTTTTTTGCTTTGGGACGGTCGACTGGCGATATCGTATTACATCCGGCGCGAAGGCCTATTGTTTCGCATTGGCATATGCGTGTTCCCCGTTTTGACGATGGCTGGATAATTATTGACGTGAGGAATAATATGAATTTATGTGGCTGTGAATAGACCTTGGGTTTTTGCTCGTTGTGAGGCACTAAAAACGTGTGAGTGTGCGTGCGCGTTTGTGCAGCTGGGACCCCACTTGACAAGTAAGTTCAATGTGTTTGACTTCAGTGATATTGCCGATATTGCCGTATATTATGCCGACTGTGATTTTTTTTTTTTTTGAAAAATAAGGTTTATCGCATTTTCAATAGAGTAGACCGCGCTGCACATGATATATGCTTTCTCCAAGCAGCGTGCTTTATATTCTTATCGAATCGCTCACGCCTGTATAACAAATTCAGAAAGCAGATGTGAATGGGTGTGTTCCTCAGGTTGTGTGTTTGCCACACAAGCTTAATTTTTGCGAATATTGTATTATTCTGTTTAATAATTTTCTGGTGGTAGAAAATGTGTTTTGTCATGCTTGACACTTTGCTATTCGAGCAGAAGTGCGTGTAATTTCTTATTTTTTCACTGTCGCTCGTTGTGTCTGTGTTGTGTGTGTGTGTGCAACTGTGACCCCACTTAACCAGTAAGTACATTGTGTATGCCTTTTCGTGTGACTCGAGTGATAAATTTATGTGGTATTGCATGGAATGTTGGTTTAAAAATAAGGGTTGTTGCACTTGCATAGCAGTGGCTTCTTATTGCAATTTTCGCCCGTAAAAAAAAATCAGCGGATATCGTATTATGTTGCGCGAGTAGAAGTGAATTTCCCAATTCGATTTGTGTACCCTTGTCCTGTGCTTTCTTTACACAGGGACAACGCGACTGTGTATGTAGCATTATGCAATAATTATCTGATAGCAGAAATGGGTGCCTTTTTCTCCGTTTATTAGCATGTGCTTCGGTTTTTTTTTTTTTTTGCAGTTATAGCTATTCAAGCAAAAGTACGCGTTAATGTTTCATGGCTCTTTTTTTCTTTCACTGCTAAAGCAGAAGAAAATCACTTGGTAAAGCTGAATAGTGTTCTATCACGGAAAGTGGTTTTGTTTGTTTTTGTTTGTTTGTTTGTTTGATTTTGTTTGGTGCTCGATGAAGTAAGCAGTACTTAATCTTGCAGTTATGGGTATTTGAGCAGAAATGTTGGTGTCTGAGCCAGGAGTAGAAATTCCAATAAAGCACCTCTCCTTGTGCATTCCTGAGCTGCTGTGTGCGCGCGCGTGTGTGCTTTTTTCTTGGTTTGTGAGGTCATCATGGCGTGTTGGGACTTGTTTAGCAGTGATACGATTTTACCCGCCGCTAGTATCTTGTTGTTATCTTGTGCTAGCCGCGTAGCGATGTGTGGTGACCTGAGGTCTTAAGCCTTTTCCCTCATCGCTTAAGTGAATTTGTGTACCCTTGTCCTGTGGTTTCTTTATGCAGGGGCAATGCGACTGTATGTAGCATTATGCAATAATTATCTGATAGGAGAAATGGGTGTTTTGTCAGTTGATGGTAGTTTGTTAGCTTTAATTTTTGAAGTCATAGCTATTTTGCTATTCGAGCAGAAATGCTGGTATCTGAGGGTTTAACGCTGAGGGTAGAAATTCCTGTCTGAGATGAATCTGCATTTCACTGTAATTTGTTTAATTTAAGTAATATTATTGAAATTCCATAGCCACTGTGAACAAAAAGGGATGGTTGTGTGCATGCTCATGGAAGCGACTTACATGTCGGAATGACGTGTGATGAGAGCGCGAACTTTGCGCTCAGGTGCGGCAATGGTGTAGGCGGACGGAGCATTACGTGAAGCCAAGGGCAAGCTGCGACCTTGAACATGCACAGCAAGTTTATTTTTAGGCTATGACAACTCCTCGCAGCCGTGCATGTTGGGGCATGCAGCGAGGTCACCGCTATATAAGTGGGGAGGATGTGTAAAGAGGCAGCAGTCTTCGCATCGCTTCGGGTGTGTGCGGAGCTCGCTTCAAAAGTAAGTATTTTTCATCCACGCTCTGTGGTGCACGTTTTCTTAGTGTTTCTTCTTTTTTTTTTCAGTGCCTAGATGCGTGTTCTGCTTTTTTGATCCTCATGATATCATGGATGATGAGCCAATGGAAGAGAATTCACCATCTTCTCCAGACATTTCACCTGCCACATTGCATGCTCACGTCGAGCGATCACATCCCTATGTGGACATTTTCTTCCTGCCTTTCTTTCAAACTGATAGCGCATTTCGAGGTATCGTCAAAGCGTTTGTGCTATTGGCATCTGTTCACGATCAGGGAGTAGAGGACTTGCGACAATATTTAATGAACCACCTCCACAACATAATTGCTATTTTGCGAGCACAAAGAATACCCTTTAGGTTTTGCATTTGTTCTGACGTTCTAATGATGAAAGAAAATCGAGGGGATGTAACCGCACACATAGCTCATTTTATGGCGCTTGCTCGCGAAGTCCACAGCGACTGAGCTATCGCAAATACTTTGATGGATGCGATTCAGGAGTCCACCGGGCGCATTGAAAATTACCAGCGCGAGGGTAGTGAGTTTGTATCCACTGACGTCCAGAAAGTTCAAATGTGTATTTCCGCTGTGAAAACTAAAAAATTCGGGTGCAATGGGGTACTTCCCACGAATCTGGCTAAACGCAGAAACGTGTTAACGAATGTCCCTTTACCAGAGCGTAAGGAGGGCGAGTGCTTTAAATACAATACACTTGCCCTCTTGCACCTGCAGGAAAGGAACCGATGGAAAAAATATGAAAATTATGCAACAGAGTACTGGTGGCCTAGTCACTTCCCTGTATCCTTCTCTGATCTTGACGAATTCGAAAACCCAAACAAGATTTCCGTCTACGTGTACGCGTACGTCGATCAGGGAGTACATGTGTCGCGACCCCCAAAACTAGAATGGGAAAAGAAAATTCACTTGTTGGAAGTAAATGAGCATTTTTTTGGAATTAAGTCCCTCGAACGCTTGTTGACAACAAGAAGTAACCATTTCGTATGCGAACGCTGTACACGCTCTTTCGTGAAGGAAGAGAGCGTGGCGAAACATCGACGCCTTTGCACGGACGTGAACGAAATTCTGTTGGAATTTTGCGAGCCGGGAAAAAATTTTGTAGAGTTTACTAAAATACAGTACATGCAGCAGTACAACTACGTCGTTGCGTTGGACACTGAGAGCGTACTCGCACCCAGTGGTGTTGGCATGCAACGTCACATTACCTCTAGCTTCTGTGCTGTGCTCGTGCGTACCCACGACTCAAAGGTGATGTGTATTAGAACACACCACGGGGAAGATGCGGCAAAGCAGTGTGTGAAGGCGCTCATGGAAATGCGTGATGAAATGATTGCCTTGAACGCCTGCCCCGCTGCAATGGTGCTGAGCGATGAACAACAAACCAAGCACAGAGCTGCCACCCACTGTGCATACTGTAAACGGGAATTCGCGAAAGACCTACCTCGTGTCCGGCATCATGATCATTCGAAGCATTGTACTGCGGGTGAGACAAATTATATCGCGACACAGTGCAACCCCCGTAACGTCGCGTGCACTACCAGAGAAAAATTGCCGATCATGGTCCACAATTTGTCTTATGATTTGGCTAGACTGTTGCGGGAATTTCACGTTCTCGGGTGGAAGCGACCTCCCTTCATTGTGGCCAGCTCCATGGAAAAAATTCGTTCGTTCGAAATTGGTACCTTCCTCTTCAGAGATACCATGCAGTACCTAAATTCATCACTTGGGGAGCTTGTGGAAACCGTGAAATCCATGGGGGGTGCAGAGGCGTTCCAATGCTTGAAGCAGGTATTTGGAGACGACTACAAAATTTTGCTTCGTTAAGGTGTGTTCCCTTACAGTTACCTTAGTTCTTTTGCAGTGTACGACGAGTTGAGTCTCCCAGAAAAATCCGCATTTCGGAATGATCTAACTGGGGAAGATGTAAGCGATGAGGACTACCAGTACGCTGTGCATGTATTTGAACATTTTGGGTGCTCGAGTTTACGGGATTATAACACATTGTACCTGAAAATGGATGCCCTCTTACATGCAGACATAATGCAGCACTTCCGACGCCTGTGCTACAGCGCACGCGGATTGGAATTGCTTCATTGCGTTTCTCTGGCATCCTATTCGTGGCAATGCGCGTTAAATTATACGAATGCAAAATTGGAATTGATTACCGATGAGGAAATGTACAGAACCATCGAATCGGGCGTTAGAGGCGGGCTCTGTCAGACGAGCAGGTGTCATTTGCGTGCCAATAACCCTCTGTGTAGCCCTGATAAAGAGGAGGTGTACATATCATACATAGATTGCAACAATCTTTACGGATTTAGTATGATAAAGCACCTCCCTGTCAGTGATTTCGAGTGGGTCGAGGATTTTAGCTCCGTGGATTTTATGCGTCACCCCACGAATTCGGAGGTGGGGTATGTGTACGTATGTGACTTGGAGTATCCAAAGTCTATCCACGCTCTAACGAGGTACTTCCCCCTGGCTCCCGAGAAGGCAGTCGTCCCGAAGGAATGGCTCTCGCCATTCCAGCGAGGGCTTCTCGAAGAATTAATGTATCAGCCTGCTAACAGCAAAAAGCTGTTGCTCACATGCAAGGACAAGGTCGAGTACGTCGTTCATTATGCGTTGCTCGCACTCTATTGTAGATTGGGCATGAGGGTGACAAAAATTCACTGAATTCTAAAATTTCGTCAAGCACCATTCCTGCGTCCCTACATCGAGGACAATGTTGCCAGATGCGTTGCCTCGTGTACGACTTTCGAAAAAAACTTCTACAAACTCTCAAATAATGCAGTCTTTGGGAGAACACTTTTAAATAAATTTAACATGCGTGATATTCGAGTAGCCTTCGATGAGGAGACGGCGAGTCGCCTCGGGAGTCGGGCAGAATGCGTGCGGATGGAAATTTTGTCCCCAGATTGTGTCATGTACGAAATGCGCAAAAGAAAAGTGCGATGCGATTTCCCGCTCCAGATTGGGTTTACGATTTTAGAACTCAGTAAATTAACCATGTACTCATTCTACTACGAAACTCTGCCGAGCAAGCTCACTTGTCCGGTGATTACCTGCTACTTTGACACGGATTCTTTGATCCTCGGCCTATTCTGCAAGGACTACGAAGATCAGTTACGAGCGATCGCCGACGACCACTTAGATCTGTCTTCCTTCGATCGGGATCATCCACTGTACAGTGAAAAGAATCGTGGAAGACTTGGGGCATTCAAAAGTGAAACTGGTAGTGTACCTATTGAGGAAGTAGTATGTTTGAAAGCTAAAATGTACTCCATCAAACTAGCTGGGGGAAAACAAATTGCAAGAGCTAAAGGGGTCAAAAAGAACATTGTGCGCAAACACCTCCTCCATGATACGTACCACGATACCCTGTTCAAGCACACTAGCGTATCGCATGAACAGGTGTCAATAGTGGGAAAGAAACAGTGCATGTACACCATCAGAAATGTGAAAAGAAGTCTGATGGCGTACGACGACAAACGATACCTCTACAATGACATCGACTCCTACCCATACGGAAGCTGCGAATATGGTAAGTTTAAGTGGGTGATATAAATAGTGAAGCTCATAATGTTCTTTCATCTCTTCAGAAGATGTGCAGGAAGAGAATTAATGCTTCTGTCACATACTGTTCTCTCCTGCGGTTTGCCTCTGGGTCATGGACAGAGAAGGACGAGTGCCTGGGTGATCCACATGATTCTTATGCGAAAAACGCAATGCGAGCGGAGGTGTACGGCGTGCATGGATGTGTCCCCAGGGAGAACTACAATATCTCCGAGACTGCCATGATGTACTCAATAAACATTGAAAACTATTTACCATGTTTTTGTGTCCCAACCACTGCCGAGAGTCGCTCAGGCTAAAAAAGAAGGCCTCCCGGATCAATAAGCAATTTGGGGGAACTGTGAGCTGGCCTAGAAATGAATGGGATTGATCAATGAGTGGTTGTCTATTATGCAGCTGGAATTATGAAGCAATATGCATTTGAAAGCGTGTGACCGAGTAACCTGTGAGTAGGAATGACCAATGAGTCTATCGAACATGTATGGGAGGCAGCCAATAGGATCCTGAGTCAATCACTGGGTTTTAGAAATGAATGAAAGTGACCACCCCCCGACCAATAGACAGGTGAGCGATTTGGAAACCTACGAGCCGACTTAGAATTGAATAGAATAGATCATTTTGGTGTCTACGAGCGAGTGAGCAGATGTTGTGGGCAATGAATGGTAGCCAATCATGCAGAAATTGAATGGATCACCGTGAAGGGGTGGAGCTGTGACCAACCAACTAGAGGGTTTAGAAGCTGCTTGACCTGAATTAGAAATGGGTGGTGGATTAGAAATTCCTAGAACTGGATTAGAAAAAGGAGCGATTTGGAAGCCTATGAGCCGACTTAGAATTGAATAGAATAGCTAATTTGGTGTTTATGAGCGAGTGAGCAGATGTGGCAATGAAGGGAAGCCAATCACATAGAAATTGGATGGATCACCATGAAGGGGTGGAGCCTGGATTAGACCTGGCTTGACCTGGATTAGAAATGGGTGGTGGATTAGAAATTTCTACAACTGGATTAGAAAAAAAGTGGCTGTTGTGTGTAACGGCTCTATACTACTGAGTAAAGGGGGTGACATCAGCGAGGGAAGATATACTCCTGTCAAATGGTGGTGATGGTGGTGACGAAAACCGGCTTCCCGTTGTCGGCCTCACGTATGTGGGCTGCGTCACGACTGTATAGCCAGGATGAAATGAGATGGTGTGATGAAGGAATGATGACGGCCGAAAATTAAGATTTAGGGCAACCACTGCTGAGTTGCCGAGCAGTACTCATAGCCTATGAGCGAGGCCAGATTCCTGAAGAAAGTAGACGAGGCTGCAAATTTTGGAGTGTCCTTCCGTGAAAGAGCCTCTGGGATGTAGGACATCATCCACCGTACAGTTCCTGCAATGGCCAGGGTATTTCTCCCGCACCCTGTCAAATGGAAAAGCGATCCGCACAGTCGCAGACCAATTGAACTACTACACAGATTAGAAGCACTTCTTCATCCGTCTGTCGTATTGTTTTCGCCGGGGAGTGTTCAGGAAGATGACATCATCGCGGTTTCATCCCGTGCATCCTCGTGATCTCGCGGAGCGAGCTCCATATTGATTTTCAAACGTGTTCCATTACACTAGCAGCTAAGCCAGGCAATTATTCCCGGTTTTACGCTCTGACTCGGCTTCCTGGATATACGTTCAATATAGTTCCATAGAGTTCATAGTTCCATAGAAGTCTGCACGTTGACTAATTTTCCGAGACTGCCATGATGTACTCAATAAACATTGAAAACTATTTACCATGTTTTTGTGTCCCAACCACTGCCGAGAGTCGCTCAGGCTAAAAAAGAAGGCCTCCCGGATCAATAAGCAATTTGGGGGAACTGTGAGCTGGCCTAGAAATGAATGGGATTGATCAATGAGTGGTTGTCTATTATGCAGCTGGAATTATGAAGCAATATGCAGTTGAAAGCGTGTGACCGAGTAACCTGTGAGTAGGAATGACCAATGAGTCTATCGAACATGTATGGGAGGCAGCCAATAGGATCCTGAGTCAATCACTGGGTTTTAGAAATGAATGAAAGTGACCACCCCCCGACCAATAGACAGGTGAGCGATTTGGAAACCTACGAGCCGACTTAGAATTGAATAGAATAGATCATTTTGGTGTCTACGAGCGAGTGAGCAGATGTTGTGGGCAACGAATGGTAGCCAATCATGCAGAAATTGAATGGATCACCGTGAAGGGGTGGAGCTGTGACCAACCAACTAGAGGGTTTAGAAGTTGCTTGACCTGAATTAGAAATGGGTGGTGGATTAGAAATTCCTAGAACTGGATTAGAAAAAAGAGCGATTTGGAAGCCTATGAGCCGACTTAGAATTGAATAGAATAGCTAATTTGGTGTTTATGAGCGAGTGAGCAGATGTGGCAATGAAGGGAAGCCAATCACATAGAAATTGGATGGATCACCATGAAGGGGTGGAGCCTGGATTAGACCTGGCTTGACCTGGATTAGAAATGGGTGGTGGATTAGAAATTTCTACAACTGGATTAGAAAAAAAGTGGCTGTTGTGCGTAACGGCTCTATACTACTGAGTAAAGGAGGTGACATCAGCGAGGGAAGATATACTCCTGTCAAATGGTGGTGATGGTGGTGACGAAAACCGGCTTCCCGTTGTCGGCCTCACGTATGTGGGCTGCGTCACGACTGTATAGCCAGGATGAAATGAGATGGTGTGATGAAGGAATGATGACGGCCGAAAATTAAGATTTAGGGCAACCACTGCTGAGTTGCCGAGCAGTACTCATAGCCTATGAGCGAGGCCAGATTCCTGAAGAAAGTAGACGAGGCTGCAAATTTTGGAGTGTCCTTCCGTGAAAGAGCCTCTGGGATGTAGGACATCATCCACCGTACAGTTCCTGCAATGGCCAGGGTATTTCTCCCGCACCCTGTCAAATGGAAAAGCGATCCGCACAGTCGCAGACCAATTGAACTACTACACAGATTAGAAGCACTTCTTCATCCGTCTGTCGTATTGTTTTCGCCGGGGAGTGTTCAGGAAGATGACATCATCGCGGTTTCATCCCGTGCATCCTCGTGATCTCGCGGAGCGAGCTCCATATTGATTTTCAAACGTGTTCCATTACACTAGCAGCTAAGCCAGGCAATTATTCCCGGTTTTACGCTCTGACTCGGCTTCCTGGATATACGTTCAATATAGTTCCATAGAGTTCATAGTTCCATAGAAGTCTGCACGTTGACTAATTTTGCGTACTTGGGGGCGCATTACGCCATGCTCATGTTGGAATGCAGTCTGCATTGAAGGGGTGGCATCACTTCCTCCAAAGTTATCTCAGATAAATGAAATATACAATTACTTGCATCGGTGTCCACCTGCATTCCAAGCTTGGGGGGGGGGGGGACAAAGTAAGTGAAGGACGCGTAGCATATTGACAGTGCGAATGCCGAAACTCATCCGCCCCTGACATCGCTGCAGGTGCTCCCGCCAGTGACGCAGCACGAGAGCGGTCACTTGCTTACGACTACCAATGGGAATGGCCGTAGGTCTCACTGCTCTGACGTCAGAGCTTGAAGCGTGCGTGTGTTCCAGGGAGTACATCTTGCCAATTACGACGCCGGAGAAATATAATTCGTTCTTCGTCGGTACTCTCGGACGCAGTATAATGTGTGAATGATTGCATGAGCCGTTATTAGTGAGAGGGCAGTGGGCAAGGCAGGCTTAATTAGACATAGCAGGAGTTTTATGGCCAAACCATCATTACAAAGGGGTATGCGCCTGCGGCGCCGATAAAAGCCAGGCAACAAGTGTTTACTAACTAACTGACACGCTAGCAAGCGCAGGAGAATTCTCATTGTCTTCGCTGGGCACGTGTCTGCGGTTGAGTGCTGCCATCTTTCATGGGACGGCCACAAGAATGGAAACGAATGGAATGGAATGGAAACTACACAAACAAGAGTTGAGAGCTACGCAGCGCACTTAGAACGTTTCATTTTCTTTTTGGTCCCAGCGGCTCGCGGGTCCCCTAATGGAGGCAGGTGTAGCCCACCCTGACCATCACACACCATCACATCCAACCCTTCTTTTCCCCCAAGGGTCCCTTTTGGAACACATAAACTAGCCGCACGAACACAGTACTAAATTGACACCTTCCTGTAACATACAATTACAACTAAAAGGTTCATGGTGCAAGGTTACGTTATGACGCAGGGGATAAGCCGGATAAGTCCACATGGGGGTGACAAGCTGCCGGTGGAATATACAGTGTATGTACTGCCTGAGTTAAGACACATGCACTGTCCGTTCTTCATTTCCACGCATGATGGACTGGCGCTGAACTGGAACAGCCTTAAATGTCGCTGGAATGAGACGTTTTACAATATGATGAACGCCTTTGTAACGAGGCGCCAACTTTTCTTGTCCCTGACGAAATCACCAATGTCCAATGGATGCGGTCGCAAAAGTATTTTGACTGTGCTTGAGCACCTTCTCAATTAGAACTACCTGCACTGCGATTCTGTTGCATATCGAGTAAGCGATCTGCAAATGAAGAAAGGATGTTAGGGCGGAGACGCTGTTCTTGGTAACTTCGAGAGATTCCCAAAGAGTAGCTCGAATGGTGCTGGAATTATAGACTGAGTGGTGTTGCAATGGTGCTTGAATGGTGATGGAATTAAATGCTGTGTTAACAGCGAATGCTGCTGCTTCTAGCTACGTATCCCACGGTGGGTGGTCCTCGGGAGAAAGCTTGCAGAGCCCTGACACAAGAGATGCATTACTTTGCTCAACAAGACCATTTCCTTTTTTCTCGTCGGGTTACGACCATAACTGGAAATGCTCAAGGTACCGTGGCTGGAAGAATGGTGCCGTGTCGAAAGAGTTTGTCACCATGTTCATACAGGAATTGATAGTCTTTAGATGAATAAGATAAGGGCTTCAGCTGTACGGTACGGTATTAGGCACTAGGTTAATGCTGTGCTTCATTCCTTGGAAGCGATTCATGTCATCTTCATCACGAGCAAACGTTAAATAATGTTTGGAAATAAAAGTGGCAATGTCAGCCTGCTGTGACTCTGTAAGGTTCATGCCTACAAAGGAGATCTTGATGAATGGATATGGCCACAGTTCCTTCAGGTGCAGATCTGTCAGACTGGTATAGTTCTGGCCCATATTTGGACAAGGGTTTCGTGGGGTGGATAGAGGTGGGCAATAGTGTGTCCTGGAGAGCTAATGCGGGTTACACTGTTCCACACTATGCTAAGAATGACTGCCGAAGAATAACTGCACAAGGCGATTGAAGTCGCAGTGTCTGATGCGCTTCTATGAATCTTCCCAAGGTACGGTGGTGAGCCTCAGCTGGGCTAGGAGGTTGAAAAATAAGTCCACTTGCACGAAACCAGTCTCGCCTAATATGTCAGGCAGTACGTTGTTATTCAACTCAGAAGCTTCAAAAACACCTGTGATTGATCCATTTGTGATCTTCAGCCAAACGGTGCATTCGGCGATCCACCAGCTACAGCTAGAGGTGGCTGTGACTAAAGAATTCATTGAAGACCATAAGCGATTAACATGGCGACAATGGTCATTTTCGGCCCTGTGTTCGTGAACGTCAAAAGATCCCAGAGTGGCAATATTGGCAGAGAAAAATGAACACTGCAGTTGTGAGCCCTCTAGAGCTTCTGGAAGCTTGTTGTGTGGCGCAGGAGTCGGCATAGAGTGTGCTGTCGCTAACGTAGCAGATTGAGCAGCCAGGCTGTTAGGTTGCCTTTGTGTTGTTGTACACTTGGAAGCTAGGTGACCTTTTTCATGGGACTTGAAACACACTGCGTCACTGGGCGAGGGTCCAGGACGAAAGGCTGGAAGTCCATAACGTTGAGAGAGAGCGGCCTAACGAGCTTCTCTTTGATCGGAGGGCAAGTCCGCCATGCGAGAGCGATGTTGTGCTAGGTAAAGACGTTGGGCAGTCTTTGGGTTCGGGTTTGGACTGGTCTCAGTTGAGGCTCCATGTTTTGGTGTCCCAGCATTAGGAATCCGTTGAGGTGCATTTGAAAAATCTTGGCCTCGATGATGGTCGTCTGACACGGGGCGAAGATTGAGAGAGGAAGACATTTGACAATGTTGAATAGTGCGCTTCAAGTACAGACCTGAAGGAAGGTTGACACGGACGACGGGCGTTGTGCAGCGATACTTTTGGCGGTGGGCTGCGACAGTATACCTTGGAGAAGGTCCACAAATTTTTGAGACTCTGGTGGCATCGCCGTGCATTTGTGACGATCCGTAACTTTGCGTAGGCCTAGACACGAAGACTTTGAGAAGGGGACTGCACTTTAGCGATCTTTTGATGTGCCACTGAATCCGTGTAAAGTCGTCTGCGAAAGTGTCCATGAAAGCTTTACTCCATACATGACAATACATAATGAAAAGACACGGAGAATAGTCTCCCTAGTCTCGGGGTTTTTCCATCATGTATTATAGTCACCAGCTCACTTGCTCTTTAGCAATAGTTTGGTCTATGTTTCCCATGTTGGGTAAGTTCCTCCGAACGTCAGGTATCTGTTTCTTGCTGTCCCTCGAAGTCTGCTGGTGGCGATGAAATGCGTCGTTTTTTTTTTTTTTTTTTACAGTCTTTGAAAAGAGGTATGCTGGATGAGATATCCGGCATTGCGGTGGTAGTGTTGTGATACGAAAAGGCGGCGTCCGCTGAGCTGGGAAGGCCGTAATGTAGGAAACAAAGGGGCACCGCACTGCGAAGGGTCGGGTGGGCTGCGAAGTCGATTCGTCGAAACGTTTTGTGTGTGCCATAGTGGATACCTGAGCAGTGCTTTCGGGCTTGACTTGACTGCATAACGAGCTTGGTGCCGACGAATCTGACGATACAGCACCCGTGGGCAAGTCAAGCGGCACCACAACTGAACCTTGCTTTTGCGCAGAGATGGTGTCGTCGATATACGAGGTAAGTCGTTCCTCTTTGGAACCTATGGTGTCCAGGCCACGAAATCCTAGCTCATTCTGTGGTGGTTTCGAGCTGAAGCAAGCCATTGTTTGCGTATCGAGTTCCCTCCAGTTGATGCCGGGCATCATGCAAGGCTAGTAAGCCAAGCCGAAACGACGGACAACGGAGCAGGATGGCGGTCGGGGACAACGAGGTAGACGGCATTCCATTATGTCCGAAGTCAAGGCTAGTTAACGTAATGGCAGGAGTGCCAACAATGTACGTCGGGTCGAGTGCGGTCGGTGTCCGAGACAGGTCGGTGTGTGGTGAGACCGAGTGTGAATGAGGGGGCAAGGCTGTACTGATTTGACATAACTGGAGTTTTATGGCCAAACCATCACTACATACAGGGTGCGAGCCTGCGGCGCCTACAAAAACCAGACAACAACTGCTGTTTGACAACTAAATGACGCGCTAATAAGCGCAGGAGAGTTCTCATTAGTCTCCGCAGGACACGTGTCTACGGTTGAATGTTGTCATGTCTCGTGGGACGGCTACATGGTGTTGGGGGCAACACCTCACACCACATCTATCGAAGTGTCAAAACCCTTTAAAGAAATGTTCCTATTGAAAAGATACTAAGTCAAATAGTGACGCAACTCATCCTTAATGGCGCCATGAGAGTCTGAGGAGGAAAAGCAACGATGACGAATTTATTGGCGTTATTCAGAAAGAGTGTGGGATTGCTCCTTTTTACCGTGGCTGCACCAAACTGGCTTACGGCCGCATGCTGTAATGTGTTATATATCTTGTTATGCCTGTTACGCCTTTGGAGCAATGTTGCTCGAGGGAGACGAAGCAAGAAGTCGCCTCCATTATGTTGACCTTTACATGTATTCACCCCGTATCAAAAATTTTCGTGACTTTGTTTGCTTGGTTTCCTTTATTTTCCTCTTTCTACGATACTTTTTTAAGGATACCCTGAGCAACCACGAGCGTAACGTGCAGTGAAGGGCTGGCATAAAACCAAAGACGCAAATCGATACGGCTTTCAGGGTTCTCATAAACTCATTATCGAACGCTACAAGCGTAACACTCAAGGGGGGAAGGTCGCTAATGGGGTTTACGAGTGCTGAGTCATTAAAAGATAATAAAGCACAACATGTGTTTCCAACCCTGAATGAGTACAAAACGGCTCGTTGTGAAATGCTGCACAATTACAAATAGCGCCACACGTCCGTTGCAGGAGATTAGAACATACGTTCTGAATTTGCAAAAAAGTGTGCTTACTGTGCTCAAGGCTGGAAATGCGCATATGAGTGCGTGGTACATGTGGAGTCGTAGATATGCACAAGCTGAGGGTCCTACCTAGTACTACTGCGACGATGCCTTGTTGGGTTAAACAGCTCAAGGTTTAGAATTGTGTTAATGAGAATATAAGATACTAAGTAATACTACTTCGGGCTATAAGGCTATAGGATACTAAGTAACCGCGCCGCAGGTCTCCACTGATGCGCCGGACATTGCTGGACATTTTTAATGACAAATTATTATCTCGCATGCCTCAAAAGTGGTTTTTTTCCTGGGAGGTACCAAAATAGCAGACACACGCGTATCAAGATATAACACACACACACACACATACACTGGATCACATAAGCATACTCTTGCTTTACAAGAAATTCCGGCTCGCGCAGACGACGTCACGGTTCCTTCCGGCGGTCTTCCGGCGAACATTGCTACTGTAGAAAAAGTATCTGTTTTCGCTTCTAAGTTAGAAACTGTCTTGTAATTATCTGTTGTAATTGTCTGTTGTTGCGTTGTTGTAAATCGCCCTGTGCTTTTGCCACCTGTGACGACCCACAAGGATGGATTAACAGTATTGTAAATAAACAAATAAAATAAAAAGATACCATCTTGGAGATGAATGGTTTCACTCTCCACTATTCCACTGCCTTCCCCCACACCTTCCCATTTTCTGTACAGTGCCAACCTCCATCTTCTGATTCTACGCCTCGCGCTAATAGGGCTAGGGGGCACGTTCATTTTCTCACTGTGGACCCTTATCATTCAATGAAAAAATCCAAATGAAATCAGCCCCCCCCCCCTTAGTCAATTCAATTACTCGTCTAGTCTACCTGCATGCGCTACTCAAGTTTCGGCAAAGCCTTCTGTATAAGAAAGATCTCCTAGCTAGCGTCTGCATCAATTTAAAAAATAAAAAAATATTTGCGCTCTATGCACATGAAGCCAACTATCTTGTTCCTTGATGTCGTGCATGCTAATGGACGGTATTTTTCATTGTGTCTAATTAATTAATTAATTAATTCGATAAGGCTAAGGTAACCAACTTTCAGATTCTTCTCTTAACCGCCGACGTGTCGACGAAAATCGTGGGAGACTTTCAGGGACACCCGACCGAGGTGTTTGCAACAGGGAAGCGTCCTTAGCCCGCTCCTGTTCAACGTTGTCATGGCCGCACTACCCTCTCTCCTGCCACGGGGCGTCAATGTTAGCTTGTTAGCTTGTGTTAGCTGAGCGGAGAACACTGGCGTCGATGTGTCCCAGTTTCCTCACTACTGCACAAAGTGGATCCGGACCTGCAGTTTTTAATGCGCCAGCGCTCCCCCGCCAGCGCTCCCCCCGGCCGTTACCTCCATCATTCACCGGCTCCGTCTCAATGTGCCATATACCGGCCGCCTCCTCTTTAAACTTGAGAAGGTTTCCACACCGAATTTTTCTGAGTGCGGGGTATCCGAGGACACAGAGCATGTTATCGAGGCCTGCCCTCGATACAGAGCGCCACGTCTTTCCCTTGAGGCGGCACTAGCCCGCTTCGACAATCGCCCTGTCTCCGTTGGGAAGGTTCTAGGCTGCTGGCCTGCCCATCACCAGGTGACGGCTTTGCGCGCTCTTGTGGACTTACCGCTTCGAACCTGTTTGATACTCTGACAACTTCTGTGACACTGTGTTCGCATTGTATCTGCCATTGTGCAGTGAGTGTTTGTCGGTGCCTAACGTCTCCCCCTTTCCTTTCCCCCGTTTTCCTTTATGCTTTATCCTGCTACACCCACTCTACCCCTTTCCTGTTTCCTGTTTTGGTTGTTTGTGTGTTTGTTCTTCTCTTTTTCCTAGCTCATCTTTTTTGTTCATCCACAAACGCGTGTTGGAGTAGCCAGTTCTGACTGGACCGGGACTAACCTCTCCATATTTTTCTTTCTTTTTCCAATCCAATCCACTTCTGTCACAAGAGTAGTAGTAGAGGCAATGAATTATTCTTTCTTTCTTTTTTCGCGAGGGACACGTGTACAACTCTGTTTAAGGGTGGGAGTGTCAATACGAAACCTGTACAGTGCCTTGAGAGTTGTTTCCAGAGAACATCCGAGTTGTTTCCGACAAGCTGTGCGTTGTGTGGATTTTTTGTCGACCTACAATGGAAGTCTAAAAGGATAAAGAGGGAAAAAGAACACGTTGCAAACCCGTGCACGTGCTTCCAGGTACTCTCTTCTTTAAAAAAAGAAACAAAAGAAAAAGAAAAAAGCCTCAAGGAGTCTAAATTCTAAAAGCCCCAAACAAAAGCTCGCGGAGACGTGGTCACATGGCCTTTTCTTTTTTTGTTATTGCGCGAGCTTTCTTTCCTGCACTCCCCCTCCGTACCCCCAGTAAAAACAGCCACACAAAGCTTACCTTATTTCACACGATGCTTCCCTGTGGGACACCAGCTGCTGTATCGTGATGAAGGATTTCACCTTCTGAGGTTTTCACGTATACGGACCTGTCTCGCAGGAAGTCAGAGATCCACCTAAGGGCTTTCACCGTGACGTCCATAGTAAAAAGCCCATGAGGCACGTGACTGTGGCTTGTGGTGTCATAGGCTCGCTTGACATCCAGAAAAACGGCAACCATTAGGAGGCCGTCAGCACTAGCCTGTTCCACGTTGGATACCACATTAATCATGCAGTCAATCGTGCTACGTCCCCGTCTAAAGCCAGCCTGCGCTCGGGAAGAAGGCTTCGGGATTCCAGGAACCAGTCGAGGCGGTTCAGGATTAGCCTTTCAACAAGTTTGCAGAGACCGCTAGTGAGGCTGATGGGCCGAAACGATGCCAGTTCTCTTGGTGACTATCCAGGTTTCAGCACCGGGATTACGCCGCTGTCTTCCACATGTCAGGCACGAGTCAGTCCCTCCAAGATTAATTTATGAGACACAGCAGCTTACCAAGCGTCTAAGGTCACAAAGAGAGTATGACCTGGTATGAGATCCCGTCGGGTCCTGGCGACGAGCCTTTCTTTGCGAGAGAAATTGCAGATTGCAGTTCGCTACAGAGGGGCACTGTACTACATCGACGACATTAGAATGTGGGAAAATGAAGACCATGCAATGAATTCTGCAATACATCTCAGATGCTGGACTACGGTCAAACTAGAGTCACTAAATAAGCTAGGCTGAGTTCGAAGAGCGAGCATGCGCCATCTTGTTTCCGCGCCACGCCACCCACGTGCACACGAACTTAGCGCACGATGCCATCTGCCGTACGCGGGTGAAATGTTCCTTTCTCACCTTTACATCATCGGGACGCTCTGGTGGCTGGTGGACAATACATGGATAAGCGCACAACAATCATACACGCTTCTCTATCCCACAGTTAGCATTATGTTGGCCGTCTTTGATCCTCAAATATGGGTGGTACCGGTGGGGTGCGGAAACAAGATGGCGCTCCTGCTCTCCCTTGGACCTCAGTGTCGATACTCTGAAGCGAAGCTTATTTAGTGACTCTATAGGTTAAACGTCAAATGCATGTTTAGGGTCAACGTATGCCATACATGTTTGCCATGTGTGCCATGTTTGTGGGCCATACACTGAGTGAATGGAAAGTTCTGCCACTAGAAGCTAATGTGAAAGCTATCCTGGAGGCGCCAAAACCTAAAGACTTGCGCACATTAAGGTTACTTTTGGGCAATTTCAGGACATTACGCCATGTTTACAAATAATTGTGCAGACGAAGTGGAACTTCCGCGTCTTTTGCTGCGTGGTGCAAACACCTTCATCGAAATGCGGACGCTTGGGCAAGCTTTAACAAAGTTAGAAGACTTTCGTCTACCAGTTCAGTATTGCGCGTGTTTCACCCTACATTCCAGGTATCTGTAACTACCGACCCGTCCGGCTACGGCCTGGGCGCCGTGTTGAGTCAGTGGGACGCGAAAGTTTTTCGTACCGTATTGTTTACGTCAAGGGCTTTTTTAGCACAGAAAGGAAGTACGCAGCAGGCGAAAGAAAGACATTAATATGTGTGCGGACGGATGAGCATTGTCATTTTCCTATGCAGACGCTCGTATAAGTTGGAAACTGGACATCAAGCTCTGCAAGCTCTGTTAGGGTAGAACGTTTGCCTCATTATAATATCACTGCAGTGTATTAGAAGGAAAAAGAGAATGAAATAACAGATGCGTTATCACGACTGCCTCTGACGGCGTCTGTAAAACTAGTACGACGTTGTTTGCATGATTAGTGAATGTATCTCTACAGGGAATTTACAAGAAGAGACAGCTTATTCAGCAATACATGACGTAATGGGTTATGTACAGACTGAATTGCCAAACAAAATAGTGCTGTCCGACAAAGTGGCGCCGTTTTTCAAGGTTCGGCCAGAATTGTCTGAAGCGTATGAACTGTTGCTGTGTGTACGAAGACGACGCGCCACTACTATGGCACAAGCTCTTGTTCCATCGGCAACGTCCTGGAGTGCTAGGACGTTGAGCCACGGGTTGAGAAGCTCCCCAGCACATCCGGCCCCCCGGGACATTCCATCATCGCCGATCAGGACTCACGTAGAGGAACAACATCTCCTCCACATTTGGTGACCCACACATCGAACACCACATTCCGGTAGGCCCTTCACCGTCCCAAATTTTGTATCGACCTCACACAACCAACCCGGAAGTCATCACTGAAGGTATGGTGCATAGTTCTTCCGGAGCCGTTCCACCGTATCGGTATCGACCTTCTCTGACCATACCCCCATCTCGAACGACGGCTACCGATGGGTTATTGTCCGTGTTGACCACCATACTCGATACTCAGCACTCACCAATGCAACGGCGTCCGACATCGTCTCTTCTGGACCACGTGCCCGTATTACAACACTATTATAGCACCATTCCTGTACTACTTCTGAGTACTTGTATATCTACAGTATTATTCTCCGACTGTATTTGTTTCGGCATTACAATACAGAAGTTAAAGTGTTGTCGGTGTTATGATTAGGATTCCGTGTTTTCAGAGTTCTTTGTTGTCATATTCAGAGTTTGTTTTTCGTAGTGTGTTATTTTACGAGAATTCAGAGTTTTCGCCACTTATTTTCCGACAACTGAGTACATACGGCGAAATTCCGATAAAATGCGAAGGTTCCGAATCGACATACTGAAGAAAGAATGAGAAGCTGCCCCGCAAAAACGCTTATTGTTACGAGCCAGAACCTGCAGGCATCTCCATCTGTATCACAGTTACCTGGCGATGTGGATATCTCGAAAACCGGATATTCCTTACACAGTCGCAGGGCAGATTTCTCTTGCGTCCCATTTTACTCTCTGCCGCCGTTTCAAGAAGACAATGTGTGTACCAGTTGTGCTCAATCGTTCACTTTGAAGAGGAAAGTGAGCATTATTCATGAAAAAAAAAAAAGGAAAGACGAACCCTTGGCTTTGGACGTTTTCGAAGTAGACATGGAAAATGACCAAAATGACCTCATATCGAATAGAGCTACTAAATAGGGTACCGTGTTCACTGACTCCAACGTCGAGGCACCTCTGTGAATATTACTGTATGTACTGTGTGAATATTATTTGTACTATATTCAAGTAAGTTTCATGTTTTCAAAATCAATAGACCTCCAAATAGCATACGGCTGCGAACGAAAACCGGAACCGTACTTCGGTGACCTGCATCATGGTGGAGACATCTGCTTTTCGAAGCTAGTACCGTCTGGAGGGGAGACGTCAATGAATATACTACTACTGCTAAATACTACTAAAATAAATACTTAAATACTACTAAATACTAGTAAAATGAATATACTAATATATACGAAAGGATGCAGTTCATCTGCATTACACGGATGCTTCGTACATTGAAGTGAAAGTCTGTTGCACAGTGGATTTGGGCAAGAGAGCCCCCTGCTTTGTTGTGGGGTCTGCGAACCCGCGATGCCAGGCAATCTTGGCACACAACGAATTGAACCCCGTCAAATAATCATACTAACGGCATGGATTTTCTAGCTGAGCTCTGGGTTTCTCATACATACCCCCCCCCCCCCAAAAAAAAAGAAAGAAACTTCGTTCTTCGGATAAAACCGAGTTGTTTAAAATTTTACCGGCGTGAGGCAGTGTAACCAATCGCTGTTTCGTGTAGTTTTGTCACAAACGGTCGACAGTATAGGCCTGTTGCCTGGGCCAGGTGGCGCTGGAAACCTTGTGTGTCAGCGCCACTGGTGGCGACCTTTGCAACACACGGCCGCTCCCTAGCAGACGACACTCGTTCTGCGCTGGCTAGGTTGGTGTGGCGTTATCGTTTATAGTCTGTTTTACGGATGCAAAAAGTCAAAAGGATCGGCAAATTCCTTCGAAAAAAGTTGCTTTAACACGTGTACAATGTGCAGCACGATGTATGTATGCAGCACGCGTGCATGTCGCGAATGACGCAGTTTGTTAGAGTGTTTGGTGCGCCCCTCTGGTGCACTGGGGTTTCAAAGTACAAATTTAATTCTGAGAAAAATCAGGCCTAACAAGAACGAGGCAAAGATCCATTCGCATGGGGCTTATCGAACTCAATGGGGACACAACGAAAACGTTTGCCGTTATACTTGAAGATAGGTGAACAATAATAACGGAACATTTATAAGAAACGACAAACTGTTTTATGGGTCAACACCCGAACAGTTGCTCTTTCCTGGGAGTTCTGATTATGTTCACCGCGTGCGGACTGTTCACGGCGTTATTATAAACAGAACAGGCAGCCTTTAGGCAACGCAGTACCCATGATTCAGTACCGCTTTCGGGCACAGCCATGCAGCCTGAGCGACCTTCTTGAATATTTAGGTTTGGAATCAGCTATGATATACATATCCGCCTCGTCCAAACAGACGTCTATAACTTTCTTTCTTTCTTTCTTTCTTTTTTTTTTTTGTTTTGAGTATGCGTACGGAACTAAAGACTGCATATACACACAAGGCTATAATATGTATATGGGGTTTCTGGTGGCCATGAAAAATCAGTGAAAGAATTGCTACAAAAAATAAAACAAGTGAGCTGGTGAGTGTAATTCGTGACAGTAAGACCGGAGACTAGGGAGGACGAGAACAGACGGATACAGAAAAGGTCTCCAAACTCTTGTATGTGTGTGTCTGCTTTAGTTGTGTCTCGGGATATTACTGTCGCACAGCGACGATTCTCCAATGCATCGGCTGCACAGTCGGCCTTTAGTATAAAAAGCAGAAAAGTGCAAAGCTAACACTAGAAAACGAAAAGTATATCGGGTAAAAGCTTTTGTGTTCTGTTCTATTTTATTAGAACGGATGCCGATATTTGTCTACTGCAATAATTATACTTGGATATTACATAGCCGCAATGCAAGTCTGTGACTTAAAATAGTAAACGGCGGCGATACTCACGAAGTGTTCCTTCAGGGCTTCGCATTTTAGGAATTATCTAGCTCTGGAGTACAGCAAAAGTTCCACCGCCTGCATACCGCCGCCAGTCCCAATAGCGCTAGTCGGGGACATCTCCTTTGTCATATTTTCTTGGGACATCCTTTGTTACGCCCTTCGCGCCTACTCTTTTCGTAGCTTCTTCCGGGAAAATGATAGAAGCATACTGGCGAACGCTGTTCATGATTCTCAAAATTCGACGAAGAAGTTATTGCTTTAGCCACGTTCCCGTTGCAGTCCGGCACAACAGTAAGCTGCTCCTCAGGCTTACGCTTTCGTTTTTCGCGTTCTGTTTCGGAAAAACGGCAAGCTCTTATACACGTCCTACCAGTTGCTATCAGTTGTGCATACGAGGCGGGAGCGACCGCGTGTCGTAGCATTCCGACGGTAGGGCTCGGAGTGGCGCTCCAGTCGCTCTCCTCATACTTTAGCGCAACAGCCCTATTGGCGGCTGATTCCTCGTCCTCCGGTCTGGGCCAAGTAAAGACTGTGCATTCTAAGGGCAAAACTTAGACGGTGTTCGAAACAGATCAGCTCAATATGTAACATATTAAAATTTTCAACGATGCCTTCTCATTGATATATTTGTGACTTGTGGGAGCACCACATCGCAGAAAGTGGACGTAGACCATGATTTCGTCATAGGACGCGAACCCACTCAGACGGCAGTTTGTGCTGGCACTGTCGAATGAAAGCACCCAAACTTTATGTTGCCGACCACTCGGGGAGCAAGTCCAGAAAGTCAAGTATACACGAACTTGACGTAGCGGTCTTCCGTATTTGGTTAGACAGTCGGTGGAGTCAGGATCGCAACTATCCTGGACGTGTTTTGTGCAAACCATAGAAATCATAAGGAGAGAGGCTAGAAGAAAGGTGGGAGAGAGAGTAATAGGGGAGAGGAAAGGAGTTGCACGGAGGCGAGTGCCTCTCCCAATCATAGGTCGGCGAATTCATTCATGATGGCCTTCATCGACTTCATTCACCATCACCTCATAAAGAATGATGTGATGTTGAATGACGGGCATGATGTGATGTGAAGTTGAAGTTGAATGAGCGGCATGATGTGAAGTGAAGTTGAAGTTGAATTAAGGGTTATGATGTGATGTGAAGTTGATGTTGAAGTTGAATGAAGTCCGCGTGATGGGTTTTGAAGTTGAAGTCCGCGTGATGGGTTTTGAAGTTGAAGTCCGCGTGATGGGTTTTGAAGTTGAAGTCCACGTGATGGGATTTGAAGTTGAAGTCCGCGTGATGGGATTTGAAGTTGAAGTCCGCGTGATGGGTTTTGAAGTTGAAGTCCGCGTGATGGGTTTTGAAGTTGAAGTCAGTGTGGTGGGATTTGAAGTTGAAGTCAGCGTGATTGGTTTTGAAGTTGAAATCAGCGTGTGTGGGTTTGGAAGTCGAAGTCCGTGTGTTGGGTTTTGAAGTCAGCGCGATGGTTTGTACGGGGAAGTCAGCGGGATGAGTTTTGAAGCTGAAGTCTGCGCGATAGATTTTGAAGATGACGGATAGGTTTCGAAGTCCTCATAATAGGTTTTGAAGCCGACAATGTTTAGTCGATGTCTGACCTTCGCGTGTCGTGAGAGTTACTTGTGCGAACGCGTGCGGAGTGAATGGCAAATGTGTATTGGAGTGCACCGAGCGAACATAAACGCTTCGCGTTTCGTGTCTGGTGTGGGCGTATGGGCGTGACACTGCAGATGCCTGGCAGACTTCCTCCCCCCCCCCCCTTGTTGTGTACCGGCGGTCGCAGGGAGGGAAAGTGTTTGGAACGCGTTACTCTCTGGCGTAGTGGGGCGCGGAGGGCAATGTCATGTAGCCGGGGGCAATTGTATGTTGCGAATGTGAGCGGTAGATAAGATCGAGATGCGATTTGGCGTTCTGGTGTCGCGCGGTCTGCACGTTGAGGTTGTTCTGTTTGACTCATTTGCTCGCCTACAGCTATAATGTGCGTATATATGTATATTGGATGGGTTTGGATTTGAGCCTCCGCCTTCGGTCGCGTACGCGCGTTTTACTAGGCCACAGTCGATTGCTGTCGTGCTGACGAAGTGTGTTTTATTAGGCTTATTTTGTGTCTTCTTAGATTGCTTATTATTCCTTTGTGTGATTGGGATCCAAATAGGACAAGATTGGGCTGGCATTGTTTTTGTGGACGTCTTTTGTTTTAAATGTAATACACAGAGGTCACTATAGGTCTCTTATTTATCTGAGGTGCATAGGTCATGTTTTGGGGAATTATGTGTTCGGCATGCATGTAGCATCCATCGGACACAAGTGTTCCATCAGAGCACGCAGCTGATATTTCTTAGATATTCATCGCCAATAAAGTACATTTAAGCAGAGGCGGGAAGTTAATTATCACCCAAAAGTTGCTAGTTACGAGTTACGTCATTAAGCTAAATATGTAATGAAGTTACAACCTTCAAGTTATCAAAATGAAATTAAGTGAGAAATGAAAGTTCTTGCTACTATGCCGAAATTAAGTTGGGAGCGGAGTTCCGAATATACCTTGTCAATTGGGCACAAAGTGAGAATTGGAATTCCAAGTTCTGTGAGTTCCCATTTTCCGCGCACATTTCATAGAACCTTGCAAGTGGCCTTATCACCTTCCCCGTAACAAAATGCACTCCACGCACTCCAAACGAACGCTCTGGTGCGACCTAACTCTGAAGCACGTCGGAATAGCGTTTGCGTACATCCAGTACATCGCGTTGCAACAAGGCGGAGCAGACAGGCTGCTGGCGCCGCGCACGTGCAAGAGGCGGGGTCACTGTCGTCTGATTTTTCAGCAGCAAAATAAAAAGAAAGGAGCCCGCGTTGTGCGTTCTGCCTGCTTGGACGAGAAGCGAAATAGAAATTTCTAACTTTGCTCATGATACTTTTGCGAAGTTACCTCAAAAAGTGACTAACACTACACTCAAGTGATTATGATGAGAGGCTGTTTCAAATATCAAATAAAAACAGGTAAGAGTGGGAATTGCTGTAAACTGTGTCGACACATATTTATTTAGAGATTGTGAGGAAGGAAAAGAAACTGTTTTACGGACTGTAAGTTGGTGGTCTTCCGAACTCCTTGCAGTCTTCACTTCAATTTCCGCCTCACATTCTGTATGTATTACATGTGTCCAAACGCCTCGGTCGTTAAGAATTCCCTTAGTGTTCGTCCGTATATACCCTCCTCGGAGGAAGAAGAATACAATGGGTTACACTTATCCGAGGAGAGATTCTCAGTGTTTGGTGTCAGTGATTTATCGAGACCATGATACATCCCTGTGACACCCCCTGCAAGAAGGGGGGCTTGCCGTTTCAGCTGTAATGACATGTCGGTAATTATACGTGTAAAGCTGTTATCACGTAGCTGTAATAATGACCACGCCCCCTGCTTGGGATTCCGGATAAACCACTGCAGTGGTGTATTGCCTGAAAGAATTAGAGTAAAAACATATGCCCAGCGAAGGTGATTACAGGTCGCTGAATTCGTTCATGACGGCTATTTCCAGTGTCAGTAAGTAAGCATCATGTCACAAGAACTCATGTAATACTGAGTGGCTGGCCACGATGTATTCCGATGCAGAGGCTAATAGCCGAAGATACCCCCGCGTCACGAGTGAAAAATGGCACGGCGGAAAAGCCGGACGTACGAAGCCACATGATCGTGCAATGTACCGGCAGACACGGCGATCGTACGAAGTCCTATGAACGTTCAATGTTCCGGCAGGCAAGAAATGTCGTACGAAGCCACATGAACCTGCAATGTGCTATGCGCTCACTTAGCTGTCAACAACGGGCGCAACATTGTGCAACAACCCTACCGCATAAGCAACATACCTCCCGCCGCCGTTCACATGCGACAGCGGAGGTCAAACGCTGCATCCCTCCCTTTCCTCCTTTCTTGGTGCACCCTGCTTCCAAGCCCAACCCAGAGCAAGGCGACCGCACCCTCCAAACAGCATACCCCTCCTCCGCTTACGCTTTCGCCCCCACTACCAGGAAATCCACGCTAACAGGGGCGAGGAAGACGCCAACGTCGTAATCCTCCAGCAGCGAGCAGCCGGGCACACCAACGTAGGCCTTCGTTGGTATTCAACTTCAAAACCCCATCAGCGGTCACCCGAAGCCACATGAACGTGCAATGTGCTATGCGCTAACTTATTTGTCAACAACGGGCGCAATATTGTGCAACAACCATACCGCGCAAGCAATACACCTTCCGCTGTTCGCATGCGACAGCGGAGGTCAAACGTGGCATCCCTCCCTTTCCTTCTTCATTGGTAAACCCTGCTTCCAAGTCCAACCGAGTGCAGGCTGACCGCGCCCTCCAAACAGCATACCCCTCCTTCGTTTACGCTTTTGCTGCCACTACCAAGAAACCCACGCAAACACAGGCGAGCAGGACGCTAGCGTCGTAATCCCGCAGCCGGGCACACCCCACGTAAGCCTTTGTTGGAGTTCAACTTCAAAAACCCCATCACCGACTTCAGCACCCATCATAGGAATTCAACTTCAAAACCCCATCACAAACTTCAACTTCAAAATCCATCACCGACTTCGGAACCCATCATAGGAATTCAACTTCAAAGCCCCATCACAAACTTCAACTTCAAAATCCATCACTGACTTCAGAACCCATCATAGGAATTCAACTTCAGAGCTCCATCACAAACTTCAACTTCAAAATCCATCACCGACTTCAGAACCCATCATAGGAATTCAACTTCAAAACCGCGATGGGATCTGAAGTTGAATTCTGATGATGGGTTCTGAAGTTGAATGATGGGTTATGATGTAATGGATTCTGAAGTTGAAGTTGAATGATGTGATGTGACGTGATGGGTTCTGAAGTTGAAGTTGAATGATGGGTTTGATGTGATGAATTCTGAAGTTGAAGTTGAATGATGGGTTATGAAGTGATGAATTCTGAGGTTGAAGTTGAGTTACGGGCTCGTGATGTGATGGTTTATGACCGTGATGTGATGTGATGGGCTTTGCGGAAAACTGACCATGATGTGATGTTGAATGAATTCTTAGAAAAATGCCGACCTATGCTCCCAATGTCCAAGTCAGGGAGGTGCCATGATCGAGATTCTGAATTCGGCCGGATTCGGCCACAGCGTTTCCACGTGTAAAGACTAGGCGCGTTCCTTGGTATCCAGTCCAATCGAAGTCTTGCTTGCTTCCACTGGGTTCCGTGTGCCATGCTGTGCGTGAAGTGTGTTTGTTTTGTCTGCTGTCACGTGTGCGCTTGGATTGTTTTATTCCGCAGGGTACGAGTATCGTACGGTTTACACCTTGTGCTGCGACATGGAAAAACGGCGCACGGAACTTGTAGGAGACACCGTTCGTAACACTCTAGGCCTACCGCATCGATCATGGCGGCCCCCATGTTGAGATAAACCCCTTCGCTGGTGCAAACCATGGCGCGTTCCACGGTGCAAACTTAGAGCAATTTGCTTGCCAATATGCCATCTTCAACTAGTTCCGCGGTTATGCCTTGTCGATGGAGGTCCTAAGCTCCCCAATTTGTCTTCCCTTGGTAAATCATGATTTCATGATGCATATAACAGCGCGGCGAGAAAAGTCGCATCAAATATGTGTTTGTCTTGATGCAAACTCTTCATATGTAACTTTATAAGTGAGCACTGCTGACGACACCGAACGAAACGAAACCAAAGCCACGTACATCAGAAACGCAGGAAAGTACTCGACCTCCGCCTCCAGGAGTCTATCTGTGCCCTACAGCGGCTTATCTCGCCGGCAGATCAGCGCCTAAATCAGATCAGTCTCTCGAAAGCTCGTGGCCCTCCGGTGTTGAATGAACGTTGTTTCCCCGCAGTCGAAACGCGCTTGGTTTCAGTATTCGATTCGGCGCACTTGCACTGCAAACCTTGCAGTAGCTATATATATATATATATATGTTTATAAGTCCCAAACGTCGCCACACCAGCATTGGACAGCTGTTTCGGCCTTATTCATCATCATATATATAAATGATTTGCCAAACGTAGTTTCCGTTGATATCAAGCTTTTCGCAGACGATTGCGTGCTGTATAAAGAGATAAGTTCACATCAAGACCAAGAATGCCTACAATCTTCTCTTGACTCTGTAAAAAATTGGTGCGATTCTTGGCAGATGTCTATTAACACACAAAAAAGCGTCCAGATGAAGATAACAGCGAAAAAGAAAAATGTCTTTCCCTTCAAGTATTCCGTCAGTGGGCGGCCTCTACAGAAGGTCGGTAAACACAAGTACCTAAGCCTTACAATTAGCGAGGATCTGAAATGGGATCAACACATAGCTGAAGTCATTAGTAGGGCCAGTAGAAAGCTTTACATGCTGAGGAGAAATCTTAGTAATGCCGATCGGCAGGTAAAGCTTATTGCTTACGAAACACTAGTACGTTCCATTATTGACTATGGGTCTCTCGTGTGGTTCCCAGAGATAGGAGCAAAGATAAAAGAACTTGAGCTAATTCAAAGGAAAGCAATCCGGTTTGTCAATAACAAATATTCTCGTTTCGATTCTCCAACTCGTATGCTCCAAGAGGCAGGAATCTTGAGCCTCCATGCTAGAAACAAAATACAACGTCTTAAACTCCTTTGGTCCATACTTAATGAAGAGACTTGTATTGCAAAACGCAAGTATCTAACATTATCTAACGTTGATAGTCGTCGCACTAAGCACACTAAACACTTGGTGCAATACCGCTTTAGGACCAACTGCTTGCGGCATTCTTTTTTCCCCAAAACCATTGATAACTGGAATGGCTTGCCACAGGTAGCTATTGACTGCGGCACTCTCACTTCTTTTGTAGCATGCATCACTGAACTCCTTCGGGAGCCATGATTATGTCCATCCTTTCGTCTGGTATTTATTTTATTTTCAGTGCATTTATTTCCTCTTGCTACCTATTTAGTATATGGGCAGTGCACAGCCCTCGGTTGTTTTTGTAATTTAGAGATGGAGTTTAGTGTTGTATTTGTATGTCCCTCCTTCTATGGCGCTTGCGCCAGAAGTATTATAAATAAATAAATAAAATCAGCAATGCGTAGGTGGGCGACGTTTGAGCGAGTGGCGTCAGAAGCTCACGTGGAACGTGATGTCCTCCCGTCAGGGTGAGTGACTCACCCTGACGGGAGGACATCATGACCTTCTGACGCCACTCGCTCAAACGTCGCCCACCTACGCATTGCTGATGAAGGCCTAATAAGGCCGAAACAGCTGTCCAAACAGCTGTCCAACGGCGAAACACGCGTCCTCTGGTGCTGTCGCATCGTTCAATGAGTATCTGTTTCTCTGCGTGCAGCCATAGAAGCCATCTTAATCTGTAATTTTGAATTTCAAACACGTCTACTGTCATTTACTTGTTTCTTTAATGATTTTTTTTCCTGTATTATAATTCACTGGCTTGCACTGTGGCATTGAGGAGTGCTCAGTCACCCTCCCAGGTGTATATCGCTCGCTGAGCGACCCCTTTGTTTGCCAATTCCGAACGATGCGCAGCTACCCAGAGCTGACGAGCCGCGAACACAGCGAAACACGTGTCCTCTGGTGCTGTCGCATCGTTCATGAGTATCTGTTTCTCTACATGCAGCCATAGAAGCCATCTTAATCTGCAATTTTGAATTTCAAAAACGTCTAGTGTCATTTACTTGTTTCTTTGATGGCTTTTTTTTCCTGTATTATAATTCACTGGCTTGCACAGTGGCATTGAGGAGTGCTCTGTCACCCTCCCAGGTGTATATCGCTCGCTGAGCGACCCCTGGTTTGCCAATTCCGAACGATGCGCGAGTAACCAGAGCTGACGAGTCGCGAACACGGCGAAACACGTGTCCTCTGGTGCTGTCGCATCCTTCCATGAGTATCTGTTTCTCTACGTGCTGCCATAGAAGCCATCTTAATCCGTAATTTTGAATTTCAAACACGTCTAGTGTCATTTACTTGTTTCTTTGAGCGCTATTTTTTCCGGTATTATAATTCACTGGCTTGCACTGTGGCATTGAAGAGTGCTCAGTCACTCTCCCAGGTGTATACCGCTCGCTGAGCGACCCATGGTTTGCCGATCCCGAACGATGCGCAGCTACCCAGAGCTGACGAGCCGCGAACACGGCGAAACACGTGTCCTCTGGTGCTGTCGCATCGTTCCATGAGTATCTGTTTCTCTGCGTGCAGTCATAGAAGCCATCTTAATCTGTAATTTTGCATTTCGAACACGTCTTGTGTCATTTACTTGTTTCTTTAATTAATCTTTTTTTCCTGTATTATAATTCACTGGCTTGCGCTGTGGCATTGAGGAGTGCTCAGTCACCTTCCCAGGTGTATATCGCTCGCTGAGCGACCCCTGGTTTGTCAATTCCGAACGATGCGCAGCTACCAAGAGCTGACGAGCCGAAAACACGGCGAAACACGTGTCCTCTCGTGCTGTCGCATCGTTCATGAGTATCTGTTTCTCTACGTGCAGCCATAGAAGCCATCTTAATATGCAATTTTGAATTTCAAACACGTCTAGTGTCATTTACTTGTTTCTTTGATGGCTTTTTTTTCCTTTATTATAATTCACTGGCTTGCACTGTGGCATTGAGGAGTGCTCTGTCACCCTCCCAGGTGTACATCGCTCCCTGAGCGACCCCTGGTTTGCCAATTCCGAACGATGCGTGGGTACCCAGAGCTGACGAGCCGCGAACACGGCGAAACACGTGTCATCCGGTGCTGTCGCATCCTTCCATGAGTATGGTTCTCTACGCGTAGCCATAGAAGCCATCTTAATCTGTAATTTTGAATTTCAAACACGTCTAGTGTCATTTACTTGTTTCTTTGATGGCTTTTTTTTTTCCTGTGTTATAATTCACTGGCTTGCACTGTGGCATTGAGGAGTGCTCAGTCACCCTCCCAGGTGTATATCGCTCGCTGAGCGACCCCTGGTTTGCCAATTCCGAACGATGCGCAGGTACCCAGAGCTGACGACCCGCGAACACGGCGAAACATGTGCCCTCGGTGCTGTCGCATCCTTCCATGAGTATCTGTTTCTCTACGTGCTGCCATAGAAGCCATCTTAATCTGTAATTTTGAATTTCAAACACGTCTAGTGTCATTTACTTGTTTCTTTGGTGGCTTTTTTTTCCTGTATTATAATTCACTGGCTTGCACTGTGGCATTGAAGAGTGCTCACTCACTCTCCCAGGTGTATATCGCTCGCTGAGCGACCCCTGGTTTGCCGATTCCGAACGATGCGCAGCTACCCAGATCTGACGAGCCGCGAACACGGCGAAACACGTGTTCTCTGGTGCTGTCGCATTGTTCCATGAGTATCTGTTTCTCTGCGTGCAGCCATAGAAGCCATCTTAATCTGTAATTTTGAATTTCAAACACGTCTAGTGTCATTTACTTGATTCTTTAATGGCTTTTTCCCCTCATTATAATTCACTGGCTTGCACTGTGGCGTTCAGGAATGCTCAGTCACCTTCCCAGCTGTATATCGCTCACTGAGCGACTCCTGGTTTGCCAATTCCGAACGATGCTCAGCTACCCAGGGCTGACGAGTCGCGAACACGGCGAAACACGTGTCCTCTGGTGCTGTCGCATCCTTCCATGAGTATCTGTTTCTCTACGTGCTGCCATAGAAGCCATCTTAATCCGTAATTTTGAATTTCAAACACGTCTAGTGTCATTTACTTGTTTCTTTGAGGGCTATTTTTTCCGGTATTATAATTCACTGGCTTGCACTGTGGCATTGAAGAGTGCTCAGTCACTCTCCCAGGTGTATACCGCTCGCTGAGCGACCCCTGGTTTGCCGATTCCGAACGATGCGCAGCTACCCAGAGCTGACGAGCCGCGAACACGGCGAAACACGTGTCCTCTGGTGCTGTCGCATCGTTCCATGAGTATCTGTTTCTCTGCGTGCAGTCATAGAAGCCATCTTAATCTGTAATTTTGCATTTCGAACACGTCTTGTGTCATTTACTTGTTTCTTTAATGAATCTTTTTTTCCTGTATTATAATTCACTGGCTTGCGCTGTGGCATTGAGGAGTGCTCAGTCACCCTCCCAGGTGTATATCCCTCGCTGAGCGACCCCTGGTTTGTCAATTCCGAACGATGCGCAGCTACCAAGAGCTGACGAGCCGAAAACACGGCGAAACACGTGTCCTCTCGTGCTGTCGCATCGTTCATGAGTATCTGTTTCTCTACGTGCAGCCATAGAAGCCATCTTAATATGCAGTTTTGAATTTCAAACACGTCTAGTGTCATTTACTTGTTTCTTTGATGGCTTTGTTTTTCCTGTATTATAATTCACTGGCTTGCACTGTGGCATTGAGGAGTGCTCTGTCACCCTCCCAGGTGTACATCGCTCCCTGAGCGACCCCTGGTTTGCCAATTCCGAACGATGCGTGGGTACCCAGAGCTGACGAGCCGCGAACACGGCGAAACACGTGTCCTCCGGTGCTGTCGCATCCTTCCATGAGTATGGTTCTCTACGTGCAGCCATAGAAGCCATTTTAATCTGTAATTTTGAATTTCAAACACGTCAAGTGTCATTTACTTGTTTCTTTGATGGCTTTTTTTTTCCTGTATTATAATTCACTGGCTTGCACTGTGGCATTGAGGAGTGCTCAGTCACCCTCCCAGGTGTATATCGCTCGCTGAGCGACCCCTGGTTTGCCAATTCCGAACGATGCGCAGGTACCCAGAGCTGACGAGCCGCGAACACGGCGAAACATGTGCCCTCGGTGCTGTCGCATCCTTCCATGAGTATCTGTTTCTCTACGTGCTGCCATAGAAGCCATCTTAATCTGTAATTTTGAATTTCAAACACGTCTAGTGTCATTTACTTGTTTCTTTGGTGGCTTTTTTTCCCTGTATTATAATTCACTGGCTTGCACTGTGGCATTGAAGAGTGCTCACTCACTCTCCCAGGTGTATATCGCTCGCTGAGCGACCCCTGGTTTGCCGATTCCGAACGATGCGCAGCTACCCAGATCTGACGAGCCGCAAACACGGCGAAACACGTGTCCTGTGGTGCTGTCGCATCGTTCCATGAGTATCTGTTTCTCTGCGTGCAGCCATAGAAGCCATCTTAATCTGTAATTTTGAATTTCAAACACGTCTAGTGTCATTTACTTGATTCTTTAATGGCTTTTTCCCCTCATTATAATTCACTGGCTTGCACTGTGGCGTTCAGGAGTGCTCAGTCACCTTCCCAGCTGTATATCGCTCGCTGAGCGACTCCTGGTTTGCCAATTCCGAACGATGCTCAGCTACCCAGGGCTGACGAGCCGCGAACACGGCGAAACACGTGTCCTCTGGTGCTGTCGCATCGTTCATGAGTATCTGTTTCTCTACGTGCAGCCATAGAAGCCATCTTAATCTGCAATTTTGAATTTCAAACACGTCTAGTGTCATTTACTTGTTTCTTTGATGGCTTTTTTTTCCTGTATTATAATTCACTGGCTTGCACTGTGGCATTGAGGAGTGCTCTGTCACCCTCCCAGGTGTACATCGCTCCCTGAGCGACCCCTGGTTTGCCAATTGCGAACGATGCGTGGGTACCCAGAGCTGACGAGCCGCGAACACGGCGAAACATATGCCCTCTGGTGCTGTCGCATCCTTCCATGAGTATCTGTTTCTCTACGTGCTGCCATAGACGCCATCTTAACCTGTAATTTTGAATTTCAAACACGTCTAGTGTCATTTACTTGTTTCTTTGGTGGCTTTTTTTTTTCTTGTATTATAATTCACTGGCTTGCACTGTGGCATTGAAGAGTGCTCAGTCACTCTCCCAGGTGTATATCGCTCGCTGAGCGACCCCTGGTTTGCCGATTCCGAACGATGCGCAGCTACCCAGATCTGACGAGCCGCAAACACGGCGAAACACGTGTCCTCTGGTGCTGTCGCATCGTTCTATGAGTATATGTTTCTCTGCGTGCAGCCATAGAAGCCATCTCAATCTGTAATTTTGTATTTCGAACACGTCTAGTGTCATTTACTTGTTTCTTTAATGAATCTTTTTTTCCTGTATTACAATTCACTGGCTTGCACTGTGGCATTGAGGAGAGCTCAGTCATCCTCCCAGGTGTATATCGCTCGCTGAGCGACCCCTGGTTTGTCAATTCCGAACGATGCGCAGCTACCCAGAGCTGACGAGCCGAAAACACGGCGAAACACGTGTCCTCTGATGCTGTCGCATCGTTCCATGAGTATCCGTTTCTCTGCGTGCAGCCATAGAAGCCATCTTAATCTGTAATTTTGAATTTCAAACACGTCTGGTGTCATTTACTTGTTTCTTTAATGAATCTTTTTTTCCTGTATTACAATTCACTGGCTTGCACTGTGGCATTGAGGAGTGCTCAGTCACCCTCCCAGGTGTATGCGCTCGCTGAGCGACCCCTGGTTTGCTAATTCCGAACGATGCGCAGCTACCCAGTACTGACGAGCCGCAAAGACGGCGAAACACGTGTCCTCTGGTGCTGTGGCATCGTTTCATGAGTATCTGTTTCTCTGCGTGCAGCCATAGAAACCATCTTTGTCTGTAATTTTGAATTTCAAACACGTCTACTGTCATTTACTTGTTTCTTTAATGGCTTTTTTCCTGTATTATAATTCATTGGCTTACACTGTGGCATTCAGCAGTGCTCAGTCACCCTCCCAGGTGTATATCGCTCGCTGAGCGACCCCTGGTTTGCTAATTCCGAACGATGCGCAGCTACCCAGAGATGACGAGCCGCGAACACGGCGAAACACGTGTTCTCTGGTGCTGTCGCATCGTTCCATGAGTATCTGTTTCTCTGCGTGCAGCCATAGAAGCCATCTTAATCCGTAATTTTGACTTTCAAACACGTCTAGTGTCATTTACTTGTTTCTTTAATCCCCTTTTTTCCCTCATTATAGATGAATGGTCTATGAATGAATGGTCAAATGGTCAAATGAATGTATAAATAATATATATATATATATATATATATATATATATATAATGAGGGGGAAAAAGCCATTAAAGACACAAGTAAATGACACTAGACGTGTTTGAAATTCAAAATTACAGATTAAGATGGCTTCTATGACTGTACGCAGAGAAACAGATACTCATGGAACGATACGACAGCACCAGAGGACACGTGTTTCGCCGTGTTTGCGGCTCGTCAGCTCTGGGTAGCGGCGCGTCGTTCGGAATTGGCAAACCAGGAGTCGCTCAGCGAGCGATATACAGCTGGGGAGGTGACTGAGCACTCCTGAACGCCACAGTGCAAGCCAGTGAATTATAATGAGGGGAAAAAGCCATTAAAGAAACAAGTAAATGACACTAGACGTGTTTGAAATTCAAAATTACATATTAAGATGGCTTCTATGGCTGCACGCAGAGAAACAGATACTCATGGAACGATGCGACAGCACCAGAGGACACGTGTTTCGTCGTGTTTGCGGCTCGTCAGCTCTGGGTAGCTGCGTATCGTTCGGAATATATATATATACGAGGGTGGTTCCATAAGTTCCCGGCCCAACCAACTTTTAATAGTCATAGAGACGAAACAAGTGTATCACTTGTCGACATAGTCGAACTTCGATACACTTTTGACACCTTTCAACCAGCATTCTTATACCCTTGAAAAAATAGTCGGAAGTTTTGTCCGCAAAATGCTGGCAAACTGCCTCTTGCACCTCACTATCGTTTTGAAATCTCCGTCCTGGAAGTCTGGACTGTAGGGTGGGTGGTGGACTTCTTCGAAGCCGCACTCCTTCAGTGCAGCCTTGGCAACAGAAGCCGTGTGGACAGGGGCATTGTCCTGAAGCAACTGGACAGCTCGACTCAACCTGCCGCGCCTGTTTTCCTTGATGGCGTCTCGCAGTCGGCGCAGGAGTGAAGCATAATAAGTCGCATTCACTGTGTCGTTCCTCTCTTTGAAGTCGATGAGGAGGATCCCGTGACAATCCCAAAATATTGTTGCCATGATCTTCTTTGTGGATAGTGTGACCTTGGCTTTTCTTGGGGGTGTTTCTCCTGGTTTGCGCCATTCCATCGACTCCTTTCTCGAAAGGGGATCATAGTAGAGCACCATAGGCGGTGGTGATAGGGCACCATAGGTGGGCAACGTCACGACTCACGCCCTGGGGGAATGTGCGTCCTGGGCCGCCTTCTAAGGGAACTGCCGACATATGTTTGAAAGCGTCTGAGGAAAACCCAGGAAAAACCGCAGACAGCACAACCGGCACCGGGATTCGAACCCGGGTACCTCGCAGTCTCGACGTGACATGGCCAGCACGCTAACCACTGAGCCACGGGAGCTGGTTAGAGCACCACAGTCTCCCCTGTGACAATTGACTTCAATATTTCTTCTTCGTTCTCTTGACAGAGCTCCAAAAACTCTTTGGCACAGACGACGCGCTGTTGCTTTTGAACTGACGAGAGAAGTGGTGGCACCCATCTCGCACTGACATTTTTCATGTGAAGGCCCTCGCCGATGATGCGAAAAACGGTTGTTTTGGAAAGCCCCAGCCTTTCTGAGATTTCCTTCGCCTTCAGACGCCTGTCGCTCAGCACTTCCTCCTCGACAAGAGACAAATTTTCTTGTGTCACCATTGCCACTGGACGATCATCGCGTGAATCATCTTCAATGGACTCTCACCCCAGTCGAAACTGCTCAGCCCAGTCTTTTACCGTTGTGTACGACGGAAAGGCTTCCCTGTACACATTGTCCAGTCGCGCTTTAATTTCTTTAGGCGAAAGTCCCTCTTTTGTCAAGAATTTTATCACAGCGCGGTACTCGATTTTTTCCATTTTAACTGAAGTGTGCACCCTGGCTGTTTGAAATGCCGCTCTCCAACCGACAAAAGCATGGAGAGGGTTGAGGGTGGTGCTCCGGCCCTCCAACAGATGGCGCCACGCGTCCTTAATCGCATTTTCAAATTCGCGCGCATTTTCTACCTCGGGCCGGAAACTTATGGAACCACCCTCGTATATATATATCAAAGTACGTGCGCGTTACATGAATTTTAAACAAGAGGGTGGCTTTGAATCATGACTGGCCCCAATCCTGCTATTACGCATTGTCCTGAAAACGTCTAATTAAAATGTTCATTAATGAGTTTTAGGTGGTTAGCCATGCAGAAGTTTTACACTTTCTCCGAAAGAATGCCTGCGTTACCATTTAACCCACCTGCAACTACAGCATCTCGTTGCTCTTATAGCTTTTTCAGAAAAAAATATGTGACGCTTAAAAAACGTATATTGTGAACACGAAACCTGTGAAATGTATTGCTCCGTTTGAGAAAGATAGAATGGCTCCCTCTTTTGGTAAAGGGAACTTTCCGTTGGGGTGCCGCCCACATGCGGGAATGCAACATTGTATATGATTTTCGTAATTGCTTTTCTAGCTCTTTTATCGCCACGAATTCTTTCATTATGCAAGATCTGCGAGTGTCATTGAGGTTTGCTAGTGGAAATATATCGGTGGAAGCATTACGGTCCAGACCGTAATGCTTCCACCGATTGTCGCGTCACGAACTATGCACAATGCATTACATCACGGTCCTTCAATACTCTTTCTGGTCAGGAAACTCCGCTCGAATGCAATAGACTAGGTCACTTAGGGACAATTGCTCCCGCTTGGAGTGATCGCGTCGTTTGGGGGAAGACCTTGGAAGACACCCTCGTGGAGCAGACGACGTTTCCGCAGCACTGCGTGTTTTCAGGGAATATTTGATGAGGTACTTTTTGAAGTTCATTTCGTGTTCATTGCAGAAATAATTAATTATCGAAACGATTCATGATTTGAGCCGGCACATTTCAGTTCAGTGAACGTAAATTTACTGATTTGCTGAGTAATATTGCAACTTTCGTTGTTGTCTTTCTTTGACACGGAAAATTTTACTTTTGCTCTCACTCGGGGCTCTCAATGGTGGTCGAGAAACATATTACTGCATTTTGTTGCACAATCACTCAATCCAGTGATATATTGTAAGCGAATGACGCTTTCCGTAGTTATTGCGTGAGGGCGAAACTTTCCAAACGCGTGATTTTCTTGTTTTCCTCGTAGCAATTTGTTGTAACTTGAACAGAGATAAAATGACGAGGTGATTCTATTTCAGCGCAGACAGATAAGACTTCAGAAGAAGTACGTATAGAAATCCTGTATTTTAATCATCCAAAATGATCTCTTGCGGTATGAGAGGCGAGGGATACACATGCTATAAATCGTATGGCTCGATAGTTTTCGGCGAGGAAGTAGCTGATACTGTTTTTTGATGTGGTGCAGTGCCATGCACAAGGTTTAACGTATCGTAGAGGGCAATTTTTATACACTTTGGGAAGAGATGATGGGAAAACTCGTTGTGAGAGATCACAACAAAACCAGCAGGTACAAAGATTGGTGCCTCTCGAATAGTTTGGACGAATACTCTGTACGGAGGAAACGATATGTTCCTTTGCCGATTACAACAGGATTCAAGCCGTGTTATTAAATTACCACGATAGAATTTGCTCTTGCTGAAGTGTGGCCTGATAACGCTTTCCAACTGTAGAATTTGGCTGACAAGATTCAGATGTCAAATTCAACGGCTACACTATCATCGTTTTGTAGATAGCCTCGGCATAAGAGTCAGATCAGCTCCAGGACATTTCACTAAACAAACTATTTCAAATGGTGGAATGGAGTTTTACTTGGGAGGTCAGAAGGAAATTTTGGGATTGCCCAAAAAGTACGTTTACGAGACAACACGGTGGTATCTGGTAACCAAAAAAATAATAATAATGATAAAATAAAATAAATAAATAAAAATGAAAAGAGATAAGCAGGGGGACGGAGACAAAATAACTTGTGTTAGCCTTGCTCTTCAAATTCAAGATGAAGACAAGGAAACTGTATATTTTTAGCAGTATACACGGCCATGAATGGGCTCTAGAGTCTGCAGTTTATGGTCCGCAGAAGCTTTTGACGCATTGCAGGAGCATTACAAAAAGAAAAAAAAAAGAAAAATGAATAGATAAAAAGAGAGAAACCTCAGCCCTCCTGCCTGCTTCCTGTGCAGCAAAAACTAATAGGTATGAGCGGACTTCGTTTACTAAGCCGACTTGACATTACGTCTTTCCCCCAAGTTGTACCCTAAGACATGTTATTGTATAAATATCATGTTGAATGATATATATTTCAAAATTTTACGGTTCTTAGTGTTTGATGCTACACATGTCACACAGTGAACAACTTGAAGGAGCTCAACAAACCACGGTCATCGCAGTACATCCACAATAAGGCTATTAGCGAATGTTTTCTGTTTATTCCCGTAGATCAAGTCATCTCTGTTTTTTACACAAAGAAAAAATACTTTCATTCAGTCCTCGCCAAATTAAGGCTCCCCTTCCATGAAGAACATATAGCCATCACGAAATGCTGCACGTTCGAATCAGGCGAAGTCTCCTTTATATGTGTAGATCATTCTTACATACGAACAGAGTGCGAAGATTGCAATAAACTTCAAGCATATTTAAAAAAGAACCTCTGCTCACGTACTCAAAACGCAAGCACAAAGAAAGAAAAAGTGTACACTCCCAAGCACCCATAGAAACACTCTGCAAGCCACACGCGCACACCTCTACCACACCATCAGTGTTTTCCTATGCCCCGCCAATGTGGACTCTTCGCAGGCCTCCTGTATGTGACGACATTCCTGGTCTTCTGAAGAAAACTCTGTACCTTCCGTTGTTGCTCACCAACTTACACTGGAGGGAACACCTTAACTCAGCGTATTCTCAACGATTCCCTGTGTACGCTGATGGATCAGTGCCTCAAGGCGGACCTACCGCAGCCTTTTATATGCCACATGAAAACCTTGAAGTGGCGCACAAGCTCCCCTATGAAACGTCATCTACTGAGTCCGAGCTCTTCGCCATACTGACCGCGTTGAACCACATAGCGGTATCACCGCCTGGCGCTTCGGTTGTGTTCACGGACAGTAAGGTGGCGCTAGAAGTTCTAGCAAATTATTGTTCCAGAACAATCGGCGGCCTAGACACCATGATAGTCGCAATATACAACCGACTTCTATCCTTTGGTCATAGCCTGTGTTTCTAATGGGTACCCAGTCCTACCGGCCTGCACGGGAACACCCGCGCAGACGCCCTAGCACGTCGGGCACATGGGGAGGGCACCTCCAATAACTGTTTCCTACCACTTTCAACCTCATCGTGTCGGTTACAGACACAGCGACTCCGTCATAACGGCACTCGGCAGTTTCAAGAGGACGCTGTCCGACTAAACGACCATCTCCGGTCTATCGACCCGTCGATGGATTTCGTTGCTACACACCACTGCTCGCTCTGTAAAATGGGTCTTCTCCAGTCGCCCAAATGTCCCACTTGCGCTGTTGAAGCTGATGTTCCACACCTTCTCCTCGACTGTCACAGATTCGACACCCCTCGAGCCACGCTGAGACGACGCCTACTTGAGCTGCGGTGCACGGACTTTTCTCTGGCCACTCTGCTCGGCCCAGTACGAGATACACAGCGGTCTGTGACCAAAGCAGTTCTGACTTTCTTGAGAGATTCAGGTCTTAAGACCAGCCTGTGAACTCAGTCGTGCAATCTCATTCTTCTATGCCCCACTCTCACCCTCAACGCATTAACCTCATGCTTTCCTTTTAAAGTCATCTTCTGTGATCCATCTCATCATTCTTTCACCGTTTGTTACTCTTTTTTTTTTTGTCATCTTTGTCTTTAATCTACCTCATCCTTCTTTCATCATTCGTTAGTTTATCGTTTATTTCCTAATTCTTTTTCTTTTTATTTATTTCTTATTTCTTAATTTTCTTTATTTATTTCTTGTTCCTTCCTATTTCCTTCTTTCTTTAATTCTTTTCTTTCCTTTATTTATTATGTCTTAATTTTCCTTATTTATTTATATATTTCTGGAACAGCAAGCCGGCGTCTCGTTTGGCTGACCGTTCCCCCGTTTTTTTTCCCTTTTCGTCTAATAAATATATCCCCCCCCCCCCCCATACGCGCAGGCACCGGCGGACACGATCGCCGAGCCACGACTCGCCACTCGGTCGCCGAAATGAAGTTCTCGCGCGAGTTTTCTGACCTGAAAGAGTATTGAGTGACTGTGATTGCATGCATTCTTTTACTGTTTGTTAGCCATCTTTTCTTTTATCATCTTTGTCTTTAATCTCTCACATCCTTCTTTCACCGTTTGCTGGTCTATCCTTTACTTCCCAATTATTTTATTTTATTTTTTATTTATTTTATTCTTCATCTTCATTCTTCTTCTTTTCTTTATTCTTTATTTACTTCTTCTTCTTTCATCTCCTTAATTTTCTTTGTGTTGCGGAATAGCAAGCCGGCGTCCCGTTTGGCAGATCTTTCCCCCGTCTTTTTTTCCTTTCGTCTAATAAATATATCCCCCCCCCCCCCGATGACTGAATTCGCAGCGTGCTTAGCTATGCTACAGGGGGACAAAGTATATAGCGCGCTGTTAGAGACGTCAATACCTGGTTAAAACAGGTAGTTGTGTTAACGAAAAAGAAAAGAACGTAGTGAGAAAGGATATGTCAATCATGTTACCGCCCCACAACTTTTTTGTGATCTTCTACATAATGAAATGTTTGAACCAGACGCACGCCATATCCTGGAACCTTCTAAACCTCAATCGTGCCGGAGGAACACAAGCAGGCACGCAAAAAGTGGATTTACATCTCAGCCCTGTGTGGATATCTTATCTCAAGGAAAAGAAGCTCTGATACTCCTTCCGTGGACGTGCACGTTAGTTACACATTAGTGAGTTTTAGTATACCGTTGATAAGGTTATCGTGCCTATCAGAACCAATCGCAGTGGTGCGTGACTCAGAATCTTGTCCACTGATTGGTTCCGGTTGATACGGTTCGACGGTAGCCACGTTATCAACGGTCTGCTAAAACTCTCTATTAGCTCTGCGTTGTTACCGTTTTTGCACGCAGGCATCCAGTTCACGTCAACGCCAGACCGACGTCTGCACTGTATCGTCGAGGTCATAACCATAACTGCTGCGGACATTGTAAATAGCACCACATAAACCTTGGCCAGTATTAACCGTCTCGCGAACCAAACGCAAAGGGGCTCCATTGCTAGGTCCATTTGTTACATGCCCTTTAGTACTGTTGCTGTGTGGCTCACCACATTTCTTGAGCTCTGGCAGTCGACCAATGGCAAGTGCGTCACGGCAGGAACCCGCTATCCATTAGCCCTCGTAGTCAGTTAGTTTGCAGCTCCCAGCATTCGGGAAATCTTGTTAGAGTGTAAGCGTACAACGAATATCAAACAGTGTAATACAATCAAAACTGCACATTACAGTGGCCAGGCTAGATATTATCCTTCTAGAGTCTTAAAAAAAGCAAACTTCTTACATGTGATGGAGATAATATGTTCAATTTTTCTTTCAGGTAGAATGCTGAGAAGTAATCTAAATGACTGGAAGATAATCTAAAATTTAGCGACGAAGGTAACCACAAAGACCTGGTCTGTGGCTATCTTCGTCGCTAAATTTTAGATAAAGTGTCTTAATATTTTGTACTATCGTTAAGTGTTATTGGTGCTAAATTATCGGAGCTGTACTGAAATATATCTTGTGTTTGTTGACGCTTGCATACAAAATTCTGCAGCAGCATTTTGTTCGCTTGTTTCTATTTCTGTATTTTTCGAGCAGCTTCGGGAATATATGTTTGAGCATCAGCACTGTAACGTTTATTCGCGACGTCCGTGAAGGAACCACTCATATGTTGTCACATAGCGCAATATAGTTTTCTGTGTCTATAAACAGTCTCAACTGACCTTGTTTACATCTTAATCCGCCTACAGTACAGGTCTGAGCCCAAGCGGGGCGTTGCAGAGCAAAACTTTCAACGAAAAGCCTCCCCCGTCCGCCAAGAATCAGGCCCCGAAACGATGTCACCTGGTAGTGTAAACTGAAACTGCATTAAAAAAAAAAAAAACTCAGTGGTGGTTGTGGCACTGGTGGTGGTGACGAGACTCACTTGCCATTGTTAGCCTTAAGCCGTAAGGTTCGGATATCGGGATCCCGATATCCCGGGATTTCTGCATGATTTCATGTCCCGAAATTTCAAGATCATGAATTTCGGTTTTCTAGACAACGTATATGCGAGTGAAAAAGAAAGAACGATGCCTTTCCGACTTTTGGTTTTAAGCAGCCCTCCCCTAAAAATATTATTTGCAATCCAAAACCGAACCAACCTCTTCGTCCACGACACATGACAAAGACTTTACCTGCACCACGCACTACGTGAACCACGCAAGCTATAGCCGAGAACAACCTTCAAGTTGCATCAAAACTCATATTCGAAGTCATGAGTCTTCCGATTCATAAGGCCACAAAAAGTATTGTAGAATCTCTCTCTCTACAGAATTTCTCTTTCTTTGTTCTTTTAATCTTCATGAATACGTATGGTTGAAGGTGAGAAGAAAAAACTGAAACAGCCTTTTGAGAAAACTAGACTGGGATGCTTCACACTGGAACACAACAATTACTGTGAATCAGTAAAAGGGGAGAACAGCGAGACGCACCAGTGCCCAAAATACTCCAGCGGAAGTTGCGAAATACGTCATTGTTTTTAGCAGGCGCATTTGTATATGTAAGTGCTGAACGTCATGCCACGTCACCCCCCCCCCCCCCCCCCCCCCCCTGAACGTCGTGCCTTCTCTTGGACTGCTAACCGCGGGAAATGTCGGCGCAGCCACGAGATATTCCGTAGCAGACGAGAAGAGACGCATGCCAACGCAATTTATTCCAGCACGGTGCGAAAGCTCAATAAAAAAACACACGAAACATTTGCCCGGTGAGCAGTGTTTGCGTGTTTGCGTGCGTGCGTGCGTGCGTGCGTGTGGTGCGTGTGTGTGTGCGTGCGTGTGTGTGTGTGTGTGCGCGTGCGCATGCGTAAACGCGCACTGTATCGCAATTTCTGATAGTATGCGTTCAAGTTCAGCGTCTGAGCGATCACGGTCGTCATTTATCCCTGCAGTGGGTCCTGGGTCACGGTGGTTCGAGCGGAAACGAAGAGGCCGACAGAGCGGCAACGGCTGCCTTCGTTGTTGTTGTTGCCCAACCCTCTCGGACGATTCTACCAATAGTGGTGTCAAGAGGAGACGGGAGATCACTTCTGACTGAGCTCGTTTAGCCACTAGACGTTCAACCTGGCTACAGTTCTTGGCCCATGTCAGAGCCATGTGCAACAGCGTCGATGTCTTCTGATGGTCTTGGTGTTTCTCTTGTCTACCAGTTTCCTTCAGGCGCTGTAGAGTCCTCCTCTGTATCTCAATCACCATTGGTGCTTCTTCCCTTCCATGTGTGTGTGTGTGTGTGTGTGATTTCCTTTTTTTGTTGTTGTTGTTTTTTTTTTCGCCTTCCTATTTGTGGCGCAGCGGGGCGGAGCGCAGCGCAGCCAGTGGAGGAGATCTCAATTGTTGTATACTTGCACATAACTTTAACTTCATTATCATATCTCACACCTGATGTCTCGCATGTAATGGGGTAGTGTACTGCCCTCCAGTGGTGAATCATCCCAAGTCATAGTCGTGATTTATTTGTTGTTGTTGCGATAGTATGATGGACGTGCAACAACAACAACAATAAATGGAGAAGTGATGATGACATGGGATGTTTCCCCGTGGTAGCCACAGGACTCTACCCCACTTCCAACTTCACTTCGGTTATTATGAGGGTATGAATTATGATGAACGCGAAGCGACGACGGGTCGGAGTTCTGTTTAAAGCTCTTCGAGGAGTCCAATGGCTTGCATGAAAGCAAAAAGAGAGCTAAGAGCTCGGCACTGACGCGCAGGAGAGCTCCATTGGCCAAGTACTTTGGACAAGCGGAATGGTCTATGGTCGAGAAGCTCAAGTTGGCGTCGAAACTCCCGGCGTTCACTCGTGCACCGGTCGCAGTCCTCGATGATATGGAGGACCGTAGCTGAGGTGTGACAAGGTGGGCACAGAGCCGTGTTACTGTAACCCAGCTTAACCTGGACACAGGGGTGAAGGCGACGTGGAGTCGTAGCCGCCGCAGGAGTGACGTAAAGCTGCGGGGGAAGCCATCTGGCATTTTAAATGGTAATGACTCCTCCATTGCATGGAGGAGTGACCATTGAGTGATGTCATGAAGCCATTGCTGGCGGGCTAAGGGTGACACCCACGCAGACAAGTAGAAGCGTCGATCTCCGTTGGAGAAGATAATGGGCACGGCTCTGCAGATACGGTGGGCCGCAGCACTCGCCAAGTCTGCCTCCTCGTTGGCCTGAATGCCAATGTGGCCGGGGACCCACTGTAGGGTCAACCGGTGTCCCTGTTCAGTCGCCGTCAGGACTCTAACTACCACCGGGGCTAAAGAGCCGCGGATGCTCATGCGGGCTGATTTTGAGTCAGTGTAGAACACCCATGAGCGAGGAGGGTAGTTCGAGACAGACTCTCACAGGATGAGATGATATGATAACAGGTGTCGGAATAATGACGACCGAAAGTTAAGATGTAGGTCGGTCACTACCAGGATTGGTGAGAAGTCCCGAACAAAGAAATTTGTTGTCTCATTGTCGTTGTGCGAGTCCAGACTCCTGAAGAAAGTAGACGAGGCAGGACTTTCGTGTTCAGACGAGGCCACGAGCTCTTGAGCGTCTTTCCGTGAAAGAGTTTCTATGATGTAGGACATCATCTACCGGTGCGCGGTATACATCAGAGCTTTTCCCCGAAAAGTCTACTTTTAGGAGGATGTCAACCGACTTGTAGCCTAGGAAGAGCCACGCGCGGGGTTCAAAGCGGCTCCTTTTAGGTGGTTAGGAGGGTGTAGACCTCCGACAAATGAAGGACACTATAGGCTTCATAGGTCTTGGGTGGAAAACGGCTTCCCTTCGCAGCGACATTGCTTCTGACTCAGGCTGGCATAGTACCCATGAGTCAGCTGAGGGTCAGGGACCCCAGGTGAGTTCGGTAATAAACGGTACGTGTATTTGCCGTGCGTACCTCTGTCGCTATGTACAATAATGGGCGATACAGAGTCTTGTTCATGGCCAACAGTAAAGAACTGGAAACTGAATGACCGCGGTTGCGCGTTATACACCGGAAAATACGGTATTTTTCCCGCACCACAGCATATGAACTGCAAGGAAGCAGGATGTGTTCGATAGTTTCGGTTTACTGACAGTGTCTGCAGTTTGCTTCGTCCAGAGAGTCAATCTTGCATAGTTGTGATTTCGTGAAAGCGTTTCCTGTTCGCAACCTGACGAGCAGGGTTTGTGTATTGCTGGAAAGTCCTTTCGGTGGGAGATCTAGTCACTGATTTTGCACGATTTCCCGGATCTCAGGGTGCTGTGTAAGTACTATCTGATTGAGAACAAATTTTCCGTCGATGTCTCCCAGGGTTGGCAAACTGGGGCTGGCGTTGTGGTGCGCAGCAGGTGCTAGTTGATCCGCTTTTTCGTTGCCACTGATGCCGACGTGGGGTGGTGGTGGTGGTGGGGGGGGGGGGGCTCAATTGCAGGGAGATGTCTTCACCAATTGACTTGTCTTGGCCACATGATGTTCTGATACAGCGCGCTAGACTGCTAGTGCACGTGGGATTCATCACCACTTGGAGAGCGCTACGCGAGTCGGTGAGGATGACAGCATTGGTGATTCCCTTTACCTGCACAGCAACTGCTGCATGGAGCCAGATGCCCAGCAGTTGTACAGCATAATGGGAATTGAAGTGATTTTCCATGCCAGGCCACATTCAAGGATGGCATATAGTAGGAGGAAGTAGCTCTCCTACACGCGGCGTCAACGGAGCCGTCTGTGAACAGCAGCGTGTGTGCGTGAAAACTGTCACTCATAAGGTCCTTAGCAGCCGCTTTGGCTTCCTGGTAGTGTTCCTGAATAAACCAGCCACATTTAATTGCCCTGTACGGTATATTATATGTCAGTAACTCTGTTGCTCGCTCTAATACTGCGCTAGCACGCATAAAATTCATCATCGAGCACTCATCCCGGAGGAAACCCGTTCCCAGCTGAGCATTGCCCGCATGCGCAGTCATGTTCTCACACGCGTCACAGTCCCGTCCTCGGCACTTGACTTTCGCTTGGTCGTGTTGTAACAACGCTATTCCGTGACACCGGCAGTGTCGTTGGTTTTGACTCACACCACCCAACGGAGCACAAACGGAGTGTGGTACGAACGATATTTCACCGATCTGAACAGTTATCATCCTGCACCGAGTTACGGGCGTGTGAGGACGCGACGGTCGCCGATTATCTGGACAAACGTGGCTACCCACGCAGGTTTATCGAGGACACTCGCAAGCACATGCAAGCATCTGGACCGCGGGACGGGAACCGCACCCGCCGGACACGCATTGTCATCCCCTATGTCAAAAGCGTTTCTGAATCTATCAGCCGGGCTTTGCTTCCGTTGGATATCAGGACTACGTTCAAACCGCATGTTCAACTTCGAAGTCTCATATCGAAACCGAAGCACCCCCCCCCCCCCGGAAGACCAGTCTGGAGTAGTCTACAAAGTACAATGCCAAGACCGTGACACGTGCTACATTGGCGAGACAGGCAAGAAGAGGAACACTCGTTTCAAAGAACATAAGCGGGACATAAAGAGCGCGACGCACGCCACACGGTTTAAGACGGAGCTGACAGAGCATTGTTGGGACACCGGGCATTGTTTTGACTTCGACAACGCGGTGACTTTCGCTCGAGAACAAAGGTGGGGACCCAGAAAGCTTCTAGAGCCTTGGCACATACGTGGTGACCCCTCGGTTTGTAACAAAAACCGTGGCCCCCTTCCCGAACAATACTCCAGTCTCCTTAAATAGCGACCGGTTGTGTAATCTCTCATTCAGTTTGGCACTGATGATGTCCGTCGCATGACGGACCAAACGTCTGAGTAAACCTTGTTATTTTGTTATGTTAAGTCGGAGTTTCCTACTTTTTTGTTCAGTTATGTCGTCTCCCAGCTTTTGGAGTATTTTTGCAGCTATTGATGATGATGATGATGATTGAAAGAAAAAAATGGGGATTGTAGCCCTCATCACGAGGGCCGGCTACTCTTTCGGTCAGCCTGAGTGCTTCAACAGATGATTACAGCCATACCTTGTTAGCAAGCATTCACGCCTACTACAAGCGATAGCTGGTTCTCAACAGGAACACATCTTGAACGACGAAGGGAAACTTTTCTAATAGAAGACAGCAAATACAGCAGAGCGTGGCGAAGTGGTAGGGCTTGTGCAGCCATAATCATTTGCTCATTTTAAAGCGAGCTAATTGTCTAAAAACAGGCTGTCTTTCTTTTTTCTTTTTTTTTTGAGCATAAGTCCAGTTCAATGCATTTCAGTAGTGTTCCTCCAACTTCTTACTCTTAAGATTGCAACGGACGTAAAAAGGATGACTCTGCTTTCTGCACGTCACTAGGCAAGAAGTGTGTCTTGATAGGCCAACATATTTCTTTACTGAGTCCATCAGTACTAAATGCTTCCCGAGTCACAGGATCACAAGAACTCCACTAAAGGGTGAAGCTGCAAGGCGCAGGGGGAGGGTTCCGTGGGCCTTTAATTATTACTTTTTCTTTTTTTTTACAGTCTTGGATCGTACCAGAAGACAAGGGAGGACACAGGCAGGAACCCCCTCACGTGAACATTTGAGATGTGGTAATACGTCAAAAACTGTTCCATCGGCAGAACCAGGTCAGGCACAGGGTGCCCCATTGGGGGGGAAAGAAGCAAACGATTTGCTGCAATTGGCAATGTTTTTTTTTTCTTTTTTTCATCCGCCAATCCGCATGGGGCAAGACGAGCGGAACAACACTCGAGAGACGTTTAATGCGCGCGACAAAAAACAGGAAAGTGATGTCAGGGAGTCTTTGTGGCTTCGTATTGTCAATAGCGCGAAAATTATATACTGCACTTACAAACGAGTGCCACAATCTATATTAGGTTGAAATTAAGACGAACCCTGGAGTGACTACGTCGTCAGATACATAACGTTGTCAAACGTTAATCAAATTCAAGAGGAGGGCCCGGATTGCAGCGCCACGCACCGTGCGAGACGCGCATTACTCCCGCTCAGTGCCGATGACATCCCACAGGGGTGACAGAAACGTGTATAGCACACGTCGATGGGCAAAATTTGCTATCTCAATAGAATTCCCCGGCACGAGAGGCACTGGCAAATTATGGTACCACAGCAATCGGCGGCCTAGACACCATGATAGTCACAACATACAACTGACTTCTATCCTTGGGTCATAGCCTGTGTTTCCAATGGGTACCCAGTCACACCGGCCTGCAGGGAAACACCCGCACAGACACCTTAGCACGTCGGGCAAATGGGGATGTCCCCGTCAATAATAGTTCACTACCGCTTTCAGCCTCAGCATGTCTATCACAGATACGCCGAATCCGCCACAGCGCCACTCGGCAATTTCAAGAGGGCGCTGTCCGATTAAACGATCATCCCCGGTCCATCAAAGCGTCGATGGATTTCGTTGCTACACGCCGCTGCTCGCGTCGAGAAGCGTCCATTCCACACAGACTACGACTTAATGTCAGCAGGACACCTCTGCTTCTCTATAAAATGAATCTTGCACTGTGGAAGCTGATATTCCATATCTCCTCGACTGCCGCAGATTCGACACCCCTCGAGCTGAGCTCAAACAACGCCTACTCGAGCAGCAGTGCACGTACTTTTCTCTGGTCACTCTGCTCGGCCCAGTACGACATCGCACACAGCGGTCTGTGACAATCGCAGTTTCGACGTTCCTCAACGACACAGGTCTCATGAACAGCTTGTGAACTCCAGTGGTGCCGTCTCATTCTTCAGTGCCCCACCCTCACCTCTCAGCCTCATACACATTACCCTAATCTTTTTTAAAAAGTCATCGTTGTCTTTAATCTATCTCATCTTGCTTTCACCTTTTGTTAGTTGCTTTATTTTCCCAATTCTTTTCTTTTGTTTTTATATGACTTTTATGTACTTTTCTTTTGTTCCTTTATTGCTTTTTTTTTGCGGAATAGCAAGCCGACATGCCGTACGGATGACCTTTCATCCTTTTTTCTCTTCGTTGTTCTAATAAATATGCCCCCCCCCCCCATATATATCAACTATCGGCTACGAGATATTATTCATATAGCAAAGCCCTGGTCCAGGAAGGGAGTTGCCTCAGGACAGAAGCCGCCGATATTTCGAACAGAGACTGTTCTTCTTCTGGGCACCGTCCTCATCTAGGGTTGCCACCAGGCCGGTATTATACCGGCAAGGCCGGTTAGTTGGGCGCTCTGCCGGTTGCCGGTAGGAAGGTGATATCGGCAGCATTTTGCCGGTATTTGTGGCTCAAGACCTTTCATAAGGGCTTTTACGAGATTTTCCCTTCAACATTCCACTACAGCTGGAATAATTCTGGAACACAGACCCAGCTCCGCAGTCACCAGTCGTTTTCTTAGTTAGTCATTCTTAGTATTATTCATTGTTATTATTATTATCATTGTTATTTCTAGCATCAGTGATACAGCCACACACAGGAACACGCGTTTCCTCGTATTTTCTCTCTCTCTATGTGTGTGTGCTCGTCCACCCCTTACCCACTTTCCCTTTTCCACGAGCTTTCCCCCTTTCCCTCTATTTGCCTCCTCTCCCTCAGCCGGTGTTTTTCACTACGAAAGGTGGCAACCCTATCCTCATCATTGGCATGGTATTTAAAAGGTTAGGTGTGACGTGTTTAAAGGTTCATGCGAATTGTGGGTCAACAGCCCGGAGGGAAGAAAGGGTCCGTACGGGCTTCTACGGCCGGAGTGAATGGCTGCTTTGTTAGAGTGTGGAGGGGATTATGTGAACGTAGTGATCTAGGCTACAGACCGGTTACAGAAAAATGGAAGGTTCACGAACACGTGGACGAAACGGGACAACAGGCAAGAATTGGCAAGCATAGCGAAAGATAAGGAGGTCAGTGGTTACGTGGGGAAAATTCCAGAACCAGCAAAGGATTTTTTTTTTAAATATATATTTGTAATACAAAGTTGTGGCATGCAATAAAGAGAGCAGAAAGCAGTGGCCATGCAGAACATAACAGATGATAATGAAGGTAGAAGGGAAAAGCATATTTTATTTGTGAAGTGTTTCTAGGGTACCTTGTGATTTGTTGATACCGGACGGGTGAAGAGCGTTGAACTTGTATATGAGATAAGACTCCCTATCACGTCTGTCACGTGTGGATCTAAACCCGGTTTCTAGAATATATAGTTTAATGTTGTCAAAATTGTGACCAGGAACGTTAAAGTGTTCGGCGACTGCTTTGGGGAGTTTGTTGGACGTGTCGGTTCTGTGTCCGGTAAGCCCTGGTCCAGGCTGTTATTGCGACACCATTCATGGCGCGGGAGGGGAGGACAAGATCACGACACATACTCACACACAATCGCCTTCTACCACGATTGCGTGTGTGTGTCGTGCTCTTGCCCTATCCCGCGCCATGAATAGTGTCGGAACCGACACTACTTTCTCAGATCTATTTGCATGGTGCATGCAATGCCATCATGAACACGTTGCGAAAAATATGATATCACATGTGCGGTACAACCATTTCCTTCATGCTTTTGGACAAATATAATCGGTCCATATTTAAACATAGCAAAGGTCAATTCCCATCTTTATTTAGGGCACCTGTTGCCACTAGAGGAACGCAATCCCATCCTATACCTGTTACAGACCTCATACAATTTTCCGCCCTTATAACTGTGATGGGATCCGCTGAGGGACGTAATAAAAATGTGCATACATAAAGTCAAGCATGGTCCACTCCAATCCACCTGCTGTTGCTAAGCCTGACACAGAACGCAATATTGTTAGCAGGCCGCGCTTCAAAAAGTATCATTTCCGGAGCTTGCGGGTAACGATAAATGCAGTACATGAAGAAGTATCCTTCTACGACATCAATATATATGTTCACCGGGCAGTGCCATCATTTCACATGGAATACTGCAGCAACATGCGACAGCCATAACATTGGAAATGGCTGTTGCCAAATCTTGTATTGAGGGGCTCTATTCCTCTGAGTGAATGCACGTAATAAATGCCCATCAGTTAGTTTATCCTTGATTTCCTAATTCTTTTCTTTTCTTTTTTTGCGGAATAGCAAGCCGACATACCGTTTGGCTGAACTTTCATCCTTATTCTTTCCTTTTTCTCCTTTTCTTTCTTTTTTTTTTTCACTTAAATATATCCCCCCCACCCCCCGTCGCGATGTTCCTTCGTCTTTTTCTGCTTTTAATGTGGTTCGCTAGCTCTGGGTTATAATCAGACGGGCAGCGCACGCGAATCGCATACGGAGACCAAGATCACCAGTTTGATCCCGGCCGAGGACGGTAACAATGTGGGGGAGGTAAATATTGCTTCCGGCACCGTGTGTCGGAAATTTCCGGCGCACGTCAAAAGAACACCAGGTGGCCGAAACTGTCCACAGTCCTACTGTGCTGCACGTGCAGCATGTCGCCACACAAATACGCTGACCCACCTCACGCGTCTACTCCAATTACCTTATCTTTAATAGACTTTAATAAGTTTAGTGGATTAATTTAGCCCACCTGAGGGTTCTCTGAGGGGTGCCGAAATCCCAACACAGGACACGCCGTATTTGACGTCCCAGTACACTCAAGAAGAAAAGTACAAGAACGAAAAATGAGTAAAACAGGAGTAACTGCAGCTTCTAGTCCCCCAGATTGCAGTTACTTAGCATTTTAGTCCCCTGACCCCGATATTTACTCCCCAGGGCTGCAAATAGTCACTGAACTTCGCCAATGGTCTCCTGAATGCAACAATGTACGTAAATATGTGCCCTTTGTGCATTTGATGGAATAAGGCTAATATAACTTAGCTAATTTAGCAATTTTCGACTCACACAGAGGAAGAAATAGTTCGAGTTTCTTTCTTGCGAAATCGCTCCCTATGCATGATGCAAGATTTTACATCACTCGACATATCACGGTTGACGGCTTAATTCAAAGTATTTTCAGTCATGCATAAGAATTATGCGCGTAGGACTGTTAGAACAGAGCGTGAAATGCAGTCTACATTCTGTAACATTCATTGGTCCCATGTATATACTTCCTAAAGGGAGCATTTAGTCCCCAGAAGGACTAAAATGACTCCTTTTTTTTTTCTTAGAATGAGCATGTGCGACCATGAGCTACTATCAAAACAGCTAGCAGCGAACAGAGTATGTGCGGCATCCATAGATCGTACTACGGATCGAGCATCTTCTCCCCGAGAGACTTTGCATCTTTAGTAAATAGATGGTCAATAGAAGGTCAGATAAACACATGTGGAGGGTCATCTTTCGAGCCATAGCAAGTAATGTGATGCCACTATATGCCCCACCGTAGCAACAAGCCGAAAGAGGTCGCCGCTTGCAACGAGAGAAGCATGAAACGTACTCACGCTCATCCAGTATCCCAGCATTCTGATTATAATATTCCAAGTGCATTTGCTTTCTTCAATGCGGATGGACTACCAAGCTATACGACAATGGACAGGAGCACGGACACAATGCGTACTAAAGGTAAATTGGCGAGGAAGCAAACGGATTAATCATGAATATTCAGAACTAAGCCCTGAGATCGGGGGCGCGGATGACGAGTAAAATTTCAACGCAACACTTGTAGGTTTCTACACTAGCGATGTTCGGCGACGCAGCGCCGTCGAACAAGGTGTACTCGTTATTTCCGCCGCTCTCCATCACCCGCTCCCGAAAACCCAATGTTGGTACCACTGGTCTTTTAGTGCTCAACCCCGCGATTGCAAGCCACCTTGTTCTTGGCCGGGAAACGCCTCCGGGGAAAGCTAGATGCGGCGAGCGTCCCTCCTCCTTCCCTCAGTCCTGACCACTGATCTCGATTGTAAAAGGCTGGATCGCGGATAGGGAGCGCGAGCGTGCGGCAACCGGCCGCCATCTTACTGTACCCACAGCTGCCGCAGCGATCATGGCAACTTCTTGCAATTACGGTCGTACCAACCGTACCGGCAAGGATACAGGGCCTAAATTTCTACAGGTGAGTCATTCTTTATCAAGGAATAAATAGGCGTCCATTCTGTACATTTATTTGACAATTATGAGGTGTTTTTTTTTTTTGCCCCAAACCAGCACTGGATGCAAGTTGTTTGATCGCTCTTCCGAGGTTCAATCGAGCATACTTGCATCCCAGATAACACAAGCCCTCCCAGGGACGTCGACGGGACGTCCCCCGTCTGGCTGCCCGAACATCCCTGGGACTGCATCATTTCGTTCGATACCAGTCCGTATTTGAACTCCCAGTGAAACTCCGAAGTATGTTTTGTGGAGGTTCCAGGAATGTCATGCGGGATCATATCGGGAGCAGGACAGGACTTGCAATGGACGTCTCGTGCCTTCTTTAATACCCCACTGATATTTTTTTTCCTTTTTTTTTCCCGCTCCTATACATCTTTAGGTTGAAAAAGGCAACGTATGCAGTAAACGTGTCATGTGGCCCATAAAAAATATATTTTTTTTGCGCTTCCCAGTCAGAAAATTCTGTTTCACGGATGTCCATCGGATATACTTTCACGGAGATATGGATATCCGCAGAATAATGAGATTCCTCCAGCGGGTATACTACGGAAATCCACTTGGCCGGGCTTCGAACTGCCTACGAACGAACACCATGCAGACATAACCAGGGCATACGGACGTAAGCAGGAGCTCTCTGGTATGCAGCGTGTGTCACCTTTTTTTATTTTTCAGAAGTCAGTATACGCTTTGTAGTAGAATATAAAGCGTCTTTCTGCCATTTTTTTAACATCTGCCACCGTCGCCAGTGGTTTTGTTTTCTGTTGCTCCGCTTTCTTTCCCATAAGGGAAAATAAGCACGGCGTTTCAAAAAAGAAAGAAAGAAAACAGCAACGAGAGACTGGGCCACCTAAAATTGAGTGCTACAAATTTAGAGAGTGTACCTGTCCATTGTCATTCCTAAAATATATATTGTCATTGTAGGAAGGTCGCAAAACAATAAATGTAGTCTTTTGCGACCTCCCTGCACGTTCATTGTATCCTGAAATGCATAAGTGCATGAAATAAATGTTGAACTTGAAAAATGTATATTCTCTTTACTCATCATCAGTGATCTTCTTTACAAAAGCATATCGTGTTAGACTTTTTTGTTTACGTTTCACAGACGGCGTACATGACAAAATGACAAAAATGACAAAATCACAACTATTTCAAGCTCCAAATCGTCCTGTTGCAATTTGCAGACCATACGTGTGTAGTGCAAGAGGGCCCTTGCACATCAAAATGTAAGATGGGAGTCACAGTTAATGCAAAGTGGTTCCTATGAGAGACTTCGACGCTGAAGAAAACTGTGCAAACTGCGGAAGGTGTCATAGCAGATCTTCAGAAACCGTGTCTGGTCTCACGGCGGTGCTGCGACGCTCTCTTTTAGATGACGATGATAATGATGGGAGTTTCATGTGTGCAGCTGTATTTTTTGGAACGTCCTCCACATAACAAACATGACAAAGTCAGCACTGGATGGCAGGCCCCCGTCCCCATGCAGCTCTGCTCACGCTGCAGTTCTATTCAGCAAAATCATGTGAGCACGCGAGAAGGCCATTCAATTTGGCTCAACCGTGCCTGCAAATAATCAGAGCAAATGAAGGAAGAAACAAACAAAAATAGAAGAGCTACTTCAAAAAGAGATGTCTTGTGTCTCAAGGAGGTGTTACCACTTTCTAAGTAACTTGATCAAGCTTACATCACTACTTGATTAACTGTCCTAACGAGTGTGATCTAATTGCGTGAAGTAATTCTTTGGGCTGCTTCGGTGTGTCCATATTTGCGAGGCATTACGTCGAAGACACAGCCGTCGTTCACTAAAAGACTCTTTCTGCGGCGATGCTTGATATAAATCATACTAAACGCATACGCCTATCTAAAACAACGGCTGCGATTCTACGGAACGATCTCTTTCTGCCATGCGAGTATATGTTTTCCGGGACCAGTCTTTCTGGAACAATTTTTGTCCAGAACGCAGCACGGGAGATTATATACCTGGTTGTTGTTAATCTCACATTGTTTCTTATTGAAATATTGGCTGTGAAACGTGCTGTAGCACAATCCCCAGCCCTGCACTGCAGTGACGGTCTAAGTTTCGTTACATGTTACTTAGTTAATACAAAACATAATGTAATTAAGAATCGAACGGCAGGACACCTGTGAAACGCTGTTAGGATACATCAGTGTACTGGCACCTTCCAAAATTCTATGATGACAAACAACGATCAATGCTTGCAGCGCAATAAATACAATCTCTGTTGCCTCCCATTGTTTTCTATGGGCACACACTGCTCTTTAGGGCCCACCAACATGGCAGCCCGAATGCGTGCCTCTCCCCTACGAGCCCCTCTCCCATGCGCGATCCTGCCTTTATACCATGCTTTATACAAAGAGATCAGTGGTCCTGACTGTCTTTTCTACGTTACCGACTTATCGTAACGCCGCCGTTTCCTCGTGGACACCGTCGCGGAAATCGGCATCATACCTGCTTATCTAGGGGACAAACTCGAGTGTTTTGCTTGATACCGATCCTCTGTTCCCTTGGATTGTCTGTTCCCTTGGATTCTGCGCCGCCTGTTCCCTTGGATTTTCAAGATCGCGGAAGTCGACCAAAACATATACGACGGATTTCCCACATCACTTTGAATTGCTCGTCGACGTTCACCAGAAGACATTCATTGACTCAGAGACCAGATTTCACGCTTGGGGTTCAGGCTGTTCGCCCCGCCTTCTTTGCCCTATACTACGGCTCTCTCTTCTCTTGACTCCCCTTTCGCTGCCGTGCTCAGTCGGTTTCCCTCAGATTTGTGCGTAACGCGTTACCAGTAATTGCATTACTTGTAATCAATCACTTTTTTGAGTAATTTTTTAAGTAATCAATTACTCAGTAATTGATTACATCTAAGGCATTCAATCTGTCGGAAGAGGGTGACAGGGGCAGCATTTTCATCACTGTGTGGCGGAGAACGCAATAAAAAGAAAAACAAGGCCGTTGCGGCTAGTTCTACTTCTGACCGATCCTTGACAAAATACTTACCCCTTGAATACGTTTTTCGTGCTTGAATTGTCTTTTAAATAAAATCTTTCCATTTTTATGTTTTCAGCGCGATTGTTTCGGCAGTAAAATGTTGGCGTAATTGGTACTCTTATTGAAAACCATGTCATGCGCCCTGAAAACATCGTCGCACACCTACCACACCTACCACTGCCAGCCTGAGGGAGCCGACTGTCCGCTATACAGCTATAGCCGACCGGAAACTTCTCCTGTGTTTGTTTACTTTTACTCTTCTTACGCAGAACAAGATAGGGCAGCATATTGAATCAACCAGTGTTGAATCACCAGCGTTGATAAAAATACTGTAACGGCACCTCATCAATACTACCTGAAGAATACAAAGCTCCTATTGATAGCAACTTCGTACCTTCCTGGACAGTCAGTTCCACAGTTACTGGAATTCTACTTTTCTAATCTTTGCGTTGGAGGTTACCAAGAATAACTACCTAGCAGCCATGATGTTATCTGGTGATATGAACCTACTAGAAATGTATTTTTGATTACAACTACTGTTGCAGTGAGTGGCTGTGTGAGGGATGATGAAGAACCAGTGTCCAAAAGCATAACTCTTATTTTATGTTATACACTGCCATGCGTCCGTATACAGACAATAGGGAAGGTGAATATGTGCTTAGTCCAAGAAAAAGATATTCTATTTTTTAAAAAGAGGAAAACGACGAATGAAAATCAGTATGCAAAGAATATGCATGAAATATAACAATATGAATATATGAGTTTGAAGAATATGGATGTCTCGAAACCGTTGATGATACTGCCCTCAGTGTGAGCTTGTTGAGGAAGAGCAAAGGGAAGCAGCAGGGTGTCCCTGCTCGTCACATTTCACATTACAAACGAAATGCTTGTTCGATTTCTAAAGCTGTGAAACAGCTTGGCTGACTAATCACAGTAAATGATGTGAAGAAATACGATGTAACCATATACGGTAGACAACGAGTTGGAGCCTCGCTTTTTTGTTGCTAACTTTTCTACGGAACGCGGTAACACTTTGCCTAATACGAATTGATATCAATCACATTGCACCCTACAATGTAGCAGTTGACGTTTTTGGTATTTAGCTGTCTGCACGACGAGCCCAATACAAAGAAACCGCGAACGCCAAACACCAAACGTCGCGCCACCAGCATTGGGCAGCTGTTCCGGCCTTATTTGGCCATCGTCAGCAGTGCGCAGGTGGGCGACGTTTGAGCGTGGCGTCAGAAGGTCACGTGGAACGTGATGTCCTCCCGTCAGGGTGAGAGTCAGGGTGAAGTATTAATGGAAGAAAAGTAGCCGAAGCTCTTTGGCTGTACGTAGAACATGTGTTTCTATGTCCCAAACGTCGCGCCACCAGTATTGGACAGCTGTTTCAGCCTTATTGGGCCATCGTCAGCAGTGCGCAGGTGGGCGACGTTTGAGCGAGCGGCGTTGGAAGGTCACATGGAATTACTGGGAACGCCAATGTTAGGCGTGATTCGCTCTTCTACACACAGGGGTGACACAAACCCGCCATTTTTGTAACTACCTTCAAGTTGGTGCTTTTCGCAAAACTCCCATCTTGTCCTGGTCGCACGTCATATAAAACGTCATTTTGAGGTCATGTGACTTTGTTTAAATGTCGTTTTAGCGCTTGCCGACATATTCCCGTCGGCAAAAAGCCAAGAGATCGACATATTTTGCCAGCGTAAACTATACGGTGCTTCTTCCGCGATATGTTAACCCATTTCTCCTTAGTTCAAGTTTATCGCATCCGCTCAGTGTGTCTTTACGCGGGATCGTCATCACACCATCGCCAGTGGTCAACAGTACGAGGCCTCATGTGCAAAACTGCGCATTTTACTGCGAAATTTTAGGATACAAATAATTATCGTGGTAATCGTGGTATCGTGATTGTGCAATAATTATCGTGGAAAGACGTCCAAAACGGCGCCCAGAAGCAGCAGATGCGTTTGTTTACAACTGGTTTGGCCGCAGATCACGGGCGTGGTCATCTTTAAGGTCGCGTATGCGTTGACGTTTGTTGTGACGTGCGACCAAGACCTGTGCAGAATGCATTACGTTCGCCGAGCGCGCATTTGTCTATGGAGCAATACATTGGATGCCACGTACCCCTGTACTCCGACCGCCCCTGACGAGCGCCCCGCAAGGTGGCGCTTCGTTCGAGGAGAAACATCGTTGGCTCGGTCCCTATGTAAAATGGATAAACATTTCCACACGGATTAGTTCCATTTAAGCACGGTTTAATTGAACCCATTGCCTCACACCGGAATTAGTCACTGCAGCCTCTCCTCAACCCGCTTGCTCACGAGGTTGTTTATTTAGCGCCACAAGGACCTTTAAGCTATGCACACGATCTGTCTCGGTATTTCGAAATGTGTGCATTGCGTCTGAACTCTAATGGCTGTTTCCCATAGCCGGAGACTAGATATACACCAATACAAGCAATGCTGTTCCCAAAGCTGTCGCTTATGCACAGCATTAGCCTTCACAAGAAATATTGCGGTGCCGGCAAAAAATAAATCAATAAATGAAAATAAAAATGGAAAGTACGAAAGCAATCACACCAGAAGAGAACTTCGCAAAATCCGACACGTCACAAGCTACGACTTTCAAAGCTCCTCATATTTTGTGCAACAGTCTGCATATCGAGCAAGTGGACGTAACACGGAGGACTCTGACAGGAAAAATACCTCTGCCGACTCTTTCCGGCTACGAATGTTCACTCTTTACGTTGTGAATGTTCACATTGGCGCATGCCAAGATGCCTCTTACCCTTCGTGTACTTAGAAGGCGCAATGCGCCATTTGCACAAGTGGATATCCAGAGATGCAGCAGGTCGAAAACAGGCCGGAGTTTGAGGTGCTGTCTGTTTCCGGAAATTCATAGGACGGCACCGCCATAATCCTGCAAAGTGCCGATAGCCGATTAAGGAACAGCAGATAGCAAACCATTTGCAGGAATTAAGCCCCTAGTTGCTTGAGAGCATACCTAAAAGGCCCACATGTTATTTCCCGCCTCTTTACGGCTTACATATCGTGCAACAACGCGATGCCAAGGCCTACCTTAAAAGGGGTTGATGTTTGTGGGTCTCGAAGGCTAAGGGAAGCAGGTATATTCTGTAATCAATGCTCGTTATTTCGAATACACTCGCAATGCAACGCAGGAGGAATAACAAGTGCGCGCTGATTGTGAGGTGTGTGTAATGAGGAGTTTCACGTACATCGAAATGACGAGTGGATACGTCGTGGTGACGAAATGTCCCATCTGCCAATGAAGACAACATATGGATTTTTTATTTGTTTTTTTCAAGAATTGTCTTACTAGAAACCGATTTTTTTTAATAGTAATGCATGCGTATGTCATGTTGATTGAAAGGGGATCTGCCTGTAACAATAAAATTCACAGCTGCCTTTAGTTGTGGTAACCTATGTAGCATGGTCTCTTGGGCGGTCTATTCTTGGGTGAGCTTGTGACCTGTGTTGTGAACTGCAAGTTGTAGCACTTGTCCAGTTACCATGGGTCATTTGGTAAATTTGCCAGTGACTGTACAGCAACTGAGCAGTGACACCAGCGAAGTTGTTGGTGTTACAGCCCCGCGCAGACTTGCGTACGTACTCAAAATACAGTATACTTTTTCTGTATTTTGATACTCTACGCAATACTTTTCTTGACAAGCATTTTTAAAGCATTTAAAATACTTTTTCCACTATTTGCTACTCAGTACCCTAAACGCTCCTTCCTCGACATGCTGTTTCCCGCAAACTTCCCCGCAGTGTCCAGATTTTCAGCTCACTGGAATTTCCCCATGTTTTTCAATCTTCGTTTTTGGAAATTTGCGCATGTGTCAGTCATCCTCCTGTACAATGAGCTGGTCCCATGCTTCACCTTGCTCGTCAAAAGCCCGATCCCTTCATCAGAAAACTGTTCCTATTCATATTCCCAGGTGAATCCCCACAGGATTAGGTACAAGATAATCCCAGCATTTATTTCCTTTGTCACCAAAGCAATAAACACGCTTCAGAAGTTGAAAGACCCAAGCTGCAATATAGGAGGGGTTACAAAGTTTTGGGTCAGCATATATCACCAAAGTTTACTTGAGCTCACCAAAATACACAAAACATTACTTCACACAAAGACCTTGGAAATAAACATTGTGCTTAAGTATAGCAAATGAAGTTTATTCCTTTCAGTTGTACGGCCACATCTGCCAGAATAGGCGTTTCACTTGCTGCTAATGCTAAAGTACTTTAAATAGTGTCTTAAATAGTTGTGCTTTACTCAGTTACTTTCAGTTTTGAGAGCGTTTTGTACTCTATTTTAAATGCTTTTTATGCTGCATATTTAGCATCTTACTTTAAATACTTTTGCGCATTATTTTGTACATGTCGGGCCTCGCATTAAGATGCTTTTTCGAAAGAGCATCACCCACTGCTGTTCATTTTGCAAGAATGCTTGCACACATGCTCTGTAGCAGTCCTCGAGCAATGCTTAGAGCTCTTCCTTCGCTTTTTCCAAAGCATCTGCAGTGTCAGCATACACAATCTGAAACGGATCATCACATTATAAATGGCATTTGACGGTAACATAAAAAAATTTTATATGGCAAAGCAACTGTACAAGAGAATTGTACGAGAGTCTTTTCTTTTCCTTTTCTGGAAAAGCATTGGTCTACTTTGTTTACTTTTTCTTTTGCTCCTGTCGCTCCGCTGATCCACTCAAATAGGAGTAGCAATGCATAATGTAAAACCCCGAGACTAGGGAACACGAAGGGACAGACACCACACAAAGTATCGACTTCGACTTCGTGTTCTGTCTGTCCCTTCGTGTTCCCTAGTCTCGGGGGTTTTACAGTACATGCATCATCTTGACCAGCTCGCTTGCTTCCTAGCCATGTTTTCATTGTCAGGAGTAGGAAGTTGGACTTGTTTGTATGAATTTGTTGTTGTAGAAAGAGTGCATATGCAAAAACGCACTACACACCACTCCTGCCGTGTATGCTGCCATATTGGCTCCTGTTCAATTGCAATGGTGGAACGCAGAGGCTCTACAACAATTTCGCAGTTTCAGACATGCGTATTGCAACAGCCTTCTTGAAACCACTGTAGGATGCCAGTTTCTTCGGTCATCATTAGCAATGGCAGCCGCAGCTGTGAGTAGGGGACAGGCATGCACCACTGCAACTAGAAGTACTGTTGTGGGTCTTAGACTGAGCTGCGCAACCTTGACACAATTAGAAAATAGGGTGGCACGAGTAGTAATTTTCAAGTTGAAATCAAATACAAATTGAATATGAATATTTTAAAATCGAAATGACCGAATAATAAAGGCATAAAATGAGTCACGCAAGCCCTGACTATACAGCATTTTTGCAGTTTCCTAAAACATTTATGGTTTTTCTAATTGACAGACCAAAGTTGGATTCAGCAGCCATTAGCTTTAATGGTAGACCTTTCCTGATAGCGGTCTTCACATCTGTATCTGAGTAGCGCAGATCGTGAATTTGAAGTTAAAACGAAACACACAATTGAGAATGGAGGACTACCAAATAGAGTGTGGTATCTTTACACGAATAACCCCAACAAAATAGAAAGTAGCATGGCAAACGTCAGCATTGGAATTGGGATGCAATTTGTCCAATTTTTAATGGCCCTGGGGAGCTGTTAGCCCTGTCATAAATGTGATTTTTGTGTGCTTCCAGACATCTTTGTACAACTTTGACCAGCTTAGCTAGTATAATCGGTGACGCGTTGGAATGAGCCCGAGCTCACTGCTACACACAAACATGGTTGTAGTCACACTTTATCAACAAATCGTTTGAAATGCTGACATCAGCTGCCTCCGCTGTTCTGGGCTGACATTCTTCGTAGATTTTACCCAGTGCCACTCCGGCTGAGCCACATGGAGGTGGCAAAGTATCTGGATCAGACGCTATGAAGAGCTGCTTTTTCAGCAGCTGTCATGAAGGGCTGAAGCGCCTACAAATAAATAAAATCACGTTGAGACAACGGAAAAATAAACAGGCTCTTTATGCAGAAACTAAAAATACAGTGGTGTTACGTATTTACTAGTATGATCACCACTAGCTGGCGGAGGTACAAAAGTCGTAAAGGAGGCAATATTACCTTGAGTATATTGAGTATATTACAAAGTACAGAGACGGAGGACAACAAATGCAGACAGGGGTCCTGTCTCCCTCTAAGTCTCTTCTCCGTCTCCGCACATCCCAAACTTAGGGTAATATTGCCTCCTCCAAGGCTACACTGACTCGCTTGCACTCTATCTTTATGTCCTGGTTCATTCCATGTCCCAGATGTTGCGCTAGACTGTCCCTGACTTCTTTCAAATAATTTGTGATTGATTGTTCCCATGCAGCCAATGCTTTCCCGCTTGCAAAAAGAAAATTACTTTGTGGCCGCTTCTTGAATATTTGCGAAGAGACATGTGACCTACCTGTTGAAAAAAAAATCTAACCTGATTTCTTCTGAGTGACGACAAAGCGTAACACTTTCGCCTACGTCTGCGGCGCAGTTCAACAGGAGCACTGGTCCTACGGATGTACTTAGGTGACATTGGACACTGGCGAGCCATTGAATGACCGTAATGAGTTTAAGCGATGACGGACACGATGCTTACTAACACAGACTCTACGGTGCAAGGCAATAATGTGTGTGAAATAAACAGGGAAAGCACAACAACTTAACTCTTTCAGCTACCACAAAAGAAAAAATAACAGAAGCCTCGAACTCTGCAAGTTAAGTAATTGAGGGGTCAGGCCCCGCCAAGCTAGTGTCGTAGATTTTTGCCTGTACCCCCCTAAACCCTTGGTAAAAATAAAAATTATGATATGAGGAGCCAGCTCAGCAGGCTGGTGTCGCCTCCAGTTGAAGTGAGCTAGATATATTAGATAGATGATGAACCTTTGTACAATTGACATACTTCCAAATGAAATTTATCTCATATTTTTATCAGAACCATCTCAGTGTGCAATTAACGGATGAATATGCGATAAAAAGCAACATTTCACAAATTCATAATTTTTTTCTGATAATCTTCCAAGTCGGTGTACGTCAAACTATTTTTAACACATTTTGTGCTTCCTATTCAACATCGCTAACTATGATATGTAGCATTATTACATACTAGGTTTAAAAATATGTTAACCACTAAAACAACTTAACAAACTAAAATAAGCATGGCAGGGGTTACCATATTGTCTGTATAAACAAGTATTTTCCTTCAGCTGCTGAATAGCCTTCCTGTCATCGCCATATGCATCCTTTTACGACTGTTCATACCAGTGGTACACTGTTCTCTGCGTTGGGTTAGCAGCTGCACTTGCAACCAGTTCACGGGTATTGTTTTACATCTGCAGCTTAGTTTCATGTAGGCGTATGGGCTCGAACACAGCCATGCCTCCAAGGAAGCAACCTGGTTGTGACAACAAATATAGAACAAATGAACAACAAATAGCATGTTGTATGTTAGCTATGTAACATGAGAGTGCACTGTCTTGCAATAAGATCAACAAATATACCTCATGAGAACCTGATCTCCTTGTTGAGCAAGTTATACACATTTAAGATTGCATATTGCCAATCTAGTCTTGTTCCATGATTTTTCTAACTTAACTTTTCTACTAGTGTCCAGCATAATAGGCTAAGATGACTATATGCACCTCAAGACCCCTAACCATCAATCAGCGTCATACCTAAACCCCTACCCTATGGTATTGCTTCCAGGAGGTGGGTAAGCAATGAACAGATTGAAACAGCAGAACTACCTGAAAGTGCAAAGAACTCACCGTTCAGATCTCTTCACCGTGCTAATAATCCGCGAGGTAGATGTACGTTTAGTGCAGTCATCCAGCCATCGTTGGACGTCGTCATAACAAGTTGGAAAGAAGGACATTCGTAACATACGTTGAATTTGAAGATGCTTCGTCCTCAACACAAATGATGCGTATTGACACTGCTTTCATTCGGAACATGTCCCAATTATATCTTGTTTTCAACCCTTTTACGTGACAATATTTACAATATTTTCCTGGCAATGTTTGTGGCACAAATCATTAATGTGGAAGAATTAATCGAAGTAAATTAAACTGACCACAAGGTGTCACGAACGGAGTGTGCAGATAGTGCGGTGGGTGTGGATAGCGCTTAGGATTAGCTGGTGTAGCAACAGCTGTTATGACAATTCACATTATTGCTCTAGGCATTCTAGCATGGCAGATAGCTTGCAAATGCTTGTCAAGACGACGCAATGCTGATTTGCCGTGATAGTTTGGTCTTGCAAGTATACGGCCTCAATTTTTGGCCATGTTCTACTGCAGTCAAGTAATATGTTCTCTTGTTCAGTGAAGGTCTACAGTATCTGTAACCATAGAACGATGCTGCGGTGCGCTAAATTTTTAATACTGCTGCGGCACTTCATATTAAAACGGTTGCACTTCTCCTCTGGGCTGCAGACCTTGGATATCTTACCGAGTTTCCCACATCGGTATGGGGAGGAACGGAGCTTTTGTGACTTTTCGGTATTCATGAATACTGGAACATTCTATTACTGAAGATTTCTACACTTATTGCACCCCACACAATGCCGTCGCATATATTCTACCCTGCATAATTCGTTTGCAGTGTGAAATGTTTCGCATGGTTTCTGAGAGAGCCTGTCTCACTCCTGCAGGTTGCGTTACTGACCTGTCCATGATGATGGAGTCGTGGTGATGCATGTTCCAACGCTTGAGACGACGTATAGGCGCATATAAGGAAGAAAACTGCCCTTGTACCCCTCATGTACTCTGAATGTGTATTGTGCAATTTGTGCTAGTGTGTACCCAACAACTAGTTTATTTCGTGATTATGATTGGGGAGTTTCATCACCAGGGGCGATACTCAAACCCGTTGACTGTGGTGGTGTGGTTAAATATCATAATGAGACACCTAACAGTGAGTACTGAAGTCCTATGATGCCAAAAAAAAGTCAGAAATGCTTTGAATGCAGAACTTCGGTGTGCTGTATGTGGCCATGGACCAAGAACTATTGACAATGTGATGGGGCGAAAGTTCGGCTGATTAAGAGACCCTGAAAGGGCGGTCTCTTACAGAACGGCTGCTTAACGGCTGAGGAACTCGAGAAAGTTTGTAGGATGGCCTTGAGTGCCGCGAAAATTAAGGGAAGCAGAAGATCGGCCAAGCCATTTGTGTCAACGCGACGCTCAGGGCCGTATTCCCAAACTTCCCCGTGTGGAGCCCTCAGGGGACCCTTGGCTACGGGCGCCCTGAGGGGCGGCATTCCCTCAGGGGAATCTGTGTTTCCCGCACAGCACCTGACGCTCCCTGAGCCAAGGGCTGGAGAAACCGGCGGGAACTGGTCCCCAACCAGTTCACAGCCAATCAACTGACGGCGCGTCCGCTACGTCACTTCCACCGCACGGTTCGCGGTCATTGCGGTTCAGCGTTCAACATCGGCGCATCGACATTCTATCGTTGGCGTCAGTTTGAAATAGTTGTTGTTGTGACTGCAGGGTTCTGTGTGTCAAGAATGGGGCCGCGTCTTCTTGCACAGTACACTGCTGAGGAGCGTGAGACGTTGCTCGAACTTGTGGATAAATATAAGGGGGGACAATAGAAAACAAGAGATCTGACAGCGCGTCCCTCTGTGCAAAGCAAAAGTATGGACGCGCCTCACAAGTGGGTTCAACGCCCAGGGTATCGGGCAGGAACGATCAGTGGAACAACTAAGAAGGCTTTTGGAAAATATAAAGGCCAAGGCGAAGAAGGATAAAGCTGCGGATGTACAGTCTTGGAGGGTCACCGGTGGTGGGGCAGCCAATTTCTCAAGTGACACGGTATCGGAGCGAGCGTTGCAAGTAATGCCTCATCTCAACTTTCTCCTGCCTAATAGGTGAGCCCTCTTAACTTTTCATGTAAGTAAGCGTGTGCATTCTCACCCTACACACTTTGCCCGACACACCAAAAAACGTGAAGCGATGTTCAATGTGCGCAAGCCATGCTGCAAATTGAAAAAAAAAGTGCTAAAAAAAATTAAAAGAGCTATTATGTGCTAAAAATACACAATATGATTGATTGGCACTTAGTATAAACCAGTGATATATTCCCACACATAAAAAAATCTCCAATAAGGTGTTGCAATTACAGTGTCCGTCATGTTATTGTAATTTCAGATATGATAGTGACAGTGTACTTTGGTCTGGACAGCAAGAGGGACAGCTTACCTCAACCAATTCTTCTGTAACGTTAGGCTGGAAACAGTCTCAATTACGTGCTAACTTTTCTAATTAATTTGAATTTCAATTTCTGAAGATGTTGATTTGGTTGACTCTTATCCTGAGGGGGCCGTCGTTGTTGATGAAGTGGAGGACCACAATGTCCAAGAACAAAATGTTGAACCCGCTCATCAATCAGTTTCTGTAAGTGCTCTTTCCTGGCTGTCTAGATAGCTTTGTTCACAAAAATTTATTGAATGACGTTCACTTATGAAGTGATATGAGCTTAGATGAACTTATGCTGTCACAATAGCTTTTCGAAAATCACGGTGTCTCCCTATGGAAAATTGGAATAAAATGGAAAATTGAGCAAGAGCAACTTACATAAATGTAACGTTGGTAAGGTTGTGCTCTTACCCTGAACAGCTTCAGAGACATCATTTGAGTGGGGCTGATAGTATAGCATGCAACTGAATGCATAACACAGAAGGCTTTTTTTTTACATTTTCATCCTCACAAAAGGTGCAAGAAATCCAAGCAGGAGGCGTATCGGTGCGGCACCAACATGAAGACGACACACTTCTACTTTGTGGGCCAGCTGCCACCGAGCACAGAGGTACTTCACAATTACTGCGTGTCATTTTATACTTTACGTTTGACATGAAGTGGGGAGCATCCAGTGATGTGATTTAATCCAGAGTTCGAGGTAACTCGTTACAAGTAACAAGGTTCCTTTTTTGTAACTTTTAACTTAACTCGGTACTTTTGCGCCTTCGTAACTTTCAGAGGAACTCGTTTCTTTTTCAGGTAACTTTGCCAGGTTAACAAGCCAAGTGCCAAATTACTTTTAATTTGTTCTTCACCCACGTTCACATATTTTCTTGCTTTCTCTCCTGTTCTTTCATGGCATTTTATGGTATGAAACGTGATATCGAATCAATGACAGTAATCTATCCCGGAAGTAAGATCCACTGCCATTGAAATGAACCTGAACAGTTGTGCACCCACAGCGAGTAAGATGCAAAGCATTCAAATTGTTGAACACAAACAAAAGCTAAGCATGTTGCACTCCTCCACAGGCAGTTCAAAGTCTAAAACTGCTCAAGCACGCTATCTGTATAGTGCTATTTTATCCGAAGTAACTTGGAAGTAACTCGTTCTTTTTTTTTTTTTTTCAAGTAACTCCGTAACTGCGGGATGAAGCACCAGAAGCGAAGCGGCTATATTTTTCACACGGTAACTTAGTTCATAACGACTTGACGGGGTAACTTATCGATCTATGATTTAATCGGACCCCTTACACCCCTCTCACAATCCGCCAAATGTTCAATGATATCCTCTTTTACCTGTTCACCCCCGACATCAGGGTCCTTGCTGCTTCAGCTTTACACACATGTCAATAATCACGGGTTACCACAAATGTGCACAGCTCACTCAAACATACATGGTTTCCATTACAGGCCATGAAAAATCACTATTGTGCGTGATGTGCAAGATTTGCAGTGTAAAATCATGTTAACTTTTACAGAGGATGAGCAGCCATCTACAAGTAAGCTGCGCCGGCTCGCTGCTTCTGATGTGATGGAGGCAAATCTTAAAGCTCACCTTGACGAGTTTGCAGCGGAAAAAGAGGCGATGCTGGAACTACATCAGTTGAAAATGGAGTATGGAGTATGGTTATGGAGATGAAGCTTCAGCGACAGAGACAGAAACTGAGAAATGCAAAGCTCAAGGAAGATATATTATTGAAAAAACATTCTGTCATCTAAAAGCGTTCTCGATTAAATGCACGCCTAACATTTCTGCCCAAGAATCTGCCCAAGTTATCATTTTGTTCAGGGGGATCAACATTGTCTTCTTCGAGGGCAACTGCACTGATTGTATCAGTATGCGCATCTCTTCTCTGTAGTGCGAAGTTGTACAGTGCCACTGCCACAATGATTGTAATGCTTGTGTCGAGCTTTGTGCACAGTTTACTTCTTACGCAGGGAAACCGTCTTTTCCACACCCCAAATTCACGTTCCACAGAATTGCGGGTCGAGGTTTGGGCCCTGTTGTACCTGTCGTGGGGAAGAAAACGTCTCCATAATCTTATAACACAAATTAGAAGTGTTGCAAATAGCAACGGAAAACATTATAACGCTGCAACACAGTCTGTTAAAACGTGTGACACACCTTTTCTCACTGGAAGTTTGTGGTGACTGAAGAGGGGTGAGTAGGTATGACTTGCATGCATATCCAGCATCCCAGAGAATAATTCCAGGATATTGCTGTGTTTGCAAGAGGTGCCCAAACCTGCTATTTTGCAGGATTCTGCTGTCACGTGTTGATCCCGGCCAGCTGGCTACAACATCGAAAAATTCCAGGTTGGGACAAGAGAGTACCTGAAATAGTTTCGTTAATGGTTAAGGATGATGTGATAAAGCATCAAACTACAACGGATGCACATCACAATGATGTGGATATCATTTCGCATATATGCCCATTCCATTTTACTGTTTCTTCCTACACTGTTCATAAATCGATCATACACAGAACATATGTATAACCATCAATGCATTGCGGTAGATTTGGTGCCCGAGCAAAGTTTAGGTTCTAAAAAACTACCTGCTTACCTGGACATTAATTGAAAAGGTTCCTTTTCTGTTGGGAAATAGCTCCGCCATTCCTCCACCCGGACTTGCGATAGAAACGTGCGTGGAGTCAATGCACCCTGTTACTCCAGGGAAGCCAGCAATTGCGTGAAATCTTGATCTCACTGCTGCCATATCACATCGGGAGCACCACGAATCGCTGGCGCAGGTTAGCGATTGCACTTACACTCTGGTAGGTGCTTGAAGTGTTGCAAATTGTCTGGGGGTCCTGTTAGCCAGCATGACATTTCCGCGAACGTTCTTGGGCGGTTCCGGGTGTGGATTGGGACGCGAGGCGCCGACACGCCGTTGTTGGCCACGTCGCGAACTGCTGTTCGGAGGCGATGGGCTTGTTTGGTTCAAGACTTCAGTCTGGTGCGCCACTGTTGCCACCCGCTTCTTTGGGCACGTGGAGTGAGAAGCGGCGTGAGGACCGCCACAGTTGCCACATTTAGGGTGCCTCCAAGCAGTGCATTCCTTAAACTTATGAGGCCCAGCACATATCATGCACCGTGTTGACCCTCGACAAGAGCGCGCCAGGTGACCAAAACGTTGGCACTTGTAACACTGGACGGGGCCTTCAACGTACTCAGAGACTTGGTAAGTATTGAAACCCAGCGGAAGGGTCTTCGGCAGCTTCATGTTGGATTTGAACGTAAGAATTATTGACTTGGGTGGCTTATAGTAGTCTAAACCCCCCTCCATATATAGGCATGACGTCGTTGTCGGCGAGCCGAAGTGACACCTTCCTCTGCCAAGTAAGAGGCAATATCCTCGTCCTCGTAGTCAAGTGGTACATCATAAATTTTACTCATGTTGTTCAGATACGATGACGGAATGATGACTGCAACATCCAGTCCGGCGACCGTTTTAAGGCCCATCAGGTTTGCTACTGCTCCTTCAGAAGTTACACGCACACACATATGTTTCCGTCACGGTTAAAACGGTGACTCAGGATTTTCTCTTGGGCTGCAGAACATATCTCTTTGGCCACAGTGTTGGGATTCACCTTCCAGAATGACAAGATTTTCCTGAAGGGGCTTGAAAACAACTCGTATCCCCTTTGCTCTATTCTTGGGATATGTTACAAGAGTGAAAGGGTCATTCCCATCTTCGACACCCTCCATATCAGATGGTGGCGTCACAAGGGGATTGAGGCGGGGAGAAGGTAACCGCTGACGGTAACTCACCATCCCCAACTTCAGTGGCATCGGACCAATTCTGCAGTGCATTTGGATCCTTTGAAGAAGGCAGGACCGGATCGTCGTCGTGCATTCCGCCCGGTGGCCGCCGATCTACCGGTGAACGGCTCCTGTCACTCCGTGCTGGACAGAACCCGTCTGGAGGTCCATCCTGGTTTTCATCGTATCAGCGGAGGACAGTCCGCCCAGTGGCAATTAACAAAGAGGGCCCTTGAAGGGCCCTCGGCTAGAACAGCAGAAGGGATCGGCTAGAACAGCAATAGGCCTAGACAAGCTTCAGAGCAGCGAAAAGTACGTCCGTGCTGGTCAGAGCACGCGAGTTTTTTCGTTCATTGAACAAAGAAATGCGGGAAGGGGCAGTTCCCGCAATATATTTTCTTTTACAATGAGATGCGCTGTGGGTGACGCACCATTAACTTTTTGCGCCGATTCGGGGGAAGGAAAGAGGAGCCTCCAAATTGGCACATTTATTCACATTTTAATTACAAGCGGAACAATGGGTGAATCTCGTTCCTATTGTATTATTGTCGCGATGACGAAATCTTTCATATCGCGAAGAGAAATTTCTGCACTTCGATGTTATAGCTTATTTCACAAGACTTTACTACTATGCTATCATATATCACCTTTTTTCAACTGAACATGCATGCGCGCAAAGCCTGTGTGTTCGTTAAACGTCAGAATTTGTAGTGGAAACGTAATTTTCCCTGTACTACGAGCTTGTTTCATTCACATGTTACTCGAATAAATACTCGTGTCGTTGCCTCACAGGCGGATGATTTCTTTGTTTTGTTTTGTTTTTACGTGACGGTAAAGCCCAGAGACAGGGAGTTAACTAAACAACCGGGTACACACACAAAGTCTCGGTCTTGAGAGTGTGTGTGTCTTGAGTGTTTTACTGTCATGTATTCTTATCACCAGCTCGCTTGCTTCGAAGCATTTCTTTCGGTATAGATGTTCTGTGGTTATCTGTTTTAATGTGCGGCAAGATAGCTCAGCTAACGACAGCATTCATAGCTGCTGTCACCAGAGGTAAGTTTCCATATACAGGGTGCCCCAGCTAAATACGAACATATTTTTTAAGATGTATATATATATATATCACTTTTTCCGAGATGAAATCAATTGCAACATAGCATACGCTGCAGGGCACTCGTTAGGAGATAATGATAAACGGAACGCAGCCAGGGACACGGACGAGGAAGTGCACAAACGAACTGCTGGCTCTAAACTAACAGAAGTTTACTTGCAACACACATTTAAATGCAAAAAACAAGACACAAGGAATGTGACAACACCTTATCACAATATCAAAACAGAAAAACTAGCTGCTCAACACATGATGGTGGCGATCCGGGCACGTTCCAAGATATTCCATTTCGGCTGATAAGAGTGACAATGACGGTGTGCTAACACAGTGATCTTCCTCTGACTTTGTGATCAAGAAGGTCTCCAGAATTTCGCGACCAATACGCGTTTTGCACCCACCCTCTATTGTGGTATTATTCAATAGCGGGGAGCACCCACAGGTCTTGCAGTGAAGAGCCAGGTGTCCTGCTGGAGTGGTGCTCCGGACCAACGCCCTATGTTCGTTCAGTCTAGTGTTAATGCAGCGCCCAGCCTGGCCTATGTAAACCCTCCCGCATGTTAACGGAATGCGATATACCACATTCTGCCGGCATTCAACCGCGGCATTCTTGTGCGAAATCTGGCAGCCCCTTTTTGTAGAAGAACCATTCACCTTACCACAAAGAGTTATTAACTTAACTGGCGCTGAGAGGACCACAGGTACTCTATGTCTCTCTCCCACTTTTTTCAAGTTGTGTGACAGTGTGTACATAAGGTATGGACACCGGACACCTATCGTGCTTATTCTTGGCCACACCTTTTACCTTAGCCAAGAGTCTTTCAGAAATTTCATACAGGATTCCTACTGGGTAACCCCCTTCGCATAGCTTCATCACTTGTGCTGCAAACCTGTCATGTACATGGTGCTCGCATGACCTGTCCAAAGCAGCCCCAAGGGACGCTGAGGCGACGGCCCTTTTTACAACTTTTGAGTGGCACGAGTCGAAGGGCAGAACTGCCTTTTTAGACCTGGGAGAGTATGTCCAGCATACGTGATAGAGAACTGTAGGCAGGCTGCTCTAGGCATCTCAAATGTAAACCTCATGCCCCTTGAATGCAACCTAAAAACATCTAAGAAATCATTCTCAGATATTTGCGGTGAACAACAATCATTCTGCCAGCACAAAATCAAAAAGTCATCGACATACCTAAAAATGCGGTATCTGCCCTCAAGTGCACCACTCACCAATCTGTCAAAATCAGCCAAGAAAATTTGGCAAACAATGGGAGAAACCCTGGACCCAATTGGGGTGCCACCTTTTTGCACCAACAGTTTGTCATCTTCCTTGATGATAGTGGAAGACAGGTAAGTCCGTAGTAAATCGATGAACGCTGTCACAGGGATGCCCGCATATGCGGGCATCCCTGTGACTACATATGTCATGATCGCTCTATACCTTCTTTAAGAAAATATAAGAAATATTTGCGCACCTTTGCTAATACGAGGGCAACATACACACAATTTGGGAACCACAATCTAAGAAAAAAGGTGAGAAGGTGGTAACTTCCTTAGTTACCTCCTAAGTCAACATAGCGTCTGATAAGGGGTGTAAAAGAAATTATCATCCATCCAAATTACAACAAAAAGGTGTACGCCCCCCTCGCTCACCGAATCAGAAGCGGTAACCCTATTATTCGTAGCAGAGAGTGATGTAGCAGGTAGAACTTTGCAACCTTTTAGGCACAACATATGCGACAACTATTACCTCCTAAAAGGTCTAATTGCTGCACCCTTTTTTTCTGAGAGTGCAGTATGGCACATGTAGTGTGACTCATACCCTTGTCTTTAGGAGAAATGTTAATGTATCAAGAAGATGCCTTTTCTTATGGCTTTCTTGCTACGAAGGCCTCTTATTATGGATACCTGAAGTCCTTTTAAATGAAAAACAACACAGCATACCAGATTGTATTCCTTTCAAGCTTGCATCAGAGCGCGATAGGTTCATAGTGTTGTAACCGAAGTGCGGGGTGGATTCTTTAAGTGGAATATAGCTTGAGGTCAGGGTTACACTGAGAAAAGTACACCACACCACAAGATGCACACGTTATTAAATACACACCAAATAGCTAAACTTGCAGTTTTCAGCATGTCATGACAAGATCCGCTAGAAAAATCTTGACCACCATCACTGGCTTTGAGGCAGAGATCTGGTGGTGGGCACTTCGGTGATACCTTCATCAAGGCATTGATTTCGTTAAGGATGCTCTGGTAGTGGTCCAGCATGACATTCTGAATGAAAGATCAGGATAGCTTTCATTCACTCACAGTTTCAAACAAATTGACATATCATGTGTCGATCACATTACGCAAACGGATTAAAGCGGAATAATTTATTCACTTCGGAGGTTCCTTTTTTTCTTTTCTTTTTATTTAGAATGACTACAAAAACGAACCTTGAGCTGATGTCCTCCAGCATTCCAGTTTTGTACGCACGCAGGAGATGCAAAGCACAGCTGCAGCACGCAGTCGTCCTGAGAAATGGTTACATTTCGTTTGATATCAAAGACACAATACATACGATTCCACACTTTACTGAACCATATTTTCACCAAAACGGAGTTCATTATCCTAAAAGCGACGCAAAAACTACAATGGATCACTGAAATAGAAACTATGCGATGCTGCGCTGCTAAGTTTCGAGAGAAGCCTTCTAGAACGGTGTCACTCATGTTGAAAAGCATCTATGAGTAACGTTTATCTATGCGACTAATACCACAAAAAGAAATAGCACTTACCACTCGATGAATCGCTTAAAAATGTTGGAATTCCTCGAATGTTTCGGGAGTACGGCCGAATACATTCGTTTCTCGCAGCGAGAGCGACGAGGACTCCGACAGTGCAAACACGGCTGGATGATCGAGGAACATCATTAGCCAGATTCGAAACTGTCGGTTACGTGATTGCATCACTCGGCGCCGAGAGTCTGGGAAGAGAAATCCGTTGCTGCACCCCGGTCATGTGACTGATTATCGTGAAGTGATCAGATCAGCATCGGGGAGCGATCCTATATTATTGTTTACATGACCAAAAGGAGACCAGAGCGGCAAATGATCAGGGCACCGTCGGGGGACTACCTTATCTTCTCTTATGTTCTACCTCCTGAGTTCCCACACCGCTTGAAACCAGTCGGGCCCTATCGCCCGTTCAGGAGCCGAAGCCCCCATTGCGTTCCCATTCTTTTCCCGAGGGTTTGTGCTGCCTGGGGATTATCATTATGTACAGTTACCAACTACCCCGCATTTCTACGCTCGTTCACTCGTTAGGAGGGCATCAGCAAACTCCTAAGGCAATGTCTTAATTAACACTCAATAATTAACTTTTTAATTATAAATGCTACGAAGTTGACCCAATGAGATCATCTGGTCCCTTCGGTCACCTGATACCGGAGCCATTTTCAGAACAAAAATCCGTTCGATGGATCGCCCGCAAAACATTTATGAAGGAACACCATTTTTTCCCTTCATTTTGTTGATTGCTCAGTTTCGGAGACGCGTCTTTCCTTCACCCCCAATGTGAGAGGGTGAAAAAGCCCACTATCGCCTCTTGCGTCCTGGAAAAAAGGCTAAAAGAAAACAGAAAATGCAACCCAAGATAAGGGCAGTTCCGATAGAGTCACCCGATACATTTGTTTTTCTTTTGTTTTTGTTTTTTCGCAAGTTAAAGCTCATCTTCGACGCATGCGGCGACGCTGTGCTCCTTCACCCTCTAACATTGGTGGTGAAGGAAAGACGCGTCTCCAAAGATGCTCAATGAACAAAATAAAGAAAAAAATTGATGTTCCTTCACGAATTTTTTGCGGACGATCTATCGAACGGATTATAGTTCTGAAAACGGCTCCAGTAAAGTGTGACCGAAGGGACCAGATGTTCTCATTGGGACAACTTCGTAGCTTTTATAATTATTAATCTTTTTTTTTTTTTTCGTTTCCATCAAGAGATGGCGGTGGTCCCAGACAAAAAGCTGCCATGATGCAGCTTGAAGACGCCTGGGGACCGCGACGTCAATAGCAGTGCTGACACATACCAAATAAAGGAAAAGAACTGGCATTCACATACGCGACACTTCAGCAACAACGAAATAAGCACATCTTGCATGATTACCAGCATCAATAAATTCAAAGATAAATAATCTTGCAGAAAGCACCACAATAACACAAACAGTAACAGCTTTGCCGTAATTACACACACGCATGTCTCTCCTATCATCAATAACGGTTTGAACTCGCGACAAAAAAACACAGCTACTTTATAACCGATCAGCAAAAACAGAAGAACGCAGGAAATGCCCTCGTAATAACCCAAAAGCGAAAAGGAGTAATAAAAAGAAAAAAACATTCTAATGTGATTGAAGGATATTTAGGTAGTGTGCACTGAGAGCTTTTTTCGAGACCTGTTTGAAGTCAGGGTGTTCGAACAATTGAAAAGTTAATTATTGAAAGTTAATGAAGACATTGCCGTAGGAGTTTGCTAATGCCCTCCTAAGGAGTGCCCTTCAACATATACTATATTGTAATTTATTTCATCTCGGAGAAAGCGATACATATATATATTTCTAAAAAATATGTTCACATTTAGCTGGAACGCCCTGTATATTGGGCCGGAGGGGACATGTACCGCCACCTACATATAACCCGCCTAGAAAAGGAAGAAAAAAAAGGTAACATATGGTTAATTCCTTGGAAGCGGACGAAGTTGTGGAACCTCACGTTCTTCGTGCAATTAGTTCTAATTTTCGAGTCGTAACTACATAGTTTACAGATCGACCTCTTCTGGATAAGTCGCAGTCCTCGATGGACGCTGACGGGTACAGTATATTCACTTGATTTGCGGGTTCTTGCAGGAACGTCTATTGATTTGATCATTTGCAGGGACGACATTGATCTTGAAGATCACTTCGAATATTTAGACATCGCTGATGTGACTGATTCAAGGAAGTAAGTGCACTCCATTTATCCGTCGTGCCATGCAATGTACGTGATCGTGTGAGAATTTTGTATGTAAGTAGCACGTCCAAGCCTCTACGAAGCACCGATGTTTTACATGAACGTTCTTTCGTTAATTCGTCGCGCTACTGTTTTATGCATATACCCTCTACCGCAACATAATCTCGCAGTGCGCCCAAAAGCGTGATATATTTCCTGAAAAGAAACAAGAATGTGCTTGTTCTGTTGGTTTCGGAGATCCCCACAGTCTTGTTCAGGTTAAGAACACATTGGCGTTTTCTTTTGGTCTTTGTATTAAGCCCCAGTAGTGTTTGAAACGTTGTAGGTAGAATTTATTCGGGTCATATTTACTTCGCAATATTTTCGTAAATCTTAGTTGCCCCTAACCGTTTTTCATGTTACGTGTGTGATTCTCTCTTCGCGGGCTCCTTGACAGTGTTTCTCTTTTTTTTTTTTTCCCTTTTCGACGTATCGTAATATTGTTATATTTGTATTAAACGCAATAACAATGTATTACTTCAGCGCCGGAGATGGCGTCCTTATTTGAAAAAGACGATAAGGTTTCACGGAGAGTTTCAGAAGCAAGTGTTAAGTTAGTTTCAGCAGTTACTTTCCAAAGTGGTAAAAAGAACTCCAAAACCTTCACCAAAACCTCCAAATTATTCACTAGTGCAATGTCAACTACATGTGCAGGTTACACTACCGCTACTGCCTGAAGTTTTGTGTGTAAGAGTGCCCCGCTTTATTATAAAGCATCCCATACCAATGCCGAACGGCCACTCGAATGATGCACTAGGCGGGACCAACGCTTACTCAGGAGCGCTGACCACGGAACTGTTTGTCATCAGAATAATGGCTCCGTTTTACATTATACAATGTCAAAATGAACTTCACCCTTATTTGAGCGCGTTGGCTGCAGTGTAAGCTTTGTACGTCTGTGTGAGGGTACTTGGAGCATAGTGATGTGTTACCGCGGGTAGAGTCAAGTTGAGGGCCTCCTTAGAATGCAGTGATAGCTGCACCGTTTTTACATCCCTTTCCTTTCGAGCTACGGGCAGTTCTGTGAGTCGCGAATAATAGGCAGCAAGGGGCGGAGAAAGAAAATGCGAAAACCTTCCGGAAAAAATTATAATTGTAATTCTGAAAGTAACCAGTTACCGTAGCTAGTTACTGTTACTTACTTAGGGAAGTAATTAGCTACAGTTACTCGATACTAGTTACTGTAGCTAGTTACTTCTTAGTTGCTGCCCACGACTGTTTACGAACGTATGCATCTTCCATCTGGTAATACAGTAATTGTCACAGCTATGTCACTTCCATTTTCAGCACTGAAGGTACTCAAAGCACGAAGTACCTCCTCATAACCGGTGTCCTCATCGTTGCAGGTACGCATGCAGTGCGGCTCAATTGAAAAAGTGATGAATTATTCATTGCCTTATAGTATTCTTGAAGAAAATCCAGCGCAAGATATGTTTTTCATACACCATATTTATGTTCGCTGCCGGCATTGCGTTCTCCTACAAAGACATTGGAAACAAAAACCAAGACACTGCAACAGGATGGGCGCGCCAGATGAAGTTTAATGTACTCATGTTCTTCTTTCCGGCAGCTGCAGTCTACGCAACTCAAGTATGCCTTTTCACACTGTAAAGAGCTTTTCATGCGAGCGAAAACACGAGTATGCAAATAACTCGGTCCACACGTTACATATTCGAACAAAAGGACCTCAAAACGTAAACTTGAATTTAAAGAAAACTTTTCATAAGCTACAGGTAGCACGTAATTTAGTGTTCGCTGAAGATAACGCCCAATAACTTTCCGACAAAGTGCATGTTTCTACACGTTAGTCGAGACACTGTGCAGCACTGACACTTTTGTGCGTGTTCTCTCCATGCAGGGCATCAACCATTTTATCTTCCGGCGGTGTTACCGAGAAATTCTGGTGTTTTCGGTTGGAACACTCGGTATTAGCACGGTAGTGTGCTCGTTGTATGCCTACAATTTCATCAATACTGGTTCTGTACGAAGTAGCCTTCTCTTCGCCATCTTGCTCTGCTCCAACGAGCGCCTCCCTATATCAGACCAATTGTTCCAAGAAGGCCGTTATCCCATTCTTGCGACAATGCTCCAGTCGGAGTCTGTCCTCAACTGCCTCTTCCTGTGGTCCATGCTCGATCAGATGGAAAGAGACGTAAGATTTGCCCCGTAATCGTGCGAGCGCTTTCACGCTTATACATGCTTCCTCTTGTAGTTGGACGGCATCCTGGCAATTATATATCACGTCATCATGTACCACGTCGTAGGGACGTGCGGAGGAATCGTTATGGGTTTCCTAGCGATTTGCTCTCTACGAGTGGCGCCTCAGAGTCAGAGCAGCTGCACGTTTCTTCTCATCTGCCTCACTTACATCACATTCTGCGGCCTAGAGGTGATTTTACCTTTTTGTCATGTTTGCTCTTACAATAACCATATATGTCTACCAGGGTACTGAGTAGAACAATAGCAGGGTACAGGCAGTCCGTCGCGAAGCAACTGTGGCCACGAGCGGCCTACAGACTTGGACAGATGGAGAGTGGAGAGCAGGAAGGAGTCGGGGACTGAGGGCGGGGTGGGGGGGGGGGGGCGTAGTGTGCGTCCTGGGCCGAACGACCTGTCACCTATGTCAGTTGCCTATCATCCAATCGTACTTCGGTACGGATTCGCGTCACGCGAGTGCTCGCACAAATTGTGATACAACGCGACCTGACCCAAGTGGCACAGCGGTAGCCGCCGTTAGCGGTAGCCGCCGTTAGCGGTGCAAACAAGCATCAGCTGCTTAACATCATTAGCACCTGCTACGTCATTGCACTGCGATTGGAGTTTATGATTAACGCGCGTATAAACACGTGCGCACGACACCTGTTTTCGCTTATATGGTCATGCTTCCCTGGGACAGCTGGACTTCACCTCCTGTACCTGTTGGCCACTGTTGTAGGCCACCCTTCGTTTATTTACTTTTTTTTTCGGGGGGGGACCATTATTAAACTTCCGAATTACTGAATCTTGAATGGCTGAATCTTGTACTGTGTTAACTTTTGCGCTTCGATTTTTTTTACAAAACCTGCTCAGCGCGCCTGACTTAATTTCCCTCCTTCGTTCAATATGGACCCCTTTAGGACAATAAGCGATGGTGCAGTCACGTGGTCAGCTTTTGTGTGTGTGTACACGAGCATGTGACAGCAAGGTGCGACCACCAAGGACAACCAAGTGATCACATGAGTGATCTTCACAATTACCAGCAAGTTAAGATCCACCAGATTTGGATGGCACACCCCTCGCTAATAGAGCTCGCTCGCGTGGTAAACATGCCCTAGCTCTCTGGATGGCCATCTCTGTCGCCGGTGCATGATTAAAGCTGCCGTTTTAGTTCGTCTCAAGCTTTCCAATGTTTTGCGAATGAGAAATAGGCAGTTTCTGCTTTTGCACTCCATGTGTTAAAGACGGGGAACAGATGAAAACATTTTTGTCATCGCAGAATGAAATCACTGCGTTTTCAAAAATGGGTGTAAGAAAAGAAGCCAAGCCATGCCGTACTAAGTTTTCCCCTACATTTGATGCCCCGAACTATGAACACCATGTTCGGCGTAATTCGGCCCAATACCATCTCAAATTTCTGCAAGCCCACCTCCGAAGCCATCTCCGAAGGTACGGTGCATCTTTCAACCGAGGAACCGCTAGGCGACGACGCCAATCCACCGCGCTCCACTCATCGCAACGCTCGGCCGCGCAACACCGTGGTTGTACCCATCTACCCAGCTCACGTCGCGATGGTCGCACACTCCACGTCACGTCGCCACACGGTTCGTGATGGCACTCCTCGGGCTTCCACCAGCAGCACCTTCCCGAGCATCACCCCCTGTACCGGTCGCGGTACGCCGCTGCAGACCGCCCCACCCGCATCTGCTACGCTTGCAGTCCAAGAACCCTGCCCGCCTCGCCTTCCCAACAGGCTTCCATACAAGACACTGACAGCTCGTCCAGATGCAGTCAAGAGGTCCCCGGGACCAATGTTCCACCAGGGACACGCACGGAGGCCACAGTGAGTTTTACTCCCGGCCTCCCCGTGCTTCACGATGGCCCTCCCCGCAGTCTCCTTGGCGACAACACTACAAGTCCAACGCTCACGAACCGGTCGAGGTTCTGTCGTCTCTCTCTGAATTACTTCGGCCTACCTGCCTCCACACCGCTCCTGGAACCCGCCCGGTCAGCGCTTGCCCGCACCAACCATTCTGCTGCTACTGAATCAAAACGCCAAGCCCAACCGTCCCTATTCCACGTGTCGCCGCTGTTTCTCCTCTTCACGTATCGACGCGGACCTCATCCGCTAGATTACACCGCTCCGCGTCTGAGGGGGGGGGGGAGTGATGTTGCGGCCCGTGGACGACGATGAAGACTTGCCTGTGCTGGCACGCGCTACTGCACCTGCCAGCCAGTTCTACCGGCACCGTCCTAGCGTGAGGCCACGTCCATCTGCCCGCTGGGACATTCCATCATCGCCGGTCAGGACTCATGTAGAGGAACACCACCTCCTCTGCAAGTCCGACTGCCCGGTTCCCTTTTTGCTTTTCTTCTGTGAGTGCGAAACGAAACGGCGACTTTAGTTTGCACATCGCTTTTAACATCGTGAAATGGACTATCGCATCCGGGAAGGCGTGTATGAGACCGAAGCGGTGATGATCGTCACTGCTTCGCTCCTCCTCCGAAAACAGCTTACATATTAACCAAACGGGTCCTAAAGATTCGCACTCCCTCTGCAGCTAAGGAAGCCACAGCGATCGTAACACCGTTATGACGTCAGCGAGGCACACGAATGGCAGCGCAGCGCAAGCGATGTCTCCAAGCTCGTCTGTTTCGTGGTGTCACCTGCAAATGAAAAGTCTTGCGTATTTGCCGACGACTTTCGCGAACAAGTGTGAGTTCTCAAGCGACCATCCTACGTGGAACACGGTGTTATGCTCATGGCTTAGGAACTCGTCCGACGCTAACCAGAAACTTCACCGCACGCTCCGCGGCAAGCAGACTCCGTCCGTGCCTTCCACCCGCACGTCGGTCGCCCAGGCAACCAGGCCCCTCCAGCCGCTCCCTGATTGGACTTGTCCGCACCAAGGGCGCCCACTCATTGGCCTTGTTAGAGTGACGTTCTCTCCGACTTCCAGAGAGGGAATTCCGGAATACTCAATATCCGTCGTCTGCTCTTGCCATATGTTCCATCAAACTGCCTAGGAACAACGCTGCCAATTCGCGTGGGATTTTCAGGTTTTGGTCTGCGGCGAATGCGATAGTCCCTAAGCGTGGTGCAACGTGGTGAACATTGATACCCATAACTGATACCCAAAGTAGGTTATGCATTGAAATTTCGGCGAAACATGATTTAAAAAATTGTGTATTGTTACATCACACTGGCATTCAGCAAAACTTTCTGCTATTCTAAATATTTGTTGTCTGGTAGCTTTTCAGTCTTCAACAACGTAACTGGAATTTACTGTTGCTAAGAAGCTCATTGTATGCTCTTATACTTCAAGGTTGGCGGAAGCTCGGGCATAGACGGTGTCGTTGCCTTCACTCTGGTGATCAATTCCCACCATTTAGTTGCTTGCACGGAGCTCGAAGAACTCTTGCACCACTACTGGTCTGCAATCTACGACATTTCTGGGTTTATGGCACTGTACCTCTCATCGGTATATACTGGAGAACTGCTCTTTATATTTCTCAAGCGGGAAGAGCTACGTAATGCAGTTTTGACGTATTTCGTGCGAGCCCTTGCACGACTCCTCTCTGTGGTAGCTCTCTTCCCCATCATTGAACAGTTCGGTTACCCAGTGTCGTGGAAGCAAGCTGTGGTAACTGTGTGGATGGGACTCAAAGGGACGCTTAATATCACGGTTGTTTCATATTTGTACCATCGCCAGGCATCTATCGATGTGGACTACGTTGCAAAGGTAAGCTGCGTAGAAGATACAGGGCAATTTCTCGTTGCCACAGTACATTGATCAACTGATGCACTTTACGTGGCGAATGTTCCAGACTTTCTTTCATGTCGTCTGCGACATAAGCCTGTGCCAACTAGTCAATGTCACCCTGCTTGAGCTTGTCTTCAGAGTCTTTGGTGAGTGTTGAATCTTCTGGACGCTTTCTTTCTTAATGTAGACCTTATCTTTTAAGGCATTCTTGAGGTCTCAGAAATCGAAGAAAACACGATGGCAAGTGCTGTAGCGTACTTGCGCGATCATGTCCTAATAGCCGGACGATATCAACATAGAGACACCTATTTCCTTCCTGTTGACTGGAAATGGGTTATGCGTAAAACGATGGTAACTAACCCTTTCAGCAGCAGTGGACACGTGTGGGTAAGCTACTTTGCGTACTCTTCGCGCGTGAGTGCTACACTCCATTCTTTCGTTGGAACTATAGGAACGTTTGCTCCGCCTTGTTGGATACAATAAAAGCCGTCGAAAAGTCGATGAGAAAATGGACCAACTCCGAGCAGAGCAGTTTGCTGTGGAGAATGTGTTGAGAATTGAGCAGGTGCGTACCAAAAGCTATTGCTTTTGTCTGAAGGTAACATTTGACGTGACTGGGACTGTTTCGTAGGTGAGCTACTCTAGACAATACCGTGAAGGAATGATCCAGAAGAATACCATGATGACTCTCCTTGCAGCACTTCAATATCCATTTGACAAAAAGATGTACGTAAGGAGTACTGTACACTAAATTCGGGCGGCTGGGGAACTATATCAATGCACTGACGTATCGTTTCGTCGGCATCGCAGGTATCTGAATGCAGAGACCATCGAATCCCTTATAGAGATACCGGACTGGATCAAATGGCTAGTAAGTGCTGCAAATGTGCAGTAGTGCCAGGAGCTTCCAACATCGTTATTTTCTTACACAGAAAGAATCCCTGTCGGTTTCCCACTTCGGTGAAGACCTTATGGACACAGACACTGAATCTCAACAGAGTCAAGTTGAGCGGCACCTTCAAGAGCGCATTATTGATCTTTTCGAACACCAGTACTACGAACTCGTTGTCACCAGCATGACGCTAACGTTCATGTTCTCCCTTACTGGCGTTCTGTTCACGGGCTCGACCAACGAAAAGCTGGAACGATCTCTTGTCATCCAGGGGCTCTTCGTCGCATTATTCGGAGCGGAGATAACCACAATGGTAGTGTACTGAGTAATTTTTCAAATTGTTACCTAAGTGACTGTTGAGGGTATTCCAAGATCCAGGCACTGCACCTTCACAATGTCCACTTGCCCGCCTTCTTCGTAGATAACAGCTTATGGCCACCGTTTCGTCCGGCTGGACAACTACAACAAGCTAGACCTTGTCCTAGTAGCAACCAGCCTTTTCCTCTTCATTGTCCAATTCGGCATGTTCCTCGTGCAAGCTGAAGAAAAACTTCGCATGGCGCTGGCTGTGGCATTTCTCGCTTTCATGTCCGTCCGCCTTGTACACGCTATTAAGTACCTACAGGTATGAACTCGCATATGTTCTATTCCTATAGATGGCGTGATGAGCTGATAGTCGGATACATAGTTTAAACGTAACTCGGTTAGGTTTGCTTGATAACAGCATGCAACCAAGGAGCGTGTATGGATTTGTAATAAGTGATGACATGTCTCAACCCTTCCTTACATGAAGCTGCCCTCATGCGTCATTTCCTCGTAATCGTTAGTACTACCACGCCACTCCATTCGCATATTCTGCTTCTGTCGTTTTACAGTTGGGACAGTATTGGGTTCTGGACCTGGTACATCGCTACCTGGACAAGGTGATCTATACAGCGTACGAGGCGAGCCTAGCGATTATCACAGGAGAGGAGGAAGTTCAACAGAATGTATGGAAATATGTGTGCGCTCCGGAATTGGCTTTGGAGACTCGCAACCGTGCAACTAGCAACCGGCTGCTCGTGCTGCGCAATCTCGTCGAAATTCAGGCTCGCTTCCCAGGCATTGCTGTTGCCTTCAAGAGCAGGCAGGCTGGCCAGACTATACTAAACGATGTATCTGCGCATCTTCAGGTAACTGCTGTCTTTGAGAAAAGAAAACGCGTATATGCATGAGCACACCGTTGTGAATGCTGTCTTGACGTGTACGTGGTTGTAGTATGTGATACAACGCGCACCGGACACGGGTGGCGTTCCACAAGTAAGTGGCTTGTTCAACAGACACCAACTCTATAGGCTCGAGCGACCCATAACACACAGGCTACCTCGGCGACAAATATTTTCACCGACCTCTGGCTGCCGTCAGACAGTGAGAGTAGCCTCTAAAATGTCTGCCGGTGGCGAAAGCGACGACTCCACTTAACATCCATGGCAGATTCGTATTTCCTCGCATTCTGCCGTCGTGTTCTGTACAAACCAAGACTCATGTACGTGTTCTGTCTACGCCTCCTCGCATCCCTCTTCTTCACGTGTGCTTTCGCTTGCATTCCTACATGTATTTGGCTACAACGCAGTGGGCATCTCTGACAATCATTTCGCATGGTCAAACGAACTGGTATCACCTCTGTCAACTTGGCAGCTCGGCTGTCCGCGCATGGCACCCCACATTAGACGCACCTATTCGTTCTTATTTGCACAGGAAATGCAGCGAGACGGCTTCTTTACGGTGGACCAGTACCGCGATCTGCATGAACGACTGAAGAAGCACATGATGGGTATCATCTGCGCTCCAAATAGCATGCCTGCAAGCTACAAGCCCATCGCAGTGCTGCGCGTCATTCCTTGGATCGGATCTGACAGCGTTCGGCAATTCCTGGCGGTGAGTCCATATATGTCAGTTTGCACAGGTGCAGAGCCTTTTTCTGTCCTTTTTCTTCTTAGCTCCAGCTGCGGCCGGTCTCATTTGCTGCCGATGACATTATTGTTGAGCGTGGCGCCGACAGTCCTGTGGTTATTGCCTATTCCGGCATAATCAGGGTACGTTCAGCCTGAAAGTCGAAATGATTTGCTCAGTTACGCTCTTCCTTTCGTAACAGATAGAGGGTCATGTTGCATGTCGCTACGACGGTGCATTGCCGAACTCCGCCTCGTCCCTGTTCTTCTTCAGCGAGGATTACTTTGAGGACTACCTGGGAGCTCCAGTTACGATAGGAGCATTGGGACTCGTCACAGATGAGCCTACCCTTACCATCGTCAGCGCAGAGACTCCTGTGAACGTAAGCCGGTTCAGCAGAAATGTACGCAGTCTAATATACGTAAGAAACATTTCTTCACATTCATCACAGGCATATCTTATCCCAAGGAGCCAGCTCCTGGAAGCCATCAAGACGTTCACCAAGCCTCCTAGTTTTCTCTACCAGATCTGGTACTACATTGCTAATATTTTCGGCGTCCTCATTTTACAATCGCAGGCCAAATATCAGGTTCGCATGGCATGAATATTTCACTAATTTCCTAACGTGTAGTGTACGCGTTTCATTCTTAAGGGGTTGGCGATTTGTGCCTTTTCAGACGTGGCCGGTAGAGAAGATCAAGCTTCGTTTAAGCTCATTCTTGCTGCCAGACTTGTCGAGCGCTCATGATTTTCTCGTCAGCCCGGACATCGAAGACATTCTCCTCATCCAAGGCACACTTGTGGACGTGAACGTGGGAGACTGTTATGTTGCACCATCATACATTCCGCGCTCTGTGAAGCGCTTCGTTTTTCCAGTAAGCAAAAGCACGTTAACCACATTTAACGTGAAATTTTATACCTTAATGCTTCCGCTTCCAGGGCGACTTCGCCACTCGGCCACGACCCGTACTCATCGTGATTGCTAACAAACACTACAAGTTGCCAGTCGAGTTTGACTGGCTGCGGAAAATTCCTAGCGATGAGGAAAAACCTCCGGAAACGGAAACAGTACGCAAGGTGGGCCGTACTTATATGCGCCAGCCTCATCTACAAATTCGTTCGTTGCAGAGTATCATAGCTTTTAATGCACCGTTCCTTCTATTTAGGTGTACCGCGAGAAGATCGCAAGACGTATTGTGGATATTTGTGGATAGCTGAGGGCTCAGCAGATTTTGCAACATTTTTGTTTCAGAGCTATGTAGTACAAATTATTATGCGATGTAACCATAAATTTGTCATTACACGATCACCTGCATTACTCGCACATTCACCTAGCACGTCATTCTAGCACGTCACAGGAAGCGGTACATTTCAGGCCTTCACCAGCTAGTGTTCTACTCTTCACAATCCACAGGACTACAAGACACGCCGGTCTGTATAGGAGGCAGCAACGTGTTGCCTTCGAGCTACGTCCGAGCAGGTCAGCAATGTATGGCATGCTTCCAGCTGTACCTCTTAAATAAAGTCTACGTCTTTGTTTGCCTAGCCTCTGTTTGTCGAGCAGGTTATTCACTTCAACGTTAAAAATTCACCGTGTGGGACTGTGCAATTTATGACCTGCCATACAGTCTCAGAAAAATCGGCAACCGCTGCAACGGCTGCCGAAGTGATAGGGAACAAAATGTCGGACAAAAAAATATTGGCTTGACTATACGACGCACGCATATGTAGTACCGGTATTATCGTCGCTACAAATTTCAAAAAGCACGTTTTACTTTTCGAAAATTGTAGCGAAACAGTACGAAATACAGCTATCTCAGTCTCTCTCAACCGGTTTTCGCGGAACCTAGGGGTTTCGCGAACGTTGTCGCGAGGTTCCGCGAAAAGGATACAGTTCAGCACCCGCGAGTGAACCTTGCCTGCCTACGGAAGCTAGCTGTCAGATAACCTTGTTATCGAACCGTGCTCGACATTTGATCGTCGACATTGCGATGGAGATCGCAGGACTAGGTTGCCACGGTTGGCTGCACCCGCAACCCAACCTGGAAATTCCTCCGCGTCACGTGTTTGCTTTTTTTCCTGTGTTTCTAAAGCCTTACAAGCACTGGAAAATCGGAGCTACTTCGGAGCTACTCCCCTGCCTACATGAACTCGGAATTTACAAGCATCAGTGTGTGACAATGTGTTATCTTCGAGGAAGTACTGCGAAACAGTTTAATTAAATAAATTGCAATTAAATAAGCAGTTGAACAGAGTATTTTTAAATAAAAAGAAAAAGAAAGAAAAAGTGTGCCTCACGCACTTCTACAGAGCTGCCCCAGTGTGGTAGCTTCCTGGAGTTCGCGTGCTTGCACGATTGCGGGTTCCCTCGAATACCATAAGTTGAGAACCACTGAGTTAACGTACTGTTCTTCCTCTAACGTACCCTTGTCGTCACACAGGTATCTCGTCTCTGAATGTATCTAAGGACAGCGTAATGTTCATGTTCCCTCAAATAGCCAGCATGCAGCTGCTTCCAGTATGCTTCCTCTTGGAGACAAGCTGATAGATGTATTTTGTGCTGCTCTTTAACTTGATATTATGTGCACCTGAGACATAATTTAACGCACATGACACATTAGTGCATTTAATGCGCGCAAATTACTGACACCTTACTGACACCTCTTATGAATGGTCACTCCCCTTCGGCAAACAGCTATCTCCCGCGGCAAGATTCAGTTTTCCATGTGGTCACGAGGTCCAACTGCCATCCCAAGCAGCCATCCATCGAGTCATCAAAACATCGAGTCATCAATATGTAGCGACCACGTGGTAAAACAGATCAAACGACTTCGCTAGCGACCTTGTTCTCTACAGTCTAGAGCCAAAATCACGTAGAAGAGTCATCCGTGCTGTTGACATACTGCACCAAAGCTTAGGTCACATGCTAATTAGAAATGTCGCGCAAATGCATTTGATGAGAAATTGTTGCCAGCGCGAGGAAACGTTTGCGTTGCATTCAAGGTGTGGGGGCGCTGTCGACCACGATTAAGAGTTGAAACGTGCTGTAACGCGTTAAAATGTGTGACACTCAATGCTTGGGTATTGTATTACACACCCAAACACGTTCAGAGGAGAAACGTTATCAATGTCATTACACATGCATAACACAAATGCCCAAAATTATTAGATGATTAGCATTAGGAGAAGAAGTTAGTGTGAGTAGCGGAAGGGAAGGTATTATTGTTGTTGCCCACCCGTGTTTCCATTTTGTGCGGCAGAGAGCAGTTCCTCTTGCCATGGAATGTTCCTAAAAAATATGCGTTTAGCATTTATTTATTTAATTATTTTTCTTGGGATTGAGTCTATTCGGAAGAGAGTACCACTGTCATGAAGGATTCACAAAAATCATGCGACCCTTCCCTAACGAAAATGTGAGACAGTGAAAAACAATCTATCTCTTTAAAGTTAATTACCATAGCACCGCCACAAAGCCAGGGCGTCAAGAAACATATTAGCTAGCATGTTTGCCGCGTGCTCTCGCTCCCGAAGAATGCTGCTTCTGCATTTTGTACATTTGGTAAGCTCACTTGCTCATATGAGGCTCATATGAGAGAACAATTTGATCGAGTTCGTTAACCTGCGTCAGCAAAAATTCTTTGGTCTCGCCAGAAATGCTTCACATTCGCTACAAGAACATCGAAGTTAACCCGGCAGTAGAGTATCGATATATTCTGTTGTATTTTTATATATTTTTATTTACCACGTTTTATTTACCTCTTTAATATTGCAAAGCACAATCTGAAATGTGCCGTCAACAAGCTCACATTAGTTTCGCAGCCCACTGTTGATAGTCCGTATTATGCACTGCTGGCGTTTCGCAAATGCGAACTAAATGAAAGGCTTAAATACACAGGGAAGATACAAAAGCGAAAAACCCGCAATTACATTTTGAAATTCGCAAAACATATGCACTATTCCTCATTCTATGCGACGGGTCTCAGCTAATGAGAGTAGGTGGAACTGAGAAGGGCCGTCAGACATGTCTGCCAGAATGTCTAGCCCAAATAAAAGGCATAAGAAAATATTATCCTTCGCCGATGTCTCACTTTGTTTCTCTGTGTCTCACGTTTTCCACTTCATGGAAAGTAGCGGTAGCAGAGAAATAGACCGCCTCCACCCGACTCTCTAGCGGAAATACTTTCTCCCGTTACCAATTTATTACGTATCAAGACCGCCGCTCCACTACTGAAAATGTACCGGATATTGCATATTCGCTTTATTTTGGTGCACCATTTCCCAGACTGTGTTGTTTCTGGGCACCTAATCAAAAATAATAATATTATTATTATTACTAATATTATTGTAGCGTACAACACTGGTATTTTTGCATTTTGGCAGGTGGGGGAGGTGGCATTGAGAGGGGGAGAGATTGTGCAATCTTTGTGGGGCGTTAGGGCGGTGCTGAGACCTAATCGAGCTCATTGCATCTGTGGCTTCCCCCAGTGTTTTCATTAGGCTTTTCTAGTGCTTTCACATCGTCGGAGTTCCTCAAATGGGGGTATTAAAAGATGATCCCACGTTCGGGAACGAGCAGCATGCATTCTTTTCGGGATTCATTTTTCCATAATTCACTACCTCGCGTGTGTCCGGCAGTTATTAGATTTCGGTGATCGCAGTAAGTAAATAAAGTGGAGGATCAACAAAGGCGAAGGTGGTGAAGGATTTCCTCTAACTACAGTAGCCTCTTCATTGTTTTTATTCATTTCTCTGCCTCCCCTTTGACAATCAAACAAGAATAAGATGGACTTCAACAAACACTGATGTCCAGTAATTATTTCCCAGTGCTCGAAAGAGGCTTGTTGAGCGGTATACATGTTGCAATCCTTCTGCATAGAGGAGTGCGCCTTTGGAACTGCGGTACTGGTTCGTTATCCCGAAAGACCCATTAACGGTTTTCCATTTCGCTTTAGGTTGGCCCGGCTCACATTTTCTTTTTTTCATGGGGGGAATATGTTTTTCATGGCATGTGGCAATAGCAAATGAGTAATGGAATGCAGAGTATTAAATGCGACCTGTATGATTAATCACTCCGCAGAAGATTGTTGTTGTGTTCGCTAACGCTCAGGTGAATATCATTAAGATTTTTGTTTATCTTATCTTGCATGGATCAACGAATAATCGATTCGACGGACAAACAACGGATCCAAGAAATGCTTTGCCTGTAATTAGGCGACTAAGGGTGGAAACTTGATGCGCGCTTGGAATGTTTAATTTCCTTTTTGGTTTTGTTTAGACAACGCGCTGTTTATGTTGGTGAGCCGTGGGGTTAGAGAAGGGTTGCGTTTACAACGCTGCATGAGGTGCAGGAAGCGCGATTAAAAAAGGTTCACCAGCGGCATGGCCGAGCGCGTTAAGGCGTCCCACTCGTTCGTGGTAGCCCAGGTCGTGCTGAAGACTGGGAGGTGATGGGTTCGAATCCTACCGTTAGCTGTGCTGTCTGAGGTTTTCCCTGGGTTTTCCGAAGACGTTCCAGACGAATGTCGGCACACTTGCCCCTGAAGTCAGCACAGGACGCATACTAACCAACTGTGCCTCCACTCCTTCCTGCTGTCCTCTCTCCATCGGTCGACATCTGTACGCCGCTCAGCCACAGTTGCTTCGCGCCGCTAACATGGAACAAAAAGAAGGTTGAAAAAAGTTTAGGAAGGACAATGCTGCCTTGTAGGAGGTCAACAGTTCACGTACCGGCAACGTTGACATCAACGAGTAAGTGGGCTTTGTACACTTACCTACAGTACAGTTATATTTCGAATTTTTGATTTAAAAATGGGTGAAATATTATTATTCTAGATTTATTATTTTATATACAGAAATATACATGCAGCAAAATGTCAAATACATGCAATTACAGGGCGTTATATATATATATATCCTTCACAGATAAAAAAAAAATCTGGATAGATAGAAAGCAGGATAGATGTCTTTTTTGCAGTTGAGTTATACGGCCAGGTGGACGTCCTCTGGAAAAGTGTATCTAACTGCTAGATGACTAAGTACCTAAAATTCATTAACTAACTCTTTAGTTAGTGAATTTCCGACAAAAGCGATATATCATAATGGGAGACAATCCTCGTTGTTAACTCATTCTATCTTTTATTTAATATATATCGGTGAATTTCGCTATGCAAATGAGCCGAAACCGAAAAAGCTTGCCTCGGGAGCACATCACCTTCGCCGACGGAGGCTCAACTGGGCCGGAAAGCGGTTGATCTGGCCATGAGATCAGCACCTACTCCAATCATCCACATACCAAATTACGTCACCCTCTGACGAGAAATGAGCGCTGTGCAGCCTGTGCTCCCGGTCGCCACGGTTTCGGTTTCGGCTCATTTGCAGATCAAAATTCCGGGACGGACATTTAAACGCACACGTGCGTTTCAGTGTTTTTTAAACGTGAAATGGTTTTCAACGACGATTGTCTCCCATTCTACTACCTCTATGCTGTCCTCATAGCGTTTTTGTCAAAAATCTGTAAATGATATTTTAAAAAACGACCCGTATGTATTTACTGTTTTGAGACCTTCCTAAACATGGGCTTTACATTGTAAAGTGTGTCTTGATCCGTATAGTGCACCGAGGAAAATATGCAAAGATGTAACGTGCACATTAGAAAACATTAGTGAAAGTTGGGTAAATGTATAGTACCTGTTCGTCTGTTTTGTTTTGTTTTTGGTAATAAAATTGTGCAATGTAAGCCACGCGCACTTACTAATTCCTCCCACTTTCCGAACTAATATCGTTATTAAAAGCCAAGCCTCAACCTGTTGTTCATCTACAGCGGTCGCGTGGAATGCAGTACATAGCAAAGGCATATGGGCTGAAATCTACGATTGGGCTCATCGGTGACAATATCGATTTCAATACATTCAATAACTATCTTCTTCAACAAAAGTTTATCTAACGCCCATCGATTTGTATATTTGTGCTGCAAGCGGCGACCCAGAAGACCAGCTTGATTGCAAGAGAGAATATCGCTAATCTAATGGCATTTCCTGTCAAAGATTGATGTTCCTGTGGTTGTACCATTTTTAGGGCTACGGGCTTTGTAACGAAACTAAAATTAATAGTCATAAAAATAGAGCTTCGAAGCTGTGCTACACCTTGAAACGCGTAATTGCACGGTAAAAATCCACATAGAAGTCTCAAATATAACATGAACTTTTATTTCTTCACCTTTAACAAATACACTTTCGAATGTTGATTTCAAATGGACAGTGGTCTTCCGACAGTTCAAGGAAATGGCCGTATATAAGGTAGTACTGACACCCTGTAGGGGAGAGGGTTTTCTAACTCTCCCAAATTCTCCGAAACAAATTTGGAGGCTAAAAATTATTTACGCGACTTTTTTTGCGCGGAAGCTCGGAGGTCTAACGCAGCCCGAGCTATTTTTACCGAGCTGAAGAACCACGGTACTTTATCTTGGGGAAAGCCTGTATATTGACCGGCGCCTGGAAAGCTCTGCATCGGTTGTGATGTGTTCGCACCGCGAATCTGGGCCCCTTTTCTTTGGCGTCAGACCGTGCCTATCTGGCCTTGTTCGCGCTCCATTTGAATCTCCCAAATAGGTGAAACGGAAACGATAAGGCCGTTTCCTGAGGTTCAAACCCTATCTCCTCTCCGTATTGAGCGGTCACGTTTCCTCATCCGTCGAGATTTTTTACGTATATAGTATAGTGATTGTGTTGGACACGTCCCGAGCGGCAAAAGTAACAGATCGCCATTCCTGTTTTTATACGCCCGAGGAAATCAATCCTGTGATTAACAAAACCCTACGTCGAGGCCTGAAGCGTGCAAACTGATAGGGCATGCCCTCACGCCTAGGTTGCAGACGATCAGTCACTTCCTGTTGGGTATACAGGTTTATGACTTGGTCATGTTGGCTGTCCTTATGAAGAACCTTACTTTACCATACCTTATTCCAATTATTACCTTACTCCAATGCGGTACGGGGCGGGTCAGCACAATCGGTATGCACAAATATTCCTGCTGAAGAGGTGACCATAACCTACGAAGAGATAGCATTCCGAAGCCTTCGCAACATATTGGCAAAATAGATTTCTTGCAAAACTTGGAGCGCCATATCCTGTGCGTATTACCTGAGCCAGCGGGAATCGTGGGAAATGCGTTGTTTCACAAGAATGTTCTGGCCAATGCATGTCGTTTGTGGTCCACTGTTTCGTGTCATTTGATTTCTATTACACGTGAAGGGATATTTATTTCATTTCATTTTATAAGTACTTCTTACCTCTTCATCCAGCCCCTTTTGCTGAGTGATGAGACTATAGTTTCTCTTACGAGGGTATATCCGTTTTTTAGAGACATCGATTATCTTAATAACACGATAACGTGATTTTACAATGATGTTTTTAACAAATCATGTCTACGCTTAAGCTACCATACACAGTTCTTTTAGTATGACCATTTAAATTTTAACTTCTCTCATCACAGTACAGCCTGATATTTGGCGCATTATGTCCGAAGTTGCTTTTGTGTCACTAAGACTGAAATCATCATCGTCGTCGGTCATATATTACGTTATTTCAACCCTGCACTCTATTGATATGAAACGTGAAATTGCAGTCGTAACGCATATTTGCCCGCGATCGTCACCGTCAGACGGCCTATTCCTCTACCTGTTCCACGTTGGTTGTGCTTACTGCAAAACTATTGTCGCTCGCGCGCACCAGAGTTTTGCGAATTAAAAATTGCGTGAGATTTAAAGGCCCGCGAAAATTTCCAGCAAGAATAGGCACTTCGAAAGCAATGATACAATAGCAAACTTCGTTTTGGCTGCAAGTGAACTTCTGAACTGCTTTTTCTCTTTTTTTTTTTTTGTTCTGCCAATAAATCCCCCCCCCCCCCAGTGTGTAATGAAGCTTTAATTAAATATAGTAAGGGAAGCCTTAGGCATATTACAAGAACAAATATATTAATGATAATGAATGGGGAAATTCGCCACATAAGGTGCGGCCCATTACCCCAAGGAACAATGGGCAGGATGAGATGTGTCCTGATGATGAGGTGATGAATGATGCTAAATAGGGGTCGATAGTCAGTAGAGTCACTGAGACATCATCAGAACGGTAGGCAAAACCACAGCACACAAAAGCACACACACAGCACACAGGTACGCAGGTACATCATAGGGTAGAGAGGAGACCAGTGTCCCGGAGAAAAATCTTGAAGTACTCAAGAGCTTGGCGATGGACGAGCTGGTTAGATCGGATACCCATGTTCGCTATACACTGAAGAGCTGCCTTGGAGTCACAGTATATCAGCCAGCTGCTGATAGCGGCGGATGGAATGTGTTTGAGGAAGAACAAAATGGCATACAACTTTGCAGACGTGGATGAGGTGCGGTGCGAGAGACGGTATGCGTGGCACGACGGCATAGTCGGAATTGTAAAGGCAGCAGTGGAGCAGTGTAAGTTGGTCGACCCATCTGTGAATACTGCAGTGTGCGAAGGGTAACGGCACTGCATGATGTCTAGCGCAAGTTGTTTCAGCACGGGTGCTGAACGTGATCCCTCTTGTACTTGCTCTTGAGCCCAGGAATGGTAGTAGAGATTGAAGGTATCCAAAAGACAAGGGGACGATTGATCTGCCAACAAAAGCCGGTAGCAGCGGCTTTACAGCAGTGATGCAGCGAGAGATGTTGCTCGGCCTCCGCCTTTCGAGCTTCGAAACCTTAGGGGTGACGGCGGTGTTCCGCGACGAGGCGTAGATAATGGCGCACAGTTCCTCTGAGACGTAAGACCTACTGGCAGCTCTCGGGCCTCTACCACCACCATGCGCGTTTCAGCGGCGCGGGGTACACCGAGGCAGATCCTCAAGCTTCTTGCCAACATACACCGAAGCCGCTGTTCAGAAGTTCTTGAGATGCCGTGTAAGACCGGGAGGCTGTAGGGAATGGTTCCCCGGACCAATGCCCCATGAATCGATAGGAGCGATTCCTCATCAATCCCCCATGCAGCGCCAGCGAAGTGAGAAATGACATTGGTCCAGCGTTGAACTTTCGCTTTCAGGTACCTGATATGGGCGCTCCACGAGAGATTGGCATCCAAGATAACACCCAGGAATTTATGGCACTTCACTTGGCTGACTGTATTATTGCCAAGCAAAAGAGGGAACGCGCTCATGCGTTTCCGCGTGAATGGGAGCACAACTGTATTCTCAGCCGAGATGTCCATGCCAGCCTTGGTGAAGTAATGCTGAACAGCATCCAACGAGTTTTGAAGGCGGCGTTGAATCGCTGGCCTTGATTTACCAGTGGTCCAAACGCACACATCGTCTGCATATACAGAGAGCTGAACTTTGCGATGAACGCAACGCTTGATATCCGCCATAACCAAATTGAAGAGGATGGGACTTAATACACTTCCTTGAGGAACGCCTTGGGTCAAAACTGTTTTCTGCGTGTCATCGTCCCGAGTGCGGACGAAAATTGCTCTGTTGGACAAGAAGTCCGCCACCCAGTCAAAAAGACCACCATGGCTTCCTTCCAGCTGGCGGGTACCTGGCCAGATCTCCATGAGCTGTTGCATATAAACAGCAAGGTTCGAAGGCCCTCAGCGCCAAGATTTCGAAGAGCTGAATAAGTGATCCCGTCTGCACCAGGGGACGATTTGGGTCAGGACAAACGAAGGGCAGTTTTAAGCTCTCGCAGTGAAATATCCGCATCCAGCTGTGCATTCGACGGGAGCGTTATACGCTCGCGAAGTTCAACCATGTAGGTATGAAACGTTGCAGTTCCCGCAGCTTCCGCCGCAGTTCAGCAGAAGTCAGTACCGTGTATGCCAAAGGGAGTCTGACCATTAGGAGGAGCCTGAAAAAAGAGGCCCGACCTGTCAATCAAATTGTACGTTTTTCATTGGCTGCTGTTTTGTATGCGGGCCGCCATGACATCAAAATTTTCCCGAAAATGGCGACGTAGGTTGGAACGGCGAAGCGAGGATTTCATGACAAATTTCTTTCACAAATTACGTCAATTTTATTCCGTGGGTGTACATTCTGTTGCAATTATCTTGCAAATCACATTTAAATTACGCTCCAGTGTCGATGTTTACCTGAAAATAATATGTTTCGTCGCCCTTGTTAGGCCTATCAGACAGCGATCAGGCATATAGCAAGAAAAACGCTACGGATGGCCAAAAATTTGCATTCTATGACATGCTCTTATTCATATACACACCTTTGCCCGTTCTTGACTCAATCTTGTTATGTTTCATATCTAAAATACGTATAATACCGCCAGTCTGCTCCAACTAGCGGTTCTGCCGGCCAGTCTGTTCTACTAGCAAGCACTTCTGCTTCTGCTACTTCTGCCCTTCTGCTATTCTGCGTCTTCCCGACATGCCCCTCTCCATCCAGATGGCGCTGTTAAAAGTGGCCACAAAATCCATTATGTTGCTAGGTCGTCAGGGAATATCCTATTCAATCTAATCCATTCCAGTTTCCCGAAAATGTCGGCACTCGGTGAATGCAGGTAATATATAGCTTGGATAGCCTAGGATTAATAGCGAACTGTATTTTGGCTCGTGATTAGTCAGAGAGCTCAAAAAGCGGGTGGGGCTCCAGGTATAAGCAGGTCCCATTAATGGCCAGACTCCCTTTTGCATACACGGCTCTGGCAGCAGTCCAGACCTACGTCTACGTCAGACTTGTTGAGGGTCAGAGCAAGTGACCCCAATGGATTGGTGCGTGGAAGATCATCGCGCACGCTACGCGCAACTTGCCACATTTTGGCGGGTCTGCTGAAGGGCGAAAGCGTCTCACAAAACCGGCGCCAACGGTGTCGATAAAGGGTTCTCAACTTATGTTGCACAGCTCTATAAGTGAATGACGCGCTGCGACAATATCGGGAAGTAAACCCGTGCGTCGAGCTCTTCGCTCAGCTCTTCTACGGCAAGCACGTAGCAGTTCCACCTGGGGACTCGAGATCGTATGTCCTGCTGCAACAGGTACGGGTGTTTCGAGGACTCACGAGGAGAAGTTGTCAACACCTCCGAGAAGTGGTCCGCGGTCATCTCCCGCTGGGATGACGCCTCACATCGCTCCCAGAACACCTTCCAGTTAACCAGACGAACGCACCTATTGCCAAGTTGCATGGTGCATCCACGGATCGCTATGTATATCGGCAGGTGATCACTTCCTCTCCCGTAGATCAATCCGCAGATCATGACGCCTTTCTAAAGACATCTTTCGAGCAGATAGAGACATCGAGGTCATCCGTGGAGAAGTCTCTACGCATAAATGTGGAGGAGCCATCGTTCAGCAAGTACACATCGAGTTCTTCAATGACGTCGCTCCATATTCTCCCTTTGGCGTATTGCAAAGTTTGCCTATCAAGCGGCAAACCAATGCCTCCTGTATATCTATGCCTGTCAAGTCAGCGGGCACCCCGGGCCTCCGTCAGGTGGCGCCAAATCTCTAGGATACGCACCACGTGACACGCACGCAGCAGCTGTCCGCAAGCAGAATTTAGCCTCGAAAAATCTCGAAAACATTCGAAACAATTCGAAAAACGACGTACCGATAGCAGACGACAGTTCTCGCGACCCTCGGGAACAGCGCCACGGCTGCAAAAAAGGGCCGCAGGAGAGGAGGAACAGGAAAGGGGCGCTGGAGTACGGAGCGACCGTCTTGCCAGGCATTACAGAACAACAACAGATATATTCTGATGATGAAGTGGGGAAGTTTTCCACTCAGGCAGGCATTACAGCAATATAGGAGGCATTGGGCAAACTTCAGCATCTAGATATTTTGCGAAGTTTAGTGGCCGCGAATATGTAGCTTGTGTCCGACCCGCGATAAAATTGGGGCCGCGAAATTGAAGGGTTTTTACAGTATTCGGTACAGCTTATCTGTTCAAGTAAAGTCGATATGTTATTTACCGAGAACAATGTTGCTTCGAACAGGCAAACGCGAAACCGAATCGTCCTGATGCACGCGAGCGTACTTTGTTCAGTGTCTTTTTTATTTATTTATTTAATTTTTTTTATGTTTCTGCGCCGAACTCTGACGCATTTATGGGAAATTGGAGAAGAGCTGCAATTCCCTTCAGTGCTATCAACTTGAAACGGCACATTGCTGCGCGTCCGTACAGAGAATAACGTGCGGGTCTCGCCGACGATACATTCCGAGAGAAGAGCTCCGGAAAACTTAATTCAGCACCGTGCACCGCGCGCTTTCGCACTGCCTCCCAGTATTTACGCAAGTCGTCTACTGAAAGAAGGTCTATAGTTAAACTGCAGTGAAGTTACGTGACAAAGTTTCCGTCATTAAGCAACCGAAAGCTAGCATTATTTGTGGTGCACCACAGCACACCACTGTTCACTAAATTTTGATTGACGCGCAGCATTCCCTTAGATGATATTTCAGCGGGAAACCACATTTCGCCCATTCATTCATTATATATACTTCCTACTGAAGCTTTTATGTTTTATATTATCTTACGTTCAGCGAGGGAATGCGATTAGTTTCTAGGATAACTGAAATCTGATATACTATGCAGAATGTCTCGCCATATTATTACACCGCATGACGTCGTGATTTTTAACTGATGAACTGAAATTGCAGAGGCTAAAGGAGCCATTAAGATAAACACAACATTTTAAGCCTCATCAGTGTCCATGCAATCAGCTGAAGATCGTTTTGGGAGATTTTCCTCAACTGCCATCTTTAGAGACTATATGGTGGTAGGAACGTGCCCAGCAATTTTAGGTCGTCAAGGCGATTGCATTTTAGCGTCATTACAGCATTACAGCATCATTCATTTCAATGCCACTGTTATGGTCGAAAAGTTAGTTGAATGTAACAACAATTTAAGAGTGCTACAAATTGGGTGCGAGCTAGTATAAGTGATTAGTGCACAAAACAACGCCAAGATGGGCCTCGTCGTGGGTCGGAGAGCCGACTGTTTGCAGTCGGATGGCTTGTGACACGCTGGCAAATAAATGTGTGCTTCTATCAATAATGGGATTGCTTCCTAAAACCAGCTCGTAAAGAAGGCGACATTGAAGAGAGATTTTTCAAATAGGGTAAGGTGGGGCAAGATGAGATACAAATTTGCAATGAATATGAAGTTTTCATTTTTCCTGTTTATAAAAAAAAAGAAAATTGCCATAGGCACATTCTCAGGGGTCTAGAGCTTCTGAGCTGTAAATGCAGAACGGACGTAGCCAGTCTAGAATAAGCACAGAACAAGAAATTCAAAAACGTAGATTATCTCATCTTGCCCCAACCCTCGGGGCAAGACGAGACATCGCGTGGGCAAGATGAGACACGTCGTGGTAATGAACTATACAAATTAGTTTTTTGCAATCAAAGCAGACAAAATATAGCCCGTGGGCCCCTACACAACCCCCTTGAGCCCACCGCCCACATGATCTGCAATAAAACCACACAGAACCCTGTACTATTTTGCTCCGCCGTCCTTTGCAAACAAGGCACCGCCGGTCTGATGTGTCGCTGCTCGCTCGCTTTTGTGTGCACTTCTGCTCTGCTGGAGATATCTTAGGAAACAGGAAAATTTGCTGGAAAATCCTAGGCAATATACAAAAAAAAAAAAGATATCTGAGGAACAAGCATAACGCCACCTAATAGTTGACTTATCAGTTTCTAAATTACATTAAATTTAAATTACATTAAATTGTCGCTCTTGCCCCGTGCATATCATCGGATGCATTATTTTTTCTGTTCAACACGGGATAACCAAGAGTGCCAAGAATAAAGCAATAGGGTGTGGACCTACATTGACAGAATAAGCCTGCGAAACGCTGCTGCACAGATCACAAAAAAAAGGACTACAGAAAATTGCGACTTTTTTACGGGTCTTCAAAGGAGAAGTAACCGTTTATTTATTTATTTTTCTTGCAACGCAAGCACCAATCTGGACAATTCTCACGTGCAATAAAGCAGACATGCAGGGCCACCTATGAGTAAAGTTTTAAGCGCATGGACCAAGGCGTCTCTGAGACAGGCGGCGTCGAGCAAAAAATGTCGCGTCTTGCCCCGTGTCTCATCTTGCCACTCCTTACCCTATACCGTTTACCAAACCGGTATTTCTCTACCATATACCCGTTCCACCAGAGTAGGCAGTCATTCAGGCTGGTCAGACTGTCGTCAACGGGAAACAAGGAATAACAGCGTCGTCGTTATTCCATAAGGGATAGGGTGCCACCTCAGCGGCGAAACATCCCACTACATCGTCATTACTTATTTGTTGTTGTTGTTGATCCATCAGACCATCTAATCCTACGCGCTCTTTGTCCCCTACTTCTTTGTGCGTCAAGTGTCAGAAATCTCGGCGTAGCTGTCCCGCAAGAGGAAGAACAATACTTCGAGTTTGGAGAGTACCCAACGAACCATCACGACAGGGATTATGTATCACTTGGAAGTTGAAGACTTTTCCACAGCACATGTAACCTGCAGCTAGGAAATACACTACTCTTTTCAGCTCATACACCCCAGAAAATTTGCTACCGAACCTGTCGCTCAAACACTGTCCTTCGGATTCATCGCCTTGCCTCTCAGATGGTGTTTATTAAAGTCCTATTCTGGTCTAGCAAAAATAAAGAAACGCGATGCCTCAACAAAAATTCAAACGCTCCTTACCAACGTGAAGGAAAAGGGACATTCCAAAGCTCATGCTGAAGCCTCTGCTCCGTATGTCTGAAACCACTGGTCTGATGCCCACCCCCACCCCCTTTTTTTCTCTCTCTTCTTCCGATCGATATTCCTTGAGATGTTTGGTAGTAGCTTGGTCGTGAATAATTCACAAAGGATGCATGCAGGATTACCATTGTTTTTTTTTTCTTCTTTTTCTTTACTGGCTTCTTTCTGTATGTAGAAGAAAAAAAAAAGAGGTAGAGAGCTTAACTTCTTCCAACGTAAACAGCTTAGATGTTGCACACAATGATACACAGTGACCCGATATACTTTTTTTTTCTTGTTTTCATTAAATGGCGACACTTAGTATAGGTGATTTGCATCTGGGCAAATCTAATTAAGCTGCATTATCAGCGACGGTACAACTTTTCCCGATTACGCGGGAGGTGCACTCACAGAAGCATGTTGAAAGACACGGCAAGAGAATAATGGTCGCGCTAACCTAATCCTCAGGATACTTTTGAATAACAAGACGTGGACGATGCACCCTTACTCAGCTTCTTGGCCTGCATGAGCCATCTGCTCTCGTAGCCTAGTAAGTGGAAAGTTTTAAACTGCCCTCTCGAGTTTGTAGGCTGTGTTGAAGCAGACTTGTAGGTATATTGAGTACAGACTTCTGACTCCACCTACTCAGTGCACAACTAGTTGCCTACTTGTGCACTGCTGACGATTGCCAGATGATGCCTAACCAGCTTTTCAGTGTGGCGACGTTTGTGTAATAAACTAATTATTTTCGTTATTCTGATTGCCTTGCTACCAGGTTCAGTTTCACAGCCTTTTTTTGCGTCATTTCCATTCCCCTCTAAGTTCCCTATGGAATCGGTCTTCTGTTGCTGTGTTGTATCCTCAAACTTTACCTTCTTTACCGACAATTCTGTTCTGGTTTATCCAACTTGCCGCATCAGGCTCTTTTACCTGATGTGATCACATGGTGCATGACTAATGGTGAATTCGCAAAAAGTAGCAATCTCGTGTGTCCTTGTTGTGTCGTTATGTTGAGATGTAGATGTAAGTCCTGAGATAACTCTTCTTACTATCTGGTCGAATGCATGTTTCTTTTGTTATCGCCGCTAGGTGAGTGCGTTGACGGAGGTTTACAAGCCTGATGTTTTGGTGATTAAAGGTTGTTCGTTCACCGCATCTGGTGAAGTGCGTCACTGTCGGACTCGGCTAATACAACAGTTCTCGTGGCGCTTTCCGAGCATCAGGAATTTGTCAGCTAGCACTTTTTCACGCTCGGCCTCGAAGCGAACGGGCAGCGGATTGCCCAACTATATTCGGTGTCGTCACAACGGTTTGGCCCGCACGTCAAAGTTCACATGGGTTAGCAGACGAGAGAACCCGAAGACAAGCCACCGCAATGCCCCTAGCATAGCGTGATCCAAGCGACCAAAAACCGCTAGATTCCTGACACTCGTGTTCGGGTGGCAACGGTCACGTGATCCAGCGCGGGCGCCGACCTAGCAATTTCCGAGCACTAGGCCGTGTTGCCACGAAATGACCACCCGAATTCACCATAAGTGGTGCTTTCCTCCCATATTGGTTTTCTGAGACACGGTTGGTTTACTCCTCCCGCACATTGGCATCGTACCACACAATGTTATGGTAAGATATGTTGCAAGACAACTGTGATCATGAGCGACGCCACATTGGTCGGTCTGGATTAATTTTGCCCACCTGAGGGTCCTATAATCTGCGCCGAAAGCTCAAACCGTGGCACAACGTATTTAACGTCCCCGGTGGAAGTTTGCGTGTCTAAGCAACTTATGCCCTGCCACCAATTTGCTGGCGTCCTCGCCCGGGATCGAACCCGCAACCTTGGGATCAGTAGGGTGACACGCTACCAACTGATCCGGATAGGCCGGTATACCACAGGATGTAACTTAGGAAGGAAAGAAGGAGGTACCCTTGCTTTGCACGTCTTAGCGTGGCCGACTACGGCAAGCAGTTTGTAAAGGTAAAAAATTACCTTTGCCACCAGAGTAATGGTAACGGTAATCATTTACCTTTTTCGAGTAACCTGTACAAGTCTGGCTACGACGATGCAGCTAATAATAATAATAATGGTACCGTGATGTTACACGTAAGGTTTGTCTGCGCAGTGTGGCGACACGATGCAGCTGATATTTTGAAACACCGCTTCGGGGGCAAAGGTTGACTTGAGCGGGGCTGCCTGACAAAGTTACGAAGGTTGCCAGCGGTAAAGTCAACGTGTGATCTGCAAGGCTTTCGCGTTCAGGTCAATACCAGAGGACACCGAACGGCGGGAGCGTCGAACGCAAGCTACGCGTCAACGATGGTAGATATTCTTTTGTCATCACTGCCAACCAGTGTTGCGGAATGGGTCGATCCATTCAATTCCAATTCCACTTCCAGGAGTGGTCGCGAGTCTAAATTCCATTCCTTTTAATTCCTCGGAATGAAGACGCGAGGCTCATTCTCATTTCACCAAAGAAACGACGGACATTCTCATTCCCACTCCGGGGCTAAAGTGATGCACTATAAGTTATTAACTGGTGCACTGATAAGTGCAAAAAAACAAACAAACATGTAACGGGATACTAGATATCCCACCAACAGCCAACGCACAAAAAATCGTATACTGCTTTATTTTGATGAATTTTATGTTCCTCTGTTTCCAACATCAACATCTTAAAACAAGAACCAGCGCCGCGACGAGCGTTCACGAGCAAGATTGCCTGCACGTACAGCGTCTGAAGTGCGGACGTTTTTCTTGCGTTGTAATCCGAAACTATAGGGCGACCTTCGGTTGAATGGTTGCCAGACACTTACTTTGAGTGGCCTCCGCTCAAAACCCAGCGTGCTGGAGGCCAGCAGTTTAACACCATTCGCTGGCCATTCCATTCCGGCCCCAAACAGGTCTAATTCCATTCAAATTCCATTCCCAACAGCTGGTGACTTAACTCCATTCCCATTCCGTTCCGGTGCGCTAAAAACGGTGCATCACTCCGGAATCATCCCAAGCAACTCTGTTGCCAACATACTACACGGTTGTGGAATATCAACGAACGACGAGATGCAGTACTACGATGTTTCGCTACACGTTTTATTGTACCAATGGCTGAAACCTCCAGCCCGTGGCAGAGCGGTCCCCTACTGGCGGTATCGCGCACGAAAACGGAACCATACCAATCCGAGGGGAGGCCACGCACCGCCACCTGTCGGGGGCGGTAGGTGTCGGATACTAGACGTCGCAGATGAGCCGTTGAGCGCGGTCTCCCATCGGAGACAGTATTGCCATAGTTCCTTCGTTCGCGATTACTCCGATAGGGGACCGCTCCGCTCCGAAACGGTCTGGATATTTCAGACAAGCGTGTCCCACACAGTACCTACTATACGTAGCGCAATTCCGGCGAGTCCCGGTGCCGGCTATGCTGTCTGGAGTTTTTCCTTGGTTTTCCTCCGACGCTGTCTGACATATGTCGGTGTATTTCCCTTACAAGTCGGCCATGGACGCACATTCCCCACAGAGCGTTAGTCGTGACGTTGGCCACCTCTGTGAGACCGACAACGGCGAGCTCTTTCAGCACTACCAACACCACCATCAATTCGCTGGTGGCTCAATATGTATCAGTTCAACTTTACGGATAAGATTATTAGCGCACTTGATAAACAGTTCATGCTGTTCATTCAGGATTGCTCACACACTCCTAGTCGTCTCAGTACTGGCCAGTACAGCATACACGTGCATGGTAAAAGTTGATACTTGCTTCCAGCCTCTGCTTCTGCAGTGCACATCACACAGCCGGTTACGCACTTGTCGCGTCTCCCATGCGGTTTGGCATGCCTGTTTTCATATCATACCCGCGTATTTCATCTCATTTTATTACCTTCAATCGCAAGCGCTTTACAGAGGGGAGTGAGGCAAAAGGATACACAAAACTACACATACAATATAAAAACTACTGTGCAGTGCGCGTTGCGGAGTTTCCCGCCCTGTAACAGTTGTACTCGGAACAGCGTGCATAGCATCTCTGAGGGCTTAGCAACGACAGACATTCAATGGACCTTTTCCACATACGCGTCGTATCCAAGCGGCTCTCCAGCGAACCACGCTCGGAGCGCGTCAAAACAAATCCACAACAACAACAACAAATAAGTTAATGATAATGAATGGGGAAATTCGCCACGTAAGGTGCGGCCCACTACCCCAAGGCACACGTGTGTAGCTCAAAGGACCAAAAACGGTCCGGAGTGAGATCGGCGAGCTCGCGCCGTTCGTGCGGTCTCCCCACTGGTCCCCATATTGTGCCATCCAATGAAGACTGAGAAAACCCTCTCCGGCGCCTCAACGTCATGCGCATAAGCCGTTGTCAAAAAGGTCCATTGCTGTTGCATATCGACCCCGTATATCATGCTCACTTTGGGAATGGCAGCATGTTTGTCCTGTTAAGCGAGAAATAAAAAGAGCCAACCATGCAGAAGCATTCACCAGGAATTAAACTTTCTAAAACAGAAATGGGGAATTTAGTTTCATCTTAGATCTCCTTTCTCATTCTCATTAGATGAAACAGGATACAGACATACATGGATGGTAGAAAGCTGTCATTGTTGCTATGAATACTTCACAGCAATTGGCTCGCTTGTCATTGATCACACCACGTAGATTACAATGGGTCTTTCAAGAGTGACCGAGACGTTTGCTCGAGAAGAATCAGTGAGTAAATACAACTTTCGGAGGGAAGTGCAATCTTTCTCGGGTCAGTGCTACGTGGTCGGGTCAGCGTAGCAGCGGACTGTCCTATGACTTTGTATGCCCCAATCATTGACTGTCAAATGATTTGGCTTTCACTCACCTTAAACCTCTGAGCATTTGCATTACCATCGGCGTTTGTCACTGACATTTCGTGTAGGGGGTCCGTCGTTCCAGATGAATAGGGACTATGTGTATACAATATACGATTTACGACACCGCGCTTATTTAGCGTATATACTATAACTGTTGTTGAAATATGAGTACCTGATGACTGGTGTGAAAACCTTATAATGTAGAATATTGTGCAGTTGCATACAACCGTGCGCCTGCACCTGTCCAGTACTGTTAACTAGTTTTTCTTTATTATGGTCTTTCTTCCTGAGCAATGAATTAATTTGATTGCCATACTGACCTAAAAGTAGACGGACAAAATCGACTTCACCGAACGTGTTTTGACACGAGTACACCTCCAAACGAGGAAATACTTTAGAACCGCGCACACAAAAACATGCTGGAGTTGGGGTTGGAATTAGAAAAGAAAAGCATGGAGATGGTGGCACCTACAAAACACAGGAGCCGGCTACTCCAAAACATGCTATTCCCACGCCATTCACCTTACTTCTTCTGTGCAGGGGTGCTGGGGTGGCCAGCCAGACCCTGTCGCGACTTACGTCCACATTTGTGTCCCCAGGGGTGTTCTTGCCGTCATTATCATCATCATCTCCCCGCAAGCAAATCTTAGAAACATTGCGAGATGAGCAACGTTCGAAACAAGGAACGGCAAACAGCAATAGCAACCAGACAGCACATGAACCTTCAATGAATACACCTTGTATCTTCTGCAGCTCACTATAAGTTCACGAGTACTGAAAACGCACCTTTCGCATTCTCACGCGCATTCTCAAACGATTTCGTTAGCACATTGGAAGCGGCAAGTTAAGGTGAGCTATAGATAAGGTATACAGGGTGCTTCACAGGAAGCGGGTTCAAATTTCCATAAAGTCATGGTTAATTTTTCTTTGGAATATTGCGTTGTGTTCATCTCTTTCCGATGTGACCTTCTTAAACATAATACTGAAATATTGCTACATTATATATATTGTCTGTCGTGTAATATTGGTTGCCGCGTTAGTGTCAGTGTTGATGAACTTTCATAATTTCCTTAATTAGTTAAAATGAGTCGATCTAAATTAGAAAGTTGCTGAGTAGGGTCCTGAGGCCTGAAAGCCACAAAAACAGAAACCGCAGCGAGCTTTATGTTGCAGTATGAAAGAGGCAAAAACGCAATATCTGTGCCCGTTCCGTTCTGCAAGCGTCGTCCAAGGTCGACCGAGTGTTTTGCTCGAGAAAAGCAATGAGTAATAAAACTTTAGAGGACAAAGAGCAATCCTTCTAGGGTCACCGGCACGTGCAGCAGCGGCGGCTATCATCACGGCGAGAAGTTGTGTCTGTAGCTGTGGAACAGCGATGCATAAAACTTCCTTGAGAAGGAGAACGTCAAACCAGCTGAGATTTTGCAAAGGTTACAGTATGAGCACGGTCCTTCTATACTCCTGGTCATGCAACTCCGCCGGAAGTTTCTTCTAGGGTCCTCCGAGTTCGCCAGGTGGCGCGCGCGTGACTAGGAGTGTGCTACTCACAGGCGTTCGTATAGGTGTTGCCTGTAAACAAACGTGAATGCGCCTCATAAAGTGTTCAAACGTGCTTAAAGCAGTTATCATAACGTTATATTATGACATATATCGCATACGAAGTCAGCGATATTCATATATTAGCGATATTAGTATGTCAGTGGTCTAATTGCGCTATCCGCTCGAGGCACCGACGCACCCGCATGTGTGATATCTCAATTGCGTGTGTCGTGTGTGTGCGAGTGTGTATGCCTCATCTTTTTCAGTCATCCTACTCATATATTAACCCACATGCACTGAGGTATGGTACCACAATTGTTGCAGTTGCCGCAATTGTTGCCCTTATATGGTGAAACGTTACTCTGGGAGTCTATCTTTCCTCTCCACATAGAGAAAATTCTAACTCAAGTATGAGAAATATGGCTCCATCTTTTATCTAAATGTTTTATCGTTTTCAAGGGCCAATTCTACCATTAGTAGAGCTGTTCTCCGTTATAAGAAGATAATTTTATACCCGAAATGGTGAGCTGCTGTACCAACCAGCGGCATATTTCTACTCATAATGAGGGTGCACGTAGATCTTGTAGGGAAGTATTTATTCCGCCTTTCATGAAGGCGTTTTGAGAAGAATTTATCGTATACATATTTCTGTGGATGACAGAATATAAAGACAACTGCTGAGGTCACAACATTTTATTGCCACACACTGCAGCTGGAATCGTGCACTGGGGATTACCAATGCAAATGGCACATCCATATCAAAGTAGTCTGAACATGGACACATAAAAGAAAACACGACAGAACACTTCATTGTTGCAGCCATCAGACTGCAGAACACTTGCACGGTCACTAGCACTTGTCTGGACTGTCTTGGACATACATTCAACGTCCATTCACCTCAACGCCATGGGAATAACTTGACTGACTTGGCTTGGAATAACTGAAGGCTTGACGCTTCACACTACTGTGTCAGTCTAAAGACTCACAAATATCTGCTCGGAATGGAATATCTGCCTGGAGGAACACAAGGCAGGATGGACATATTACCGCTGATTCCCCTGAAATGTAAATGACACCAAAAGAGCTGTCAAAAACATAAGCAATAAATATTAGCGTGGGTACATGTTTCACTCCTTAAAAATAACCATACAAAAAGGAGAAAGCTGTCTACTGCGGCTGTGCACAGAAGAGAAGAATAATAACACAGGGAACGTCCAAAAACCGAGGCTTGAGCCCCGAGTGCCTTCTCCACATTGTGGGCTTCAAACAGTGTGCTCACCGTATGTTGTGAACTGTTTCTTCATTTTCGAAGTGGATCCTATCATCAACTCCAACGGGTACTGATAAGGAAGACACTACGCACGTGCCAGTGTCGTTATGGTGACCTGCATGTATTAGACATTTCATGACATTGCAGTTTCATAAGATACTGAAAAGTGTCAAACGACATGTGGGTCTATCTGAACATGCACTGACTAAAACACATATGATCATTGCATATATACACATTCTGAAAGAAAAATGTTGAACAAGAAAACCACTGACCTGATTCTGCCCTAACTCCACCTTACTTATGCTGGATATCATTGCAGCTGAACTGATAACACCGTCTGTCACAGAGATGTGAATTCCTGACTCAGCATAGCCATTAGGAATTTTGTCGCACACATGACCTTCGGTGCTTGTTCAAGCTTTTGTTCTTGTACTGTATGGTGGCTCTGAAAAGAGCGTTTGATTGTTCAGCATGGGATGCTCTTTGTTTGTCTGTGACGGTTCCTGGAAAATTGTCACAGCAGACTTCATACCTTCCTGCCTCCACCAGCAGGCGCTCTAGCCCTGTTCTTCTTGGCTTTATTGGCTTCTCTTGTGCAGAAGTGCAGGCGGCTTGTCACATAGAGTTGCAAAACGTGAGCTGTCTTTCCGAGGTAGTGCTGTTCGCAGCCTAAATTGAGCCCATACAGCCTTACATCGCTGAGTGTTTGTTGCACAATTTCATGGTAGGAATGCTGTGTTATGCCATTTTGTATCTGGACAGTAATGTGATCCTCGGCAGTCATCCAGCCAGGTTGGGTCATACCTGCATTATGAAGGTGACGGTTGATTTCTACCTGCTAAGCTATCTATGTATTTGCCGCATTTACCTCATGCCTGTGGGATCAGGGAGCGTCGATTTTTTGATAGCTTGTTGGATGATGAGCTGCTGTCGTTCAGGAAGCATACTGATGTCAACCATCGTATCTGGTTTCTTCCTTGAAGCTGCTGTTTCAACTGCACGGCGGCTCTGCAGTTCGCGAACCACCTTTTGAAGCATCCACACTTTTTCTTTCAACTGTGTGTATTCAGTTTGCGTTATCGTTACTGTTGTCATGTCCGTCTGCACTGCTTTTTCAGCGCAGGAAGCATCTCCTGTGAAAACGTGAAATAGATTACTCAGGCACTTTTCACTATGTGTTCGTGGTGTGCGGCTATGCCGCAGTAGCTATCACGAGTTTATGTCGCCTCGCCTTACCTGGCACTGCGGACAGCGTGTCGTTGTCAGTTGAAGGCGGACCAACACATGTAGAGCCCTCTTGTTCAACAAGAACATCACAACTGTTGACTGCTTTTGCAGCGGAACACTCTCGGGACGCTGTTACGGTGCGCGACCTCTTCTTCGGCTGTGGCCTCGATAAATAAGCTGGACAACCAGGGAAGATTCGCGGAATAGCTCCTTACCGCAGCTTTGGTCTGTCGCGAGGATGCTGCACAGTCTCCCCGTTGATTGTCACGCTGTCGTGAGTGATAATATCGTCCGCGTGGAAATGCTTGGCGCACACACGTGTGTTGGGGGAGTCGAATGTGAAGTCTCCAGTCGAGGAATGGCGCACTTCCACGCATTCTTCAGGGTTTCGTCGTTAGGAAACGAGAACAGTGACACATGTTCTTTGCATGACCGGTACCCGGAATTACAGAACGGCACACAGCAGCACTTGGGCATGATGCGTTGACGAACGCCGCGCGAAAAAGACCGGCCGCAACATCTATTAGCCGGTTGGAGCCGCACCCCTAGTACCGAGAGCGCCGCCCTGGTGGTCGCTCCTCGCCCTAGAACAACCTCTCCCATAGCGTTACGGCGGAGTTAGATGACCAGGAGTATAGAAGGACCGTGGTATGAGTAACAAACGACGTCAAGGGTAAGAGTATACTAATCTACGGTAAGAGTATTGTAGACAGTAGAGAGTTGTAGAGAGACAGCACTACATTGTTCCTCAAAGTCTGTGCAAGATGGGTTCCCAGACACCTCGCTTGTGACCAAGAAGGGAGCCCGCGTGGCAGCCTCTGAGTAAAGTCACTGGATTGGGGAGTCCAGCTTGCGCCTTACATGGCCCTTACACCCCAGGTTTAGCCCAAACCGATTGCCTTTGTTTGGGCTCCTTAAAGAGCACCTTGTAGGAAAGCGGCCAACAAAGAGAGGGGAGTAGTCGTGGCATTGACAGTGACGTTCCACACAGATGGACCTCCAGAAAGATGCCCTGCAGTGGCCACGACACCAGACCGCCTCTTTCTACGGCAAAGGAATCAAAGGGTTGCCGCAACGACGACAGCGGTGTCTATATGCGCACGGTGAATGTTTTGAAGAACTGGCTTAATTTGGTGCTTCCCGAATTTTACACTGTATTTAAAGCATTAAAAGTATCGGTTAACTTTGGACGACCCGTGTAATAAAAATAACATTGCCGTGGTCTTACCAGGGAGACATTTGAAGTTGCCTTCCACGTTCCGGTAACGATGTCGCAACGCAAGTGGATATGTATTGGCACATTGATTTTTCCGAGATTGTCACGTCCGCAGGAAAATCCTCTTGAAGAAGGTGTGGTTGCACACTGAGACACCACCAAAAACTAGCTGCAAAATCACTCCGGTTCGCGAAAATGGCATCACAACTTGCCCGTCTGCTGCACAGTATACTGCTATCGATATCACTCATCTCCACAAATGCCGGTATCAGCACAAAGGGCTAACATGGTAACGGTCTGTTGTGTCGTATCGCAAAGCGTTGCACCTAAGATAAGCGCGTCACGTGGGACAGAATGAAGGGACACATCCACCCAAGCAGCACAATGTACCGAAAGTCGAGTGCAATAGGGGTGGACGGTATGTGTCTTATCAATGTTCTTTCGTTTCACCTGTTCGTTCAAGGTCTTCCACCTACCCGTCCACCCCTATTGCACTCGACTTTCAGTACATTGTGCTGCTTGGGCAGACGAGTGGAAAACAAGTTTGCTGTGTAACGCCTTTCGCTCGCTCTCTTCTGTTTTTGTGCTGACATTGCAAGTAACTGAAACCGAATTGTAAAATGACGTTGTGCGATGTGCCTGCTGAACGCTACCGAGAAAGATTATCTGTACTTGCTGTTTGATTGCATAATAACGTTCACTGTCCTGATGACGGTAAAAGAAAAACCGAAAACAGGGGAGGCCCACTCCGTCCTCTTAACAAAGGAGCCCTGGGCCCCGGTGGCCTGGACCGGGCTCGTCCACATAGAGAGCATGTCCACCCGTTAGCCGCAAATTGTACCAGCCAAATATCGCAAACTTTCCACGAGTTTATCTGACTACACATTTCTGACACACTGTGCTCTTTATTCGCCGTAGAGGGAAAGGAACAGATTTCACTCTGAGAACTACCAAGTTGTTCCTTCCTTATCACGTTCCAATTGTTACTTCTGAATGCAGATGTATCCGGCCTCGCAATGGGCTGCGCTGCGACGGCCACCTTGCAAGTGTACGATTCCAAACGACAATAGTGAAAGTAATGACTAATTATATTTATTTTCATCAAACTGGCGGCATACAGCTCGTGAGAATAGATTCCTTTTTTGTGTCCCGAGTTTTTAACAAAAAAGAAAAGGACAGGAAAAGACCAGTCAATTGTACAAATGCTCCGGACTGGTCAAATTAATACAACCAGGACCACTCTTCTTTAAAAAAAAGGATAATCAGCCTCGGTAGCCGAGTCAGTGACACGTTGACTTGCTGCGCTCAAGATCGCGGGTTCGATCCCGTCCGAGGACGGTAGCAATGCGGGGGAGGTTAACACTGCTTGCAGCACCGTATGTCGGAGATTTCCGACACACGACAAAATAACACCAGGTGGTCGAAATTATCCGCAGTCCTACATCGAATGGGAGCGCAACGCAGGTGATTGTCTCAGAGGCCGTCTGCTTCGCGCTCGCACCGCAACATACTAAGTGAAAAGACCTCGGTAAATAAGCCGACTTTCGCTTACCAGTGTGAGTGCTGACATGATCACGTTCCGTAAAACATGGTGTTACGCTCCTGGCTGTACACACACGTACGACGCTAACCAGAAACAGTATTCCACGAACCGATCTCAGACCTCTCCCCGACCTACAGACGCCAGCCATCACTCCTGCCCGGCTGACTTTCTAAAATGAAGTTCAGTGCTAAAATGATGGCATAAACCTCAGCGGTGAAGATGGACGTGATGGTCTTTAAGCGGTGCATCCTCGTACATGAACCAGATACCATGGCACAGGAGACACCTGTGCTTGTTTTGGACCCATCTGTATAAATTTCAGTGTGGTTCTGAAAACTACTCTTCAGGTGCTCAAATTCCTGTTGTAGCATTAAGGAAGAGATCACATGTTTGTAAGGTAGCAGTTATATCTTAGCGGTGGTTGCCATGGAGGTACCCTCGGAGTGTTTTCTGCGATCATATAACTGTAAGCAGTAAAGCCATAGAGTTGAATCTCATCTGATATTCGCATGCTAAAGGGAGGGATAACTGCTGGTTTAATTCCAGTAGCAGCTGAGAAACAAATTAAGTTTAGATATTAGAGATAAAACTCTGCTGTCGGCTTGAGCAGTAAAGGCACAGCAAAGGCGATCGCTTCGCTTAATTTATTTCGATCGTATGAATAATTAGTGTTGACAAACTGCATTACTAACATGACAAAATACATCGCTACGCCGTTAAGTGAAGACGTCATTCTGACCTATGGGTGTTTTGGCGACTGGCTAGCCTTGGTGCCTGACTTTCCAGCAAATCAACGTATCAAGGCAATCAGATTTCGCTCCAGTACAGAATTATAATTTTATTCCTTACCCGGAGAGCTGGATTCGAAAGAATCCATTGGAGATCGCCATGCCATGGGGTAGTAGTGTTCGTTAATTGACTGACGGGAGGAACAGTGGCGCGCAGACTTGTCTTAACCAGCGGAGCGCGTGTCATTGGGCGCTGATAGGCAGCTGGAAGCGAGGTTGGGATGATTCACTATCCTCTTGAAGGGAGGGTCGGTACGCACAGCGGATGAGTTCGCGTTTCGACATCTCCGTTGTGCGTACCGACCCTCCCTTCAACGGGATAGTGGATAATCCCAATCTCGTTTCCAGCTGTCTATCAGCACCCGATGACACGCGCTCCCATGGTTAAGGCAAGTGTACGCGCCACTGTATCTACATCGAAAAATATTTCAGCGCTACAACTGGGACGATAACCTTCAGCACTAGACAAGCCTGAAATAATACACTGACGCGGAACGCTTCTAGGTTGTTACAACCCTCAATACAATCGCATACGCACTCTGGCAAGCTATCGTTCACTACGCTCACCATACACATGCACGTTTTGGGAAACGGCATGCACGTAGTTGTAGCAGAAATGAACAACGTTAAAGAGCAACTCACCATGAGCAGGTATACTTTGCCGGCCTTTCCATTTCCCTTAACCGGTCAACTTAACCGTGTGAAGACGGCGGCTTCCTGATCACAAATAACCTTCACACGACCTCATGAAACCACTGGAACCCAAGCAGCACAATGTACTGAAAGTCGAGCGCAATAGGGGTGGACGATGTGTCTTAGGGTACATTTATGCTGCAGCATCGCTGCTCGCTGCAGCTTCAAGCACATCGCTGCTCGCATAACCGCTAGGGTGCGTTTACCCTGCAGATTGCTCAAGATGCTGCTCGCTTTCGCTATATCAGTCGCCTAGCAGCGTTCACTGTGGAAGGATGGAAACGAGGAAAAGTGGGAAGGAGGAAACCGACTTCATCACAACCAATCGCAGGTCGGATTTCAAGACGCCAGTCATCAATGATACCAGGAAGACAAACATGTTTACATTCCTAGGTGCAGCGAGCAGAGCGGCAAGCAGCGGCGAGGATAAGCGAGCAGCCAGGCTGCAGGGTAAATGCACCAACAGAAAGCTCTGTGTTTGACCTGTCATCGCCAGAAGTCAGGTAGTCCCCGGGCATGTTCAAACATGTTTGGCAGCATTCTTGTGGCGATGATCATGGCGTGCATCTTTGGCAAGCAGCGATGCTGCAGCATGAACGCGCCCACAGAGATACATGTGTTTGTTTCGTCATCGCCAAACAGCGATGTGCCATGTGCCAGCAGCGATGCTGCAGCATAAATGTACCCTTAGTTCTTTAGTTGCACGAGCCTGTTCAAGGCCTTCCACCTACCCGTCCACCCCTATTGCACTCGACTTTCAGAACATTGCGCTGCTTGGGAAGGTGTGGCTTGTCGGTTCGTCGACAGCTTATCTGTTCCGGAATGTTCTTTTTCTTTTAGTTTTCATGTTGCCCAAAAGAAAACCTGCCTCCTTCACGAGCACACGGAGAGAGTTCAACCTATTTCTATTTTATCAATGTGAATACCCAATAAGCAATAAACGTCACATATACAGAACGGCATTTTCCTTGCTCACTCAATATGTCTAGCCGGTGTTCGTAATATTCGCGTTTTTCGCCAAATCGACGCCCTAGAGCGGTGAAACTCGGGACTAGCCGATCCAGGTTCACACGGCCTACCTCGCTTTCACTTGCGGAGAAGTTGCTGCTTTTCGCACGGGTCGCTGAGCTGCATTTTGCTCTTGAAATCATGGAGGAAGCAAGCAGTGCAGACAACGACCAGCAAACTAAACCAAACGACTCTTGTTCTGTGCCACAATGCGACACTGCGCGCCGAGGGGACAACACTATGTCACTCCGCGTTTTCTTCTTTCCACACATGCAATACCGCCTACTTTGACACATCCTCATTTAGCGACTCAAAATCAGGAAACCTGTTACATCTCCAATGCTCGTGTTTGCTTGGCGGAGCCCTGGGAGCGGTACTGCCTGCATATCTGATGGACGTTCTTTCTTTTTTTCGTTCTGAAGCACACTTCTGAGCAGCTCACATCAGGAAGAGAAGCAAAACATTGTCTAGGCAAAACAGAACAAGTTTGTTTCAAACTTGAGTGGTCTTCGTGTGTGTGAAAGCGCAAGGGATAGCGCGAGAACGTATACCAAGTCAGTTTTGTAACATGTGCGTTTGAATCAGCGCGTCAAATCACTTGGGAAAGAATGCAGAAAGAGTGCGGCGTTTCGTTAAGGTTTCCCAAAAACATGCGCACCAGTGACACACCGATGTCGCAACATTACCCTGTAAATTCTAAACTATATTCGTACACGCGCTACACACTTAGAAGATCTTATCAGTAAGAGAGCATCAGCACAGCTGTCGTGTGCTTGCATGTCTCTGACATTCCTGCAGCGCAGGACATTCGCTGCTTGCTATTTCGGCCTCGCAACCGGTAAACGTGAAATTTACCTCCACGAAGTGTGGTTGATTAAACATGCCGGAACTTCCCAAATAGCATGCGACAGCTATAGCCTTCTCGTTGGACAACTCGGTTACGCCTGTCAGAAGTATATGAGCAGCAGTTAATACTCGTTCGCCTTCAACGCATAGAGAATCAGCGTAGCAGTTCAGAAATCTCAAAATCGAAACTAAGCGACAACCTGGATACGTTCGCCATGTTGGAGTTTAGACGCGCCACCTACAGGTCATACAAAACGCGAATACTTGAAACAAACGCAGACAATTTAAACAAAAGTACCACGGTTGAGGCTCTTTAGCTGACGGCATAGACAGGAAACGTTTTATCATCTGCCGTGAATGAAACAATCATAGTTGTAAATCAACAGCTAATCTTTATCTCCGAGTCCGTGCGATGTACAAGCATTATCTGACTGCATCGAACCCTTTGGGGCGTTACTTGAACGCAAGAAGTGTTGAAAGCTGCGGAAAGCACAACAATATATTCCGCAAGAGGTACTGCTTGATACGGTACAAGTCACGGTACCTCATAGACTGACCGTGTACCCCATAAACATGCTTGTATTGTACCTCATACATACAAAGCGAGATATTTTGTCTAGCCCAGTACCTTTTAAAGCAACTGCGGAAAAGCGCTGATGTACCTGATATTTACCAGATACAGCTCGATATAAGGTACGTTATCAGGTACCGATTTTAGAGTGTATGATGTAAATATGTATATCGTGTAATGTAGCCACTGTAATTATTGTATATACGATGCCGGGACGGCAACTTCTAAAACGGGGCATGTGATGTAGGATGTGGGAAGACGACGAAGAGCATGTAATGCAGGATGTGTGAGGACGAGGAAGAAGGAAAAAAGGTTGTTCGTACTTGACCGCAACTGGGTGTGGTTGTCTGAGGCTCCGTTCTTACACTGTAACGCAAGAGCCGTTACATACAGTAACGCCTCACAAGACCAATAGGAAAAAAAATGTATGTTTACAAGCATGAGACTATAAACACAAGATTACCATCACGCATTGAAAGAAGAAAATTCACGAAATACATAATTTTACATACTTCAAAAGCTCCTACAGGAGTGTAAGCTGTAGATTACAAACCTTTAACAACCAAACTATGACAACATATATACAATATTGTTACCATACACTGAAATTATCACTAATAATGTATTGGCGGCATGCCACAAAAAATCGTTGGCTATTTCTTACCTGGAGCGGCAGTTCATTCCATATTCGAACACCGAAGTACTGAATAATGCGAGTACCATAAACATTTCTTACTATTGCGAGGTTGAAATTGCGTTCGGTTTGTGTACGGGTTGATCTATTGGGATAATTTAGCAATGATACATGTATAGGTTCGTTATTTTTGACAATGCCGTACATGAGACGTGCCCATTTTTGTGCCATCAGTTGTTCAATTGCTAACATGTTTAACTGCGTAAATAGTGTCCTGGATGAAGAAGAATATTTGGCGAACATGATGATTCTTACAGACCGCTTTTGTAGACGTACAAGATCACTCAGATAGGACTTATATGTTCAACCCCACTTTATACAGTGGATAATACGAGCAACATAAGTGCCAAGTTTGCCACTGTATGCAGTCCGGGCATATCCATTGTAGGACTTATCGTTATTGCCATTGTTGTTTTTGTATGTTCATAAAAGCTGATGGTTTTCTATTGAGAAGACATAACTGTGTACACCATCAAAACATTATCGATGGTTCCTGCTTCTCATAAGCATATGTGGTGAAGAAATGTTGCAGTGTGAAGTCAAAAATTATTGAGCGGTTATACTGGTCATAGTGTTAGTCATATGTACATGCACTAACCGTTTCGAAAGTTTTAACCCTTTGTGACATTTCAAGAAGCATGTCTCACAAGCAGTGTAGACTTCTAGTCAAATATTGCAAGTACAGTGGAATGTGTAAATAATTTTCATTGCAAATCATTCTGGAGTACAAACCAAGCTTATCACACGACGAGGACAAGCACTGGTGCTTGTGTAATGCATATTTTGAATACTAGCTTTCGGCTTCACCATAGAGAGGTTTCGTTTGTCCACGTTTTTCACCTATGTTGGAAAAAAAGAAAAAGAAACTGGTGCGTCCATGATAGGCAAGCCTGAGCGATGGGCAAGAACACGTAAACAAACACATACACGAAGGCTCAAAACCAGCAAGACGCCATTCTGTCAAAGAAACTGGTGCGTTTTGCCCTGAGCATGGATTTTTGCTTCATTTCTAAAGGGAGGATAGAGGTTAGTGCCAATGTGTGCATTACCAAAGCTTTATCTCCTCCTGTGTACATGAAAGCTTTGTGAACGTGATACAAATATTAAATGTGTCAAACAAAAGCTGATTACATTATGTCAGTAGATTTTATTTCCCTCCTCCTTGCTATCTTTTCAGTTGCTGTGTGGAGAGCTGGCATTTAGGTTCACGTTGACAGGGTGGTAACAGGTTCTTTCTTTCCATACAATGTACGAGCAGTGCAGATGTGAAGCTTGATGTGCTTGTAGCGACCGGCGCAGGTCGGCGCCACCGGAAAATACGCGCCAAAAATAAACGTTGACGCGCGCTCACGGGGCTCCAGTTCTTAGCGAGCCGAGTGCAGCCGCATTCTGTTGCCTTCCTTCCACGCATGTCTGCCTGTCTACTTTTCCCTGCTACACACCACAACTGGTGACCCGAACAATGGACATTCCCGCCGACGCTCCTTTGGAGCCACCGCCACCCGTTCCGCTCAGCTTACCGAGAATCCTTCCGTCGGCACGGTTGGCGTCGAAGTTCACTTGGACAAAGAACCCTCGGGCATGGTTCGTGCAAATCGAAGCCCGATTTGCCCTTCGTCGCATCACCTCGCCTCTTACAAGGTACTCAAACGTCGTGTCTGCTCTTCCCCCGGATATCGCTGATCAAGTGGATTATCTCCTGGCCGCCCCTCCGCCCAATAATCCTTACGAGGAACTCAAAGCGGCCATTCTATCCCGCACCGAGTGCTCAGGACAGTCGCGCATTCGCCAACTGCTCTCCGGTGAGGAATTGGGTGACCGCAGACCGTCGCAGCTCCTCCATCGCATCCGGCAGCTGCTTGGCAGCGCAGCCGACACTCAGCTTCCAATATTGAGGGAGCTTTTCCTCCAGAGGCTGCCACAGCAAGTGCGCATAATGCTAGCAGGCTCAGAAGAGGTTTCCCTCGAGCACCTCGCTCAGCTTGCGGACATGATTGTCGAGCATTCCTCACCATCTATCGCGCCTGTCTACCGTGCAGCTCCCGTTACCTCCTCCTGCGCCGCTGACGATGTTATTGCATCGCTGCAAGAACAAGTCGCCCGACTGTCGGATGCCGTCGAGAGTCTGAGCTCTGATTTTTCTCGCCGACGCCGCACTCGACGCTCTCCTTCTCGCACCCGCCGCCGTTCTCCTTCTGCTCACGCCGATGAGCAGCGCCTGCCCAGCCATATTTGCAGGTACCATCAAAAATGCGGTGACAACGCGTTCAAATGCACACGGCCTTGCTCTTGGTCGGGAAATGCGGAGGCCGGTCGATAGTGGCGGCCTACGACTCCGGCCCTCCAGGAAGCCGCCTATTCTTTGTCACCGACCGAATTGCGAGGTACCGTTTCTTAATGGACACCGGAGCGGATGTCACTATTGTACTTCCCACGCGATCTGACCGCGCACGTGGACCGTCCACTTCGAAACTCCAGGCTGTCAACTCTTCCCAGATCCCGACATTCGGCCTGCGTTCCCTCGCCATCGACATAGGACTTAGGCGCCTCTTTCGTTGGGTGTTCGTCATAACCGATGTCCCCAACCCCCATCCTGGGAGCCGACTTTCTTCACCATTTCAGGCTTGATATCAGCATTTCCCGCAAGAAGCTCGCTGATTCGACAACTGGCCTTACCATCTCCTGCGTGCCTTCCACCCACCCAAGTATGGGCATCCGAACCGTGGTCCCGACCTGCTCCTACGCTGAGCTGTTGCTCGATTTTCCGGCCATCACGAAGCCCTGCAACTTGGCCATTCCCCCTAAGCACGCCGTCTTGCACCACATCATCACCACTGGTCCGCCTGTAACTGCTCGCCCGCGCCGTCTCGTTGGGGAGCGGCTGAATATAGCTCGTCGGGAGTTTGACCACATGTTGCAGCTTGGGCTGATTCGACCCTCTTCCAGCCCATGGTTAACCCCGCTGCACATGGTCCCGAAAGCCTCCAGAGACTGGCGCCCGTGCGGCGACTACAGAGCCAGTAATGCCGCCACTGTACCGGACCAGTATCCGCTTCCACATCTTCATGACTTCACCCTCGACCTCACCGGCGCGACCACCTTCAGCAAAATTGATTTGGTAAAGGCCTTCCATCAAATACCTGTGGCACCACAAGACATTCAAAGACAGTCATCATTACACCGTTTGGCCTTTTTGAATTCGTGCGCATGCCATTTGGTATACGTAATGGGGCCCAATCCTTTCAAAGGTTTATGAACGAAGTGGTGCGAGGTCTCCCGTTTGTCTTCGTTTACCTCGGCGACATACTGGTTGCTAGCAAGACCCTGGAGGAACACGAGCACCACCTTCGTCAACTTTTCCAAAGGCTGGACGAGCATGGCCTAGTACTCAACCACGGGAAGTGTCTGTTCGGCCAATCTTCTCTCGAGTTTCTTGGGCACCTGGTTTCCCAGGAAGGAATCCGTCCCTTCCCTTCAAAGGCTCGCGCAGTGCAGGACTTTCCCATGCCCACCTCCCTTCGAAAGCTCCGGGAGTTCCTGGGATTGACAAATTTCCATCGTCGTTTTATCCCGCACTGCGCCGATATTCTCCGGCCCCTCACGGATATACTACCTGCTTTCACCAAGACTGGTGCCCAGCCCTTTCACCTCTCTGCTGAAGCTCAAGAAGCTTTCGTCCAAGCCAAAAATGCTTTGGCCAACGCCACTATGTTGGTGCATCCCCTCCCTTCGGCCCCACTGCGGCTCATGGTCGACGCCTCAACAAACGCTGTCGGGGCTGTGCTCCAACAATATTCCTCCAGTGACTGGAGGCCACTGGCGTTCTTCTCCCAGCGCCTTAAACAATCTGAGGAGAAGTACAGTACCTTCAGACGCGAACTCCTCGCCATCTATTATGCCATCAAGCATTTCCATGACCACATAGACGGAAGCCATTTCCACGTCCTTACAGATCATAAGCCTTTGACGTTTGTTTTCAAGACCAACCGCACAACCTATCCCTCTACTGATCTTCGCCACCTCTCCTTCATTTCGGAGTACACCACGGACATTCGCTTCATTAACGGGACCGAAAATCGAGCGGCAGACGCTCTCTCGCGCATCGAGGCTATCTCTGCTCCTGCTCTCACACTCGATGCTCTCGCAACTGCGCAGGCCTGCGACCAAGAGCTTCAAGCCCTCTTGTCTCCTGGCACAACAAAATCTTCCCTTCGTCTGGAATATGTTTCCTTGCCTCTTGCGCCTTGCGGTATCGCTTGCGACGTTTCCGGTTCTGCGCCTCGTCCGTACTTGCCCTGTTCACTTCGTTTCTCCGCGTTTGAGGCACTGCACAACATTAGCCACACTGGCATTCGGGCTACGCAGCGGCTATAGTGCTCACGTTATGTCTGGCCTGGTATAAACACCGATGTCCTGCGCTGGACAAGATTTTGCACTGCCTGCCAGAAGAGCAAAGTCACTCGCCATACTAAGTCCCCTCCTGGCCACTTCCGCCCACCTGACGGTCGCTTCCGTCACATCCACGTCGACCTTGTGGGCCCTTTACCACCGTCCCGAGACCAACGCTACTTACTAACCATTGTCGACCGTTACACCCGCTGGCCTGAGGCCGTCCCCATCAGTGACATCACGGCGGATACCGTAGCCAGCGCCCCCGTTTCAACTTGTATCGCCCGTTACGGCTGTCCCACACTCTAAATCTTTTCACACCTCTAAAGGTGTAACAACGTGCATGGCGCACGCCTTTTTAGGTGTAATTTTGGTAACATCATAATGGAGCACGGTTTCGCACAAATTTTCTTTACTCGAGTGTTGTCTGTCCTCCGAAAATTCAGTCTTGCAACATCTCAACATTGTTCAACAGTATTGTAGACACTTGCGCGTGCTCGATTATCGATAGCGATGCATATATGCATTAGCTCGTACCTACGATATCCAAGACATAATGAAAGCAAGATTTGCACTGACACTTGATCTTTAGTAATGCTTTCCAAATTTTGTAAAATATCATCCTGGAGATGCAATGTTACGCAACCAGGTTGAATGTTCATAGCGCGCACCTTTAAAGGTGTGAAAAACTTTACAGTGCACGTGCATCACAACTGACCAGGGCCGACAATTCCAGAGTGCCCTTTTCAAGAATCTGATGGCTCTCGTCGGTGTTCACCATATCAGCACCACGGCATACCACCCTTCCTCCAACGGCCTTGTTGAGCGCATTCATCGTCAACTGAAAGCTGCGCTCATCGCTCGCGGGGCCCAAACCAGCTGGGTAGATCACTTGCCTGTTATCATGCTGGACATCCGTTCGGTCTTCAAGGAGGACCTCTCCTGCACCGCAGCCGAGCTTGTTTACGGGACAACACTGCGTCTTCCTGGAGTTTTGGAGCGATACCGACGGCGTACGTTCCATTCCCCAGGCGAGTACGTCCAGCAGCTCCGGCGTTTCTTTCGTGGCCTGGCGCCGGTTCTCTCCAGGTCGCCGCCCCCCTCTAAAGTTTTCTTCCACCCCGACTTCACCACGAGCACGCACGTGTTCCTGCGCTATGATGCTGTGCGGAAACCGCTCTCGCCACACTACAATGGTCCCTACCGTGTTCTCTCCCGCAACCGCAAGATTTTCACAATCGACATCGCGGGCCAGCGCCATGTCGTCTCGCTGGACCGCCTCAAGCCGGCCTACCTTGAAGCCGTCGCCCCCGCTCCCCCACTCGCTCTTGGCGATGACTCTTCCCCCGCCTTGCCTCCTCCGAAGCCTCGATGCAAAGTTACTTGGGCAACTCCACTTCGTGTCCACAGCTCCACGTCGCCTCCTCTCTGAGGGGGGAGCCCTGTAGCAGTCGCAGGTCGGCGCCACCGGAAAATACGCGCCAAAAATAAACGTTGACGCGTGCTCACGGGGCTCCAGTTCTTAGCGAGCCGAGTGCAGCCGCACTCTGTTGCCTTCCTTCCACGCATGTCTGCCTGTCTACTTTTCCCTGCTACACACCACATGCTGAAACAGGAAACAAATTAAGACTAAGAGAAAAAAAAACTTACTATCATGCATATATCAATGCCCAATACCACCATATTCTTGAACCCTTGGAGTGTCCTCTGTGAACTGGAACTGGAATCGTACTAAAGGTCACAGGTGTGCATATAGTTCATTAGACGCCGTTCATAGACAGTTACTAAAATTACATTTTAAAAACTTTCATTACAATCACCAACACAATTCAGAAAAGTGTTTGCATCTGGACCAAAAACAATGATGTGCATATTGGCGGGTTCGTAACGCTGTGTCTCTGCATGGTCTCTGCATAAAACATGTGGTGGCCCTGGAAAGTTTTTTTTTTTTTTTTACTTTAGTTTCGCTGGCTTGTTCAGTGTGTGACGCAGGTGGAGGCCTCACTTCTAGAAACTAAAAATGCGTTATATAACAACACCAATCCTTCACAGTATGTGAGCAATCTATATCACTCTTAGAGGCTGATACCCCGCATGAGCTGCCGGTTTCACAGCATGAACATCACTCTCACTCAGAATTCAATTAATTCATTGTAAACACAGATATTAAACTTTCCTAGTAAATAGAAGCTTGCTTGTGATACCCACCACCTGAAGCAGATTACTTCAAGCTGTCTGTCTCCACCTGTGATAGAAATTGAGCATTTCATGTTCAAAAATATGATGCATAAAAGTGTAATGCCGAATGGGGCTATTCTGTTGGAAAGCTGCCTCCTTGGCTCTCTCTTGCTCACAAAAATGATTGTGAGTGCAAGCTGGATTAAATGAGCAAATAAACATGGGATAAACTTTTTCTGTGAGAATATAGCAGTGACTTTGAATATCGCAACCGGAAAAGTTAGAGGGATGCCGTCAAAAAAATTACGTGAGGTGCTAGTGGGGCCAAAGGGGGTCTGGTACATCATTGCCGGTAGCGGTTTATAAATATTCCGATGTACATTCGCGGAAAAGAATGGCTGAAATCCGCGGAAGGAGCGTGAAAGAGCGTACTGCAGTACATGCTTTTTGGTATATTGTTGGGAGTTTATCCCCGAACACCACAATCGATATCTCGTGAGATACACTCCGCTTTATTGTACGTACTTACATTCCGAGTGTATGTCTACATTGAGTCATCTAGATCCTGCGCGTCTGGACGGCGCACAGTCTGATCTTACTCGAGCCACACCCAGTCTATCTGGAGCCACTTCGTGGTCTATTATATCAATACACCACACATTTGTGAGGCTTCATTCGAGATGTACTGGAAAGAAATGCTTACCTGCTCATTACATGGTTACATACGGTACGTCGGTGGTGTCTATTTGCTCATGGAACAATGTGGGCACAGCATAGGGCTTTAGCCTCTTGTATTTTGCTGACACTCCCGTGCGGGATTGGAATGGGTCCGCCTCCACGTACGATTCGTCAGCAAAATGCGAGGAACAAACGTGCCGAACGTACAATTCTTCTGCCACGCCAAGAAGCCTGCCGGCGATTGCTGCTTCCAACTTTCGTTTGGCGTCCCTGTCCTTGGGCTCGTGAAATGTCATTTTTGGGTTCGCCCCAGATGATTTTTTGCCGTCAGGAACACCACGACGCGTTCCCGAACTCAACGACACGTTGCAATTTCACCACTAAGCGAAATTCACAGCACTTTCGAAGAAATAGGTTGTTTCATACACGTAGCCATGCACGACGCCATCTCCAAAGCAGACGATGTCTCCGAGAGAAAATGAGGGAACACCGCCGGCGGCGCGCCGCCCTCGCATTGGTCCTGTTGGCTCCTGTGTCACAATGATGTCATCGGAGGTTTCACTGATCGAAAAAGCTCGTTTCTTTAAAACCCAAAAATTTCTCAGCAGTGAAAATCGGTGAAATCGATTGTCGAATGATGCCAAGCATTCTCGTAACCATTTCCTACCCATGTCTCCGGATGCGATAGTCCCTTTAACAAATTATTTTGTTCTTTTTTGCATGCGGTACGTATATATTCTCAACTCCCCGTACAACTGTTATGCGTAATGTACATGGACGCTTGGTGTGTGTAGCGTTTACGTGTTTCACCTTTGAGCACAGGCCTTATTTTCTAATAATTAGTGCCCTGTGTATATACGTTATGCTATCCGCTAAGCTATAGCAGCAGAGCAGAGCGCTGATGCGGCAACGCTGACTGATTCAATATGGCGCTCCCTTCGCCCGTACGTCGTCCTGCATAGGCTTCGTCAGTGGTCACCACTTCTGAAACATACCAGCTTGAGGAATTTTTATCTCTGGTTTTCATTTGTATCCCGGATGCATCCAGCACGAGCTCGTGCACGCGTCGTTCTGAGGCACTGGTCACCATCAATCCACAAATCTCGCAACGACGTCTGATCTCGCTAGAGTCTCGTGCGCCGTCCAATACATTTCAGGAGGTGCGGGTTAGGATTCTTAAGGACACCTCCAGAAAAATGCAGCACAACTTGCATTGAAGCTAGCCCAGGAACTTCACCAATACAGTCCCCCTCATGTCGTCGCTGTCTTCTCTCTGCATCCCTGTCACTGTCAGTCCATCACAATATTCTGAGCCTATCAGATGCCGTTCCAACAGGCAGGGTTCTGTTTTAATGCGTTCGCATTGGAGTCCTCGCTAGGCAAGAATCGCGGCGTGTTGTGTCTGTAGCCACAGAAGTGGAGAGAGGCGCTCCGAGGGGAGAGGATGAAAGGGTTATCCCGACGTGGATATCCCGACGCGGCGGCAGTGGCAGGTGCAGTTGTGGTGGTCGTCAGTTTCAGATGCGTCTGCGTGGGCTCGCGATGGACTCTGAAAGCTGCGGGGAGGACCGGCGACGAAAGAGGGCTAAGGCTGTGAGACGGCGCCGCCAAGCTGATCGTCAGTTTCAGATGCGTCTGCGTGGGCTCGCGATGGACTATGAAAGCTGCGGGGAGGACCGGCGACGAAAGAGGGCTAAGGCTGTGAGACGGCGCCGCCAAGCTGATCGTCAGTTTCAGATGCGTCTGCGTGGGCTCGCGATGGACTATGAAAGCTGCGGGGAGGACCGGCGACGAAAGAGGGCTAAGGCTGTGAGACGGCGCCGCCAAGCTGAATAGGAGCAAGCCCGAAAGGCTCGTTTGCCTGCGGATGCTGTCTTGCGTTAGCAATGCGTAGGGTCGTGTGAAGCGTTGTGTAGCGTTTGTGAAGGGTCGTTGAATGGTTGAGAAGGGGAGTTCCAAAAGGGTTTTCAAGTTTTAACGCGGCGCCGGCAGTGGAGGTACAGCTGTGGTGGTCGATAATTTCATATGCGTCTGCGTGGGCGCGCCATAAACTATGAAAGGTGTGCGGAGGATCGGCGATGGAAGAAGGCTGAGGCTGCGAGAAGGCGCCGCCAAGCTGAATAGGAGCAAGCCCGAAAGGCTCGTTTGCCTGCATATGCTGTCTTGCGTTAGCATTGTGTAGGGTCGTGTGAAGGGTTGTGTAGCGCTGTGAAGGGGAGTTCGAAAAGGGTTTTCAAGTTTTAATGCTGACGCATTTCCATCCATCGGATCCACCAATGGATCGACCATATTTTTTATCTCTTCCCACATCTTCCAATCGAAGTATGCATGCAAAAAAATGCAACATAAATACATATACATATATACAATAATATATGCAACACTTTCATGCATTTTAAATTTCGTGCTATTGCATTCATACACCCCCCAAACATGCGAGTACGTATAGTATTCTGTGGGAGCTGCACATGCCCAGGAAAAATAAAAAGATGGATGTAAGACTTGCAGATCCACGGTCTGCTTATGAGGCACCACTGCGACGTCCGTGGAACAATCCACTGCTCTTTGTTAGGAAGCCCCCGAAGGACAATGATCAGAAGAGAACCCATCTTTACCCCGAAGCGGCCAGGAGAACTTCCTTGCCGGAATGATTATACGCTATTCAAGTAGGTCAGCCATCTGCGCAGCTCCCCTGCTTCCCACTCTTCCCTATTTTCCGTGGAACGACCTCATTGATCTCCATTCCAAATAAGGGGATGACAACAAACAGTTCAAGGTAACGACGCGCACGTGGTTTCCTCTGTCGACCCATGCCTACCTACGAATACCCCCTTCCCTTACTGCTGCTTTGTGAGCACTTCGTCACGTGGTTATGACATAGTTTCTGAAAACTTTCCCCTCTCCCCTACGCGGAGACAAGCTGCGTATAGCGTATCCGTGCGAGGTAAAGCCCATGCGCGTCGCCTCTTTCTCTCCCACCCGATCGTACGGGACCGTGCTCGACCTGTTCCTCTACTCTCTACTGAAAGTACTGTGCACCTCGGTGGCTCCAATGCTGCTCCCTCCTTTGCCTGCCATTCAGGCGCTTATCAGGGCCAAGCCACGGAAATTGGTTAGAAGTGACGATGACAGTATATAAACACATGTATGTACGCCACCAAACATAGGAAATACTTTGAGGGCAACATGAGGAAGTTCCGGCGATATCATTCGCTGTGGCCCTGTATCGTAGCGGCTACATAGCACAAAGCTTAGCATATAAATGCCGTAATCGCGGGTGTAATAGCAGGAAAAAAAACTGCACTGGTCATTGCAGATGGCTTAAAGGAGCACAGAGGGCCATCCAAAATATTTTCAGTTTAAGACACCTGATGAAAGTTTATGCGTCAATTTGCCAAACAGCACAATAGATCTTGATGCATGCAGTTATTTTCCTAGAAAAACAAAACGTCACAGAAACACAGCCGCTCTCGTTCACTCCCAACTTGCCACCCGGGGTGTAACAGGGGAAGGGACAACCTATATGACGTCATAACGTCTGCGCGGTCAGTCGAGGTCAGCACTTGTCTTTTTTTTTTTTTTTTTTTAGTGAGGGCTTTCTTTTTTTGTAGTCGGTAAACCTGTTCCGTGAGGGGGGATTCGGAATTGAAAGGGCATGGAGGATTTCATTGTCCCGCAGGAGTTTCGCTGTGGGCAATGCTTCTTCAGAGCCCTGAACTGCCCTGACTAGAAGACGATAATCTGAACCAATCAGCGAGCCTGGACTGTGTAGCGTCAGCGCAAGGTCACAGGCTGGTACTGCTCTCCACCACCCTTGCGCACGGTCGCTTATTGCAGCGTACTTTAAATTTAATTTCTGCGATAATTATGGCTCTATAGGGGTGAACATTTGGACCTTTTTCACAACGGCCTATGCGCATGACCTTGAGGCACCGGAGATGGTTATCTCCATCTTCACTAGATGGCGCAGTAAGGGGACAAGAGAAGATTTACCAGTGGGGAGACCGCACGAACGGCACGAGTTCGTCGGTCCCACTCGTAACCAGTTTTGGTCCTTTGTGCTACCCACGTGGAATTGCTTTGGCGCGCGCTGAGCGTGGTTCGCTGGAAAACCGCTATACGACGCGTATGTGAAACAGGTCCATTTCTTCTCATGGTGCATTTTACTGGCCTACTTAACAGTTTTACAGAAAGAAAACAGGGTGCTAAAAATGACTTGTGCTATTTAAAGTGACTGTGAGGTGGCTCAAGCACGTGCGACATCTACCGGCCAACGCCTCTACTGGGAAAAACTTCGATGCATAACGCGCGCTGACTCTTCGCCTCACTTTTCACGCAGAATGCGTTTTTACGACGGACAGACATAGCAAAAAGCAACACGTAGGAGTGTCACGTGAGATGATAGTGAGTTTTATTCTAATTTATAACGTACGCTGTCGCCTTTGCGTACGTTATACTAAAACTCACTAATAAGAGTTTTAGTTGTGGCCTATGCAAGGAAATGGCGTGCTCACACTGTGTACGCGCTGCACGTATAGACCCATTCGGTGCATGCGGAGTGTGCACACCTCATTTTTTTGCCTACGCATAGCGATTAAGTAACGCACGACGACAACTCCTCATTTGTCCTTGTTTTCCTCATAACACGGCACAGTCAAGTGACAGAAGAGTTGCAGCGCGCTCACTCTCCAAGCGGTGAATGAGAGCGTCTCCTGCATACCGTATAGATGATATATTCAGATTTTATGGTGACAGAAACTGGAACCCTGCGCAAAAATATTCACAACGCACACATATGGCGTGTCTGTGCTTTTATTTTAATGCTGATGTCTGCAGGGATGCATGTTGCAAAGATTACAGAATTTACCTTGCAACATAACAACTGGAAACATTAGTAACAATCACATTCTTGGACAAATGATATATAGCCAGCAGATCACATGTTGCTATACTATCACTGTAGATAATAATCCCGCATGACTTCACAAGGCATCATGAGATCTTGCACTTGCACAGCTGATGTACCAAAGGTCAAACGGCAAAGACGAGAGGTCGAAGCATAGCATTGAACAAATATGTGTCAAGAAAAGTAAGCTACAGGCACTAACGTAACGATCATAATGTTGAGGCACCCATCTGCTTTCCAGAAAGGCTTTGAATCTGCTTATTATCATAAATATATCTCTCGGAAGACACGGGTGGATACTAAGGCACTGTCATTGTTTTGGCAAAGACAAAGCTTCACAATACTGCATGTCCCTAATACTTCTCGCAAACAATCTGAAAGTGGGAAAATGAAAAAAAGACAAAGGAATGCATAGGAGATAAAAGCTTCTGCCATCATTTAGGAGAATAACTTGATATTCTCAGCCCAGGGCTCTGCATTTGCTATGCATACTTGAGGCATTGTGTTTCCTTAGGCAACATTGCGACTGAATGTCCATTAGTTTTCATTGTGTTGCAGCATCGGTTGTGTTGCAGCATTATCACCTGTCTTAGTTTTACCATAAAGTACACAGGAGCTCTGAATTTAAAAGATTCTAGGAGGAGTTTGCTTAATTCAGGCATGCAATTGCAGCACACCTATTTTAAGCAAAGTTCAAATAGTCATGTTCTCGGTGATGAGAAATAATTATATATCTATATATATATATATCAAGGGTGCAAAGAAATTTATCAAAAACAAGACTGGCACGGAACTATGCAGGAAAATGGGAGGTCATATGTTTACTCAAACAAGAAAATGGATCGCGCGACCTATTTTTCATCAGTACAACTTTTACCAAAATTTTTACATATCAGAAAACAGACTATAAACATTAAGGAAGAGGTAACTTTTCAACTCTCGTGAGTAATAATTAGCCCTCTTGTTCACTGCAGGTTTCTGTCTCAGTCTCATTTCTGCATCTCTTTGCATCACTTTGTGGTGCTCTGAATTTATCTTTGAAGATTTTATCAGGAAATGTCTACATACATATTTATATATCTACAAAATAAATGCATATTCACATCACTTTTAATTATGTGCACATGTTCGAGAAGTGGACAGTGATTCAATTTCTAATACGCTGTGTCGAGTCAGTAACTAACGGAAGAGTAGAGAATGTAGAATTTACAGCCTAGGGTATGTTACCGTACCAAAGTCCAAATACTCACAGGTAACGGTTAGAGTAGATGAAATACCACAATGAAATACTTTGGCTCTTTGCTGTACTTTGCTCCAAATGCACTCAGCCATATAGCATAATCCTAATGACTACATTAACTGACTATAAAACACACACACATACATACATGAATACACACCACACGCAAATAAACCTCTTTCGTAATATTCACATTTGCAGCCTCGTGTTGAGAGCTTTTGTAACAAAACTGTACATCTATTTTCATTGTTAAATTAACAGTAACAACCATACAAATACCTTTTTTGCTTTGCCTCTGTTGTGCCACATTATATATGCATAAATGTAGACGGAGAATACAAATAATTGAGAAGTATCCAGACATCAGCTACCAGAACACGTGCACATTTCCTCCTGTCCCATTACAATGCACCACAGGGTGTCGTATGTTGCAGACATATTTGAGAAGTCCACCTTGCTGAACTTGCCTTAGCACTGAATGGATTTAACTCACTCTCCTTCAAAGAGCAGTTCAAAAATCAAAGATACACACAGACTTCACATTCATTCACAGCCAAAAAAAACTTTGCCTTTAGCTGTGCTCAGACTCAATATACTTGTAGTAAAAGACTGCAAAAGTGCTGTATTCTTGATTACTGTACAATGAACAAATGCACACACCATTTTGAGCGACATTCTTGAAAGTGACAACTAAGAATTCCATACTTTCAATGGGGCCCCTCCTGTAGATCCAGCAGTGCTGCACATTGCTGCTGTGAGGTGTGAGCAATTACATTCATGCCATAATCTCCGACAAAACTTGAGACGCGATCGATTCTTTTAGTACAAACTCTATGGCTTTGGTTGAGTTTAGCTTCACTTTCTCAACTTTTTTAATGCAGAACGCAAACATGGGAAGTATGCTGCGGTTGCAATTAAAGGTGCCATATAGAAGAATCTACTTCCCTCTCTGCTTGAGGCATTGCTTGCTACCTCATTCTTGTTAAAGTGTGCTTCATTGTTCTGCACCATGCTTCCCTATAAGAAATCTTTAAGCACCTTCAATGTGAATTTGTAAATGAAGGTATAAAGTGACGTAAAAGAACACCTCGCTAGCCATTTTGGAAGCACTTGACCACTGATATTGCTAAGTCTCAGCAATCAGGGTAAGTCAGTCTAACATTTCTGTGACTATAACGACCATGGCATGCTGCAGTTCCATAGATTCAAGTTACTTTTTAATGTAGTAACCTATAACAACTGAAAGAGTGAAGTGACGTTTAAAAAAAACAGACACCATCATCCTATGTCATTCTGGATACCACCACATCAGATCTTTAGACATCCTGAAAAATCTGCATAAAATATGCTTATTATTATGATTGGAACAAATGCAGGCTAGTAGCATGAACTGCACAAGGTCGGCAATTTAGTTTTTCTCTCGGGGCACCCACAGTTGTCTCGGCAATGTGACATTGGACCATGAGTTGTGTCACTGCTGTATCAAGCTATGTCCCACGGCAGTGCACCTTCACATGAAGAACCCAAAGCGAAATTCACGTTGCAGAATACGTGTTCCAGCAAAACAGTCTTGCACATGACGGCCTTTGTCAGCTGGAGTACTTTGTGGACACTTCACATCTTATAATTAAGAGTCTTTCAGTCCTCCTCTTTCTTTTCAGGTTTGAGTTCTACCATGGCATGCAGTTCTTCTGGGGAGTAGCCAAGAAGTGCCTGAAGATCGCAGACAAAACGGTAGACATAACGTTTGCCTGCGGTCTTATGAATTATGTTCTTGTCATAGTAGTAACGCAAGCCCCGACTCAACTTCTCATAGTTCATTTTGGGCTTGTTTTTTCTAATTCCCCACCGTCGAGCAACTTCATCTGGGTCTGTGAGCTTGAATTCCCAGCCATCACCTGTCCAGCTGATAAAGCCTTGGCATGACTTGTCTGTCAGCAACTCAAGTAAGAATTGCCACAACTGGATTGGACCACTTCCTGCAAGGAAAATGATAAAGCAGACTGATGAATGATTTGCTCCATCTTTATCGTGGTTTTAGTAGCCAGAGTTTAAACAGACATTTTGCTGACGAATGACATGCAAACAGAAATGGCCTTATGTTCTACATTTCTGCACCAAAACTTTAAATATTGGCACAGAGAAAGTGTACTTGCTCCTAGTTTAGTTTTAAAGGCCAAAGCTGATGCATTCTATTGATTCATACAAACAGCAAGCAACAACTAGCAAACCCTGTATCCTTATTCCTTATAACAATATATGCACATTACCCAAGAGTGCCAACTGAGGTGCACATAACCTTTCCATGTACTATGAGCACTCAAACTTCCAAACTGTTAATATGTACTGTCCACTTATCCCACAAATATTTACAAGAGGTATTGTGCATATATGACACTTTAGGGTGTTAGTATTTACAGTGAACAAAATGGCACGAGCTTCCATACAATTCAAAACACAACGAAATAGAAGTTTGCGAGGGCAAATGCCACCATGCTTTCATACATTGCAATGCTTTCCAAATTTTAGAGCTTTTCTGACCGAGGATAATTGACATTTTATGAACGCATAATTCCTAGGAGTGCAACTATAATCCATGATTTTCCAACAAGCCCTCGATATTATGGCTTCAATCGACAGTCCAAACCCAAACCAGAGCTACAAAACTGTGCCATACAACTTATGGTGCTTGGCTGGTACTTAAAATCTGTGTAGACTAGTTGCACATACGTAGTTAGGAATGAATTTTTGTTGCCAGAAGCTTCTCTCAGTCACCACAAGCAGACCTTTGTCATGTGAAGTTTCAGAGGCAGATAGTTCAGGTAGAAGCATAACAACAGTGGATTAGCAACACTCAAAAGAGTCTTCGGCTATCCTTACTTTGCTATACCCCCTTTTTGATGTCCCCCAAGAATATGCCTGCTAATGCTTACGTATCAAAAACTGAAATTGGACGTGCATGTACAGATCATTTATTGTTTTTGTTGATCTTGATAACTCAAAATTTTTCTGACTGAAATTCTGCATAAGGCAACTTTTGTACACCTCACAACAATCAAATCAGTTGGCAACTCTAATGCATATGTGTTACAGTCGTTTAACTTTTCTGTGTTTGCAGTGTTTTGCCTTTAAACTGACTTTTTATATGTAACATGATTTCACGGGACCCAGACATTTGGCTAACAGATAAAACAACTTCTAGAGCTCAGTTCACACATTAAAAATCGGTAAAGCAGAAACAAAGCTGTGCATGATACAAGCACTTTTGGTCCCCTTTTCCCTTTACCCATAGTGTACATGACAGCTGTTGTTGGCTGGATAAGCATGTGCACCTTGATTGGGTGCAATAAAGATTTTGTTAAGCTTCTCATGTAGGTCTACATTCTATGCTGTACAGGCATGTGGCTGCATTTTTAAAGCATACGGCCCTGAATGTGATCACACGTGCTGCGTGGCATTAACTATACACAGACATGACTTATGACAACCATTGCTATGTCTAATGAGGAAACTACTATTCATGTTGGCACAAAGGCAGCATTGAGTAACAAACAAAGCTTGTGCCTGATGCAAAGCAATAAAAAGGACAAGGAAAGCATTAGCAATAATATGATCAGCATGCTTTTGTTTGTGGTGTTTAAATGGTTTTGAAGTTGCTCAGCCATTTTGTTTGTCTGGATTGCAGTGGAAGCAAAATGCATAGTAAAAGTTCCCTAGCAATGCATAGAAGCAGCTGCCTGAATTTAAACAATCCAAGCAAAAGATATTGCACTCGTAAAGCTATTCATCCATGTTGCACTCACAGCTGTCATGCAAATACGCAGAGAAGTCTGAGAAAGAACTGCACAGAAGTTCTAATATAGCAGCGTTATTGCCACAACAGAGTGTGTGTGTGTTCTTAAGGCTTGCTAAAGCATGCACATCAAGCACTAAATTAAGAAACTTAATACGGCTGCTGAACCGTAACGTTCCACAATGCAACGTCTAAAAATGGCACTGTAATTGCTGGTGCTTCATCCATCACAGTTCACTTGGTCACGCAGACATTACCTAACCAAAGAGACGCATTTTAGCTCAATTCCAAGATATTGCTATATGAATATAAGTGCAACAGCTGGGGTTATATTCTTATTAAAATAGTATTGATTCATTACAATCTCTCGTATTACAGTGGCCTTGAAGCTAACCTGCATGCCATGTGTAGCATTGCTGATAGCACAAATGTGGCGAGAGAATCCGGAGTGTCTTGCAACCAAGCAAACTTCTCGCATAATGCTTGTGCATGGCTCCTTGAGACATAATACGGTGCAATAACAAACTTTTGATACGAGCATGCTCAGAGCTCAGTTTTTTTCACGACTACAGTACGCAAACCTTTGCTAACTAAAACGTTTATGCAAGGAGACTAAAACTGCCATGAATAATGAGCAAAACGTATGTGACCAGTCAAAATTAAAACATATTCAGCTGACAAAGTCAACTATAAAATTCAACGTCAATTCAGTGTCTAAATATAACCACACTCATTAAAAATATTACTATGCAATTAGTGGCATTAGAACCCTGTTCTTTAATGGCCGTATGGGTGCACTGTAATTTGCAACATGGATGTGGTTCGAAGACTGATATTATTTCTTATTTGTGTGTGAAATGTCACTGTAGCATGATTCCACTGCCCCAGACAACGAGTTACTGGAAGAACACACCAGAATAACCTGCTAGAACAGCTGCTTGGATGACAGGTTTGCTGTCACCATGTTGTCGTAATGGTCCAGGAATAGGGCTCAAATGACCAAGAGGACCATCTCGCATCCCATGAAGCCCACCAAATGAAGAAGGATGATGATGTGACAGGCCATTGACAGAAAGTGCCCCAGAACCATTCTGGTGGGCAACCCACTGCTCGGCGGGGCTCTGTACAGCTGTGGGCACCATTTGAAGAGGTGGCTCGTAGTGGTGGGGTGTGTACCTTTCTGGCATGCCCATATCATGATGAGAGTACCGTGCTGCAATGTATGATAAGTATGCCATAAATACATTGCTGACAAGCATTACTGTACACAGTCAGCACTCAACCTTCATCTCTGTGGAATTCGTTCATAAGGCAAAGCATTTATATGTTGGCCTTTCAACGTCAAGCTGGGCATGACAATTCCTATCTTCAGATTTTGTGTAAGTGCCCATGAATGAAAAACGACGAAAATGCTTCTAAGAGGATAATGTAACCAACAAAATTGGGTTGTATTCTGCAATTAGGAGTATTTCTATATTTTGCCTAATGAGCTAATTCGTTAAGAATTATTAACCAATGTTTAAATATCACTTCCAGGGGCATCAGGTTGCAAGGTTTTCGAAACCATTAGAAAGTTGTAGCTTGCTTTCGAAGACATCCAACTCGATCAGTCGTTGCTTTTTCTGTGTTCAAAAGAGAGCTCACGAAATATGGAAAATGAAAATTAAATTAATTGGATTCCAACGTGCGTTTCTCGAGGCGGCGCCGCGGCGTCTCGCACGCGAAGCAGCGTCCGCGAGGAGTTTTCCAGCCGCTTTTCGAGAACCGCTTTATGCTGCACTGCAGCTTCCGAGCGCAGATCCGCAAACGCTTTCCACCCAACCAACCGCTTGGCCCCAGGGACCGCCGAACTCAACAGGCAATAGAGATCGAGTTTTAGTGCATCGTACGCGATCGCCTTTGCGTGCGTAAGGATAGCGTTTGTGCTTCTGCGCACGCACAAAACACAGCTTTCGCGCAGTGCGCAGAACCACCACGCTATACCTTGCGTACGCAAAGGCGATAACGTACGATGCACTAACACTCACGGGGATGTTTCGCGCTCGCTTGCGTGTGTAGTCGTCTACGTCAATTCATTCATTGTCACTAGAGATTGCCGTTTGCTGAAGCTGTCAACCATAAGCTTTAAATATGCGCAAACTACAGAATCAATGAAAATAACTACTTAAGTTTGGACAGGTGTGTTAGTCCCTTGCCTGCAAACATCGCTTCTTTTGCCGTTCCCATCTCTACTATTGTCGTTCCGATGACGGACTTCAGCAGAAGTGTTTCATGATCTGACAGCGCACGAAGAGCGCAAGAAATGTTTGCTACAACCTTGAGATAACAGCAACTGAACGCGTTTTCACGCAGGTTGCCAGCTGCTCGACTATCTGTGACAAGCTCTTCCCGGTGGCGCCACCAACGCTTAGGAGACTGCGTTTTGAAACACACGTGAATCCTCCCTAGCACGTGACAACGCGGCCGCTCGAAGTAAATATATAGTGGTCTCAAATGTGGAGGATATTACCGGGGCACAGGACTGCCCGGAACTATGGGCGTACCCAGTGGGGATTCAACCCCACCCCCCTCTACCACGTACCTGTAGTAATGCGTGTGGTGAATGAATAACTGGGATGAAATACTCTTCCCTATGTAAATGGGTAGAAATCCAGCGAACCGGTAGAGATGTAGGAAGGGAGCTGCCTAGGACAGAAGCCGCCGATATTTCGAACAGAGACTGTTCTTCTTCTGGTCACCGTCCTCATCATTGGCATGGTATTTAAAGGGTTAGGTGTGACGTGTTTAAAGGTTCATGCGAATTGTGGGTCAACAGCCCGGAGGGAAGAAAGGTTCCGTACGGGTTTCTACGGCCGGAGTGAATGGCCAGCTACAGCCGGAGTGAATGGCCAGCTACGGCCGGAGCCATTCACTCCGGCCGTAGAAACCCGTACGGAACCTTTCTTCCCTCCGTGCTGTTGACCCACAATTCGCATGAACCTTTAAACACGTCACACCTAACCCTTTAAATACCATGCCAATGATGAGGACGGTGCCCAGAAGAAGAACAGTCTCTGTTCGAAATATCGGCGGCTTCTGTCCTGAGGCAACTCCCTTCCTACCCCTTCCCTATGTAAAGTTCCTATAGAATCCCTACAAAAACAATTTTCTTCTAAATATGTTTCTTCCATGAAAGCCATCGATTTCACCGGGAAGATTGACGTGACAGCTTGCCCTGAGTTATAATGGAGCGAAGGAAAATAGCTTCGCCTCAATGTGAATTTCTAGCTCATGTTTTACAGCAACGCAAGTGCAAGTCGAATGGGAAATCGGGTACCCAAATAGGCTTTATTCACATGACGTCACTCATAGGGGAGCGTCACAGCGGATTTGCCGCCATGATGTAGCGCATTTTCCCGTGTATAACGGGCACCCCCGAAAATTAGCGGAATTCGGAAAATGTCCTATGTATGACACGCGTCGATGCACCAGTGAAAATACCAGCGTCATTATAGTACACACAAACTGTAAGCCCTACACTACACCACTCTTATTATCCGCAGTAATCAAAGCCCGTGCGTCGAGCGCCAATAATTTTAGAGCGCAGCTTTTAGTCGCCCGTTCCTGGATTGAGCGGCGTCGGCGTTGTAACCGGCAGAGCGAACGAGGAGCAAAGCGAAGGATGAAAGTACCAGAGAGCGTGAGGAGGAAAGCAGCGTGGGGGCGTACGGCGAGAGTGAAGAGGGCGCGAGGAGGAAAGCGAAGAAAGAGGGACGGCGAAAGCGAAGGGGGAGAGGAGGAAAGTGAAGGATGAGGGTGCTACGAGAGCAGTCGAATGAGCCACGCTCGGTCTGCGGCTTCTGCCTACTTATATAAGTGCAATAAAACACGCTCATGACTATCATGACCATCAAGAACTGGGATAGGAGTGCTTCCTGAAGAAAGTACCATGCGTGGAAAATAAAAGCAGTGGTGTCAACTCAACCTCAACAGCTGCGCTCAAATTTCGCATTACCGGCTATCGTAATCGTCTAGTGATTTTTTATTACATCTATTGCGGACGGGATGCAATATTTATCGAAGACATAGAAGTCCGGTAAGACAGGTTCAGCGCGTAGTAGACTTTAGTAGTGTAGTAGCTTCGTGGACCCACTTCGCTGTTGGCATGCCCGTCTCCTCTTTCCTCTGCTCGTCGAGTGTCATTAATTTTTCACCATATTTCTCGAACATGGTACTTAAATGAACGATTTACAGCTTTGTCAAGCGTCTGAGGCAGGGTCCGAGACTAGAGGTAGCACAGAATCTTCTAGAGCCGCTCTTCTAGGAAAAGCTCCGATGTATAACGCGCACCAATAGATAATGCACACCGCCTCTTCGGGACATTTTTTACAATGTCTAACGCGCACCCCATCAAAAGGGGTGGCATCTAAACTCTGTCAAAGTTGGCATAGCGCGGCAAAGTAGACGAGGGACAAAGACAGATGACTGTCGTGTTGTGTCTTCCTCTGTCTTTGCCCCTCGTCTACTTTGCTGCGCTATGCGAACCTTATCAAGCTACAAACTACCCCAAGTATCCATGTTGCTACAATAAGCTCTCTACATAAATTTAAGGTGCGTTCGTTTATACAACTCGCACGACTCAATCGTGACTCGATTCTTCACGAGTCGATCCTCGAGAATCTCTAGTGTTGAAGTCTCGAATTCAGGAACGGAAGTCGCGGGCTAGACACTACGAGAATCACGCCGCGGCAGCTTTGCTCACCAAGAGAAGTCCCTACCGATTTGCTGGAATCCAATAAACAACGCACCCTTAGTATGCCGCCATGGAACCTTCCATACGCAAGGCCTTCCTGGAAGGCTTGCCAGCTCCGCCAGTGAAGCTGCCGGTTCCCGCGGGCAGCGCCCTTGGGAGAAATCACATACGTCTCAGGAGCAATAGCAATGACTGGACTGGCGTCCCTTTGAATGGTTTATGTTTCGTTTTCTACGTTTCGTATATGAACTTTGCTCACTTATTTTCACTTCATACTCAGAAATAGAGTTGCGATATCGTTGACCATCGATATCGATAAATCATAATTTGATCTTCCCGTATTGTTTTTTTTTTCTTTTGTCCCTTTAATCTTTCGTCCCATTTTTATCTGTCCCGTGCGTTTCGCCCGAGAGCCCTCCCCAACGGCGGAAATTCACGGTACTCAGCTACATGTGATGTAGGCTATAAAATAGTCCAGAATTTGGTACTTACACCTAGAAAATTCTTTGCTAGTTGTGTAAGTGGGATGAAACTTTGATTCATGAAGTACTGCTGATGTGGATGGGTAGAACTCTGGGCTACTGTCCAGATACTGTGGGTGAGACTGCGGTGTTTCCAAGCCGTACTCTTGAGGGTCGTCGTACGAATTGTGGCCCATTCCCATCTCTTCTTGGTTCATGTCATTCAGGGTATGGAGGGACTCACTAATATGGTTGTAACCACCTTGAAAGAGAAGGAAAATAGCACGTATGATTACGTAGCGTCAAAAACTTCGGAATACGTAAAACTGACTTCGACCACATCGTCAGGACAAAACTTTGTTTCTTACATAAAACCTATGTGCTTCTGATCGTTTACGTGGTTGATATTTATGACATTTTATGTAACGTTTTGATGTTGCGGAGCATGGCGCGTCCGAGAGCATATAGAGTAAGAGAAAATGCTTAGCAACCTTCGACGTTCTGCGGCTCCTCCACCAATAAACCTCTACCCGAGAAACGTCATAATGACGTTGGTAGACACACCGAAACCAAAACAGATCGGAATGGAAGGGCTGGGTTCCACGAATGGGCAATTGTTCGCTGCCTCCTACTGAAAGAAAAGTAGGACCGAAGGTTGCGTTTTTTTCAGAGACCATCGTAATCCCCTCAAGACCGTGGCTTTCTGCGCGACCTTGTTCACCACTAGCTTTGAACGTAGTTCAACTCTACCAAACTCGTGGCGCTCTCGAACATTATGACGCCATTTGTTGACAAACAGGTAGAGGTCTATTCCGTCCGAACGCTCTCAAACACGATCGCCAACGTCGTCCGCAAGAGTGTTGTTCAGCTGTTCCAGACCTGTCAACCAGGGCTGCAACTTACCAGTCAAAGTCATCAACTCATTGAGAGTCACCAAAGTAAATTGTGTGCTCAAAATCTGGGGGCCTCTCCAACAGAGACTGAGACTACAAATGGATACCGAAAGTGAAATACTGAAAAGGAGCCGCGCATTAACAAAGAGACACAGACGGATAGATTGAGATCCACCCATCCCTTTCATCGCCCCAGTATCTGTTAAACTCGCTCGTTAAACTCCATATGTTAGAACGAATAGCCCAAATAAGGCACAGAAAGAAAGAAAAAAAGGCTCCCAAAAGAAGGACCATTAAGAGGCAGACCGTCTGATCCTGGCGGAAAACTTTCGCAATGCCATTATTCCGCATCCACGAAAGCGTATCAACTCTGTTGGGCGAGCAATGACAGCAGAGTTTAATAAAGGGGAACAGGAACGGTCCGCTGCAGACGTCCGCTTTCAGCTTTTGTTTGCAATGTTGTAAATAATATTTAGCAACCACGCTGTTTGACTTCCATGATTTGCTCGTTCGCGTCACATTTCGTGAAAACAAACAAACTGCAAGACCTACTAAAATCGAGGCTCGACGTATTCCGAAAATACGCACGCAAGTCTGCATATTAGAGGTGCAGTGAACCCCCGTTATAACGAAGTCAACAGAGCCGGGGAAATAAAAGTAAATATGAGCGGCAATACGCCGAAGTGCCGCAAAAACAGTGTCAGTAGCCGAAGTGAGACAAGCATTCAAGGCAGTAAAGAAACCTTAGTGATGAGCACATTGAGAGCTTTTCATTTATATGGACAGAGAGAGAAAAAAACTGTAAACTGGGTTTGCCGTACGGGCCTCCGCCGGCTGCTTTTCGCACTAAGTGGAGTCGGCCTGCAGGACACTTTGATTAATCGGGATCATACCTTTCGATCGGGACAGCGTGAGATTTCGAACAAGGCAATATTTAAAAAAAAAGCGACTTCATTATAACCAGGGTCTCTGTATGAAATATGCAGTAATTGAGTAATGGCTTGGAAGTGTGGGTGAGCCCGCGCGTGTTTCTAGGCCTGAGGCTCAGAGCTTACATATCATATTTCACGTATATGAAGCAACCAAATTCACGGATTCGCTAGGTGGCTGAATTCGACAGAAAAGTTTAACGACGCACTTCGAAGAAAATGTCTTCCGTGCTATCGGCTCCTATACTATGGACAAGCAAAATTTCCCTCGATATAAAGGACAAGAATATGCGATTACGATAGCAACACGGCAGAAAGTAAAGAAACGTTGAGCAGGAAAGCAACAGAATAAGTCAGAATAGTCAGAATGTATGCGTACCCGTTGTCCTGCCATTTTCTTTCACTTTTTCCTGGTAGTAACGGTCGAGGTCACGTGGTGCTAAACTACCTGAAGCAAAGAGGAGAAAACAGGAACATTTCAGGTGCGGTGCCTAACCGACTAATACGGTCAAATCACGCAGACAACTCTTCTGTGTACGGCGTCAAAAAACCGGTACCGACAAGACCTTGAAGACATTTGGGAAACAGAAATGGGCAAGAAATACAGAACAATCACGCAGCCTTATGCGACTTAATAAAAATCCGTTCCTCTTCATTTAGGTAATGTGTTACAACTTCTGACTTTTTGTAAATTGGAATTATAGTGTAATCGTAGTGAAATGTAGTAAAACTGGAGTGGATAGTTTCCTACATTCTGGCTGTTGTGATAGATGCACGTCTATCAGACCGAATCGCTTCCCATTGTTTATTGTTTATCGTTCGAACTAGTCCCCGTGTGAAGAGTGAAACTAGTGAATAAAGGCACCAGCAACTATAGTGAACGACGAAGTTTGCTATAGTTTCGTGTTCCAGACAATCGCTCCCACTTTGCTGACTCATGCAAAGCTTCGTGGAAAACGCGCTGAAGCGGGACCTGAAGGGCACGAGAAACGAAAATTGCCTTCAAATTAAGTAACAGTTACCCAAGTCTTAACTGTAAGAGTACAATGTCGGTATCGCTGTCCCCTCGCAAAGTATAGCGACTCTTGGTTTTCCCCTCACGCGATTTCCCTATATTCATTACGCCCGGCAATATTGCAGTTCTCGAAAGTTGAAGAAACAAAGTCGTCTGTCATAGGGGATTTTCCCGACATGACCCGCTCTTGTCAATTCTTGATCTTGGACACCTTCGTAATGCCGCATTGAATGTAGTAATTCGGTGTTTCCCGCTGATCTCACTTCATTTCGTGCTGCTAGTACCGCCTACGTTTCGCACAAGGTTCGCACTCAGCAGCGCAAAAACTCAACTCGCAGTTACATATTAGCGTGCCCCCCTTCCTTCTTCTTTTATCTTTTCTTTTCTTTTTTTTTTTCTTTTTCTCGTGGTGCGCAGGATGCATCAAACGTGAAAATCCACGCTAACTCACGGAAGGTGACTGTATTAACTATCGGTATTTTAACAACAATGAACAGCGATCGTCCCGGATAACCGCCAGGTTTGGAAATGTCTCTCGTATGACAGGTGCCAGCTGTTAATGTCCTGAGAGTATCAGTTTTTGTACTGTCTCGCACATGACAGATGTCGCGAGGTTCTCGGGAATTCATAGAGATGGAAAAGCGCATAACACGCGCTACACCTACGCTTCCAAGTGCGTCAGTTCCATCGCAAAGCAGCATTGATCAAGAAGCCGCGTCACAGCTTGGAACTCCGGCCGTTTCCATAGGCGCCTGTGTAGTTCCGATAAGCTTTGGGCGGAAACGCATAAGAGAGGGAGAACCTTCGCACATCTAGAATGCTGAGAGAGCAAGCACCCAAGGAGGCGTTTATCTCTGGTGCAGAAGGTGAACACGGGCCTTCCCTCTGTGCGTGCAACACACGCCGACATAACGATACCGAGAACGTCTTCGCTGGTATTTTTGTTATTTCGGAGAATATCTATCTCGCTGAGGCGGCGACTTCCGAGGAAAGGTGCGACGGCAGTGGGACAAGCGAGTGTCTCGAGCGTGAAGTTATAGCAAAAAATACGTAGCACGTTGTAGCTCGAAAGTCTTTGGCACTGCATATCTTGACTGATCAAGCTGACCACAATCGTGATAGAACAACCGGACATAGAGAAATATTTCTTACAACGCTCAAACTTAGTCTGCGAAATGTCATTTGCGTGGTGCCGTATGCAAATTCCAAGTGTCCGACGCGCACGAGAACAAGGTTCACGAAGGAAGGGAACGTTCTTTCCACATTTTCATTGGATTATTCCATTTAATTGGTTTTTATTTTTATTATTAGTATTACATAGCGGCCGCAAATGTGGCGTAAATTTAAGTAAACAAGTAGGTGAGCAGGTTTGTAATAATAATTCAATAATTTCGTGGCTTTACGTCGCGAGACAACTGTGATCATGAGCGGCGCCACAGTGGTCGGTCTGTGGATTAACTATGTACACCGGGGGAGTTCTTTAACGTGTCCTGAAATCTCAAATCTCCCCGGCCGGGATCCAACCCGCATCCTTGGGATCAGTAGGCGAACGTGGAGGTTTGTGGTGGCGCAAATAAACGGTATTAGACCCAGGCCGATTCAAACGAACACGTCCCACGATGCGCTCATCTGTACTGTTTTTGTTTTGTTTTTCGTTTTGTGTTGCACGTAACATGGCGTAAAATATCTTACAGAACATAAAAGTTGGCTCATCGACTTCGCAGATCCATTAAAATTCGAACAGACGAGATGAAGTTTAAAAGCGTGCACTACGCTTCCCACGGCCGCGACGGGCAGCCTGGCAGCTATGCCGGCAGCGCCTGTAAAGTACACGCTGTACATTATTTTCCATTGTTGAGACACGTTGTGAGCTGCATTGCACAGCTGTAATGTACGTCATATTTGTGACTATGACCCAGCAGCACATAACAAAAGAAGATCTCTTGATGATACGATTAGTCTGTGCGAAGAGATCCGTCATATCATGCACTTGTCACAGTAATCAGTTCGTCAGCTGTGCGCTGGTCGGATGTGACAAAAGGAGACTAAACGTAACACTAGCCTCTGAAAATCTCAGAAGTGGCCATATGGAACACGGCTGCAGGTGTGGTCAACTGGCTTGCAAAGTTTAATATATAAAGTTGCTTCCGGCACACAACAGGTGATGCCACAAAACTGCAGGGGGGAAAGCCGCTTGAAACCAAACAGCTAAATTAAAGTTGCCGGCCATGTACACCATCAACTCCGATTTGCAGAGTGACGCTTCAGGGGCGCTTTTCATACCCCACCGGAAGTGGCAATTAGTGCAGGAAGTCTGACCATGAACGCCACCCGTGTGACGTAGCACGTCATTGCATCCCTGTGTCAGGTAGAGCATGATCGTTCACCCTATACTGGATCAATATTGGATATGCCGTGAAGATCGGTAAGTACCTGTGCTCGCACATATCGAGCATGAGGATTGGTGGTGAAAAGGTTTACTCACTGTCGATGAAGGCAGGCTGTGGCGTCGGCGCCGTGGCTCCATTCATGACCGGAGTCACTTTCTGTTCGGGCATTGGAAAACTGCCACCTTGCTGAAAGAAGTCGTCCAACTCTGGAACGCACACGGATTCGTACAGGTTTGAAGGAACGTTTTCCAGCGATGCGCGCTCTTTTTCCACATCTGCAAGCACAGACAAAAGATCCCAAACTTAACTTTGGCGCTGTGCGAGGTTGCAAACACTGACTGCATGTTTTTTCTTCTTCTATTTAGAGTTGTAAATTGTAGCGATGTAGGTTGCATGCAAGAAAGCGCACACATGCCGTCACAAACGAAGCTGACATTGCCCAGCGACATGGGATCGACCAAAGGTTTTTCTACGGTACAAAGCAGTGAAAGCACCCACAAAAATGTCAGCAAATGTTGTCCAAGCCACCAGTCACCGGCTCACCAGTCGTCAGCAAGTGCAAGTGCTTGGTCGCACATATATGCATGATACCCCTTCGCCAGGGTCTCTCATGGACGTTATCATCACTGTTCAAGGCAGTGCTAACAGGCGTACGAGGCCAATAGCCAAGCCACTGGAAGTCACTAAACGACGTCGTGGCAGAGGTGAAACTGGTGTTTGATTAATGCGAATATTTCATTTCTTCGATTCACATCAGTTGTAACGTTGCGCTTTGCGTTGAGCTTTGCTACGTGTACACGGTGTAACTTTCACTTTCAGTGTACGTTTAACAAATAAATAAGGAGGAACTAAGAACGATTTGTGTCATTAAACTAGGCTAACTTATTCTATTATTCAGAAAGCACGTTCTGTAGGCTCTCGGGTGAGCCGGAACCTAAGACCAAGCTCATGACGTGGCCGTCTGACGTAAACGCCTAATTACAACGATACAAACACAGAAAAACGTCTCATTCCGGTAGGCACTGTCTGTTCTATTGTGGAAGCCTTAAAAATATGGAAAGACAATAGGACGTCTACGTCACCCACTCGAACAAGGCTGTGCCTCAAGAATAATCATGCGACAATGGCATTTGTAAACAGCCGTCTTTCGGTATAGAGTTTTGTTTTGGAAAAGATCGCGAAACAGGCAAGGATATTCATCGTACGTACAACGCCGCGTGATGAAGTTCGAACCCCGTTTCAACACTCGCATCTCATTTATAGAAAAGTCGACATATCAGTTCAACGACCTTGTACTTCCACCACTCAAGCTGGGTCCAGCTAAACGAGCTCACTCTGCCTCAAGTTCGACCAGCACACTAGTCATCCGTGCGGTCCCAGGAATATGACCCTGGGAGAATCGGCAGGTGCTGACACCAACGGACCTTGGCAGCAACCAAGCGTTCAGGGCAATTAAGCCTACCTTATTCGAGACGATACTAGCATGTCAACTCCTCCCAGTGTTGTCTTGGCCGCAGTGGTCGGTGCAAATCTGAGACACCCAACCATGAACCCTAATAGACTTCCCAGGTCACTGAGGCAGAAAGCCTATGGCCTGCGATTTCTGTCCCAGATGGAATATAATGAGATAGCTACTGTAGTTGATGAGCTATGGCGCAAATGCACTGCACAAAGCTGTATACACCGGGTATATTTACTGAAAGAATGATTTCGCCATTTTAGGAAGAGGGATCTGTCTGTGTGAGCAACTTTTTGTAAGTGGTTGTTGAAGGCTCCGTCCACATTTCCGTGGAAGACGTAAAGGCTTAGGCAGCTGCTTAAAGAGAATGCGCCAGACCACTAGCATGTAACTGAGCTGTACACTGAAACGTCATAGTCAAAATAATTTGTCCAACATGCTTGTGTCAGGCCAGAACAGTCAAAAATGTCAGGTCGGCGTCTTGCAATTTGGCCGTAAATTCGCTAGGGCTAAATTTATTTTATACAACTTCAGGCAAACAAAGCAAACATCATATGGCTGATATGCATTTGGTGTTCCACGCGAAATCGATTTCGCCTTCTTGTTTACACATTCACACATGTAATTACACAATAATCGCAATGGAACACTCGTAAAAACCTCACTGTGTATGTCGATAATGCACAAGCAAGAACAGCTCGTACTGATGAGTAGGTGACAGAATTGTACGAAAACGTTGTGGTTGCAGGTACCGCTGCCTGTAGTTCTGAAGTACAATTGAAGAGACATGTGGCGTATTGCTCTCCAACGCCCTCGGACATTCCCACCATCACTATCACGTTCAGCATCGCCATCGCCACTTCGATCATTCCCGTCATCTCTCATCCATCGTCATTACTCATCATTGTCACCACTCATATTAGACCCCTAGCTATGGGGTAGCGTTCCACTCCTAGAGTGGAAAACCTCCCCACTTTATCATCACGATATATATGTTGTTGCTCTCCAACGCGAATGTAAATTAAGCGTCGCGACTCCGCAGTAATAGAATTTGCGGAAATGTTTCACGTTAAGTTTGATAAATTCCAAACGCATTATAACAACGTTCTATACTCAAATACCTGAAGGGTAGGCTCTCACACGTACACCGTGGTCAAGTCGTCAACTCTAGAAGCGAACTGGCATGCCAACGAACATGAAACGTCAAAACGAGCGAGTGACCAGATGGAGTAGGCGGCAAGCTGTCTAACGCGATATCAGCAGGTCTTGGTCTGACTCATACTTCGCGGGCACTTCACCCGGGAAACCACAGCCGTATCACCGCACGTGGCACGGCATTCCACTTTTCCCGAGTGTGCGTTCCGTTATGATGTGCGCCGACTGAAGTCACGCAGTTCGAAATGAAGCGAAGAAATCAAGAAGGTGCAAGAGGTGGCATGAAAGTTACGTAGCAGATTATCACATGCAAACGTGTAGAACGAACGACTGGTCAAACGGACATTACTTCTGAGCAAACGATATACACGTCCTCGGCTTCCACATGTAATGCTGCTCCAACCTGCTTGCCGAAATGAAGACCCTTGTGGTAATAGGCCCCCATATCTACCATAAACATTTGTAAGCGATCTGGTAGTAACACTAGCTTATTAGACTAGAGCAGCATAGCCTCGATTCCGCAGTGTGCTATATTTGGTGATCGCCAAAGGCACAATTAGTAGCGTCAACACGAGGAAGTAGCAAATGAATAACCATGCGAGACGAATACGTGCAGATTCTTACCGCGCTAGCCTTGCCACGCCGAAGTACTATACATCACAAATATCATCGCAGAAGGAGAGCTCTTGACCTTAACGACATTAAGGCCCGGCACCTTCCAGACATTTGAGAGGTAGCCCACGCAAGAACCCAAGTTCATCGGTAGAACAGAAGAAAACACGAAACGTCATGTGCTACGGGATCAGAAGCCGCGCCGGTACAACAGGTATAGGTATCCGATCCGACGTTGACGCACCGGTAACTCGCCAATAAAGGGCAGGAAAACGGAAAAACTACCCTGGCATTGTGTCGCGAGGCCGAGGACTTACGCAGTTTGTCGGGAAGGAAGAGCTTGGAGCTACCGGTCGGAAGTTGACAGAATGTCGCTATTATGGCGGCCGGAGCCGTCGGATGCGGAGCCAGGATGCCGTGGTCGCTGAGGCTTGGGAGCACAGAACAGTCACTCAATTGGCCCTGAAGCAGCGATCGGAGCAGGTGGCAGTCTCCCAGCTTGGGACTTAACCACAAACGTGACAAACACGAGGGACGTGTGTAGGTGTCTTCGGCACTAGTCCACACAGTGTGAATGGTGAATCCAGGTAAGGTCGTGCCGTCGCACGGGCGGTCTGCTCATTGGCTCAGCAGTGGCGGGCGGAGGGGCACGCTCGGATGGCTGTGCCTCGTTTTTCTCCCTTTTCTGCCGACACGCGTCAGGAGTCCCACGAGGGGCGCGCTTCGCCCTCTCGCCTCCGCCGTCCATACGGCAGGCGGACGGCACCTTTGTCCAACAAGCTTTCTTTAATTGCTCCGATATCCCGCCTTTAATGCTTCCCGATTGCTGCCTCCGAATCCATGATCTTGCCCCTCACGAGGTGCCCTTCACGGCTCATAGCCTTTCTGCTTTCGCTACCTTGGAGAAAGCTCACAAGTTGCCTCAGCGGGAGGATTTGGCATCGCGTATTTTCTCTTGTTCCCTGTTGAATGGTTAGCACTGACGCTGCCTTCCATTCGGTCGTCTGATCTACAGGGACAATGCTGCGTACCCCAGTGGTACACCTACCGCCGGAGTAGGTAACACCCATACTGTGGTCGCTGGCTCACCGCGCAGGGTAGTTCTTTATTGAGCGCAGTGAAATGTTTGAACCGGTAGACGACACGTTTTATGAGATCATTTTGCCTTCAAGCCACTTTTAAGCTGCCGCGAGGTCACAAACGTAAACACGTTTCAATGTTCGTATTGAAATTTCAATGTCAAATGCTCCACCGACGCCAGAAAACAATACTAATATCCTCAACCTTGATCATCTCTACACTATTATCAGCAACGATCTCGTCCTACCCACCACAAGAACGAACACCTTTGTCTTTTGTGAAGTATACAGGAAACAAAGGGATATTGAGCAACGCATTCTCAATCGCTTTGCGAAAACGATGTCTTGAAGGCAGACAACTTTGTGCTAAAGTTGTCCACAGGTTATTAGGTGTATTTCATTCACTTCGCGACTTATGCCGTCTACAGCGAGGGACGTTAAACGCGGTTCGCTGTGTGCTGAGATCTCCGTGCACGTTATAGAACCATCGGGTGGGCAAAATTAATCCACATACCGGCTACTGTGGCGTCGCTCATGATCATATAGTTGATTCGAGAGGTAAAGCCACGAAATTGTCTTTTTCCCCTCTCTTGTTCCTTCCTCGCCAAAATCATAAGGGTATGGTTGCCAGCACTCCACGGAAGCACAAATTTGTCCAGATCAAAGTAGAAATATATTGCCTAACTGGACTTGTGCATCAGCGATTCGAGTCTCATCGTATGTACGCTACACGAGCTCACTTTCTCCTCTAAAGGTAAGTTTTCCACGCGACGGTTGTTGGAGCAAGACGGTGCATCCTTCCGGGATGAGGGACTTAAAGGGAGAGAACTGCGAAGCCAGATGCATCACAGGATGTTTAGAGAATATGCTTGAGAGGCTCCAGCATTCGCATTCAATTATTTCGTGGGGGCATTCGCTGATTGAGTTAGAATTTTCTACATGGGCAGCGCATAGGTGGAACGTTTTTCATCATAGTTTATTTGCGTACTAATTGGTTGAAGCACAGCAGATATCACAACTATATGCTGGCTCCCGGCCGCTCCTTTTGTGATGCACCGTAGGGTAAGGGGTGCGACAGGGGAGGTTTTCCGCGCATTCCCAATGCATCGCGCATCACACGGTGGAATGAATCCACAGACACACAATGGGATTCCAGCGCTTGACAAAACACAGGATGCCCTGGTTTTAGTGAGGTCCGCGTACAGGTACAGCGTCGAGTGCGCAACACCAACTCGAGCGTGACTATATATTATATTCTGCTACGTTTTCTTTCTTTCTTTTTTCCCCCAATGACAGGCAAAGAGCATCCGGACTACTTTGTTAGGCACCAACGCAGTTGACGCGCTATACTCTGATGTACGTGGCTTATGAGAACGAGGCTTAGCACAGGAAGGGCAACGAATTGCGATGTCCTCCAAACCTCCACCAACATCCCAGCCAACAGAGAGCATCGGAACAAAACAGGTCTAAAATTACGCGAGTGCGTCGTTGACTTTTCCAATGGGCTGCAATACCTGCCTGAACGACTTTGACGTTAGAGCGTTGACGTGTTCGCAAGTTAAAGAGCGCCTCGGGTGTCCAGGTGGTCTATATGACTCCCCATGAATAGGAACGGGGGAGGGGAAACTTATAACTAACCACTGCTTTAGTTTTTACTATCCTTATTTCCCTATGGGGACACTTCCCAAGTAGCCGAACGCAGTCAAAATACGAGTACGAGTAAAATAATTATTTTTCTACGCGACGTACCTGGCGAGATCCGAACCTTTGAACACACTTCGCGTCAGCCTCTGACGCCAGACAAACGGCAGTCTCGGCCATGTCAATTGGCCCTTCCAAGGCACATGTTCTCACCCGTGGCAGCCTCATTGGGGAAGATTCCAGCCTTGACGTCAGATTTGGGTGGGTGTCAGTATTCACTGTGCCGATTTTCAGCGCGTCTATTACCCTATTTGCTGTAAAACTTGGAATGCAGGTTCACAGCGATGCCTATATCACCGTCCATTACATTTACCCGTCACGACCACGGGCGACTCAGCGTCACAACCCCTTCAACATCGACCTCCATGAGTAAGATAGAAAACTGACACCCAAGTATCTTGAGGAATTTTGGCTATTCTTATTGTACTGTCAGAAGGCGGTATAATCACTGCGATTTCGCATCGCTTAGAAACACCCAGCTACCTTGAAACCAGACAAGGTTAGGTGTAATCGAGGCCATGCTTTCTACGATCTTTCAAGCCGTGAAAACGAGGCAGAAGAAAACAAAGGTACCCTGTTTGTAGACTTCATTATTGAGATAGTAGATTTCAGATTTTAGAAACGCTAGGACGGCAACAGTAAAGGCGTCATGATCACTTTAAATATCGTAGATGTGTCATTTCCGAGAAGAACTGTTTGTTTTTCTATTTTGACAAAGAGCGACACTGTGGTAGAGAAACAACGTAATCGGCACCCAAGTAAATGATAGGGCCAAGGCAATTATGTAAGCCAAACACCACAATAACAACACCACTGATTCTGGGTCATGACTAATGGCTCCTACACTCGTAACGGGTGTATTTCCCCAGGCAAACCTGATCCTCACACAAGTAACCTTGTGACTGATGGCAGTTCACTGCCACTTCCACAGTATATTTTTCCCAATAGTGCCACCTATAGCTTACTTGGGTATTTTAATTTTGCGCACCATTACGTTTTTGGCGGTGTTGCTTCAAGCAAGAAACAGCGGTTGTTATTTTCGTCCATTTCACGAAGCAGTGAAAATAAATGTTAACCTTCAAGGACGCTTACACCACCCAAGCAAGCTCAAAGTAGGAACAGCGCCATACCTGAACTATTCTACGACCACAAGGAACCTATGTTTTCTTCGTCGTGTAGGGGTTGTACAGTTTCAAAGCCGATACGATCTTACTGCAGTAATGTTGCATCGTACGCGTTTCAGAAGAGGTTGATACATACGTAAAGTGAGTCAGTCCATATTTGTGTGGTGACATGCTGAACGTGACGCGGGGTCGGACTACGGATAATTTCGACCACCTGGGGTTCCTTGCCGAACGCCGGAAATCTCTGACACACAGTGCCGCAAGAAATGTTTAGCTGCCCCACCTTGCTGACGTCCCCGCGATCTTGAGCTCAGTAGGCAGCACGCTACGGACTGTGCGGATCGACTTTTCCTTTTTTTTTTTTAATGTCTTTAATGCATGTACGACAATAGTAACTGCGGGTACGTCCGCAGACCGACTCCGCAGTGATACTGTGAGCCGTGTTACGATAGTTCTTATTCTAATCTGCGGTTCCCTTGAAGAGACAGCCGAACGCGTCACTATTTCGTAGGCGATCGTAGGTAGTGACTCAAATCGTAGGGTGGCATGCAAACTTGTACGCGCGTACGCAGCATTAGAGTCACATATAAGGTTCAACATTCACAGAAGCTGCGGAGCCTCTTATTTTAGCCATTGCATGAGTACGTTTATTAACATATAACTGAGCCTTTCTTTCTTTCCGACCTTGACACGCTTTTCTTATGCCGTAACGTTGGTCGTGCAACAAAAGATTCAAAGGGCAAGGAAAAGGGGCCCTATATATATTTAACGTCAGCGCTTGACAAGGCCTCAGGCAAACAACTTGTTACTGTTTCTCTTCGCGATTTCGTGGGAATATATGACGGTCCCCGTCGCTTTCGCGTTTGAGATAATAGGGAGTCTTAGTACATCGAAAAATGTTCACGATTACAGTTACGAAAACATGATAAGCCAATCACCCTGTTTCTCTGGAGCGAGTGACATCACATTGCTAAGCTTGCATTTGATCACTTCTTTGATCGTATATTTTTTGTAGAATTCTTCCAATGTACTAAAACTCGCTAACGTGCGCTTCATCTAATTGCACTCTGCTGGAACGCCAGTCGCGGTGGATAGCCGTCCGATCGTGACAAGGGAACCAGAACTCTAGCAGTTCTATGTGCCTATAGAGTGCGACAGCAACGAATGCACTACCTCGTAAGTGATTATTTTATGCGTAAAAGAGATGCGCACAAATAAACACACGCGGCAGTTTTCGCTGTACTTTCGAATAAAGCGCCTCATTTTTCTAGCTATTCTGTGAATATTTGCAACCAGTATCGCACCCAGTTAACGTTTGCGGGAAAACCGACAGCGCGTACTCCCTCTTTAACTTTGGGGCGTATGTTATGTTTGACAACGAACCCTTTGCAGGTCATTGTTTGTTGCTGGTCGGGCACGAAAAAATGTGTGCCTGCGTGAAGACCGGGCGGTAGAATTCAAAGCAAGCACACCGGTGCCACCCATGTTGTTTTTCGCTTCCACGGCGTATATTTTCCGGCGTGTTTACACATGTCGTATATGGGCCGTAAAAGAAGCTGTAAGCTGGAACTAGATTCCTGAGTACGAACGGTTTAGGGGACGATTGTATATAAAGGCATCGCATTCTCCGGTGATTCTGTCACATGCATTTTTACGCATGTCCTGCGAAAAGCGCACGTCTCGGCGTACTAAGGAAAAGTCCCCTCTACCATACGGGCCACAGGCTACAGCTTATTTGCGCGGACATCCTTTTTATCTTTCAAAGAACTGCACGAAGTCGTCGAGGCAGGTAAGCGCTCGGCAGGTTTAGGTTGGTAAGTATACAGCTACAGTCACATTTAGCTCTACAACAATAGTTCTACCATTCCAACATAATTTTTCTCCTCTCTCTCTCTCTCTCTCTCTCTTACGCGCAGTAGCGCTTAGACGACGGCCAAATTACTGGGCTTGAAATATTACAAAATGACTCAAAATATGCCACGTGTCTTGCCCTCGAAGTGCTTTTTTCCTACACCTGGTTGGTTGGTTATCAAGAGTACAAAATAGCAATCGAAATCAAAACAAATGAGAAGAAACCGAAATAGAGATCAGTTTATCTTACCTTTCTGCAGGATATCGAGATGTTCCCACAATATGTCTCCCATGAACGGCGGCGCTCTTGTTAGGAAGGCATCTTTCCCCAGGGCACACATGTCTTTGCCCTTCATATTGAAGTTGGGCATGTTCACGCCTTCCAGGCTGAATTCACGGATGGCCCAGCCCAACCAGTGCGCCACGTCCATCTCGCTCCACTGCCGAGGATCTGCAAAGAAATTGGAGCCTTTGTTGCCGATTCTCTACAGGACCGTTGCTCGCCACCAGAAACCTCCCCCTGAAACCAACTGGAAGGTGCCTTCAACCCGCGTGTCCTTAAATATATATCTCGTTTACCTTCATGTACTCTTCCAACGTGCACTTACGTTTATGCTTCGAATCCACGTTTATGCCCTACCCACGAAATTTTATAGGCATCACTCTACTTCGATATCTCCTAAACCGCTCTCTGTCTAGTACGTGTCTGAACACCGGACACCAAGTCCATAGGCAATACATCGAGCAGTTATTGCTCGATGTTTGTCTACCGTTCCCTGGCCATTTCTTTCGATAGCTGGGCAATGTCTCCTCCCATTCGTAATGGTTCCTGCCAATCGTGTACTTGCGAGACGAACGTCCGATTTCGGTGCTTATCTGCTGAACAACAAAAATGCAGAAACGAACCTGCAAATAGCATTTGCGAAAGAAAGTTTTCCCGCCGATTGATGAGCTTCTAGTAAGCGATCATGCGGGTGTCTATATTAGGCGGCAACACACGATATTTGGGAAACGACGTGCTCAAACTATCACAGATGTGTTACTGTAAGCGTCAACCAGCAGCGTCACATCTTCCCTGGTGTAGACACCGCTGAGTACGTGTATGTAAGTGTTCGTTCCCTGTTTCATTTTTGTATGACTCGTTATGATTCATGTACTCTATCAACTTCTCATCTGATGTGCTGACTATTGCGTTCGTGTTATGTAGGCTTTCGACCTTATAGCTTCAATGTAGGGGGACAGGGCGACAACTTCCGTTACGAAATTTTGCGCTGTGTTACCTTAGCAAAGACAATGAAAGATAAATAAAGGAGACAGGCAAAATGTGCCAATGTCATGGCCCATAGGGTGGGAACGGCCATTCCCCAACGTCACTCAAACGCTTGATCTAATCGAGGCTGAGGAGTGGAACAGTGCATGGGGTGAGCGGGTGGAAACAAGAGAAGGACCTCCTGCTTTTTTCTTTTTTTTATATATATAATAGAGCCATTCTGTGACGAAAGCACAATGGACAATCGGCCTCATACGTTCTGCTAAAGCTATAGAAAAGAACTTCATTGAATTAAGCAAGAGTGGTAAGTACCGTGGTAACGTGGTAAGTACGTGGTGCACGAAATGTCTTTGTGTAAGTGCTGAATGTGCACACGTGGTGGACAAACCATACTGAATTCAAAACGCATGAACATAGATACTAATAGAAATAGAGAGAGAGAAATACATGACGACGATGATATGGGGATGACTAATAGAAATAAGCGACGACGTTGCATTGAATTTTTCTGGGGTAACACGAATTTAACAATAAGCGCATGTCGCAGCATCCTAAAAAAACGTCTGATCAACATTCTCCACATAGATGGTAGGAAAAATATATTGGCTAATGAAATTAAACAACAAAGAAATACCATGATGCACGCATCGAATTACTACAAGTGGTATCACGCGAGTTACGCCCTTATAGCCGATGTGATGTTTATTGTGGTATGACATATTTTGTCCAAATTCCCCCATTTGTTCGTTCCCCGCCACTTCCAATCCGATACGATCCATTGTGACGAAGAGAACAAAAAAAAACCGAATGACAAGTTTGTCTTGAGGAACTGATAGTCCTCTCAGCACTGCCAAGGCAACACATATCCACGCATATATACGAAAAATTGGAGGATTGATCAGCGCTTGGAAGCGCTTGGTGCAACCTAATACAACACGCTTTCAGATTATGTTTCCAGTTCACGTAATTAATTCAGCTCAGTACGAATGCGATACGCCACTTTTAGAAGACGCGGATTGTTACTCCACGATGCATGTTTCAACGCGAAACTCGTCGCGCTCGATTTGTGGTTGTCCGCTGTCACGTGACTTCCGTGGAGGGGCAACCCATGCCAACCAGGAACTTCGATTCACCTGTTACAGTCGGGATATCCTGTGCTATGTCAACTACGAGTATTACACTATAGGAACGTCGTCCGGGTGACCGACCGCATAGTGCAACCATCGAACATATGTATAGATAGGCGCCATCTGAACCTTTCTGCGGCAACTAACAAATCACGGGCGGCAACGAACGTCCAAAAGGCACAATGCGCGCCGTAACCCGATCGTGGAAGGGATATTTACCTTTGGGAATGTTTAATGTTTCCCTTTCCTTCTCCCAACTACTGAAACTGGCGGTGAGGGCCTGGGTCATCTTCTGGTTCGTCCCAGGCGTTAACGGCGGGACTTGTGTCGGAAGTTCTGGAAAAGACAAAAGGCGAATTTCACGATTACAAATCCGTCAGCATACTCACATGGATCCATTTATGATCCTTCTTACATCGTCCATTTATGAGTTCGTAAAATCTGACTGCTAACCAGCTCATGCAAGATAGGTCGGACTTGAAGTGAATCCCCGTCGCTCACGAGGGCGGAACTTTTACAGCTACTGCTAGCTAGGAGCAAAGAAATAAAAATAAAAACACATACGAGTTCGAGATATGTATCGTGGAAAATCGGAAGTGCGTCGTCGGTTCGTCGAATGAACGCCAGTGACTCGCTGCACACGCATATTCCAGTTCACTCCAGAATATCTGTTACGCGGACGTATAGCGTGGCAGGACTTTCATCGTGTCCGAAAATATTCCAGTCACATTCAAAATAAATGATCTTCTAGTACTTTCTTTCCAACAACATCTTACCTGAGCGCAGCATTATCCACACAGCCGTACGACTGTCGAAAGTCATGGTTTTAGCGCGACACGATCAAATCATACCATCACGGCAGCCGGCCCACTTGACGCGTGTGTCGAGTACGGGTTCCACTAACTGTTTTCCGGCTTTTCCACCAGAGCTTTTCTTGATGTTATCAAAAAAGAAAAAAAAAGGATGACCCTCAGTCCCAGGCTGGTACAAGAGCTTTGATCTTGCCGGCACCGACAATGAGGTTCTTCTGGCGCCATGCGGTTACGGAGTAACTGACCTCCTTAGATCCAGAAATTGGCATTATGTGTCATAATAGTATCGGTGTTCGACCACAGAAGTAGGAATAGCCAGGAGAACTGTTGACCACTTTCTTGCTTCTAATCGTCGGTGTTTCGGACCTCGACACACGAAAGCTTTGAACGCCGTTTTCGTACGGAACAAGGTCAACAGTTTCCCTGTGCAAAAAGGGTGCTTCATACGTTTTTGGCAGGGAAGAAAATGAGTAAAATACGGAGACATGAGAGCGACGTGTGTCAGCATTAATCAAATCATAAATATGTTCAATTAAAAATATGATATAAAGGACAAATTACAAGGGCACGTACTGTGTGATAAATGTCACACAGTAATGACTACAGATTCAGGCGTCGAATTGTGAGAGTTATAGTTTGATTACTTGCTAAACGGCAAGGCGATATAACGGGTAGACATAACAAAGATCCGTGGTGTTTATATGGATAATGGATTCTTCCAACGCCTTGTTTTTGAAGTTTGCAAAGTTGCTTTACGTTTCTTGGGTTTTGTGTGTCATACTGCTAAAAACTTTAGTAACCCATTTTGCTTTGTTAACCTTTGCAAAACTATCGTTAGATGTAGGCTAGAGTTTGCCTCAAGTGTTTGGTTATTTAACATTGACGTCGTCAGCAGCCATCGAAAGAACGGAAACTTGTCGCAGTTGTGTATGACAGGTATTACTATCGTAACAAAATCGCTGAAACCGATTAGTGTCCAGTAGCGATTTTATCATGTTGTACCGACCCGACCAAGTTTCATCGTCGATTCACTATCGTAAATTTTATTACTCGTATGCTTCAATGTGTAAACGTGCGAAACTCGAGCACTTCGAGTTTAAGAAAAGACAAAAGCACGGCGCCAATCCGCCACGTGATTCAGACGTGCCCAGAGGCCCCCCAACCCCGATATATGTTTATGTAAGCCAATACCATGTACATCCTCGAAAGAGGGGAAGCAGTCGGACAATAAAGATGCTCCCGACCAGACGTGCGTTTTCGATCTAGACAATCGTGAGTGAAATTGTTTACACTCAGAAGTGGGATACGACGGATTCTTGCGCTTTGAGTTTTATTGTGAGTTGGTGGCGGGACTTGACAACGGTGCATATAATGCTTCGAAAGCGGGTCGCACCGAAGACGTCAGTACCGTCAAGCACATCCGTCGAGAACAAGAAGAGTGCCGTGCCAGCGCTCAGCACCGATTCTGACATCACCCCGTCCATCACCGCGGATGATTGGGTCGACGAGAGTCAGGACATGGGTGGTCACGAGGACCAGTCACTCGAGCACTTGAGGGAAAGGTTGGACCAACGGCAACAACTGCAACGAGGGATTGACCAACTGAGTGGACAATCAGGCATCACTGAGGGTGCTGCTGCAGTGCCTCCTGCATCGCGTTCAACTGAGACTCAAGAAGGTTTTGCCAACACAGGTGGGACCACTTCTACTTCAAATGTCACTGAAGTTACTCTGCTGCGTATGATGGACACCTTCGCCCAATTGCTACAACGCTTCCCTGCACAGACACCGTCCGACGGGGTATCTCGAGCGATGTATGTTCACCCCGATCCATCTAGGGCCATTCAAGATTTTTGCGGTACGGACGATGTTATTGGAGCAAAGGAATGGTTAACCGAATTCGAACAAACGGCGGGATTTGCGGGATGGAGCGAAGAGCAGAAGCTGAATGTGGCTCGATTGAAAATGAAGGGCACTGCAAGAACCTGGTTAGGCTCAATTGCCAGTAGATGCACAACGTGGGGTGCGTTTGAGACTGCCTTTGAATCTGCGTTTGTGCACACCGTGAGTCAATCGTATCTTTGGCGCCGAATGTCGCAACGAGTGCAACAGGACGGCGAGGACATACTAAAATATGTCCGGGAGAAAGAGAGACTTTGCGTCAAGTTGAAGCTGAGTTCTGTGTTGCGTTCTGTATTGTGCTCTCGGGACGAGAGCATGGCAGGATGGCCGAGTGTAAACGTGCGAAACTCGAGCACTTCGAGTTTAAGAAAAGACAAAAGCACGGCGCCAATCCGCCACGTGATTCAGACGTGCCCAGAGGCCCCCCAACCCCGATATATGTTTATGTAAGCCAATACCATGTACATCCTCGAAAGAGGAGAAGCAGTCGGACAATAAAGATGCTCCCGACCAGACGTGCGTTTTCGATCTAGACAATCGTGAGTGAAATTGTCTACAAATGTCTAGGTTGGGGTTGCACCCCCTTGACCATAGAATAGATATGACCGATCTCATTTTCTTGTTCAAAGTTGTTCACGGTATCATTGACTCACCGGTACTTATTGGACTGTGTCAATTTTATAGTTCCCCCAAGACGCACTAGAAGTTCCCTAACGGTCTATGCGAAAGCTCAGAATGGTATGGATTTGGGCCTGTTGGGACATGGTGATAAATAAAATAAAAAACAGCGCTAAGGACACGGACAAGAGAGGAGGACGACACATATGCTGGACTGTCAACAGTTTAATGAAAAACCAGGAAAGATAACAGTACACCCTTCTCCGCAACACCATCTGTCTTAAATTGTTTCATTAAACTTTCATTAAAGTGCTGACAGTGCACGTGTGTACGTGTCGTCCTCCTCTCCTGTCTGTGTCTTTACCGCCGGTTTTTATTTTATTTATTCAATCGGAAAAGTGAAAATATGTCAAATCCACTGTCACGTATGCGAATAACCTAAGTTTGTGAGTCACGGTAGTATGGACTAGAGTCACTAAATAAGCGTAGCTTATTTAGTGACTCTAGTATGGACATCTTTTTCCCTTTGAGGGCATTAAAATGTATTGTGTTTATTGTGTGACTCACTTATTTAGTTGACTTAGTGACTCAGTGTGTAAGTGAATCGTTTTATAATGTTTCAACTTTCGCGTGTATCTTGTCTAACCACAATTTTTGCTGTTTTTTTCTTCCTTAGGCCAATGGCTGTTGGTGGGTAGAATAAAGAAATGAACAAATTAACCAATTAATTAACGCTGTGCATGCAAGCACGTTGGTAAAGGACTGATTAATAAATAGCGAAAGCACGAGTTGATAACCTACACAACCACCGTTGCCTCCTCTGTAACGCTCAGAATGAAAGCAGCACACAAAGAAGAATGAAAGAAAATGCTGACCAAACGCGTTGCGAAAAGACATATTACATATCTAACAACGCACAAAATACCCAATTAAGCTTTCCCTGACATGTTCGTTTCGTATTTCCCTTCTTTTTTTTTTTTTTTTTTTTTTTGACTTTAGGCACGTAGAACACCGGGCCACCGCCATTCGAAAAGCATATAATTCACATTCCCCTTTTACATCTTGTCATTACCTTCATCGTATTTTTCCTTGTTTTGCAAGCGACAGCTGCAAGACGTCTCTCCTCGTAACACAGTTTTTATATCTTCTTATTCGCCCAGCAGCTTGCCGCACTTGTCCACATAATCACGTGATCAGAATCCCCCAGTCAGACACGCATGACAAAACTGGCCAACGACGTGAAGCGCCACAAGCGCCGAACACCTGTACCACATGGCTTGGTGCTCGGCAAGGTTTAAACACCTGCTCGCTAAATTAACCCGACTTAAAACAAACTAGCAGCTGCTCGCCTTGATGTATTTGCCGATCGGGTTTGATGCAGCAGTGTTCCAATTAAAGCTGTCAAATGGCACGCGTACCGTAAAAAGGAGAGAGAGAGAAATACATGATGACGATGAAAAGGAGAAAGTATTACAGGGCCAGGTTTCCTAAAGTAACATGTGTGGGGTCATTGAATATAGTCAAAAATACGCTAGATCTGATTCAATGTCATGCGCGTATGACGGGAATGTTGGGAGCGTAGAGTAGTTTAAACGGTGGATGTCACAGCTTTCACTGCGCTTTCGTCTTTTGATCTCATGAAACACTCATTCGTTTTCTTCGAAGTTGACTTGACATATTGGAAAAACATGAGTCGTCCTTCAAATTACCCACAGCATTGCTCCCGGTGAAGTTCTAAAAGAACACAACACTTGATCCTGTTAGGTGTAAATTTCTGCCCCCGAAACATACAGAGGTAGAGAGAAAGAGAGAGAGAGAGAAAAAAAAAGGTGGTTTTCAGTTCGGATCCTCGTCACTTCTGGAGATGGGGAGTAATGTGTCACAAAGTATTGCATTACCCGTAATGCATTACTTCTCAATAATAGGGAATAATAAGTAATGCTAGTAATAAGTAATGCTTTACATTTTGTGAAGGAGTAATGTAATGCAATTACATTACAGCCGACTTTGTCGGGTTGCATAACTCCAGATTTCTCAATCAATCATTGCCAGGTAATGTGTAATGACATTACGCGTTAATTAGGTGGACATTTTATGCATTGTCTACAGCCAGCAGTTAAGAATTGTGCCTGGTACAGGCAATGGTTAATACCCATGCTGGTTTTTCCCAGACTATAGACACCTTTGTCACTGACCAGGTGAACGAGAAGGAGGACAGAGTCCATGTGGTGTCTTTGAATACGAACTCCTTGTACGCTGCAATTAATCGTATGTATAGTTATTTATTCTATTAATTACGTATATTGCTCTGATCTCTCCACGAAATCATTCATCCGTGAAGGTTTTGCAGGTTTCTAAATACCGTCACCGGTTATCTGTAGTGGCGAAATACGCTTCACCAAGGTCACCAGCTAGCACCTGTGACCAATATTGAGAACAGTAAATGGACAGCAGCAAACGCCATCTGACGACCTCTGGAATTGGCATCAACCATTGCCAGATGGCGGCCGTCGAGGCAAAGGCGGCAGGTCCCGGCACCTTGGCGCCTGCCGAAGAAGTCTCACGAGCTAAGGAAATCGGGCAAGACGGTAGTGGTCCCCACAACGAATAACGACCCATTTCGGCTGCTTGGTCGGTGTTGAAAACCATCATTCAATTGCTCTGGCAGCTTACGAAATGAATACGTCAAGCTTCCGTACACGTTGTTGGTCAAGTGTAACCGTGAACTACCGCAATAACTGCGAACATTACCTCAACATCGATTATCCATAAACTTTCTGCGCGTGCATCACCATACTTTCCAGTCTTTGCTCTTTTTCAGTCGTTCATTTTTCTATTCTGTTGCTTCATCATTAACCTCACCAAACCACCACCTCCTAGAAAACAGAAGGCCTCAGTACTCTTTCGATAACATCACGCACCTGGCCCGGCTGCCACACATTTTCAATGAGAGAGCTTTTTTCTTCGCTCTTTCGGTGACGTAACATCTATCTATCGCCAACAGCGATAGTAGGGTCACGTGCGTGACGTCAATTGAAACAGTGCTGTGGCCTTGTCTCGGGTGGTGTTGAGCCAACCCCAGTCACCCCAGTAATCGTTGTGCAGTGGAGTGTATAAGTATTCGGAAGCAGCCGGTTCCACACTCGTGGAACCACAATCTGCATATTATTTTTCCTTTTCAGGTGTACAGCGGCAAGCTGCCCCCAATGATCGTCCCACCCACAGCCTCCTTTTCAACTCAACTCAACTCAATTCAGTGGAGCAGAGGGAATGAACACTCCCTTATACAAACACGACCCTGAATTTCGTACAAAAATGTGATGTCGTGTACTAAAAGTTATTTCCAAGAGCCCCGAAACGTCGCCGGACCAGATGAACCGTCGGTTAGTGCGTGCCTGTCCGTGTCTCGTTTCGATAATCGCCCGGACATTTTTTTTTTTCCCTCCCCCTGCTAGAGCAGTGTTTCACAGCAATCGCGTGCGTAAGATGTGGGTTCGAGTCCTACAGCTGGCTAACCTTTTCAGTGACTTCCTTCTTTCATCGTTACTGTGTGCCACTGACGTCAGAAGTAGACACTCCCACAGCTGTTACACACAAACAAGTGAAGAGATGACCACTATGCGCAAGTGCACACTACAGCTTCTGCTTCATTTACATTGTTCTTTATACACTACTTTTCCCTTCCTCCGCCCCATCCGGTCCGGCACATCTAAATACATACAATCGCATCCAAACACCGCCTCAGGAGGTGAAACAAGTTCCCGTTTCACGCACGCGAAGCTCCAAAGTAAGAAGAAAACCAGTTTCATTCATTCATTCATCCTTCTTTCTGCTTCCGTAGCGTAGAGCGCTTTCATTCAAGCCAAGACGGGGCAAAAAAATCTTACTACGCCGTACTACGACGGAGGAGGGAGAGGATCTCACAGGGGAGCATTTGGGGGACCGTGGGAAGTCGGCGGACTGGGTCACAGGCCATGGGAAAGCCGCACAGGTGAACATGAGGCGACGGAACCGACGCAAAATTTGGGAGCCGGGGAAAAACGGAAAACGAGAGGCTGATCCCCACCCCCCTTACCACCTTTTATTTCTTTTTTTCTTAGTCTGCCCTTCCAGTCCTCCGGAAGTGGAATGAACCGAGGAGGAAAAGCAGAAGGAGCTGAGACCCAGGTTCGGTCGATGAATGCTGTTTCAGGGGGTCTGCCCACACCTACCAAAGGCAGGCCGACTTCCGTCCACTGTTGTGCGTTGGTGTTTGATGGTCATTCCTGTATAGTTACTGGGATGCGTTAACCGGGGCAGTCGAAAATCAATAGACGTCCAGGGAAGAATCCTAAAAATTTGAAACATTCGCGCTCTTGGCCACCCGAAAACGACTCTGCTGAAACGCGAAGCGTTATATTTGTTTTTCGTTTAAAAAACAATAATCCACATTAAACGTGTAACCCTTATGTTGCGCTAGTCTATATTGGTTGGTATGGTTTTAAGAAAAAAATAAAATTGATATTTTGGCTTCACTAGTGTGGTGGTGGTGGTGGTGGTGATGGTGAAAGGGCTTGCCGTTGTCGGCCTCACGTATGTGGGCAATGTCACGACTGACGCCCTGGGGAAATGTGTGTCCTGGGCCGACTTCTAGGGGAACTGTGCCGACATATGTCTGAAAGCGTCTGAGGAAAACCCAGGAAAAACCCCAGACAGCACAGCCGGCACCCGGATTCGAACCCGGGTACCTCCCGGGTTCACTAGTGTGAGACCCACAACTCCACATCACTTGCACCAGTTGCTTTGGTGGAAAACTCCTGTAATGATGATGCAAATGAAGAGGAGGAGGAGGATTGTGATGATGATGCTGGTGATGCTAGTTTATGTCATGCACACGAAATACATACAGGGTGTTACCCTATAAAAGTCTACCCGCGCCGGCATGCCGTGCTCGCCAATTACTCAATGCAGGCGGTACAGTGTGTTGCCTACGTATAAAACTCATAAGGACATTCCATCATGGTAAATATCGAAGTGATTGAGCACCGTAACGCAAAGTTATAGCGCAAAACGTGAGGTTCCCGTAGTCAAAACAGCCAAGATGGCGCCTCTCAGTTAGCAGACGACATCCCTTTTGGGTGTCGTCTGCTGAGTATGCGTCGGCATTTTTCGTTCCTCACGTTGCTTAGTTCTGAGCAAAATACGACAGTTACACGAAAGCGAAATGAAAACTGCAGTTCCATCCGGCTGGCAGGATATGCGACACGTTGTCGTGTGGGGAGCAGCATGTCAAGTGCTCTTCTCAACGCCGCCATCTTGTTTGTTTTGACTATGGGAATTGCACGTTTTGAGTTCTAACTTCGTGCTGCGGCACTCAATCACTTTGAAATTTACCCAAGATTAATTGTCCTTATGAGCTTTATATAAAGATCGCACAATGTGCCACCTGCATTGAGTAATTGGCGAATACGGCATGGCGGCACGGGTAGACTTTTATAGGGTAACACCCTGTAGATTCCTCGCTTTCAGAACTTCACCGGCCACCTCCCGTGGCTTATTGGTCTGGGAGAGACGGCGAGGTGACCCGGGTTCGAATCCCGTTGCCGGCTCTCCTGTCTGCAGTTTTTCCTGGGTTTTCTTCAGACGCTTTCAGACATATGTCGGCACAGTTCCCTTAGAAGTCGGCCCAGGACGCACATTCCCCAGGGCGTCAGTCGTGACGTTGCCCGCCTCTGTGAGGCCGACAACGGTGAGCCATTTCATTAGTACCAGCACCACCACTTCAGTGACCCGGTATCGAATCTCCTCAAGCCCCCTGAAACAACAACACCAGGTGGAGCAAGCGAGCCGGGTCTTGGCAGTTACTTGTGTAATTAGATAATTAAGTTGATAAAATATTCTGCAAAACTTCTCCTTAACCACATACACCTCACAGCAACAAAAATACCAGCTGTGCTGTCTAGGTGCTTGCCCTGGATTTCCCTCAGACGATGTAAGGCAAACCTTGAGGATATTGCAAATAAACAAATAAATAAATAAATGAACGTCGCCAAATATGCAGGTAGATCGCTCGCAGGCAGTGTGGTGGTGGCGTGAACAGGGAGATCGCTCGGCAATAACAGGGCGATGAAGATATTGGCTCGCAGTTGTTGTCCACAATGGGGCTCCACAATAACACGCAACTTACAAACCACCAAACCAATCCGAACTCTTGGTTAGGATGTGGCACAACAAGAAAGACAGCAGTCGGGGAGTCACATACTTTGCAGCCGATAGAATGCGAAACAAACGCATTGAACTGTCTAGGGCATTTATCCGCAGAGACAAACAACGACACAAGCACGTACACCAGCGGAGAAAAGCGGTGCCGTCGCCGTGCACGATCCAAAATATCGACAAACGTCAGTTGCAGAAGCGAATGAAATAGCGGTTTTCGAACACGCAATGACAGAAACTAGAACCGCGCCTTTCCCAGTTCGACTATCAGATGAAGGTAGCTACAAAGACGTTGCTTAACAGCGAAGTCACGTCCCTGGCACTGAGCTCGACCACGAGGAACGGGCAAGACACACGACCCGCCTAGGACCATTTTGATAAAAACCGTTAGATGACACTGGAGACGCCAAGGCGTGAGTTCCGCTGACACACTGTTCCTTCTCAGCGCTTCCAATATTTCTATTCTTGAAGGGCGCAAATGCAGACGTTTTTCGGAAATGTTTATTGCAGCAGAAAAAGTGGGAGCCTGTAGCATGCCCCACATACGCTGCTTCTATTTGCATTTCGCCCTCCTTCCCTCAGGCAACGACTAAAGTCCACCGACGCCCTTCGTTACTTATGCAAGTGCTTTAGAAGCGCTATATATAAATACTAAGTTCCTTCGCTTTACTTGTGTCTTTTACGCTTTTGGTAAGTGATATCCGGTGGTGTGACGTCACGCCTTGCTCTGGTCCCATGCGCTTTCCTGCTCAGCTTCCTGTCCAAGAGAGATGGTTTCGGAACGGCAGCCATTCTGGTAGGGGACAACGTCAGGAAGAAAGTTCGTAGTATCCTAATCTTCCTTTTTCACTCCCGGGACATTTTCAACAGGAACCCTTGCAGCTACACCTCATTCCAGGCCCTCCATGTACACGAGATTGCCACAGGGTGTCGATCGACATTGTTCGGTCATTGTGTGTGGAATGAGCGGAACTTGTTGCCAGCTCTCGCAGTTTGCCAACCAATTTACCTGCCGGTACACAATGTTGTCTGTCCTGAATATTTTAACATGTATTGTACGGTCTTGACTTTTGTATCAAATAATGCATTGACGTTCGTTCCCTTCTGCGGCATCACGATTGTAGTCTTGGTGCCATTGACATTTGTACGTCAGTTACTCGGTACAGCTCACGCTGACAGTCTCCACTCGTTCCTCCGGTTAGTCTTTGCAGCTTACGCTGCAATGTTACAAACTCATAGCCCGGCCGCAACGTGAATACAGCACTCATCAGCACGAAGTCATGCCGTCTCAAAAGAGAAAGACGCACTCCAAACCCCCCTCCCCTCATTCGCGGCTTTCCCTTGCCATTTCAGCTGTCAACCGTGAAACATAGCATCTCCTTGGCTGCTGTTCTCAACACTGCTGTGGTGCATGAGACGACCGGCCTATAGTGGAGTGGCCACCTGGCGAACGAGCGTCTCCCCTTACTCCCACCCCTCTATCAGCAACAGCAGCCCGAATGGAACACACATGTCTCGGGGAGACTTTCCCGAGAATCCCATCGTCTGTGGGTGTCGCGTTCAGCTCGGCTTCAGCCGCTGCGCACCTGTTGCGAATGTCTTTCGCAGCGGCAGCACTGGCGTTATCCTTGTAATGAGCCACGCACCAAGGACCTCTGGACGCCCACAGAGCGTTATCTTCGTTACATTGACCCTGCTTTTTCACTTTCAGCATATAATAACGCAGCTGCCAAAGCGGCAGCTTCGTTAGACGATATCGTAATTAGTGATAACAAGCTCGAAGCATGAAGCACTAGAAAATGAAGTGGAACCAAGCGGGCTTGTCGCCGCTTTCGCGTGTGGTTACCCAAGTTGCTGATACGAGCATCAGGCGCTATACGGCGGTCGCTCATCAATCCTGTCGAAAGGGTATGCCCGGCTACATAAACTATAAAGACGTTTCTTTTATTATGTTTTTCTTTTTTTCTTTTGTGGCAAAGCTATCCTATAGACGTTGCAAGATAGCATTTCCATTTAGGATTCAATTTTTTAATGTGGAATGTTCCCACCACTCACGTTTCTCTGAGCGTGAGAACCCAGCTCCGTAGCTTGATTATGCACAGCATCCTCAGGGACTAATAAAGAAACCTCTCGTCGAAGCATTATCACCAAGCGGAAACTAGATTTAAAGGTCCAGAAGCTGCTCTGAATGACCATGAAACTGGTTTCAGAGCACAGCGGTCGGTCCCGCTACGCGAAGCGCAAAAGTTAAGCGGGTGGTCATGGATATGCAGGACATGTAGATCGTCAAACCTGATCCTGGCTCGTTCGAAGAAAAATGACTCGTTTCTCACGGTTTACTAAATTTCACTCAAGCCGTTCGAACTCCTTTGAGAAGGGGATGCATCTATAATTGTCCTTCTACTCGTTCGATTTCTTTACTACAACTAAGTCGCGCCCGAAGCAATCTTGCCGCAAAAATACGCGCACGTATGAAACTCCGTCTGTTTTCGGGGGTATCCCGGAATGCCGCCGTTAGGAATCGCGAACGGCGCTATAACGTATAGCGTTGCGCGCGTGCCCAGCTGTGGGGAGCCCCCCAAGCTCGTGGTGAACCGTGTCAAATACAAGCTAAACTAACCTAACATCTGAAAACTAACCTAGCCAAACTAAATTCCGACACTTTCTGATCTGATGTGGCCGCCGTGCTAAGCCTCAAACTGGCCAAAAAAACTACCTTTTCCTTTTTTCCTTTTTCCTTTTCCTTTATTATCAATTTAAATGTAAATACAATGTAGGGATATGCCAAAAAGCGGCAAAGTAGCCGCTTGACTGGGGCATTATCCCGTATGGATGCTGTTGTGGCAGCTGCAACAGTGTAAAAATATAGAAGGAGAAAACAAACGAAATACAAGTATAAGAAAAGGTACAAAGAAGCACTGTACAATACATGTTATGCGCTGGTCAAAAATAAGCAAAAACATACATCAGTGGGTCATGTAATAACAGCCTCAGGTTGACTGGACAAATAATGCTCGCAATGAGGATCGTGAGAGTGTCTGAATATTAATATTTTGCCTATGGTAAAAATTAAATTAAATTAAATGTGCTTGGGAGAGTGTATGATAATGATTGATGACTGTAATTTTTTATTCACGACAATGACTTCTACCGACGTCAGAATCCTGCAATACTGCGAGGTTTGTCAGTAATATGCATTATTAAACACCATCATTGCGCCATTCTTTATATTGAAGCTTTATTTTTGAAATTTGAGATTTTGAACTTCTGAACTTGAATTTCTGGGTATCGTGGCGTCCCCCTGTTTTCATCGCCTATCAAAAACAGATATAAAAGCACCCTATTTTGCACAGGCGAAAATGAAATCAACATGGTGTTGAAGGACAAGCGAAAAGAGACGTCAAAAGAATAAATAGGACACGTCTGCACGGATCCTCAGAAAAGACCCATCTGCGGCAAACACGTGCTGCCCTTTTTTAAGGGAGAACTTGGGGAAGATTCCCAAAGACGGAAAGGACGAGGGGGGATCCGCCTTTGTAAAAGAACGTAGAAGCCCGCATTCTCGCTGTGGTGCCTGGATGCCATAAACCGTACGGACGAGTAAAGAAAGAGTAAAGAGCTGAAAAAGTGCTCAGAATACACTCCAGCATCGTACGCTGTTCGGTACGTGCAGAAATGCATCACATAGCGGTGAAATTAACATGGCATATGGGAGTAGATACAGTGCTGGACATAACTTTATGGAACACGCTCTGGTGCATTCCTTCCTCAGAGTGACACGCTAGCAGCGAATGGTACAGTACGGACTTACAAACAGGTGGCTGGGTTACCTAGGCACATGTCTGTAATTCCGTGCGGTTCCGTTGGCTGCTAGCGTGTCACTCTGAGGGAGGAATGCACCGGAGCGTGTCCCGTAAACTTTTGTCCAGCACTGTACATGGACATTTTCACAGCATTTCGTCAGTTCTTTCGATACCGAGGTTTGTCGCTTTTATAGTTGAGATTAGCGCTCATACAGATAGTGCTACCCTCAGCAGTTTGTTTTCTCACTAATCTGTCAATATGTTCATAATAACGTCACAAATGAGTTAACTGAAAGATAATGAAAGATACTGGGCATGTCGTTCAACTGTGAACTGAAATCAGGCAGCCATTTGCAGCCCGAGATGCTGCCCACCGTCTCTGCCGGCAGCCCGACAGCTATTTCTCCAAGTGTATGCGGTTCTTGCTGCGTTTAGCGTTTGCACGTATGGCCCGTTTCAAGTCATACGGCAGCAGTCATGTCTCCAAATTATCGCACTGAACCGTCTTCAGCACTGAGCTTTGTGAGCAGACAGTGAAATACGGTCTGTGACCTCCACGCTCTCGTGCCTTCGCACAAGAAAGCGGGCGGCAGCTGAATGCTGGCTTATATCAACTTTGGTTCACTTTGAGCTAGCCCCAAAAGACTGGTTGCAAGTCGTCCTTTCTTATACAGTTAGCGACCGCTTCACACAATTAATTCCTGTATACTAGATGTGTGAGTGTTTGCGTCCGTCCCGTAATTTTGTAGCAGACCCATTTTTAGGCTGATTATTGCCGCTTAGCTTCTTAGAAAGTGTACCATTGTAGTTCTTTTCTTAACCTCAAGAACACACTGATTTCTCACACGAATATCAGTGACTCATCGTTCGCCTCATACGTTAATGTTCTTTGTTTTTGTTTTTTCGAGATCTGCCCACCTTCTACTTAACTTATGTCCTGTCAAAGTCCTTGGGGCACACTCAAGCTTTAGAAGGCCATTTAAGTCTCCGCGTGAAGGCTTCAGCGCAGCATAATAACCAGCTCCACAGTCTAAAGCACGTGCTGACGGACGCTGTCCGTCAGCGTTATTGCCGCCACCTCCACAATGGACACGATGTTTCTTGAGGAGCAACTAATGTTCTGTTTACAATGGTGAACACCCGTGCAGCTTTCGGACCGCCCGCGTGCCGACGCGGCGCCGCGTTTCTATTTCCAGGCGAGCTGATTAATCCTTCGCTATAGCCGTCCTTGGAAAAGTGGTAGATGATAGGGTTCGCTCTGAAGGCGCAATGAGACAGAACGCTGGAAATGTGTTTTCTCTTTTCGTCGGAGAAGGAGTCGTCTCTCGATGCGCGGGGCCATTTTTATGGCAGCGGGGAACGTAACATATTGAAGCGAGAAGGATGAAATTACACATCGAAGGTGAATGGGACGGCTCGTTTGATATAATCGCTGTGATGCGTCATGAGGAGCCAACATTAGCGTTCTCTGCTGTACAGAATCAATATAGGGCGGCTCAAGTAAAACGTCTCCGGTGCGTCATTAGCTGGAAAGACGTTCTCACGCTTTATGACGTGGCTTTGATAAACCGAGTCCACCATGAAAGACACAAAGACCAGCAGTCCGTCAACTCGAATTTAACCCTTAAATCTGCTACACCAAGGGTAATTGTGACGGAAACATTAATCACGTAACTAACCAACGTTGGAAAAAAAGAACTGAGTGGTTGCTTCTAGTTTTAGCGACCCTTGAGGCTTGAACTCGGTTCAAAGATAACCAGCGTTGGTAAAACCGGGTCTTGATGTAAACGATAAACGATACAGCTAAACAGAAACAAGTGAAATTGTACCATGCATGTTTTTGTAGGCACGAACGTTTACTCTGCACGAAAGAGAACAATATTTTTTTTTTTTAATTCAGATAGTAAGCAGTTCTTGTTTTATCATTGCTTCATACTACATGCAAAAATGGGAAAAGTCTAGCACTCGCAAGTGAATAAGATAAGTATTTAAAGAGATTGAAACATTCAAATAATTTATTTTACTAAAAAACAAGCTTTCGGACGCACGTGATGAAGGACGGACTCCTTCAGAAAGCTTGTTTTTTAGTAAAATAAATTATTTGAATGTTTCAATCTCTTTAAATATCTTCATATTACATACAACGTCAAACATCTGCAGCTGAAGACAGTACAAAAAGGGGTCATGCATGCAGACGTAGAAAACAATTGACTCATGAAGACATTCAACAATATTTGGACCACATGAAATGTACAGCAGTCCCTCTCGAAATGAAAGTTCATCGAGCACTGTATTCGCAATAACTTCTTCAGATTACATGGAGACAGGAGTGGGCACGGAGTTTGGCAATATTTTGTACGACGACGTCGACGGTTGCAAGACACAGAAGAATAATGTAATGTGTGCCGCGGACCCTACAGCTCCCACTCCAGGCAATATATAACGAACGTTGGATGTTATAAGTGTCGTCGAAACGTAACTGAAGCTCCACTAGTTACTATTACAATGAAATAATCACACCCCCAATCGCGGATCGAGCTGCACAAAGCCAAATTTTCACGAGACCCTGAATGGTGGGTATCTCCCCAATGACCAACCGCCTGGGCCCTTAACAAGGCTTGATTGGCATTCGTCATTGCTTACGAGTTTGCTCGATTACTGAGTCATCTTGCAGTGGATTTCCCCACGGTCACGGGAACCATTTCGTGGCGATGCTCAACATCGTGGGGTCATTAAAAAAAAACATTCTCGAACGTGGGAAACTGACAAGCAGCGATAATAATGGTACCATGATGTTACACGTAAGGTTTGTCTGCGCATTGTGGCGACATGTTGCGCGTGTCGCTGGGTAGGACAAGCAGCGATGTCCACTGCATAGTATGTCTCATACGCGATAGTGCCATAGATAGTGCCACGCGATAGACGGCATATAAAGAGAGATGATGATAAAGTGGGGCTGTGGTCAACCCACCAAGGCTAACCGCTTCTCCATCGCGATCGGTAGTTTTCAACATTATGTAGATACTGCCACTCGTATTGTGTGTTCATGCATTCTCTGGACACGGTGGTTGATATCGCAGGCGAAACGGAAACTAGCCTGCGTGAACGCTGTATCGAGTTTCAACCCGAATACAAAGACGCGTCCATTTCCTGTCTGCAACTAAAAAAGGAAACAACCGTTCGTCAACACCGAAGAAGCAAGGTTGCGCGATTCTGTAAGCTACGGCAATAGCTGCCGTCGCTCTATAATTTTTTCGACGTATATGGCGACAAAAATGCGATCATATGCGATGAGATATGCATTTCTCTTTTTCCCTCTCTGCGTTCTTTCTTTCTTACTTTTTCTTTTTTCTAACTTGAACTAGTATTCTGGTGCATGTGTGCCACGAGATTTCTACACAATACCTGCACTCATACACAAGGTTTTGCAGAAGCAGGACACAACCCTCACATTTCATTCGGTCCTGAGCCGTGACCTCTGCCGCCGAAGAAAGCTCAAGGGAAAGAAAGTTGTTAGCTCATGCGTGACCCGGCACAGAAATGCTTCTGACTGCTCCCTCATATCAAAGCAAATCTTGGGACGTTGGATATTCTTGAAAATCTCAAATTCTCTCAATGGAAGAAGCTCCAAATGCATGCGACTGAAAAGCGTCGAGTTATAAGCGCCCGGTACAGTATTGTACGATAACAGGGTTGCATCCGAAAGGTCTTTGAGTGTCTCTCACCTTTGGTTTGTTTTTGAAGCGTCGTCTTAGAAGGCGGTGGGGGAGGAGGCTTCATTTTGTAGTCAGTTCGAGAGGACTCATTGTTATGATTAGCACCGTTACAGTTGTTGTTCGATTCTCTGACCAGCCTTACCGGCGCAGACTCTGGAGAGCACGGTTGATGGATTTGGGACCGGACCTTCAACAGAGTCGGCTGATCTCTCCGGCGAATCTCTTCACTTAGAACCATCGTCATCTGTATCCGTCGAACGATCACTGTCTCACAAATGCATCACGGGAGACGCGCAATAATTATTTTGATTCTGAACTTGGGACTAGATGAGACAATAGACCTTCAGGACCGGGAGCACACAGATGTCGTGGTCACCATCACTAAACGACGGACTTCACGCTGTCCAGATGATCGTCGAAGACATGCTTTCCTCCGGGCGACAAGACGGTTTGCGCACAAAGGACTAGTGTCGTCCCATCCCACACGCTTCGAGACACGCGAGTTCCCAGCACAACTGGTCCTTCTTGACGAAGATCCTCAACACGTGTGTAGCAGCGTTTCCGGAGAAAACATCAAGGTGCCCGCTTCATCCACCATGTGGCCGGCTCCTTCCCCTCGAACCGTCAATGGAGAGGAGTCGTAGTAAGGTAGTAAAGAAGCAACAAGAGGCAACGAGACAAACGGGGAGAGGGAGAGCTGTCTCTTGCCTCCCTGTTTTTTACGAACGACACCTGAACCCGGAGAGGAGGACGGGTGGCTAGTGTCGTCACATCCGGTTCGTCTCCCCTGGCACCACAACCAGTTCGCACACACACAGACGCACGCGTGCAAACAGACGGCTGTACGTTTTTACTTTTATTATTATTCCACGACGCCGCGCCCCTCACCGAGTCATCATCATCATCATCATTGAGCTCCACCACCACCACCCAAGCAAGCGAGCGAGCACTGCTCTTGCTTTAGTGGTTCCCCTCCAGTGCGTTTCCCCCAGTGCCTCACTCTGCGAAAGAGTGGTGCTAGGTCAGGTGGCACCAGCGCCTGTCTTACATACGGCGCGATTTTTCCGCTGGTTCGTTTTTGAAGATGGAGGGAGGGAGTGATGCTCTTCCGGTCGCGGGGAGGTTTCTGTGCTTTCTTTTTTATTTGTTTGTTTTTTACTGTCCCCCACTCGCTTTGAAGTTGACTCGTGTGAGCCAGCAAAAAATTCAAATAAGTAAAAATACGAGAGGAAGTTGTAGTAAAACTGTTTTTCTCCAAGCGGTCCCGTCTTGCGGAAATCGTCCACTGCGTGGTCCGTCTATAGTATTATGTTATTTAAAGAAATGAACAACGTTACCATAGAACGACTTTTCCCCTTCCCAGGAAAAGCGTGCTGGACTACGTAACTCCTCGTAACGGAGCTCGAACAAAAGAATGGCGAGCAAGCAACCGAAAGCAAGGTCGGAAAATTGGGGAATGTTATATGACGGCCTTGGAAATTGCTTGCGCAACAGACCACCGAGTAATGTACACTCACATATTCTCAGAAATTTTGCTTTGTCCGGCTTGTTTGCACGTGCTTATTTAGTTTAAGTGGGAAGGAAACATGTTCAGCTACTTCAATGCTTGTAGTCACATTGACATGAAATAATGAGAACAGCAAAAAAAAAAAAAAGAAGAAGAAGAAGAAAGTCGCTTGAACAGCAAAGCAAAACTCATAAACAGTGAATTCGACTGAAGTGAAGACGTCAAAATGCGAATGGAGAGAGCACCGAGGAAGAAAATCTGACTACGCAATCCAGGAGTAGGCGACTACTCCCCCTGTCACACGGGGTAATTTGGTGTCATTTTCGTGAAGTGCACTCCAAACAAGCGAATATCACTTTCACAACGTGCTTGCTATACGGCTCAACTAAGTGTCACTTAAGAAATGATGGCGATTACGATTCTTATTTGGATTACGATTCTTGTTTTTGTGCCATATGTGTTTTCCTAAATGTTCTGGAGTAGCCGGCTCTCGTAATGAGTGCCTATTTCTCCATTTTTTTCTTTTTTCTTAAGTCAACTCAACTCAGGAATAAACGGAGGCAAAATTTTTACCTTCTTCTGAATATTCTTCCTTTATTTAGAAAACACCTCCTGCAAATCTTCTTCCGACATTAAACAAATTGGCCACGAACACGAGCCACAACAAAAATTGCCGCAGCCGCATCGCCGAGACCGCGAAGTTCTCACCTCACAGGCTGTTAACGAGAGTAATGACATGTTTTTTCGGCACAATATCACACTGTACTAAAATAAAATAAACACGCTGTTAAAAACACTTGTTTTAAAATATTGTGGTGTTAGGGCCCCTTGCTTTTCGCAATACTTTTACCTGTACCACAACGCCTGCCGTGGAGGCTACACACTCGGTCAGCCAAATAGAAGTGAAGTGAGCTTGGGGAACTCACTAAAGCGTTAGTGGTTTTTTTGCCGAGTGTCACTGAAAGATGTCGTGTGACAGCGCACGAATGACAATAAGTGCAAGTGTCACTCGTTGAAAGTGACACTAAATTAGTCCGTCTGACGAGGGGAGGTGGGATTTATTGGCAAACAAAAAAAAACGAAAAGGAAAGATAAAAGGCGAAAGGCTGACAGAGGTATAATATATCATGCGCATTGCCAACAATACAAATGAAAATTGGAATGTGCTGTGTATCTGCACGCAGCACTCTATACCTTTTGCTGGACCCTATGAAAAGCATTGCTTGGGCGTAAATTGGTAGCCACATCATGAGATTCCCTACTCCGCATTTATTCATTTCGAATTCAAATATTCGCGGTTCAAAAACGCGCAAGGATTTCGAATGTGTGTATTGCTCCGGACCGGAGTTTCTAGGTGTAAACCTTCTATTCCCGTACTGCATACATTCAAAAATTTAATTTTAAGATTCCCGCCATAAGACAACAGCGTGTTTCTCATTAGACTTTCGCCGGCCTTCTCAAGCCGGAGTTTGGGAAGTCCCAAGGACGCTTCCACGTTTAGGGCCGACTCGTTTCCTTTTCCAGAAGGAAACGAAATTCTTCTTCCCTTTCTGCCTTTGTTCTGTCTGGTGCTTCCCTTTTCCCTCAAACTCCAGAAAATGTTACTTATTCGTCCTGTGTTTCTGTCGACGGTTGTGGCAGTCTTTCAATTAATGTTTAGCTGATCAACGTTTTGAGAACGTAATTGAGCTTGCGATTCGGTGAAGAAGTTTGAGATGAATCACTAAGTTGTCATTGTTAAACACTCGGGAAGCGGGTAAAACATTTATGTGGGCGCGGTGACATTCCTTGAAATTGAAGGACAACAACGGACAGACATGAAGCGAGCAGTACTAGAAATTTTATGCTGGTCGGAGGCTCCAGTCCCGCCAGTTTCATGCAGACACATCAAGGAACCCTTGGAACATCGCAAGAAAGAAAGAACCTGAGATTTCACGGGGAGAGATACTGATACAGATACGCTGCTACTAAGCAAATAAGTCAATTGGCCTTTCCTTCGGGTGTTTTAAATCCCCCTTTTTTTTCTTTTTTTCTATCACATCACATCACATCCTTCGGGTGTATGTTGAAATAAACGTTTAAAATTAAAACATTAAAAAATCCGCGTTTAAAATTCAACCTGTCAAAATCCATCCGCTTAAATAAGCCGCTTAAGTATCGACGCCCTTAAAATCCACACAGTCAAAAATCATGCTTAGGCCCAGGGTGGCTCCCTGCCGCACGTTAGTTTATTGGCGACACTATTCTGTGCAAGGAAACTCACGATGTTAATGTTTTTTATTCATATCTCTACCATAATTAAGCATGTTTCTTCCAACACTAGCAGAGGACATCGAAATATACTGTTTGAAAATGCAGAGGACGACGCGTATGAATACAGCCATAACGCACATATTCCTGGGTTTAACTGCAAACGAGGCTATTCTAAAGCGGAAGTACCTTCTCGATTGTGTACTTTTCTTTTCTGCGTGTACGTTCGCGATCGAGTACTTTCTCGATCGGAAGTACTTTCTAGATCGTATAGTCATTCAAGTTCATCCCATGCATTCCAAGAGTGAAGAACATACGATTTTCCGACGCTGACGTACAATAGATAGCTTCCACTCAAACAGTAATTAGAGATGGTGGATTTCAAAATATTTATCTCGAAGGTTTGATTTTGCGAAGTTTATTTCTTCGAATTGATTTTGGCGCGGTGGGTATACACACGATTTAGTAAATAATTCACTTTTTAACAATTAATGAAATTAACAGTCACTAAAGAAAGTTCCACAGCCAATAGGGCGAAAACCTTGCGGACGTCGCCAACAGAAAGTGCCCCCTTCCCCGCCACCTAATTTTATTGGGATGGGGATTATGTATATTATTATTATTATATATTATATTATATTATGTATATTATTTATTATTATGTATGTATATTGGGGATTATGTCCCCACTATAGAGGCGAACAAAATTAGCGGAGTCTTCAGCTGATACGTGTGCCATAGGGCGATCGTGCATTGTTCAATCACCTCAGCGACTGCTGAAACTTTGATATGGAACCCCTTTACAAGTAATAAAATTTCTTGAGTTATCCTTTTCTCTTTCTTATTTCGTTTGGCATTGAATTATGGACCTAATGAGAAGCAAAAGCTGCAACGCCAAGCTGTTCCCGTGAATAGCAAAAAGGGTACCAGATAGACGGGCCACACACTCTGAGTCAGCCTTCACGGTGAAGGTGTTTCCAGAGAAGCAGCCGATCGCTGTGACCTTCCTGCCATAATGGCGGTGCCTTTCTTTCGCAAATCTTCTATTATAGCTAATCAGCGGCCATTGCAGCGAGGGGCCCAGAGACCGCTTCTTTTCTTCTCCGCAATAATGAACGCCAGCAAGGATTCTTCTCATTGTTGCCTTATGGCAGCCTTTCATACTACATTTTCTATGGAGCCAGAAAAGGCAACAAGTGTCTCGGACCTTTCGAGACCTTGTGTTTTTCTGGGATGTTGTAGACTCGCAAAAAAGAAATGTCACCGAGGAAACGTGCTGTAAAAAAACGATTCGAAATTAAACATTAGTTTTAATCAAGGAGGAACAGCAACTGACGAGAAAATAAGAGAAGAGACGAAGTATTTGAGTATAGGTAGTAAGAGTAAAAATAAAAAGTTGAATATTGTCCTTAAAGGTTTTGAACTACAATAAATGAAGTTGGACTGAGATACCCGCAGTTGTACGGAGGCATAACATGCTATGACGAGAAGTTCGAACAAAAAAGAAGTTTGATAGTCTTCTATTTCTCAAACAAACACCTCAAACGAGTTGTGTAGAACACAAAAAAAATTCCATGGGCAGCTGTCTTCCGTGAAGTGAAGTGCGTATCTTGCGCATGAGAAAACCCGGCCCTACTTCACCCTCACTGATGCGCTGTAAAACTACTTGTTTCACTGGTATAAATGTCGTTTCCCGCTTTGCCTGTCGCCACTACACACCATGAACGGCTACTGCGAAAAATCGTCAGTCTTGTGTTCTTTCCAGTCTTGCACAACTCGCTTTGGCCAAATGAACACATTTCATGCCCGTTGCCCCAGGCGCTTTCAAATTAGGCAACTCCTGCAAAAACGGAAAGCCACTTCGTGCGATCGTGAGAGCACCATCGAGCAGCTGCCACGACGCACCAGCCCGAGAAGAGTCAGGTGGCGCTCAGCAGCCTGCTGCTGTTCTTGCTACTTTCCAATCTCTATGCGACGTGCGTGCTACGAAGCTATATGCCTGTATAGCGTGCGAGAAGGCAGCCTGTCGTTCTTCTTGCTTTCTAAGACAAATTAAACACAACAGAATTCATGCCTTTTTGCACTCAGGTATATAACTCGTATACGACCCACGATATAGAGGCCGCTTCGTTGACATCTAGTTAGTAAGTTTTGTAGGTTTGGTTAGTATGTTTTGCAGAAAACATTTAGAACACATCTTACATGTGCACAACTTGCAATAGTGATGAGTTTCGATGTCGATTGGTACGAAAATACGAAGCAGCCCTTAACCGAACAACGACACAGCTTTTCTGCATTGTGTTAAAAAAAGAAAAACTAAAGTTAGAATATTTTACGTTACGAGGAAGCTTACCGTAAGAACCGTACTTCGAAAGTACGAAAGCATAATTGGAATATTTTACGTTATTCGTGCTCTTGCTCACGAAACAACCACAGATCACTGAGCTTTCGCTTTGTGGTGAGATACGGCCTCATCATCAAGCACATGAAGCGTGTTCCTCTCCGACAGGAGAATAGAATCTGCTTCACCAGGTAGCGAGGGTAACACATGGGTTTTAGCTTATGTCCCATACAGCATGGCTACGTGGAAGTTAATGTGTCAGACACATAGCGAGTGCCAATGAATATTCTCATCACACTGTGACTGCGACCGTGTTAGTAGTTCATAATACGAAGCACGAGCAGCAATGTCAAGATTCACGCGACACGCATAGGGAATTCCCTCCCACGGTGGTATCCGTTACGCAACGGTCTTCATTCCCCGCAACGGTAACCCTTCTTAGCGCTCAGGAGGGACGTCAGTGGCAAAAAACCCTTCCGCTGGCACGACCTTGAACCAGTTTCCGTTTTTAATGGGAGCACTACCATTATGTACCACTACTACGCTCGTACGGGGAAAGCAACCCCCAATCCATCGCATGAAGTAGAAAAACATCGCGGTGTGGATAAATAAACAAACAAGGGAAAGAGCGTGAACATTGAAGAGGTATTATGTTTTTATAGAAGATTCATTGTAATGGAAGCGGAAGCGGGGCCACTCCCCGCTGGCTGCCAATAAGTAAAAGCGACCCCTACGCTGTCCTCACCTGCCGGCATCCTGCGGAATGGGAATGGACCGCTGCCGGCGTTGTTCAAAGAAGCTACGACATAACGTTGGTTAAACGACGCATCTAAGAAAATGGCAACAAGCTCTAGTGTCACACTAATTGACGTCTTTAGACAGTGCGTGTTGAAATGCTACGGACACACAAATGCCGTTCATTTTACTGCTGTTAGGTGACGTTCGTCAAGAAAATCGTGTTACACGGTGTTGCTTAGGCCATGGTTGAGGACAGTACCTTCCTGAAATCCGGACGAAATGGCACAAAGTCCTGAATTTTCCGCTACTTTACTTGGAGTACTGGAACAGGAGGGACGTCCGGTATTTTGGCTGACACAATGAATCGGGGTATTGGCTTGGTTTCGAAATCATTCCACAAATGACCATAAGTCAGAGCCTGGTACCACTGTAATCCTGCCTTGTAAAAGAACTGATTCACGTAGTTTATGCAAGGTAAACGTGATCATTACGGAGGAACAGTGGCAGTACGTTCAAACTACTAGTGTAATGAGGACTCTGTGATGAAATTTGAAGTGGATGCTTTGTGATTGTGGCATGCGCAGAACCGTTTGTGGTGTGCAAACTCTGCCCAGCAACGTTTTCTGCGGCTGCTCATGGCTAGTACGCTATGCTCAACTCCTATTCCTATAGATCCACACCTGAATGTTTTGCTCTGCATCCACATCGGCAATTTACCGATAAATCAAGGTACTGGCCAACCATGGACAGCGATGGCCGTGGCATGTTGAAGGGGCCAGGCGACTATCCCATGCAGCTTTCATGCAGTAGTATACTGCTGAATTTCCTACTTTCATTCTTTTATCATTTTGGCTGTTACTGCCGCCACACCTGATTCGTGTCTTCCAGGGTATACGTGCGAGCAGACTGTCTTTCAAGAAAAGAAGCATGATAGAAGCTACACTGGCCCCCTTACTTTCTGATTACATCCTACCTGTATGGCTCTTCCACATATCACCCATAACTGAATGATATTGTATTAAAAGGAACTTCAATAGCAAAAGGGGGAAAGGAACGTCACTAATGTGACGTGTAACGTGAAACTTGTTGGAATTGTGAAGAATTCATATTTGGTAACAGTGGTTCCTATAAACAAACCGAAAGGGAACGCAGCGCCCAAGTTATAGGGCTGAAAAAGTGATCTAGCTGACCTCAAAGAAACGCTTGCCCAGCTCACATCAATTGCGTAAGATATAAAACTTGTACTGATCGAAACAATTTCATCGGTCATTGCAAAACAAACTTTCTCTGCGCTTTCAGAAACCGCTGCCAATCAACCATGCGAGTCGGGCAACGGAGCTATCGTCCTATGAATCAGCAACGCATACTGGACAACCGCGACACCATGACCAAGGGATTGCTGCAATCCAATGGAACCGCATTTGCCAATATCAATGTAATAACAAGAGTGCGGCGAACTTAACCATGCCTAATTGTGTATGTCCCGTTTCTTTTCATGTCGGTCCAACTAGTCGCTTGACAGCGGGTTCTCCATCATATTAGATTACTCAACGAGTTGTACTTTGAAAAGAATTCGGTCCTCTAAGCATTACAAGTCATGTTGCGATTACGCGGGCAGTTTCACTTTCGAACAATTCGAGCATGAAGCGGAACGCTGTTAAGAAGCAGGAACCAACTGCATGGTAGACGACCACGATGTCGAATCATGCTAATCGGCCGAGCACATCAACTCAAGCCAGGGCCGGCGATAGGGGGGGGGGGGGGGGGAGCGAGTAAGGCGACCGCCTTAAGTCCCACGCTTGCATAGGTCCCGCGCACGAAGCCCTCAACCAGGGATTACTTTTTTTTTAAATATCAAGTATGCATTTAATTGTGTGAAACAGGCCCCGAGATGTGCCTTTGCCTCAGGCCCCGCACAGCCCAAGCACAAGCCCTGACTCAAGCAGTGACATTTGACTTGCGGTGCGTCGTACGTCCGATAGTAATTTCCTCGCATATTGGAACATTCCACAGTTTTCACCAAGAAAGCACCTAAGCAAAGCGTTGGCCACAGCGTAGCCAAGAGCAGGCTTGAAATGACGTTATAGAAGCACGTTAGAAACTGTCTTCGTGTCGACTTTTCTATGTTCCCCGGCACTGGGTTTGTTTTTAAGCTTTTCCCAAATATGTTGGACCAACCAGCCCACATCATCTCATTATTAAATGCTAAAGACACGGGTTTTAGTGCAGCAATGATTGCCTGGGCGAACTCGCCAACAAATGTCGGTCAACCGACAGATAGTTCCTTCCATAGCAACATTTGGACCACTGATTCGCATCTTTCCCGAATACGCAACGCTGTCGAACAATATAGAGCCTCCATACACTTTCTTCGTCGTTTCTCAAGTTTTCATTGCGATCTCAGTTTCTGATCTCTCAAAACTGCACCATAACAACGGTGCCTTCTGCATGACCCCTCGAAAGCCAAGCGGAGATCAGAGAAATAACGCGCTTTCTCCCAGCGAGCAAAAGCCAGGAGCTTGTTCTGCCGGCCGTGGGAAAGTCGGACAGCTGGTCATGGACCTACGAAGCGAGAAGTGGAGGGGAGCAGTAAGTAACCCCCGTCGTCCCCCATCCCGAAGAAGGAACGAAGCCTGCCGTGCTCCTATAGCCCCACCAACTGGCGAACATACCTCCCCCATCTCCCTTCCACCCACAAGTTTTCTTGCAAGAATGAGCGGACTCGGCACGCGTTTCGTCTGCATACACACATATTACAGTGAAGCAGGGGGGGAGAAGGAATACGAAGAAAAGTTTCTTCGAAAATAGTACGGAGGGGAAAATCTGGAGCTGGTCAACGGTCGAAGACCGGACAGAGGTCGACCGTGGGAGTCTGGGCTCGTGTCCAGAAGCACAAAGAGACGTGCCCTTTGTTGCGGGCGAAATCGTATTCGGGACACACAGACAGACGCGTGCACCTAAAGGAATAAATAAAGAAATATTCCCGTGGGGCATTTGAGGAATCGCGTATGCGCTCTGACCGCGAGATGTACGCGGATAGACACCTGCTTGTTGGCTCAATGCTGAGCAGGTGTTGGCCGAGTGCCTTAAAACGAAAAATAATGATTTAGGCGTTTGCACTTCTCTTGCCTTGGGAAGGTGAAGTGCTGCAATGAGGTTATAGTTTAACGATGCGAGTTGGAAGGGGGAACAGAACCGAAGATCAGTTATGCCATCGCATCGCAACCAGCAAGGAGGTCGCTTCGAATTTAAACGTTACGGACATGGTACTTTTTGCAGTGTCACATGAGGCATATTTCCACCACATCAAGTTTCAGCAACGGCGCAGTTTACAGCGACACTGAGAACGGCCTCGTCTAAACATTTTGATAATCCTTTACAGCATCGCGGTTCGAGAAAGGATAATTTTTTTATGCTTGGACGTTCAGTAAAAGCGCGACAGTGACCTATGATCACACCGAATTAATTTGAGGACGTCGATTTAGAATATTAGTACGACATAACGTGTAGCTCGTAGCCAAGTGGACTGAGAGCATTGTGGCACGCGAATGCTGTACGAGACATTTCTGCGAAAATCGACACGATCGATGACATGTTCTTTCCTTATTTTTACTGTAATCTTTATTTTATTCGTACTCGCGTTCGCACCTCATTTCCAGGATGGCAAATCGAACTGAAACATATCTTACCGGGCTGCTTCCAGAAACTGGTTCCCTTGGAGTTGAGAGAAGGCTTGTAACGACAGACTTAGGAGTTCCAGTTTCGACACATCATCAACACTCCACCCATATAGATATGTATTGCCACAACTCAATCAAACTGTTCCCGATACGAAACTGAATGGGTTTGGGTGATGTTAGTCGGCCTAGTGGCAGCTTCACGACTCATGCCTGCGAAAACAAAGATCTGAAGCGACAATCTCAATTGCGCACTTTTGCAGGAAGGCGGAACAAGAAAGGGGAGGAGCTTTGTTGCCGAAACCCTTTGAAACAAACCGAGCTTCGAGCATGGGACAGAAAGATACGGGGTACACGTCAGAAAGTTCAAAGAAAAATAGCGCGCTGTTTGACACGCCTTCTCGGGCTATCAAAGTGGAACGGGCGTTTGGACACGAGGGACCTTGAACTCGAGAAATGCGTTAGTGGACATCGTACAGAGGATTTCCAGCAATTACTAGAAGAGTGTGCTATGTAGTGTCTTAGTGTCGGGCTTCATGAGTAAGGTTCCCCTTTTAGCACTTACAAAGACCTATAAACTAAACGAAATAACTAGAAGTGAGAGAGTGGATAGTTACAGTACCGTTGCAAACAAATTCCTTTTCGAATTTGCTCACGTCCCATATCGTCGCGTACGAAATTTTTATTAAATAACATGTGGACTCCTCTTTCGGCGATCGTTATCTATTCGTTCGTTCTACAGTTATCCGTTCCTTTATCAGTGCTGATTTACAAAAAGGATGAGTTTCAATTTCACTGCAAGGCATTCAAGGTTTCTATTGAATGCGCTGCCACCTTTGTTTTTTGTTTGAGTAAGTTCGAGATAGACTGGAAAGTTTTAGTCTGGTTAATATAGGGTCGCATTTATTGTTCGCGTGTGTGTTTTTTAGCACCTGTACGCCTCTCCTCTACAGATTTTTTTCTCCAATACACAAAAAGGAATAGGACCGCCACTTGGAAATGCCAAGAATACTGACAATTAATTAGTATCCACAGCAAAAGAAGATTCAGCTGAGATGGATCAGAGGAGGTTCAACTGAGATGTTTAAAGAGCAAGCTATAATGTTGTAAATTCTGTAGACTAGTTCCTTTGTTGTATGTGTGTGTCTGTGTGCTGATTAGTGAATGTTCTCCTCATTAAGGGGCTACAACATTAGTCCGTATGAACAAGTCCGAACACGTCCGAACAAGGGAACGTATGTGCCCTGTAAAAAAGAAGAGAGAAAAAGAGAGAGAGAGAGAAAAAAAAAAGGAGAGCGCCCGAGAGAAAAGATATCGAACGCGAAAAAAAAACGCCACTGTCGACCCTCACCTTCCTTTCGAAGCAGTGCAAAACACCGCAGAAACACTCCGGCTGCGCGTTGTGTGGATAACAATTTTAATAGGCCAAATTGATATCCGAGAACCGACTAAAAAACATGTGAACGTCAAACGTCATACCAGAGTTCAAATTCTGATAGTGAGCTGTCAAATGAGCAGTCCCGCCCCAGTTTCCTCCTTCACACGTTGAACATCGTCTCGATTGGGTACACTCTGCGTGGTGCAACGTCGGCCGCCCCCACACCCTCATCAAGGGCATTTTCTCGTAAAGGAACAACCCCACACACGTTCGCAGGCTTATCACCCTCCTGCAGGATCGGAAGACGGAAGCCGCCGCCAAAGGCGCAGCCCGCGAGACAAGCGGAGCATCTGAAACGGGGCACGCATGTTCGCAGATAGCGCCACAGAGTCAGCTGCCTGGACCTCGGCGACAAGCACTCTACGTGCGGGCCAATACAGAACTTGATAATGTCGGTACCTTGTACGACTGGCACATGAGGCCTCATCAACGTGCAGTAGAAGGGATGTGTAATCTCAGAACATGTATCTGTTCGATAGCCTGACCCCTCGGTAGTCTCGTCAAGTCACAATTTTCGTAACAGTTAGTTGTTTTTAAGGAAATTAAAGTTGAAAGCTACGGATAACAGTGTGTCGCAGTTGCCACCAACTTCGCATTGCCCGTCAAGTAAGGCGGCAAAACTATATTGCATGCGCGTAACACTAGGCCTAAATTAGAAGAAAAAGTCGGCCAAAAGAAGCAAATCATTCTCGGGAACCGCGAACATAGATCACTGTTGCGGGGATAATTTTCCACCAGACGTTGCCTCGAGCCCTTTTACCGCAATTTTGCTATCAAGCTAAAAATACTGCAAGCACTCTGTCACACTCATACCTTGTATTGCATACTAACTTGTCGCGCAAACGAGCAACAAACCGTTAAACAGCGCCGCCAACATAAAGCGCAGACTTTAACATCAGTGTCTATACGCCGACAACAAGCTGCAAAGAATGACAAAGAAGGAACACGACACATATGCCGCGACACTTTCATTTTCGAAAGCACGCGACAGATGGCAGTACCTGTGAAGTAGGGGCGCCTGCGTGCGCACGAGGAGAGCGCGCATGCGGTGCTCCAAGCAGCTTTGAGTTTCGCAGTATTTTGCTGAGATACCTGGACCCCTGCAATTCGGTTCGCTATCATATTTCGCGTATCGCGCATCATGACGTTTTGAAATATTATACCAACGCGTGATTTAGTGCACCTGCTCGCCGGTACTTGAAAACTTATAACAATCCAGAAAACGGCGCGTCCGAGCTCTCGTGCATAAATAATTATTCTGTAAGGAGTAAAACTGAATTTCCTATCTCACGTTGCCGGCAGTCGCTGCGGCGTATATAGCGGCAGAAGTCAGAGGACGACGCTGCCGCGCACCAGGCCACATGTGATTTTAAGCAAGGTTTCGCTTTGCGCTGGAGAACTTGCGTGTCACTGCTTCATTACTACAATCCTTGAATTTAGTCCAATTTAGCCCGCGGAAGCCGCACCAATGTGGTCTTACGTACATCTTATTTCTTTCGCTTTTTCTACTCTACTACTCTCTCGCGCGCGCGCGGGCGCGCTTTCTGGCAACGTTATAAAAAAGCTGCCATCTGTGACACGCTCATTTGGAAGGATAACGTTCTGATCTCGCATCTGCAACCTGGACGTCGCCCTTGTTAAAACTGATCTAGCGCTAGGGTGACTCCAATATTTATCCATAGTAGTTCCAGTTAGAGCCCTCAGTACCATTTTTTGCGGCTCAGCTCTGATTACGACTATGAGTGCACTCTTAAAAACGAACTTCACCGCATCGCACACTCCTCGCCAACCATCATCAATAATGATATCGTTATCTGCCCTGATTTGTTGAAAGCGGGAGGCGTACGCCTTTTTTATGACAATATGAACAGCATAAGTGTCACAAAACAAACGTCGTTTTCAACAAATCAGGGCAGATAACGATATCGTTCGAGATGATGGTTGGCTAGGAGCGTGCTATGCGGTGAAGTTCATTCCTAAGAGTGTAGCGAAGACTGAAAGGAAAAAAAAAAATATCCGCTACTCAGACACAAAGTAGAGCGACAACGACCGCCGGGACAAAGGGACCACTTCGCCTTTTTTACTTCAATCTCTTTGTGCTTCGGAAGTTCTGGTACAGAACTTCGTCAAACCGAAAAATATTCCCGAACCTATCTTGCGTTATGCATTTGTAATGCTGCTGGAGATGTCTAGCTTCTCAGGAAGACCTCCCTGCTTTACTGACGCCAGTGTTCCTTCGTTATGTTTCCACTATGTACAGCACACGAGGAGCATGCAACAAGACGTCCTAGTTAACTTCTCCAGTTGAGTGGGCCACTCGCGAAGACGTGCCTATTGCGTTCACCCTGCTCCTAATTACGTCCACTGTGGTCGCACGTGAGTGTTACGCCCGTCGCCGCTGGCACTCAAGGCCATGATCAACGGAGCGTACGCGCCTGCAGCTGCTGGTTCCCGTAAAGGATCTACCTGCTACAGTATACACACTATTCCACATGTTTTTGCAACACACAGTTTGAATGCATGCTGCGCAGCAGCATAATGACTCCGCAATAGAATGGTTAAATAGAAAGCGGAGAGGTAAATAACTTCGAAGGGTATATAAGGTATAGACGCCGCCCACGTGCAGTTTTCCATTATAGAGGTGAGAATGAAACAACTGAGGAAGGGTTACCAAAGGAGAATTCTCTCTGGTGGACAACTGCTGCGCGTTTCTAATGATACCAAGTTTGAACAACAGAAAGATTAACAAGAAAGCGAGTTCAACTTTATTCGCCAAAACGCTCGCATGTCTTGCAACCGCTCGGAACTACAGCAGAGCCCCCTACAAATCGAATCCACAGGGGAAAGAAAAGAAGTACAAAATAAATAATGCCACAGCAACAAACACGTCACAAACAGCACGTCACAACACAGCAAAGCTGGGAGAAGCTACCACATTTTTTGTGTTATTTTTATTATCACATATGTATCAATGCCATGTATTTTACTTTCAACACACAAACGGTCACTGGAGTGCACCATCGAAGCCTTCTATCAAAGTAAGTTTTGTCGGAGCGCATGCATATATATATATATATATATAAGCAGGAAAAATGAGAAGACGACAAAGAGCTTACAGGAAAACACAAAGGGGAGTTTGCTCCCCTTTGTGTTTTCCTGTAAGCTCTTTGTCGTCTTCTCATTTTTCCTGCTTATTTCATTCTCGTGGTCAACCGCCCTCCTAAGCTTCTAATCTATATATATATATATATATATATAGAACAAATAGGTTAATATATCAGACGGCTACGAAGTTGAATAAAAGTGAAATAATAAGACTTGGACTACAGATTACAGGAACGTTAAAAAAATTAATTTATTTAATGCGCAATTTAACACATAGATTAAAAAATCTATTTCTAAAAAATATTTTTAATCTGTGTGTTAAATTGCGCATTAAATAAATTAGTTTTTGTTAACGTTCCTGTAATCTGTAGTCCAAGTCTTATTATTTCACTTATATATATATATATATATATATATATATACTAACGTAATTTCGGCAAATAAAACATTTTCGACCAAAATCGACGAGATACCGACATATCACTCAGTCAGAAAAGAAATCCGGATGGCATATACTTAATGTCAAGCGTTGACCAGAATGTTAAGGTAGAACGATTCACGCTACAAGTGCCACCACTGAGAATGGCACAGAGCACGTTTTGGTGCGAAACAATAATTACACGCGGGCGAGGCAATACAAGCGATCGCAGAGTATTGCCGCTGGCTGTCTCCCACGGCCAGAATATACAGGCAGCAATGACAAATATCCCTCTCGAAACAATCGGAGGAGGAAGAAGGAGGAGTTGCCTGACAAAAAGAATCGCCACATTTGTCCCGCTGCTGCCACCGAGTCTCCTCTCCCGGGAATGACCATCAATTACATTGATTATGATTCTTCGCAAAAGACCCACTACGCTTCGATACGGGATTTGCTGCGCCAAATGGCAGAAAGAAAAACCGTGGAGATTTGCTGTTCTCAAACGAAGATATATTGCGCGTTATGTTATCCCTCCTTCCACTTTCTCTTTCTTGTCTAGGGTGGGTTTACGTAAGAGCTCGACTTGGTGATCTGTTATGAAGAAGGACCTCGGTACCATTACAGAAGTATCAGTGTGATGTCTCATTCTAGTAGTTCCAGGCCGACGGCGAGTAATTTAATAAATAAGCCATAACACACATGACCAGAAGCAAAGGGATGTAATAACTCCACACTTTCCTCTTTCCCCCTCTAAGAAGCAAAAGGATGATGACAACTTTGGAGGCGTCGTGATTATCGTGAGAAGTTATCGCAGTCAGATATGTTATTACCATTACACGAAAGACACGAAAGGCAAAAATGAAAGAATTGAAAACTGAGGCGAAACAAGCTTCAAATATATACAATTTGTCCCTTGTCAGGCAACTAGTTCGCTTTTGCTTCTAGCTGCTTTTGTTGCAGCGCAACAAATAAATAATTAAATAAATACCAATATAACAAATGCAATTTGCCAGTGGGCAATGACAAGGGGGTTCGATAATCAATAACGATCACCAGTTTTACCGAACATAACAGAGTGCTCCCGCAGACGAATGCGAATACCAGTAAACTCAACTCTTCCTGTTGAAGTTTTATCAAATGGATAACGAGATGGGGCATTGACAGTTTCCAAATTGCTTCGGAAATATGACATTCCACGACGGAACTGCAGGTTTCTCCGACGACCCGAATACGGAACTACGACCAACGCGCCAAGAGTGGCAGAAACCGCAACTACGGCGCCTGCAATAAAGTTGCAAGGCAACGCTTCCAGAGGGAGCCACACATTCCCGATGAGAAGCAGCCCATTCTGGTCAACCTGGCGCCATCTCTTGGAAGTCTACCGCAAGCGGGAAGAGAGAAAACGCAGAGAGGGAGTTACGAGAAGGGCTGGTGTCTTTCTTCCCAACAGCCTGTGCCAGAACAAAATATCTGGTATACCGTCCCTTGAACTACGTACCGAGCAGCTGTGTTGTGTTTATCTTGGAGGCAGTGCATGCTTTGACTGCGCTGCGGTCCGCCCGCACACTGGAAAATGGCGAAGAGACGAGGGGAACAGCTCTCATTCACGAGTGCCGCCGCCAAATGAGCCACATGAATGGAACGCCCGTCGGAGTAAACTTTCGCCTTGGAAAAACAAGGCACGGTTCCAGGGAGCCTATAAACTCGTTCTTCTAAAAATATCGTTCACTATTATTTGCCCACAACGACTTGACTGCGTTCTTAAACGGTTTCCAGGCCAGTCTTTGGGCAGATCGAATGTCGCAGCGGAATGGATTTGCGGGCAGCAGACACCCCGTAAAACGTTGCTGGTGGAATGCAGTGCCAGTGACTCTCTCACTGAAGAGATGTTGAGTACCGACACATGTCACAACGGTAATTCGGATAGTGCGGAAGGGCAACAGCCAATATTTACTCGTCTGACACCTTCCCAAGCAGCACAACATCTTGACTCAATATACCCTCTTGTTAAAAGCGACAAAATACCCCAGTACATGGGAACACAAACCAACCAACAACAACAACAACAAAGAAGAAACGATCACGAAGAGTACTGAGCTCTTTTCAGTGCTCCTCGTGATCGTCTCTTCTTTGTGTTCCCATGCACTGGGGTATTTTGTCGCCTTTGACATGAACTACCAAACAGCCCTGGTTTTATCCCTTTTATACCCACTTGTACTGCTTGCGACACAGTTGTCTGGAATCGCTCGCCAGTAGCTCTGGGGTACTAGTTATTGGCTTGGTTGCCCTCGAAAATGTTGTTCCAATATTGTATGTATTTAAAGAAAGACCATGTGCTGCACGTGTTTATTGCTCGAAATAAATGATCTCGCAACACCTGGAGATTTGAGATGAGGACACAGGGTGCTGATTTCAGACAAGCGTATCGCAAGCACTGCATAGGTTCAACGTTATGCACTCTAATGGTTGCATAAAAGTAGCATGTTCAGTCTTGCATTCAAGTCGACACTAAAATATGGTACTATACATTTAAAAAGCAGAACATCTACAAAAATGCGCGACTTAGGGTTCGTGCAGGTCTCTCTCTTTGTGTGTGTGTGTGTCTGTGTGTGTGTTGTTGCGATTAGCCCAGTGTCCTGTGACAGCACAAAGGAATGCGTTGAACCCATAGCCAACCCATCCTCTCGAGCCCTCCCTCTCCTTTGCTTGTTTTTGTTTGTTTGATTTTGTTCTGTTTTTATTTTTCACACAGACACGACTTAGCCTTTGCCTATGCGTGTACGGCACTTCTCGATGTTCTGCGATATGCATATGTGCGTGCACTTTCCCGTACAGCTTCACTCCGAGTTCTGCGAAACATTAGTCTGTTCTCTGTTGAAAGCGGGGGTCACATAATACTGCTCTGTGCATATTGATGCAATGTCGAAGTCTGAGATTCCCACTCTTGTGCACGACCGTATTTTCCAGCAAAACATCTCGGTAACCGTTTAACAGACCGCCAGAGAACTGCACCAGAGCTCCGCCCCTGGGCAGAGCTTTGCGACAACCATTAGAACGGGAATAATTAACCACCTGTGTCACCACCATCGAAAGAGATTGGGAGCTCTTGCACGCCCTAGTGGGTCCGGAAGTGAGGTGCTTATATATGGTCAGGAGTTATTATGGAGAACGCCAACGCCGCGCAGGCAGAAACGGAAACGCAGTTTCACTTGGTTGCACCGCGCCATCTTCTGGGCCACCGTTCTAAAAGTCGTTCCTAACGGCTGCCATTCTCCCTTTTCAAGCCTTTCGACAGTTCTCGTATGGCTCTTTTAAAACGATTTCTCTAATGGCCGACGTTCATTATTTAAATGAAGAACGCGAGAGGCAGAATTTATGGGCATCGATCGTTTCTCAGTTATTTATTTATTTGATTTTTTTTTTAAATAAAGGGATCAGCTGGGCAACGAGTTTTGCGTACAAGACCGTCAGCTGTTGGACGTGAAAATTTCAGGAACGTTACACCGCAGATAGGAATTTAGTGAAACTGGAGATACGGCTACGCGAAAGGCGCGTCAGCAGACCGTCAGGGATTCCCAGCATTGCAACGAAACGTGTCGTCTGCTAGCCGCTACTGTGAGACAGATACGTGACGTTCGTTGGCGCTAGAACGCAAACGCGTTCCACCTTCAGTATGCTCCCTTCCTTCTCGCTGAACGCGTCAAATAAAGTTAAGGAATATGAAAATTCCGAGAGCGAGAGTAAAGCCGAAGGAAACTTCGCAGTTCTTTCGTTTTGTTTGCAGTCATCTACAAATATACTGCAGAGTGGAATAACGTGGGAAATTCGAACTGAGAAGATAGAAAGGAAAAAAAATCCAGCGAACCAGTGAGAATTTGTTAAGGGGAAATTTGGCATGAGGACGAGAGCCGCTCATATTTCGAACAGTGACTGGTCTTACGCTGGAAAATTTCGACTTTTTTTTTTTTTTCATGCGCGCATGCTGTAGTCCGATAATAATACCCAGGAACCCTTGTAGCACGTCATCTTTAACCCTTTCAATACCATGCCAATAATGAGCATTGTGCCCATTAGAGGACTGTCTGCGTTGGAAATATCGGCGGCTGGCGTCCTAATTAGGCTCTTCACTCAACGGAGTGAGAAGTTGTATATCAGTTGAAATTTGAGTCAGGTGAAACGGTGGTACGCGAGGTAGGAAGAAATCAGGGGGGAAATCGTAATCATTTAGTAGAACTTCATCAAATATGATTCTAGTGTGCCCACGTCGCGATATCCTGCCATGCTTTACTCCACATAGTATCTAGCTTTCCTGTTCGTGACGTGATTACTCCATTTCCTGTCGGGAAGGTAAGAAGAAAATAGAAACATGCGTGGGGCTGGGATTTAAACACAAAGCGTCCAAGTTTCCGGACTTGAGAACCCCTCCGCCCACAGGCTCGTTCTGTTTGGCTGCCTACGGAAACAATCAATGTGGCCAGAGCGCTGCGACCGGCGGAAATCATCCCATCCGGTCAGGCAACAATATACTCAAGCGAATGCTCGAGCACATCTCTCAAATTTACGGATAGGATACATACAGGGAAGTATTCGTACTCGAAGAAATTAAATAACGTACTGACGAGGTAATCAAGTTATTTAACGAATGTGTTATAGAATTTTAAACAGGAATCACGTGTACCTCTCCCAGTTTCACGTTATGGCATGTCGTGCGGTACATTCCTCAGCCTTCGTGTCCCCGTACGATGGGGCGATGCTGATATAAGCCATTTAAATATAAAACGATCGAAAAACAAATGTCTTACAAATCAAACTTACAAAAAAAAACTTTAAAAATAAGTTTTGCATATATCCACGGCGTCAAAGCAAACTCGCAAAAATAAATCTCAAAATCTACCCTCTCTGCGACTGCGGGAGCCATCTACATCCGCTTCGGAAAATAGTACACTCTTCACTCCTTGAATGAACTTCAACTCCAACTTGACTTCGTCCTCAGGAAGCACTTCAGCTTGATAACAATAGCCTCGTTCACAGCTCACCGCGCGAATGTGTGCGTTACACCTGTATTCATACGCGTCGTCCTCTGCACTTTCAAACTGGATATTTCGATTTCCTCGGCCATTACTGACAAATACCGATATGAATGAAAAAACATTCATATCGTGAGTTTCGTTGAACAGAAGATATAGTTTCACCCATAAACTAACGTACGACAGAAGACAACCCGAGGCCTAACTGTGCGTATTTTACGGGCGCGTATTCTTAATTACATAGTTTATTTTAAGCGTTTATTTCAGTATGCACCCCGTACGATGACAGCCTGAAGTGTATGTTGTTCGGTTGCTTGGTCGATATCGGTCGGTTACCCCACAATGCGCCAAGCTGCAGCTTCTTCTTTGAATGTGTTCAACCCGCTCGTCAAGTTACACGGTCTCTATTATGTTTTTTTCGTCAACATCAACGGTTTTATGAGAGATAAATCACCATCGTTGCCTCCAGAAATTGCCGCTTTCAAGCCATTGGGCTCATGCATTATCGCCACTTGATGTCGATGACCCTTTCGTTAGCAAGAGTTACGCTTGCTTTTGTTCATGATCTTTATTCATTGGATATGAAGGGGGATATGCGTTTATTATTTTGAAAAGTAGGAAAAATGGGATATGGGGCTTTCGTGTCAGTGTGTCCGTAACAGTGTTTACTTAGTTTTGAATGCGTCAGATATTAATATGATTCCTGCGAAGTTTACTTCAAATAATACGTTCATCGCAACCGCCATATAAAATTTCACATCACTGATTGATTGATTTGTAAAAGTAAAAAATGGAGATGTTAGTCTCGAGTCACTCGGGATTGGGTACTCCAGGACGCGTTATTCAGAAAAGAAAGGGAAACTATTTACATAAATCTATGCACTTTGAAACGGAATCCAAACGGAATGGGTGAAAACATTACCACAAAAGCAACAGTTTAGGCGAGTCCACGTGCGAAATCTCAATGCACAAAAAACAAAGAGCGAAAGAGGAAAATTTCATATGATTTTTTTTCGATCAAATCGATCATTCGATCATCGATCATCAAATCATCAATCGATCATTTCACTTCGATCAAATCGAAGCCTCAATGTATTACACGTGCATAATGTCACCCTTCAAATGCAGAACATCTGACATTTAATGCTTCATAAGACGTCGTATGAAGAAAGTGTATTTGTGCACTTTTCAAAACCTCGAAGGATGGGGCATTATTTTCGAGCCACCTGTCATCTCGCAAAATGCAACTGTGTTTCGCGCTTGGTTGCGATTACCCGAACCGAAGAACAGGTAAACTTCATCTTTTGTTATGGGGAATATGTGATACACAAAATGATTAGATCCACAGCTGCCAACAATACAGACACAACGAATATTTCCTGGATTGGTGCAAAGACAGAAGTGTGAATTAGATGAGCGGGTGGATAAACTATGAAATAATGATGTAATCATGTGTATGCTGTAATGTTCATACTGACAAGTCGTTATATAGAGCAGAGAAAGATAGAGCGACAGGATGTTCGTTCGAGGGATCTTGAATACCAATACATTTCCGTTACTCCACACATGATAAAGTCATTATCAGTTTATTTTGCGCTTTACCTGTCCGCTTCCACGTCGTGTACTTGTAAGTGCAACGCTTTGTTCAAGTAGCTAGGGTTGCATATCGCGTCTGATCATGCTGCCCTTTGACTGCATGCTCCTCGTATATTATTTATTGTATATTGGACGTGGTACATCGTTTATTAATTCTTCTGTTACTTTTGTAACTTTTATCTTTAGGGGCGCCAATTTTGAAGGCAACGTCCTTGGTGGTCATGCGGGAGAGCTCATGGGTCGAACTTGCATTCATAGAGCCCGCATAAAACTAACATTAGTTTTGCATACCGTGTACACACAGGGTTGTACCTCGAAATAAAGTTATCGAAATCCTCGTCGCAAAATAAGCTACTGTAAATATGCTATATCTGACTATAAAATGCACGCAGTCGATCGCGCGCGGGAAACTGCCAACAGCGAACTTAGACTAGCCTGGATATAACAATGTAAACACCGAACTTTGGACTAACCTAAAGTAACCAAACGTGCTGTTCCGTCGTGTCCGCTCTGCTAAGCCTAACAGCCGCTAAAATTTGGCTTTCGTTCGCTAAAACGACTTGGACAGACATCGAAACCCCTAGAATTTCAGTGGTTAAATAGTGATGTCGTGTTTTTATCAATCGAGCATTCTCCTTGATTTTCCTTGTTTCGAGAACGTGCATTTCGAGGTCGGGAATTCGCAACCGGGAATATCGAGGTCCTCCCAACCCGGGTGAGCACGACAGAAAGGTCACACAAATCAAGTCACGCACTGCAGCCAGTTGCGAAAACAGAGAATTGAATAAAATGCTTTCGTCATATCGTGTCATTTCTGGGTTCTCAGTTTCAGCAGCAAGCATATTCATTCTTCCGCTGCTTGAATAATGCTCACCAGCCGTGATGGACGCCGAACATAGATCGCCGGATTGGAACGATTAGCCGAGCGCTCCTTCACCCAACGGTCAAGGGCGTCAACCGGTCGCTGCGTGCTCGCAACGGCCTTATCGCGTCGCTCAACAGCATGCAGATACAGCGAATAGCGTTGGGAGTAACGTGACCTTTGCTTACAAGGTAAGCGAGTTTAGAGAAAGGCAGATGATGTAGGTATTCCGCATATCATTATTCGCTTCTAGTCGTTCCCTTCGAGCATTGTTTGTTGAGCGAACTTCATTTGAGGATACGGCGAACATGTTTATCAGAGATTGAAAAGCAGGTTCATACATAAGTCTGACCTGCCCATTACTGACTGAGCAACCAAGAGTAACATGAGTATTCTATCGAAAAGTAAAGGTAGACCCAAAGTCGCATGCGAGGAACTTAACTACTATCTCCATATTTTTCTTTCCTAACTCCAACTTCAACTTGGCCGGTGGCCTCCCGCCACTGTGGATGGGCCTGTGCGATGCAAGGTAATGGGTAAGGGGCTTAGACAAGTGCGGTTGGACACTCCAAATGGCTATTGTTGCCAGATAATCTACGACTGTGCATTTTCTCGAAAGACCATCCCCATTCGCTTCCGGTCAACAGATCCAACGAGTCAAGAGATCCATCGAGTCAGGAGATCCAACCAGTGACGTGACAAGCGAGTCAAAAGATCCAAAGCGTCAATAGTTCCAACCCGGTAAAGAGATCCATCGAGTCAGGAGATTCAACCGGTCACGTGACAGGCGAGTCAAGAGATCCAACCAGTCAAAGCGTCATACTGGTCGGGATCCCGACAGAAAAAATCTATCCCTTATTATGTTCATTGCAGAACGATTGCGCTGTACCTAGTATTAAGTTAGAAAGTAATATGCCCGGTAACAGTGAAGACTTTTCGGTGTTTTCTCTCTTCTTACCACACACGCACACACGCACGAAAACGTAAGCGAGAAAATCTTGGGATTGTGCTGTAGGTTACGGCGGCGAATCCCCCTGGAAGGGGGGGGGGGGGATATGTTTAATGCTGATAAAAAAAGGGGTAAAAGGGAAAGGTTAGCCATGATGTAGGCTTGCTATTCCCAAATGAAAACACACAAACAGAAGGAAGATAAAAGCGGGGCTGCAGGGCTTAAAGTTGTCTTTGCACTTTTATGTTCATTGCCCTTAGGCTGTTTTTTTTTTTTTTGAAGAATATTGAGCGCAACTCAACTTACAAAGAACTGTAGGCTGCAGGGCTTAAAACTTATCCTTGTCACGTTCGTTTCATTGGCCCCACCCTTATCACGTTATTCTATTCTTTTACTGATAGACGTGCGGGCAAATACAGTCTGACTGTGCTTTTAAGTCAACATTGACCTGTCACGTTCATTGACATGAACCCCAAAATGCAGGGTATACTGCTGGACTCACATCTTCGATTGATCTTACAATTCACTCACAATGATCTCACCTGTTTTTAACACAAATTACATAAGAAAACTGTCGGCTTTTCTTTGACTGCGCTATGTGTTACAAAGTAAGTAACTAAGTCAATAAAAATGAGATGTTGATTTGCCACCTGCATTTGTATCCTATTTATACCGCACCGAGCGATGTTAGAGTTAACGACGTAACACAAAGGGGTCAAAAGATCCAAGCCCTGCGAACCAGATTCAACCCGAGTCAAGAGATTCAACCGGTTCAAGGGATCCAACGGGTCAAGAGATCCTCCGAGTCAAGAGATCCACCGGTGGATCTCTTGACGTGGACCCAATTCTGCTTCAACATGTCAGTCTTTTCTCTTCTCCCCCACAATTTCCATGTGTGGTTTCCCAATTCAGCTACGTTTGGTTAATTAACAATTTTACTATAGAGTCTATTTACTGACGCCACCCCGCCAGAGGGCACTAGCTTCGAAAAGGCGAAATCGCCGCCATGTTGTAGGCCCCTCGACGTTTGGTTCCGGTTTTCGTTCACTGTCATGTGCTATTTAGAGCACTATTAACGTTGAAAACGTGGAAATTACTTGGATTGTGGTACAAATTACAGAGGAAGAATTACAGCAGTCACACTACAGTGACTTTGAAACACCAAATGTACACTGAATGTGATGTGGGACAGACAACCTACGGACCTACGTTATGACGGCAAATCTGCCAGCGACAGTGGCGCTCTCCTGCAGAAGACGTCATGTGCATAAACCCTATTAGCTGGTCTATATGACTCAACTGGAGAGAGCATTCAAGAACAACATACAAAAAAAGCACGCTCAGAACCAATGCGTAACCACGAACCCTATGTAGCGTTATTACGCAAAGTAGCGCGCAACTGCTCCGTGTATCAATTCCGTTACGAGTCTAACACCTCCGAACATGGCAGCACCTGCAGTCAATCATCAGTGCATGCGACGAGGGATTAGAAGGCCAACGCGCCAATGATCCCTCCCGTGAACGTGCTGTCCTTGTTAGTAACAGCAGCCAGCCCTTTTGAAATCAAGGCTGTTCAATGGCCTTCGTTCGCCGTGTTTCTGCATGATTTATGACAGCGTCGTCTTCTTGAAGTGCTTGTCTTCAGCGCGATAATCCTTGGTCGTGGCGATCGCTTCTTCGTGGCGTTTTTACACCTCTATTTCGTCGACCGACAGACAATGTAACTCAGCATATGCTCAGACATCTGCCTAGGTCTCCAGTAAGCACAGCGCTCTGCAAGTTCAAAAGGACACAGGCCTGTGCGGAAGCAATCCGGTCGCACCCAACAACAATAACAACAACTATTTTGACGATGAAGTGGGGAGGTTTTCCACTCCACAGGAGTGGTCGCACCCATCCTCGCCTATATGCACTCGGACTTTTTGTATATGGTGCTGCAGGCACCTCACACTTTCATAAATATTGCTGCGAATTCCGAGCGGGCTGACGTAAAAGTGACATCGAGAGTAGATGATTTACATCTTGAAATCTGGAGACCGATGTTCCCCTGCGGTTCCTCTGTGCACAAGAGCATAAATTTTTGCGACACTTACCGAGTGAGCTCTCTTCCGAAAGGTCCGATAAAGAAGGCACTTTTTGCATGGACCCTAGAGATCGTGGACCCGATGGAACACAGGAGTCGTCGGGAATCTCCCGCTTGATGTTCTCTGGAGCGATTAGCGTCCCACCGCCATCGCTCCCCATCAGGTTTCCCCTTGTTGGAAGGTCCAGCTGGAATTTGATTTGCTGCGCAAAAGGCAAGAAAGAACACTTCAGAATACATCGCGCATAATGAATCTGCAAGAAGTCGACATACTGTTCAAGGCAAACGTGAAGCGGCTCTAGAGTTACACATTCCCTGTTCATGACGTGAATGGGGTGTACCTCGAAATAAAGTGTTCGATATCCCTGTTGCAAAATAAACTACTACAAATAAATGTTATCTGACTATAAAATACGTAGTCGCGCGTAGGAAAAAAGCCAACGGCGAACAGAGACTAACCTGGACATGAAAATGCAAACACCGAACTTGGACTAACCTAATAATAAACTAACCAACGTACTGCGTTCCGTCGTGTGCGCCGTACTAAAGCCTGCTAACATGTGGCTTTCGTTCGCTAATACGATTTGGACAGACATCGAAAAGACGTGAGTTTGTGTGGTTAAATTGTTATTTGTTCTTAAAACACGGCATGTCATGTAACGAAGCAATCGAGCATCCTTCTTGATTCTCCTTAAATCTCGAGATCGGGGATTTCGCGACGGAGATTTCGCGACTGGGAATATCGAGGTCCTCCCACGTGAACAGTTGGCGTACACCACCAATCGAACTTTCATTCAGATTTCTGAGAATTCTTATTCAGATGGGTATAGGAAATGTAGGAGTCAACGACAGCACGCCGATGTTTAATCCCGCGGTCGTTCTCGCATCACGCTATCTACGTATTTTCCCACGGCAGACCCAACAGGGCGCCGCCGTCATCACGTTCCAGTCTCAATCTCTTCGAACTCTCACGGTCTCACGGCCATACAGGCGTCTCTTCAAGACACTATCTATCGTTTTTCATAAGTACTAAGTAACATTTCTTTCCGCGAGACGTTTTGCATATGCATCGGAGGGCTATACAAATGCTGATGAAGGTAAAACAATTATCTGTATTAATAGCGACAACGCCCGACGAGTTGAAGACAATGCATCGATATTATCTTCTGCCAGAAATATGTTGTGTCGGGACAAGGAGAACAAACTACTTTATTCGGCTTGAATCATGCCCATGGGGTTTCCATTTCCTTCTTATCTATCTATCTATCTATCTATCTATCTATCTATCTATCTGTCTGTCTGTCTGTCTGTCTGTCTGTCTGTCTGTCTGTCTGTCTGTCTATCTGTCTATCTATCTATCTATCTATCTATCTATCTATCTATATCTATCTATCTATCTATCTATCTATCTATCATGCCAGTGATGTACTTTATCTCACTTGGATGGCACTGATGATATGGCATAACACTCTTTCTTTTCAGGGCTCAAGTTTCCAGGGCAAAAATAAGTGAAAACGCAGGTGCGAAAGTCGGGTTAGATGGGGATTTTCCTTCCTCACACTAGAGCCAGATAAACAAGAATAGCGCGGGCTTCTTCCGAAACCCCACGGATTTCAATAAAGCGTATCTTTCTCTCTCCTCCGAGGAGTGGGAGAGGAGCGGCCGTCGCCTGACCTTTCACCTCAAACCGTGGGAACAACACCTGCAGAGCACAGCGTCTGCCACGTCCCACTTCGAATGCAGTTGCCTCCGGGGCTTCACTGCGACCACTTATTATATGCCGTGTGGCACCGAGCGGCTACCGACTCTTTCTGCTATACCAAGGTGGTTAATTGTGAGATGATTGCAAGGTTCGGCAACGTCAACCAAGTGTGACTGCGGTATTCACGGCTAACTTGCAAAAGTGACTGGTATGGATCAGCACGCGTGTTTCATTTGTTTGTTTGGGTTTCTTCTGGTCTTAGATAGACTGTGAAGCTTCTTCTGTTGGTTAATACAGTATGAGAGCACCCGAGTGATAATTATACAAGACGTCCTGCGGGGCCAGCAACACATTGTTACATCACAAGCAACTCCTCTCTTGAGTAGCTTTCCGCAAAGCAAATACCGACGTTGTTGTAAGTGCAGAATACTGCACATTCTACACACGTTCCACTTTCCATCAGGGTGTAAATCCCCGCTGCAAAATAAACTACTGGAGATAAATGTTATTTGACTATAAAATGCAGTCACGCGCGGGAAACTGCCAACAGCGAACTTAGACTAACCTGGACATAACAAAATGCAAACACCGAACTTGGATTAACCTAATAATAAGCTAACCAATGTGGTGTTCCGTCGTGTCTGCCCAGCTAAGCCTAACGGCTGCTAAAATTTGGCTTTCGTTCGTGAAAACGAAAACCTGTAAACATCGAAAACCCGTTAATTTGGGTGGTTAAATAGAGATACAGTGTTTTTGAACACGGCATACCATCTTACTAAGCAATCGAGCATTGTTCTCGATTTTCTTCGTTTCGAGAACAGGAATTTCCAGATCGGGGATTTCGCAACCGGGAATATCGATGTCCACCCTTTCCACCGTGTTCCCTATGTGTTCCAAGAAAGAAACGCCGCGCTAGGCACTGAATTGTTTATCGGAGTTAATTGCGTGGAAGCATAACTGAACTGGACCTGTTCAATTTTTGTTGTGGTCATCTTCCTGAAAATCTCGGAAGGAAGTAGCAGCTGATGGAAGAAGGTCGATCCACAACACGTCAGATATTGTTGAACTTTCTTCCAGTCACGACATTATCATATCGACGGAAGACAATTCATCTTGAACATAAAGCCCGGTTCACACTATAGCATTCCAATGCGTGCGAATGCATACGTCGGTGGTGGTGGTGGTGATGTTGAAAGGACTCGCCGTTGTCGGCCTCACACAGGTGGGCATCGTCACGACTGTCGCCCTGGGGGAAAGTGCGTCCTGGGCAGAATGCATACGCGCGTTGGTTGTCATGGTAAAGTAACCAACCTGCGCGTCGCTCCGCGTATCACAGGCCATCATAGACATTCATAGGCCACGCTCCAGGTAGAATGTCAACGCATGCGCACGCAGCCGCACACACGCATAGGAGCGCAATTGTGTGAACCAGGCTTAACCCGCCGAACAACACACAGACACGAGAGAAAACGGAAAACACCAGCTTGCATTTTCTCCCGCGTTTCCTGTGTTGTTCGGCGTCTTATATTCGAGATAAATTTCACCAACTACTCCGGGTAACATCTCAATACGGCCGAAGTCTCATTACGGCGAAAGTATCATTGCGGTCGATAATCCTTTAATCCCAAAGTGTCTCTCGTTACGCCCAAAATCTCATTACGGCCAAAGGTGCTTCATTACGGCCGAAAGGAAAAAAATCCTACTCCGTCCTCGGATGGAAGACCCCGGACTGAAGTGTTATCCCTACAAGACGAAGCGCCAGTCACCAGCTGAAGCTATCCGCCCGAATCTTTGAATTGCTCTCTGGGCTGTCAGTAAACGCCGCTACAAAACACGTCAATTCAATTCTGCTTGCTATGTTTCTCTCTTGCGCTGTCTCCCCTCTTACCCAATGACAGACAGATCAACACTCTTTATACGTTGAGAGGGTCCCATACACGTTGCGGCTCCCCGCCCTCAGACGTTGCGCAGCGTTAATTCTCGATCCTCGTCTCATAATAGGAGAACAGAGGGGACAATGTGAAGCCGAGCGAGTCGACTTAATGAGAGTTAATAACCTTTAGCGGGAGAGAGAAAAAAAAACAGTCCCCTTTTAGAAAGGAAAACCACGAACGAATACCAAACTAGCTAAACTGGAAGATAAAGCGCCATGTGGGTATCGACAAAGAGCCAGCACGGGGTGCGCAAAAGATAGCTGCCATAATCGTAAATAGATCCTTCTTCGGTGATGTGATATACGTATGGTACAAAAAGTTAGTTACACGAAAACACGTCTCGAGAACGATAGAGTGTTGGAAATTAGAACCCAAGCACGCCTTGACGATATATGAGATACGACCGCAAAAAAAAATAAAACAAAAATGAAAATATCCTCGCCGAGAAGTTTGCAGGACCATCCGGTAACGGCAGTGAGCAGAAAGAAGGGGTCCATGCAGTTTGAGAATTGAGAGATATGTCGTGACAGTGCTAGAAGAGCGTGTTGATTATACTGAAACCCTTTTTATTTTACTTTTGTTCTTTGCTTTTTTTTTTTTTTCAATAGCAAGCCGACATGCCGTTTGGGTGACCTTTCCTCCCTTTTTTTTTCTCTCTGTTCTACTAAATATATCCCCCACCCCCACCTCCCGTTGAAAGGAGGCGGAGAAAGTCAATAACGTGCTACACAGAGACATCTCGTCGTTGTCTTTCGTCGTGTCCTTTGAACGTGTTTCAATGAAACCAACACGCTCTTATATAGTGCTATCCTTCAGCACGTGCCATGAGGATACTCAAATCTGCAGCAATAATTTGCAGGGCTTTAGATTTAAAAGAAAACAGCTTTTCTATTACTGGGCCTTTGAAGCAACGAAGTAAGTTCCCAGCTGCGTCGCGATACAACTGCCTATTACGCGTAACCTCACAGTATTAATGTCCGAAACATATACTGTTCAGGAGGAGAGTTCATTCCTCCATATACAATTGTCTCGCTTTCGCCTTGAGACAGACGGCATGACGAATGGATCTGTGTGAGACGACACTTGACAGCCTCACTCAATCTCCGAGCGTTGACTACAAGCAGTCGAGTGCGCTGCACAACATTAATGCAGTGACCGCCTCTGTGCTCGTATTGTCTTTGCGGCAGTTTCTTGTTTTCGTGATCGAACCATGTAAATGGATTTGTCGTTCCTCTTTTTTGAGAAGCCTGATATGGCATCTTGATTTCGCGAAATCTCTAACGGCTTGGAAAAGTTGCGACGCGCCATTATGACCACATATTGTTACAAATAGTGGACGCAGATTGCATTAAAATTCTAAGGCTGGTAAATATTTAATGGAGATTGAGGACGCGGTTCGACTGGAGTTAGACGAAGAAATAGTCTTCCCCGTTCCACCGTCTTCATTCATACATTGTCTTCATTTTTTCTTCGGCAATTTAGGTTCCGCGAGAGATCGTCACTTACAAGAATTTATTTTTACATCTGCGAGAACGATTAGAAACGGGGAACGTTTGTCGGTTATGTCGAATGCGACAGCAGAGATCGAAGTCTTTTACAAACCAAAACACAATGTTATAGGGCGCAGAGACCACACCGGCACTGTAACACAATTCGCAACCCTAATAATTCCCACGTATGCGCAACAGCTTTCTTCTACCAAAAGAAAGTCCCGTCAACCGTCCAACGGGACCCTAGACGACCCCCACGTTTTCGGGGACATACTGCAGCCACCTGCTTACGGACCCGTCTCCCCCACCCAGTTTTTTTTTCTTCTTCGGTTCTTTTTACTATCCTTCGCTGGAACACTCAACGTGCGATGCAAGGTCGCGAGACCTCTCCCCAGCTCCCCTTGAATCGCTGTTCAATGTAGAGCGTTATTCCTTGAGAGAACGGAGCTTAGGCATTCGACGAGAATGTTCCCTGTCCTCCACTTCCGAGCAGCTGCGGCGACAACGCTCCTGGCATCAATGGTGGAACGCAGAGCAGGAGAGGGAAAAAAATAGATGTAATACGCGCCTCGAGTGCGAACACTTACTGGACCAGGTACAACATTCACGAAACTGAACCGTCTGTTCATTTGCACTAGCACAAGCACCCGCGTATGCTGATGTGGCGGTGACATGGTGATGGTACGCGGAACTGGCCATCCTAATTGCTAACGCACAGCGAAAACTAACAAGACGCGTCCAGTTACGTGTTCCGATTCACGTATGCACTTTGTTCTTAGATTTCCTAAGCGATGCTTCGAAATTGGTATAGCGTTTCCGGGTATTACAGAAATTCCGACGCCACACAAATAATGCAACATGTTTTTGCATATTCTGCAATCGCAAGCCTTTAGACAGTCCCGAAAAAAATGTCAAGGCCTACTTTCCGATTTTTCCCATTTTTGCGCGACTGCAGTGTGTGGCACACTGCACCTACAAATACCAAACTGATATAATCGGAAAGCACATTTCACGACAAATAAAATGATATACTTCTCATCAGAAACTTTCCAACAGACGCTACGCAGAACGTACCTGAATACAACGTTGAAGTGCACGACCGACCAAGTTTACCTTTTTTTTTTTTTTAACGTAAAGATATAATTTCGTAGGGCATATTTGTACACCTCTGTCCACTGTCATATGTGGACAACAATGAAAAAAACCACAAAGGTTTCTGTCGGGCGTCGCGTCTCCGCCAGGAACGACCAAACTTCGGAAAAACGAAAAGTGCGATAAAAGCGAATTCCACCTGCATGACTTCACGCTTAATTTTTTTTTCTCGGTAACGGATGGACAAAGAGACTTGAAACAAACGGCTTCTTCACCTAGAGATATCGGCCAACAACAAATAATTCCTGAAGCAAAATCTTGGACCACGTCCGGACCAGCCTGCCTGGTTTAACGTGGAATCACCCAGTAGCGTATCCTCCAGAAAAATACTATTTCGGGAGGGGTTCAACGGGGACTTCACATGGGGGAGAGGATTTCACCCTCGTTTTCCCTCTCCCATATGCACTTCCAAAGGTACGATTTCGAGCAACGGGCACATCCAGAAAAATAATTTCTGACAGCACTTGCAGAAAAACAAACATAAGGCATGATATTACAACGAGCTTGTACATATCGACCAGCGGTTAAACACGTCCGTACGCGTATGATAATATTCTCATCTAAAATCCGTGTTCCTATACTCCACTGTCAATGGCAAGGTAAGCGTCGTGCAATACCGGCGCATAGGGTCCCTCGAGTGAACGGGAAATAGGCAAGAATGTAACGTAAGCGTCGTTACTCACGCATGATAATGCTGGGTGAGTTCGAAACCACGTGAAACTCATGCGTCGTGCCGGCCATCCACAGCAATTCAATGAGCTGGAACCTCGAGTTGCTGGCCATCAATCACAGCCTCAGCAGCTACTCCAGAGTTGGTCGTGCGAACACGTGCAAGCTGCATCACCACTTAGAGTGATTCCGCCGCTAGCACGTTCAATTCGCTTCTTCCTTATTAACGGCGAATGGCTTCACGTCAATAAAACAAAGATTCGCTTTGGTCTCATTCCCATGTGCTCGGGACGCCAATGAGAAGGGAGAGGGCACTGTTTGCCGTGATTGGACAGCTCTCACAGCTTAGGTCGCGCAACCAATCCGGGTCAACTGAAGAATAAATCACGTGACACCAGAACACGGCCCAACAGAATAAGTCACCATCTATTTTGGCAGAATCTGATGTCTGATGACGACGAAATATGGCCCAAAAAGTCGTTTGTTACAATCCTACCCACGGCATCTGACGGTTCGAAGTCACTCCGACGTCAAATATGACATTGCCGTTAACGCTGAACGCTTGAACTCTTACTGCATTCAATTATGATCATACTTAAGGCATACGTAATGCGTTACAATTAATTTCGGTACTAACGATCAATTACTGTAATTTTGCGAGTAATCGATTAGTTCTGCGAGCAAGTAATTTTTGAAGTCATCTGATCACAATTATTGGTAATATATTACCAAGTACTCAACTGCTTTTCGACTAAAGGCTAATTCATAGAAAAAACCAACCTACCGCCTTTCCTATCTGCTCTGTCCACCTCAATACGGGGAGGTTCCGCGCATGCGAATTTTCAGTGCCCTGGGACTATCCACTTTAATCTCTTCCTACCGCAACCTATATACTGTATCTCATGCCCCATGCTACAGTCACGATTTATCTGTCGTTGTTGTTATAGACAAGCATCGTAACCGTGTTCTTTGTAAGGTGAGTTTAAACCAGTGGTTCTCAACTTTGTTTTCTCCATACACCCCTTCTGGCGTTCATCAAAGCGTTACCCCCCCCCCCCCAAGTTAACGTTAACACGCATAAAATTTGCAGGATTTTACTGCTTCTTCTCGTTTCTTGAAAGTACTGTTTCTTGCGAGCGACCTCCATTCTTAGATAACCCTTCCCGCACCCAGGAGCCACCATGACATACCATCAAGGCGTTCCTAGCGGGACAGATGTCCTGTGAATGATACGTAGAGTGCGCGCTAGGGCCGGTTGCACGCTAATGTTACATGATGTCATCCCCCCCCCCCCCGTGACATTCCTAAATTCACCCCCAGGGGGAATTCCCCACTGGTTGAGAACCCCTGATTTAAACAATACTCATGTCATTTAACATGCAGTGCAATAACATTCACCAGGAATACAACTCACAGCAAATGATACATGATTGATTAATAGAGCACTCAGGTAGCATTCTCTTTTCGAACCAGGGGGCTTAATCGTTTCACACGTTCAACTTAACGGCACGAGACAGCTGAACGGTTCTTTCAGGCTAACGAGACGAGCAACTTTATCGATGCTTTGCTGTAGTCACAATCTGTGCTCCTCGTGAAGCTTCTTCTTTGTGGTTATTGTGCACGTTGCAAGAGCTCACGTGTTGTGATGTCACCGCCCTGAGTGAAGAGCAGGCTGGCAGCGAGGCTGCATCTTCTCCGACCAATAGGACCGTTTCATTTGTTCCGATAGCTCGCATTCGCGTGCTCTCATACATGCTCGTTGCGTTCCAATGTTCGTTCCCATGCTCGTTCATCATCTTTTTCTTTCCGTCGCATTATATGGCTCGCCAGTCGTGTGAAAATAATGAACAAACATGTACGTCACTGTAAGGATAATCGTCGAGCAATACGCAAAAAAACTGTAAATCATTTTCCAGCCCTGACAATGGTGTCGGGTGAGAATGGTCTTAAGTATGATACGCAGTTTATGCAGTTTAGTCACCTTTTCGGTTGCGAAGCTCTGTGACGAGGGCGCAACTCAGCCAGCGAATAGCTAGCGCATTGTCAGCGTGGGCTACATTTTCCGATCAGCATCGATCCTTTCTCTTTGTGATTAGTGAGCCGTAGCTAACCACAAACTGACAGATTTTCACATTCATCGTCACTTTATGTATTAGTTGTTCTTCACTGCCTCGCAAGGTGGTAACTTATATGACCCTTGACTTACACTTGACGGACCCAGCTTTTGGAGGTGGGGGTGGGGTTAACATTGGGTAAGCGAACGAACTGCACGCCTGGACTGGCGGCAAGTTGCTCGGGTTTACCTCAATATGGGTGACGAAAACTTTGCTCACCGTGAGGGACGAGCTGTGAACGTGTCTTGTTTTTCTTCTTTTTTTTACCGCATCCTAAACCAAGTTGTCCTACAACACTGTAATCAACAACAAGGTTTTGATTGCTTATTCGTCCACGCTTGGGTAATTTATTTCGGTTTTTATTGGTAATCTTTAGCCTTCAGCACAGTGTTGTCACTTTGTAACGTTCTTTGTAATTGTATTCCATAGTTTCGTTGTATGTGTCACTGAACACCGCAATTATATATTCACCAATTATCATCATCAGCACAATTATTATCGTCATCGATCATTCGTCCACATTAAAAACCACGTGCATATAATAGTTCGACATGTGTGAGTCTAACTGCTTTATTGTCTGTCCTTTTAACGAGCTTCAACAATACAATTATGGTTTAGAGGCAATGCGTAGTAAGTTACGCTGAAAGGAGGGCTGGATTTCGGCGAAGTACCTTTCAAGGAATTTGAGAGCGGGAGTGGACTGTTACCGCGAACAGACAAAGCGCCTTAATTTGGTACACGTCAGTACCGCAATCGACACTCATCACGTCATTCTCTGTACGTGTGTATATTTCCTGCATTAAAGGAGCATGGAAGTGACCCCAAAAATATTTTTAGTTTTTCGCTGCAACGTCTTCTACAACAGATAAAATGAGCTCCTGCGAAAGAACGATGAGCGCAGGTAACCCAGATAGCACGCGCAAGGCTCTGTTCCGCACACGTTTAAAGAACGCTCTCCACATCCGAAGAGCGCCGAAGCGAAGCCGAAGACGGCCTGACGTATCACGGGCTACGGCACGTGACCAGTGACGTCCAACGGCACAGCTGAAACATGTAGAAGCGGCGCGCGAGCCGAGATGAAAAAACTAAGAAAAAAAGGTACCGAGCAGCTTCTACGTCCCGCGGGGCTCGTGTCTCTCGCTCGCGACTGCTGTTCTTCGACTGTCTTTTCTAAATTTTATTGCGCAGTGACAATACGCCGCAGATCGGAAATATTTTGTATGGTGACTCCTTGTGAACAGCTTCACAAATGAAGCAGGATTTCGAGTCATGTTAAAGGTCACTTCCATGCTCCTTTAATGCGCATCTTACTTGACTAGTGCCCCGTACTTTTTGCTATTTATCATGGGACTCGTCACTTACTGTTGCGCACGCACAGTGTCTCTGCCGTCGATTCCAGCCTCTCACGGAGGTTTCGCACATAACGAATTTTTGGGGTTCAAAGGTTGCGGATACAATGACACTGCCTCGATATCACCACGAACTTTACCGAGTGAATAATTTTGCGTACCGCGCCCATGAATTTTTTTACAAAGAACCAACGTTTCCCTTTTATAGGCAATGGACTACAGCACCAAAATTCCAACGCCGGCATAATACTGTCTCCAACATGGAGCGCACTCAGAAAAAGATGCTAATAATATTGGCAATGTGTCGTTCGTGGGGGCAGCACACGTGTGTTTTACATCCTCATCTTTATCAGCTGAATGCTGAACCAGCCGCGTGTCTCGTGACACTTGTTCTCATTCTCATTACACCTGTGTGAGCATTACCGTAAGCCACGTCTTGCTTCGCCCTTTTCATCGTTGAGGTCTCGCGTGCACACTAACAAAAGAAACATGCCGAAGTCCCACATAACATTTGCCGAGAGAAACGCTCGTATAAACGTTGAGAAAGTTCATCGACAACGTAAGGATACAAGAACACACTGGTGAGTATACTGCTACAATCTGAGTTTCCCCTCTCGAAACGTTAGAATTACGCCTACACCGTGCATTAAGGCTTGAATTCTCACATGCTTCACCCTTACGTCAGTCAAAGAAAGAGTGATTGTCCGAGTGACCTGGCCCTCGTTTGCCTTCTATCGGATGGCCCATCCACACTGCAAGAACCTTTTGATGTGGCACATGAACCCGAACTGCACATCACTGAACAAAGAGCTCTCGAGCCTCTGCGAAGAGGCTTCGTAAAAGATCCAGTTTTTACGGAAGACGACCGATTTCAATGCTTACGTACCTTTTTGGGTCTCCTCTTACCGTATTTCCCGACGCACGCGCACGCCGCACCGAAAGGACATTGCGAACTGTCATCCAGGTACGCCATGGAAATGCTCGAGCACGACGCACCGGTAACGCTATCTCAGCTCAGGGCAACATTTGCCGAACACGTCCAAGTTCATTGTGTAGTATTCCAATTACAAATGGAGTTTTGCAAACATAACGCTGCTCTCGCTAAGTATTCCAGGGAAGAGGCATGGGCAAAGCCTAGCAACTTCGAGAAATTCATATCCCACGTCATTTGACTTTTTCGCTCATCTCCGAAAGACAACATATGTTTCCGATGGAACTGACATCTGCCTGCCTGCCAAGATCACAAAGATCAAAGATCAACATCGCTCAAACAATTCCCCAAAACGATTCTGCGGACGTAGACCTGTCAAGAAGAAATTTTTGATGCGTGGTTTTCAGTATATTAACTCGCGTCTGACCCCGCACCCTTTTGCATGCATTTAACGCGGAATTTGTTATGAAAATGGAGCTTACGTGAAAAGAGAAAAGATCGTAGAGATTGCCGTAATTGGATCTTATATAGCTGAGATGAATGAGCGCAGACAATTTATATTTCTTCGTTGTTGGCTGAAACAATAGCGTATTGCGAAAGAAACGTGGTATCGTAAACAATAGTTAATACCGTAAAAAATGTGAAGATATATGAAAACGATTTTATAAAACTAATTATGTCCATAGACTACAGTTGCTGCTCGGGAGTGTGCAAGTGATGCTCCAGTGATGCTCCAAAGATCTGTCGACATTGAAATGAAACGTCACATCGTACCTCATGAATCTTCTGCTACCACCACCACCATCATTATCATCATGAGCGTTGTTACAAACGCAGGAGGAAGGCTGATTACATGTGCGAGCTGAAGGCTGTATACCGTAAAAAGTTTTAAAAGCCAGTTTAAGTCACTATTCAAGCACACAGTACTTTGGAGGGTAGCCAAACAAAACAAAACAAAGACGCAAAGAAGAGACAGGAGTTCCTGTAACTGTTATTCTACTAAAATTACAGCTAAAGTGCAACTACGATGTAGCTTAATTCCTTCTTCTTTCAGCACAATGTTACAGCTGCTATAGCTACATCACTCGCACTTGCTTATTTCTAACTTGGCGTAACCGGGCTGCAGAGCCGTCGCGAGGCGAGTTTGCGCCCGGGGCAGGGTAAATCTAAGCGCCCCCCCCCCCCCTCTCTCCCGTTGCCGCCGGAAGCTCTGGAAACAAAGAAAAGAAAACGCTTTTTGGACTGCCCAGATAGTAAATTCAAATTCTCCCATTCCTGCTTTATACTAACTTGCAACTAACTTGCCAGGGCCTGCCGTTCGGCGCCCTCACTGGTGATGGCGCCCGGGGCGGTTGTCCCCTCTCGCACCCCCGTCGCTACGGCTCTGCCTGGCTCTCAAGATATGCTACACCTAACCCGGCGAAATGAATATCACAAGTGCGCGGGAGTGGCAAAAAAATACGTATTTAAAACAGGTCCAAAAAGGCAAAGGTCACCTACATCCCCACACGATTTTATACGACAGCCGTACAATGCGTGTGAGGCGCATGTCTGGAAATGGCGATCACGCGCTTTGCCCAGAACGTCCCTAGTCAGCGAACGCGCTGTGAGGGCAGCCTATTTAGTAACTCGGGCACGCCTACTCACCCCTCTGCGAGAACGGGCCGCTTATATATTCCTCCTTTTTCAAAGCTGCCAGAAGCGGCCGCTGTGGAGTTATGCCTCCGATATCTTGGCTCGGGGCACTGCAACACAGGCAATGTTGCAAGTCCTGTAGCAATACAAGCCTCGCTGTAGGCAAAAGCGGTCCAGACAAAACAACCGGGTATGGAGTGAGTGGGGCGAGTAATGGCCGCCGTTCAGAAGCGACTTTTGTTGGACGCTCGCTGCCAAACAGTTTGGAACAGGCTGAGTGGATACGCCGGAACACCACAGCATATCACACGGAGTATATCTCCAGTTCAAACGACACGCATTGAAGAGAAACATGATGGAAACGTCCGAGATTGATAAGGTGTGTTCTCAAAAATACATCCAGATAACGTCACGTGTGAAGGGTTCGACGGCAAGCATTATGCTCACGTCAGGAGGCTGTTTACATTGGATATCGTGTGTCAGTCCCAGTTAAGAGGCCCCAAATGACTCATTTGGCTTGGATGTGCTCACGTTTTTTTTTCTTCTTCTTCTTTTTGCCCCCTCATTCTGAAAGCAGCGTTGCACTTTAGCTGGACTTTAGCATAGATGCAAAGGTCCATTTGGAGGCTACATTATATGTTAGGAATAGCTGGTTGCGAATAATGTGTGTAGCTTGTGAGAGTATTTCTTCACAAGATGGGGGAATATGTTCAGCGAAAAAGAGATAAACGAAAGTCACAAGATGGATCTCCCCTAATTAATAATTATTATGGATCGCCGTAGGCTGAATGCGCAAGAGGTCAAGCTGATGACGATGAAGACAACAATGATGATTTCTTTTCTTCTTCTTCTTTTCTGCCTCGTGCAATCTTGAATCTTCGACGTTCATTTGTTGAGCGCACACGACCTTTAAAATTCAAGAGCTCGAGCAATCACCCGCTGCCGTGTTAGCATCTTGATGTGTTTATCCAGTGGATAGCATACGACTGCGTCTGAAGGCCAATGCGCGGAGGTTACAAGGAAACCTGTTCGACCCGCAGAGTATACAGGGCGATACAGGGCGGTGTATAGCCGCTTTTCTGAATCCATGTATCCCGTATTTTTTAAAGATTCTCGCACAAACAAACGAAAACGCGTCGGAGTGCTTCTTTGTTCGGCCGCGTAAAGAATGTTAACAGCAGCAGAAGTCATGAAAGACGAAAGCTGACGAGGCCGTAAAAGCGTAACAAGCCCGACAGGCTTATTGTCGTCCAAGGTCCGATCTTCCTTCCCTCCGCGCCTTGCGCAGAACTTGTTTATAGAGGCCGATATGGATCGCACTTTGTAAGGCGACACTCGGAAGAAAAAGAAATTCGTTCACTTTGCGCGCCGCGACCGCTGATCATCTCGAGTGCAACGTGTCGACCGCAGGACTTCTTCGTTGAACAAAACACGACCCTCGACATTCGCTGACAAAAAAGAAAACGAAAGCTGTCTGCTCCTCTAAGATAAATGAATACACGACGGCGCTGGGAACGAGGATTGATAGTGGCTGCTATTAAATGGATAGCTCGCGACGATAAGATGGGACGCGAGGAGGAGCGTCAGTTTTGCGTGTTTCGACATCGGTGTGCGAGGCTACAAAGCCCTCAAGGGTGAGTGGACGTTCTGTGAAGCTACCTGTGTCGATATTGATTTATTTATTTTCAATACTGTTAGTCACAAAGAGGACCGATAGAGAGGGGCTACAAACACTGCTAGTCTCCCCGATACCCAAATTGTGACAATATATGTAGCACGCACAGTCACATAACCATTAATTAACAACAGCAATATAAATATCGACAATCGAAACTGTAAAAGAACCGCCAACTACATCACAACGCCATCTAACAGAGCTTTGAAAACTGTGGTGATGGTACTGAGCGGATAAGATACTGAGTAAAATACGTTGTCGCGGGATCCTGTCGCTATCCAAAGTTTTTTCGAACCCCCTGTGATACCAATGAAGACAACTGCAGTAGATGATTTCCAGGTATTCTTCAGAACAGTGACTGACGCCTCAAAGGTACAGCTGACAGCTCCATGTTTTGAATTCTATTCTAAGTCTGAACGATATCACATATGAACGATAGGGAGAGCATCAGAAAACGTTTTCCAGGGGTAGCGAACCACAGAAATAATCGACGTATAGCTCATGAAATAGCCACTGCACAGCCACATCTTCCTGCACTCGTACAACCAAGCAGGCCATGTCGTACCTTGAGCAGTCGGACTGAGAGCTGTGCAACAGTGCATTTTTGTTTTTCGTCTGCTCTTTGAGAGCACGATAGCGCGTTTTGTAAAGATATTTGCGAGGGAAGTCGAGTCCAAAAACACAGCAGATATCAGATTTTTCAGCTTGTCACACACACACACTGCAGCTGCTGCACACACTGCTGCTTGGCAGCTCCGCTGCCAGCTGCACTGTTTCGTGCAACAATACCTGAACGCTGCTGACTGTTCCTAGAGCTGGCATAACCATCAAGATAATGAACAACACTGCGTCTCGGTGATCACTGGAAATGCTTTGACTTTAGTAGGTTTTCCCTCAATGTCCACGGCGTTTGTGCGAAATGTAAGTTGCAGGTTGAAATGACACACGCAGGGCGCCATAATGTTTTTTAGGTCTTTTTTCTTTTCTTGCGCGTCAGCGTTGCTTGCAAGCCGCATACGGACATGAACATCCAAAGCGCTGGAAACTCGAACGCTTTCACAATGTCAGACATCGCCGAAACACAACAGCATGCCGTACATGACACGCACGTGAAACTTAGTAGCGCAAGCGTATGATACTGACGAGTCACCGCCCCTCTCTCCTCAGGAAATAACACCATCGGCACGCTATAAGCTATAAGGCCAAGTCAGTCTCGTGCTCAAAGAAGCCGCGAGCTATTTGTTGATACTGCGCATACTCGAGCATTTACAAAGCTCCGTTAAACACCCAATGATAATTCTGTTTTTCCAAGGCCGATGTTTGCGCTTGTGTGAGGAGCAGCTGTCGGTGACCCCGTCGACCTTGAAACCACCGTCACGCTAAAATCCACTCATTTTGTGCCAGCGCTCACAGACGGCACGCCACATGTCGCATCACCGTGCTCGCTGTATAGCTCCACGCTTTGCAGGGTCGGAACGTGCGAACACTGGTCACACTTGCCTTGTGTGCACGTGTCCATAGATTTTTATAAAATTTCCGTGTTAGCGCCGCGAAGTAACTGTGGCTATGAGCGGCGTACAGATGTTGTACAGATGGAGAGAGCACAGAATGAAGGAGTGGGGGACAGGCGGGTTAGTATGCGTCCTGGGCCGACTTCACGCACGTGTCCATAGACGAATTCCCCTCTTTGTCGCGTCTTTCTTTAGATGTCACACAATGAGTCTCTCGATGACTTTTGCCAATGAATCAATAAATAGGGGCCACTGATAACTAGCACAACATAAGTATGTGAGCTTCAACGCAATTTTGAAAATGTCAGTAACCACAACCATCGAAGTTCGTGATCACCAACGTGGCATGTAGAGTGGGTTTTTTCATCGAGTCTTTCCTGTTCACGAACGAGGTGAAATGGAATCGTTTGGTGATGTCCAAGTGAAAGATGCAGGCAACGCAAGGTCCTCATGCACCACAAACGTGGAGCATTGCACTAGCGAATTCAAGACCTGTAACTCTTAGGAGATGTGCTTGTGCGCTTCCTGTAGATGCATGAGATGGCAAAAAAAGGGGGGGGGGCGGGAATATCGATGGTAAACACTAAAAAGCTGGTATAGGTACACAAAGCTATGCAGCCTACCTATGCGCTCATGTGGCCTCCGACCTGATGTACGTCGAAATAAAGTGATCGAAATCTCTGGTGTAAAATAAACTATACTGTAAATGAATGCTATCTGACTCTAAAATGCACAGTCGCGCACGGGAACCTGCCAACGGCGAACTTAGACAGCTGGACATAGAAATGCAAACACCAAACGTGGACTAACCTAATAATAAACTAACCAACGCGCCGCTCCGTCGTGTCCGCACTGCTAGGCCTGACGTCCGCTAAAATGTGGCTTTCGTTCGCTAAAACGATTTGGACAGACATCGAAAACCCGTGAATTTGAGTGGTTAAATAGTGATTGTTTTCAAAAACGGCATACCACCTTACGAAGCAAACGAGCATTCTCCTTGATTTTTCTTGGTCAATTTCTCACTAATTTTGCGACTAGTCTAATCAGTCAACGATACAAATTTCAAGCTCGGGTATTTCGCAACCGGGAATATCGAAGTCCTCCCTCCCTGACGCTCCACGATTGTCTTGATTGCGTCCTATGAACGTGCCTCGTCCCATGTAAACTTATTTTTATCTAACGCATGCTCCAATTTAATGCACCTCACGCGTGTCCAACACAAAGGCCACTCTATTTCTTTAAGATAATCGTAAAAGTGGGGAAACGAAACTTCGTGACAAAAGTTCGCGTGTTGTCGCGAAAAAGCTACAACCAAGTTTTTCTTATTTTCTTTTTACGTGTTTTCGCGCAAAACACTGGCTATACACATGTACATTGTGTCGGTCGCAGCAGGCTGAGATTATGAAAAATCACACAGCACTTCTCGTATCCATTACCGCCCTCGCCCTTCTTTCATCTCTCTCTTCCCGTAACAAATAGCAACACAAGATCGCCCAATGTCTTCGAACAAAAATACGGCGGCATCACCCGCGTTACCTGCTGGGCGGCTTTTAAAAAAATGAAACACAAGGGGAAAGTCTCGACACTGACACACATTTTCAAGGGGAAGGCGAACAAAGGCCACCTCACAACCGAGGTGGAACTGCCTTCTCACTAGCGGGGGAAGCACCCTTATTCCGGCTTCCATTTGACAGGTGCATAGGGGATGATGAAAGCGGGGCAAACGGGATTATGTGTAGTGAGCAGTTCATAACCGCGGCTGGCGAACCCCAACAGCAGCAGTGATATGCACGGTTCTTGTTAATAATGCGGAAGTGTGTAGTGAATTCAAGGATTTATTATGGTCCTGATAAGTGGCTGAGCACTTTACACGTTCAAGGCAAGACCAGGGCAAGGGCAGCGACGCTACTATCGGCCGGTATCGCATCTATAATGACTCCGCAGAGGTCAGATGCGTATCGCACGCTAACACCAACGTGTCGGTTCAGTTGGATACGAGAGGCGCCAAAGCCACTGGCCAGTGCCCTTGGTTTCTAAAGTGTTCAGATCGGTGTGAGGGAGAAAAACAACCAAGGTCATTGAGCCTTCGCGGTTTTGCAATTCATTTGCAATGTAATCGTTCAGGGACTTAGTCACCCCCCCCCCCCATTTTTTTTTATCATCATTGTTCACGGCTCAATAAGATTTATCAACGGCGCCACTGCCCTGTGCAGAAACGCGTGTGAGGTATGCTATGAAATCCAAGAAAGCACACCGACGCTCAAATTTCAACGTTCACGTTGTTGCAGAAGGCGACGTGAACTGCAGCTGAAAGGGTCTCATTATCCTATCGTATCTCCGTGGAGGGATACGTGAAAGAAACCGCCACCACAACCACAAATACACAAACAAGATAAAGAAACAAGAATATTGTGATGTGATAGAGGAAGAAAAAAAGGGGGACTTAAGCCACGATGAAGACAGACTAGGCAAGAATTGCCCTGTGCCATAAAACCAAAATAAGCAAACTGGAGTTGCCCTCATTCACCATCTCCATCACTTCAACCATCACATTCTCCGCCCAGATTGTCATCGTCATGTCATAGTATAGGTAGTTCACCATAGTAGAGGTCCTGGCCAATCTTCCTTGTGGCTAATGGCCATTCTCCATGGGAAGAAGAAGACAGACTGGGGGTCAGACAAGTACGTATCTTAAGTATTGTACTTAAAATACTGTATTATAAATACTTTTCTCGGTATTAGTTATTTTTTCCGATGAGAATCTTGTCCTCTATCTAAAATACTTTTTCCGGTATTTTCTACTCAATACTTTAATTACGTTGTCTATCGTCATGGCACTGCTGCCCGGTTGTCGCAGCCTTTCACGGTTTTTGTTTGTTTGTGTTTGTTTTCCCTCTCTGGTTACGGTAAACTTCTTGTCCATTTTGTCTGAGTGATATCAGGACACCGTCCGGCAGGGTTGATCTAGGTAGGGGGGCCGCCTATACATTCTCAGGTGACCTGAGTACGATATCGAGATATCGACAAGCAGCCGCCTCTTCTTGCTTGTCGATAACTCGATACCGTAATTTGAACGAATTTTCCAGACGGAAACAACCCAAGCAGCACAACGTACTGAAAGTCAAGTGCAATAGGGGTGGACGGGTAGTTGGAAGGCCTTGAACAGACTCCTGAAGCTGAAGAACATTGATAAGACACACACCGTCCACCCCTATTGCACTCGACTTTCAGTACATTGTGCTAATTGGGAACCTTTTAATGCAGTCCCAACTGTGCTTACCAAGGAAGAATGTTCTGCCAGCTGAGAAAATTCGAGAAGTATCTTAAATGTATCTTTATATATGAAGTATTTTTGAAGTATTTGTTACTATATTTTAAATACCTTTGTTTACAAGTCCTTTAAGCTGTATTTAAATTCCGATCAGCACACAGTATCTGGTTATTTTTCTTACATGATATACTTTTGTGCAGTATTTCGTACATGTCTGTGGGGGGAGGATCTCGATATTCCCGGTTGCGAAATTCACGTTCTCAAGACAAGGATATGATGATGGGAATTGATGTTCTGAGGCTGAAACACATAGAAAGGACAAATACATACAAAGTTGTTGATGATGGCAAAAAAAATAAATAAATAACGAGGGAAATCAAGGAGAATGATCGATTGCTTCGTAGGACGATAACCCGTGTTTAAAAAAAGGGTATCACTATTTAACCACTCAAATCACGTTTTTTTTTTATGTCTGTCCAAGTCTTTTTAGCGAACGAAAGCCACCTTTTAGCGTCTGTTAGGCTTAACAGGGCGGGCATCACGGAACAGCACGTTGGTTAGTTGTTATTATTTAGTCCAAGTTCGGTGTTTGCATTTGTATGTCCAGATTAGCCCAAGTTCGCTGTTAGCAGTTTCCCGTTGGCGACTGTGCATTTTATAGTCAGAAAACATTTATTTACGGTAGTTTATTTTGCAACGGGAATTTCGATCAATGCAGCGCTGAGGACCCAGGAGCTTTACAAGGTAAAATGTCCAAGCGTCCAGAACAACAGTATTCATCGCATTGTCTGGTTTGCTTTTTGTAGGAATATTTACACGACCGTCTGACACGTTGGGTGTAATCAAATCTAAAGCGAACAAGGAGGTGAAATGTACTCGCACGATGGCTTCAGGCATCGCCCAATGCCAACGGGCCGAAAATATGTTCTTGATGAAGGCATGCGTGTGATTATAGGCTCGTTTTTGCCAATGCACGATGTAAGCAGCACGCAGCCGTCCAAGTTTTCTTCGTCCAGTATCCTTCTCAATGGCCTCCGATGAAACGAAGATAATTGCGGCGGTCATGATTTCGCAGAACCACTCGAACGCGCGGAGATCGCATACTACCATCTTCTCGAATCTGCCTGCTATCATCCTTAGATAGGCAGTGATAAACACGAGTGTTGTCTATTTTCATTTCCTGTGTTCACACCACTCAGAGCATGCAGTGTAGCCCTTTCTCGTTTGGGCTGGTTGCGACGGGTACAGCACGTGATCGTCTTCACGCGACATGCCATTATCAGACAGGGAGTATAGGATGTACTACCGACAGGTGCTCCTGAAAACTTACCGGTGTGATAAGGGAGCGACAATGGGAACGACAAACAATAGAGGAAGACTTACCTTAGGCACTTTGTTCTTTCGCGCCGACATGCTCTTGAGACACGTTTGTGCTGGATAAGGCTCGGAGGCGTTGTAATCAGAGTAGAATTCTAGATCCATCTTCCGGTTGCTGAAAGCACAAGGTGAATGAGAATTACCATAGATAACAGGCATCCTACTAGCTATAGCCGTCAAATAGGTAATAGAAAGTCAAAGAAATGGAGACGTAGGTCGCGCCCGTGTGACCAGCTGCTCTGTGATGCATTCGTTCGTCAGAGCACTGAGAACTGAGCGTCGAGCGGTTGTGTGTCTACCTGTCTATCTTCTTCCGTGTCTTATAGCTCCAGTACTTTTTTTTATAATGCGAGCAGTGATCTCGTCTTAAAACATGACTCTCTGTTGGAATATTTTTGTTTGCCTATTGCTTTTGCGCGCGCGATTGGTTTTAGGACTGGTTCACCAATACAAAGCTACCAACGGCAAAAACAACCCATGACGCAACCTATAGTACATCACCGCCGCGTATTCTATGTGCCATCGATATAGCACTATCGGTAGCGCTGGTGATGTATTTTCGAGAGCAGTACAGATAGCAAGACAGATGTTGCAAATGTATGTAAAACCCCGAGACTAGGGAACACGAAGGGACAGACACAACACGAAGTCTAGTCTCGAGTTTTTACATTATGCATCATCTTCACCAGCTCGCTTGCTTCCTAGCCATTTTTTCCTTGCAAAATAGTTATGGAAAGCTCTCGGTAGATGGTACAGTGTAATGCGAAGGACATCATAAGCATATATGCCCGTTAGTTCACTGCGCTGCGACCGTTCTGAACTTCCTGTCGTTTCATTTGAATGAATTGGATCCTTTATTTTACACTGTTACATTCCATATTGTCTGCATCAAGCGGAAGCGTTGACACCTGAAATTCCGTTAAATATTTTTCTCGTGTTCCACAGTGGACAGTGTCCGGTTATACAGAACACGTAAAAGATAATTTTGCAAATCAGTTGCTCACTTAAAGCCGTCCGTATGCGTACTTGTCCTCTTGGTTTCCGTCGTGTCAAACTTAAAAAGACGGTTTTTAAGTGCATTGTTATACTAATAGTTAGTAATTCTGAATTTTTATTTTCTGTTTCCAGCAGGTAGGTGTCGAACAGGCGACGGGTAATTCCTCCTAACCCACTCTACACATACCTCCATGTAGAAGACTTTTTTTATGATCACCCACTTCAGTCGCTTTATCCTAACGCGGTGCAACTTCACACGCTGCTGCTTACAAGCTATACGACAGCACGGTCATATTCTAGTTCAATAAGTGGACTTAGGGCCCACTTCCTTAGATGTACCTTCATGCCTGGGCAAGCGCAGGCGCTTCGAAAGAACTTGGAAGATATGACCTCTCCTCCTGCCCCCTTCGATAAGGAGCCCTGGAAGTAGCAGGTAGATGGCGCATTTGTTACCTTTGTATATCGCTTGCCACGCAGATTCATGAAGTCGGCACGTTTATCCCCCCCCCCACACACACACACACACGCTGTCTGACAGTCAAGAGAGATTTGCCGGAATCGCTGAAGTCTTGTTTTTGCAAAGAACTTCAACGATGAATGTCAGCGTAGCAGGCACGCCAAAAATAAGTATATAATCAATAAATACACGATTAATAATAAGTAAGTAAATAGGCGTGTTGCGGTTGTCGAAGCATGATTATCTGACCGATAGTTAAAGCTGGCTAACACAGTGCGAAGGCCATACTTCACGTTCGCTTCTGGGCTAAGGACGCTCGAATCGGATGATGAGACTTTACTATAGCAGGCATAGACAGGCGAAGAGGGTACGCAATAAACTAACGGCATTTCCACATAGAGAACCACGACATGTTCGCGCTTTTAATGCACACGAGAAAAGGAGTACCTGTCCCATGTTAAAAAATCCTGAACATGCCTGTTTGCTTAATTACATCACGAGCAATTAAGACTAGCCCGCTCCTCGGTTGTGGCAACCAAGGTCTCCATATTTTTCTTACTTTAAATAACCAAACCCATAGCATTCGAGCGTGAAGCTGCACCACGTATTCAAAAACGAATGAAAGCCTATAGCACGACTGAGTGAGTTCTAGTAGCACGACTAACCGAGTCAGGAGAAGCTCGAGTCCGCGAACACTCGACTCTCGACTTTCTTTTTTCGAGCTACAAATCCGAAAGCGCATCCCCACGTGTCAGCGAGTCTAAATAAAGATTGCAGGAAAAGCGAAGTAAGAATGAAAGTAAAGCCCCCGACTTTCTATTTACAAGAGAACAGCTGGAGTTTGTTGCATTGGCGTCCACCCACAAGCCTTTTTGGCCCGCAGTTTCATTCCTGATTAATGATTACCAAGTAGGGTATATTTACACGAGTCGCTCACAAATTCGCCGGCCGAAAGATCCTACAGTGTAATGCTGTTTAGCCTCACTTCCAATCGTCCAGATCATTTTCATCGTTCTATTTGAAAAGCCGCTGCAATTAGGGTACTTGGCAGACTTTGCTATGACGTAAGGAGAGCGTTTCGAGTGAACTTTTGAGGGGGCATACGTAAAGGAAATTCGTGACGAGGTAGGTCTCGGCTTTGAGGACCTGCCGTACCCGGCACTCGTGGCCGCTGCAGGCAGTAGTCATGGGACACGTGTGTCCCAGCTACGGTTGTGGTTTTCATAAAGATATATTTATGCCGCTATCAATATAAGTCGATAGTGTTCGGGCCATATACTCCACGTGTAATCTATAAAATTATTCAAATCAGACCAAGGATTATTCCCAAATTATTGTGTAATTGAAAGTCAAACAGCCTTTATTCCTGTTCTTTCTCGTATCTATCGGTTTGTGTGTGTGTTTTATTTTATGTGCGGAATACGTAAAATATTCGCAAATTGCGGCGAAACCCTGAAGATGTACCACAGAACAACTATCTGAATATGCAAACATGCTTGAATAAATTGCTCGTCACTGGTGTGCATATAATGTTTTATGAAGGAATTTTTTTATATTTCTCTGTCATCGTCATCATCGCATTTCCTACCAAGTATGCCGCAGGCTGTATCTCGTCTATCTCAATGGCTCTGCATGTATACCTGAATTTCCCAACAGTGGAAGCCATAAACTAACCATAACAAAACACAAGCCTACTCACCACTAAGCCCACCTCCCAAGTACAGAAAATGATTTTATTGTGTTGCAACCACAAAATACACGAGGCATCGCTATGTGCACTTCTTTATTTTTTCTGATATTCAGTTCTCAGGTGGCGTTAGAGCCCATTCTTAGCGAACCATCAACACGAAACTTTCGTCTTTCCCCATTCAAAGATGGGCGGTGCACCCGAGGCGTCCCCGTGCGGCTTGCCCTCTCATAATTAGAGAGGAAGGCCTCCGCGACCGAGGGTACCTCCAGTTTGCCAACTTGGAACAATGACTCAGTCGGCTCAATGCCTCTTTTCTCGCACAAGGCTTTCCAACGAAAAAAGATCTCTCCTAGGTGCACGCAAAACAACGTGCCCCAAGGAAAACAAGGCAGAGTCTGCAAAGTGAGCTCGCATGGCAGCGGTAATGGACACAAAATATGAGCCGAAGGCGAGGCCAAGATAAGGGGACTTCTCAGCAGCCCTCCCAGGTTGGGTTTACTTGGAGTTGGAATATGCCAATGTGGCGCATCCTTTGCTCTACTAGAACGTTACTGGTGTTATTGGCGTTGCGTTCCACTTGCGACACTTTATTAGAATATCTGCGGCTTTTTGACTTGAATACATACACAAGGCGCTATGTTCAGCCGATGCTATCTCACTGGATCAATTTGCATCGGACGTGAGAAAATGTTCGCATTTGAATAAAGACACAGCATTGATTGACAAAACCAAGTTCCCAGGTTATCGTGCCTACACAAAATTCCATCTCATTACGCAGTTGAAGAGAGCTCAAGTATTACCTCATAAAACAGTTGGCCTGAAAGTGATGAACTTCGATCTCTCTCAGCCTACACGTCTTTGACGATTCCAAACAGTCACGGTCCAGGGTGATGAGTCAAAAATTCAAGGTGCAGAGCTCTTGTCCCACAGGACCGTCGTTGTCTGTTTACTCGAAGTGATGACAGCTGCGCTGAATGCAAGAACGTCTATGCGGGGCTGAGCACGGCGGCCAGACTAAACAGGCAGAGGTTGCTGCTGTCCTTGTATAGAGCTTTATCTAATCGCCAATGACGCACCTTGAGTTTTCGTCTGGCGGTCTTTGCGCTGTGAATGCTCTTTCCAAGTGGCTCTATCTTGCGAACCACTGGCTCTCGTCTACGGAGCCCTGATAAAGCAGGATATCGACCACTCCACTGTTGTGCTCGCTTCATAGAGAAAGAGCTATCTCGAGTACTGATAATGCTAATGCGTTACAGCCGGTTGTTTCCATTGATGGAAGTTCTGGAGCGTTGCTCAGACGGTGACGTCAGGGGACGAGGTGAAATAATATTCACCGTCTGTGACGTCCTGTTTTGGAGCGTTTCTGCTGTTTGGGTGAGATCGAAACCGGTGGTTATCTGGCTGTGTATAGTGGCGAAGGGGTCGACTCTGGGTTTACGAAATAGATGTTGACGACAAGGGAGAGTGATAGCAATGGAGTGTATGCTTTAGGTGAAACTTCCCCCAGAGTGCTGTCTGCACATGATGGCGTGAGCTGTGTCATATTGTGTCTGTTAGACACGTCATCAGCGATGAAAAGCGGCTGACGAAGAGCTTGTGCCCAAGCTCACAACGCGATAAGTCGTGAAGCGGAGATGCACAACGAAAATAAATAGTCATGGCAGATTGTACAGAACTGGAAAGAGCAAGTGGAGGGACTCTACCCGAAGGTAAAACCGTCGTTTGTGTGTGTGTGTTTAAATATCCAATGCCAATAGTATATCAAATGGGGCCAATACACCCACCACTGGTGATTACTGCGAGTGTTTTCATTCGTTAAATTTGGCTTTTGTGGTGGCCAAATAACGGTATAGCGTATTGTGATGCGCAGTGATGCGGCTGAAAATACACCGCTGTGTGTATATAAGCATTGCAGCTTATAGCAGAGTGAACTGCCAAAGTTAAATGTAGAGGAAACAGAAAGAAACGTTCTCCTGTTACGTTTATCAGTCCTGTCACGTTCGCTACTTCTTTTTTTAAATACAATCCGCGTTTATCAGCTGAACTGTCTGAAGTACCCTGCGTTCCACGCATATGACATCAGGGAAGGCGAACCTTTATATTACATATACGCAAAGCAACTTAACGCTCAAAAGACCTTCTATTAGAGCATATATTTAAATCAAGAAGAAACGTGCAGGCTAGAATGTTATAGATCTATGGTAGAATAAAGAAGTGTATTCACAGACCTCTGGCGCAGAACCTCTCGGGTAGCTTAACGCCAATCGACCTTCGTCTTAACCGCCAAACGTTTCCCCACGATCGGCACACAAACACAAAGGCTACTTGACCGCGCGTCCTCGCTTGGCGGCCCACTAGGTTACCTGGCGGGCGACCTCCATGCCGAGCGACGTTCCAGCCGTGGAAATGCGGGTCAAGTGCAGGAAGGGAAGGTGAAGCTAGATGCTTGAAAAAGAAAGTGCACGGAAGCGGCGCTTTCGCTACTTCCCCGGCTACGTAACGCCGAAAAAACAATGGCCTAGATAGATGTGATTTTGTGTCTGGCTCCTCAGTGAATGCGAGAGCAGTGACACGCCTGAGCAAAGCGGCTCCGTAGTCATCGCTACACCTGCGTCTGTGCTATTAAAAGCCCCGAGTTCAGAAACCCATGCCTTATCTCTTGCCTTTGGTCCACAGTGTCTGATGACGCAGGGACAGAAGTCGTAAAACAGGTGCTTTATTTGCATACCGCCCCGCAACAGAATGCGCCTTCATCGAGGATTCGATGCAGCTGCTGCAGAGTGGCTACAGCATCTGCTCCTTGGTGGTTTCTCCAAGGTCATGCTCCAGACGGGGAGGTGGAGGGATCGAATCCCTCCACTGGCTGATGATGTCTGAGGCTCTCCCTGGCTTCTCCGCCGTACCTTCCAGACGAGACGAGGGTACTCATAGAGTGCTCCCACAACGCAAGATTAAGCCTTTCTTGTTTTCCTCTCTCTATCCGTTCACCGCTCATATCCACGTTTGCTTCACAGTGCTAGCACGGAGTAAGAAATTCTTGTTCTTCCTCCTCCGCACAAATGCTAGCCGTGATCCACACTTCTTTTCTTGCGTCTTTCGCATTTCGTGTCGTCCGTCGACTTAGAGATAACGTGGTATTCTCCTCAAAGTCCGACTCTGTCGTATGGATACTTTCACCCCTTGAGACACGCTCAAAACGGAAGTATAAAATTATCATTCTAACTTAACGGGTTGCTGTATCGCAAGCTGGTTAGTTTAGCCATCAGGACCTATCCACTACGCAAAAAAACAACAACAACAAAGCAATGAAATTGACAGCCACCTAACGTTAACCGTCGTAAGAACCGGTATGATCAAGACGCTACATCGTCAGGGGAAACAGGTTTGTATTTTTTGAAGCAAGGAGAAATATTTTTGTCGGCAATCTTCATACGAGGCCTTTGAGCAGTGATACAATCTATTAAGAGGTTGCAGCACAGACAGGAACCTGTAATGCATTTGTAATGGAAATACTTCGCGGACAGCCCTGTAATGCCCACACATCCGAGCTTGCCCATTCCGTTTGTGTTACGACTGATGAGACAACGTAACTACGAGGACGCATGCGGTGTATGCATCGCCCTCAAGCAGTTGCGGCTGCATTCGAATGGAACAAATATCTCTTGTGCGCCTGCCGAAGCACTCAGTGAACATAGTAGAATTGCGGTAAATGTCCATGTTTCACCAAAATCAAGAGGTTTCCAGCAACCCCCCCCCCCCCCCCTGCCACACCGAGAATTGAATGTCATTCCCAGCAAATGACATTCGCGCTGAATGACATTCGTTCCGTCTCACACGACGAAACCAGATGGCAATACATGCGAATGGCATTGGCCCAGCGAATGAGTTCGAGGAGCTCATTCACGTTTCCCCCTCGTGTACCCTCGAACCCGATTGCGTACACTCGTCAGTAGAGAGGTAGCAAAAACAACAACGATAAACCGTTTGGAGAAATCAAACACGAATGAAAAGTTGTACTCCAATATTTTATCACGAATTTAATAACTTTTGACATGAATGAAAGAATGCTTAACACTGGTTTTCAGAGAACCACCCTCGTTCCCAGTCGCCATGTTGCCGAAGTGTGGTCAAGATAGGCTCCTTACTTGTCTTGGCTTGTGATACTTAGCCAGCTGACCGTTGTCTAAATCACAATGATTTTGTGAAATAATGTAATGTTTCGCTAGTTTCGAGGAAAAAGAAATAAAACTATAATGATTGTTCCTGTATATAGCTCCATACGTTCAGCACTGGTGTCTTAATCATCGACAGTGACATCAACAACAACAACATTATTTCTGGATGATGGGTGGGGAGTTTCATCGCCGGCGGCGATACTCTACCCCATTGCTGGAGGTGAAGCGAGGAATGAGATAATGAGCCCTTTCACAATAAGGATCGAAGTCCTGTGATGTCCAGAAGGGTGAAGAAGAGAGAAGGGTGAGAGCCTTGAGGGCAGAGCGTTGGTGTGCTGAATATGGCCAGGGACCAAGCAATTTTGCGACATCATTTGCGAATGACATTCTGTTTCTTCGTGTAGCTCGATGCAACACAAACGAATGACATTCGGTGCGAATGTCATTCGCTGGGATGCCATTCGCTGGGATGCCGTGTGACAATATGCCGTGTGACATGGGTATAAGTCCTAAAAGCCGCTAGCGTCACCCTCAAGACGAAATCCCCTGGGTGCAGCACGTAATGAAAAATGGATGGCCAACTGAAATGCATTCCTGGGGCGTCTGAACATGGGCACATCACGTATATCAATGAAGAAATGGCTAAGAAGCAAGCGAGCTGGTGAAGATGATGCATAATGTAAAACCCTCGAGACTAGGGAACACGAAGGGACAGACGCAACACGAAGACAAGAAAGAAACAACACGAAATCAAGAAATATTCCTTCTGTGGTTCCTTGATCCTTGTGGTTCCTTGTGATTCCTTGTGGTGCCATTTTTCATCGTCCATAACCCATAGCCACAACATATTTGACTGCCAAGTGATACAAAGCCTCTCTCTCTTCTTGACCTCCAGGATTTGATTTAATTTGATTTGATTTGACTTTACTGGCGCAAGGATAGCAAAGATCATGCTGCGCCGCCTGACCTCCAGGAGCGGACCTCGTCTACTTACCCAAATTAAGGTCAGGAGTCCTAATGAACCCCCAGCCTGTATGCTATGTCATATGCTACGAGGTGCCTCAGAACAGAAAATACTGCGGCATCTGATGAATGTCAGTACACATAGTACACGTGAATATCTCCACGAAACCGCGTACAAGTTTTAGGACAAGACAATTTTTGCAAGGCTGAATTACATTTTGTGCTCGGTTTGTCTTAGCCAGTGATGATGACGAAGTTGCCTGCGGCATTAGCAAGCAAGTGAACAGCATTGTGGGGAAGGTAAACATTGTCTCGAGCACCGTGTGTCGAAGCTTCCCAACGCACGTCAAAGAACCCCAGGTGGTCGAAATCATCCGTGGTCCTACCCTGCAGCACCTGCAGCGTGTCGCCACACGCACGGAGAGGCAGGTTTGCCATAAGTGCAATCTACTTTAAATTTTACCTTGCATGTGAAAGGTATTGCATTCGAAAGGATCGCGGAAAAATTGACGATTATTCCCAAAAGATCGGACTTCTCATATCAACATATCACTGCTTTCACAACGTATGTTTGCCAAGGTTGCTGTTCCGTAGGGCGTCTTGCATAGCATCGTGCAAACATGGTCTGTCATTCAAACGGCGCATGCGGGTTGGATATCTGTCGCTCGATTCATGGACTTATTTACTTTGTTCAGAAACAAAAAGCTCGCTTTACTCTCAGCGCAGCTCCGCGGATGATACTGAGGGCCGCGTAAATTTTGGATTGCCAATAAATCATAACATGCTGTTGTGACAAGGCGGTTAACAACGATTGAAACACGGAAATCAGAACAATAGTTGATTTCATACTATGTAGTTCGAAGAACACAATCGATATTGAAAATAATTTTTGGACAGAGCTGTATAGAGCAGCTCACACGCTAGGGTTTAAAAATGTGCGGGACACTGTTTCTTCATGACCGGTTCATTCCAGTGTAGACAAACCACGGCTTATCTTACGAGAGCACACATCAAGCAGAAAGTCACGCCATATCTTTATGCGAAGTCATAACGGCCGCACGCATACTCGTGTGTATCACTCACCCGCCATTTTTTTAAATGTCATACACCTGTTGATGTTGCCATACGGGCTTTCGGTAGGTACGAATTATCTTTTACATTCCCCGAGATCGGTTTTATATCGAAGACACGTTATCAGTGAGTGGCGTGACACTCCTTCGGCGAACGCGGTGGAATGTATCCACTCTCCCTCCCACGCTAACGCTCACTGCACGCCAAGGTGTTCTCAAAGCATTCCTTACCCGGGACACGTCCGATCAGTGGACAGGGCGGCCTTTGCCCTGATTAGGCCTAACACCGCCGGGGTCAGCCGCAGAACTTCACAGACTGTTCACGTACTGAAGAAATCTTGCAGAGGGGGGCAACCAATCCTGGAAACAGCGGATTATGCACCCGCTTGGTCTCAGTTCCCCGCTATCGGAACCGGCTTTTGTAGCAAAACCTCACTTGGTCGATGGTGGATCAAACACAGAATAACGAACAAGTCACACCGTCACTCTCAAAGTTCGTCAAAGTTGGCCACATCCAGACGTATCCCGGTGCCTCGAACTTCAAAGACACAACACCACACAACACAAACCGACGTGGGGGAGAGGCCTTCGAGACTGAGGAAAATGCACTCCGCTGGCTGCTGGCTGCGACAGCTCCGAAGGGCAGAGAACCTCCTTTCCACTCGCGAAAAGTCTGCGTGTGTAATGTACGGTAACTTTCGAGAACGAGGGGGTTTGTCGAGGGAGGGCAAGGCGAGGGGCATATAAAGATAAGCCGAACGATGAAGTGGAACTTTGTGACGGGGCAGAACGAAAAAAGAAAAGGAAAAAGCTGACGACGGCGCTTGCACTCTGTGCCGACTGAATGAAGCGCAACTGCTGTGTCTCTCATTGGCCGGAGCGAAGGTTGAATGGTAGACGTCACACACTCTCTCCGCTCCATGATGCTGCCTGCTGGAGAGGATCACGGTCGTTCTGCTGATGGGGTACTACGAAGGAGGTGTAGAGAGGGTCCCATACGAGACGTAAACTTAGAAAGGTGGAAGAAAGAAGTAAATATAAACACGGGAGAGTATATATAAATTGCTCGCGTACGAGAGTGGGCCAAAACGTGAGTCTTCGAGGAAGTGAGCTTGAAAAGGAATGCGAGGTTGCGTGTTTTTAATGTTGCGTGAATTGTGGGATCACGCGCGAAGGAGGTGCGGCATGTTATTTCATGCCAGAGCGGCCCTTTTTTTTTTTCTGAGCGGGAGTCGCTGCTTGTAGAAATGTGAATCGGTGGATAAACTGCTCGATCACGCAGACGTAACAACGTATTGGTTCAAAGGAAGTGGGTTGGTGGTTCAGAGGAACATGATGAAACTACACTGTCGGCGCAAACGGCGAGCGTACACGTGCGGCGTTCGCAAATTACAGAGAAGAGGATGTGTTGTTTCATACGCGATGGCTAAAAATCCGTTTCTGCCTCCTGGTACTTGAGGAATGCTGTGAGGAATTATCCCACAAATACGTGAGAGAAACACAGCTGAACCGTAAGCTGTCGTGGTTGCGCAGTGTCATTGTTAATCGGTTCACAATCAAGCGCAGGCGACAAGCAAATGTAGGCGAAGTGCGACTACAAAATAAAACGGTTAGTTCCACTTCTTCTAGGAGCAGGGATAGTATAGCAGCAGCACTCCCTCGAAAATTTAGGATAGTGTAAAAACGGTCCACTTTTATTTCGCGCGAGTTTTCTTCTAGGAACATTAATTAACTGCTTAGCGGTGCACCCCGAAGGTGCAGTTGCTAGCGATGCTGCAAACTACTCAAACCGATGCTCGATCACTTCACTTTCTTCACTTAACTTTACATAACTTCACTTAATTTCATTTTGTACAGCCTCCGAATCAAAGTCGTGGAGCCCATTCCCTTTGATTTGTCGAGAGGTTTGAAAAGTTTGATCAAGGAGGTGTGCTGTTGTCACTTAGAACATCAAGATTTTCTTCTTTTTCGGTCGTCGTTGTCGATATTCTTGACTATACCAATATTTTGTCAACCTGGGATTGCTGTTGATCGACGTGAATGCTTTCGAAGTTAATGTATTGCTTTGAAGTTTACGCGCTCCTTGATATCAAAGGTTGGGTGGGGCGTATCCCTGGAGCTCGACGGCTCCATTTTTATCCTGTCTAGCGCGATTCCATGCCTCGTCTAGGACATAACCAACACAGTCAACCCTTGCTTTACGAACAATTAACGTTCCTGGGACAAATCGTTCATAAATCGGTGGATTCATAAATAAAGGCCTGGAATGAGGAAGAGGAACTGTCTTGTCCCAGAGGGTTCGTAAGGTGAAGGAATACGTGAATCGAGGGCTCATAAATCGAGATAAGATTGTATAAGGACGAGTGTCCACAACGTAATAGGAGTGGTTATACCCCTGACACAGGGCACGTTTGAACTTCTTTGCACAAAGGGACACCTAACGGAAAGGCGCTGCGTTACGTGACACACGGCAAAGGAGAATCTCCTTTTACGAGTTGGTCCTTTCGGGAAGCTGAGACCGTCTATCTCCTTTTCGTCTGTAAAGGCGTATGGCGTAGCTTCAAACAAAGGGCGACACGACGAAAATACTGTCGAACGAAGGCTAGACCGTGTTTTCATTTTTTCAAGTACTCGAAGTATGCGTGCAGATATTGCAGTTGCAGTACGTATTTTGAATTCATTGGTCGTATGTTTACTGTTACTGTTATCTAACTACCTGATTGTTGTATCTTTGGGTATATTTTTCAAACGAAGCACCAAAAGGAGTTCGCTCTTGCCGTGTGTCACCGGCACGAACTCCTTTCACGCTTCCACGAAGATGTCATTTGCTCCTGTAAAGGACCCCTAATGGAAAGAGGTTCAAACGTGCCCGAGTGTCAGGGGTATAAGAAATAAATGGAGGAGATGAAGAGCACGGAAAGTAGCAAATAGACAAACTGATTAATAAATTAAAGAATTGTTTGTGAAACAACAAGGTGCGTTAACGATGCGGCCGAATTAAGCTCCGCCTTGGCACTACCCTGAAGAGAGTGCGACATAAGTTGCCATGCCTCTCAGGTCAGCTCTCACTAAGCTACAAACATGCAGAAAATAGAAATTTAAAGGATTATTTATTCGTCGTGTTACTTTGGAGATTAGCCGAAAAAGGGCTATGTGATTATTAGACCGATTTAACCTCCCAGTTGGACTGCTACGTTGTCCTGCTCAGAGTAGATAAGGCATCGACTTGGGAAGAATGGACACTATCGGGAGGCAATTTGACGCCTCGAGCGTGAACGGAGCTCTAACTAGAGTGTCGCCTTGTAATCTTATCGTGGTTATAAAAACAAAAGACGATATACAAATACGAAGTGGTCGTGGGAATTAGGGTTTCTGTAGTGGTTCTCAACCTCCGTCTCTATCATAGTCTATCTTGTGACTTTGTATGTACACTGGGTGAGATTCTACACCCGATGATGTTTCATTATTTTGGCACCCATTCCTCATCACTACAAAACTCGCCGCTGGGAACTTTAATCTTCCACCCACTAATAATGCTTATGGAGGACGCCCGGTACAATGTAATGGTAATGTAATGTACTGGAATAATCACGGGGCTTTCCTGTCCCGCTAAAAAAAAAAATCCTCAAACTCTCTGATACTTGATTATGCTGTATACCTTGCACATTGGAAGGTTGACTGTTTACAGGCAAAAAAAATTAACTCAATACTCTACACATCTGTGCTCAACAAATACTCACATTAATTGCTTTGTACACTTTGTAATTCTTGTTATTTAGAGTGATTCAATAAGGGTAAGCGGAAAACATGTTGCTGTTAACTAACTTTGTACATAATATTCGTCTGTCCTTGTTGATAATATTATATTATTCCACATGCATGTTTTACGAGATTTTCCGGGCCTGATATACTAGCCGTTTGCCATGGGTCCGTAAGTATGTTGTATTCGTTTGGTCGTTTTCTGTACAATAAAACGTGAATATGAAACGACAAAGGCATGCGCGTGTGTGCTTCGACGTACTTCAAAGCTAAAGCGCGACGCCATCCTACTGAAAAACGTACCTATGCAGAACCGTGTTCACTGCAGCTGTGACCTTAACACCTGAACCGAGAGAAATGCACAATTAGTTATTTCCCACACTTAGTTAACGAGAAACATGTGGCAATCATTCTTAGCAGCTGCCCAAGCAATATCACGAATCCATTGCTGCGATATTGAGTTCCACTTAATATTTTTAATTTGCTAGCAAAATTGCGGTAATTAAAGCGGTTCGGCGCGATATCTGGTGGGAAATATTGTCCAATTCGTCCAGCAACTGTGATCTATGTCCCCGACAATTAGCTGGCTACGTGTCGGCTACGTAGCCAACTTACTTCGCTTTAGACCCAGTGTCGTCCGCATGCAATGTGGTTTCGCCGCTGTATACTAGACAAAAGTAAGCTCAATTTGTGATCACTTCGACACAATGGTGCACGTAATTTTAAATTTAAATTTTAATTTTTACTCTGAGTGCGATTGTGACGAAAATTTTGACGTAAAATTACTGCAAGTTCAGGCTATCGAATAGATAACGTTTTCTAGATTGAACCTCTACTGCGTTACAGTACCTTTACTACGAAATTTCATACATTGATAGGCTAGAACTGTATCGTATAGCTCGGTTGCATCTTCTGTAGCAGCTTATGTCACACCAGAAGGTCATGCGCGTGCTGCGTATTGTGAGATTTTCCACTAGCAACAAAACGAAAATCCCATCGACGACCAGCAACTTCAAGGGAGGCTCCGCACCAAAAACGTGTTGTAGTAACAGTGCGACATCAATCCATAGAATACGATGTATCAGTGAACACAATTTATCAGCTCCTTGTGGCGCAGATAATTAGAAAACAAACGAAATATTTTCCTTTGAGTGATTCGGCGCTCCTCCACGGAAGAGCAGTCCAGCAACACTGGGCTCCACTTCACCAGTATTCTTCGCGCGTGCCTCTCTGTAGGTTCTCCTCTACCGGTAGCGAGTACGTTACAACGAAATCGAGGAAGCAGATGACTCGTCATCCACGTGGCACGAAGAAGCTACTGCAAGTGCGTGCCCGAAAAACAGCCGGCGGCCCTCACAAGAGTGCCTGTGACGTCACGCAGGGTAGAGGAGACCGGAGACGGAGGCTTCAGGAGTTTCGGTTTCGATATACACTTCCCAGCTCTTTTGACAACTAGCGAGTCCACGACTCCCAAACCAACTTTATTTCTCATTTCCGAAGAATTTATCGAACTGATTTACGCAGTCACTATAAGAATTTCGAATTGTCCCGGAGTCTCCCTTTATGCGTCAAGTATCGGCTAACTTTACGCTAGCTTTCATCAGATAGCTCTGTGTGGCCAGACAGCTGTGATCATTGAACAGCGTCACGGTGGGCCAGAACTCGACCACTATCCAAGAGGGCTGACGTGTTGGCCAGCACTATATAGAAACAAAATTTTTGGTTGCTAACTGTCGACGGACAAGAGCTGTTTCTGTACCAAAATGTGACCATTCAGGAAAGTTCATCGTTTAATAAATAAGTCGTTTTGTGCAACCTTCAGCCTTGTCACCTGTGGCCTCGAGCAATTGGGCAGAGGGACGAAGTTGCAAAATCATGGATTTGTACCTCACGTGTTACCGTCGTTTTCTCCTGATAGCCAAAAATATCTATTACCTTACACTATTCCGTTACACCAGTTCGCTTGATTCTATTTCGTTACGCGTTCATCGTTACAATAATAATAACAGGAAGTAGATTTACAGATAAGGTGAGCCCGCCCACACTTGTGTGGCTCTGCATACAGCACGTGTCGCGTAGGGTAGGACAGCGGATAATTTCGACCACCTGGGCTCCTAGTGGTTCACTGTCGTATACGGTGAATGACTGACGCTACATGTCCCCTCACTCCCATAGTTTTGTTCTCCTAGCTCATCCCCACGACCGCCACGTACTGGTTGGTAGTGACATCAGAGTAAGCTTGCCGTCGTTCGCCTCATCTGTGGGCATCGTCACGACTATAGTCGGAGATGAAGTGGTGATGAACTGCTCTTGGACATTATTGCCATCCAATAAGATTAAGTTACCAAATTACAAATTGACAAGTTGCTTGAATGGAGTTCCAGATCACCGTTATCAATGTAGCCAAGGGCATCGTTCCATAAGGAAGAAACAGGCAAATCTACTTCTAATGGTTCTCTACCCGAGAAACGCCATCATGACGTTGGTAGACAGACTGAAACCGAAACAAATCGGAAGGGTTGGGCTGGCTTCCACGAATGGGCACTTGTTCGCTCCCTCCTATTGAAAGAAAAGTAGGACCGAAGGTCGCGTCCCTTTCAGGGACCATCTAATCCCCTCGTAAGACCGTGGCTTTCCGGCGCGACCTTGTTCGCCCATAGCTTCGAGCGTAGTTCAACTTTACCAAATTGGTGGCGCTATCGAACACTATGACGTCATTTGTTTACAAACAGGGAGAGGTCTATTATTATTAAACAGGCAAATTTGAAAACCATCAGTACCTTCGGATGAACGCAACATTTCCTTGAGTTTGAGGAACGAAGAAAATACGGAAGACAGACACTTCTCATCTGTTCCATCCGTATACCTTGTTTTGCTTGTGATTAAAGTGGTCAATCCGCTAGACGCTTTGATGTGCCAAACACGGTCGCTATAGTGAGGTCAGAGCTTATTGTGATTTCGCCTTATGATGTAAGGAGATCTTATTATGTTGAATTAACGAGACGTCCTGGTTTACACGCATACTTAACCTTGTACTCAAATGACCCCAGTTTCCTCTTCAGAATACAATAGCGTGCCAGTTACAGATGAGACGAAACTGTGAGCACGTGGAGCATGTCGCCACACAAATAGGCTGAGTCACCCTACGTGTAAATCTACTTCCAACTTGAATTTGCAAACGGTGAGTGCTTCATCATTCGTGTGCAGGCAAATATCGTTCTATCATGCCGCAAAGCACGCATGTTCCCGACGTGTTATCTGCTGCATACGATGGTCAAAACACTGTCATTCGATTTGACAATTTAGCTGTGGTCTGTTATGTTACAATGTTGTTGTGTGTATGTCATATCATTATAAAAGTGTCAGCAAGTTAAAGCAAGCACACACGCACACACACACACAAATAGGATGATGATGTGGTAAAGCAAGCAACCCTCTTTCACTCACAAGCCCACCAACGCTCTGCCCTCAAAGCTCTCTTCCCCTTTCTGGATACCATAGGACTTCGATCCTTATTGTGAAGGGGCTTATTATTTCCAGAGTTCGAGGTAACCCGTTACAAGTAACTCGTTGCTGTAACTAAGTTCCTTTGTTTGGTAACTTGTAACTTAACTCGGTGCTTTTGCGCCGTGGTAACTTTCAGAGGAACTCGTTCCTTTTTCAGGTTACTTCGCCAAAGTAACTTAAGTAAAGTTCCAAGTTACTTTTAACTCGCTTTTCACTCACGTCCACATATTTTCTTGCTTTCTCTCCGGTTCCTTCATGGCAGTTTTTGCCATAAAACGTGATATTCAATCAATGACAGTATTTTATTCAGGAAGTAAGAACCGCTGCCATTGAAATGAAGCTGAGCCATTGTGCGCCCACAGGGAGTAAGATGCAAAGCGTTCGAATAGGCCTCTACCAGAGAAACGTCATCATGACATTGGTAGACAGACTGAAGCCGAAACAAATCAGAAGGAGAGGGCTGGGTTCCACGAACGGGCACGTGTTCACGGCTTCCCATTGAAAGAAAAGTAGGACGGAGGGTCGCGTCCCTTTAAAGGGACGGTCTCGTACAGCCCGGGCGATTACGAAACTTAGCGAAGACCATCTTCACAGGTACTGTACACATACAACCGTCAAAGTTTCATTCAGAATAACCAAGTCGTTTTCGAGGAATTTGTCGAAATGTACCGTATTAGCAGACGACGAAACCTGCTCTTCACTCTCATGCAACGTCACGCATGACGTCGGCCTGCGGGTAAGCCGCCGTTGTCGTGGCAGTTGGAAGCTGCAGAAGGACCTTGGGTTGAGTCATCCCCATAAGCTCCCCTTTGCTCTCGAAATGGGGACGCTCAGACGTATATCTCTGCGAGCGGAGAATGTAGCCCATGCATTGACCGTGGGGTCTCCAAGAATGTGGCGCATATAGTCGGATACGTGGAAGCCTAAGTCACATGCTTTCTTTCCGCGAGTATTTAATGCGGTTTTTTAAGAAACACGCACCCCTTCTCCATGTACGCTGGGGGAATGTGTAACGGGGAGTGTAATGGAAGCGCGCGTAATATATTTCTGGTCGGAGCTGTAATGCGACCGGGCGCGCCCGATGACTGGCGACTTCAGATTTGTGATTGCGGGTGGGGTTGTCCTGCGATTTTTAATTTGTCTCTGAGGATTAACACAGTTGTCTTAAGCCAGCATGTGCGCCACTTCTTGGAATGTGCGTTTTTCGCATGAGAACTGAAAGAAAATGTACGAGAGTTGCCGCGGTCCCCAGTCACTTCTGAAAGTCGTCTTCTCTCGCCGGGGCACTAGCGCGTGGAAAAACAGACGATTTCTGCATCCAATCACGGACTTTCCCGCGACGTAGCCGTTCCTATTGTTGCCAACACAGACCGTGGCAGGCTCTGCAATCTTTGTCAATTTAATTCGGTTATTTAATAATCGTGACGTGCTTTGTCAGATAAATTCGCGGTATTCCATTTTCAACAAAGGACAATCAAATGGTACCCTTTATGAGAGGGGCAGGATACATATCGTAATCCCCTCAAGACAGTGGCTTTCGCGCTCGACCTTGTTCACCTCTAGCTTCGAGCGTAGTTCAAGTCTACCAAATTTTGGCGCTGTCGAACACTGTGGCGTAATCTGTTTACAATGAGGGAGAGGTCTATTGTTGGACATAAACGAAAACGATCTAAGCGTGTTGCACTCCTCCGCAGGCAAGGTCTGACTCAACTGCTCACGCGCGCTGCACCTGCGTAATGCTATTTTGTGTCCGAAGTAACTCGGAAGTAACTGGTTCTTTTCTTTTAAGTAACTCGATCAGTAACTGCGAGTTACATTTCAGACTGAAGAACTTCGTTGTTAACTTAGTTACATTTTGCACACGGTAACTTAACTTGTAACGAGTTCTGTTTGACGATTAACCTCTTAATCTATGATGATTTCATTCCCCGCATCACCACCCGCAATGGGGTAGAGTATCGGCCCTGGCGATGAAACTCCCCAGTCGTCATCTTGTGACAAAGTTGTTGTTTTGTTCAAGCAAGCAACCAACCAACCAAGGAAAAGCAACGTTTTCCAGCCTTCGTCGAAGATTTGAAGTGTTTTTGCGTGCTCTTGTCGTGGCAATATCAACATATGGCGACACTGTAAACTTTGACATCCAAGGGCAGAAACAATGGCAAAAAGAGGCTAAATGATAATTATCTTCTTTTTTTATTTTTTCGCTGCTTCAGAAAACAAGCCCTGGCTACGAAACACTATTGTGCTAAAAGAGCGGTACCAACGCATGTGGCTACTTTTCGAGCCACTTAATTGGATTGCTTCTTTGGCCTTCACGGCGATATCGTGCAGCTATTTGGGTCATCTCGTCGCCAATCAGTCAACTCTGACAGTACTGAAATCAGAAGAATACCGTTTTCGTTGGGTTGTGCTTCGCTAATTTCGTGTCTGATGAAATAATCTTTGTTAAAGGATAAGGAGCAAACTCGTATGTGCTTTCCGTGCACTTAAGGAATCTGAGCGAAGACAATAATAGCAGTGTTTCCATGAGCTATATGGTGCGAAGAAGGCACTTCGGATATTTCTGTGATTTCTGTGATTGTCAAGGACATATTCCGCGTTATTGATGCATTAATGGAACGAACTGAAGTGGCATATTTCAACGCGAGGAAGGAACTAAAGGAAGGTGCGAAAAACAACAGCCGCAACCGCATGAAGCGTTTTCTGAGCGCCCGACTGGCGCGTTTTCTCGGCGACGTGCGTCGCTCTTGAAAGCCTAGCCACACGCATCGCTCCCACAGTTCCGAGATCGAGCGAGCAGCTCCTTATATTGCACACACACACACACACATAAATGGGATGATGACGTGGTAGGTCATTCTCCGCCGTTATGGCGGTACACTGCCCCATTGCGCTTGTGGAAGGGATGAGAAAGTGATGATGATGGAAAGGTGTCCTGCTAGAGTTTGTCCATTAGTCCAGTGCTGGAGAGGAACTTAGCAACAGCTTGTAGGCATCAGATGTGAGGGGTCCGACCATGGCCCGAAGATTTTGGCTAAAAGTCGAACTGGCGTTGATCGACGCGTTGGAGAGCAGTTTCCGAGAGGGCGCGCTCGCGATCGTACTGTCCGCAGACCAATGATACGCCCCACTCTATAAACATTCACACGCGCACACGACCCCACTCGTTGTGGGTGATGTTGACACCTTGAGCAACCTTTTGCTGCGTTTCCAGTATCCCGTTTGTTGTGCGGTACGTCCTTGCGTCCCACAATGCTTTACGCTTCCCGATTTCCCTGAGTGCCATGTAGGTCCGTCGGACGGAATCGAGTATTTGCACCGCAGGGTTCACAAAATTCCAACGTTAGTGCAAGTGTTCCGTGGACACCTAATAAGCGCTTGAGGCCCAACGATGGATTTGGTCTTCAGATGACAGGCAAGGTTTTGATTGGCTGCAATGCACAAGATTATAATCAGATAAATAAATCCGGAGATAATTATCTCTCTCGAAGTAAGTGATCCCGAATCTCTCCCACATAACTGCTGCCAATGAAGACGACATGCGTCCTTGGATCTTCAAGATAATACATAACACCACCCACTGACACTTGACACTGATATCATACCTATCCATTGTATGGTAATACAAGTTGCCATACATGTGATGATGATGGTTGGAAAGAAAAATATGAACTGAGTGCAGGCCCGACCCAGCATGGGACCAGCTATACTCGAGAACGATAATTTAAACACATGACTGGTGTAGAAGGAAACATGTCTTGATGGGTTTCAGGAATTGAATACAGAGACACAGAGAAGTGGACAGGACGGGACTCCCAATATTTCTGAACTCAACTGAACACATGTTCGGTACCCTGTACCTCTATGTTCAACTTCTCAAACTCGTAAAGCACGTGTTGCCTTCTATGCAGCAACACACCAGCTCGCTTGTACGCGTATTTCACTGTTTTGTTCATCGCTAAGATGATGCCTCCTCCTCTAGCCGTAAGTGAACGTTGTGTAATCTGCTGATAGGAAGTAGACCAATTCCTCAACATTTTCACAATATCAAAATATCTTCCTATCGATTCCGCCAGCTGGCTCGTACGAAAGCGATCACATTCTACCTGAGAACGTGTTGTGAATCTTCTCCCACGCCATATTGGTGGTGCACACTTCAGGATTTATGACACAAAGCTGGTCTGAAGTTACAAGGGAATTGAAACGCTCTCTGAGGTTATGCCTGAAGTATTAGAAGACTGGCCCATCTTTTGTCTTCCTTCCGAAACATTCTCGTTCGCTGGGGTCACCATGCACATGTGCATGCCCATGTAAGCCGATTATTTGGAACTTCCTTCCCATGCAGTTCACATGTGCCGTCTCGTAGCAGTCATGAGGACCGTCGCATGGTTCTACCTTTCTCGACTTTTGCAAGATGCGTCCAACTGTCTACTCTGCAGTTGCCTCTGGTCATTTAGGATGAGGGACCATACGATGAGAGGCCATGACAATCAAATCTGTGCGGCCAATGTACGCGGCTGAAAGTCCGCACGCTGCTCCTTGAGATGTTCCCGGTCATGTTGAATACTGACCTCAGTCGTACATTTCGCTTCCTTCCTCTGCAGGCAAAATGATCACGTATCAATAACAGATTTTTCGTTGTACTAAGTGCGATACCAAGAAATCCGACACCTGTGGGTGTGATGCAGACTGCATAGCAACGACACATTCCTTCTGGAAAACACAGGGCTAGGCACGTGTGTAAGCAACCGTTTCAGTGCAAGCTTTCACACTGACAGCACGTGGATGCTCTATCACTTTTGTTGCTGTCACGTCACAATATGGAGACGTTAACTGGTACTCGATAATGTTCATGACTAAAAGCGCTAAAACTTACAAACAAGGACGACGAGACGGTCAATAATACACCACAACACAGGCCCAACTGGCTGTCCTGACCAGCTATATGTCTAGTTACTCGGGCATTTGTTCAGTACCTCGTGTCAATCACACCTCTCTTTTAGGAAATATTCTTTAGCGTCGTCTGAAGAAAAAAAGCGCTTTGTGGTGTATTCTCGTCCGTGTCGTCGTGTTGTTTTTAAGTTTTAACGCTTTTAATCATGAACTAGTCAGTCACAACAGGCCCAAAAATGGCGGTTGTGTGTGACACGATAATGAAGTATCTAAACGCTCAGACTTCCAGGAATTATCTTCCGCTTGCGGTATAGATGACCGGTGGGTGGTGTTGCAGGGAATCATCTGCCAGTTCAGACTGCCGTCGGCAGCGAACACTACGTGCTCGGTTCCTTTGAGACCAGAGGATTCCGCAGAACAGCGTTATGTCAACATTCTGAGGCACGAATCTCAAGAGTTTGAGCATACATGTAGTGTCTCCGAACTTTTCCTTGAGTGACATTTTTTTTTTTATTCCGTGATAGCGCCATGAAGCAACCGTGGCTATGATCAGATGTGAACAGATGGAGAAAGGACAGCAGGAAGGAACTGGGGACAAGGGGTTAGTATGCGTTCTGGGCTGACCTCAGGGGGAACTGTGCCGACATTCGCCTGGATTGGAATTCGGTAGGATTCGAACCCTCCACCTCCCAGTCTTCAGCGCCACCTTGGCTACCCCCAACGAGCGGGACGCCTTAACGCGCTCGGCCATGCCGCTGGTAGTGACAATTTTAAGATTGGAGTTGCTACACATGCCCATGGACCCCGCCATTTTGTGACTCTGTTCCTCAAGTTTCTGACAGTAAGCACTGAATGATCAGTGGCTGTCCTTCAGACGCTTGCCATCGCATATTTGCGGCGTGTGTTCGCTTTCTCTATAATGATATTCAGGTGTGCTCCTCCTACGCCCACGAGGCTTTCTCGCAGGTTGCTCCATCACGATGACGTATATCTACTGGTGGAGTCGCTGCATCTAATGCACAGCCCTGTTGCTAAATTTCTCATTCAGTATCCCCACTTCCATGCAGTATAAATTTCTAGGAGGCGTCAGGGAGAGCAGACTAGAGAGCAGACGCGGAATACGTCAATATTAATGCTGAGCATCCGCTTGAGACCGAACTCAAAGTGTCGCATCGTATACACCGACTAACCGATGGTGTGCGTCTAAAATATACACGGTGATCGTCGCAACGTCCGAGGAAGTTTTTGCGCCAATTGTGTACCAGCTATTGAGATACAAGCTCATAAAAACACACGCCTGTGCTTCTCACGTGCTCGCCGATGGTGCCTTTTACGTACATTTTTCAATGGTAATATGGGGTACCGTTTGATCGCGATAGCGCGTGCGTGAAAGCTTGACGTGCACATGCACCCCAGCAGGAGTAAATTTACACCTCAGGACACTGGCAGCGAGCTTTCCATTTTTTCCAAAGCTGCGGTATCTGCACGCAGACCCATTTCTCTCGCACACTTTGTGTTTAGCGTAATTACCCTTGCGGAGACAATGCTCTGTGCTGTCGTTGTGAACTTGACCTGCCAGAAGGAGAAGGACGGGCTTGGGACACGCATCGCCGAGCAGGGGTTTCGCATAACTTGCTTCGAAAACGTTCCAGGAAAATATGCGCTATAGCTCTCCGAGCGTCTCGGGAGGTGCCCTCCTACAACGGTCGCCTTCTCTAGCTTGCCGTATGTCTGCGGCGTCTGACTTTCGGCCATACGACACACTTTGCCATTGCGTTAGGCGACAGATATGAGGAAATTCAGCTTGTCAGACTCTTATAGATTGATGCGTGTTCAAAACTCGTGACATGGTGGAAACTTCATTCTGGTCGGAAGCCCCAGGTCCGCCAGGTCTCATGTAAATAAATGTAATTAGTTATTTTATTGACTTTCATCGTTTGGAGGCATTTCGTCGCAAGGTCGCAAGGTGTCCGTCGCAGAGTGTGTGCGGCGTCCATCATCGGAGTCGTATGGATTCACATGTAACCCTAAGAAGACCGCAAGGGAGGGAAAACCTGGAGTTCCTCGGAGAGTGAGAGAAATTTATTGTTGACGTATGTCCCCCTGTGGACAAATGTTCTAAGATCAGTTTTGATGTCGAAACATGACAATAACAACAGTAACAAATGCATATGCTGCTGCTGCTGCTGCTGCTGATGATGATATGTCGTGTTCCATCGCTAGAGCTGCGGGGACGAGGTGGGTGGACCACGCACAGACGCACGCGCATATGGTGAAGACAGCACAGGGGTGAGGCGTCTATGGGCAGGAGGCCACATGTCGGCTCCGGTCTTCTTAGTGTCGTACGTAAAGGACATCTCTCTTCCTCCTCCTCCTCCTCCTCCTCCTTCTTCTCTCTCTCTCTCCTTTTATTTTAGGGGGGGGGGGTTGTACCACCGACCACAACCGTCAATTGACACATGTATGATCAAATTCTGAGAAACAGGATCGAGTCTCTACTTTATAATTATAAATGACATATACTTGGAGAGAGGAGAGGAAAACAGATGTATCTGCCCCACATTTCACTTTTCTGTGGTACTATTACACTTCTTTTTCTAAATGTGAAGTTACATTGCTTTCGAGGATCTAGTTAACCTTTGTAAGGGAGCCAGATTTGCTCCTTCAGAGAGAGAGAGCAAAGCTAAGCTGCCATACGTGGCAGATAGAGCACTTCACTGCTTCACTGCTGCACTTCGCATGCTGTTCGCAGTCAGCCGCGACATCTGTATCCGCACCAGAATCAAATGCAGCAGAGCAAATGCTCTGCCGCTTCAGGTTGCTGTAACGTAAATGCGTACGCCGACATCGTCACACGTTTCTTACGTCATCGCTATGCATGCCTTGCGTTTGTTTGTTCAGTGCGCCATCACTTCGAGCATTTCGGTGCCAGCATTAACAACAACCAGAGCAAGTTCATAGAGTGTTTTCGAGGGAGTTATCCCGTTCTTGCTGTGTATGCTGATCTCTGCGCATTCCAGGATTCCCTCTTACGGACAAATGGGGCAATGACCAGGCTTCACAAACTGCCGCTGGGAATACAAGAAAATGTGAATATGCTCTATAAAGGACCGATATATGCCTAATACAAGTCTAGCTGGCTGTGGATTCTCTCGCAGGCAGTGTTTCCCAGGTATCTCTCGTCTCTTCCTGCATTTGTGGCGATCACTACCAACGACGACGATGACGATGCAGTCAGTGAAGCACGCGGTGAGCCGTCGTGTGTCCCGCTTGTACAGCTTGGGACAAAAGTTTACGGAACACCGGGGTGTCGCTTCCCCCATTGGAACGTCACCCTAACAGCAAACTGCAGCGGACACACATAGTGAGAGATCAATAAAATAGCCAGTCACACGTTTCTTATTAGACCTCTTCCTGACAGCTAGCAGAGGGCCACTCCAATGAAGAAATATGCCAGTGCAGTGTTCCGTAAATTTTAGTCCCAAGCTGTACCATAGCAGCTGACGGCCATGCCGAAGGTTCCATCAACGCCGTTATCTCCTGAAGGGCGTACTATATAGCTCGCAGGGTCGGCGAGAAGAGGGGGGGGATGGGGGTTGCCGGGGCCCGGTCGGCTTCAGGGCCACGCACGACGCGAGGCCCGTCGTAATCATATATAGAAGAAATACTTAGACTATGTTATCGAGACGTGAGCAGGGGGCCCCGGCGTGACCCGTCCCCGGGGCTCGTAATTTCTCTCGCCAGCCCTGCGAGCTCGCTGGGTAGGGGATCCATACCGCTCCCCTACCCATTCATTCCACATCAAATACCTTCGGGTGCTTCACAGTGATCTCGGTTGACCACGTAGGGATCTAGGCCACGAGGTATTTCGCAGTATTCATTTCATTTAGTTTTTATCTCATTAGGCAACCATGTACTAGGTACAAGGGACTGCCAAAAAGCAGCCGTAGTGGTGCTTGACGAGGGCACGTCCCCACACTTTTATAGCGACAATCACAGCACTATATAAATCAACTATAGGAGGCCACACATTACATGCAAATAAAAATACTACATTATACTCCCTTATATACATTATATTGGTACAAAAAAAAATAGCAGAGAGAAAGGCAGAAACAGAAATACATGTTATGACCCAAACGATGTCTTAACGATCTCTTAACGACCTTATTGAAATACAAGCGAGGTCGATACTCCTTCTAATGTAGTTATTTAAAGTCACAGAGATGTTGTGGTAAGTTGATTGCTGCCCATAATTTGCGCGTGAGCGAGGCACATCCCAATAAACAGCCTGACGTGTTATTTGCGTCGTATGTGCGTTGCGTTGTGTGAATGACCCACCACAGTCTTAAAAATGAACTTCACTACATAGCACGCTCCTAGCCAACCACCATCCCGAATGACAACGTTCTCGCCTTAGATTTGTTGAAAACAGGAGGAGGAGCCTATTTTGTGCCGTGCATAATGGGCACAAAATAGGCTACTCCTCCCGTTTTCAACAAATCTAGCGCGAGAACGTTGTCATTCGGGGTGATGGTTGGCTAGGAGCGTGCTATGTGGTGAAGTTCATTTTTAAGAGTGCACACCATCATCCCATGTGTGTGTGTGTATGTGTTATGTGAGAGCGTAATTTGAATACGGATAATGTTATTACGTTTGTTTGTTTCACTGCTATATATGTCTTAAGAAGAATGTATTCATAATGCTGATAAGTATTCATAACCTTGAGTTCTAAAAATAAATGCGCGGTGTGATCCCCGAAGGGTACGCCAGCGATCAGCCTAGCAACACGTTTCTGCAGTAGGAACAGGCTATTTAAATTATTTTTTGAGCTGGTTCCCCACACAAGGTGGCACTAGGATAGGTCCGACTTTATTAAATAATTATAGATATCGTAGAACGTGAAGAAAAACAATGTACAAGTTTCCGGCGATGCAGAATCAAAAATAACAAAGACGGTTAAGGGCATCAACTGTTTACTATATACACATTAAAAGCAAGACTTTCGTGCAGTAGGATGCACTTCTTCAGGTTTGAGGACCTGTTACAAGTGGTGAAGGACATATATAAAAAAAAAAACACTTCACCACTTGTAACAGGTCCTCAAACCTGAAGAAGTGCAGCCTACTGCACGAAAGTCTTGTTTTTAATGTGTATATAGTAAACAGTTGATGCTCTTAACCGTCTTTGTTATTTTTGAATTATAAATAGTAAGCTTAACGCCTTTTGGCAAGAGATGGCGATGCCTGCAGAGGATACCGACGGCTTTAGCTATTTTACTCTTAACATAAGTCAGGCTACGACAGGCTGTCAAAAAGTAAACACCTAGCATTTTTATTGATCTTCTTGCGGAGTACTTGTGCTCCACCGCTCTGGTGACGGCTCTCTGGAAGCCCCCATCAACATCCCCTCATCCGTTCCCAATGCGCATACCGTCTCAGCGGCGGTGAATCGCCCACCTCATCATCGCCGAATTTATGTGTGTGATCTCATCAACTGGAAAAGTCTGATTATTTAAAGTGACGTTCAAGGAAGGAGGCACAGGTTTATTCTTAGGTTTGTATAGTACCTTTTTGTTTTGGAAACGTTTATGACAAGGCGATTTCGCTTACACCACAGGCTTATGTCGGAAAGAGCCATGTTTGCGTCAGCAATAACATTATGGATATCATTGCTAGAAAAGAATACAGTAGAATCATCAGCGTATATGAAAAACGTGCCAAGCTTTGTCGCCTTAACAGTGTTATTTATATAAATGTTAAATAGTAATGGCCCCAATATACTGCCGTGGGGTACACCCAGCAATCAGCGAAAGTGTACCCGACATGGAATTGTTGTTGTAGACATACTGATACCTGTTATGAAGGTAGGATCTGAGTAATAAGATTAGGGTACCACGCACACCGTAATGTTCTAATTTCTGCAACAGAATAGAATGGTCAACACACACACACACACATAAATGCGATGATGACGTGGTGGGTCAATGATGAAACATCAAGACTCAGAACATCAGTTTATCTCTTGTGGGTCAATCTCCACCGTTATGGTGGTACACTGCCCAATTGCGCTTGTAAAGCGGCCAAGAAAGTCATATGGCTTTATAAAGTCAATGTATATTCCCAAGGTGTACAGCGTATGTTCAAGATTCCGAATAATGAGTTCCTTCTGATGTAAATGTGCTGTTTCAGAAGAATAGTTCTTCCGAAAACCGAATTGCGAGTCTGTGATAACATTGTGCATGGAGAAGAATTTCACTAAACGGGAATGAATTAATCTTTCAAGTCCTTTGGAAATAACTGGAAGGATTGAAATAGGCCTGTAACAGCCAAGGTCATTTCGGTTGCCAGATTTGGGAAACATAATTACTTTTGCTACCTTCATCTTATCGGGATAAACTCCGGATGAAAGGGAGAGATTATAAATGTCGGTTAGGTCAGGGGCAATCAAGTCAATAACGAATTTAATAGGCTTACCTTGAAAGTTATCACAGTCACACGCCTTACTATTCTTGCTATTACTAAACGCTCCATGCACTTCAAGTTCGGTAGCAGGTATAGAAGAAAAATAGATTGCAAATTTCTATGCGTCATACGGTGATCATCAATATCATTCACGGGTCGGCGAACGCCGCGCGTTATGTTAGCAAAGTAGGTATTGAATTCATTACAAGGGTCGCTACCTCCTAAGGTATTGTCATTTATTTTAACATCGGTAATTATGTCACAGTCTGTCGTCGTGAGACTATTGATAGCTTTCCAGGTACTTGCTGGGTCATGTGCAAAGGCGAAGATTTTTTAAAAGTAAGTTGACTTAGAGTACTTAGTTGGTGCTGTTACACGGATACGAAGAGATTTAAATTGACGGAGAGTTTCTCTGCTTCTATAGAGCGAACGAATTGCATGTAAATCTCGTTCTTCTCCGAAATTATGAAATTAGAAATGAATGAAATGAAATCTCATTCTTCTCCGAAATTGTAGGAAATTATGACTCATAGACATGTTTGAATCGAGAGAGAAATTCGGAATATGCTTGATCTGCACATCGACTCTGAAATACAGAGCTCCAATCCGTATATACTCTATTGCAGTTCAAAAAGTTGCTAACGCATTATCAGTAATTGATTGAAAAGTGTAATATACAGGTAGTCTTCAATATGAGCAGGCGGTGTCAACAAAAACATATGTGGGAAATGGTCACTGATATCGTGGGATAAGATTCACTCCGAAACAGTACTCCACATTTGTGATAAAAACATCGATCAATGAAGATGAGTGCACAGCAAATTTATGGTAAGGTCGTCTTCCATGTACAACGTATAGTTATTATCAGATATAAAGCAAAACAGAGTTCTAAAGCTTCCTGAGGGAAAGCGATATATCACAACAAAGACACACAGATAATAACAACAACAACAACAACAACAACAACAGTAATAATAATAATAATAATAATAATAATAATAATAATAATAATAATAATAATAATAATAATAATAATAATAATAATAATAATAATAATAATAATTCGCGACATCTCTTGTTTTGTTCCGAAAGAATAGCCCTGGACGAAAGCAACGTTACTGAAACGTCTTTGCCTGATCTTACACCATCACAGAAGAAGTTGCAAATGGCCTAGTGAGACCTCTGCTCGCATACGGCCAGACTCGCTGGACATGACTTGCCGATGCGATGTACACTGTTTCATTTTCTAGCTGCGCAGGAAGACAGGCCGCAAAAAGCGAACAATACTAAAGCACACGATGTTGGTTAACAATATGATTGGAGATGGCCGCTCACATTAATATACCGTTCAGGTAACGACATGCTGCTTCCGATAACTAGTTTCTCCCCATGAAGAGCTACGGAAGCTGGGGTTTAGCGTTTTTAGCGTTTAGCCTGCGACTCAGTTAACGCGACAGCAATAAAAAGAGAAAAAGAGACGGTCGCCTCGATGTCCCGAGCTCTCCAAAAGAATTTTACGATATGGCGACGTGGAAATTCTCTCTGAATGTCTGGTCAGAATAAGTTTACCAAAGGCCTTTGAACGAAGTTTGTTGGAAAACACTCACATTATATAAACAGAGTGCAGAACGTCATAATGCACGCGTGACAGGTATTGTAGTTGTGATCATCCACTTGGGGGATGCATGAGACATGCCGCTTTTTCTTTAAACATAAAACGAGATCGTTGTTCATGTTATTCCTTGGAGCCGTATCTTTTGCCATGCAGACCAGACACCAAGATGATGAGAACGAAGGCGCGACAGCACGTAAGCGCAAGCCGTTGCAATGGGAATTTGTTATCGCTGTTATCACAGATGTGGTTTATGCAACACCTCCTAGATAGCATCAGGCCTGCGCCCCCACGTGACACAGCGTCACACACAAAGGTCAGCGATACTGCTATGACGTCAATGAAAGAGAGAACAAGAGAAAAGCTCGAAGCAGCTCGCAAAGCTCATGCAGGCCTCCGTGTGTTGGGCAGTGCGCAGCCCTTCTACTATCTAGGAGGTGTTGGTTTATGCGACCAGTGGCGAAAAAAAGCTCAAGAAGGAGCAATCGACGCGCACGTGTAGGCGGGCGCGTCCGGAGAACAAGTGCGTGACGGACGGCGATGGCCTCCGCTTGGGGGAACGGAGAAGGTTCCGTCACGCTTCACGAGACACAGCGAGAGTCAAAGACACGGTCGCTCACTCACTTTCTTCGTTCCCACCGTCATTTTACGCGCTCTCGGATGCCGAAGGAGCTCTCGCTTGCCTACTGACCCACACACCACAGAATATCATGACGAGTCCATAGGAACGCCTGCACCTATACGTAATATAAACAGGAGGCTAAGGGAGCCTCCCTCACTGGGAAACTGTAATGGAAGCATGGTTGACGGAATATTATATGCTTCCTTTTTTTTTTTTTTTTTCCTGTTTGTACTGCAGTTTGTACCGGACAACAACTACATGAATGACGATGGGATGAGGTGTTGCACCGGAACAATTGCGCCGACAATTGTACCGGATGATAAGGCATGACTATAGCAACGACAACAACAATATATACACGCAGTGACAATTTGTAAAATCAGCCGCAGAATTTGTGGCACACTATACCCGGGGCACACTTGCTAATGTGAGATATTAGAAGCATGAGGTGATGGGGTGATGTGTGAATAATGATAACTACGTCCTTGCCCTTGGTATGACATGAAGCCGTTGTGGTCTCATAATGTCAGTGGCCAAGAGCAGTCGAGTCTAGCTGTTGCATATTATAAATAACGTTAAAAATTGGGCTGGTTGGTGACTTAGAATCGCTAAAGCTCCCAGCGCAGGGATGAAAAAAAAAAAAAAAAACGAGATAGGATAGATATCCGGCACGAGAAGAGGGTGAGGATGAATGAATTTTTAAAAGCGGCGTTATTTCAAAAATAACATTCTGTGACCCGTTTAGTGCATCTGTGTTGCGTCGTATTTTTTTTGTCTCCGCACTGGGGCTTTAGCGGCTTTAACTCAGCATGATGCATTATATGTTTTCTAATATGCACACAAGCGCCAGCGCCTTATTATAGAATAGATTCGCTGACCATACCCCGACAGTGTTATGTTTGCCACAATAACGGGTGGAAACTATATGTATACCCCAATACCCCCTCCCACCTTTCCCCCTTTTTATCCTTTGGTCTAATAAATATATCCCACCCCCTCCTCCCTGATGGGAGGGACGAACGTATGTAACTCAAACGTCCAGGAACGACGGTAGAAAAGTGACAGATAATTATTTGCCTTCGCCAGGGAAAGAACGCGGTCTAAAAAATTGGAACAAATATAGATGTACCTATGGACCACTTTACTGTTTACAAACAAGAGGCGTCATCTCCGCATGTGCGGGTTGGTGTGGGTAAAGCACGCTGAACGCAGAGTGAGAATGCTTTATGGAAGGGCGACATTGGCAGTATTGCACCGCTCTCGACTGTCTCCTTCCACAATACATGAATAATTTAGAGCTCTGAAGGGATCAGACAACTGTCGCTACAAGACGAACTTGTTTGAGAACGATATACAACATGGCGTTGCCTTTGCGCTGCGCATCGACAACTGGACGGCCCAGCCACAAACCATGCCGCCGATAACAATCACATTGTAATTTATCTAATATTTTCGCCGAGTCAGTTCACTGTTGACACTAGCAAGTGAACCCAGTCACTGGAAGCATACAATTATTTCACCTTAGAAGAGCTGTTTGCTACGGGAGTTTCTGAAAACAGCGCAAATTTGCTACCGGCCACCGATTCATGTTCATCGTTTATTTGTACACAGGTAGCGTGACAGAATCTCACACTAACTGCAGCGATCAAATCATTGCTTCGTTCTACATTGCGCGTGATTTCGCACCATTTCGCCGTCGGGTTGTGTACCCGAAGGATACACAGCTTTGCGACATGCCCACTTTGCATGAAAACGATCACTCAAATCCCTCCAATTGGTTGCTGTTTGCTCACACCAAGCAGACGGTCTGCTGACTACAGCGCCACCGCTGGAGTGTGACGTCAGGCCCGCAAACTGGTCTACTGACAGGTGCAGAGGACTTGAACTACGCAACTGATATTTACCTGTTCGTGCGGCATGGCCCGCTACGTCCGCGCTTGTTTGCTATGCCCCATTGGGAGCCAAATAGTGCATCGACGCTCCGTATGTTCTGTGTCACTTCTCATCCATTACAGACGATCGACGTACCTGGACAAACTGAAGCCTTTTTGTACTTGTGCTTCAAGATCGGTAGCGATTCCCAAGTTGTGGCTGTCTAGTCTGCTAAACTAGCTAAGAAACAGAGCACCTATCTTAACTTACACGAGGGCGTGCTGCCAATATTTAAGCCACAGGCCGCAGGTTACAAAACCCCGCAGGAAGTCGATGAAGGCGTCCTTTTATTGTGTGGTACAAGCTTGCGCAAATCACAACTCGAATTGTGATCGTACAGGAGAAGCTTCGAGCATTGCCCTTCTAGGACTGGATATGATCGTTATGTCACAGAGCCTTCGAGTGACCACTGACCGCGTCCAATTATAGTAGTCCTCTTTGTCTGTGCATGTCATTTTCACGCACCTGCTGCTGGACGCCACTAGAGGTAATTGAGCAGTCGAAACTCTAACTCGGCACTCTGTACTGTTCTCTAAGTACCACGGATAGAATAAGTCAGTGGTGCTATTTTTCTTTTTGTTCGTCCAACACAGTTACAAAAAAGGGCTAATATAGCACTACTACTGTTGGAGACTGTATGGTCTTGCATTTCGGGCAATAAATAAACATGCACAATGCATTATCTCTCCGTCTCCGGCTTCAAGTCCGATGTCGGAGCCAGATGAATACATTGTTTTCATGTTACTCTTTTGGCCTTGACACTGACCGCATTCGCGCACACAGTAATTGCCTGCTTGCTGCGGCCTTGTAGCCACGTTTAATCGACGCGGGCGAAATGTCTGACGATCCAAATGTTGGATGATACTGTAAAATATGGAGTGCGGTGGGGTTTTTGGAGTGCCATTTCCAGGCGGTCTGCCTGCCTGGCTGGTGCTATGTTGCACGGCGGGATCGTGCGTCCTGGGCCGACTTGTGCTGGCATGTGTCCCAAAGCTAATAAGGAAAACTAAGGGAAAACACCCAAACAGCACAGACGGCGCCCGTATTCGAACCCGGATCACCTCTCAATCTCAACGTGGGATGCCATCGCCGTAGCCAATAAGACACGGGAGCTGGACTAATGGGACCCAAAATGAGACCGCAGGATTACGCGACACAGCAAGTGCATTAAAACGACGACGGATTTGATGCGCTGGTACAGGAGAGGCTGGCGTGTTTGTTCACCTGGCGCCTCTCTCCCGATAGCCACATGTACGTTCATAATGGCACAGCTCCGCAGTCTCTGTTATGCTCCAAGCATCACTCCTGTAGTCTGAAGAGGAAGTGTTGCTGCGCAGCGCAAAGAGTGCTTGTCCTAGCCAGTGTTGTACCCGTTACCGAAATGTGGTATCGCGATACCGATACTCGTTACTTGAGTAAGAAGTATCGAAATACCGATATCGATACTTATTTTTTAAAGTAACTGGGTACCGCTACCGTTACTAAAAAAAGTAACGCGATACTTTGCCCTATACTTTTGTTTGAAATACGAAGATGATGCAACATAAAAATCTCCCTTACGTGAACACCATAATTGTTCGTACAATAGCAGTTTAGGAGAAGACAGCTTCGCAGTAAAAGACAGCATATTTATTATGTAGCTCGGACACTTTGCTGGACTTTTATCAATAGCTGGTTCTGAAAGTCTTCTTCTGCCATCCAAGCAGGCCGTGGTCTCTCCGGCAGCTGACAGAGGCCAATATGACGATTACGTTGGTGTCAGGCCCACATATACCGTGGAGTCAAATGAGCAAGGAAACCTATCCGAAGTTAACAATACCACAATATATGTGAGCGTGACTCAGTGCGACACGGCAGCTTAGCAGTGGTATCCAGAGCGCACTGTCAAAGACTTCACCTCTGTTCGTTGACTACAACTCTTTGGTTCAGCGCTGCGTGGTGTATTTCCTCGAGATTCGAAAAAACAAAGTGAACATGTGTTTGGTATAATTCCAGTTACGGAGCACGTAGGCGTGTCCACTGGCTTCTTGTCGAGGGATAGGCGGACCATTGACAATGAATAAGAGTGAGAAATATGGTCGGTGAAGAAAGGGTGGGGCAGTAAAAAGTATCGGTATCGGTAACGATACAGAGATCGCGTTACCATAAATTTGTTAAGGAAATACTTTTTCGATACCGATTTAAAAAAGTATCACGACACGCATACTGAAAACGTAGCGATTTAAACGTAGCGATGATAACGTGGCGATGCTGTAACGGCAATACATGCAACACTCGTTCTAGCTACCAGCAGACAGCCCTGCTTCATCAGCAGCAGCCAAAGAACTGGGAGGTACCCCGGGTTGGAATCATGGTGCCGGCTGTGCTGTCTGGGGTTTTTCCTGGGTTTTCCTCAGACGCTTGCAGACATATGTCGGCACAGTTCCCTTAGAAGTCGGACCAGGACGCACATCCCCCAGGGCGTCAGTCGTGACGTTGCCCACCTCTGTGAGGCCGACAACGGCGAGCCCTTTCACCGGCACCACCACCAGCTATTAGAACAAAGAACTGGGAGGTACCCGGGTTCGAATCATGGTGCCGGCTGTGCTGTCTGGGGTTTTTCCTGGGTTTTCCTCAGACGCTTGACGACATATGTCGGCACAGTTCCCTTAGAAGTCTGAACAGGACGCACATCCCCCAGGGCGTCAGTCGTGACGTTGCCCACCTCTGTGAGGCCGACAACGGCGAGCCCTTTCACCGGCACCACCACCAGCTATTAGAACAAAGAACTGGGAGGTACCCGGGTTGGAATCATGGTGCCGGCTGTGCTGTCTGGGGTTTTTCCTGGGTTTTCCTCAGACGCTTGCAGACATATGTCGGCACAGTTCCCTTAGAAGTCTGAACAGGACGCACATCACCCAGGGCGTCAGTCGTGACGTTGCCCAAATCTGTGAGGCCGACAACGGCGAGCCCTTTCACCGGCACCACCACCAGCTATTAGAACAAAGAACTGGGAGGTACCCGGGTTGGAATCATGGTGCCGGCTGTGCTGTCTGGGGTTTTTCCTGGGTTTTCCTCAGACGCTTGCAGACATATGTTGGCACAGTTCCCTTAGAAGTCTGAACAGGACGCACATCCCCCAGGGCGTCAGTCGTGACGTTGGCTACCTCTGTGAGGCCGACAACGGCGAGCCCTTTCACCGGCACCACCACCAGCTATTAGAACAAAGAACTGGGAGGTACCCGGGTTGGAATCATGGTGCCGGCTGTGCTGTCTGGGGTTTTTCCTGGGTTTTCCTCAGACGCTTGCATACATATGTTGGCGCAGTTCCCTTAGAAGTCTGAACAGGATGCACATCCCCCAGGGCGTCAGTCGTGACGTTGCCCACCTCTGTGAGGCCGACAACGGCGAGCCCTTTCACCGGCACCACCACCAGCTATTAGAACAAAGAACTGGGAGGTACCCGGGTTCGAATCATGGTGCCGGCTGTGCTGTCTGGGGTTTTTCCTGGGTTTTCCTCAGACGCTTGCAGACATATGTCGGCACAGTTCCCTTAGAAGTCTGAACAGGACGCACATCCCCCAGGGCGTCAGTCGTGACGTCGCCCACCTCTGTGAGGCCGACAATGGCGAGCCCTTTCACCGGCACCACCACCAGCTATTAGAACAAAGAACTGGGAGGTACCCGGGTTGGAATCATGGTGCCGGCTGTGCTGTCTGGGGTTTTTCCTGGGTTTTCCTCAGACGCTTGCAGACATATGTCGGCACAGTTCCATTAGAAGTCTGAACAGGACGCACATCCCCCAGGGCGTCAGTCGTGACGTTGCCCACCTCTTTGAGGCCGACAACGGCGAGCCCTTTCACCGGCACCACCACCAGCTATTAGAACAAAGAACTGGGAGGTACCCGGGTTGGAATCATGGTGCCGGCTGTGCTGTCTGGGGTTTTTCCTGGGTTTTCCTCAGACACTTGCAGACATATGTCGGCACAGTTCCCTTAGAAGTCGGACCAGGACGCACATCCCCCAGGGCGTCAGTCGTGACGTTGCCCACCTCTGTGAGGCCGACAACGGCGAGCCCTTTCACCGGCACCACCACCAGCTATTAGAACAAAGAACTGGGAGGTACCCGGGTTCGAATCATGGTGCCGGCTGTGCTGTCTGGGGTTTTTCCTGGGTTTTCCTCAGACGCTTGCAGACATATGTCGGCACAGTTCCCTTAGAAGTCTGAACAGGACGCACATCCCCCAGGGCGTCAGTCGTGACGTTGCCCACCTCTGTGAGGCCGACAACGGCGAGCCCTTTCACCGGCACCACCACCAGCTATTAGAACAAAGAACTGGGAGGTACCCGGGTTGGAATCATGGTGCCGGCTGTGCTGTCTGGGGTTTTTCCTGGGTTTTCCTCAGACGTTTGCAGACATATGTCGGCACAGTTCCCTTAGAAGTCTGAACAGGATGCACATCCCCCAGGGCGTCAGTCGTGACGTTGCCCACCTCTGTGAGGCCGACAACGGCGAGCCCTTTCACCGGCACCACCACCAGCTATTAGAACAAAGAACTGGGAGGTACCCGGGTTCGAATCATGGTGCCGGCTGTGCTGTCTGGGGTTTTTCCTGGGTTTTCCTTAGACGCTTGCAGACATATGTCGGCACAGTTCCCTTAGAAATCGGACCAGGACGCACATCCCCCAGGGCGTCAGTCGTGACGTTGCCCACCTCTGTGAGGCCGACAACAGCGAGCCCTTTCACCGGCACCATCACCAGCTATTAGAACAAAGAACTGGGAGGTACCCAGGTTCGAATCATGGTGCTGCTGTGCTGTCTGGGGTTTTTCCTGGGTTTTCCTCAGACGCTTGCAGACATATGTCGGCACAGTTCCCTTAGAACTCGGACCAGGACGCACATCCCCCAGGGCGTCAGTCGTGACGTTGCCCACCTCTGTGAGGCCGACAACGGCGAGCCCTTTCACCGGCACCACCACCAGCTGTTAGAACACAGAAATGGGAGGTACCCGGGTTGGAATCATGGTGCCGGCTGTGCTGTCTGGGGTTTTTCCTGGGTTTTCCTCAGACGCTTGCAGACATATGTCGGCACAGTTCCCTTAGAAGTCGGACCAGGACGCACATCCCCCAGGGCGTCAGTCGTGACGTTGCCCACCTCTGTGAGGCCGACAACGGCGAGCCCTTTCACCGGCACCACCACCAGCTATTAGAACAAAGAATTGGGAGGTACCCGGGTTGGAATCATGGTGCCGGCTGTGCTGTCTGGGGTTTTTCCTGGGTTTTCCTCAGACGCTTGCAGACACATGTCGGCACAGTTCCCTTAGAAGTCGGACCAGGACGCACATCCCCCAGGGCGTCAGTCGTGACGTTGCCCACCTCTGTGAGGCCGACAACGGCGAGCCCTTTCACCGGCACCACCACCAGCTATTAGAACAAAGAACTGGGAGGTACCCGGGTTGGAATCATGGTGCCGGCTGTGCTGTCTGGGGTTTTTCCTGGGTTTTCCTCAGACGCTTGCAGACACATGTCGGCGGACCAGGACGCACATCCCCCAGGGCGTCAGTCGTGACGTTGCCCACCTCTGTGAGGCCGAAAACGGCGAGCCCTTTCACTAGCACCACCACCAGCTATTAGAACAAAGAACTGGGAGGTACCCGGGTTGGAATCATGGTGCCGGCTGTGCTGTCTGGGGTTTTTCCTGGGGTTTCCTCAGACGCTTGCAGACATATGTCGGCACAGTTCCCTTAGAAGTCTGAACAGGATGCACATCCCCCAGGGCGTCAGTCGTGACGTTGCCCATCTCTGTGAGGCCGAAAACGGCGAGCCCTTTCACCGGCACCACCACCAGCTATTAGAACAAAGAACTGGGAGGTACCCGGGTTCGAATCATGGTGCTGCAGTGCTGTCTGGGGTTTTTCCTGGGTTTTCCTCAGACGCTTGCAGACATATGTCGGCACAGTTCCCTTAGAAGTCGGACCAGGTCGCACATCCCCCAGGGCGTCAGTCGTGACGTTGCCCACCTCTGTGAGGCCGACAACGGCGAGCCCTTTCACCGGCACCACCACCAGCTATTAGAACAAAGAACTGGGAGGTACCCGGGTTGGAATCATGGTGCCGGCTGTGCTGTCTGGGGTTTTTCCTGGGTTTTCCTCAGACGCTTGCAGACATATGTCGGCACAGTTCCCTTAGGAGTCGGACCAGGACGCACATCCCCCAGGGCGTCAGTCGTGACGTTGCCCACCTCTGTGAGGCCGACAACGGCGAGCCCTTTCACCGGCACCACCACCAGCTATTAGAACAAAGAACTGGGAGGTACCCGGGTTGGAATCATGGTGCCGGCTGTGCTGTCTGGGGTTTTTCCTGGGTTTTCCTCAGACGCTTGCAGACACATGTCGGCACAGTTCCCTTAGAAGTCGGACCAGGACGCACATCCCCCAGGGCGTCAGTCGTGACGTTGCCCACCTCTGTGAGGCCGACAACGGCGAGCCCTTTCACCGGCACCACCACCAGCTATTAGAACAAAGAACTGGGAGGTACCCGGGTTGGAATCATGGTGCCGGCTGTGCTGTCTGGGGTTTTTCCTGGGTTTTCCTCAGACGCTTGCAGACACATGTCGGCACAGTTCCCTTAGAAGTCGGACCAGGACGCACATCCCCCAGGGCGTCAGTCGTGACGTTGCCCACCATTGTGAGGCCGAAAACGGCGAGCCCTTTCACTAGCACCACCACCAGCTATTAGAACAAAGAACTGGGAGGTACCCGGGTTGGAATCATGGTGCCGGCTGTGCTGTCTGGGGTTTTTCCTGGGGTTTCCTCAGACGCTTGCAGACATATGTCGGCACAGTTCCCTTAGAAGTCTGAACAGGATGCACATCCCCCAGGGCGTCAGTCGTGACGTTGCCCATCTCTGTGAGGCCGAAAACGGCGAGCCCTTTCACCGGCACCACCACCAGCTATTAGAACAAAGAACTGGGAGGTACCCGGGTTGGAATCATGGTGCTGCTGTGCTGTCTGGGGTTTTTCCTGGGTTTTCCTCAGACGCTTGCAGACATATGTCGGCACAGTTCCCTTAGAAGTCGGACCAGGACGCACATCCCCCAGGGCGTCAGTCGTGACGTTGCCCACCTCTGTGAGGCCGACAACGGCGAGCCCTTTCACCGGCACCACCACCAGCTATTAGAACAAAGAACTGGGAGGTACCCGGGTTGGAATCATGGTGCCGGCTGTGCTGTCTGGGGTTTTTCCTGGGTTTTCCTCAGACGCTTGCAGACATATGTCGGCACAGTTCCCTTAGGAGTCGGACCAGGACGCACATCCCCCAGGGCGTCAGTCGTGACGTTGCCCACCTCTGTGAGGCCGACAACGGCGAGCCCTTTCACCGGCACCACCACCAGCTATTAGAACAAAGACCTGGGAGGTACCCGGGTTCGAATCATGGTGCCGGCTGTGCTGTCTTGGGTTTTTCCTGGGTTTTCCAAAGACGCTTGCAGACACATGTCGGCACAGTTCCCTTAGAAGTCGGACCAGGACGCACATCCCCCAGGGCGTCAGTCGTGACGTTGCCCACCTCTGTGAGGCCGACAACGGCGAGCCCTTTCACCGGCACCACCACCAGCTATTAGAACAAAGAACTGGGAGGTACCCGGGTTGGAATCATGGTGCCGGCTGTGCTGTCTGGGGTTTTTCCTGGGTTTTCCTCAGACGCTTGCAGACACATGTCGGCACAGTTCCCTTAGAAGTCGGACCAGGACGCACATCCCCCAGGGCGTCAGTCGTGACGTTGCCCATCTCTGTGAGGCCGAAAACGGCGAGCCCTTTCACTAGCACCACCACCACCATTGGAACAAAGTAAAAAAAGGGTGAGGAAAGGTCACCCAAACGGTATGTCGGCTTGATATTTCGCAAAACAAAAAGAAAGAAAGAAAGGAAAGAAAAAGGAGGGGAAAAAAAGAAACGGGAAACAAAAGAAGTAGGAAATAAATGATAAAATAACGAAAGGTGAAAGAAGGATTGTACAGATTACAGACGAAGACGAAGAAGGATATTGTGGCTAATCATGGGGAAAGTGAGACAAATTCCTTTAACAAATTATGGACCTTGGAAACATATTGCAATCTTTATGAGCAGCTACACGATCACTTCCGAAGCATTTTAACTCTTCCTGTTGCCGTGAACGGGGTTCAGCTTGTCCAGATTGCGCGATTAAAGAGTCTGATATACATACCCAACACTGCAAGAACCGCCCCTTTCTCTTTACTTTTTTCCTTATAAACCCATCTTTATAAAACCCTCAGTGTATCAGTGAAAGACGCGCATACATATTCGGTATCGTGGGTGACATCTTCTCAGCACATGGAGCACACGTGTAGGTCTTCTCAAGAGCAGCAAAACATGATGGCTCTTCAAAACTGCACAAGGGTGCATAAAGCGTGTCGCGTGTTTTACCCAGCATCGCGAGCGGGGGAGTCTGAGGACTCTTTTATGCGTCGACTTCAAATCTCAAGCCTGACAGTCTGCGGCACAACGACCCTGCCGTGGTACTCATCAAGATTGGGACACGCTCAGGTGAGTTCCTTGGTGAGGCTGTTTACATTCGGGGGAGCCCGACTGAAGGCACGCATGGGATGCCAAATATAAAGCGCCCTCGATGCTCGGACAACGGGCGAGGGGCAACCGGTCGTGAAATTTCATGACCGATACAAGTCAAGGTCGTCATCCATGAGACGCTCAAAAGGCATTGCCGCGTAATATATCAAGGCTGACCATGTCACACCTGAAGCCGTCAGATCCGAGGTACTTTCAAGATTTAAAACATAGAAGGGGGTGCGGGAAAAGATATGGTGCTGTTGTCAAGTTGAGAGGTCGTCGCACGTAGGCTTGTGTTCTCTGTTTCGTTTTGGCTCTTCCCCACAGGAGCGCTGTAGTTAATGCGCTCGGCGTGGCGGTGGAGGTGGTGGGTGCAATCGAGAATTTTATAAACAGTCGTAAATGTGTTCTTGGCAGTACGTGCTGCTATGTATTCGCCGTCTTCGTTACCAACCCTTGCACGACTTCACTGCCTTGTCTCTATCTGGTGATAATACGGTGGTTTTCATCTCGAAGGAACCGAGCAGGATAATATTTTGGACATAACAATTTCAGTTCATGGTTCACTATGGTAGCCTCGCCGAAAAGGCGAACGCAAAGGCATTGTCAGCATTACATCCATTTGGATTGGATTGGATTTGAGTTAAAAATAACTCATATGTTTCTTATCAAATACGCCGAGGCGCTTGCAAGTTTCGCAATAGTTGGGTTCGCAATTCCCGACAATTATGTGGGGTGTCGTTGGTTTCTGGGAGTTTCAGGCAGACTTGAAAGACGCAAAAATCATTCCGGTTCACAAGTCGGGCAGCAAGGCTGATATGAGTGATTACAAGCCTAAGCAGCTGCGTAGCAAAATACTGGAACACGTATCTTATACAAACAGTTAGCTCATTTTCGGGAATACATCAATGTTCTTTCCTCTGTGGGTAGCCCGGTTTTAGACGCGTGCGGACTATCTACAATCACTCAGTTTCTTCATATTACGACTTAGTAGAAGTAATCAAGAACAGCTGATAGGTATTTTGCCAAGGCTTTTGATCGGGTATTGAACATAAAGCTTTTGGCGAAACTGAGGTCACTGTCAGATCCAACTCGTTTTGATTGCCGGTTAGAGAAATTACTTGACTAATCGCAGACAGCTATAGGCATCGACGATATACTATTCTTACCAGTTGCTAAATATGTCGGGAGTTCCCCAGGGATCGACTGTTGGCCAGTCGTTGTTCTTGGTGTTCATAAATAACCTTGTATTTGATATCCCAGTTCACGTTTTGCTTTTTGCAGATTACTGTGTACTTTACAATACTGACCCTTCGGATCAAGCCCAGTCCGATGATGTTCCGCTTAAGGTTATTAGCTGGTGTGAATTATGCAAACTTCCCCGTACGTCGAAAAGTGCAAGTTCGTGATAGTGACTTGCAAAAAAATCCACGTAATGCAGCCTATTTTATTCGCTACCAACTGAAAAAGAGTGAACGAGTACCTGGACGTATCTATCGTATCTTCCGACCGGTCCGCGTTGGAATAACTATATCATTTATATATTGTTCGTACCGCACAAGGGAATAAGCTATGGTCGGTTCAACGTTGCTCATACACTTTGCAAATCCAGCTCTAAAGCTAAATGCCTGTAAATTTCTGATACGCCTGTGTCTCTCGGAAGAGCAATGAGAATATATACGTATATATATGTATTTACATTCTAATTGAGTGCTGCCTAAGGAGAGCGGGAGTCGAGGTAGTGGAGAGGGACCACGGGTATGCCATCAGACCCTCCACAGTTGAGCACGAATCGCCCGAACGGTCTGTCCGTTCCTTTTCCCAGGAGTGCCCTCTCGTTTTGCTACGTCGTCATGGACGAACATGCAGGCGACCGTCGAGTATAGTGTTAGGCAATTAAATTTTACGCGAAACTTGGATATGCCTTCCAAAACCTTAGAAATGTTGAACACAGCGTATGGGGAAGCTGCTCTATCGTCAACTCAAATTCTGAGATAGCACAAGGCCTTCAAGGTTGGAAAGAAAGCCGTTGAGGGTCAACAGCGCTCTGGGCGACCTTCAGCGTCAAGAACCGATGAAAATATTGCCGTTGTTAAAACTGCTATGGATTGGGACATACATTTGAATGTTAGGCTAATTTCGGACGTGGTAGCTATAGGTCCTTGAGCGTTTGAGAAGGGTTTTGCGAGTGGTCCTCCACCAGGACAATGCCAACGCCACCTAGATATTGAAGGCCTGCTTATTGCCTCCTCTCTTCAATTCAAGAACTCGCCAATGACTGCAGCGAACTTGGAACCTGTAGACCTGAATCTGTAGACAAAAAGTGCAACAAGCTTTCCAGAAAATCAGTCTTGAGGGAGATATTGAACCGTTTTGCGCTTTATTTTAAAGGTTTCCTATTTAGTACGTGGGGACTTTCAATCACTACTCGCAGACGACGGTGGTTCGTCTCCGTGGCTGTGACCGCTGAAATCACGTTCGTGATTGGCTATACCGACGTTGAAAACACGATCCTGATTGGCTGACTCTTAATTGTTACGTCACGTCGACGAGTAAGCAGGCTTTCTCCATCTAGGTGGAGTTGACAATGCGCCGAGTCACACGTCATTGGCTGTGACGGAATTTTTGGCAGGGACAAACATCCCTACCTTTCCCTGCATACCCTATACAGCCCTGACCTGACGCCGTTCGACGTTTCCTGTTCCCGAAAATAAAAATGCACCTGAAAGGACACCAACTTGACACTATATTGGAAACGTCTAGTCAGATGCGACGAGAGCTCTGGACAGCTTTTCACCTGAATACCCCATCCACTACTATGAAGAATTGCGGCCTCGCTGGAATCCCCGTGTTCAGTTCCAAGGAATTTACTTTAAAAGGTGGTGCAGTCTAATTGTATGTTTTTTTAAATAAAAGTATGTGTTTAATCATTCCCATTACTTTTAGGGTGGACCAGTATGTGGACGTAGTGTGGGACACTTTCACACAGTCAAACATAGATGCTGCAATTGAGTCTGTCCAGATTGTTCTCCTAGTTTTATCGACGATCAGTACAACCCTCGAGTGTCTGTAACGCCACTGTACCCTACAGGTAACTTATAATCGTCTGTTGTGGCGCAGCGAAATTCACCGACATAAACTTCTCTATCTCCTAATAAATAAACGGCTGTCAATAACAGCTGAACTTCAAAAATCATTTAAATCGACACGGTTCACCAGGCACAACCATAGCAAATCCTTTATGGACTTCCATGCAACATGTCCAAATATCGTTTCTTATAATTTATATCCATTTTTATTTGTGTCTCATTTCTTTCTGCTGGGATGCCTTCCCTACTTAGATGCAAAGGTAGTCTGAAGCATATGCAAGTAAAAGTTGCAATTAAAAAGAAAATATGGAGATTGTGGCTGTGACGGGTTTTGTTTGGATTACCGCTTGGTTTTGTATTACTTAAATTGGATTGATATGAAAAACAATGCACAGGATGGGTTGTTCCTACTTTCATAAATGCGGCCGCTCCCTACGACAAACACCGCTTACTCAATATGAGGAACCCCTTCGTGAAACGTCGTTCGTCCGCAAGGACATCGCAACATTTTTGAACAACCATCGAGACAACAACGACAAAAAACACCGTCATGTGATGTGAATAGCAGCAGGCAAGGTCGTGCTGAAGACTGAGAGGTGGTGGGCTCGAATCCTACCACCGGCTGTGCTGTCTGAGGTTTTCCCTGGGTTTTCCGAAGACTTTCCAGACGAAAGTCGGCAGAGTTCCCCTTGAAGCCCAGGACGCATACTAACCCCCCTGTCCCCCTCTCCTTGCTGCTGTCCTCACTCCATCTGTCCACGTCTGTGCGCCGCTCATAGCCACAGCTGCTTCGCGGCGCTAACACGCAATCAAAAAAAACAAAAAAAAGAAAACCTCCAGGTCGCTGGAGGGAGAACCTAACCACGCTGTCCTCCCCAAAGTTCTGAGAGTCCAACACAATTTGCAAACTTGAAAATTCAGCGGACACTGATTTCAAGCTCGAGCGAGACGCACGCACAGCTACGCTACAACTTGAACACGTTCCCGCCATCGTTTTCTCCATTCAGGGCGAAATCCGAACGGCACACATATTTTTCTTTTCTCTTTTTTTCTGCGTTGGAACGGAGGGCCCGTCCGGATGCAGAGGTTTCTGGTGTCGCTATTGTGGCGGTTCAAGTCAACGGGTTCCCATTTCGTGCACCTGAGCCCCCTGCCGACGGCTGCGAGTGTCGCACGGGAGGTTAATATGGCGGGAAAACTGTGGGACGGTACACTTCAGGTACATAGAAGACCTGTGTTATGCGCGCACGATTCTTCTTTTTACGTCAATCATCCCAAGAGGATCCCGAGCGTCGTATTTCATGCATTGTTTTCCGCACAGGACGGGGTTAGAGATACAGAAAGAGATATGTGGGAGTTTTTGTGAAAGACCATTCGTAACGCTGCCATATCATTCGGTTGCTTGTATGTAAGGATAAAGCAAATATAAATTATCTTAGGGACGGAAAGTACCTACGGCATCCGTCAATCACACGGGAGAACACAAAGATAATTAACACATTGTACAACGTGCTAGTTAAAAGACACCTCTTAAATGGCAGCTATACTGCAGTCAATGACTGAAGTGTTAGTAAGAAAGCATACAAACGCGTGAGACTAATGTGTTTTTGCAGTCTGGGAGTCCCTTCATGCACTTCCTAGAGCCCCAAACTCATGCCCCTCCTAACTATAACCTCAGACCGAAAACAAAAAACAAAAAAAAAGAAACGTTGTTTGTGCTGAATAAAACTGGAAGAGTTGTCAAGTACCCGCGAGGCGCATGCGTACAGCTACAGTATCTGCTCAGGTCGGATAGAATTCATGCTTTCCACTTCGTCCCTCGACTTTGCCTGTCCTTGGCTCAGACTCGCAAAGTTCGTGTTACCCTCCTTGCTGTAGAGAGTACACTTTACACTAGAGAGTACTCGTCGTCCTAAACATCCTCGAATAACATCATGACCATTATCCTGCCAAGTGATATCAGCGAACGCAAATAATCCGTGGATTTGCTTTTGAACGTATGCGTCTTTATCAGAATCCATACGTATACAGCGAAACTAATCAGCTGAAAACACTAATTCATTCAAAATTTCAGCCGTGTGGAGCTGCTGGTTCTGTACCGCAGGACCAGAGCTCGCTGAATGGAAATACTTTGTAAGTGCAACTGCTACTTCAATGGCGACCCTCTCTTTCTGCTGCAATGGCGACCCGTTCAGATTTTGCCCTTCGTACTTTGTGTCTATATACAACAACAATGTCCACACATGTCTCTACATTTATAGTCCTGTGTAATTACAACCGGTGGGTCATCATCCCCACCCAACGGAAGTCTCTCTCATCGTACGGTGGCGCCGAAGTTGCGTGTCGTGCATCGTCGTAGACAAGATGATACCAGGCGTCCCATTCCCCCTCGCCACCGATTCTTTAAAGTCATCGTATAGTGGACGTCACTGGGTCATGGGCTACCGCAGCAGTCTTTGCCGTAGTAAACACGCAAATGGCCTGAGGCATCTCCTGCGCGTTTTTCCCACGGACGCTGGACGGTGGTTATTTTGATATGCTGGAGGGTGACTAAGAAGCCTCTGATCTAATTATCCTGAGATTTTCTTTTCGAGTAGCTTTCTGTCTTCGTACGACAGGTCACCGGAAATCGGCTTTTAAAGGCTGTTCTGAGATGCTGCATTAGTATTCTGGTCGTGCCGAGAAAAAGTAAATGTACTAGAAAGGAAGACAGTTGTTGTTTGTGTCCAATGAAGGGCAATGGTCAATAGATTGCTGTAATTGTGTAATACATTGCTGTAATTGTGTGACTCGTTTCTCACGTCCCTTTCATGTACGGGTGCCTAATAGGAATATCCATGAAAACTCTGGTACAGTTTCAGAAGAAGAGACATGTTATCTTCTGTCTTTATAAGTAGATGTGCGAATAATTAATTTGGAGTTTCATGGTGTGGGTTGCTCTTCTGTACAAGGTGAATTTAGCAATGGTTACACGTTTCGATCACGTTGCAAAAATACAAGATGGAGTCTGACTGACTTCAAATTTTGCAGAGTGATATTAACCACCCGACTGAGGTTATACTATTTTCTTCTTTTTTTTCTTTTTCTTGCAGGTATTGCTGTCATGTTGAAGCAAAACTAAAATATTCGGAAAAATCTTTCCCCATGCACTTCAATGGCGAACAAAACTCATAAACCGGTGTGTGCTCTAATTTCACCTCACCGTTGACAGGTACCGCAACACAACAAAGATAAGCCAGAAAGTTATTCTCACCAAGTTGGGTTCAAGCTCAAGCTTAATTTCTGAAGACATTGAAGAGAGAGGGACTGACAGTGCGCCATCGTTCCGGAGCAACTGCGTGAATTATTGCAGTATTCACGTGCTTCTTGTCTGTGTGTAGCAGCTCCAGAAATTTTGCACGAAGAGAGTTGCCAGCAGGATTGCGACCAACAAGAATAGCTACCCGCAAGAACTACCTACAGACCCGAGCGCGTTTGGAATTATCTGCAGAATGCATGGCACTAGGCACGTGATCGAATATGTCATTGCCTGGCATTCGCGTCCTCGTCTGCTGCAAATTGTGCTTCGTCTGCTGCAAATTGTGCTTCGTCTGCTTCAAGTTTTGCGTCTTCTGCGCTACGTCTAGTCCCGTCAAGCAAACTCTCCTCCATTGTTACTGCATGATGTATGTCGTATTGACTTATGCAACACCGTCTGTGTGCCGTGATATTAAGCTGGAGCAGACGCAGGAGAAAACGACAGCTTTGGAGTCAGATAGGCCAAACTGCTGGGAGCATACGCATTCTGGTAAAACCAGCTCGCGTGGCTCAGTGGTTAGCGTGCTGGCCATATCACGTCGAGACTGGGAGGTACCAGGGTTCGAATCCCGGTGCCGGCTGTGCTGTCTGGGGTTTTTCCTGGGATTTCTTCAGACGCTTTCAGACATATGTCGGCGCAGTTTCCTTAGAAGTCGGCCCAGCGTGTCAGTCGTGACGTTGCCCACATCTGTGAGGCCGACAACAACAACACGTGGTGATGGTGAATGGGCTCGCCCTTTCACCACCACTACCACCTGGTAAAGACAACAGCTGGCAGAATATTGCAAAAAGCAAGTGAAGATTAAAGGCTCATTGATGAAAAACATCTGTCCGCGCATAGCTGATTACGTTGACTCATTGTGATTCCTTTATTCCATCAGCGTTACCCTTATGCAAACAACCAGTAAATGTTGAAATATAGCTTCATGGGTTCCGGCACCTTGAGGTCCTTGTTGGGCTCGCCTGTTTGTGTTCCAGCCTCAGGAGAGTCACTCTTTACCATGTTAACCTAAATGTGTCAAGGTGTCAATAAATTGGCTTTGGCGTGAATTTTGCGTTTTGAATTGCACTATGCAAGCACTACCTGAACGTGAAAGCATTAGCGGGTAACCGTGAAACCACGCCCTCGTCTGAAAGTTCTCGTCGAACTTGTTACAGCCCACTTACTAACGCTGGCCTTTCGACCGACAAGTGTGCGTGCAGAACTGTCCCTGGATATTACCCCAGAACTGGATGACCTTCGGTCAAGTTCGATTTAAAGCGACGAGAGTCGAGCGATATGAATGGAGCTGGAAACAAATTGTGGATTGCTGGCAATGTGCCAACAGAAAAATCTGGAATCTTAATTATGCATCCTGCATTTCGGGAGAAATGTTGTAGTACCGCATGCCAGAGAGCTCTAAACAGTGAACAGTGCAAAACGTCACTACAAATGAGCTACTACAAAGAAGCCAGAAGATCCTGTTGAGTGGAATTTACCTTGGGAACATCCGTGTTAATGCGATAATTTTTGTTATCTTACTTTTCTTCGGGAAATTTGACTCCTCTTCTTTCGTTGCCTGGCTGAAGTCGGGTTCAGAGAGTCTATAGATGAACTATCAGAGAAGAAAGTGGATTGGATGGGAAGAAGTACAAGCTTTTGTCGTCCACGTGGCACGTCTACGTGAGGCCGACAACGGCAAGCCCTTTCACCACCACCACCACGTGGCACTGATATCAGTGTTGGAGGACACGCCACAGAACTGATCCCATACAGGCTCAGCCACACTGGAATCAAGGGCAGGGCATAAATAAATTCGGTGGGAACCATAATTTAATTCAAGCAGATGGGCATGAACAACACCATACCTTCAGTCAGAATTCCACTCACATGCCCTCCTTTATCATCGGGGGGTACGCCGTTGATTGAAGTTAATTCACTTTTGTTGGAGCAAGTGTGAACACCTTCTGTATCATTTCACGAAGGGGGACATGTTGCATTAGAGATCGTGCAAGAGAAAATTACTTCAGCATAATTGCTCCATCGCCGGAGCTTTTCAAACAGGGGCAAGTGCCTTCATTAAAATGTGTCGGTCGATCACTCCCAAGAGATGTAATTGCATACTACAGACACTACGTAGCCAGCAGCGCCATATATCCCCCGCTTAATGAGCGATTTCGAGTTGTCCAGTCAAGTAGGTCAATAGCTGCGTAACAACGAAACCTCTCCAGTTCCACGTAACTGGAGTCTTCTTTATCATGTCTTTCCCATAGTTTTGCTTTCACCTTTAACCTCTGAGCATAAGCCTTACTGTCGGCGTCTAGCTGTGACTGATATTTTGTATAGGGACCGTCGTTCCGGATGAATAGAGACTATATGGATACGAGATGCGATTTATGCGATTTATACGTTTTACGACATCACGCTTACTAAGTGTATACAGATTACGATTGTTGTTGAAACATGGGTAACTCGTGATGGGTGTGAAAACCTCATAATACACAATTTTGTGTAGATGTGTAGAAATCCAGCGAACCGGTAGAGATGTAGGATTTGTGTAGTTGTGTGTAATATACGAGGGGCGTTCAAGTCAAACCAGGACTTTTCATTTTTCGCAAAAGTAAAATGAACTTACAGGCGAGAAATTAGTTCTATTTTTCCACGTAATCTCAAGCTGCACTAATGCACTTGTCCCAGCGTTTCACGAGGGCTTGGATGCCAGCAGCGTAGAAATCCTTACCGGCGAGTACCAGTCATGATCTGACCGTATTCTTGATATTGTCGTCGCAGCTGAAGTCGCGGCCCTAAAGGAACACCTTCAGTGGCCTGAAGAGATGGAAAACGCTGGGGGCGAGGTCTGGACTGTAAGGGGGATGTGGTAGCAACTCCCAGCCAAGTTCCTGTAAGGTGTGTGTCGTGAGATGCGCGGTATGCGGGCGTGCATTGTCCTGTAGGAGGAGGACTCCTTTGGTGATGAGGCCCGGCCGCTTTTGCTTCAGCGCCTTATGCACATCCCTGAGAACCTGGCAGTAATATCCACTATTGATGGTGGTACCACTGGGCAGAAAATCAACATGAACAACGCCAGCCTTGTCCCAGAAAACCGTGGAAAACTTTGATGTTCTCAGGAACTCTGACACTAGGCTCTGAGCCGCCCCGGCCGGGACCGTCCTGCACTGATGTACGGCCGTCTCGGAACCGTTTGCACCACTCAAACGCTTTGCTGCGGCTAAGTGTATCGTGGCCACACTGAGCCTGAAGTCTTCTGTGAATTTCAGATGACTTTACGCCTTCATTCACGAGAAACTTCATGACAATTCGCTGTTCGATGTGCGCGCTCACCTCGTCGTCGGCCATCTTGTCCAGCACGTGTCTTCTATTTTGCACAAACTTTGGACCACCACTTGGTGAACGCGAAGGCCTGCCGCGTGTGAAAATGACGAAAAAGAAGTAGCGCGAGCCATTTGTGCACTCAGGAGACAGAAAGTCCCGGTTTGACTTGAACCCACCTGGTACAATCGCACGCCTGCTCCTGTCGATCACTGTTAATCTTGGTTTTGATTTTGTTTTTTTACGATCTTCCTTCCTAAACAATGAAGTAATTTGGTTGAATAGTGAAGCAAAAATTATCGGGCGAAAGTGATGTCACGTCACCGAACGGTTTTGCTACGCTCAAAGCATACCTTCCACCTCTCTCTCTCCTCTCTCTCCACCTCGGCTTCTAAACAAGGAGAGGCTTTGGGACCTTACGCACAAAAACATGATATTCCCATGCCATTCATCTTATTTTCTACTCTGCGGAGGTGCTGGAGTAGCCAGTCCATCCCTGTCGCCACTTCCGTCCCCATTATTTTCCTTGTTCTGTTTGTCATTATCATCATTATCTCCCTGCAAGCAAAGCAAACTAGAAACTTTGCGAAATGATGTTGATGGATATAATTTCCTTGAGCTTGAGGTGGTGGTAGGAACAGGCACACTTATTATATTTCAAATACAAATACTGTATTTGAAATACTTTTTGGGCATTTAGTATCTTACGAGTTCCTTTTCCAAGGAGTATTTTGGTGCTCTATCTAAAATACCTTTTTTGTATTTTCCACTCAGTCATTTAATTACTTTCTCAAATGTCTTCGCACTGCTGCCAGTCCACTGCAGCCTTTCACAGTTTTCCCCCATCCTGTTCCGAATAAATTCCCTTCTTTCTATGGTCTTCCTGTGTCATTCTGTTACATAGGTGGGGAAGTTACTTTTATTTTGTAGTGCACTACCGTTACTCACTACTTTTTCGAAAAGTAACGCGTTACGTTATTCGTTACTGTTGCGGTAGTAGGTAACGCGTTACTAACGCCATTACTTTTGCATTACTTCACCAGTTGTCCTTATAATATGTACCATTTTTGGTTGAGTCACATAAGTGCATTCCGCAAATCAATACAAGCAATGTTGGGCACAAACAAGGGTCACGCATGAACACAACTTACGTGTACGATTTATTGCAACGCAGAAGTAGTTGATGTTCAAAATTTTTATCGGTGAGCTTCGCCCGTTGGGCTGAGAGGACGCCTAATGACCAGTGAGTGCTCCTTGTCAAGGTTGATAGAGACGGTGACCTTTTGTCTCATACAGTACAAATCCAAAGAGCCAATTACTTGGTACTTTGTTACTTGTTCAGAGGGTAGAGGCTATTTTTCTGCCGCTTTTGCCCCATTCGTCCGAAAAATACCAGAGGGAGTGAAAAACAGAGGTGGTAAACAAAGGTGACACCTCAACCAGGGTAGGTCAACAACCCTTCTTATGCATTCTTCGTGGGTGTCGATGTGACCTTCTTGTCATTGTTGAAGATGAATAGAAAAAATCGTGGATTTTCCCGGATTCTGCAGGCACGGTCCTCGCTCAAGCTTTCAAGTTCCCGAACACGCAGTAACGCATAACGCCGTTACGCGTTAGTTGTTAAAAATGTAATGACGTTACGTTACTCATTACTTTTCTCCCAAATGTAATGCGTTACCATACTGTAGAAGTGGTTTTTTCCGCGTGGAAAATATTTTCGCGTTTTCGAGCAGAGCTGCTTTGAGGATTGATTCGCGAGAACTTAAATTCGCGACACAGGTTTCCGGGAGTGCTTTGCTCTTGCATATCGTGCCGCCGTCAATACTCGGGCATATTTCGGCACGTACTAAGACATCCGTTGTTCACGTGGATTGCGGCATTCTAGGTCTATTCCTTTCTTCTCCTCACAGAGATAGGAGGAAAGGTCCTGTCAAATGGCCTTGAGGGACCCTGTAGGAGGCCATGGTACTGGCCGTGTGCAAGTTAGCCAGTTTATTTTAGCAGTTCTTATTAATTATCACTCGGGGCACTGCCCAGTTCGGTTGAGATGTGGTACTATCATTCAAGCTGGTTTTGAGAATGCGGGGAAATGCATGTTCTGGCTTCGTGGTATAGTGGCATATTGCATGTATAGTGCAAAGCGTTTATAGGAGTAACAAAAGCATGATGAATTTTCATTTCTTTTCATCTTGCCTGATGGGATAAAACAATCTTCTGCGCTTGCTTAAACTGCCTATGCTGCATAGAGTAGAAAGGGTCAGGTAGTCGCGGTATAGCGTCGAAGGCCGAACGATTTTCGCCCTTATATGGCCAGAGTTATTCGCGGGACCTTAAATTCGCGATTTTGGAGGTGTGCGCGAAAAACGCGAAAAATAATTCCGCGCGAAAAAAACCACTCCTACAGTATTTCACTACTCGAATGTAACGCGTTACCGGTAACGCACTACTTTGTAACGCGTTACTCCCCACCTATGTTCTGTTATGTGTCATTCTCGTCCATTCTTGGATGCTGGGTTGACTCAATGTACCCCACGAGAGTTCAGGACTTTTTTATTCGCCCCTGCTACAGCATTCTGACCTCAAACATAACTTTATCTCGTGGCCTGTTCCATGATGGAACCTTGGCTTCCAGGTCTCTCACCTCTGAGCACGTGAAATTCCGTGATTCATACTATGCAGGGGGTGCGCTGTGGCATAGACGAGTGACCGGTGGTAAACTTGTTGTCCATTTAGGGGTCTTTTGGGCTGTTTATATTGTGAGGTCGCAGCATAAAGCCTACCAAGCAGCCGCCTTTACTTCCTCGACGATATCTGAGTCCGTATTCTGAATGGGTTTCCGCGAGACTGAACAAAACATTTTTGTGCAGTGCAAACTGTGCTTACTAAAGAAGCTTTCTGTCGGCTAGGCAAATGTCGAACCGCAACTAGAGAAAGCACATTAAAGTATGTCGAAATGTATCTTAGTGTATCTTAAATGTATCTCAAATACTTTTTGACGTATTTGGTACTCCATTTTAAATATTTTTGTTCAAGTATTTAGAGCTGCATTTTAATTACACTGATGTTTAACACTTGACATTTTGCACTGTGTATAGCCGTATGTTGTATGTGTTGTATGTAGTGTACTCCCCTCATCTGCCATGGCCATCAAGAGATGGCCGGCAGTATCTTTCAAATACATAAATAAATAAATTACAATCGTCTCTCAGTATTTGATATCTTATTTTAAATACCTTTGTTAAGGAAGACGACAGGATTGCAGGAACACGGGAGCTCGTGAGCTTCCGCCCTCGGTCTCCTGCTTCCTTATACATTGGTGCCGAAACCCAGGACCCGCTGGGTCAGCTTACGACTAGGAAGCATTGAGGAGGCTATAAGGACGCACCGACTCTCATCGCTGGTAAGGTAATGGAGGATCTTGATCGCATAAGGAAATTTCGAAGTCAGGCGAGGTCGTCGATAACCCGAACGGTGAACGATCTGAAGACGCTTTTGACTACGACCCCTCTTCCCAGAGAGCAACTGAAGCAAACCTTGACGGTTCTGGAAACGAAGTGGGCTACCTTGAAAGAAAAGGACCCAGAGGTTCAGGGTCTCATACCGGAGGAATTGATAGAGAGCGAGTGTAATTCCTGCGATCAATACCTCGAGTCAGTCACTGCGATCAAGTTCCAAGTGTGTTCCGCACTAGACTCCACGACGGCATCCCGATCTTTGGCTCCCGCAAGTGATGGCGTTAATGCTACGGGACCTCGACGATCCTCCTCAGGAGATCGGAGTCAGTCTACCGGAGTCACTCTACCGAAGCTGCGGATCGACACCTTTAGCGGCGACCTATCTAAATAGCAGGGGTTCTGGGACCAGTTCCGTGCGAGTATTCATGAAAACGAGCGCCTCACCGATGTCAACAAGCTGAAGTACCTGGTTTCTCTCGTTTCTGGGCCAGCAGACATAACAGCCATTGTTACCCTGAACACCACCAGCAGACGTTATCCACACACAAACTGATGTGCATGAAGGAAGGGCTGTCAACAAGGAGTTGAACAGAATTGGATACAAAGCGCGTTATTGTGGGATTCCAGCTGTGGAGACGTCGTTGCTCGTAGTGCCGTTCCTCGTCCACATAAAGGCGTACCTTTCCTTGACATAGATAGACTTACTGTGCCATATGCCCATTTCATATCAAGGAGCAGTGTTATGGTTAAGTGGTCAACCGCTCGTTGACCTTCTATCTTCCATGTATGAAACCAGTCCTACTACGCTGTCGTGCAAAAGAAAGTCGGAAACCCAGACATTGCATCCGTGAGTGGACGATACGTTTAGAGAAGCGATGTCAAGCGGGCACAAATAGCCGGTCGAGCTTATCGGGTCGGAAGGAGTCTAAGGCCATAAGGGATTTACCATGCTCAAACGCAGGGATAATCGGTGAGACTTTCCATGATGCCGGAACTCCCCACTTCTCCAACAGCAGTTATTATGTAGTTTGCAAGACCATTCAGAGCTTCGGGCTTTGAACAGCAACTACCTGGTAGATGTCGTTTGGTCGCGGTGCAGGGTGACACACTGATAATGAGAAACGGCTACAGAGAACCCTTGCATGCTGAAGCCTGGATTAATGAGGTCATTGGGTGAAGTTGAAGCATGCAGTGGGGTGTCGACAATCGCTGCTACAGACTTCCGATATGATTCCGTTGAAAAGACCGCGGAAGACTTTGTCATTAGTCCACAGAATAGGTCTTCAGCATCTGGAAGCGGCACACGGTACGCTCCGATGTAGGTTGACTTTTCGCTAGGGTCTCTCGGCGTCTTGCTGGACTTCATTTGAATTACAGTGATAGGGACATGTCATCAAGAACCTACTTCGAATAGAACACCCCGTGACTCAGGAGATTAAGCTAAATCATCGATTGGACGTTTCTATGACAGATATTCAAACATTCATATCATACAACGCCCCTACGAACAGGGTCTGCCATAAACCAACTCGCTGCTACACTCTAAATATTTTCACACCTTTTAAGGTGTAAAATTGGTGTATTCTCATGTATTACACCTATTTTACACCCTAGAACCTTGGCTTGAAAATTTTCGAGGGTGTAACTATGGTGAATTACACCCTTTTATGAGACATTGTCAGAAGGGTGTGATGAGGGTGCAACACAGGGTGTATCTGGAGGTGGGACAGTCTCCATTACTCAGGTTAAATATATTCCTGTTCCTGTGCAGTGTTGGAGTGCTTGTGGTACTAGAACTTAAGCTTGCAATACAAGCTTGTATTCTTATATACAAGCTTGCACAACTTGTATTAAGCTTGCTTAATACAAGTTGTGATATAAAGACCAAATGCTCAGTTACTCAACATCTGGTACACTGTCATATAACCCCTCAAGGTTAGAGGACTAGAAAATATAAAATTACTACTATGTAATAAAGCTGTGTAAAGTGATAAGTTTGAATACCTTCATGCCTACTAATGTCAACCTAATAAAAGCATACCTATTCAGTTCCTGTGATTGTGTCTTATATGTACGATGCCCGCATATACCCATATCAATCACCTATAACATGTGTGTGCTGTGCAACATGTGTCTGTAATGTCGTATTTTTGCTTCATACAGGGTACAGCTGACTAGTATACCTGGAAAATATTAAAAGTCCAGTGTGAGAAAAGTATATTATTGGCTTTTTAAATAATATTTTGCATGGCTGTGACGAAGAGTGATGCCAAGATAGCCACAATTACACTCCAAAGTACCCAGCATGTGCCTCCTGTAAAAACTAGAAACGCTATAATTTCGCAGTGAAACTGTAATAATTTCAAAGTGCCTCTTCTATGGTTTGCATGTTACATTACACCCTTCCATACGATTACACCCGCGATTTCTTGAGGGTGTTCCGTTACACCTTAAAAGATGCGCGCCATGCACATGTTCTTTTACACCCTTTAAGGTGTAAAATTATTTAGAGTGTAGGTCGGCTCCGTGAAAGACGCAAATTGCAGGCACTCTCATCAACTTGAGCCCCTTGGTCACATCCTATCGGACAGTTGTGCATATAGTGGCGCGCGTCAAAAACACCATACAAGAAGATACCTTGCAACAGATGTACCAATCCTTTTCCTGTCCCGGCCCTCTTCATGGACGCTACACTCTCTATTTTATTTCTTCTTCCATCAAACCAACAACAGTACCATGAATGATATTCTATACGATACTTATCCTCTGAATGATACGCCTGAGCACTGCGAGTCTGACGCGATTCTTTCGGGAAATGAGGCTATGAAGACTTCTATCAAGGTTATGGTTCTTTCATAGCTTAGAGCAGGGTCATCCCTCGATCTCAAGCGATCAGTCGCGTCAATCTTCGTCATCTCATCATGTCTTTCTGTCACCCAGCTACAGTTGTGGAGGTGCACACAATTGTGAGGGCAACAACGGCAAGTCATTTACGCCAAGACCACACATGACCGTTTTTCTTCTTCTGCTAGGGGAAACAAATACGGTACTATCACCTGATTTTTCCAGGTTTCTCTGTATTACGGATGAGATCGTATAATGTCCAGAGAGTTCTGGTAACAGTGCTTCCATCCCTGCATTGGCTTTCCAGAGATATACTATGTCGTGGGAGTTCGTATGCATACATTGTTGGGTAACCGCCGCGACAGTTTCGCCAGCTCGCTTCTTTGAGCTCCTCCGCTTGGGGGACCTCGCACTTGCACCTATCTTTCTTGGAGATATAGTTTGCGACATCACTCAGGGCTCCCCTCTATATCCCCCAGCTGCAGCTGTGTAGTATACGTGACTCTTGCTGACCATATCCTATAGGCCCTTTGGCTTCTGCGAAGGATCTTAAGTGCAGGCTTGCACGTTCGTACTCCACGGTGGTCGCAAACACACACATAGATGATGATGGGATAGACGATTCACCGCCGCTGTGGCGGTACACTGCCCCCCTGGGGATGATAATGGAGATTGTCCCTTTAAACTTCTGTCACCAAACCAGCAGATGACACTGCCCCCCTGGGGATGATAATGGAGATTGTCCCTTTAAACTTCTGTCACCAAACCAGCAGATGACAGAAACTCTGCGGGAGGCCCTGGAGCTGGTGGGAGGAATTCGGCCACGTTCCAAGAATCTTGGCGAGACCGAACGGACAGTGGCCCGTGCTGCGTAAACGGCGCTCCATGTAGGGGCGTTGTTCGTGGTGCTGCCTGCAGTCAAGCATGATGTGCTTGAGGTTACCGCGCACACCAAAGGTGGGGCACAGGTCAGATGAGGCAGAACCGAGACGAAATTTGAAGGCATGTGTAAAGGCCTCATTTAGCCTCATGCGGTGGAAGAGAGCTGTGAAGGGACGCGGCAGTTGACGAGGAAGGACGAGACACAATGAAGTGCCCATAGCCGACAGCAGGGAATGAGAGACACCATGTGTCCCTGAGACTTGTATATTCTCGGGGCAATAAGGGTGGTAATGAAACAGCAATGGTCACCCGAACCCTATACACTCGTCGCCAAACCCTATACACTACCGTAGCAAACTCGATCTTACAGAACATAGACACAGATTTTGAAAGCACCTTGCTTCTACCTTCACACCACGTCACTTCTACTCGCCGGCGGATCTGAGTGGATTTGCACAGCTGCAGGCACCGGGCCTTATTGGACGATCCGCATCACATCATTCAGTGCTCACCAACGTCAACTCTTCTTTACCTCAGTCGTCGTCTCGAAGCTGTGATTACGCTGGAGAATGCCTGTTGGGTAATCATTCTGGAGTCATTCATGTAGTCTTCGCTGGCGCAATGAACGGGCAACACCTCCTAGAATCCCATTCACAAGACGTCGAGGCGATAAAAGACAAGTAACGCGCGTTTCCTGGCGTTCCGCCACGATTCGCCAGAACTCCCCGCTCAGAACTGGCCTCGAAAACGTGCCCAGGCACCGTAACAGAGGAATTTTCCAGCTGCTGTGCTCTGACATTTACGGAGCACATTATAATGCTGGACCACACAACACCAAAGCAGACGCTAAGAACGAGGTACAAGAGTATCCCGATCCATACTTTTATCAAGAGGCCAATAACGATTTGGCTTCGGCATATCAATTTGACACGCTATATAGCTGCGCATATTCTGTGCTTGGAACGGCTCCGAGTCATAGTTAATGAATTGCTGATACAGATGATACAAATAGAGATGAATGGAAAAAAATTTAACGTCTTACGTGCCTTATGTGTATATGGTTTGCGAAAATGAGCGTTACAATGTGCATTAGAAAATATTGGTCAATACAGTGGGCTACAAGATATTTGTCCTCGCAAGATGAGAGGAAGAAATTGAGCTTGTACTATTGGACGCTCGATAAACGGGAGTGTGAGTAAGCCAGGGCGTGAGTCGTGACGTTGCCCACATACGTGAGGCCGACAACGGCAAGCCCTATCACCACCACCACCACCACCACCACCACCACCACCCTTGCTTTGCAACCGTTTTCGATTCCACTGGAAAGAGCTAGTGTTGCAACGATACTAACTTATCGACAGAATGCGGTACCTTCTTGTCTCAATAAATATGATTTGATGAGGCTGCTTAAAACGTTCCATATCAAGCAGACGTTTCTCAAGGACATCGTAGCAGTAGAAAAAGCGAGGCCATTTCTCGGATTGGAGCACAAACTAATGGCCCGTTTAAATAGGAGCACAACGCCTTTAACCCAGTAGCGAACCTACGGATTACTTCTGACGCCGTCTCAAGGCACAAGGTTTTGTTTTTCGGCATTTCCTGCAGAAAAACACGGACTTTGAAGTTCAGCGACCCCTCAGATAAGCAGCATAGTCGTGGGAGGTAACAATACTGCGTATTATCACCCTCTGAAGCTAGGGCGAGAAGATAAGATAAAGTTGCAGAAGCTCAGAATGAGAAGCGCTGGAGTCGCTATTCACAGTCAGCGTAGGTTCCCAGTGTCAAACTGCGGAGTTATTGCGATAACGGAGCACGCGTGGTGTGCATTCAGTGTGAACATACTTGAAAATTGATAAAATGGCATAGCTGAAGGCGTGCTGGTGCATGAGAAATGGGCAGTTTGAGCGCTTCGTCGTATGTTCTCATGTTGTGTCTTCTGGCTTCAGCCGATTGCTCAGGCACCTTCAGTATGGAGTTGAAAAAGGATATTCCTTGAAGTAAAGGCGGCGAATTCACGAGTACGTGTGCTCTGTGATCACAGAAAATTTTCGAAAACTGACACACTTATTGAGTTTACACTCCGTTCTTTGGTCTGGCTGTTGTTTAACGGTTTCGAACGGTAACGTGGAGAGAACATCAGTCCCAACAGCATCCTCAACAAAATTGAATGTTTTCTCCGCTTTAAGAGTACTTCGGGCCTCAAATCGCGAACTCCCGTGTTACACCGCTCCCTATTTCTCACTAACATGCTTGAAAACAAAGAGGGTATCACCTTGTATACACATCGCGAATGCACGCACAATCTCAAAGAAACCGTACACGAATATATATTCTCATACGAACGTAATACGCAGATGTACATGCCCCCCCCCCAACTTTTCCAATCAATGAAGCAGATGGGGGGGACAGCGCACCTGCCCCCACGTCCCCGTACACTTCTTACGCACATTCATTCATAACCACATCTTCGTTCCACCCCACGTGTTTTGTGTTTCGTTTCGTTTTCTTCCCTCTATTATCACCGTTCACGCGCGATCATGTGGGAGAGCACATGCCGCTTCGGAGAGTGTGAGAAAGCTATACGTGTCGCCGACGAAGAAAAAGGAAAGAGAACGCTTTGGGACACCACAACCAGCTGACTTGGGGAAGAAAACGGTACCGATATTTGGTACGCATTGCACTATTACAGGCTCTCCTCATAGGGGAAAAAAAGAATGAAAGGACAGACGACGATGCTGCAATCGATACCTCCACTATTAAATAAAAGACTGCTGGGCAAGTAGGGTACTGTGTCGTCAGCTGTGTGTGCAGCTGCGAGGAATGCCCTGACAGAAGATATATTATGTTCCTCTGCGATTCATGTTTTTTTCGTGTAGTACGGTGGAGGGCGTCGAGTGTAGTAGGCTCCTCTAGGCCAACAAGGAAGAAAACGAAGAACAAAAGTGTGTCAAATGGATGAAAGAGTATCTAAAAGAGCAGAACGTAATATCCTAATAACGCGACAGAGAAAAAAAGGAAGAAAGAAGAAACGAAACAGACGAATAAGGGTCTCAAGGACGAACAATGTCTTGGTCGTGTGTGTTTTTCTTTCTTGCTTTTTCTCTTTTATTTCTCGTTTTCTTTTCTGTGTTTCTTTTTAGTTATGGGTCTGTGCCACCAGCTCGCATGCTTTTAACTCTTATCACACTGCGAGTTCCGCTGGTCGTTGTAGTGAAGAAAACGTTACACTAACTCGAGCGTGTCACTTGGCCGTTTCGTTCATTTCTACACTGTACCCACAGCGGCACAATAAACTGCGCTGCACGAAAGCGACCCTAATCCGCCATTCGTATTACGGGTAACTCATGATGAGGTAACTTTGCCAATCATCCTGGCGGTTACTGTGGTATAGGTCCCAATGAAGACATCCCAATGAAGGCTACTGGGGGATGCTCGCATGTTCTCTGTGGTGAGTAGTTCTCTTGGGACTACCCGAATCCCAGAGCAGGAGGGACTTCACCACCCCCCTCTCTCTCTCTCTTGTATCACCATCATCTTTCCTCTTCCCTCTTTCATCCCTTCCTTTCCCGCGTCCCTTGATGCACCGAGCTGCAAACCCAGAGCAGGTTAACCGCTTCTTTCCCCAAACATCATTTCCCCCCTCCCCCTTCAATTAGCATTTCCCTGTCATGAAAACAGCCCTGGAATCTTATTAACTTTGGGACTGCCCACTCACTTACTCTTCTCTAATTGCAATCAATTTAAATGCATGCATACACTTTAAAGCAATACGCGTTATTACCAAAGCCGAACGTATATACTACAAATCACCATGAAACAGTGTTGTACGTAACGCCGTTACCGTAATCGATACTTTTATCAGTATCGAAGTGCGATCGCGATACTTTTTGAAAATGTTTACGCAGAAGTATTTCCCTTACAAATTTATGGTAGCCCGATCTCCCTATCGTTACCGGTACCCATACTTTTTTAGTGCCCCACCCTTTCTTCACAGATCATATTTCTTACTCTTATTCATTGTCACTGGTCCGCCTATAGCGCCTGTCAAGAAGCCTGTGGACACGCCTACGTACTCCGTAGCGGAAATTATACCAAACACTTGTTCATTTTTTTCTTCGGACCTGGAAGAAATAACCACGCTGGCTCAACAAAAGAGTTGAGGTCAACGAACAGAGGTCAAGTCCTTGTCAGTATGCTCTGGATTCCACTGCTAAGCTGCCGTGTCGCAGCGCTCACGTATACTGTGCTGTTATTAACTTCGGATAAGTTCCCTTTGTCATTGGACTCCACTGTATATATCTGAGCCTGACACTAACGCAATTGTCATATCAGCCTCTGTCAGGTGCCGGAGCGACCACAGTCTGCTAGGATGACAGAAGAAAACTTTGAGAACCAGCTATTGATAAACGCCAAGCAAAGTGTCCCGAGCTATATAATTAACATGCTGTCTTTTTGCTGCAAAACTGTCTTCTCCCAATTTGCCATTATACAAATCGGGCGTGCATGTAATCGGGGTTTCGAGGTTCTATCTTCTATATATTTCCAATAGAAATATCGGGCAAAGTGTCGCGTTATTTTTTATTTATTATTATTATTATTATTATTATTATTATTATTATTATTATTATTATTATTACTATTTTAGTAACGGTACCTACATTTCGTTACCTTGAAAAAGAAGTACGGATATCGGTATTTCCAGAGTTCCAGGTAACTCGTTTCTTTTTCAGGTGACTTTGCCAAAGTAACTTAAACTAAGTTCCAAGTTACTTTTAATTCGCTTTTCACTTACGTCCACTTATTTTCTTGCTTTCTCTCTGGTTCTTTCATGGCATTTTATGCCACAGAACGTGACATTCAATCAATGACAGTATTCTATCCAGGAAATAAGACCCGCTGCCATTGAAATGGAGCTGAACCATTGTGCGCCCACAGGGAGTAAGATGCAAAGCGTTCGAATTGTTGGACATAAACGAAAACGATCTAAGCTTGTTGCACTCCTCCGCAGGCATTTCAAGGTCTAACTCAACTGCTGACGCGAGCTGCACCTGTGTAGTGCTATTTTGTGTCCGAAGTACCTTTGGAAGTAACTCGTTCTTCTTTTTAAGTTACTCCGTAACTGCGAGTTACATTTCAGGCTGAAGAACTTCGTTATTAACTTAGTTACATTTTTCACACGGTAACTTAACTCGTAACAAGTTCTTTTTGACGGGTAACTGCTGAATCTATGGGTATTTCGATACCTTTTACTCAAGTAACAAGTAGCGGTATCGTGATATCATATTTTGGTAACGGGTACAACACTGCCAGGAAGGTAGAATGATGGACGAGTATAGGTGACGATACAGAACACTGGACTTGTAGAAGCGTTGTGTCTTACCGTGTTGGTCCGTGCTATGTCTATAAGGTATTCTGTCGACTGGTTCGCGGTTTCGTACTACATACGAGGAAACTCAGGCTTGTGACCTAATTCAGAGAGTCAGACGTAATTCCCCGTTTCATTGATACTACAACCGCGTAAGCGCTCAAAAACAGGAAGAGGGAAACGTTATCAGCGTACGGAAACGAGACAGACTGAAGATAGAAGTTGCATAAGGTATGTGGACATGACATCGTGGGGGTAATCGGAAATCGTGACTCAGAAATAGTGGGATGCTCTGTCAAGGCATAAATTACGATACACAGTGACATGCTTAATTGCAATATTGACAGGAAAGGGAAAACGACCGTAATTTTGTGGATTCGAATGCCGAGTGCTACTTCGTAGGAAGATCCGCACCCATGTATCAAGTATACAGGGTGTTTACTCTAACGTGTCCAGAAATTATATTGAAAGCGAGCGATAAATGAAAAGCAATTGGTACTTTTCTGCTACTTGAGTAAGAAACAGGTACTGCTTCACTAGTAGCACCTGTTTCTTAGTCAAGTAGCTGAAAAGTAGCGCTCGTTTCTATTTTATCGCTCGCTTTAAATAAAATTTCTGGATACTTTAAAGCAAACGCCTTGTATATGCTGCATACCCGCACACGTGTTCGGTGTCACACATTACTATTCGCTTCGTATTCACTTCGATTATAACTACTCACTTCGGTTTTAAACTTACTATACTCGCGCAGCCCTGCTAGTACGTATTATTGCGTTGTGTGTGTAACCTATGAGTTCCTTTTCCTACCTTGTATTATTATTATTTGCTTTTATTCCCATTCGGCCTTCGCCAATACTTGAAAAGATGCGGTGCTGTAACATGATTGTATGTGAGCGCTTGTATAGCAACATGCCACCTTGGACATACAGTAAATCATTTTACACCTTTATTTGCTCAAACAAGGTGTATTCTTATAAAAACACTTTTTTCTATTCCACAAAGAGTGCAAAAAGTGCATTACTAAAGGTGTAATATCGACATACACCACGTCTTATCCAATATGGATCATTAACGGTGTAAAGTGGGGTGTTGAAACAGGTATTTTCCGTTGAATGCACCTTTTTTACACCCATTTGAATTGGGAGTATGTTGTTAAAAATGATGTTTTTTTTTTTCGTGAGAGAAAAATTATGCTGGTATCACAGCTCCGCTCAGCAAGTAATCACATTATAGGCGATAACCTGAGTTAAAAACACAGTATTTGACAGGGAGGGATGTTAGAAATTTAGCTTATACATTTGACTCGTTGCAAGCGTGGGTGTTGATTGCAAAAACACATTCCCGCCACCGTTACAAACGTTTCCCGCCCCACCACATGTAACGAACGTGCCCCAACAAATTTTATTTCAGTATATGATACATCCGACACGCCAATATAGGCTACTGAGGGTGCCCCAGGTCCCTTTATGCCTCTGCACTCACGTTGGTCCCACAGTGTTTACAAGCTAACGAGGCGTGCCTGCGACGCATTGCACTCCGGTTTAGGTTCTACGATGGAACCACGGCTGGAAGTCTACCGCGTTCGCAGTGCTGCTTGCCATAGAAGCAAGAACGTCGAACTGTATGTCTCGGCCAGTGGTGTCGGTATGCTGCCGCGGAAGCTCCTATTACACTATTTGCGAGGGAATATTCGCTAGCAAATAATTCCATCATAAAAGGTGTTTTCAATAGAATACTCCCATTTTAATGGTGTTTTTGTTTTTAAACACCCATTATAACAGTGTCTTATTAGGAATACACTTAGCTAAAGGGTGCATTAGAAAACACCCATCATTTGAGTGTAAAGGCAACACCAAAAAAGTGTGCGCCATGGGACAAGCCATTTACACCAAAAAAGTGTAAAAAAGTTTACTGTGATACGTCCAGTTTGAATAGGACAATGGAAGGTTAACACAAACGTTGTGAACTGTTCTTCTTAATTGATCAATATTAAAAGTAAATGTTACAAGCAAAATGTTACGGGCTCTTTACCCATTTGTATCCACTTCAGGGTCAACAATACAGTTTTGACCCGTGGTCTGGCGTATACTTCTCACCGTACTGGTCAACAAACTCCTCTTCGGTGGTGCCGTCGCCAGATGTAGGGAACAAAGTGTCCCGAAAAAAATAGTCTCATCTGGGATGGGATGCAAAGATCCCGTGCCTCCAATTGTGCCTCTAGCTTGCGTATTTTTTTTTTTTTTTTTTATGTTTCAGCTCTAAGTAGCCTTCCAGTCCCTTACCAGACTTATGTGCCCTAACGCTATCCCCAACATCGACATTGCAACAACGGGCATACAATACACACTGTTCTGGGATATGTATAATAATACCAGTAACTTCCACGCTAATGAAGTTGTCCAGTGTCTACTGTGTCCGCTGGATACCGAGGAACACGGGTAGATGTCGCGTGTCGCAGGACAGCTGTCATACAATCACCTGTGGCATTGAATTGTTCGCATGTAGCTGTAGTGGTGAAATATGTGGCAATAGAAGGTTTAAAAAAAAGTAATTGGGGTAGCTTTACACGTAAGGTGTGTCAGCCTATTCGTGTCTCCCCGACATGCTGCACGTGCCGCAGGGTGTAGGACAGCGGATAACTTCGACTACTTGGGGTTCTTTCGACGTGCGCCGGAAGCCTCGGCCTCGCGGTGCTGGAAGCAGTGTCTACCTCCCCCATATTACTACCGGAGGATCACCAAAGCCATACACACTCGTCGTGACGAATGGTGGCGCACCTCGTGTGGGCTTGTGGTGGTCGGAAAGAGAGATGCGCAGACCATAAGAGCCAGGGTCGAACTAAACGTTTATTCCACTGGGCGGCCCCAGGAAAACTATAGCGCGCTTAGCGTGCCGCGCGTAGGTGCGTAGCTGGCCGGCTTCATCGTTGTCGGCCGGCCGCAAAGCGCTGTCTGTTACAGGGCCCTCCCCCTAGACTCCGGAAGGAGCGATCGGACCAGGAGACCTTCTTGTGGGGAAGGGGATGGGTTGGGATGGCAAGCGGCGGCGACGCAGAGAAGGGGACTGCAGAGCAGGTGGGAGAGACAGGTGGCTCGACGAAAGCGGGCTTGAGCCTGTCAATGCTCACGGTGTCAGACTTCCCGTTGACGTTTAAGGTGAAGTGTTTGCTGGAGCGGCTGATGACTAGGTGCGGTCCGGAGTATGGCGGCTGCAGGGCTTTACGCACGGCATCACGCCGCACAAAAACGTGCGTGGCGGTCGAGAGGGCTTGGGGCACGAAGGGTGTGCGGCCGGGGCAAGTACGCGGCGAAGCTGGTCGGACGTCCTCGAAAATCTGGCGCAGCTTGTCGACGTATGTAGGCGGGTCGGTGACAGAAGCTTGCGACGGGATGAAGAAATCAGCTGGCAGGAGTAAGGTGGTGCCGTAAACGAGTTCGGCCGGGCAGCAGCCGAGGTCTGGTTTCGTGGTGGCGCGAATGCCAAGCAGGACGATGGGAAAAATGGTAGGCCAGTTGACGGCGTTTTCGTGGGCCATAATGGCTGCCTTTAGTTGACGGTGAAAACGCTCCACCAACCCGTTGGAAGATGGGTGATAAGATGTGGTTCTGATTCTGCTCGAACCGAGGAGCTGGAGGAAAGCCGAGAAGAGCTTGGCCTCGAACTGAGCGCCACGGTCAGTTGTTATAAGGGATGGCACGCCAAAACGGGCGATCCAAGTGGCTAGGAATGTTTCGGCCACAGTGGCAGCTGTTGCATCAGGCATCGGGGCAGCCTCTGGCCAGCGGGTAAACCTGTCGACGGCGGTCAGGAGGTAGCGTTGGCCAGAGGATGGTGGAAGCGGGCCCACGATGTCGACGTGCACATGATCGAACCGTGCGTCGGGGGGCATGAAACGGCCAAGGGGAGCAACAGTGTGCCGTCCGATCTTCGATCGTTGGCACGGGTTGCAGGCGGCCACCCACGAACGAATGTCGGCATTCATGCTTGGCCACACAAACCGTGCACCGACGAGTCGTTGGGTCGCCCGCACTCCGGGATGGGCGAGGTTGTGGAGCGAGTCGAAGATGGACCGACGGAGAGGTGTGGGCACGTATGGTCTGGGTGGAGAAGTGGTCGGAAAGAGAGATGCGCAGACCATAAGAGCCAGGGTCGAACTAAACGTTTATTCCACTGGGCGGCCCCAGGAAAACTATAGCGCGCTTAGCGTGCCGCGCGTAGGTGCGTAGCTGGCCGGCTTCATCGTTGTCGGCCGGCCGCAAAGCGGTGTCTGCTACAGGCTAGCAAGGACAAGACACTGCAGTATACGAAATCGTGCATGAATCCATCATCTCTCAGTGCGGGCATGACGTGTTCTTTAATACGTTCGTAATTATAACCTGTGCAGCAGTATGGACGACCAGTTCCCGTGGCATAGTGGTTAGGATGATCGCTTTCCACGCACAGACTGGAAGGTGACACGGGTTCGAATCTTGTCACCGGCTGTGCTGTCTGAGGTTTTCCCTGGGTTTTCCGAAGACTTTCCAAGTGAATGTCGGCCCAGGACGCATACTAACCCCCATGTCCCCCACTCCTTCCTGCTGTCCCCTTTCCATCTGTCCACGTCTGTACGCCGCGCCAGAGTTGCTTCGCGGCTCTGACAAGGAAATAAAAAAAAAGTATGGACGAGGTAATTTTATCATGAATTCACAACTATAGCAAATAAAAATCAAGAAGGTGACAGACGTTCCGCTCTTTTTTCTTGTCGCATCTATAGGCACCGTGCGGAACCTAAAGGGGGTGCGCTGCTCCGTCGCGACAGCGCCGCCAGTGGCGGTCTTGGAAGTATCCGACGTGATACCACGCCGCCCGTTCTATGCATTCTCAAGTGAAACCATAGCTTGCGTGGCCACAGCCGTAATTAGGAGGGCTGATTTTCGAAGTGCAAATAATGTGAAACCTTTCAGGGGCGCGAACGAAGAGAATGGAGACAAACTGCAATACAACAACCGTATTTATAATGCATCTAACAGTGCGGAAGGAGATACAGCCACTCGCGTCTGTCTGTGTCAAAACACCTGTAAGTGATACGTTGATGATGTTTGATGTCTCACAAAATCCTGGCTTGCTAGCGAAGAGTATATAGGTGCATTTCTCTGACTCCAGGCACTTGTAACATGATTTTCTTGACTGAGCTTCGTATTCCTTTCGTCTTTTTGGCACATCATTGCGCACATAGCTTCGTTACCGAAATCTACATCGCGCGTCCGTTTTATCCATACAAATAAGCACGTGTGGTAACAACATGTTCTCTGAACCTGTACTGCAGTTTTTCCAGTATCTTCAGGTACAATAACGCAAAAGAGTTCCTCGAAGAAGAAATTATATATATATGAGTTTTTACCTCCGCTACCGCCGTGGGCTTGCGGCACGACGGTTGTGAAATGGTCGGTGCGTAAATAGTAAACTTTTGGGACAACGTAGAACTTCCGTTCTCACCGTGAGACTCGTCAACCAAACTACCGGAACAACATCGGCTTTGGCGATGAAATACCTCAATCATTATCTCGAAATAAGTTGCCGTTTGGTCGATGCATTTGACGGTGATATCCAGCGGCGTTTCACCGTCACGAAAGTGGCAACTGTAAATCATTGGTGCTTTCTCCGGAGGCCGCATCGCGGGTGCCACGAGTTTGTCGCACAGTCCCTATACCTGCATCCCATGTAAGGTTTCTTACACATCCATGGACACGTCATTTAGTTCTGTCCACTGTGTTAGTTCTGTTCATTGTCCACTTCCCCTGCTTTGAACATCTAGAAATCTTCAACTGTGAGATATCCTCATCCTCCGATATATCATCCTCCCATCCTCATCGTCACCATAATGACGCTCACTTTTCGAACCAACCTAACACTTATGCGCGCCGCTTCACATCAGTCGCAATAAGGAATGCCTCAAAATGATAGTTTCGGTATACCGAAGAACTAGCGATCGGTCGATACCATGGAGACAACATCATCGCTCACTTTTGATGAAGGTGAGTCGCTGCAAGCAATACTCTACCCGATAGCTAGAAGCAATTTTGGTGGCACCGACTCTCAACAGAATCCAGAAAAGTTAGCTACCATGGGCTGGTCGGTTGGTGACGGGCTATCAATGAGCCTTCTGACTGTCGGAGTAGCGGCATGTTGCTCAAGGGGATCGTATATCTTAGGCCGATTTCACGAGGAACTGTGCCGACATTTGCCGAAGAGGGTTGGAGGAAATTCCACGGAATACACCCACCCGACAACGCAGCCGGCCTCGCGATTCGAATACTGTTCACCTCCCGCTCTCGGCGTGCTGGAAAGCTGGTGATACCATTGAGCCAGTTCCTGCACCACTTTCTTTGCTCCCGTGCGAGCATAGATGTGCTCTGTAAATATCACCCTGGATTAGTAATGGGCAGTACTTGAAGTACCAAGTACTCAAGTAGTACTTTAAGAACATTTCTGTGTACTTGTACTTTACTTTAAGTACATTTCAAATCGTGTACTTTGTACTGTACTTAAAGTACTTTTTTCCGAGTACTTTCCCATCAAGTACTCAAGTACCCAAACTTGGTCTCCAGACAAAAAAATCACAAAAGATTATAAAAAATGCACCCTACTAAAAGCGCTAAAATGACAACAAGAAAACGAAACACACAGATAGCGCTATCAGTGTGTTTTCGTGTTCTTGCCAACACTTTAGCGCTTTTAGTGGGATGCAGTACCAACAGTCCCAGTCTGACATTTTACCACAAAGGATTTTTGTGCTTTTAAAGAGCATATTTGTTGAAGCAAATCTATTGTTGAGAGGCTTGAAATGTTGAAAAAGTATCATTGCTTCTATGATTATGACGCACACATTATGGCACTGCAACCGGCAGCACAATGACTTGGTCAGTTGTCATTTCAGTTCTCCCAATGCAGGGTTCTATGCTTTTTTTATATTGTTTCCTTCATTGACAATTAACAATCATTTTATATCACAATGTGTGATTTCATTACATGATGAACATTCGACAGTCGTATAACAATGAAGGCTTAGATTCTGCTTCATCCTTTTTTACTTTCTTCATATTCCTTTTTTAAACACGTTGTATTTCAAAAAGCAGCTAGGAATGCCCAGAAATATATAATCTCTGTTGGCTTGTACTTTTTTTCCCTTGAAATTTCCTAGCCTGTTACAACAGAAGATTAGTACCGGAACACCACACTATAGGCGGGTAATCTTGGATGAGTCAGGGTATAATACTATTCTGCCTAATAACAGCACAGCTGGCCGATTACCTCTCTACATGTAACTGCAAATTATGCCATCTGATTAAGTTCATATTCGTGGGTTAGCTCTCAACCTAGGGCTTTTTGGCTTCAGAGCATTTTTTCAAGAATGCTCGCAAAAGTTTTACCAAAAAAAGCAAGACACAGATACTAAACAGCGAAATGCAAAGTGATAAAAATTAAATTGGCAATGTACTTGATGAGTACTTGAAATACTTTGCCTAGTACTTTGTGCTTTACTTGAAGTACATTTGGAATTGGGTACTTTGTACTGTACTTGAAGTACTAACGACACCAGGTACTTGGTACTTTACTTTAAGTATAATTTTGAGGTACTTTGCCCATCACTGCCCTGGATGTAGTTCGTTACCGGGGCCACTGCGTTTTTGTAACCAAAGAAATTAACTAGGTAAACGATATGTTTTATATGAAGCAGAAAGGAATTAGGAACGAAATTAAACAGGAATAACCCTCGTATGTTGTGTGAAACGTATCAGAAGTGAATTTGATCGCCCGTTTCTTGGAGATGGTCCGCCATCTTTACTGAGGACGTTCAGACCCAACCCGCGGCACAGTCTCATGCCCGCACCGCCTAGTGCGTGCCTGGGAGGGGGGCGAGGCGCCCCCCCCAGACCCCCAGTCTGTGAATCCGTTAGGCTTAGCGTTACCGTGTTTCTCCTGCGCTAGAAGTGCTTCAGATGGTGTTGTTCAAGTGCATATAAAAAAGGTTCTAGACTGCACAACTTTATAATTCTTATATTTTTAGATTCAATATATGACCTTCTTTCACTTGTACGCGATATATACCTTTCAAACGCTTTCGCTAATTTTTAAAAGCCAGTGGTCCCGGTAACGAACTACAGCCGTATAGGATCAAAATTCTGAGTTGGCTGACTATGCTCGTTCTTTGATAAATACACGGAGAGATAGATAGAAATGACCATCGTGACACTGCAGCCGATGAGCAAAAATAAAAGGATATGTACTACAGCAGGACGTTATTGGGGACTTGATGTGCGAGTGACTGGCATGACAACAAACACTCACCTGCCCCTCTCCAGCGAACGCTATACATTAGGAATTCAACTCGGAGCGTTGAAGCAAAGCCCCTTTCGTAGCCAGTTTGGCCACGTGGGTGGAACTGCCTTTTGTAGAGTCTCGTCAGCAATAGCCGCGCATTGTAGAAGGCTTCCAGCGAGGGCAAAGGGCAGATGTGATCCGTGGCACCCGCTCAGCGGGACTTGCAACGTTGATCGTTCGTTACACAGTAATTATGGTGCTGTGTTCGCCTTCAAGTCTCCCCGTTGTTCCACCAGCAGGGTGGACCTCGTATCGTGTTGGGACGATGAACTCCAAAAAGATGCATTTCGTTGTCAAAGTACCGGTTACGAGTCACGCTTGTTAGTGCTGAGGTGTGTGTAAAAATATACAAGAAACTTTCTTCTTGGCGTGCTAGCTCACATAGTACACACAAGGTGAATTTGACGGTCGCATCGGTGCATCTGGGGCAGGATCGGGGCGAGGTCTCTACCAGCCTGGGCGCGTCCTTACACGGTCTAATATCCCTGCCACACGGGCACGAAAAATGACATTAAGTGTGAAACGAGTGAAGTCTTAATGTCATTCGTGCCGTGCTATACGGAGATATTTAATGGCATTCGTCCGAATGACATTTTCCTCGTAATGAGATCGCCACAACTCATTTGCCCACGAAATGCGTACCCTCGCTTCCATTGTCTGAGCACAAGAGCAATTTAAAGCTTCCGTAAAACCGCCCTGTACTGCGCACCGCGCAATTATTTTATAAATTATACGAAAACAAGCATTATTTTTGGCAAAATGCCTAGCGTTGATAACGATTGCTTTTCTGCATATTTGCATTTGGCGTAGCCTACCACCCGCCAGGCAAGAAGACAAGTTTTCCGACATAGTACAGACAATCGATGATTATATAAAGCAATTTTTTTTTCATTTTGTGGGATATTATGGGTATTTTCAATCTCTTTGAATACGTTTACGCTCGTCAAGTACTCTTACGTGGAAAGTGGGAGACTCACATCGACATCATCGCGTTTAATGCCATTCCAATCTGACGTGTATAGCACGGCTATGGCGAAAATTGGCATTCGCGACCCGACTGACATTACTCGCTAATGTCACTTTTTCTGCCCGTGTGGCACGTGTAGACAGCTTTCGGCCTGGGAATAACGTGGTCCTGAGTCGCGACAACGTAGGAGCCGGCTACCTCGGTACCTCTACTTTGTAGCAACTCGGGAAATTGAAAATTAACAAAATGAATACAGAAACTATATACAAAGAAGCACAAGTACAATAGATGGTGAACACTTGCAGAGTGTCCACATAAGGAGGGAAATCACAAGGTTATCAGCTTCCATACTTCGTTTCCGTGCGTGTGTGTTTGTCGCACTTGATGATAAAAGTGATATCGTATCCGATGAGTGAGGTCCATCCTGGAGTAATTTCCTTGTTTTACATCTGAAAATTAATCTCAGGGGGAAGCACCACACGACCCAGAAGGCGAACTAAAAAAAATGTCGTCGCCTCAGCTTACCTGAGCAGAAAAACAGACACACCTCACAGAATCAAGCCCCAGCCACTGCCTGAGTTCCAAGAAAACACTTCCTTCAGATCGGTCACCGGGATGAGTGCTTATCTAACAACATATCAGCGGAAATTATACTGTGGTATTCGGTGCCGAATGTGCCTTCATATTGCAAGCCCCTTGACCCTGATGTCAACTTATTTTATTTTTAATTTCATTTCCGTCATATCATTAATCGTGTCACTTGCAAGTTCAACGTCTAGGGATAATTTTAAAAATAGAATCAGTCTTAGCAAAGGCAGAAAGGCAAAGACATATGTTACGGACGGTTGCACGCTGCCTTCTCTATCTGCCAGCTATATTCGTGAATAATGTGGTTCTGTCGACAGTGCAAACCTGTGAGATAAGTTATTCCCGATTTATTTGCACATTCATTCAAATTTTCCACATTTTCAGAGTGCTCTGGAGTAGCTCTCCTCCTTGCCACACCCCTGGCACCGGCCGTGCAAATGAGTCACACGGCTGGCAGAGTTTGTCAACAATGTGCAGCGGCTTCGAATTTGCAAAAATATTATCTTCCCCCAGCCACCGCGCCATCTATGTAGCAACAGGCGTCCTTAGCAGTCGGAGCAGGATCGGCTCCCACGGAGTGCAGATAGATGGGGCTGCTCTCAACAAACGCGGCGATAGGCGGCAGGTATTATACATAAAGTGCGTCATTTTTTTTTCTTCCTCTTTCTTTGTATTCTCTATTTGCACCGCGAAATAACTGTGGCTGTGAATGGTGTACAGACAAGGACAGTTGGCAAGACGGCAACAGGAAGAAGTGGGGGCACGCGTATGGGGCCGGCATTTCTCTGGGTCTGCACGAAAACATACAGAAAACCACAAACGGTGTGATCGGTGCATGTGATCAAGCGGTCGAACGGACGAAAAATTGAAGACGATCAAAATATTGTGTGACAAACATTGAGATTCGTGTCAATGTGAGTCTTTTTTTCTGTCCCCTCAGTCTCAGGGTTATAAGTATTGGTAAAAATATACACTCTGCATCGTCCTCTGAACTACGTCCTCGTGAATACAAACCAGTGTACCCTCGGGGTACAAAACACTGATTGTCTTGAGAGCTTCGAACTGATTGTCTTGAGAGCTTCGACAAATTCGACAGTCCTGATCGTCTCTGAATCGAAATGAAGGCTGAGGTGACTTAAGATTACGCACGCAGACAACACTGAAGTCAGAAATTTCTGGGAGTAGGCACTCGCCATCAACATAACCAGGTATTTTCCCAGACCTCCCCCAACACCTTACGAAAATACCGACTGTAAAGGCCAACAACGCCACAAAAGCAGCAGCGATGGGCATCACTTGCCGATTACCCCCCCGATATGAAAAATCCTGGTGCTTTTCTTTTACTGCCTTTTTTTTTTTTTTTTAGACATCGCTTTTTTAGGTCCATCGCAAGTGAACTTGGGCAGTGCCACACATAGGCGTGTTCCTGTCTATTTCGCTATAAATGTTCCATGTTACCGCCAGGGACCTGATTCGGACAATTCATGAAACCGCCGAGACGGGACACCCTGCGAATGTACGGTCACGGACGTATGAAGCTCCGTCAGATGTCCGCCGGAAATCCATTTCCGGACGTCAACAACATTGGATGTATTTCGGATGTCTACAGGAGAAAGTGTTCGGCCTGGGACTGTGTCAAAGTATGCACATGCCAACGTAGGCAATTATGTGAAAACGACTGCACTGTGGAAACGCTTTATATTCCAATGAGTATTAATTATGGTCTCTGTTCCTAACGGTTTCTTCAACAAAAACATGAAACACAGAAACACACGGCTGCATCATGATTGCCCATACATTGGGCGTTAGCCGTGCTTGAATAGCTCCATGTTGAATACCCTCAGCCAACATAGAGGCGTCCTACACATTGCAACCACGGAGTGCGAGGCAGGTGTGGTTCACTTCCATTTCCCCGAAATCATCTGGACAATGTTTTATGCTAATCAGTGCTCCCGCAATTATTATTGTTCCGGACAGTCAAATAATAAACCATTGAAATGAAATAATAATAACAACCTAATATGTGAAAATAAATAGTAAGATAAAGTACAAATTTAAACAATGACTTAGCATTATATTCCAGTAAAACATGTACATGACCCCTGCAACATAGAACAGGAAAATGAATATCCCGAAGTTGGGGAAAAGCGGAGTGTGTAATCGTGTTTGAAATGTTGCTCAATCAACGTCCAGTGACTTTCGCTACTTTAAAAAACTGCAAAATATGTTAGCCACATTCTGCATTTTTTTTTCTTTCTGAGGATAATCTTGCGGTTGCGCCAAACAGAATAATCCATACACCGTTGTAGTGGTGGTGGTGCTGGTGAAAGGGCTTGCCGTTGTCGGCCTCACAGGGGTGGGCAACGTCACGACTGCCTCCTGGTCACGACTGGTGCGTCCTGGGCCGACTTCTAGGGGAACTGTGCCAACATATGTCTGACAGCATCTGAGGAAAACCCAGGAACACCCCAGACAGCACAGCCGGCACCCGGATACACCGTTGATGTGGAAAACGAGACAGCGAGGCAGGTTGACGATGTGTTTATTGCCGCGAATGAAATAAGAATGATATGAAACGAGATGCTCGTCACGTGAGGGGGAGGCAAATGATGTCGGATCATTGTCGTCTTCAACAATGGATTGAACAGCTTGCCCCCGGCGGCGATGCCTGACTATTTGTATTTGGCGGCTCTTGTTCGGACGCTTCTATTTTGTATAAATGCTGCACTGGTCTTCGGGTGATGTTTTGATTGGAAGTGCGCCGTAAGCAGACTCGAACCCTCCCCTCTGTACTTGGGAAGACCTTCTCTACGATTCCAATCTGCCACTGTAGCCAAGTACGGTTGGAGTCCATAATTAGAACGACGTCTCCCACTTTGACGTCGATGGCTCTTAAGCCCTTCGCATGGTATGCAGAGCGCTGCTCGGCCAGGCATTCTTTGTGCCACCTGTTCCAAATCTGTTCCAGGTATGCTTGCTGCCTCCTGCACGTGGCTCTTAGCAGATAGGCCGGAGTTCCTTAGCAGACTCGCTGTAGGTAGAGCCAAGTGAATTGACGGTCATGATCTTAAACGACATCAAACGACTTAACTCATGTCGGCCGGTGTTAGAGGTACGGGTTCCCTGTCCTCGTTGTAGACAAGGTTAGCGGTCTGGAGTTGATCACCGCCTCGACCTCCGTAAGTAGTGTTTGCATGTCGGTGAAGTATAGCAGGTTCTTCGACAGAGTTTTTTCGGAGGGCAGATTTTACTGACCTTACTAATTGTTCATAGAATCCGCCCCGACATGGGGCTCTCTCAGCTATGAATTTCCATTGGTGATCGTTAACGGATCTCTGAGGGCTTTCCGCGGTGTTTGAAGTTCCATCGCCACGCACTTGAAAGTCTTCGTGTTGTTTGAGTACACGGTGTGGCATATGCCTGTTCGGGCTATAAATCTGCGGAAAGCCTGTAGAAATTTAGCAGCGGACATGATTTCGCCAAGCTCCAGATGTACTGCCTTGGTGACAGCGCACGTAAACAAGTCGATATATCCTTTCTTGTACGTCCTCCTTGTTCATTTGAGCGTTATTGGCCCCGCGAAATCTATGCCTACCACCCGGAAGAAGTGACACATGGTCACGCGGTCTGCAGGTAGCTGCACGACAACTTGATCTACATTCCTGGAGTCGATCTTTTTGCACACAGCGCAGTCTCTTATCCTGCCAAGGGCCTTCGTTGTCGTGTCGATTGTTATGGTACGGTACAGTGTTGGACAAAAGTTTACGGAACGCGTGAGCGGTGTATTTTCTCTGGGCAGAGACACCCTAGCGGCGAGCGGAAGCGGGCGACTCGGGGCGAGTCCACTCGTTCAGAGGGATAGAAGAGTGCGCTTGCGGCGACCCACCGTAGTAGTAGTGGTAACTTTGCTTTTGAGTGTAACAAGCGCCAAAATGGTTTCGTTTTCGGTCTACCGCACCGAGCGCGAGTGGCTATCGCGGGAAGGAAGTCTCTCCGCTATCGGAGAGATAACGGGGCGCTAAGATGAATTGAGGTGACAACGGGCTGCAGTGCCTAGCTTTTTTCTTTTTTATTAGACAAAAACAGAAGAAAAGAGCGTGTACCCTTGAACACACATACAAAAAAAAAAGGCGGGGGAGGCGATATTGTTTCAATACTTTGTCGGCCCCCCTTTCGCAGCAATAACTGAGGCCATGCGCACAGGAAGGAAGCGTATAGCCGACGGACAAGGTCCACGTTTTCACGTAGCAAGGACCACTCTGCTTCTATAAATTCCCAGACTGCGTTCTTGCCCCTTGTAGGCGTGCGTCTCTTGCACCCTATTCTTCATGATGCCCCACACGTTTTCGATTATGTTTAAGTCTGGGCTCTGCGCAGGCCATGTCAGCTGCATTACGCTGAGGTCGTCGAGAAGGCGTTGGACAGTTTTACTACGATGGACGGAGCTGCCATCGTGCTGGAAATGGTAGCACCCATCCGGGAACGGCCCGTCCAGAGCATAGTGGAGCAGCGTCCTCTCGATGACCTCTGCGTAATGCAGTTGACATGGCCTGTGCAGAGCCCGGACTTAAACATCCTCGAAAACGTCTGGGGCATCCTGAAGAATAGGATGAGCAAGAGACGGACGCTTCGACTCCCTGTGCGCATGGCCTCAGTTATTGCTATGAAAGGGGGGCCGACAAAGTATTGAGACAGTATCGTCTCCCCCGCCTCTCTCTCTTTTTTTTTTTTTTTTGTGTGTGTGTGTGTGTGTGGTCAAGGGTACACGCCATTTTCTCCTGTTTTTGTCTAAGAAAAAAGAAAAAAGCTAGGCACTGCAGCCCGTTGTCACCTCAATTCATGTTAGCGCCCTGTTATCTCTCCGATAGCAGACAGACTTCCTTCCCGTGATCTCCACACGCGCTCGGTGCAGTAGACCGAAAACGAAACCATTTTGGCGTTCGTTACTCTCAAAAGCATAGTTACCACTACTACCACGGTGGGTCACCACAAGCGCACTCTTCCATCCCTCTGAACGCGTGGACTCTCCCGCTTCCGCTCGCTGCTAGGGTCTCTGCTCAGAGGAAATACGCCGCTCGCGCGTTCCGTAAACTTTTGTCCAACACTGTACAGCAATATGTCACGTATTTTGTTGCAGTTGGATCTTTATTTCTGTAACTTCATTGAAGCCTTGCTGAAGATTTTGTCTCCACATATTTCTTCTCTGCTTCCTTGACACTCTGTGCTTCTAGTATTACATCATCCACGTATATGGATTGTTCGGGTATATGCTAACAGTCTCCCGGTGCTCTTTCGCTCTCAGGGGAAGATGATGATGTAACGTTGCTGCAAGGAGAAAGTTACTTGGAGCCGTTCTGAATGTCACCCTATTCATTCTCCAGGCTTCTATTTTTGGCAATGGCTTCCCTTCTTGTGGTTTTGTTTCGTACCAAATAAATATCAAGGCGTCGCGATCCTCATTACGGATCATTACCTGGAGAAACGCTTTTTGTACATCAGTTACCAAAGCCACTGCATGCAAACGGAAGTTAAGTAGAACCGTCATGATGTCCGGGTTTAGGTTGGGACAAGAGTCCAAATTATCGTTCAAGGATTTGGTATGAACTTCATGCGATGAGGCATCGAACACTATCCTTATCTTGGTTGTTAGGCGATCCTCCCTTATCACTGCGTGGTGCGGCATATAGTACATATGTCTTGGGCTCTCAACTGTATCCATGAGCTCCGTGACCTATTCTGCACACCCGTAAGGAGGTATTCACGAATGGCAGTGTCATAATTCTGCATCAACTGATGGGAAGAACTCAAGAGCCTCTTTGTCACTTGGGCGAATCGTCTTTGCGTTGTCTTTTTTGTTATTTTTCATCGAGACGTCACGCTTCCAAAGTAGAGCAACGACGTGTCTGTCATGGTGACATGCGACTGTGCTCTCGAATTGTTCTAATACAGGGTACCGTTCCTTTTCTTTCATGTTCGCGAATGCCGAATGCTTCGCGATTCCACAGGCGATCCATGATTTCGAAGGGGAAGCCATGGTCAAGTCCATGGTCGAAGCGGAACGAGATAAGAATGGTATGAGCGAGATTCTCGTCACGCGAGGGGGAGGCGAGTGATGTCAGATCATTGTCGTCTTCAGCAATGGATTCAACAGCTGAGAACCGCTCGTATCTGTAGGCCAGAATTAACCTATAGCCCACATAATACCCAACTTGCGTTGGGGCGTGCCTTTCATCATGACATTGGCCAGTGCAGCCTACAGTCACTGCGCAAGTTTTCTTATGCAACGGCTGTATGGAGCCCTTGGCTGGCGTGACGTTCAACACAGCGCGCAATCTCATTTCTTGCTTGCATGACCAAAAGTGGCGTACGTCCAGGCCACTTTGATCCGTTTTCGAAACCGACGAAGAGACTCAGGAAGCCATGCGAAATATCTTGAGAAATTTGCCACCCGGCCCGTTCGAGAATGGTTAGATCCGACCGTACCGCACTGTCCAATTGATTTATTTTACCCATGGGGTCTAAGTGTTCAGCACTGATTTTTTTTTTTAGCTCGGCAGACCTCCCGAAGGTGTATTGACTCCACTGGACTTCTCGTGCTCCGTACCCTCTTTCTGGTAACATGCCTCCAGACGAATACTTGTTACTGATACCTTCATGCGATTGAGCATTCTTGGCTTCAGCTGTTATTTGGAGACGTTCACTGGATTAGGTATGTAGTCATCGAAACCAGAGACTCTAGCGAAGCGATACGAGAAATTCGAAACGCAAATCAATACCAATCGAATCACAGATATGACAACGGTTTCTCGTCGTTTGACTGGCACGTTGTCACCGAATGTCCTATCAAGTTAATAAATTCCATAGAAGGGCAACTCCGCGTGAACAACAGTTCACTCGCGTGCTTTGACATTCATTCGGGATTGCTGACTAGGTAACACAAAGTCATTCATTATCCAGGGATGAGGCACATGCACCAATAGTAAAAGGAAGTAAACGGACGACAACCTGCTGTGTAGCTCGTGACTCTATCTGCATTTCAGCTACAGTGTCATGTGTGAAGTAGCACGAAAAGGGTTGAAAACTGGACGGTTCGGTAGTTCATATCTTAAAATCGCGAAAATCTCCCACTGTCGGAGAGCTAAAAGGGCGACACTAGAGGGACTGGTTCGTCAGTCAGTGTTGTGTGTTGTGTTATCCATTTTAGCAATTCCCTGACACTGAGGGATTTTAGCAATTTTAAGACTAGTAGCACGAATAAAAAATGGTAGACAATAGACTGAACGGATTCAATCAAATAGGAGTAGATGGAGCTGCATGTTTTTTCTGTCGCTGTCTACCATACTTTGCAAGGTATGAGCCACAGCATCCGTCCGGTCATTCATTCCCGCATGCATGCAACAACAACAACGAATACACCGATGTTGCGTGCATGCAGATGAACATGCCTTCAATCAAAACTCTTATGAGTGTAAAAGGGGATATCGCTAACGTGGATTGTCACGACTCTGTGTCGCTACCGTCGGCCCCGGGTTACTGGCTCATCGGCACCATCATCGAGCCGGTCACGGGCGAACGCCATCCGGTTCGTGAACGAAGGACATTAAAACTGGGGAGCACGAGAGCTTGCGGTTCTCTCTTCTGTTTTTGGCCCTCTTCCTGTCTGCCGGAGTTCGGCCTTTGATTAAAATCCAGTTAGGAGGAAAGAATGCATCAGGATATTGTGCACCCCACAGGGCCGATGTTCAATAAGATAATTGACAGCCCTGTCACACTCGAATTCCGCACTGCCGATACACCAGCAATATCTAACCGTAAAAGCACTCAGCTGGCAACAACCAGACGCGGCCGAAAAGGCTGTCCTGTACCGACAGCAACTAATGTAGTAGTAGTAGTAGTAATTAACTGCTAAAAAAGAAAAAAAAGGGGGAAGGACTTGGAGCAGGGTGACTGAACTAAGGGCGCCTGCAGCTCCATCTCATTTAGGTGGTTTTGAGGTTTATGATATGTGTGGCTGCTATAGTAGCGGCAGTGTACACCGCTTTCTTTTGGGAAGGCACACAGTGCCTTGAGTGCCTTCGTGTCTTGTTCCTTTGTGGGCCATCTTCCCATTACTTTGCAGTAAGAGAATTGTCTTTTGTCCAGTGTTCGAAGCGCCTGGGACAGTCCGTCCCTTGCGTCTTCTTGTTCTGGGCATTGTATAAGTAGCGTGTAACGTGTCCTGGAACACTTTGCAGATGTCGCACAGTGTTGAGGCCACAACACCGAGTTGGAATTGGGTGGTGGCAGTATATAGCGCGCCAGGTCGAATTCTGTGAATAGCCGTGTGGAGGCTTCGGCAGATGTCATTTGGAATGATTGCCGTGAGGTCGGGGTCTATGTGAGTCAGGAAATCTGTGTGCCGGAGTGCTTGCTTCCAGCTTTTCTTGGACCGTCTGATTGTCGATTTGTGGAGGAATGTCTTGGCGTCCGACCTTGTGAAAGGTATTGCCGATAACTTGGTTTTACCCAGTGCATCCTTTGCTGCCTGGTCAGCTACTTCATTTCCTGGTATTCCGCAGTGGGAGGGTACCCACTGGAGGGAGATGTTGAGCCCCTTTTTTACTGCAAATGTGTATGCTTTGTAGATGTGGTACACCATTTCATCGACCATATCCTGTTTGATGATAGTGGCCAGGACGGATTCCGAGTCTGAGCAGAGTACCCACTTTTGTGCTGGGGTGCTGTCAATGTGGCGGAGGACTTTTAGTATGGCATGTAGTTCTGCAGCAGTGGAAGCTGTTGCGTGCGACAGGCGATATCCCTTGGTGAAGCCTTTTACAGTGAAAGCACTCGATGATCTTCCGTTAGCGGAGGAGCCGTCCGTGTAGATGTGTGTTGAGTCCGGAAACTGTTGCTCAACGTGGGCCATAGAAAGTCTCTTAAGAGCCAGACATGGCGTTTGTCTTTTTTGCCAAATACGAGGGATTTCTGTGTGGGTTGGTGGGGGTGACAGCAGCCAAGGGGCAATAACCTGGCTGCAACTAATCATGATGCTCACTACCTTCCTCGCATGCATTCACATGAAGAAAGTTCGCGTGGTGCGAATAGCCGTCTGCTACAAGACTGTGAAGCGCTGCGAGCGCTTACGTCTTTCTCTGTCTGTTGTTGTGACGTAAATAATGAGAATACACACTATATCAATACATATTAGATTGCCCATCATTGCCCACACTACCAACCTTCCGGAACCGCACTCTCCGGGTCACTTAGTCAGCTAGACTCTCGCCCCTTCTCTCTATCAAAATTGCTTGGTCCCTGGCAGAATTCACACCAACGCTCTGCGCACAACGCTCTTTTGACCTTTCTGGACACAATAGGACTTCGATCCTTATTGTGAAGGGGCTCATTCTTTCATTGCCCACATCACCGCCAGCAATGGGGTAGAATGTCGCCCATGGTGATGAAACTCATCATCTTAAAATGAAGTTGCTGTTATATTTCACCACATATGACCGCCAGCACCAGCTCCCGTGGCATAGGGGTTAGGATGATCGCTTTCCACGCTGAGACTAGGAGGTGACGCGGGTTCGAATACCCGCACCGGCTGTGCTGTCTGGGTTTCCATCTGTTCACGTCTGTGCGCCGCTCAAAGCCACAGTTGCTTCGCGGCGCAAACAGGGAATAAAATAACATTACCGCCAGCAGTGGGCCAGTGGCGATGAATCTTCCCGATCATTTTCATTGAAATAGAATAGTTTTTGTTGTTTTTATGAGGAATGGTCCCCTAACGTTCCATAAAGAGTTCTCATGCGTGAAGTGGGCCCTGACCTTTGCTTGACCATGCCCTCTCGCCATTTTGCTTCGCTGACGCATAGGCTTTGTCTCGGGGTTGCGTTCACCACCCATTTCAACCATCTGATCGGCCGCTCCGACTCCATGCTCTGCTCTTGCTGGGCTGTTTTGGCGGATACCAAGCATGTGCTTCTCGACTGCCATCTTTACAACTCCAAAACAGCAGCTCTGCAGTGTCGCCCGCAATCGATCGCGGCCGCACCATTCACATTGGCAACCATCCTCGGCCCTTGGTCTAACCAGATCGAGCATCGTCAAGCTCTGAAGTACTTCCATATTTTTCTTCGGGACACCGGTCTCCTCTCTGCCCTATGATGTGCTTACGTACCTGTGTGCTGTGTATATGTTTTTCTGTGTTGTGTTTTTGCTTAGCGTTCTGTTGATGTTGTCTCACTGACTCCACTGACTGTCGACCCCTATTCAGCGTCGTTCATCGTCTCATCATCACGACATATCTCATTCCGTCTATTGTGCCTTGGGGTAGTGTGCCGCACCTCATGTGGCGAATTTCCCCATTCATCATCATTGATTTATCTGTTGTTGTTGCTGGGAGGAAGAAACTGATGTCGGACTTCGTGCTTCTGCCTAGCTCATGAGCTTGGCTTCGAGTACACGGACTGATGGTAACCTAACCTAACCTAACTTAACCAGAGCCTAAACCTGACCGAACGCAACCAGCTTTACATTTGGCGTGGGGTCGTTCTCCTTTCCTCCTTTTGGCACTATCCCTTGAACGGTGCTCTGCTCTGGACCTGTACTGCTTGCCTTAGGAGATGCCGGAGTAGCCGCATTCGTTTCAACAGTAGAGCTTTGTCGTCGATTGGAGAAGTGACAATATTTCAAGATCCCGTTATCAAGACAGCTGGGGACTATAACGCGATAAAAAAATAGCGCTAACGCAGGCTAGCTGGTGGACGAAATCTTGCTGCGTTGTGTATGTTCGTGTATTTCGCGTAGACCATGCTCAGGCTTGTTGCATCATGGAATATAACATTGTCCGGGTTCATCGATGTAATGCGCGTGCGACCATTCAGGACATGCGCAATCACGTCGAATACCTTGTTCTTCGGTCGTGGTGCGTCGATGTCATTCTCACCTGGGATGGTCATTCGTGGTAACACCGCTGTTATTCACTGGGCTAGCCAGGAATATTGTCGCCTAATTTGTCCTGTTTTGCCAGTTCGGTTGCAGAACTTGGTGCGCCAGCAAAGGTGCGCGTTAAAACAGGCACAGTGATTTCTACTATAAGTAAACTACGAGAATTAGCAGAGTCGAGCTCTATACAGGTAGACTGTAAAATAAATCTGTAATTTTACACATGTTTACGCAGAAGTGACTGATAACTCTGCTGCCGGCATATGTGCCCTAAAGCAGTAATTGCACGCAACTTGTTTGAAGTGCACACTGCACAGCTCCCATAAGAAAAAGGAGAGACACTTACACTAAAGGGGTATTAAACTGCAAAAACCCAATCCGGAGCTGTGCGGTGTGTACTCCAAACGGATTTTGTGCAGTGTAAGAGTTGTACTTTTTAGAAACCCCGCGAATATTGTGCAGGTCCCGACAAAAGTTTACGGAACACGCGAGCGGTGTAAATTCTCCTCGGTACGACACCCTAGCGGTAAGCGGAAGCTGGCGAAATCAGGCCAGTTCACTGCCTCAGAGGGATGGACGACTGCGTTCTAAGCGACACACAGCGGTAGTTTCGGTATGATTACTGTTGTATGTGCCCGCAAAGTGAGTTGGATTTTACTGTTGTGCTCGCCAACAACACGTGATTCAACGATTGTTGAACCAGGGAGCTCGCCGCTATCATCGTGATAACAAGGATGAATCATAGTGGCAACACTTTACAGCGTATTGCTTTTATTGGAAAGCCATGACATGTAGACAAGAGAAAGAAAGGTATCTCGTGAACAGCTGCTTTATTATGGACGACGCGTGACGAGCTGATACACAATTGCTGACATTGATAATTGATTGATTGATAAACAACTGACGTGAGTCACGAGTTGTTGACGAGCGCAACAGTTAAATCTAACTCACTTTGCGGGCACATACAACAGTAATCATACCGAAACTACCGCTGTGTGTCGCTAAGAGCACAGTCGTCCACCCCTCTGAGGCAGTGAACTGGCCTGATTTCGCCAGCTTCCGCTTGCCGCTAGTGTGTCGTACCGAGGAGAAAATACACCGCTCGCGTGTTCCGTAAACTTTTGTCGGGACCTGTGCATTTCCAACTCAGTGCAATAGCCACCCGACAGAGACTCGGGGAAGGCACGTTGGAGGGGGACACTTGACGCCTCAAGGGGTCTTCGCGGCCAGATGCTCACTGGCAATAAATCAGTAGAGTGGGCCAAGGAAGATCCACTGTCCAAAGTTGCACGGTGCACGGATTGACAGCTTGGTTCGCAGTGGCGTATCTAGGGTGTGGCAGGTGTGGACAGGTGCCATGGGCGCCAGGTGAACAGGGGCGCCATTATGTGGTCGGGTGTGAATGTGCCAGGTCGGGCACTCAACCTGTCACATTCATAAATGATCTAAAGCAACCACCATTAGGGAGGTTGTAGTGTGAAACCTAGTGCGGACCACACGAAAACGCATCCCCAAGGACATCATGTTAACCATGTCATGTTAACCATGTTGCCACGGGCGCCGAGTAGTGGGCGGATAATTATGAGGCGCCTGGTTCGGTCTAAATTTGTAGCGACCCAGCCAGGCACAGCGTCATCTGCGCACGCCGGTCTTCGTCGGCCCCTGCGCACGCTCCCCGCTCGCTGCGCTCTTGCAATTAAACAGTTCTCGTTCCACCCTTCAACTAGAAGGTTCTCTCTCTTCCTTCACTGGTGACCCGAACGTGATTTCAACACGCAACCTTCACTGGTGACCCGAACAGCAGAACACAGCTACCATGACCTCTCCGGCGCCGACGATGCCGGACCCCGCACCGCTGGCGTCGCAACCTTCCACTCTTCATGCTGTAGCCGTGAAGATTCCGCCTTTCTGGCCAGCCGACCCGGCTCTGTGGTTCACCAACATCGAAGCGCAGTTTGCCCTCCAAGGCATATCTGCACAGCAAACAAAATTCTTTCACGTCGTTGGAGCGCTTGGCCCTAACGAAGCGTCAGAGGTCAGGGACGTCATCACCAACCCCCCAGCAGCCAACCCTTTCGACGCGTTAAAAGACGCGCTCACGAAGAGAACGACAGCCTCTGAACAGGAACGTCTGCGACAACTGCTCACAGCTGAGGTCCTCGGCGACAGGAAGCCTTCGCAGCTGCTGCGTCGGATGCAGCAGTTGTTGGGCGATAGGGCCTCATCCTTGGACGAATCCATCCTGCGCGAATTATTCCTGCAGCGGCTTCCGAACACGGTTCGCATGATACTAACAACGTCGAGCAGCGTTTCGCTCGAGGCTTTAGCGGAGATGGCGGATAAGATGATGGACATTGCGCCGCCAACTGTTTGTGCCATATCTCCACAACCCTCTGCACCATCACCGTCGGACTTCCAGGAGCTGCGTGACGAAGTCAGCCGACTACCTCACGAAAGCTCCGCGAGTTCCTCGGGCTACTAAATTTTTACAGAAGATTCGTGCCGCACTGCGCATCCACCCTCCAGCCTGTGGAAGCGTTGCTCACGGGTTCCAAAGGCCGCAATGCCCCTCTTGCCTGGACATCGCGCGCCACAGATGCCTTTTGCAGTATCAAGCAGGCTCTCGCTGAAGCCACCTTGCTGAGGCATCCAGTGCACGATGCGCCCACGGCGCTCATGGTGGACGCCTCGTCGTCGGCCGTTGGCGCTGTGCTTCAGCAACAGATCGACCACGCGTGGCAGCCGCTATCATTTTTCTCTCGGAAATTCAAAGACAGGGAAACTCGATACAGCACCTTTTCCCGTGAACTGCTTGCTGTCTTCCTTTCGGTGAAGCATTTCCGCCCGTTTCTTGAAGGTCGCGTCTTCACTATATACACCGACCACAAGCCGCTGACCCACGCGTTCACTTCATCCGGCAACAGCTACTCACCACGGGAGATTCGCCAACTTACCTTCGTGTCCGAGTTTTCCACGGACATTCGGCACGTCAGCGGTCACGACAACCCCGTGGCCGACGCTCTCAGCCGCATCAGCGCACTGTCACCACGTCTTCCTCAAGACATCAGTATTCCGCTCAGCCTAGAGACATTGGCCGACCTGCAACGCTCAGACGAAGACCTCCGCATGCTCCGCGAAAACTCTACATCGTCGCTTCGTCTCGAAGACGTCCTTCTTCCCGGTACCGCAACCACGCTTGTCTGCGATGTATCCCAGGGGCATCCACGACCCTTTGTCCCAGCAGCCCTGCGCCGGCGGGTATTTGATACCCTCCACGCACTATCGCACCCGAGCATACGCGCAACGCAGAAGTTAATCAGTGCGCGCTACGTGTGGCCCGGCATGCAAGCCGACATCAAGCACTGGACGCGTGGCTGCCAGCAGTGCCAGAGAGCTAAGATACAGCGACACACTTTTGCTCCCGTGCACCCCTTCCTTCCACCTGACACCCGCTTTGAAAAGGTCCACTTGGACATCGTGGGACCCCTCCCGCCTTGTCAAGGTCACCGATATCTACTCACGGTGGTAGACCGTTTCACGCGGTGGCCTGAGGCGGCCCCCATGCCTGATATCTCCGCCGCAACTGTCGCCGCTACCTTCACGAGCACGTGGGTTGCCCGCTTCGGAGTGCCCTCCACTATCACTACTGACCGTGGGCGGCAGTTTGAGTCGTGTCTATTCAGCGCCCTCACCACCTTACTGGGATCTCAACGCATTCGGACCACTTCCTACCATCCGGCATCAAATGGCATGGTGGAACGATTCCATCGACAACTCAAAGCCGCCTTCAAGGCACACCCCAACCCCACCTCTTGGACGGAAGTTCTTCCTGTCGTCCTGCTCGGCCTCCGTTCAGTCTTTAAGCCGGACTTGGGGTGCACCGTAGCAGAGCTCGTTTACGGCACAACTCTGCGACTACCTGGAGAATTCCTCGTGTCCCCCAAGGCTACTCCCCCGCCAGATCCAGCAGACTACGTTTCCCGGCTCAAAGCCATATTCAACCAGCTTCGCCCAGCACCCCCTCGTCAACCATGTTCCTCCAGGCTTTACGTGCACGACGACCTGGAGACGTGCACACACGTTTTCGTACGCGTCGACGCTGTCCGAAAGCCGCTACAGCCCCCTTATACTGGTCCCCATGAAGTCGTCAGCCGCACTTCCAAGTTCTTCTCCCTCATCATCAACGGCAAGCAAGAGCAAGTCTCCATCGACCGATTAAAGCCTGCATACATTGAGGCTCCTGCTGCTGACCTCACGGCTGCTCTGGTCTCCACCCCTCACTCCGTTTACCAGCCCGCCGTTCCCCGTTCAGCAAAATCCGTCCACTGGGCCCCTGTCCTGGTGACGCACCGCTCTTGCGTTTCACCAACGCGCTAAGGGGGGGAGCAGCTGTAGCGACCCAGCCAGGCACAGCGTCATCTGCGCACGCCGATCTTCGTCGGCCCCTGCGCACGCTCCCCGCTCGCTGCGCTCTTGCAATTAAACAGTTCTCGTTCCACCCTTCAACTAGAAGGTTCTCTCTCTTCCTTCAAATTCAAACTAGGCCAACCATGAGTTGGAGACGTTTGAATCGGGCTTCTGGGATTGGCGTTTGCTGGCGGGGGTTGTGTCTCAAATGTCACACTTTTAAGCGGAGGACACACGAAAATCCGGGTGTGGAAGCCGCAACGACTTTACGAAGACGAGGCGAAAGCCCCGTGACTTCAGTCGCGTATTGTCTTGTATATAGTTATGTAAATAACTATGTAAATAAAGCCCAGTTATTGTTCGAGAATACCGCCTGTCGGACGTCGCTTGGGAATATCTCCGATCTGTGAGCTACATCAACGGACCATCTTCCAGCAACAACGGAAGAAACTTTACTTGCAGCATATAGGTTACAGCGCGTATGCCGCTAACTCTTAACTACCCCAGGAATACGCACTAAGGAATTATTTAATAAGGAATAGCAAGCCGCCCTTTCTGAATGACTTTTTCTGTGGAAATAAATAGATCCCCCCCTCCCGGTAACAGTGTTAGCAGACGGTTGTGCAGTCAAATTACGGATATGTTTGCTACAAAGAGATAACCCTCAAACGTCTAAACAACGAAACACAAATTGATCAAGGAAAAAGTGCAAACGCCAGGATTCGAACCTAGGCCCTCCCGCTTTCGGTCAGGGATAAAATCAGAAGCGTCCAGGTTCGAATTCCTTTCTCCTGAGTTACTTGAATTCAACGGTCAGTCCCTTCTTGTTTGACATATCGCTCTTTTCGATTCCACCAGAGACAGATCCCTCGCCTGACTTCACGAACATTCTCATGTCACCTCGTCTCTCCAATTCCCCACCGACGAACGAATACTGTGGCCGCTCGGCCATTGGTGGTGGTGGTGGTTGTGAAAGGGCTCACCGTTATCGGCCTCACAGAGGTGGGCAACGTCACGACTGACGCCCTGGGGGAATGTGCGTCCAGGGCCGACTTCTAAGGAACTGTGCCGACATATGTCTGAAAGCGTCTGAGGAAAACCCAGGAAAAACCCCAGACAGCACAGCCGGCACCGGGACTCGAACCCGTGTACCTCCCAGTCTCGACGTGACATGGCCAGCACGCTAACCACTGAGCCACGCGAGCTGGTGCCGCTCGGCCATGCTGCTGGTGCCACGCCCACTGCAGGCTGCCAATACTGTTTGTCGTGTGCCCAGTCGTCCACCATCCACGTGTCGTCTTCGTTCTCCCCATCGTCATGGTGGTGCGAAGCTCCACCAGCACCGCATCTTAGACACCATGGTCAATGCAACTCACCACTTCAACGGACAACTTGAAGTACCCGGTACTTAAGTAGTATTTTTAAAGTACTTGTGGGCGTACTTTTCCTTTACTTTAAGTGATTCTCCTGAATGACACTTTCTATTTTACTTGAAGTAAATTTTCTGTACTTTCGCTTGAAGTACTTGAAGTATACTTCTGTGAGCTTTGCAAGCTCGTTGCATGACAGCCGGCACACCGCACCGGTCCCGCTACACCGCAGTGTCCATTGTGGTCTATTTTAGCGAGTTCGCAATGGACACGCGCCTGGAGCACAAGCTCCTCATTTCTACCAGCACCGTCCTAGCGTGAGGCCACGAACATCTGCCCGCTGGGGCATTCCATGATCGCCGGTCAGGACTCATGTAGAGGGACACCACCTCCTCTACATTTGGTGGCCCGAACTATGAACACCAAGTTCGGCGTCATTCGGCCTCTTCAACCATCCCAAATTTTGCAACAGCTTCACCGGCATGGTGCTGAGCATCACATCCTGGAAGCCTCCCAACCCAACGACGTCCTGCGTTCACGCAACGACCCGACCATTCAACTGCGACTCAACTCCTTCGAACCGGCTCATTCACACGCCACGACCTGGTCACATTTCCAAGGGCTTCTTCTGCTCGGCAAGACCACATCCAGTACTGCAGACGCCATATTGCGAAGCACATCGCCCCCCCCCCGCCCGGCACACACGCGCTTCACCGCTGCATCCGCCTTCACTCCTGCCGCACCTCGGCACTCTTCACCGCACCCCGGCGCTCTTTCGCTGCCGGCCGCGACACTCGAGCCTCGCGCTCACCTGCCGGTCGCGGCAGCCGACACCACGGCACGTTTCAGTCAGCGTCTCGGCATCTCACCACGGCTGGCACAGCCTCGCCTCGCCTCACTTACCTAACCTGGGACTCTCAGAGCTTCGGCTCCCGTGCCGGTCGCGGCACCCCAGGACCACGACACCGACAGCGACTCACACTCTTTCCCGCTCGTCTCTGGCTGACGGATCGTTGTTCCCGTTCGTCACGAGCGGTGATCATAGGTCGGCATTTTCCTAAGAATTCATTCAACATCACATCATGGTCATTTTTATGTTAAGCCCATCACATCACATCACCGTCATAAACCATCACATCACGAGCCCATCACTCAACTTCAACTTCAGAATTCATCACGTCATAACCCATCATTCAACTTCAGCTTCAGAATTCATCACATCATAACCCATCATTCAACTTCAAATTCAGAACCCATCACATCACATCACATCATTCAACTTCAAATTCAGAATCCATCACATCATAACCCATCATTCAACTTCAGAAACCATCACCGACTTCAGAGCCCATCACCAGAATTCAACTTCAGATCCCATCGCGGTTTTGAAGTTGAATTCCTATGATGGGTTCTGAAGTCGGTGATGGATTTTGAAGTTGAAGTTTGTGATGGGGTTTTGAAGTTGAATTCCTATGATGGATTCTGAAGTCGGTGATGGATTTTGAAGTTGAAGTTTGCGATGGGGCTTTGAAGTTGAATTCCTATGATGGGTTCTGAAGTCGGTGATGGATTTTGAAGTTGAAGTTTGCGATGGGGCTTTGAAGTTGAATTCCTATGATGGGTCCTGAAGTCGGTGATGGATTTTGAAGTTGAAGTTTGTGATGAGGTTTTGAAGTTGAATTCTTATGATGGGTTCTGAAGTCGGTGATGGGGTTTTGAAGGTGAACTCCAACAAATGCCCACGTTGGGTGTGCCCGGCTGCAGGATTACGACGCTAGCGTCCTGCTCGCCTGTCTTTGCGTGGGTTTCCTGGTAGTGCCGGCAAAAGCGTAAGCGAAGGAGGGTATTCTGTTTGGAGGGTGCGGTCAGTCTGCACTCGGTTGGACTTGGAAGCAGGGCGTACCAATGAAGGAGTAAAGGGAGGGATGCCGCGTTTGACCTCCGCTGTCGCATGTGAATGGCGGAAGGTGTGTTGCTTGCGCGGTAGGGTTGTTGCACAATGTTGCGCCCGTTGTTGACAGATAAGTGAGCGCATAGCACATTGCGCGTTCATGTGACTTCAGGAGACCGCTGATGGGGTTTTGAAGTTGAATACAAACGAAGGCCTACGTTGGTGTGCCCGGCTGCCCGCTGCTGGAGGATTAGGACGTTGGCGTCGTCCTCGCCCCTGTTAGCGTGGATTTCCCGGTAGTGGCGGCGAAAGCGTAAGCGGAGGAGGGGTATGCTGCTTGGAAGGTGCGGTCGCCTTGCTCTCGGTTGGGCTTGGAAGCAGGGTGCACCAAGGAAAGGGAGGGATGCAACGTTTGACCTCCGCTGTCGCATGTGAACGGCGGTGGGAGGTATGTTGCTTACGCGGTAGCGTTGGTGCACAATGTTGCGCCCGTTGTTGAAAGCTAAGTGAGCGCATAGCACATTGCAGGTTCATGTCACTTCGTACGACATCCTTGCCTGCCGGCACATTGCACGTTCATGTGACTTCGTACGACTGACTTTTCCGCTGTGCCATTTTTCACTCGTGACGCGGGGGTATTCGCTTCGACATCGCAATACATCGTGACCTGTCACTCAGTATTACATGGATTATTGTGACATGATGCATACTGACACTGGAAATAGCCGTCATGTAGAATTCACGGACCTGTGATCACCTTCACTGGACATGTTTTTACTCTCATTCTTTCATGCAATACACCACTGCAGTGATTTATCCGGAATCCCAAGCAGGGGGCGTGGTCATTATTGCAGCTACGTCATAACACCTTTACAGGTATAATTACCGACATGTCATTACAGCTGAAATAGCAAGCCCCCTTTTTTGCAGGGGGTGTCACCAAACTTTTTTTCTTTGGGGTGGGTGGTGTCACAGGGATGTAGGAGGGTCTGGATAAATCACTGACACCAAAAACTGAGAATCCGCCCTCGAAAAAGTGTAACCCATTGTATTCTTTTTCCTCCGAGGAGGGTATGTACGGACGAACACTAAGTGAATTCTTAACGACCGAGACATTTGGACCCATGTAATACATAGAGAATGTGAGGCGCGAATTGAAGTGAAGAGTGCAAGGAGCCCGGAAGACCACCAATTTACAGTCCATGAAATAGTTTCTTTTCCTCTTTCACAATCTGTGAATAAATATGTGTCGACACAGTTTACAACAAGTCCCACTCTTGATGTTTTTATTTGATGTTTGAAACAACCTCTCTTCATAATCAGTTGACTGTAGTGTTAGTCACTTTTTGAGGTAACTGCGCCAAAGTATTATGAGCAAAGTTCGAAATTTCTGTTCCGCTTCGCGTCCAAACAGGCAGGACGCACGGCGCAGGCTCCTTTCTTTTTATTTTGCTGCTGAAAAATCCGACGACAGTGACCCCGCCCCTTGCATGTGCGCGGCGCCAGCACCCTGTCTGCTCCGCCTTGTTGCAGCGCGATATACTGGATGTACGCTACCACAATTCCGACGCGCTTCTGATTTACGTCGCAGCAGAGCGTTTGGAGTTCGTGGAGTGCTTTTTTTAACGGGGAAGGTGGTATGGTCACACTTGGCAAGGTTCTATGAAATGTGCGCGGAAAATGGGAACTCTGAGAGCTTGGAATTCCAATGCTCTTTTTGTGCCCAATTGACAAGGTACATTCGGACCTTCGCTCCCAACTTCATTTCGGCACAGTAGCAAGAACTTTCATTTCTCACTTAATTTCATTTTCATAACTTGAAGGGGTAACTTCATTACATATTTAGGTAAATGACGTAACTCGTAACTAGCAACGTTTGGGTGGGAATTAACCGCCCCATCTCTGCTGAAATGTACTTTATTGGTGATGAATATCTAAGAAATAGCAGCTGCCTCCTCTGATGGAACACTTGTGTCCGATGGATGCTACACGCATGCGGAACAGATAATTCCCCAAAACATGACCTATGCACCTCAAATATATGAGACCTATAGTGACCTCTGTGTATTACATTTAAAATAAAAGACGTCCACAAAAACAATGCCAGTCCAATCTTCGCAATCGCACAAAGAAAAAAAAACAATCTCAGAAAACACAAAATAAGTCTAGTAAAACACACGTCGTCAGCACGACAGCAATCTACTGTCGTCTAGTAAAACGCGCACACGCGACCGAAGGCGGAGGCTCAAATCCAAACCCATCCAATATACAAATATACGCACAATATAGCTGTAGGCGAGCAAATAAGTCAAACAGAACAACCGCAACGTGCAGACCGCGCGACCGCAGAACGCCAAATCGCCTCTCGATCTAATCTACCGCCTACCGCTTACACTTGCAACATACAGTTGACCCGGCTACATGACATTGCCCCCCCCCCCCGCGCCCCACTACGCGAAAGAGTAACGCGTTCCAAACAGTTTCCCTCTCTGCGTCCGCCGATACACAACGACGGGGGGGGGGGGGGGAGTCCGCAGGCATCTGCAGTGTCAGGCCCACACGCCCACACCAGACAGGAAACGCGAACCGTTTATGTTCGCTCGGTGCACTCCAATACACGTTTGCCATTCACTCCGCACGCGTTCGCACAAGTAACAGTCACGACACGTGAACGTCAGACATCGACTAAACCTTATTGGCTTGAAAACCTATTATGAGGACCCCGAAACCTATCCATCATCTTCAAAATCCATCGCAGACTTCAACTTCAAAACCCATCACGCTGACTTCCCCCTCAAAACCGTTGTGCTGACTTCCAAACCCAACACACGGACTTCGACTTCCAAACCCATCACGCGGATTTTAACTTAAAAACCCATAACGCGGACTTGAGCTTCAAATCCCATCACACAGACTTCAACTTCAAAAGCCATCACGCGGACTTCAACTTCAAATCCCATCACACAGACTTCAACTTCAAAACCCATCACGCGGACTTGAACTTCAAATCCCATCATAGCCCTTCATTAAAATTCAACTTCAACTTCACATCACATCATAGCCCTTCATTCAACTTCGCTTCACATCATGCCGTTCATTGAACTTCAACTTCAACTTCACATCACATCATGCCCTTCATTCAACATCACATCATTCTCTATGAGGTGATGGTGAATGAAGTCGGTGAAGGCCATCATGAATGAATTCGCCGACCTGTGGCTGTGATTGTTCGCCAACGTGTGCCGTACTATGCACCTGTTCAACCGTGCACGTCATCCACGGCCGCCCTCGCTGTCCTCTTCCAGTGAACTCGTGGGTTTCTTCTGATTTATCGCCGCCCCGCGTCTGAGGGGGGAGTGATGTGGCGAACCGTGGACAACGACGAGGATGGACACTCGCCTGGCGCACCCGCTCCTCAGTTCTACCGGCACCGTCCTAGCGTGAGGCCACGAACATCTGTCCGCTAGGACAATCCATCATCGCCGGTCAGGACTCATGTAGAGGGACACAACCTCCTCTACACTTTACCTCAAGTATTTAGCGCCGGCAGGACTCTTTACTGTATTTACTCTATTTGAAGTACATATGTTTGCGAGTACTTAATACGTTACTTTTCCTTGTACTTTGCCGATCACTGTGTGTACGCAAGTGCAAGCGCCGCATTCGCAGCTAAATTATTCCCGCGCAAGGCTGCTTCAGGAGCTCCCACGTTATCATGAGAGACACACAATAAACTGAGACATCGCTCAATACACAGCTGAGGCCCCCAAAGAAGAACTTTGGAAGAGTTCAATCAAGAGTACGGTCAAAGCTCCAGAAACAGTGGCTCCCTCACATCGACCGCACACGAGGCGTACATATTTAACTCAGACGACCATGATTAATTAGGAACTCCCGCTGTCTACGCTCAATAATGCGGCCGAACGAGAAACTGCTCAACACCATGGAGCATCTTCACGATCTCCCAACTGAATTTCGCATAAAATATCGTATGGAACTTTCCAAATAGCCCATGAGCAACATTTAGTCCATCAAGGAAATGATCTTTTCCTGAAGGCGGCGTATCATATCTAACAAGCGACACTGAGCATATTCCAAGGCGGGGTCCTTGAGCAGCAGCCCCTGCACATTTGTTGGTATAGCGATATACACCACTCATCCTGCGACGAAGGCTCTGAGCACATTCATATGGCTATTCGATATAACCTCACTGCAAACAACACAGTAACAACGTAAGTTTTTCTCATCAAGCATAATTCATACGTACCGCATTCTTCGCCGTATGGACAGTAAAAGCCACGTAGTTGTAACTTCCTCGTCGCGGCCGTGCGCGCTGCGGCGCACGTGTGAGGGCGCGTCTTAATGACTACCGTCGTAATGCTGGATGACCGGCCGCGGACCCCTCGCGAGATATGCAACTAATAGAAACACCTCATATGACCGACCATGGCGAAATGGATGACTTTGCATGGATACTATCGTTGTCCATTGCTTAGCTGCTCCACTTAGAGTTACCGCCTACGAGCTAATGCTGTAGCACCTGTACCAACTAAGCCACGCCTCTAGTTCTGCGAATATGACTGTGCTGTTTGCACCGCTGGGAAAGTCGTTGCTGAGAATCCAGGTCTCGATGTTTCAAATATTAACGCGGAACCTCGATTCTTCAGATATCCTTGTTAAGCCACCGTTTCACAACACGAGTCAGAGTGACAAGCTCAGGAATGCTTTGGTTGTTTCCACCGAAATTCCATCGACTACTAAAGCGGAAGGCCGATCTAGACGACAGCGGCCTTGAGTCGCGAGAGCAAGGCACGGCTGTACTGCTCACCCTAAGGAATTATCCAGAAGAATAGGCTATGCCATGCACAACATTGAATATCCCGGTGTTCGTGATAAGATCACGAAAGTTCTCTGAGTGTTTTCCAGCACTCAGAAGTTTATCAGATCCCCAATCTTCAGTCTGCTGTCTGTCAACATCATCAAAACATAGGCCGCCAACTTGCCAAGACCAAATAACGGAAGTTTTTCTTTCTCTCTTTTTTCTTTCCACATTTTTCTTTTTAGAAAAATTGAAAGTTTTGAGGAGAAACCAAAAGCAAGGTGGCCGTCAAGCATCCATGAGAAGGACAGTATTTTTTAGGTATCATGGGGGAATTACAGAGAGGAGACAAAGTAGACAGCACAGACACAAAATCGGCAACGACGCACGTGTTAATTGCTCACCTTGAGCCTGTGATGAGCTTCCGTGTCTCGACAAACCCAAGGAGCTACTGCCCTTTTGACGTGTATGTATACCAATGTACACCAGCCAGCTTACGTTATCCTGCTCTGTTCAGACATTTACACCAATTATCATTGCACGTTATTCAAAAAAGAAAAGAAAAAAGAAATAAATAAAGAAAGAAAAAGCTCTTGGAGCATTCTCGCGACAGGGATGTAACACTTCGCGTTCAACGGCACCGACACGAGGCGCTGTGTCACTCTGAATCGATATCGCTGGACTATAGGAGGCGTTTCCATATTAATCGTTCGATGCTTTGCCCACATTGAGATTGGAGTGCACGTACACCAGTTGTCGCTCACGTTCCTCCTCGACCATGTCGCGTAGCTTATCATGCACAATTTCAAACTCAGACCATGGGGGGGGGGGGGGGAGGATATGTTTATTGCAAAAAGGAAAGGAGGAAAGATTAGTCAGGCGTAGGCCGACTTGCTATTCCCTTAAGAAAAAAAAAGAAAGAAGAAAAAAACAAAGAAAGAGAACAGGGGCAGTGGGTGCATCATGAGACATCAGGAAAGCCATACGATACTTTGCACTACCTTCAGACTGCTCGCCCATTGCCTGGAGTCGATTATTCACAAATGATGAAATGTTTCCAAGTGTCCATTTGTCCCGCGGACGAACCGCTCTGCGAAAGTTCGCTATGCTCACGGAGAAAATACACAAAAATATGGGTTTCGGCCTGAGGTACATTACTGCCTTCTGAAAACGAAACCCAAACTGACATTGCGTAACGTAAAGTATACGGCTAAAAAATTCTGGTCGGAATTTGTGCAGGTTTTTCCCACTTTGAGCCCTTTGAAAAGAAAAATAAATAAAGCGAGAAGAAAACAGTTTTCCTCGAACTTGGCAATTGCTTCGACCGTTTACACCTCCATGCATGAATCAAACGAAGAGGGGAAAGAATCAGGTTTCCCTTTCGATCTAGCAAAAAAGGTTTTTATTCTTTTCACTTTTGCTGGGCATGAAGCTCACCGGACACGTGCATTGCGCCCCGTATGCACTTTTCCCTGAGTGACAAAACAAAAATCACGTAGGCAGTAAGGCTGCAACCTTCTCCCCATAGCGTGCAGCACAATGTACTGAAGATGCATACATAGCATGAAGTACATAGCATTGGACGGGTAGTTCAAGGTTTTCTCTTGATGTTCACCCAATGTGGTGGAATGAAGGATGGAACTCGTGAGACTCCTTACAGTCAACCCTTATGCACTTCAGCTTTCACTACATTGTTCTGCTGTAAGGCTCAGTCTATATACATATATTTTTGTCAACATAGTTTAAATTAACTTGCCTTTCATTTCAATGAAGTTACTGATATATTCTAGATAGTTTCGACATGTCAGCGCTGCGGCCTTCTTTTTAGTGCATAATTTGGTGGTTGTCGATCGAGTTTCACAAGCCCTTTGAAGCCCTAGTTTCGTGTCCAGACGTCAAAGGTTTCGCAATCGCTGAAGGGCATGATATGATACACAGGCATGTTTTGTGTGCCTTTCAAACTAACATTTCAGATTACAGTATGCCTTCTCTATATATATGCTTGTATTGCGTATCATAAATGCGAGATCGTACCGAAACTGTCTGTCCGCGCTTCGCTTCATTTCTGCACTTCAGCATGCTGCGAGCAATTCTTATTAGCCAATGCACACAGTTCTTCAAAAAAGACAAAAACTTGTACATGTACACTTCTGACGGTCTTGTACTGTTCAGTGAGTATTCCAATCACACTTCATCACACCAAGAAAACCAACAACTGTCAAGGAGGAAAACATTTTCACCGTGCCGTTCACACAATCATCCGTATAGTGTCAAAATAACAACACCGCCGTCCCTTTAAATGCCTTCTTAAGATCACTTTGTCAAACGACGCTTTACCGCCAGCGCCGCAGTCCTTAGGTGAAGAAGATATCTTCCCATTTCGCAGTCTCCTCACACATATCTCCTTTCAGGTAAATTTTTCCAGTTGTACTGCTCGTTGCACCGCCAGGAGCGTTGAACTATAAGTAACGACGTGCACATGTCCGACAAGATGTCTAATATGACGATGGAACGCGAAATGAACACCACCAGAATGGACTCGGCAACACAGATGACACAAAGCGTCCATGGCGCACCATGTTGTCACTAGCTATCACGTCTGGTGTCTTAACGATGCCTTCGATCTCAGCGTGATAGGTAAGTCATTTGGGTAATCTTGTTGCTAGGAGATCGCAGTCCTGGTACCAGTGTCATGCGTAGTAATGCCCCAAGCCGTTTGCTCTGTGGCTGGAATGAGACAAGGAGTGACCAGAGAGGTTTGGGTAGAGGTTACACGGCCCAGAAGCTCCTGTTGTCCAATAAGGACTCCGCACTGCAGCTGCAGAAGGTGGTAAGCCGACAGTTGGCGCTTGTGTTCCAATGTAGTTGCTACGGTAGTGAGGCAAGAAAAGTTCGGTCTGCAGACGGTAGGCGGCTGATGTCTCCGTCGTTGGTGGCTGCTGTGCTTGTGTAAGGCCATGGAAATCGAACTTGTACGCGTACCTTTTGCCGTGAACTTTGGTCATTATGTTCTTATCATAGTAGTACCGTAGAGCTCGACTCAGCTTGTCGTAGTTCATGTTAGGCTTGCTCTTGCGTTCACCCCACCGTCTCGCGACCTCGTCGGGGTCGATCAGCTTAAATTCGCCGTTTTGGCCTTCCCATGTAATACAGTTCGCGTTGCTGCTGTCAGACAGAAGTTCAAGGAGAAATTGCCACAGCTGGATTTGACCGCTTCCTGCAAAATGAGTTTAAGAGTGATCATGTTCTAAATCCTTGTGAAAATGAGATGCCGCAAAATATCAGACTTGTAATAAAATCTCGCTAGATGCACAGAAAGCAACGAAATATGAGCAAAACGTATTTGTGGAGAGTGCCATATTCTGTATTCGCTCCGAGATCGACCTATAGTGGCGACACTGTCAGCTTTGTAGTGTAGATAACACGCCGACCGATGTTCGGGGTTGATGGTTATTTTCCGTAATTCTTGTGTATATTCTCTGAAAGATCACTTGTGCCGCGATGGTACGATACTGTTCGGTTCCCCGATGCTCCACCTACTGCACTGAACGCGGAATAAACGTGTAAAAGCAAACGACACGTGGAAACTATCCACACTAGGGTAGTTCATCGTTTCTCCGCAGCGCGCCGACACCGTTTTCGCACCGACATTCGCTCGATCGTGATCGTGAGAGATCGTGAGAGAAAATCGTGCCGTTGTCCACACCGAAGCTATCCAGCTGCTCCGGCTCCGGCCCTAGCGTGAATTGTTCCGTAATGCAATTCAGTTTATACGAACACTTCCCTGGTCAAAGTTTTCGAAAAGTTGTAAAAGGTTGCTGCATAAGAAAAAAACTCCGGTGAATGGGTCATGACGCTGGAAGTCTGCATTGGAATGACGAGCTTTGCGTATTGGCTAGTAAGTCTACGATTTCACATCTTTCGTCCACGTTCCTTCGCGTATATACTATAAAGAGATACGAAAGGGTCACGTCAGGAAAACCTAATATAATCGCTGCGGAAGGTACTGCAACGTCTACAAGGTCCTTACAAAATATTTTTTTTAACTTTCATGCAACAGCTCATAATGAATTCACTCAAAATCATATGAACATTAGTCCCATGCCATCCGCTTGAAATCATACGACCCAGGCTCGATTCCTGGCGTCAGCACCTCTTTTCCCTGAGTCGTTTGAATCCGCTTACAACGCTTGGAAGAAGAAAAAAAAAAGGAGAGAAATTGAACTCGTCTCCCGTTAGGTTCTGCTACTCAACTTACATACTCAACACCGCTTAAAATACTCAACACCGAATCATATGATTTTTAGAACCCTCACGACGGGATACGTATCACCGCATAATAAACATAAGCGCTATGTCAACGCACGTGCATCCTATATCGGAAGTATAACGGATGAGGGAACACCCACCCCATCGGGGATCCGAGCTGGACTGATACGAATCCCACAGCAAAGCAGGGACCTGAATCCGCTCTGGTCTTCATGGGTCATAATGTGAGGACCTTCATGGGTCCTCAAACAGCAAAGAACCGTGACTAAAACGGGCAGCTCGTCGGCAAAGCAGCGAGTCTACAGAACTCGACTACCGTGTATAAGTGATCCCAGCTTTTTACATTAACCAAAGGCCAGACTGACTTTATGAGAGGTCCTTACAGCGGCAGAGTGGGGTAGAGGAGAGGGAAAGGAAAAAGAAGCTGGGATTTTACGGACCTCTTAATGGGCCCACAATGATATGTAAATATGGCTCACCGGTGATATACACGCGTATGGCACAGCACGCGCATAAAGTGCTTTTTAAACTGAGACGAAAAAGAAAGGAGGAACCGTTCCTGGTCAGAAGAGGCTTAAAACGTCTCTTGGAGTGCTTTGAAAGCGGGGGACCGTTTAAGTGGGCCGTTGTCATGGTGGTGAACTTTGGAAGGCTGATATGGGGACGTGACTTTGATGCATTAGTGTGGTAACAAAGCACGGAGCACGGGACGGCGGGCGTGGTAATTTTAGGTGGTTAATGTGAGGACAATGTGAGTACGGAAAGTGATAACCATCTCAAAATGCATGCGTGAAATTTCGTGTGCTGCCTGATGACTTGTGCGTCACCAGCATCAACATCTCGTGTACGCCAGCATCTAACGGACGACGTCGCATCAGAAAAATGCCACATACGCTCTGCAAAAATGACACCATCGTGTACAAATCAGTATTTCCCGCCTCCAAATTACATAGTTGACACGTGCCCTCCTCAGGATATGCTCCTCTAGAAACAGACATGTACTTGATGCTGATACGCTCATAGGTGTACTGTTCGTACAATTGTACAGGTCGTACCAGGATGAACAAGAACATGACTCAAATTTGCAACTTACCTTGAGAGGCGAACCTTGCACTGGCAGCGCGGAACATTTGAAACGAATCTGAAATGGAGGTTGGTATAATTTGAAGTTCATGTTTTTATGTGGCGTGTTATTTATCTATTCACGAGCAGTGGGTGAGCTTCGTCTACGTTTTTCGATATTATGACTGAGAAACCAACACACACAAAAAAAAGAAAAAAGGAAAGGAAAGGAAACAGAATGCACAGACGTGGCAACGTTTGTCTGTCTAACGCTCACCAGGTGTGGGAGACCGCTGCGGCGACTGAGGATCAGATTTCGATGAAGTCGACAGGGGTTGGCCACCGAAACCTGTGGAAAGAACAACAAGAAAGTGAAGCACCCAAAGCACACTCCGACGGGATTCCCAATGGCTTCGCGGTCCTGATTAGCAGCTGTCGTTCATGTCACTCAAAGCGTGAGAGAAAGAGGGAAAAAAAAGAACAAAACGGCGCCAGGGTGACCATAGGGTGTCGTTCTCTCAAACAGCTCGCTCTTTAGAACAAAGAAGTCAATGAGGTCTGTGATGGTATTAGTATATCGGAAGGAAATAATAGGGTACCAAAGTTTTTTGGTTCCCCCAGGAGACGGTGTCGTCATTGCGCATTCTACAAAACGCTGTTTGGGTCAACTGCCCCGCTCACCCGCCCCCGACCTGATAAGGAAACAATACAAACTCTGTCGTTGTATTACAGAGCGAACTTAGTGAGAGTCAACTTGGTACGACTGTCTTCCTGAGCGATAAACGCTTGGTATTATCCGTTCCTCAGCAACCTAAGTCAGATAAAATGCTTACACGGTGAAACCGATGTCTGGTGGTCGTATCCTCCATTTGCGGGAGAGCTCGTTGGCCAACCAGTTTTCCGTAGGGCCTCCGAGTAAGAAGTTTGATCTGTAAACGTGCAAAACACATTCGCATTAGGCATAGAGTTTCATCTTCAATAACAGTCGCCCGCGAAAAAATATTTAAAAAAAATAAAACACAAACCCAATTCTTGTAGACAATAAGCATATTATTCATCACGTGTCCTCTAAGAAGCACGTCATATCCCCCCCCCCCCAGAACCACAAGAAACAAATCTATTGCATCCACAACCGACGCGAACAGGCACTTTAGCTGCTCCGCTGCACCTTGTATTGGTAGCCTCGGAAAATCGCTGCATTCGGTGCCGGTGCTGCTTGAGGAGTATTAATTGTGACTCTTTCCTGGCGGTTTTACCTTGAGGGCTGCCACTAACATATTATATGCGAAGAAAACTACAAAAAGACGAACGATTTGCAGGGAGAAAAACAAAACGAAACCGTGTACACTTGTGCATAAATGCGTAAATGCCCATACAAGTATGGTTCCCATTCAGAAAACACTGCAATAAAGTGCTGACGACAATGCGCGTACTAGAACATTACAGGCCGCACCTACGTTCACCTATTTCATCTCAGAGCGAAGTAATTACGATGAATTATCTGATCAGGCCCAGGCGTCGAGCAAATGCTCCTAAACAGTTGCAGTTTCGGCCATTACATCCTGAACCCTTTGGTGACATTTCTCTCACGACAAAGCGTATGACAATGCAGTGCCCGTGCCACGTTTGCACATGAAAAATGACATTATCCTCTAGCATGATTCAGGATCTCGAATGTCGTTATTTACGAAGGTCGTGCCACGCGTCCCTTTCCAATGACATTAAACGCCATGATGAAGATGCGCCACATTACTCAAGTAAAACATGTGTGCGATGCTACTTTAAAATATTAAACGGAGTTCACAGTTTCAAAATGCATTTATATTTGAAAAGTAATAATCTCGAGTTGACTGTAATGTGGATCAGTTTTATACGATCTAAAATTGTCACTCTACACATTGAAACGAGAGAAGGCAATGGGCGAATGAGTTGTGGCGTACCCATTAAGCAGAAAATGGCGAACGCCGTTACAACTTTCCGTGTGGCGCCGCGCGAGGATAATAAAAACTTAACGCATTAAGCACTTAATGGCATTTTCTGCCCGTGTGGCACGGGTATAAAGCCCCAAAAGTGGAAAAGTATAAACAACACACGACATTACTACTTATTCATCACAGGAAAGTACCTTTTACGGGGCGAGTTCAGTCAGTTCCAAGATATTACGGTATTTAAAAAAAGTAGGAAATCATAATCATTGCATCATGAGCTAAAAAATCGGTTGGGCAATATACTGAGGATAGAACAACAGTGTATTTTTCTCCTTTTTTTTTTTCTTTTTGACACTGTTGCGATGGAACGTGTTGCATCCGGCACTCCCGTCTAGTATACTAGCTTGTGCCGCCAGAGCTACATTTCGAAAGTCTTTTAATGCTTCCTTCAATATTCTAGGGTTGCCTTCGAACAAATGCGATGACAACGGTGGGGACTAAGAAATGGGTTAACATTTTTTAATCAGTTTGTCGGCCAGAGAAAAGGGTGTCTCGATGAAATTGTCTTTTGCAGTGCAAATATCTGTTTTGACTTCCACTAAACGGAAAGCTGCGATGGTGATAGAATTTGTGCAGAAAGAATAAGCAGTTCTAGACCCCACTTGGCTCGAAGGTTAATGGATGTTTCCAACCATCGAGGTGCGCTTTAACATATCACGTTTCTCTTAATCCGCATTGATGCATGTGCACTCTAGATATCATGATGCAGTAAGCCTGCTGTCTGAAAACAGCTTATTCCTCTTCTTTGTTTTATTTTTGTAACTTCTGTGGCAGTGCAGCAGAAACTGAGACCACAAGATACGGGTTCTAAGTTCAGAAACGATTTTCTATCACGTAGGTTATCATTATTATTATTATTTGGCAATGCAGAAATCTTGTAGATTCTGTAAACAACTGGTTTTTCGACGAGACTGTGTGTAAGTGGAAATCTCAAATAATATCTACTCACAGCTAGTCATTCTTGTCTGTGCAATGATATAGGGTACGCAGAGACTTTATACATGTGATTCACGGCGTGGGTGCGTGGATGTCTGAGGATATCTACAATGCGCAATGGAATATCCCAGTGTTGGGGTAACTCGTTACTGTAACTAAGCCACTTTTCTTCGGTAGCTATTAAAATAACTCGTTGCTTTTGAGTTCCAGCAACTTCTTGAGGAACTCGTTCCTTTTTTCGGTAACTTTGTCAAAGTAACCTGGGGTAAGTTCCAAGCTCCTTTTGTTCGATTCTGGTATGCAAATATCGCAAGCTGCGTCCTCCGTCGTACGTGCACGGCGCGTGTGACCTCTTTCCTGTGGTTGTAATGTATGGTAAGCGCTACAAATTTAATGCCGCTTAGTAAGCGACCAGCTGGTAAGGCTGAAGTACCTTCGTTTAATTGTCAACAAACAGATCAATTTAAATTCATCGTTATGCTTTAATTTTGCGGAACCTTCTCCACTGCGGAGTGCACACTTTCTGAGTATTGTGCCCTTCAGCCCGAACATAGATGTTCTAAATATAGTTTCTTTTTTTCTTTTTTCACGCACAATATGCTTATGGAATTCATTTCACCACATTACCGCCAGCAATGGGGTATAGTATATCGCCCGTGACGATGAAACTCCCCAATCATCATCATTAAATAAAGTTCTTGTTGTTGTTGTTGGAATTTAATTCACTGTGCTGACAGGACTATATTCCCACGAAGGATTTTCTGTACCATGCAAGCCTGCTCCTACGATCCAAAAGAAAGGAAGCATGCACTGTATTATGTAAGCGTTCAATCAGTATTCGATGTAGTATCTAAACAAATCTACACGACTGTTTAAACGAGATAAATGGGCTTGCTGGATACGCAGGAACGTCTTATTTTGTCTAAACGTCACATAAATAAAATCTAAAAGAACCGTTCACAGCAAGAAATTTACGGCATACAGATGAATCGCCTTCGTCCAGTAATATACCTGAACGGATATGGCAGTCACATTGTTCGTCCTACATATTACCATATCCAGTTATACGGTGTCATGTGATCAATATGTCGATATATGAGCATTCCAGGACATGTAGTGGGACATTTTCATATTAGTGTATTGATATATGTTCACTTTGAACTCAGTTAAGTAACTCACTCGCTCTTCTAACACGTCAGCGACAGCATGTTCTGTCAAGCACCCCAATTCACCCTATCATTCACACGTTGTAGTGTTACTACAAAACAAACCATATGTGAAATCATATTTGTGTTATCGCATAATAACTTAACGTAATTTTCCTCAAAGGCTAAACGAAACGGCAGAATCACGTACGTAACTACGAATGTTATTGGAGAGTTTTAGTACTGCGTACGCAGGGCGACTGCGTACGCTACAACTAAAACCCTGTGTTATCGTGCAAAACGAGCAAGCAAAGTCTATCAGGTAGTAAGAAGCAACAACCTTACCGGCGTACAGCATGGCTCAAGGCCACAGCCGAAAGGCGAGCTTTTCCACACAACACTCCCGTTCGACGGCAAAGCCGACGTCGCTGGTTCACTCCGGAGATCTTTTCCGTCAAGCTCTCGGAAAGATAGGCTCGCAGGAAGTGAAACAGCACTCACAAAGAAAATTTGCCCAAGAGAACGCAACAGTTGTGGCCTCTCATCTGTACAGAAATATTGTCTAACCGACACCAGGGCACACGACCGAGAGGAAGCGGATAGCTGCGCACAAAGAGCCAACAAAGAAAAGAGACCTTTGAAGGCGTTAGTTTACTTTCCTGCCTTTGAATAAGTCCGCGGGTTATGATGATGATGTCTAAATAGCGAACAAACAGCGATCGGCCAATCAATAACCTCAGCACCGCGCGATAAAGGAAGGAGGAGAGAGAAGCGGGATTAAGGGTAGAAGCGAAAGGGAGAATTACCGCGCAGTTCGTGGTGGATTCGCGAGATGGGGTTTCGGAGGATTTAAGGTTGTCATGGCGACAGCCAATGAGAAAATAGAGTGGGCCGGAAGCGAAGCTCAAGTCCGCCTATAAGGGACGGGAAGGCAGCGAGGAAGTGATGCGGAAGAGGAGAGCGCTTTCCACTGAGGAGTATTGGGATGCTAATGCGGCGGCTGATCGCGTTCTGGATGGGAGGTTGTGTCGCTGCGGGAAGATCTCGAGCGACGATGGAAACAGGGAACACTGATTTCAAAGAGATGGAAAATAATGGATTCCGCGTAGAATATTAAAGGGGTTGCGACAGGTCATCCCAGGTTATCCCAGATAAACATAAAAAACAGTGCTCTGCACCGATGTGAACCTGCATTGAAGGTTTCATAGCGAAGAGGGTAATAGAAAGGGAAAAAATGGCACAGCGGATACCGAAACTCATGCGCTACTGACATCACAGACCTCACCGCCGCCAGTGAGGCAGCTCACGAGAAGTCACATGCTTACGGCTGCCAATGTGAATGGGCGCAACTCTGAGGTCTGTGACGTCTGCGCTTTGCTCGGGAGTGCGTTCGAGGGCTTGTATCTCACGATGTACAACACGTTGAAGAATAATTCTCTTTTGCTCTGTATTCTGGCGTGCAATACAATGCGTCTATGATGTAATAAACCACATCTATGAAAGTGTCTCGATCCCTTTTTAACAGTTCACTAGAAAGGCCATGTGGCATTTCAGTATGTGTCATGCTTCACCGTATAACACGGTCTGCGTAAACCACTGCGCTGAATGATACAGTAATCGCTATTTACTTGCGGAGTGAGCGGGGCGTACGCCTTTCTATGGTCCACTCCCGTGTAGCCAACAAGCCCCCTTATGGCAATTAACATGCACCCAATTGCCACAAAAAGGACTACGCTCCCCGTTTTTAACAAATGAAGAAAGGTAACTGGGTGTTGATTCAGAGAGTGTCATGCGGTGAAGGTCCGTTGTTTGAGTGCAGTATGCGTAATATATACTTGGCATATTGCAAGACACCGTTTAAGCTATGATCGAAGTGACGGGTACTATACAGAAGTTCATTTTGGCATCTGTTTCCTCGCAGTTATCATTGGGCAATGATGATTGTGTAGGTCTATGATTGATGTATGTAACTCGAAATGAGATTCGGGGGAGATTCGTCATGCATCGTAACAAGAAAGTTTTGTTCGCAACGGCACGCAGTGTTCTTGAAAATGGGTCTATGAGTTGTTGTTCTTGTTGTTGAAAATGGGTACCGAATTTCATTCCTCCGTTTCGCGGAAAACGTTACTATAGCCTATTTGTACCACTTTTATGAGGTTGTGAGAAACTGCACAGCACTGTGGGACAAGACAATTCGTCTTTGGTGGATGGCCTTGTGCTGAGTACGAACAACTGAAATTCGGTGACACAGTACTAACGGCCTTAGTGCATCGTCTTCCGTGAGGGACGTTACAGACGGGGTGCAGTGTGCTGAGATTTAGCACACGTTACAAAGCCCTCAAACGGGCAGAAATTAAATATAGTATGCCGCAACGCTATCCGTAGTCCAACAGAATGACTACAGGCGATATAAATTGTTTAAAAGAATCCACCCCCACATACACTATAACACCTTGCATTATGGCTCTTTCGACTCTACCGCGTTACTTTGACGTTTTCGCACTTGTCTGTCCAAGAAAATTGAACTGGAGGCAACGCACTGCTACCGTAAGAAGAAAATTTCAGTTTGCTGGCCAGCGCCACCTACATGATGTTAGCCCCTGTTTGCGTGTCTTCCTGCTCTTGCACTTCGTATATGACCATCGTCTGCTACATTTCTTGTCGCTTCAACGATGTTTTCTAAACGTATCCGACTGCGATCCACAAACGAGCAGCGAGCAGGTGTATTCTGTAACCTGGAAAACTGGGAAGGCTGCAGACTGCAATATTTCCTCGCAACTGCACTCTCCACTGCAGCTCCCAAACTTCTCGAACTGCAACTTCCAAACACCTGCTCCTCAACGGCATCTTTATCATTACGAGCATCACCATTTATTTAACAGAATCTTGCACTTTTTACATAGCACCGCGAACCAACGCGCATTCAATAAACCACTGAGGATCCTCGTCTGTATCAATCCACCCCGCGCTAAGTAAGATTTACAATCTGACGAAACTTTCCTGTCTCGCAGTATTCTTTCAAGAAAAATACCGCGTAACGAAACGGTTCCACCGCCATAAAGCATCATTACGTAACGTGCCACTCTGTTCACGCCTCGACACCTCCACATGAAAGCATCACAACCTCAACCGAAGCGATTTTCGTTGAATCCGGCTCAGATCAGGAAACACAAAATATCGCCTCGATACGATCAAGTTGCGAGGACGTGAGCGAGGGGGATCTAAATCCCTTCCCGCGCGAGATCAGACGTTTTAATGAAGTTCCCTTCCCCTTCATCCCTCTCGAACCCCGTGACTTTTCCATTAGAGGCGACACGGGAGTCAAGCGCTATTGTTAGCTACGCTATCTCACGCGCCTACGGTATTATTATTCCCGCAGTGCCAGTATAGTTTTTCAATATAAAACGTCCCTCTTTTCATTTGCATAAAGAGCGTATGAGTTTTGGCACGTGCCTCTCGCGCAGATTAAGGAGCGTGAAAGTTGCACAATGGGTCCCCCCTGTCCAATGGATTTGAATGATTACGGCCACTTGCCTTTTGTGCGGGAGCTTGTTCGGGATGGGTTGTTACACTGGCGTTTTCCAGAGTATATGGTGCATTATTGTTGAGGAGATTAGTATAGGCATAGCGGTTACGAGTTAGTGAAAAGGACGAGGTTGAGGATGCGCGTGTTAATTTCGAAAACGGGATAGCGGTTTGTGGGAATTGTTATGAGGGATTAAAGTGAGGGTTTACAAAGCGATGCCTTGTTTTTGCGGTTTCTTGTGGGAATCGGTTTGGTGTTACCGGCATTGCTCGGATGTTTGCTGTGGGTCGGATACGCATTGAAAGCCAAGGCTCTGGTAGTGTTGCAAATGCAACATGAGCCGTGTTGTGGTTGTTCGTAGGCCCAGAGTAAAAGCGAATTGTTCCGGTAAGTTCGCTAGCACTTAACCAAAAGACTTCAGTAGGCATAGGTAAAATGTGCCTTCAGAGGCTTTGTAGCGGATGAAAAAGAAGTGCGCGGTAATTGAGCCTCTGTGTGCAATAAGGGGATAAGTCGAAAAATCACAAACCGAGAAAACTGCAAGTGAAGATTTGGTAAAGTAATTGCGGATGAGTTTCCTCGAATAACCCAAATGCAAAATGTGTAACATATATGCATGTGTCTACTCTACATGAATGTCCCGTTAGCATCGTTTCTGGATGTGTGACTTAGCAGAAACTGGACGAAACACAGCAGCATCCCCTTCTTCTATATAACACCGCACGGGCAGGGTTTTCGTGCAGGAAAAAAAAACGGTTTTCACGAGTCGGACTTCCACTGTGACGACATGACGGGCGAAGTTATCTTTGTGCAGTGGAACAGCCTAGATCGTGATTAGGCTGCTAAACGAGCACAATCTTGAAAATAATGTTCTGTATGTCCAGCAAAGTATGACTTACTAGCATAGTGCAAATTTTTTTTTTTTCCTCTTACAACGCTCAGCAGGACTGCTGACACGGTCACGTGAGGTAGAAAGAACTTTTTTTTTTTTTTTGTTGTTGAAGACAAAGTTTATTTCCGCATCGTAGCAAAGTATAAGCTACACCATTTATATGCGTGTGTAGAAAAGGGGCCTGATCTGGCTGTCAATCCCATTGACACACATGCATCTCCCGTTTCTTATCCTCCTATAGCGAGTCAATAAATTGCAATACGGTCCTAAATTTTCTTTCACAGGTACATACTGGTATGTAGATATCATTGCAACAAAAATTGTAAAAAGGGATATTCGACTTATTCCCTTATTGCATACAGAGGTTCAATTGTTGCTTCGTAAGGGTAGCTCAATTAAGTCATTACAAGATACTTCCCGCACGTTAGCTTTAAAGAGGCTGCAAAAGGTACAGTACGCATATTTGAACTGTGATTTCGTCTGATTTTTATTACATCTAAAAGCTTTGGCTATTCATGCCGAATGTGATATGAGCGATTCACCAGATGGAAACGGTAATAGTAGTCAACAGGCAACGGCAAAGTCGGGTATGCCTCGAATAACTGAGCTTTACCTCCGAGAATTTGTGTTTGTGTCACATGGCTTAAAGGGATTGTCACACTTCGCAACAAGTCACGCATGATAAAAGTAAAATACAATGATTCAGATCAATGCGAACTTCCGCTCCAAATTTACAGTAAAATGAGTAATGGTCGCGTAGAAACTCGGCATCGCGAATACCGATACTCATCCGGCTCCGACATCACTGCAGGCGTCACCGCCAGTGAGGCAGCGCGCGCGGGAGAGGTCACGTGCTTGCGATTACCAATGGGAATGGCCGTAACCCTGGCTCTGCTTTGTGCGTGACTCGGGCCTCCTGGGCTCCCTGTGAGCCGCTTCAGGTTCCTTTTGAATAGCAAGCCGGCGTGTTGCCTTGCTGACCTCTCCCCTTTTCCTTTCCTGTTTCTGTCTTTCTGCCAACCCCCCCCCCCCCCCGGCTAGTCTAATGCCAGAGCTTGAGGCACATGTACGTTCCGGGGTTTCTATCTCGTCATGTACGACATGTAGAAAAATAATTCTCTTTTTTTTTTCCAGAGCACTCTGGCCTCCAGCACGTGTAATATGTGCACCAGCATTTTCATCTTGGGAGGGTGTGACAGCTATATCTGCTGTGCTTTGGCCATACTGGCCATTTCGGCCTCTTTTTGGAGCTCTTTTTCTTTTTTTTTTTTTTTTAAGGGGGGTTGCAAGATCTTTGGGGGCATAAAGAGGGGGGCGCAGGGAAAATCCAATCCCTGACGTGCATCATGTAATGAAGCACATTTTTCAAGGCGTCACAACCGTTTTCACTCCCAACACTCCGCAAGGGCATCATCCTCTGTATTTTCAGTACAAAATCGTACTCAAAGCGAGTTATACTACCGTTGTTCCGCATTAAGATGAGTCCTTCAGAGCTGCACAAATATAGCTTTGGACCAGCGTATCACTAGTGAGGAAATGAAATCGCCTCTGAAGAGGAGAGGAGGCCCGGGAGCAAACAGCAGCTCCGGCCGCAGCTTCCTTCCTGCAATTCGGGCGCCGTTTTGCTCGCCCATCTGAGCCCGGGTCCTATCGCCCGCCACAGCCATTTATTCAGCCCTGGCTGGAGCCGTTGCTCCTTATCGGCCTTCCCCGTCGTCCGGTGGCCTGATTGAAAACGCGCTTGTTCCACGCCGCCCCTCGATTCTTTCCCGTCCGGATCGAATTACCCGGCCAAAACCCTTATCGCCTTCACTCCCTCAACGAGCAACTCCTTTCTTCGGGAGGGTGATCTGTCGAAGGGTCACGCGTTGCTGACATGACGGGCTTCGCTCGCATTTTGCGTTCCCTTTTCTTGAGCGTTGTGTTATTCTATTTAGAGACGGTGTTGTACGACGGTGCGAGAAAAAAGTTCATTTCCATAAATCAAAATAGAGCGTCCGTTCTGTTGAAAAGTGCTGTCCTTTCTGTTGTGCAGGACATTGCAAGGGAACACGTGAATAAGCGACTAGACACATATTTTCCCTGTTGAAATCAGAATTGTTACATGTGTGTAGATCTTGGCTTTCTGCTTAACGCTTATGAGTCCTCATGGAGCTGTTGGGTGAGTTGCGACAGTACTTGTATGCTGGACGCGTTTGATTGGGTTTTCATAGATTACATATTTTAAGCCATACATCGTGGGAATCATTCACGTATCAGATTCTTTCTGATATGGCAATGCCATGGTATGTAAGTTACATGATATCGAAAAACAGATTACAAACCTTCATCAGTTGCTCGTGCTTCGCCTATTTCGGGGCTAAAAGGAGAGTCCACAGAGGGTTCCTTCAAGAGGCCGGAATCTAGATGAATACATAATAGAAAATCATGACTAACTTATACACTCATTCACCCAACAATTTGTCACTTTGTATTGCATTCTCAATATCTTGTTGAATAGCGGTACGGTCACCAAAGCAACAAAACCTGTTAAGTATATAGCAGAAAAATAAGTACAAATGGCAGTACATAGAAAAGCCCTGAAGCTTGTGACAGAGGAGACAAGGAACCAGAGCTGTGCCTAACTCGTTACAAGTAACTCGTTACTTGGTAACGGTTACTTTTTTTGGTAACGAAGTAACGATTCAGTTCATTTTTAAAAATTGTAATAGTAACGGAATCGTTACAAAAATTGGTAACTCGTTACTGACGTTACTCGTTCCTTTTCTTCAGCATGGTGGAGCACATTTCGGCACTCTGTGTGGCGCAATGCGTGTACCTGCGTGACCCACGACCACGTGAGACTCAAAGTATTATTGCAGTCCTTCGCTGGATGTGTTGTTGACGTGCTGAATCGTCTTAAACGAATGCTCTTGTCTTTCCTCTTGTTTCCGTAATCTTCGACCATCACTCCTTCCCAAGAATGGGCACCAATTGTGCTATGGCTACAAAAAACGCGTTTCGACTTCTAGCCTTTTCTTGTCTTTGCTAAGTTTCTGAGCGCCCTAAATTATGACGCAGCCCTTCATCTGTTTTGGGGAACCGTTGGTGATCGGTGGTACGAAAACCGGTGTCTTTTCTTGTGTTTTCATAACCTCCGATCACCCCCACTTCGGCAGCAGATATCTTCACACGGAAGAGAACGAAGATCACTGATGTAAATTTCGATTATCAGCTTCTTGTGAAGTGCGATTTCTCATTAATAATGAGTTGAATGGCAAGTGACGACATGTTTGTTGGCTCCTTTAACTATGCGGCGGTAACGTAAAAGGAACTCGTTACCTGTAAGTAACGAGAACTCGTTACTTTTGTATGTTGGTAACGAGTAACGTACTTAGTTACTTTTTTCTGAAGTAACGGATAACGGTATTTAGTTCCTATTTTTTGGTAACGGGCACAAGTCTGCAAGGAACAAGCGTGGTAGTTCTACATAATAGAAAAGTACATCGGGGTTATGGAGCAACAACAACAATTAAATTTTGAATAATGATATCATGGTAGTGTTCCGGGGTTATGGAGAAAAACAGGAGAGCGTTGCGATGTGCGATGCGACGCAAGCCGCATTAGAGTGCGCAGTAGAGCTAATTAAATGTTGATCAGTTGGCCATACTAACCAAGCTTTCGAGAAGCAAGGAACGTGTTGAGAATGTCAGCTGCTCGAACGTCTCCAGTCTTCTGCCGGAATTCATGCAGAGTGAGGGCGCAGAGCGCGACCCCGGAGTCGGGGAATTTAGACGCGTCCAGCGACTCCAGTCCAAACTTTCGGCTCACCCAACCAAGCCAGGCGACGATGTCGTTGCTGTCCCACTTCGTTGGATCTGAAAAATTAGAAGACAAAAAAAAAAGATCATGTAGCGAAATCATGGCGATACTACAATAAGAACGAAGACACCGCAACAACAGCAACTATAACAACTGTTGAATGGGAACATGGCGCGACGAAATTTTTTTTTGTACTAACGATTTCGTCCTATACTGAGACGCATTCGTGAACGGACTCTCAAGACACATGGCAGAGCTACATTGTTGAAATAGAACTTTGCAACTATAACACCGTCAGGAGTCCCCCCCCCCCCCCCAACTGTCGTTCAAAATAATATCGTTTTTTTCTCATTGCTCGTTGAAAACAGAAGTCTCTGCCACTTTTGTTACATTATGGAAACCGCAAAGTGTCCGAAAATGGCGCATCAATTCTATTTCCAACGAATCAATGTCATTCGGAAGGATGACTGACCAGGAGTGTGTTATGTGGTGAAGTTCTATTTTAACTGGAAATGGCTTTATCTAATAATGGAACTTTTTATTCCGTTAATTCGTTCTTTGTGTTATTTGGCACGATCAAACTCGATATCGTGGGCGCAAAGAGGATCGAAACCGTCTTAGCCTCGAAAAAGGGGGGGATATGTTTATTACATAAAAAAGGAGGGAAAGGGAGGAAGGAGGAGGGAGGAAGGGAAAGCTAACATTTCATTCGAAAAAGATTTGTCAAGTTCGTAGTTCACTACATTATTTTCTAATTATCATTGCTGGTCATATGTAATGTGTAGCTATCAGGGAACCTGTTGCAAAGATGACAGAACCTACACTTTTGTTGAAGAAATCCGTTGCCTTGACATCAGCACAAAAGGAACAGGAGCCATCGGTTGCGCCGTTCGTGATTTATGAGTGAAAGAAGCTGCAGTTTACCCTTTCTCTGCCCTTCTCCTTCTCAAGAAGGCCGACAGTGCGGAGCGCGCTCTCATTGGTCTATGCAAACGATTTCTCCAATCACCGCGGGAGATAGTTTGGGGAGACCAATCCGAGGCCTCTCCGCATTGTCGCCCTTCTTGAGAAGGAGAGAGAGAGAGAGGGAATGCGTAAATTGCGTTTCTTTTTCGTTTTTGTTTTTTTCTATCGATCATAAATCACGAACGACGCAACCGATGACTTCCGTTCCTTTTGTGTTGGCGTCAAGGTAACGCCATCTAGGTGGTAACGGCACCGCGAGGAGAAATTTTTGCACTTTAGTTCCTATATAAATGATGCCTTGTGTCGTAATAATTCTATGTTTCTGCAGTTGCGATGGTGTAAAAACCTAGAAATATTACGCGAAAAGGTTTTGACCCACCACCCAAATCAAACCTTTAAAAATAAAAATAAAAAACTATCACAGGATTTCTTATGATACTCAGACTCGCCTTGCCAAACATTTTCATTAAATTTGCAGTCAATATTATAACTTGCATTTATATAGCCAGCATTTCGGTGAGGTGACGTCACTGTTTGCCATTTCCAGTATCGTTCACCCCCGGCTCTTTGCCTGGCTAACCCCCGGCCAGTTCAGACCGGCCGGTTCAGACCACGGCTCTCTGCCTGGCTAACATTTCCTTTTTCTCAGTTTTTTCTTTTTTTAATAAACATATTACCCTCTCCAGACAAAGCTTGCTGATTGCGTTTTATCACATCTCGCAACAGACCTCAACCACCGTTATCTCAGCCGCACATACTCTGACATGTAAATGCGCAGGAGTTTATGCTTTCGTCACCGTCAGCGAAACACATTCTAACATTCTAAATAAAAGCAATAAGTTCCTGTAACATGATAATTCGTGGCTTTAATTGGATAATGGATAATTCGTGGACCGGGATAGTACCCACAACTTGGAATCAGTAGGGGGACACGACAGATCCACCAACTGGTCCACCGAGGTCAGTCAGTTACTCTATCAAGTTACTGAAACAGGTAATTAGTTACCCTTGAAAGTTACCCTCCAAGGAAGAGTGATTAGCTTCAATGACTAGTTAGTTTCTCAGTAACTAGTTACCGTTGCTAGTTACTTGCAGCTAAGTTCCTTCCGAACACTTGTCCCCAGTCATCTTTTCATTCTACGTTGGTCATAGAGGACGATGACTGAGGCATTATCGCTGCGAACAACTACCGGCTTTCAAAACAAGCGCGGAGCAACCTTGTTTCGAAGCGAACACACAGGAACTCATCGCCCACACACAACCTGAAAAAGAGAGTTTCCTCAATTGCACCTTCCACCCACGTACAGGAGTGACTCGTCCACTCGTCCTGAGTCACCCTTGGGACCGAGTCACTCTAGGAGCATGACTTCACCTTGAAGCGTTTCATTAGCCCTTGCGTCTTATCTCGACCCCTTTTATGCGATGCCAGGCAGCGTAACGCGTAATCAAGCGGATAACAAAAGAACAGGACGCAGGTGTCCATGCAGGCAAGCATGTTAAGCATCCCTTCCAGTTCTCCTCGGCTGGTTAATGCGCTACATTCTTTCGCGCTCTCCGGCATTCCGCAACCATTTGGCAAATCCGCCTTCGGACTGCAGCCCTCAAAGCAGCATTCCAGATTCGAACGGCATTCCAGGCTGCGGGTCCGCATCGGTCATCCATCGGCCACTGCAGTTCCTGCTTTGAACCCTTATGTCCGACCCACGAGTGGTCCCGGCCAATAGCAGTTACGCACTTTCATCAGCATCGTTTCGGGAAACGTCGCAGTACTATACGAAAGACGAGATTAGATCTAATGTGTATTTTTTCCTGCACTTTAAAAGAACGTTCGGATAACCGCCACACCTACTACACCACGGGGCAGTCGTGACCAATATGGCGGCCTGCTCAGGTGTAGTAGGGAGCGCGAGGCTGTGTAATTAAGGGTCAGCCAGCGGACGACCTCTGATCTGATTTTTGTTTCTCTCTTCTTCCCGCGTGGCTTCTGGAGGTTGCCCAGGCTAGACAGTCTGTCAAGCGGGGGATATGGCAGCCTTGAGTTCGACGTTCAAAGGTGGGTAACTATAGAGCGTAGGCTTGCTCTGTGAGGATATGCTTTACGTTCGGTGTGTTTTTTGTCTCTTTGTCTGGGAAGTGTAATGAGGGGAGTGGGAGTGCGAAGACAACTACCGATGAGGACACCTGTGAGCTTATACTTTCAGGGTGACTCGGGTGAGAGTGGTATCAGGACTACTTCATTTTCGTTCCACCAAAACATCTTATTTATTTATTTTTCTTGTGCCTTTTACAAATCTATGGGTTTCGCCGCAATATGCAATGACGTCAACGGTCGTCGGGGCAGCATCGCTTGCGGTGCTGTTTCCGGGAAGATTTTTTCCTAAAAATATTCAATGACTGCGAAGGAAGTGGAAACCAGACTAAAATGGGATGAACAAATTCATGCTCATTTCTCTCGATCTAAATCTTTTCTCTTCTCGATCTATCTCTTTTCGCAGTTCTTAGAAGCTTAGCATACACAAGGCTACTCTGCAGGAAGGTCAACTTAGTGCGCGAAAGGACCATCGCGCACACGTTTTCTTTTTCTTTTTGTCTGCGTCTTAGTCGTGACGCTGCCCGCTTTCAGCGTGGCCAACCACAGGCGGCAGTTTTCATCTTCACCACCACCACCACCAAGAGGAAAATTATTCACTTAAAAAAATGTCCTTACCGCTAGGCACGATCCACGACGAAGTACACGATCAATTGCTGTTGCACTCAGCCCTTCTAATTAAGCGATAAAACAAAATTATTTTACACTCGATCTGCATCGGGGTAGATTTTCTCTGCTTCCTTCACCTTTCATACATTTTTGTAAATGTAGTGCGGCTTGATAAATAAAATAAAATCAAAACCAAATCCTTTTCCTGAGCTGAATACCCCAGCAAGCTGCACCCACATATTTTCATCAACGGCACAAAACGGCAACACATACATCTATTGACAGGTTGGGTACGAAGCGCATGCGGAACTCCCACGACCCGACCTCGGTATACCACGCCTAGACGAGCCAAAAGCGAAGTGGAAGGTGTGTCTCGGGGTTTGTGGCTCGAGCGCGTAATAGTGGTGTCTGCCCCCGATATCAATAAACGACGTGGTTGGGTCCGCATGTTCATCCTGGCTGCCCCAGAGGCTAGGTCCAAGAGCAGCAAGGTGAATCCGGGTCAGACGCTCATCGCTTCCAATCCGTTGTCGCGCTCCGCAATGCGGCCGCACCCAGATCGTGCCGCTGGTCGGACGCGGATGTGGATACGGATGCTTCTGCCTCTGCTGCCACATTATATACGGTAGCAGTTGTTCGAAGTGCAGAGCTAAATATACGACAAAGTAATTCTGGTCTAAGAAGCGGGAGGAACGCATAAGCAAGAGGGATTATTAGGTGGCCGGGGTAGGTTCAGGTATGCACGGCAGCTTTGAAATTAAGTAGACGGTTTAGTCAAGTCATCCGTTTGTGGAGAAGGACGTGAAAGAAAAAATGTTTTTCTCACACTAGCTGGGGCATGAATACAGCGAGAAGTAAAAATTATACGTAAAAAGTACATGTGTGCACCGAAATTGTGCAGGAAATACTGGTGGTTCATATTGTGTAAAACGAGAAAACAACAAAAACCCGAGAAAACGGGAAGGAACTGTGACCCCGTAATCTCGCTGAAATAAAGCCGGACACAAAGCATCGCATTTCAAAACGCTCCTTGCAACGCAAAGTGATGTTAGATGGCAGGGAATGGCGTGAAACTGCTGGAGTTGCAAGCTGTTCTCTCTCAGCTTCACCTTTTAGACTTGCTCAACTTGGTGAGCAATCGCAAAGTTCATGTAGTAGGTCAATCCGTTGGAAACTATTTGTCAAGAATATGTTACCAAAAAAGAAAAAGAAAAATGCATACAAAATCGTATGCATGCGTGTTCAGCAGTCTTACGTTTCGGGACATTATACATAATAGTGAGTTTTAGGAAAACGTATAAGTTTCACGATAACATTTCCGAAAGCATGATAAACCGATCACCTGATTCCTTTGGAGTGGCTGACATCACGTTGCTGATATTTGATTGACTGACAGCGATGCAGAATCGGAATCGGAGGGCGCTTACGATTTCCTAAAACTCCCTATATCCGTATACGGTGTTACGGAAACCCATATGGGGACTTTTTAGCTGCAGGCCCCGATAGCATTCACGCGCTATTAACCGAACAATCGGCGGTGTAAGAAAGAGGAATTTATGTATTGCGATTTGGATGAAGCGAGGCATTCCTGCGGGTGATCCACAGGGGAGTGTCCTCATCTTTGGGGCGGTTATTCCCACGCTATGTTCCTTTGCCTCTGAGCAGCGCCAAGTGAACTATGCCCCCTAATGAAACCTTCTGCGTGGAAAGAATGTAAGGTGTGGGAGGCTGTGGGAAAATCGCGCCGACCAGTTCTTACGGGCTCCTGGAAAGACAACATTGAAACATGCAGCTACCGTGTTTTTTCTTGGTGTTTGTATTTGAACTGCGGAACCCGGCCAAAGAAGCGCTGCTTGGACTTGCTAATTACTCCTTGTAAGTGACTTGTCTGCGATAAAATGGTTTAGGACGTTTGTTACAGCCTTCAGCGTTATGTATAGCTATAGCATTTTTGACGTGACGTTTAGTACTAGTCCGCTATGCGTAATCCCTCCTATTGTCGAAAGTATGGCGAGTGGCTGCGCAGTTTTGAGTGTGGGACTATTTTTGAAGTAACTCTGAGTAACTTTCAAGAAACGAGAGCGAGGAGTCACATTTTTATTTGCCGTTAGTCTTCCTCGAAATCAATCTCCACCCTTTCATAAACTCAGCGAAGCATGTACAATGTATCCAAGCTAACCAACGTTCTTTTCAAAGAAAGGAATAACCACTCTACGCAAGTAAAACCGTCTGAATGTTGTCAGTAGCCGTACATCCTAGTTGCCAGTGTTCTTTTCATTGTGCCTAATTAAATAATTAGATTAGATTCATTATTTAACTTTTAAGGAATTGCTTTAACAACTGAAACAGCAACTTCTTTCAAATGTTGTAGAGTGCCTTCAGAACACACCCGAACGAAGTGTTTCTAACAAGGTGCACTTTGTTTCCTTCTTGCCGTATAATGAAGCCCACGAAATACTCGTACAAAGAGATATACCACGTGAGAACGATGACGTGAGCCACATTTCTTTTAAAAGTGCTCCGTCCTTTTATATATTTGTGCATGTTACTTTACTTGGGACATCATAAGTAAAAGACAACATTGCAAGCAGATGCATACTGCATCCAATCATGCCTCGAAACGACACCGCCAGCACCTTCAGGTGCAATATTTACGATGTGGTGCCGTTTAAAATAGCTTCCTTACATAACAGTTAGCATGGATTATCGTGTCTCCTTTACAAGCAGGTTTTCTCACGACCACTATTACATCATCCGTAGTAATATAACCTATCTTAAGGACTTCTCTGAACCCTAAGCCTATGACCTCCTCCTCGTCTGCTCTCTCTGCAACATGCTGATGATCCCAGGAAAGAAGGGCGCCTTATAAGCATTTCTCGTAGCACGCTGTGTCGTTGTCATTTCATGAAAGAGCGCAATTTCTCCCGCAATAAACTCGATAGCGAAGACGTGGTCGATTTCTTAGAACTGGGCCTCGATCATCGTCGCAACACAACGTTAACGGCAACGGCGATTATTCTCGGTGCCCCAACGATTGCGTTTCGTTGCGTAATCCCAAATGCGAACTCGTTGTTTGTAACACACGATTTGGGTCCGCCCCCTCCCCACTCATCTTGTGGTGGCTAGACGTGCACAATTTGAGGGCCGCGAACCTTTACAATGCGTGTCGTTGCAGATGATGCAGAAGAATTTAACGCTTGCCCGCCCAAAGTTGAGAGGAGAGAGTCATCACCCTACAGAGAAGAACACTTGTGTCTATTGCTTCCGAAAACAGCATTTGAGATTCATGCATAACTGAGGAGTGAAATTTTGAAGGCAGCAGGGGTATTGTGGCAGGGCGAAGAACATTTTTCTCGTGAAGGTTAAAGTACTGAATTGTTATGCACTGATGCAACAGATATTTCATTGCTGCCTCCTGATTTGTGATTCTACCTCTCTACATAAACTAGGGCATGACAAAAACAGGTGCTTTCTTTTCTGTTCAACTGCTGCGCTGTATAATATGTAATTTTCGGCTGCTTATTTCCCTATTTTTCTTCTTTCCACCGTCTCCCTATTTTCTTTTTGTATATAATCTGTTTTTTTTTTTCCTTCAGAATATAAGCCCGAAACCGAATGGTATTTCGATACCGATATACCGCAAAGTTCCTACATGGCCCATTTACAACATACGTGTCGTTTTGCGTCATCTATAACCAGTATTGTAGCAGTATGGGAAGTCTACGCAGAACAAGAGCGGAAGTAACAGGAACACGAAAGGAGAACAATCAATAGGAGTTGCATAGTTACAGATATTTATAGTTTTTTGTTATGTTGTTGGTGTTGCAGTTTGTTGTTTTGTTAGTCATAGGGACTCATTATTTCATTCCTCACATCACCACCAGCAATGGGCTAGAAACTCCCCGTTCAGCATCTCACAATAAAGCTGTTGTTGTTTAGCTTCTGTTTTGAATGTCGGTCACTCCTTTATGTTTTTTTTTTTGTTTGTTTTTAATTTACTGTTCCTGCTTAGCTGTCCCCAGACGACGAGTACTGGAGTGTAGTCACAGTCTAAAAACAGCTTCGCCGCATAACACGTTCAAGGTGAACCACCGCACAGGATGAAGCCGGCTCACAAATTTATACAGGTTCACAGGGATCCAACGGATGCGCTTTCCTATTTGCATTGTTCTCTATGGCGCTTGTTCCATGGTCAAATCCTGATGACTACACCATGCTCTAAAAGCACTGCCCACCTTTCAGGGTAGCATTGGACTTATTGTGAAACTCGTCATTATATTTTCACCATATTATCGCGAGTAGGGTATCTCCTGCCACGATAAAACACAATTGTTGATCGTTGTGCATTTTTCTCCACATAATCTGCATATATATTGAATTCTAATGCCGCTACGGCAAGTCATTACAGCGCCACAACCGCTACCGAATTCCAAACGGTCCAATAGCAGCAGCGTACCTCTTTAGGAACTATCGTTGCCACTACTGTGAGGCTTTCGGGATCATTCGTTGCGCCCCGGATCGATACCCTCAGCGACGAATTGGAATCGCCTTATACCTACAGCGTGCGATGAAACGACCCTCTCTAAACTATGATTTATGACGAAATTGCTGTTAGACAATTTGATGACCTCGGGTAATGTGAGGAGGAGTGAAAGAGCAACGACTGTTGTTCGCAGACACACTTTCCCGCCACTATGCTCAGTGACTCCTGTACACATTTGTAAAGGCGCCATAGGCCACATCATCGTAAGGAGCTCGGTTAAGGAAAGAGAGAAAGAGACCCCGAAAGGATGGAGAGGCGAGGTATGACATCAGTGCGAAGGTTAGTGACGCTTAATTCCTGGTCTGTGAATCACTCCGTGGCCCATTCTGGAAGAAACGACTGCCCGACCTGTTAACCGCAACACACCGCCAACAGGTTTTTCTTTTCTGCCCCACAAAAAAATAAAATAAAGAATAGAAGAAGGCTAAATACCTGCACGAAAATATCTCGCGTTCCCATCAACGCATTTTAATGTGAAGAGAGAAGAGTAAATTTCTCGAGAGTGGCATTTATAAATGACACGTTCTTGCATCCTATCTGACAGTAGAAAATGTACTGAAACGTAATACGTGTCACATGACTTTTGTTCTTATCTAACTGAATCGTACGTCTATTTAATACGTAGTACCGCTGCACAAAAATGCAGTATTTTTCGTACCAGAGTCATCCTCAAAATGAGGTTGCAGGGATAAATAAGAAAGAAAATCACGAAAATCTGCAGATTAATACCAATAAAAAGAATTGGCCGCATCTTTCGGCATCGTCTATTTAAATGTGGCTGCTTTTATGGTAAAGGTCATTGCAACGTTGTCCTACAAAGGTGGTTTGAGCTCGCATTGCGTTACGCTACGTCCTATTGTTGTTGTGCCCAAGCTCAGGCTTAGTCGCTACAAAGCTACATGGTCCTACAGAGCTACGGTCTGACCAGCACGGTGGCTGGCGCTATCAGGCTATCGCTTTATATGAGCACTGTGGTGACCCCGATTTCTTCAGACTCATTTTGGGACCATGGGACACACGAAAGCAGATGTCCGTCTTACGACCCTTCATCAAATTCCTGCAAACTACCGGCCTGATCGACTTTCTCTAAAACCCTGTCAGCGTCGTCAGCATCATCCTCATCACCATCCTCTAATTTTCCCCCAATAGCAATGGGGTAGCATTCTGCTCAATGAGCGGGAGTCACCCCCTTTTCTTCGTCATCATGTACTGTATTTCTCTCTCTCTCTCTCCCGATTTCTTCCTTTTCAGCGACGGCAGCGCGCTCGCGAGGCCTGGTGGCGGTGATGAAAGGGCTCACCGTTGTCGGCCTCACAGAGGTGGGCAACGTCACGACTAACGCCCTGTGTTCCGCACACCTATCAAGAATCCTCCACTCTTGGAAAGAGCGTATTGGAGAATGAGGGAACGCCGTGACGTAGCCTATTCCCCTGGCACGTGACTCGTGACACAAACTAGAAAGCAGGGAAAGGTAACGGTAATGGTAACGGAAACAGAAACGGTATATTACCGAAACTGGAGATGGTAACGATAACGGAAACGCATACCACGGTCCGGAGCCATTACCGTAAACAGAAACGGAAACGAAAATTATCGTCCGGTATTGAATTCGGAATGGCTATTCCTGTTGTGCGATGGAATTTGAGTGACTTTCCATTTTTGTTTTTGTATTTTGATGACTCCATTCCCTGTAATGCTCTACATAGTACACGAGAGCATGGAAAGAAGGCACAATAGTGGATCTCGAGGGTGCATCCCTCGTTTACCTCGTCCCAGTCCCCGTAACTCCATGGCTATACTCAACTTCTTCTTCTTCAACTTCTCCATAGCACGAGGATGGGAACCTACGATTTTTAGTTACTTATTTCGCACTTTTTTTCATTTCGCCGTGACCATGGCAGTATTATTTACTACTGAGGGCGTCCGCTTATGAATGCGACATTGGATGAAGGTTACGCCCATCTTGAGTTGCTGGACTCCGAGTGACCAAAGACATGTTCCTACATTATTTATTTTAAGACTTGCATGATGTGCGCATCCGAACGACGCAAAATTACTTGTGTAGTGTGTACGCGTGACACCGAAGCAGCAAAACAGGGTGCTAATAGAGCCGGACGGGCTGTCCTCCCGCAGCTCTGTAACAGCCGTTCCATTACTGGAAACAGTAACGGAAACGTAACGAAAACGAAATTGAAAGGCCGATATCAGAAACGGATAACGGAAACGAAAATATAGCAGTAACGCTTGTTGTTGTTGTTTAACAGTAACGAAAATGGAAACGGTAACGAAAATACGTCGGTTGTCTTTCCCTGGTAGAAATGCACGGGGATTTTTCGACGACACGCGAGGATCGTGCCGGCCGTCCGTGGCCGCTTTCTCCGACTGTTTTTGTAAATCTGATTGCGCAGTGACGATACATCGCGCAGCGAAAATGTTTTGCATGGTGACTCCTGATGGACAGCTTGACAGATGAGACATGATTACGAGCCATGTTAAATGTCAGAGGTCATCCGCTGTAAAAATACTTTGCAGTTCTGAATAATAATAAGGTGCTACTTACAGTTCCAGGACAGCATCAAACACTTCAATATCGTGATCAAGTTTAATTTTGTTACAGTTGTAGTACCCTACAGAACGACTTACGTGTAGGTGTACACCTGGTCCCAGTTCGTAGCGACCAACCTCTGATTTTTACACATGCAAACTCATCCCAGGAAGAACAGTTGCCACGAAACTAACCGCGTTCTTGTCGCTGACTCCTGAGCTTTATTCTGCGAGTATTACAGTAAAGGTTAGGTCCTCGGCTCAGAGTACCCACGGACACATTCCCTATATACAGAGAGAGAAAGAGAGGTAGAGGAAAAAAATCTGAAGACGTCATTGCAGGTCGTGCCATTTCCATAAAAAAAAATGAGTGGGTTAAAAAAAATGCGTTTGCACTCAAGGATGTAAAATGAAATTCCGCTTTTCTGATGTCTCATTTTCCCACCACACAATGTACACTGTTCACCAGAGGTCTACATCGAGGACATGTTACATGACTTATGTTAGACATTATCAAAAGTTTCTAGTACAAAAAGTTAAGTACAGTGTTGTTACTGAGGAGCTGGAAACTGAGAAACTAAAGATCCTGTGCAGTTCGTAATGTAGCACCCGGCAGCCGTGGGATTATTATCCTGTCATGAAGAAGCAGACGTGATTCACCAGCCATCGACGAAGTGGCACCGAAGTGAAATATAGTCCCGCCCGTGTTTCATAATGCTTCATGAAAGAAGCTCTCCCTTTGCTAATGAGACGCCGGTTTCCTTCCAAGAGTAGCGGTGAGCAGAGGCTCGATTAACCTTACGGTCGCTTTGATGGCCGAGGCCTCGCGGCGCCTCTCATGTCCAGGCGCACCCGCGGACTAGACTTCGGGGCTCCTATGCGGCGCCAAAGGCTACCAGGCGCCTCTGCGAGGTCTTCCCTGAACATGCCAAGCACGTGACAGAATACGTTTCGGCGCATGTGTGTTTCGAGGTTCTGTGTGGGCAGATAGCTGGCGGCACAGTGCCGGCTTTGTCATCCTAACCCCTTTTTTATTAATTTAGGCAGGCGTGCTAAACAGATGCCGCTCGTAGCTACTGTGAGTTCGAACACGAGGACAAATATGTCTCCGTCGCTTTAGAAACCGACGGAACTGATCCAAATTTAGCACCACTGTGGTGCTTCATTATGTGCAGTATTTAGCAGTCCGCCCTGTGCATACCGTCACAAATATGGAAAGTTGGAAGACGAAGTAAGGATGAGAGAGGAACAGAAGCAGAAGGAAATTGTGAATTTATTTGTCCGATTCGCAACTCGTTCCGCGTGGCACAATAGGTGACCGTCTGCATCTCCAGAATTTAGACCTGTTTCTAAAATCTGAAGGACCGAGACCACCAGTGTTAATAATATGGACACAGCCATACCTTCCACGCAGGTGTGACATACTGCATATTGGCTACTATCTGCACGAAATAATCGTTACAATTTTGTGTACATATTGATATTGAAGGACCCTACAGGACACAACGGCGCCGATGCACAGAACGAAAAGAGAGGCACGTCACATCAACTGCGGCACCTTCGGCGGGACATCTGTGAAAGGAGAAGAAGACGTTTCCGTGGCTTGGCTCGTAATATAGCTCACCATACTCGTAACACTTGCTTCAAAGGAACAGCCATCGACTCTTTTCGTAGTTATAGTTTAGTTGCATTCGACTCGAAGCTACATGCAGATGTCACACATCAGGCACGAAATATCATCTGTCAGAGCAGTCTTGTGGTGGTTTCATCGCATTGGTAGTTTTAAGGAGATAAAAAACCGAAACAAACAGTTACCTCGCATCCGGTTTCGGTTTTACGATGACGTCAGCAAGAGAGCCCTCACAGCCTCCCTCACCCGTCACAGGCCATGCGCACGAGATAAAGGTGATTTCTGACTGTTTTGAGACACGATAAAACTTAATTAACAAGTTTTGTTTCGATTCAAAAGCTGGACTGTTTGACAGAAGGACGACCGGAAGTGGCTGACAGTGACGCCTCAGTAGAGACAGTCCTATATATATATATATATATATATATATATCATATAAATGGCTGCGTATTAAATTCAAATGCTTTACATGTTTTTTTTTTACACGTACGTTTTTGTTTAGCATTGGTTTGAGTCTGGAGTGTCGCTTCAAAACAGTCCTGATGGTAACGACTCGATTCTCTCAAAATTTCCTCACCCTTTGTTGTCCAAAGATATCCGTTTACAAAGAAGTTCACGCCATGAAACAATTCGATAGCTACACACTGAGGGGTCTGTGTCACAGAAAAAAAAAGTCTGTAGCATACAAACATGCGAATATTGCTCTTGTTACGGAGCCGCTTTCGTCCAGGAAGAGTAGTCGAACAGAACGACAAGATACAAAACATAGTGCACGCAGGCGCACGAACATGGGACATGTGTATCAAACCAATCAACACAATACCATAACGCGCGCATGTCTCAAAAAAAAGAAAGAAAGTGCACTATTGAAGCATATTCTCGAACCTACCTCTGCTCACTACGAAAACGCACCTGCGAGAAGCTTTAACGGCCATCACATCCGACCCTTTGAATACTCCGCACATCTGCTCTATCAAAACAGAACAAACGCCCCGCAGCCCTTACCTTTATCCAGCATGCACGCAATGGGGCTATTTCTGGAGAACGTCCACCCGACCGCAAAGCATTCAAGCAGTGACACAGCAGGATATATCATAAACGAAACTCGACTCACCTGCTGGTAATCGCACCTGCTCTTCCTCATCCTCCGACTCGCCGTCCTGGGCCGAGCACGGAGTCATCGGCTCGAAGCAGGGAGCTGATTCACGTCCGGCCGCTGATTCACCGACTGTTTCCGAAGGACGCCGCTTTTCCGGTACGAGAGATTCAACCTCGCTAGCAAAGCCTTCGTCCCAGTCTTCAGGCTCCAAAGGGTTGACCCGGTTCTCTCGCGAGGCTTCCTCCGCTTTCGTCCAGCAAGAATCATCGTACAAGCTCGGCGAAGATGCTAAATCGAACGAAGAAACCTGCTCTTCAAGCAAGCACTGTGCTGAAGTGTCGTTGTTGGAGGTACAGTCGTTGCACGGCGATGACGACGTGCTTGTTGGGCTACAATCGCTATCATTCTGGGATTTTCTGCGAAGTAGTGTACCTGGTGAGCTTCGAAGAAGGTCCTGCTTGAGGAATTCGAGTGTCCTCCAAAAGGATTCGATTATCTCGCTCGTCGAGAGGTTTCCCTGAGCTATGGAGCCTGCGGCACAAGGCGGCCGCTCGCTACATGGGTTCATCTCAGTCTGCCGGCAGTTAATGTTAGGCAGTGCGTTTTCTGCGAGTCCTTCCATGGTTGTGTGCCTTTCGGTGGGCAATGGTTACGTTGCCTGTAGGAGATTCGTTAAACTACTTCGCCCCTATGGTTCGTATATTATGATTTTGGAATGGCTTCAAGGTAAGTCGTTACATGTCTTCTGTGGCCAAGTCCGAGCGGAATATGGTTTCTTTTGTTCAGGCTCTGTTGTTGAATTTTGTACTGTGATCTGAAAGAGAGTAGCATGCCAATTACTGTTGCGGTGCGTAAATACGAACACATATTTACGGCGTTTGTAGTTGTGAGTTAAAGCGGAATACGACATGTGAAGGAAGTAAAACGTGAAAAGTAAAAATTATTAGCGGTATAGCTATGGTTTGGATCATTCCTTTGTTGACTGGGCTAGGTTCAGTGGTAGTTGTTTAATCATTGGCCAGGCGGGGACTGTATGGGTACCACATGTTGTTTTCCGCGATATGTTACAGAACAGATGTTTTCGCGTTGCATGTATCTTAGGTATTTTTGTGCAACTGCACATCCAATGATTCTAATTCTAAAAATAGCTTTCATATGTTCCACATGACCTTAATCCCACATTCCTACACTATAGTGTGTTCGTTGTGTGTGCGGCGTTGCTTTATTTTATGTTGTGTTGTGTGGTTGGATGTTCTGGTTTGTCAGATGGGTGAGAAAATGCAGTTATAAAGAAAGTGAAAAAACAAAAAGAAACAGGAACGGGGGATCCCAAGACATACCGTCTCATAAATTATCAGGAGAAAAAATTACAGTATGACAACTACGCATCGCAAATTCTTCAACGAATAAACAAATGTTTACAGAAATTACTGAATTTTGTACCCTAGCCAAGAATAGTCATCACTTTTTTTTTTTTTTTTTCGTACGATGACGACTAAGTCTACTTCTGCAATTATTGATGGTTATTACATGGGTCCAGTCTTGCCTGAGTTAAAGTAGCCTATCCGGACGATGCAGTGGCACGGCGGAGGAGGGGAACGTACTTTTATTTTGTAATGCATTGCCATTACTCATTACAGCCTTGGAAAGTAATGAAAACACTCATTATTTTTTCATGTTTTGTAATGCGTTATTAATTACGTTACTTTGGCATTACATTTTCCGGAAGCCTCTAACAGAGTCGCCCATGGTGCTTGCAGCGCGCATTGTAAAGGGACGTGATTAGACTTTTACTTCACTACACATTACCGGTGATGGTAAATAGAGTTTGCGAATTCGCTATATATGAATAATTTCGTCGGGAGATTCGATCAGTATGCGTAATCTAAATGAGCCGTCACCGATAACGTTAATTGTGGCGTAGAAGGAGTTGGTATTCAAAGACTCCGCTTGGGCCCTGTCCTCAGGTCACCAATGTAGTTGGTGACCTGGTTAATGACAAAGTGACCGTAACCAGCTTGAGGATTTCCCTTGTCTGTACTATTCTTTAGACAATGCGTGAACTTTCTGTCTGAGTAATGCCAAAACGCATTATCCGGCCCAAATATAATGGCATTACATTCCTCATTACTCCACCACGAAGTGTAATGCATTAGCATTTCTCATTACCGAGATGTAACACATTACCGGCAATGCATTACTCCCCATCTCTGCGTGACTGGCAGCTTTTCTCTGTACTTAATTTTCCGTATAGACAGCTGTTGCCGATAAACTGTCCCGATCAAACGAGCACAGCAAACACAATAGCAACATTCAAGTAACACTTAACACCGTTTTTGTGCTTGCTTATAACACTCTGTATCATATGCCCCTCTTGACATTTACGTATCACTCTATCTTGTTTCATGAGGAGTCATATTTTGTATTTATAGGTTTGAGTAGCTGTAAGGCTGTTCCAGGAAGTGCATGCTTAATGTGGTATTGATCAGGTGAGCTGCTCGGATTGTGATGGCACCGTTAGTGCACTGAAGATATATGGGGTAGTTAGTAATCTGATGGTGTAGACATAGTGCAGCGTTTTACGATCGTGTCTTGTCTCCTTCTTTGTTGTGCCCCTGTTCCTAAATTGCTGCATTTCGTCTACACCTAGCCTTAATGCACCTTACTGTTAACATTGTGTATTAAGCTCACCGGCAATACGTATATTTCTGTGCGTGCATATCGTAAATGTGTGTGAAGCGATGAACACAACCTGAATGCATAGCATTCGATGATGATTCCGACAATGATTGAGATAATAAATTAACTACTCTCCGTTCCTCTGAGAAAATGCGTTCACTGAACACCTGTAATATTATTGAGTTCCGTACGTCAGCCACTTTTCCTTCGACTATTATATTGTCGTTTTATCCTATAGCTCTTCAGGGTGACCCGGAAAAGTGGTCGGTGCTCGTTCCTCTTTCAGTTGTTTCGTTTCAAAAAGAAATTTATGTATGATTCCTCTAAGTCACAATGTAAAACGTCTCTCGTTGTCAATAAGAAGACAGTAGTTGTCCTATAGTAGTACCCCAATTTGAACACTTCGTTTACAGGTTATCTCTATTCGTCGACGTTGTAAGAGCAATTGATAGAAGTGTAGCAGTTGAGCAACATTGTACGTTAGAGAGAACTGAAATAAAGTTGGGCCTCCAACACGATTTACAACTGCTGCGTGAAATTATTCCAGTGGTGAGCGGCCAACACAAACATACACACATGCGTTTGTGAATCGAGTGTTAGAGCCCTTTCGCCGCTGCCATGGTGTCCCATGCAACCATTGCCATGCTCTGGCAGTAAAAAAAAAAAGGTTTTGAATGTAAATACGAAAATTGGCCGATATAATGCATTACACGTTTTATTAAAGATAACTGCAGTTTGAAATATCCGGTGTAGTGTTGAAGATTCTGTATGCTTTTTGAAACTACAGAAAGGTTGCCTTTGTCAGGACGTTCGTGATGGTAAGTTGGCTCAACACTTGGTCGCAACAGCAGTCTAAAATGAGTGTATTCCGAAAACACAAAGAACTGAACAATCCAACCAATTATTATGGCCCTCAACGGGAATGGCCATTGTGATTTTGTTGCCTTCATATAGTAAGACGCGCGGGAAGTACGGCATGCGCACCGGTAAATGTCTTTGCAGCACGTGTAGGCAAGAAGGGTGCTCAAGAAGAGAGAGTAGTATACTTGCATAAAAACGTCAAGCAACTCCAATAAGGGACATTATAGTAATGTAATCATCATCATATTCATCATCATGTAATGTCGTTGTGTAATCACACTCACAGTCGACTCGAACGAATAAAGCATATAGCAGATGGCATGAGTCATCGCCTCTTTGCACAAAGTTAGCTATCCGACTCTGTGATCGCAATCAAAGTATCTATCATGCCTACATCTGCACGCGCAGTCATTGCCAACAGGCTATGATAACTCGTGGCTTCACGCCGCGAGACAACTATTATCGCGAGCTTCATTCGCGACCGTTGAGCATCCCACCCTATCCCTTTGTCCCGACGTTCTTAGCGTCCATCGTAAGCAGCCCGCAACTGATCTGGACTAACATTTTTGTACTACCTGTGAACGACGTGCTGCAGCGGTCCACTTGAACTCAAAGGAACACGAAATCCAAGGGCGTATCCAAACAGTCCGAGCTCTATTCACTCGAAGTCAGAGCCGCAGCACGTGGCCCACTCGGCACCAGAAAAAAAGAACACTGGGGTGCGTAACGTTATTATTTCAATGTGTAGCTGTCTTGTTGCTCAAAAGGAGGGAGGGAGCAATCGGTCTCTATATTCTTCACTTTTTCCCGCCGTAACAAAGATCGAGAGAGGCAGCGAGGGTGGCGCAACAGAAGGAGGAGTGCATAAGCGCATTTAAATGAGGCAGGGAGTGCCTTCTAGCAGCGCTTCGGTGGCAAAGGAGGGAACTATAACGAGCTAAATCTCAGTTCGGATCCCGTGGCCTGTTGCCGGGTGGTCTAACGGAGTGCACGATGCTTGGGATTGTGGTGTACGTGTACTAAGCCGGCCGCAGTACCTTATTGGTCGCTTGCCAGCTGACATGGGAGGCCTGGCTGTGAAGGCCAGGTGAGATAGGCTGGTCAGATTTGTGCGAACCAATGAGCAGTTGCAAAAAAGAAGGTGTTCCCGCGAGGATGTGGTAACGTTACACTGAACTGTAGTAAAATAACCTTGAGAAGAAAAATATACGATGTGGCAAGATGGTCAGCGCGGCCTGACAGGTTGATCGCGTGGAGCAAAGTGCTTGAGAGATATCGTTAACACCGCCAGAAGGTCGGATTCGGAGAATTGCCCTTCGTTAATTTGTATTTATGTCGTCTTACGGTTTAAGTCGTGCGTTACATGCGCGGCTGTGTGCATGTGTAGCTATATCAACTTTGAGGACATATTTTGTCTACAAATGGAACGTGTTTATTTCCGTTCATCCGAATCGAAGCGATTGTGAAACAGAGATGAGACACTGTTTCTACTATATACTTTGATGCGATATTAGAAGTTATGTTCCACGTCAACGTCAATGACCATGACATTGCACGTACACAGCACCAAAATCATCGGCGCGCATATGTGCGTGAGAGCAGAACGATCGCAATATTTATACGACCAAACCGAAAGCTATACGGAACTCGCCTCATGAATTAATTTGGACAGAAAACTCACGAGTAATACTGCAGTCGTACTGGTCTTCTTGAATTCAGCTTGCATGGAAACACCGAAAAAGATGGAAATTTTAGGAAACGCCGACGCTGCATTTACAGCCTTCTGGGACAGCATGGTAAGTAGCATGCGCTGACAATCCAGGTCACCTTTACCGTTACTCAGTCTACTTCTTGAGAAAGGAGGTTAGTCACAAGTAAACCCGGTATCAACAACAACACGTCACAAAGATTGCGTGTTGCCCTGTAAGTTTTCCCTGGCAATATCGAACTGGCGAATTTTCTTGTCTCGCTATACCACTCACTCGCTGTCGTATACAGTGTCGTACAGTCATGAATATACGACGAAAAGTTAACTACCAGAGATATGGCCGCTGGCACTAGCTGATATTTCGACAACTGCCCTCTTTCAGAAAAAAAGAAAAAAGAAAGCAAACTCCACCATGCCGCCATTCCCCAAGAAATATCTTACTATAAGCTGAATGACCAGAGCCAAACCGTATAGTTACACAAACACGTAATATTGCTTTCACGTTAGTCCACGTGAGGTTTAAGCCACCATACAATACGTTTCAGTAGTTCTCATACGAATTTTATATGCAGTGACTATATTCTCGTTCTTTTTTTTGTTTTTTTTCGTCTACGGTCGAGATAATTAGGTCCAAGTACAGTGCAGCAGGTGATGAAAACACATTGCTGCAACTCGCCACCCATCTGTGCCTTCTACTTTCTATGCGAATAGCGTTTGATCCCTTTACCTTAGAGGCCTACGTTAATTATTCTATTTCCTTTATTTCTGAGTATTTTCGGCACTGTATAAATTTGTTATGGAAATAAAACGTACTCTACCACACATACACGCACTGAGAAAGTACTTCGATTGTCCCTTAACTCGGCGATACACATTTCCCGAGTAATTAATGTATATAAAATAGAAAATAGCTTTCAGGACGACACGTGACTAATGTGGAATAGGAGAGGAGCACGTACGACGCCTCGCCTGTGAGCGACAAATAAGCAAGAACAACTGTTTCTGCGTGTATCTTCATGTCACAGAGAGTTCCCCCCACGCAGATTATATTTGATTCGTCTTTCTTAAACCACCTGAACCGCCTGTGCCATGCTTTCGATGTTGGTGGCCGACTGTTTATGCAATTGCAAATGATTTCTTGGAAGGAACGGAAAAGGTATACTATATCTCGAGCCGGTAGGTATAATCCTCGTTGTTCATGGGTGCGCGGCTGGGTCACGATGTAATGGAAGGGTGCACGCACTCTGTGGTCTATCGGAACCTTAGGCACAGCTGTACGGCTCCACATAGCAGCTGCCATGTGCGATGCCGATAAAGATAGCCTTGACAATGATTTCATGCGTTCAGCTCACACGTTACTCGTTCAGGACAAAAAAGCAACAATAAGGATGAGGACATCTGCAGGAGGCAGCAAGCACGGCACGCGCGCATTCTCGCCTTTCTTTCGCGGGGTCCTGCAGGGAAGACGTGCTACAAAACAAGACAACAAGCCGCCGAGGTATATTTTAATGGTAGCAGGACATCACAGAGCGGTACAGAGCGACTGACGGGTTTCCTGATGCAAATGATAGAAACTATAATACGGACATTAGAGATTTGACGGACAAACTTTATTTTTTCGGGTATAGAAGCCCGGTTTCAGGGCACAAGTTAGTTTAGCTTAAGTGGTGAGCCGTAAACAAATCATTGTTAATCGTTGCGTCAGAAAACGAAAAAAGAAAATACAAACAAAACAGAACAGAGAGAAACAACGGAAAAGCAAAACGCCGGTACAATGGTTGGCCCCTTGTAACTGCAAGTGCATAACAAGGCCTATACCCATGTAACTTCGGCGGACCGCGTGCGTAACCTCGACAGCAGGCTTTGAGGTACAGATGAAAACATTAAGAGGAAAAGCAGAAGGACCTGGCAATCACAATATTTTTAAACAAGTATTTCTCGACAGCGTGCTTATTTGATTTAAGTACAGTATAACATTGAGCCGATAGAAAATGTAATTACTCTCGTCGACAGCCTGTTTAAACTTCACAGGCTGGCGATCTGGCCCCGGCCATATTTGTTGTAGCACATATTCGAGGCCAATTTGTTTAACATTGGAAGAGGATTTGCGGGAAGTGTTTCTAAATCAAACAAAAACATTCTTATGGCAGAATTGTGGCGCACGCTTAGAAATCTTGCCACCGTTAATTCTCACCTATCGTCTTTGCCATCATAGTTTAGTGACACTTACCTAAGCCATGTCGCAAGCATGTAGTGAAGGTGACAATTGCTTGGGACGAGTGCACTTCACGAAAATGACACTAAATTAGCCCGTGTCACGGGAGTGTTATAAACAAGAAATGGCCGAGGGGCTCGTTTTCTATCGTCGGTGACGGCGGTTATGGCATAAAAGAAACAATCTAAAAAGACCACAAAGTATACGGGCAAGCTTGATGCTCGCAAGAATACTCAAACTCGAGCAAATTCCTAGCCTGTAATACATTTCCTCTACCCATAATTCCGCTACAGAGGAGAAATGTCGAGACAGCCTCGCTGCCGAAGTCGGTGCCCATCACAGCCGAGGCACAGTGCGAATTCGACTGAATACGCCGTTTGGGAGTCAATTCGAAACGGATTGCATATATATTCTGCGCTGTCGGACAGTCATGTCAACTACGGGAACAGCAAAATCTCACGGTGTCGTGCATGACTCTCCGAACACTTGCTTTGGTGTATTTTCTACAAACTTGGAACACCCTTGTTATTATGAAGTTTAACATTATCATAGTGCTAACTACGTAATGACAGGTGTTCTATGATCCAGTGAACGGAAAACGACACGGATACGAGAGCTGAGGTTGATGGCGTTTCTCATTGTCTGTTCTCTACCAGTCTCTCATAGTCGGCGGCAAATCTGTAGATGTGCGCGGGCGACGACACGGGTGCGCTGTGTGTCCAGTAAGGAAAATTCGCCCATCCTACAGACATAAGGGAGAACGCCAAATATTCACGTATACAATGTTCCCGGCAGGCACTCACTGCCCGTCGTGGTGCACAGTCTACCGTAATTCCAAAGTTTAAAAAAATCATCGGCAACGACTAGATGTAAATTTTAACTTCAACCAGTACAAGGACTGAAAATAGTGTGGGGGCATATTATACGAGTACAGTATAATATTACAAATAAGGTGTGTAGTCCTCGCCGCTAGAACATCCCAAAAGCGATGATACGAATGATTGACAAACGAGTAACTTGTGCAGAATAATGAAAGAGTGGGAGTAAAAGTCGCGGCACGACATCCGTTCAAACTTTCAGCAGTTCTGATATGTACTACACAACTAAAACTGTTTAGTGTTGACTCTCTAGTTTTCGATTACCCGTATACGCGCAATGGAAAAGTCATTGCAGCAACTTCAGATACTAGAGAGTTTTAGTTGTTGCGTCCTTAATCGCCTTGCGTACGCAAGGAAGTAACGTCTTCACTTTACCCACGCGTTACACGCAAAGCCGCGTTCGGGGCATGCGCAGTATTCACCCACTATTAGAATGGCGTAGATGTAGGCTAGGTGGTGGATATACTCATGCTAGGCAAGCCTGAGCGATGGGCCTGCCTGAGCCTTCATGTTGAGTTGTTTACGTGTCTTGCCCACCGATCAGGCTTGCCTATCATGGAGTTCACCCACTATTCCCTTGCCTATGTAGCGTACTAAAACTCACTATACTGTTGTGACCAAACTGTTGTGGGATCAAACGTCCCACATCTCTTTGGCCTATACCACCTTCCAGAAGTACACTCTTAAAAATGAGTTTCACCACATAGCACGCTCATAACCAGGAGCGTGCTATGTGGTGAAACTCATTCTTAAGAGTGTACTTATTCGACATCTATGACTGTAATCACAACGCTCCGTGTGTCTTGGCAATATTTCGTGCCCTGCTTTGGTGGCAGGGGTATTGAGGAGAGTCTCGTGATGTGACTGCTTGTGATCTATTGTAGTTGTAAAAAAATGCAGTTGGTTACACAATGCATATTGACATTAAATTACAGCTGTTTCTGCTACCTATATTAAATTAGAGGCTCCCCTGATCGCGAATATGCATATTGGGACACATGACTGAAGACAAAAGCAACGTATTCTCGAGTCTGGAGAACAACAGCGCTTTCGACTGAACCTCCCTTACTGTGGCTCGATTCTGCACAAGATTGGCAAAGCGGCCACCCCAAATGCTGTGTGTGTGTGTGGAGCTGTGGAGCACATCCTGCGTTCTGCGGTAGCGCTGCACGACTGGTCGTGCAGCGCTTTCAGCGTCGTCGAAATTCTAGGGCTGTGGCACCCACAATTCAAGCAACGCGCGTTTAGTTTCGTGCTCTATAGTCCAATGCTTCCAGGACACTGAGACGGACACCGGGTTCTATAGCTTAGGGACCTCAGGGAAAAAAAGTGTTACTCATCACGTCGCATTATATTTTCACTTTCTCACTTTTTATTTTTGCACACTTGTGCGACAGTATACTTCACTCCTTCGTTACCCTTTCTTTTTACTTGTTCACATTGTAATTATTCTTAATTTTTCTTACAGCCCCATGCCCTGAGCACTCAGCTTTTAGTGTCATGGAGTAGACGGATCCACATTTGCGCAAACATCTTTTTCTTTTCTTTTTTTTTCTTCTTTTTTTCACATATCTAATTAATCGGAGAACACATAAGACACATAAAAGCCGTAGAATGACTCACGAACACTCCTGAGAGGAAGCGAGCAGCTTTACAAGGCAAAGAAGAGACACAAATAGACAACACCTCCCGCCGGCGCCTGGTCATCCACTTTGTCACCGTTATGGTCATCGGCCCAATCTTCGCGAGGGCCGCGATGCTGCCCACTGAGGGTAGGCCACTTACGACCAAGCACCGTTACCGCCACCACCAGTACCAAGAAAATATACTACTACGATAAAGTCATTGAGGAAACACAAAGGTGACTATTCTCTTCAGGGACACAGTCATATGCAGTAGTCACTCACGTGAACGACAAGGAGCAACTAAAGAAACTGCAGCTGGACAGATGCAGCAGATACCCAAATTTGATAGACAGAAGCCATTACGGAGTGAATAGAGAAAACAAATACACAGATTATATATTTTTTTACATAAAAAGGGGTAGTACACATTGAAGGGATAATGTAACGGCGGTACTGCTTAACGTTTACGGACGTACTTCTTCCATAATTTTGTACAGCAATCACAGTTTACTCTACTCAGCACAGTACTCTCAGTACTGAAAGCCATCATTTCCACTTTGTGCTTTCTGCGCACGCACGCACGCTCGCACGCGCACTCACACACACACACGAACAAGTAAACCAGCTCAGTTGGTGCTCCTCGATGTACCGGTGATATCTCCACTTATACATCTCCGAGTGGTACTTGTGTAGCATACCTGTAAGTGCCATTTCGTTATTTTCGACAGGCCGGGACTGTTGTGAATGCGTCGTCACACGAATATGTCATTCAAGCGTGTTCCAACCATCATTCCGCCTGAACGTCTGCATTATACCCCTGCCCTGTCACACGGGGAAACTGAATGTCATTCTCAACGAACGACATTCGTATGAATGTCATTCGTAAAGGCTAGGCGTAGCTACACGGCAAAGATAAATGACATTCCGTGCTGATGATAATGGCGATTCGTGAAATAGTCGAACAGCTTCATACGACTGTGCATGCACTCAGTATCTATATACTTTTGCGTGCTTCTGAAAACTGCGTTCAACATCGCGCCTTCGAACCTGCGCTTTGCTTTGAGCCCGTGCTTTGCATGTCGCACAAGGCCGAAGCCAAGTCGAGTACGCATCTGGACGGAGGAGGTCACCAAACGATAGAGATGGCTGATCGCGCCGAGAACGATTTTGCGGCCAGCGATGAACAATGCCACGCGCAACAGCTGATCTGTCTTTTGATCTGTCCACTGGGTCCGTTCTTTTTCCCCACGCGCAACAGCTGATACAGCTGGAACTGCAGTGGCTGTATGCGAAACTCCTGCCGTGATGTCAGCCATAGCGCTGAGCACGGCGTCCGTGTTGACAGCGGACGAAAGTAGTTGGGTAGTATCGTGTCAACGTTACTTTACATCTGCTTTCCTCATCTTATATGTCACAATTTTTACAAAAATTACTGACTGTAAATTTTTCGGTCGCATTTCTGTCGTTCTGAATGCTTGACGTTGTTGTTTCTCACTGCCTCTCTGCCGTCCAGGGTATGCAGTTCGTGCGATGGGGAAGAGTGAATGAGTTCCTCGAACACATTCGCTGAGCGAATGTCAGTCGCGTGCAATGTCATTCTGCGTACCCGTGTAGCACTGAACAAATGACATTCTTACGTTCATTAATGCCGTTCGTTGGGAATGACATTCAGTTTCCCCGTGTGACAGGGGTATTAGTCTGAAAGGTGCTGGGCATGTGCACCACCAGGGGCCTGTCTTGCACGGACTGGTGGAACCCTTACAACAACGTGGTAGAAGAGGAAGAAGAGGAAGAAGCATAGTGTTCGAACGTGTGTTCTCTTGGCTCTTGATCTTTGGATACATTTTCGTGGTCGCCCCGGACGTTGTCGTCATCTGAGTGACGCCTTCTACCGGGGCAGCAATGTCAGATCGCACGCCGTCGAAAGACTGGGCTTTTAACGTGTCTGTCCCTGCTGGGACGTCTGTAGATGACATCGTCGATGCAAGTGAGGCGGTCGCCGGAGAAGCCACCGTTTTCAGCGTACAACACCTGGGAGAAACGTCCTTCCAGGTGGTAGTCTACTCAGCTAGCGCCATGAAGAAGGTTCATGCGGCTGGCAGTATTAAGGTTGGGAATGAAAGTGTAGAAATCGTCCCCGTGGGTCCCAGAGTCGTCAACGTCATCTGTCGATATCTTCCAGTTTTCATCCCAAATGAATGTCTTCGTAGTGCCCTTCATTCACATGGCAAGGTCCTGGATATTTCTTATTGTCGGTACAAGGGTAGGCCAACAGTGAGGAATGGGGACAGAGTGGTGAAAATCGAGATGTCCGTGAACAACCCGGTTCCTAATTTTCTTCGTGTACTTGGCCATCGCGTAACCTTTGATTACGTTGGCATGAAGAAAGTCTGTCGACGTTGCAAAAAAGAGGGTCATTTTAAGGCTGCTTGCCGCGAAGAATTCTGCGACAGGTGTAGCTCGTTCGGTCACCCAACGTTGTCCTGTCAGCGACCCTGTCAAAGGTGTGGAGCCAACCATGCTACCGCTGACTGCACAGAGAGGCGACCGTATTCTGAAGTATTGGTAACGCCAGCGGTTGCTTTTCCGCCGCTACACGATGCCCCCGCCGATCCCCGGAAGCAGGAGGCTGAAGATTTGCCCGGTGAAGCACAAGGGGTGCTGAGAGAAACTCAAATAGCTCATCTGCCATCCAGCGCAGTACAAAAGGTGTCGCCGTGTGCGGAGAGGAATGATTCAATGGAAGTTTCATCTGAAGACTCCAACACGGTTTGCTACGAATCAGAGGATGCATCGCTGGATCAGAAAATGGATTCCGAGGGTGAGCCTCCCTTGACTTCTGGCCCTCCAGTTGACAACGTACCTGCCGACGAGAACTTCGTGTCTCCTCCGCCATGCGCTGGTCCGCCAGCTGCTGCATCCTCAACGAATGGGTCACCTGTGGATACTGTTCAGATGGACTGTAGTCGGCCAGATTCCAAGAGAATAATGCGCTCAACGAGTAGCCCCAAGGAAGTGAAAAAGAAGAAGCGAGTTGACAGCGACCACGTAATGGAGCTTAGCACGGACTCCGGATCTTCCCAGGAATGATGATGAGCCTTTTATTCTTCATGCGACTAAGCCTTCTCACTCTGAATGCCCAGGGATTTAAATGCCCGGATAAGCAGCGTGAGATACTGCACCTTGCTCGGGTGTCCTCTTGTGACCTATTGCTCCTCCAGGAAACGAACTTTAGTTCGCCCAAAGACGTATGTGATTTTCGTAGGCGGTTTCCTGTTAACTGTTTCTTCTCGTTGGGGTCTGCGCGGTCGGAGGGAGTCGGTGTAGTTGTCTTCCGACCGTCGCTGCTTCGTGATTGTATTTGTTGTTATGACGCTGCGGGCCGCGTAGTGTGTCTTGATATTTACATTGCAAACTGTAAAGTTCGTGTTCTTAACGTGTACGGGCCCGCACGTCCCGGGTTATCTAACGCTTTTTTTCAAAACTTGCATTCGTTCATGCTTGAACCGCATCCACTTATATTAATAGGGGATTTTAACTGTGTTTTAGATTCTCGCAGGGATGTATCTGGTCCAGGTTTCGGCCGGCCTACGTGGAACGCGCGTGAACTGAGGCGAATAGTGCAGCAGTATTCCTTAACTGACGCCTGGGTCCATTTGTATGGCAACCAGTTCAATTACACTTGGTCCCGTGGGAACTCGTTTAGTCGTCTGGACAGAGCATACGTGCCTAATGAATACGCTGACTGCATTGTTCAATGCCGAACGTCACCATTTCCTGTCTCAGTGGGATATATTTCAGATCATGTACCTTTTTTCGTCGCGCTGGATCTCTCGACTTTGGAAACTCGAGGGCCCGGCTGGTGGAGGCTAGATAGCGCAATATTACACGATCCCGAAGTTACTTCTGAAGTAGAGGTGGCAATCCGTGACTCTTTGCGTGAGACAGACTTCGACCCGGTCGTCTGGGACACCCTTAAGCGGCACTGGTCAGAGCTTTTGATCGCAGCTGGTAGACGCAGGAAGGCTGCTCTCACTGAACATTTAAATGAACTTCGTCGTCGAATGCTCATAGTGAAACGTGGAGGGCCCCTTACGTTGTTCATGCAAGAGTATCTGGACATCCTGAAAGAGCGCTATTACCGAGCTTTGCGCTTTTCGTCCCGGACTGCGGCAGTTATGTTCAACCGCAACCGTCCTATCTTGGACCCCGACGTGTTGCGCTACATGCGTAACTCCGACATTAGGCAACCTCGACAGAGTCATGTCGAACAAGTACGCTTGGCGGATGGGTCTGTCTCCTCTGCCCCATCAGACATCGTTCAAGTATTTCGCACTTTCTTTGCACAATTGTTCTCTTCTGAAAGCCAAGAAAGCGAGGTTAGCGAAGAGATGTTACGTTTCCTGGCTTCGTTGCCCGAACTGCCAGATGATTTGGGATCGGCGTTGTGTTGTTCTGTGACCTTATCAGAAGTTAAAGCCGTCCTTGCTGAACAAAAAGTCTCTTCTGCTCCGGGCCCAGACGGGCTGCCTATGCCGTTCTACAAATGCTTTTGGACAGCCCTGGGTCCGTCTATGGTCGCGTTGTTCACTAGATTTCTACAAGAGCACCGTCTTCCGCCTTCTTTCAAGCATGGTCGCATTGTCCTTATACCGAAGGGTGGCGATAGCAACTCGCCACAGTCCTGGCGTCCTATTACGTTGCTGAATAGTGATTACAAGATCCTTGCTTCACTTATCGCAACACGTTTGAGGAATGCACTTCCCTACCTCGTCTCTCCATTTCAAACCTGCTCAGTTTTGGGCAGAACTATCTTCTCGTCCTTGCTATTGACACGAGATACCATTGAATATGCCCACAGCTTTCACCAGCCTGGTTCAGTTGTCTCGTTTGATCAGGCCAAGGCCTTTGATCGCGTGGAGCATTTTTATCTTTTTGGTGTTCTGCGTATGTTTGGCTTTCCCGTAGCCTTCATCTCGCTGCTTCGGTCGTTGTACTCAGGCTTGACAAGCGACCTCGTCGTTAACAGCAACATAGCGCAGCCGTTTCCAATAACACGTGGGGTTCGTCAGGGGTGCCCGTTATCCCCAATGCTGTTCGTGTTGTGCATAGACCCGCTGTTACGTAGGCTTGCTGCTTGCCCTCGTATTCGTGGGTTTCCGCTCCCCTGCGGCGGTTCGGTGGTGGTATCTGCGTATGCAGATGACATTACCCTCTTTCACAGGGACAGTGAAAGCCTGTGCGAAGCACTTCAGATTTTTGGCGAGTATTCGCGTGTTTCCGGTGCTCGGCTTAACAATACAAAAAGTAAGGCATTACCAGTTGCTGGTTTTAGTGGCAACTTCTTAGGCGGTATAGAACAGTGCTTATCCCTTCGAATCCTGGGGGTAGTGTTTGACCAACGGGGCGTGGCACGAGAAAACTGGGATTCCCTGCTTCAGGACGTTGAGCGCAAGGTTTCGATAGCCAGTAGGTTTGACCTACCTTTTCAGGAGCGTGCGTATCTAATCAAGAATGTGCTATGTAGTAAGCTGTGGTTCGTTTCCCGGGTTGCTATACCGCCCCGTGCTGTATGCACTAGGGTTTCTTCGGTGATATTCTCCTTCTTTTGGGGAGGAAGAACAGCTCTTGTTAGACGCGCGGTCCTACAACAGCCGCGATCCCAGGGAGGCTGGAGCCTCCCGTGCATTTCTACTTTTTGTACACTGCTTGCCCTTCGGGCTGTCCTTCGTGTTCTTGACGATACTGAGCATTCAGCGCGTGCGTTTGCGTTGTACTGGATGGGCCACTTTCGCAGAGCATTAGTTCCTCGCGGACTAGGGAATAGGTACCCTGAAGCCACTTCCCCGTCCCTGTTTTATCGACGTATCGCAGAGCGTTTTTGCGACATACAGGCTCAGGACCCTCAGGTCGATCCTCGATCGGTCCCTGCATCACGTATCTGCGAACTGCTATGTCTCTTGGATGAACCCCGGTCGGATAACTTGAGAAACCTGGGTCTATCGTGGGGTGATATCCGGCCCGACAATTTCCCACGCGAAGTCTGTGACTTTTTGTGGAAGGCGGCCTGGGGAGTTCTACCTACGCGTGATCGCTTAAACCGGTGGGGTGTTACCAATACCTCCCTTTGTCCGAATTGTCCCAACATTGAATCAGTGTCTCACGTGTTAGACGACTGCGTTGTAGCAAGGACGTTTTGGACTCTCGTTTGCCGGGTTTTCCCGTTCCGCTACCGTTTAGGGCACCGGATCAGGGACAGGTTTGTTCTTCTGCTCGTTGCAGTGGCAAGGTACGTCTTGTGGAAGAACAGATGCAGAGCAGTAGCTCAAAGCAGGCGCCTTCGCGTTCAGTACCCTCTCCTCATGTTGCTCCACAAGCAGGTAGTCATTTTCTTGGAGACCCAGTTTGTTACACTTGGAGAGACAGAGTTCCTCCGAAGATGGTCGACACGGTACATTAGTGTCCGCCGCGGCCGTGTCTCCTTGAATTGCCACTGGCTCCCTTAGTGGCGTTCTTTTGTGGGATTCTTTGGGAATATTACACTTGTTTTAGCTTGTCTTAGAGTGTGACTTCTCTTGTGTAAGCATTTTGTGTAATTAGTTTGTGCTACATTATATTGGAACTGTGTTGAACTTGTACTACACACGTTTACTTGGTTATATTAAATATCCTAAACAACAACGACAACAGCAGATGCTGACGATGAGATGGGGTGTTTCACCGCGGCGGTACCCTACCCCATTGCACGTGGAACATTATATGAAGTTGATGAAGGAAAGATGAAAACACGAGAACAAATTAAAGCGTCTCGAGCAAGTGGACGACAGGAAGTCCATGAACAGGTGAAGAACAGACGGTGGAGCACAGGACCTTCATAGGGGCCAATGAGTGCATCTAAGTTGAGCGGTCCACCTGATACCGCGCTGTGTAATGCGATAATGTGATACAGCGCATGATAATAAGCCTCCGTGGTCGCTTCCATTACAATCGATCTCACTGTCAATTCCTGGTCTTAACGTCAAAAGAAACCAAGTGCCTACATCAGTTCTCAAACAGCTAGCAGCGGATATGATGCATAGTCGATATACTGACCATACTGCAGTTTTCACAGACGGATACACCAGTCATGAATGTTCATCGTCTGTGTGTTATCCCAACGGACGATGTGTCGCATGGATACCGTCTCTCGCACAGCACATCATCAACGTCGTCTGATGGGGATACGTGGATCGTTCGCCCCAGTCGTCACTGATATACTTTATCAAGTTCAGCGTCTAAGCGGTCACGGTCATCATATATCCCTACAGTGGGTCCCGAGGCACTCTGGCTTGAGCGGAAACGAAGAGGCCGACAGAGCGGCAACGGCTGCCCAACAATCTCGGACGGTTGTACCAATAGTGCTGTCAAGAGGAGACAGGAGATCACTTCTGATTGAGCTCGTCCAGCCACTAGCTCCCTTGCAGTGGAGTCAGGACATCACTGACAGGTCTCTCATGTATATTCGGTGGAGCCAACTTTGTCTTTCTCAGTTCCAGACCATTTACCACACTGTTTTACGTCCCTCCTGCACAGGCTTCGTCTCAATGTAGCCTTCACTCCCCAATTGAAGTACCGGATCGGATACTGTGACAGCAGCCTATGCTCCAAATGTGGCGTTGTAGCGAACATTGAGCACGTCGTAACAGAATGTGAGCTCTACGAAACGAAGAGGCGGCAACTCTGTGCTCAGTTTAGTTCTGCTAGCCAACAGACTTTCAACCTGGCTGCAATTCTTGGCCCATGTCAAAGCCACGTGCAACACCGTCGATGCCTTCTGATGTTCTTGGAGTTCCTCTTGTCTACCGCTGCGCTCCAGACGCTGTAGAATCATACTCTGTATCTCAATGACCATTGGTTCTTCTTTCATGTGTGTGTGTGTGTGTTTCACGTTCCTTTTTGCGGCGTAGCGCAGTCAGTGGAGGACAGCTCAATTGTTGTACTTGCACATAACTTTAACTTCAGTCTCATATCTCACATCTAATGTTTCGTGTGTAATAGGGTAGTGTACTGCTCTCCAGTAGTTAATCACTCCAAGTCATAGTCACGATTTATTTGTTGTTGTTGTTTGTCATTACTTTGTTCGGAATATCTCTTTTGAGTTCGAGAGTCACGTATAACCGTTCTCGACAGCGTCAGGGGTGACATCTTCAATTTTTTTCATTTTTTTTATTAAGCTAATGAGACATATTGCCTATTCACCCATTTGCATGCTTTAGCCAAAGTAAATACACACAATAATGCCCGGTGTAAGCCTTGGGCTTGCGTTGAAGGACTACATCGATACATTGGGAAGACGACTGCTCGCCAACCGACTTTCCGTCCATCCTGACCTCTCTGCGACACTTCGCTGACCAAGTATACTAAAGGCCAGTACCATCTAGTAGTTCGCCGATCAATTTTAATGCTGGCTCGTTCGGGAGCCTACGAATGTAAGCACGCCTGCACAACACTGTACGATTTCCATCGGATTCGAAACTTTCTGTCTGACCACATGTCTCGTGTTTATTCTCAAGTGTATGCTTGTGTATGTGTGCATATATAAATGTGTATGCTTTGTAACATCCAGTGAGTGAGCAACTCCACTTTAGCCAGGCTGAATCGTTCAGTATTGCCAGATGGAGTTAGATGGAAACGGGCTCAAGAGCGACCTGTTCAGCATCCTCCACAACACGGTTTCCTATGGAACCAGCAAAACGTAGAGAACGTTTGGTATGAGGGGGTTCATGATAGCAATCAAGCATGATTTTTATGGAAACAGTGAAACCATAGCAAAGATCGAAATAGCTTTCGAGGATAAACAATGGCGTGTGTAAACCACGCTTCTTCATGTGTTCACCCCTTGAATATTTCGCGACATTTCCAAATGTTGTAAAACTCATACCGACGCTGTTTTCTTTCTGTTTCACCTGCGTCATTTAAATGGCTGTCTCTCTTTACAGGTAAGCCAAACATGCTTATAGAGCGAGTGTATTCTTGAACTACACATATCTGTGATGATTGTCCCTTACCATTACCATCATGACATAGGCGCGTGTATTTCATCTAGGAGGTGGTGGTGCGAGTGAAAGAGCTCGCCGTTGTCGCCTTCACAAAGGTGGGCAACGTCACGACTAACACCCTGGGGGAATGTGCGTCCTGGGCGGACATCTAAGGGAACTGTGCCGACATATGTCTCACGGCCGTCTGATCAAAACCCAGGAAAAACCCCTGACAGCGCAGACGGCACCGGGATTCTAACCTGGGTACCTTCCAGTCTCGACGTGACATGGCATTTCATCTAAAAAAAGTCAGGTAGCGGTACAACAGACAGTAACAGTAAAGCGTGAGCAAACAGAGTGGAACAAAAAAACGAGTCTTCCACAACCCTTACACGCAACGCAACAACAACAGCAGCTCTTGTAATGAACAACCTGCAGTGCCAATGCCGCCACCTGCTTTCTCGTGAGCCTAAACTCTCAAACACGGAAGCCTCGCGCGACATTGGCAGGGCATACCATATAATCAATGTCACTCGGCATGTTCCTATGTTCGTGCACAGCAACACCGTCAACGCCTTTAAATCCATGGCCCACGCCGTTTCTTTCCTTATTATTTTTTCTAGGAGCAACTTGCAAACCGGCCATGTACCTCCAATTGGATTTTAACGAGCACTCAGTGCAGTGACGGCTTCTCCCGACTCTGATCTGTCCCGGACGTAATGTCTCAATCGTGCCGTCAAGTGCGCCACTTCATCCAATTTCGAACAATGTCGCATGCCAACGAATGATCCGTAGGTGGAATAAACACCACTGTCACGCAAATCCAAGATAAAGGGCAGTACAACAGTTTGGAAAGAAACGACTATTTGCGAAAGCTGGATGGGTGTACGGGCAGTTCAGAACCTGATTGCATTTTACGATAACTGTAGCGAAGCGGTGGGCGGCTTCGCGCTTGCTTCTTTTTTCTTGTTTTTTTTTTTTTTTTAAGTTATTCGGTCCCACAACGCCGACAATCGCAGCGGGCATCCATCAAGTGTATGCTCGTTTTGCGAGCGCCGAAGGACATGCGGCCACCACCACATATCAGGGGATTCCCCTTCGGGGTCTAACGGTCGACCTCGGTGTATCCGTGCACAGGAAAAGCGACCTGCTGGCTCTCTTCGCGCCCAACTCTTTCTTTTTTCCTGTCAAGGCTAGTATACTGTGGCGTGTGTTGAAATCGAAGCCAGAAAATTGTCGGACACAGTTATCACTATAGCGTACAGGTAATGATCCATCGAGTGTGTCATTAGATGCATAGAGCTCGCACAGACTGGGAGGAGAATATGGAAGGCTGTCGGTCTACTACAAAGAAACAAAGCGACAAGGTAGAAAGTGGCTTCCCATCCGTCAATTGTAATATGCGTGTGTGTGCTGAGGATAGTTGTGCACAGGACATAGGGGAAGCAAAGGCTGAATGCGGACTATGCGACTATTTGTTTGAGGGAAGACGTCGGCGTCGGTGTCTGCACGCGTAGCGCGGTCACAGACCATACAGCAGGACAGCATGGCATTATGCGGTAGTCAGCCTGTCCCGAACGACACTTCTTTTGCTGATATATATTCAACGTGTCTCTTCAGCATGAAAACGCGAATGCAATGCAGGTTCTCCTCTTTCTACGTTGCAGTAATGTCGAAGTGGTTATTAAGAAACAACTTTCGACACAAACAGATAGTGTGTGTTGCCTGAAATATTCCACACTTCAGGACATTAGGATCCAAGTACTCCAGCAGCACTAAATGTACTTTAGGTTTAGAGAAGTTCTGAGTACTCAAAGCCGATACTACAGGAAACATAGGACTTCCAGCACTCTTTATGCAACAAGAAGGAGCAAACAAGTGACTTCGTGTAAGAATGCTGTGGGTGATACCACCTTGAGTTTGAGGCAGAAACTGACTGGAACACAAATCAACAGACACATATGATACACGAGAACTGGAGAGGACCAATCGAGTTCTTCTGTCTGTGTCTGTTGCCTCGTGTCTAAGCGCGATGTTACCTTAGGCTGCTTATGCGCAAGCGCATAAACAGCTTCACTACGGCATCTGTAACTGCACAGGTGCTGTATTGGCTAAACAATTGTAATCGAAATTCGCTACGGTGCTTGGACTTTCCCCAGAACTTTCATTGTGATTTGTTCGTTCTGTTCTACACTTCGTCTTCTTCCGTCACCCAACAGTACCGCTCTTGCCTATCGGCAAGAGAGAACATTTCGTCGCCCCAACACACACATGGCGACTCTACATTACAGTGGAAAGTAATTTGGAATTTGCCAGGAAAACAGGTCGCCGACCATTGTCATACACACGTGACGTTATTGATTTGATCAAGCCGTGCCACCCCGCGCGAGACGAACATCACAGTCTGACATATATTACCTATGGCACTAGGACTTGGGAACATGCCTACCAAGAAATGTAAAACAGCCTCAAGTTTTGAAGGCTGCACTTCTGTTCATGCGCTCCTTGCTCCTTGACAAGTCTAAATGGTCGTCGGCGATCGCTCGTAAATGATCTTCGTAGTCCTTGCAGAATAGACTGAGGATCAGAGAATCTGTGTCAAAGTAACAGGCAATCACCGGACAAGTGAGTTTACTCAACAATGTTTCGTAGTAGAACGAGCACATGGTTAACTTACTCAGTTCTAAAATCGTAAAGCCAATGCGCAGGGGGAAATCGCCTTTTTCTTTTACGCATTTCGTATATGACGCAGTCGGGCGACAAAATTTCTATCAACTTGCGCTAACGGAACCGTTTAGATGTGGTAACTCTACGGCATCGAAATGTATCTCAGCTGCTGCTGCAGCCGCTGGTGGCAATGGCACGAAGGGCTTGGCATTGTTGACCTGGAAGTTGTAGGCCGCGTCACGTGTACGTAGATTGAAGGTGAGATGCGATGCTGAGGGGACGAGAGTAGAGGCGATTAGGATAGATAGATGGTCCTAGGTTAAAGCTAGTCCAAGCTTCAAGAGGTCTGAAAACTTGACCTTGCACTCCATAGAGGTCTCGAAGCTAGCTGAGCTCTGAGCTGGATTCTCTGCTCTCATGTGTCTCTCGGAGAACGTACCACTGGGGTGAACAATATTCCTCAGCGTACCGTTCTTGTAGCCCGCGAGGTCTTTTCAGCATGCGCCATCAATCATACGCGCAGCAGTCCCTATAGGATGTGCGCCATGGTCCCGGGCTCTGCAGCCCGAGGGCATGCTCATGCCCTGCTCTCATGACCTGCTCTCAGTAGCTGCGTGAGGTGTGGCGACGAGTACTGGAATTGTGGAGGATGTTGGGTATTGTAGATATCTTCCTTGACAGGATGCGAATGCGGATAGGCGCAGGTGACACATTTGGTCCGGTGGTCGACGGAGACGTTTGTGAAGACTAGCGTGTACTGGCTGCATGTGTCGCATATAACATTATCCGCATCAGCTTTGACTTCCAGGGGACTGGATACGGCCCTTTTCTTGTGATCACGGATATGGCTGATGTGGCTGATGCGAATGATATTGTTTCGCGCCACAGCAAGGCATACGGACTGGATGACCACGATTAGTCGTGTAAGAGAATGCGCTTGCCGTGCACCCCAACAAGACGACCAAGAGTGGTTCTAGGATTGCCCAGCAGGTCCATTAGAGACTTGCCTCGGCCTCCCGAATGTACGATTTTATCCATAAGCAGAGTCGCTGCGCGTTCCGAATGTATGCCGACGGGTTCTTCTTCTTATTCTTGGTGTGTCCGTGTGCCACTGGAGTGGAGAAGCTGGGTAGCCGGAAGGCAGTTTTTATACTAGCTCAGTGGAGCCGTTCGAAGTTATGCATCTGTGTGGGGGACGTACGGCGTCACGTAAGGAATTCAGATAGGATATGGGCCAGTGTTGGGCAGTACTTGAAGTACCAAGTACTCAAGTAGTACTTTAAGTACATTTCAAATCGTGTACTTTGTACTGTACTTAAAGTACTTTTTTCCGAGTACTTTCCCATCAAGTACTCAAGTACCCAAACTTGGACTCCAGACACAAAGTTATAAAGGAGTATCAAAGATGCACCCTACTATAGCGCTAAAATGACAAGAAGACGACGAAAACACATGGATATAATAAGGACTATATAGGGCTGAGTTTTCGTCGTTTTGCCGTCATTTTAGCGCTTCTAGTAGGGGGATGCAGTACCAAGATTCCCAGTATGACATTTTACCAAAAGGATTTTTGTGCATCTAAAGAGCATATTTGTTGAAGCAAATCTATTGTTGAGAGGCTTGAAATGTTGAAAACGTATCAACGCTTCTATGATTATGCCAAACGACTGGAATGCAAAGACACGCACACATTATGATAGTGCAACCGGCAGCACAATGACTTGGTCGATTTTCATTTCAGTTCTCCCAATGCAGGATGCTTTTTTATATTGTTTCCTTCATTGGCAATTAATAATCAATTTATATCGCAATGCGTGATTGCATTATACGATGAACACTCGAAAGACATACATGCTTTCATTTTTACATTTTACGTTTTTTTTTTCTTCGTCACATGGATTACATTGCTGCATATCACAGTCATATAAAAATGAAAGCTTACATCGTGTTTCATCCTTTTTAATTTTCTTCATATTCTTTTGTAAGCATGTTGTATTTCAAAAAGCAGCAAGGAATGCCCAGAAATGTATAATCTCTGTTGGCTTGTACTCCCCCCCCCCCCTTGAAATTATCTAGCCTCCTATACCCGAAGATTAGTACCGGAACACCACACTAGGCAGGCGATCTTGCATGGTATAATACTATTTTGCATAATCGCAGCACAGCTGACTGATTACCTCTCTACATGTAACTGCAAATTATAACATCTGATTAAGTTCATATACATGGGTTAGCACTTAACCTAGGACTTTATGGTTTCAGAGCATTTGTCAAGAATGCTCGTTAAAGTTTTGCCAAAAAAGGAAGACACAGATACTAAACAGTGAAATGCAAAGTGATACAAATTAAATTGGCGATGTACTTGATGAGTACTTGAAGTATTTTGCTTAGTACTTTGTACTTTACTTGAAGTACATATGAAATTGGGTACTTTGTACTGTACTTGAAGTACTAATGACACCAGGTACTTGGTACTGTACGTGAAGTACTAATGACACCAGGTACTTGGTACTGTACGTGAAGTACTAATGACACCAGGTACTTGGTACTTTACTTTAAGTACAATTTTGAGGTACTTTGCCCATCACTGATATGGGCCAGGTAATGAGTTAGCATGGAGCGGGAGACACGAACACATACACGTGTACTGGCAATCAGAATAGTGGAATTTAGAATTGCGTTGCTGGATGAGTTCGCATTTCTCTCCCTATTCCACTCATTAGTTGGTGACGTGGTTCAAGGAGCCTTATTTCTGTATGAGAACAGGTTTTATCAATCCACTTTACAGTGTTCACTTTACGTGTACCAACAAAGAAGGCAAGGCAACAAAAATACGATGTGAAACCAAACGGGCAAAAAGAGCAACTAAATGCAGGCTACCTTCTAAAAGTAATCTAAAACATTTCATTATGGGAATAATTAACTTCATGCTCACAGTGAATCACAATTTCAGCAACAACAACTTATGACGACATCGATTAGTGTTACACCAGACATACGCATGAAAAGCAGAACTTCGCCACATAACCACACTAAGAACCAACTGCCATTCAAAATGTTCTCTCGTCCTGATTTGTCTGTCATACGGCGCAATGTTTGGCGGAGAACGTGTTGTCTCGTGTTGGGGGGGGGGGGGGGGGGTATTGTGAACATTTCGTAAACAAATTAAATAAATATTTTATTCGGCTCTCTCTTTTTTCCCCCCTTTTGAGTGCGGCGCAGAGAATTTCGCAAGAAGTGTCCCACGAAAATCAAACTGATCGAGAAGGAATTACAGTGTCGAAATTGTGGGATGGAATAGAAGACTCACATCAGCCATTACCTTGTTTCAAGTTACATTGCATGCTTGAAGGTTCCTCGTTACTTACGTGCAATGAAAGGAAAACGTGTGCAAGGCGTGTATAAAGCAACTCATGCAGAAGAGCTGCTAAGTATTGCTCTCTGTACAGAGCACTCTCACCTTTTGGGATATCGACACAACCCCTTTCGAGTACTTAGATGTGGTCCGCTTTCGAAAATTGTAATAATGAATGATTCTGTAAATTTACACTCATTTTGCTTCGGGGTGGTGGTGGTGTGTGTGTGTGGGGGGGGGGGGGCTCATTTTGTTTGGAAGCGTGTAAAGCTATGACTTCCATCACTGTCAACGTCTCTTGAACGCAGCCACACAACAAATAGCAATAATAATGAAGACAACGGACCGCAGTGTCAGCAACAGCGTTAGATATATCACCACACAAACACTCCACACATTACGCCGTCAGAGACAACCTCAAGGAGTCCCTCAACTTACACCCAAGTAGGTTCCAACGTTCATTCAATGCTGCTACATATCCATGCCTTCCCCGCTGCAAGCAACGTTTCTGAATGTACAACTTACCTCAGCGCGTGACGTCCACTGCAATGCTACTCCCGATGCACAACACCCGAAACAAACTTGACTCAACAACATCCCTGAATGAACCAACGTGATCAGACCTTCGCCGGTGGCGCGAACTGCCTCATGAATGGAGAGTGTGTATACGCGAACGCCCGCCGATGCTACGGCGCCGGCCCTCCCGTTCACGGAATCATCAGCGAGCGTGAGATCATCATTGCTCTTGCCCCCCTTCCACTGGCGGGTGCCCTTTTTGACGGCACATCTTCGGGCACCGCATCACCCCTTGCTGGTGCACAGCAGCGACACCTGCGGTTACGAGAACCACCGTAATAACATTCAACGTCGGCGGAAGGGAAATGCGGCAATAATAATAAAAGAATAGAGATAAGAATGGTCGCGTTTCGCAGTCGGTGTGTATTCCAGCAGGAGGACTTCACTTCGGGCTCGAACCGAACGCATGTTATGAAGTGAGTGCGATGATTTTCTGTCCACTCGCTGGTATATCTGAACATTCCATACGAGCTCCGTTGTCGGGACGGCGTTCTGAACACAACATTGGACTAACACATGGCGGAAGTTTGGAAATGGAGGTGGGTGGCTCAGGAACACCAGGAACATTAATTTTTGAAGAATCGACAGGAAAAGGCATTGTCTCTTCGGTTAGCTTGCGTTCGTGAACATCCAATCATCACTTATTTGTCGTTATTGCGTTCGTGATGGTCGGAACGATCCCCCTCCCATCATTTGGAAAACATAGTAATAGTCGAGGGTATAAAGCAGAAGCGACGACCTATCCATAAAAGTTGTGCGAGACTGAATATTATTTATGAAAATCGCGTACGTACAAAACCAATAAACAATAAGAACAAAAGTAAGCCACGCTGAATGTTCAAGTGGGATGATTCCGTGTCAGCGCCGCGAAGCAACGGTAGCCATGAGCGGCGTATACACCTGGACACAGATGGAGAAAGGACAGGAGGTAGGAGTATAGGGGACAGGGGGGTTAGTACGCGTCCTTGCCGGACTTCAGGGTAACTCTCCCAACATTCGTCCGGATAATCTCCTGGGAAAACCTGAGACAACACAGCCGGTGCCGGGATTCGAATCCGCGTTACGTCCCATTCTCAGCGTGGAAGGCGATACCACGGGAGCTGGTGAAAGTGGGATGCGGTGAGATGATTTTATATGTGCAGCTGTACTGGCAGCAGAGATGGGTCCAAATTTTGTAACATGCCGTGTTGACCGGCTTGTCCTGGGAGGTATATGTTTATTAAGACAGGAAAGGTTAGCCAGGCAAAGAGCCGGCTCGCTATTCCAAAAAACGAAAAGAAAAAACGGAAAAGAAAAAGCAGGAAAAGGAAAGAAAGAAAGAAGAAAAGAGACACTACAACAACGTCACATGCTGTTAACGTCGCGTGCTGTCCTGGGCTTCCTGCACTCTCACACTCGTCACAGTTGCCTCAGAAACTGACCCAGGCCAACAACAAGGGGGCATCTACTGGCACAGAAACCGTATCGAAATGTACAACTGTACGGCAACCATCACCACAGATCATATGGACGGGGCCAGCATCCAGGAGCTGGTGATTCCTCGTTGTTGTGATACAGTACTTAGTAGAGTTTAGACCACTGGTGGTGGTGGTGGTGGTGGTGATGGTGAAAGGGCTTGCCGTTGTCGGCCTCACGTATGTGGGCAACGTCACGACTGACGCCCTGGGGAAATGTGCGTCCTGGGCCGACTTCTAGGGGAACTGTGCCGACATATGTCTGACCACTGGTAACGTCGACGTAGGTGCATTCTATCGGAACCAATCGCAACATCGTTTGACTCAGAATCTTATCCGTTGATTCGATGTAGGATAGATGCGGTACTTTGAAGGTCACGTTATACACTGTCTACTAAAGCTCTAGGTATTCAGCAAAACGCATAATTTCGCAATTGCTGGTTCAGCTTTTATTCGGTGGTATTCTTCGCAAACCTTTATTCTTGAGAAGACCGTTTTATATAACGAGAATTTGTGCTAACGAACAGTGTCGTGTCGCCTGCTGACGTGCAGCGTCGCAGCAATAGATGCTCGTATGTTCTAGACCAGTGCTTCTCAAACTTTTCGAGTCCGTGACCCCTTTTAGTAGCACCAAACCTACCATGACCCCCCACCTTAATAATCCTTCTGAAAATTTACTTTTTTCAATGACGCAGATACATTTACATTTTAGTTTATTTAAAAGACATTAACCACAGCAGAGAGAGAGCTACCAAAAATGCTTATCACGGTAATGTTTTTTTAACGAGGCTTGATTTAATCATGTATTTTAATGAGAAGGATGTATTTGTTTTCTTGATACAAGCAAATCAATATGTGGGTCTGTGTGGCTCAAGGCACATCACATGTCTGCTTCAGCATCCAACCTGTTTCTGGAGTTTTATTTGATTTCTAGGAGAGTCGAGAAACCACTTTAACAGACGTAAGTTGATTAGAGAGGAAGGATAGGATTCACGTGGTTACACTGAGAACAACTGCTTTGTTGCTAGGAAATATGTTATCTATTTGCACACCAGTAAACAAGCCCCCGTGGCTTAGTGGTTACGTTGATGGTATTCCACGCCGAGAATTTGGAGGTCACCAGGTTCGAATCCGGGCGCCGGCTGCACTGCATAGGTGTGTGTTCTGGGTTTTCCTCAGACGTTTTTAGGCCAAATGTCGGCACGATTCCCTGTGAAGCCGGCACAAGACGCACGAACTCCCCCCTAACAGCAGCATGGCGTAAGGTGGCAGGCAGACCGCTCGGAAATAGCACGCTACCACCACATCCATTGGCGTCGTCGGCGCTATTTCCACAGTGTAGGTGCCTCGTGTCCGGAAATGTGTGCGTTGGAAACACCCATTGAGAGAAAAAGCTGCATTTTTGGGCATTGTGCCAAACGCGCGTAAATACGGTAGCTTGATCCGGCCATCGTTAGCACTAAATCTTTGAACAAATTCGTTGTGTCACGTGGCGTGTGACATGTCCCTATAAAGCAAGGAACAGACTTACACGGTATAGTTGCCCCATTGAACCCAGCACTTCAAAAGGAAAATGTACGGCAACAAAGTTCGCTTTGGAAAGTCGCTTCACATCATCCAAGTGCTAAACGAATCGATAAACATTGAGGAATATTGCTCCGATCAGCGCTTTGGTCTTCCCGCCAACTCTCTTCGCAGAGAGGTATGCTTGCAAAATATGTTTAGTAACACACACAGATACGACAGACCTGCCATCCATAACTCGATTTCTCCCACTCCCCTGCTGCACCAGACTCTGCTTTAGAAACAATCTCCACAAGGGAGTCGTTCGCATTTCCCGTGTCACCCCGTGTAAAACGAGGTGTCAGGAGCCGCGCACCCGAATGGGCCCGGTTGCAGCGAAGACCCAAACGGTGCGAGCTCCCTCCCACTTCCGCCTGATTCATCCGCTTCGCCGTCACGACTTGCCCGCAGCGGTGGTTAAGCACGCCGCCGACACCGGTGCCCTCTGCAAGAGACACGGACGAGGCAAGTGGACAAGCGCTGAATGAATAACGCCCTCTGAATACCTGTCGCTCGTAAGAGTAATCTATACACAGTGGATCTGGCATGGAGAGCAATCCGCCTGTGGATACTATATGCGGCGTATCCGGCTTCTATGGGATGATGGTCAGTGGCTGTAAATGGTTCCATTTCGAGATGTTGTTGTTTTTCCTTATCTTGGTAGATGGGCTTCGAAAATATGCTGTTGGAATGTTCAACGTTTACGTGGCGGCTTACTGAGTGGTGAGCACCTACTTTAGGAATGGGGAAGTAACTGAGGGTTAATGAGTAAGGCTTCCAATTGCTCGTTTCTTCAAGCACGATGTACATGGATAGATTCCCCTTCACATTTAGCTGATACATGTTCGACAGTTTCAAAGAGAGTGCTCCTCATCTTGGTGTCCTATTTAGATTGCCCTGACCAAACCTTATCGATACTGAAACAGTAAATTGCGGGTGAAGGTCACCCTTATCGACACTTCGGTGATGTGTGTTCCTGGGCCGCTTCCCTATAGCTTCTTGGGCCGACTTCATAGTGAACAGTATACCGACATGTGTCCCAACGGATCTGCGGGAAAACCAGAAAAATATGCACCTGTCCCAGCCGGCGCAGATACCCGAATAGTATCAGTATCAGTGTCGACATTTTATCAGTACAGTCCACCGTACGTAGTTTAATCCGCTGTGGCTATTTCCAGCGAAAATGACCGGATAAATGGTGGATAGGGATAAGAGTAGATCGGCAGCAAGACGAGCCATCAATTGTCAACAAAGCCCATGAATTTCAGAAGACATGTCAAACTGTTCCTCGTCAATCTCGTACAATTCAGCTCCTGTGAACCAATTTTGATAACGTCCACTTGAACAACAATATTTTGCTCGAAAAATGCCACAGCCGTTCACTTTGTGCATTCTGAAGAGTCACAACAGCGGGTTCGTCACTGTCATCGGATTCATACGTACGCTGCTCATCCGCGGGAGCGACAACACTAATGACATCTTCCTAATCGCGGCGCAGGTATGTTGTCATGTCGGTCAATGTTGATATAACCTATTTGAGAGGTGTGGTGTCGTTCATAGCTATCGAACTTAGTTTTCCCGTTAGAGAACGCAGCCCTGCAGGTGAAGTTTTCACCCCTCAGTGGATCGTCCGCAGTAAATCAGACAAGCCAATAGAGAGTTTTAGTGCATCGCACGCTATCGCCTTTGCGTACAATGCACCAAAACTCTCTATTGACTTGTCACATTTAATTACGTGTCACTTGTCAGATTTAACACTAACGTGTCAATGTGCTGTGTACCATACGAAATGGGAAGATCGTTTCTGGCTCAGCATTCGATAATTGAAGTCAGTTCTGCGCATTTTCTCGGAGGTCCCGAGCGAGAAATTTTTTCCTCAAGACCGGACATATTAAGGCGAATCGCATGGACTGCAATCTGTCGCCATGTTTCTTCTTCGGACAGCGCATGATCCGGAACACTGAAACAAGGATAAACGGGGGTCAACGGGATATCCCCGCCGCTATCGCATCCATTGAACACGGAACACTAAACAGAAGTTTAAATGGTACGCTGCAGACAAAATGGGAATGACGACGAAACAGGTGCGGTACAGTCTCGAATATCTCGATTATGGCTGAATTCTAGTAAACAAGCAGCGAGCAGAAGAACAGTAGCGACACAAATGCTCTCTATGATGCCCGAAGGGTATCTGAAATGTAATTACGTTTTCGCATCTTTGTGTTTCCGTCTGTTTCACGAAGTAAAAACGAAATAAAGAAAAAACAAGTATTTTTAATGCTGTCGATTCAATTCTTCCACGATGCGTAGTTCTCAAGTACCGTTTCTTGCACTGGCGACGATGCAAAGAGCTTGCGACGCCCCGCTCATGTAAGAATGTTCGCGTGCGAGCGTCGAGCAAGAGGTGCCGTAAATTACGTTATCAGCCGGCAGGAGCGCACCTTTTTTCCTCGACCATTCAGAGGGTTGGCATTCCAAGCTCGCGATGCAACAACAACAGTGGACGACCTTTTTAGGAAGTCGACCCTCGCCAACGCGTCAATCCCTTCGGAACTTTTATTGAAGGAAGTACAAACAGCTTGTAAATACCGACACGAGTCCAGCGACGGTTAACTATCAGCGGCATCATAAGCCCGAAGAATTGCGTGTATATGATCTGGGAAACACAGGTAGCACATTCCTGTGATTGCGGCGAACCGAGCTTTATAGCCACCGCATGCAAATTGCCTTCCTGTTCAATGTTTGTGGAAAGTTGAGCTACGGCTAGCTCATACATTAGTAACCTAATATTCATATTCTCTGCTCACGTACAGCGCTTTGTTGCACAGCGCTAGAAAACAGCGCTATGAACCTTAGAAAACAGCGCTTGTCAGAGTTGAGCTCCTGTCAACTATTAAGGCCAGTTCCCACATACAGCGCTACCCTCTATTCGCGCCTCCAACGAAATGCTCGCCCTCTTGCGGTAAGCAGCGCAGCTAGCGAAACAAGGGTCGCCAGAAGCTGTACGGCTGTACTGTGTCCGGTAGGGCGAAACGGTAGGATTATGGAATTCCCTGAGAAGGGGCCGTCAAAAAGCAAACGAAATTGCTCCGTTCCACAATGCAATAGCATACCAATGCGACATAGAAACTTGTCGTTTCACAGTTTTCCTAGCAAAACAGACACGTGCCGTCGCAACGGGGAAACTGTGAATCGGCGACAGGAATGGATACGCCTGCTCCGCATCGGAAAGCCCGTGACACGTGAAAATGTCTGTATGCTCGAGACATTTCACTAAGGACGACTACTTCTTGCCTGGTGAGTAATATCATATTCGCTTTATAACGTACGAGTCGCACACATGTTGCATACGTTACCAATTGTACATCTTTGCTGATACGCGTGATTGCAGCACGCAGGTCTGGGCGTGGAATTTCTTGTGAATTCTCTCGGGGCTCATTTTCTGGGTTCCTTGTGCCCAAAAGCACCGAGTGTTGAAAGTTAAAAAAAAAAAGTCTATTCCCATCCTATACCCGCGTATCAACGCGGATATGTGTGTGTGCGCGCGCGCGTGTAATATGGGGAACGCGGCGTTCCCGATGCTACGCACATTATGTTCATCTTTTCCGGAGTTCTTTGTGCGATACTGTCAACTCACCTACATTTTATCACTTCTTCAACTTATCTTATTCTAGATATGGAGTGCAAAACAAGACGCCTAAAGAAAGGAACAGTGCCATCAGAGAACCTGCCACAACTCTCCACTTATGATGCTATAAAAGCGAAGAGGATGCAAGAGCTGCAGCAGCAGCGACAAGGTAGACATCTCAAGCGTTCAAGGAAGGAAAACTGCACAGATGTGACACCAGATGATGACGCTCAAAACGTAAACACTACCTTCACATTTACATTGAAGCAACGTGTTTAAAATGTAAATCATTTATTTTGGCTCATTGATGGTTGTGATTTTTATCACTGTTGTTAACGCCTGTAACGATATTTTCAGGATTACACCTTCTGCGGTGAGGAAGCACACGGCGTACACAATGAACAGGTGCATGGATGTGACACTGAAGTGATTATTCGAGATGAAACACAACCTGCAGACCTCGTATCAGTTTTGAAAGACATAGGAATTAAGGAAGACAAAAGCATCCAAGTTACGTCAGGGGACATTGGATTTAAATTTACACAGCTTGTAAATGAGAAAAATGTGAAGTCCATTACAGGCATCGGCAGTATGAAGTTACTTGACAAACTAGCCAGTCCTCTAGAGGAAGAGCTACCAACAACTGGCAAGAATGTACTCAATTGGAAAGACAAAGTTGTGATGACAATGATGGTACTCAAGCACACTTTCCCTTTTCATGTGCTATGCCATATGTTTTTTGTGTCACCAACAACCTGCAGCTCTGCAGTGAAAATGACTATAAGGGCACTGTCCGCTCTGCTGCGATGTGCTGTAGTTTGGCCCTCAAAAGAAGAAGTGCTGGAAAACATTCCAAAGTGTTTCAAGGATTTTTCGCAAACAAGAGTTATCCTCGATTGCACAGTTGTGAGCGTGGGAGTGCCCAAGTGCCTTAGATGCCGCATCAATACATATTCCCATTATAAGAAGGGGCATACAGTGAAATACATGATTGGTGTTTCACCAGGTGGTTTGATCACCTTCATCAGCAAGGGATATGGAGGCAGGGCCTCTGATAAGGCGATTTTTGAACAAAGTGGACTAGTGAAGGATCTCCTCCCTGGTATTGATAGTGTGATGGTCGACAAGGGCTTTCTGATTGACTCTGTCTGTGAGGAGCACCTCATCAATGTGATTAGGCCACCTTTTCTTCGCCAAAAGAAGCAGTTTACAAAATCGGAGGCTATGAGAACAAGAAAGATAGCTGCAGCAAGAGTACACGTTGAGAGGGCCATACAACGTATAAAGCTCTTCAAGATCCTTACCCATAAGTTGACATGGAACATGGTCCCATTTGCTGATGATGTGCTGTTGATATCAGCTGCCCTCACCAATCTATCAAGGCCAATTATAGGCAAAGACAAGTTCCTTTGACATCTTGAGTGGAGTGAGTGAAACAAGGAAGTATAGTGGTGTGTAATGAAAGTAGTGCATTGATTGTAAATACTGTAAATAAATTGTAAATACTGTGATTGTTAAAATGAAAGTGGAAATTTATGAGCCGTAATAGCCCGTGATGTAGGAAATAACTTTAGAAATTGGCAGCTTTCACCTTAGCGTCCACTCATTTCATGACACAGTACAACATTGACACATGGTACGCTATTGTGTAGATTTACATGATTTTAATTCAGGTCCCCATCACTAATTTACAGGCTGTGCACAGAGTGCTGAAAGCACATGCTCAAAATAGATGTTGTGTAAGCGTGACACCATTTTCCACAGAAACTCGTAATCAAATTTGACGTTAATGACATGCACAGAGTTATCAAAAGCTGCATATACTACAAAGTCACACTGGCATACATTCAAGATGGCCATGCCCAGTTGCACTTGTGCATAGTAGGTATGCCTTTTCTTCAGTTTGTAGTTTTCACCATCACTTGCTAGGAAATTGCAGCTAGCCACCACTTCTGTTGCACACACTTGCTTCCCTTTCACAGGGCACTTAATTTCCACAAGCTTACATGGGGATCCTGCTTCCATTACAACTCCATCTGGAGAACAAGCTAGCCAGGGATTTTTTGTAGACACCACTAGCCCACAAGTGATGACCTTCCTTTGCATGACCTCTTCATATCTCAGCCTTGCAGCTTCTTCGTTGTCATTGCCATATCTTGTTGAACTGTTGCCTTTGAATGATGAATGCAATGTGCTTAGAACTTTCTGGTGCCAGTCCCTCTTGCTGTAGGTAAACAAGGGGTAGCATGTTGTACCTGAAATAACAGAACATGTTTATAGGTATATCAATACGGTACAACAGAAGAGGTATGGAGCTAGCAAATGCCCTCTCAAACGTGGCATCTTAATTATCAGAGCTCCATTGATCAGAGCTTTGACACATTCACTTCACATTGGAAGGTAGCATGCACAGTAAGAACACTTGTCACATCACAGTGAGGTAAAAATCAGGTACAGAAATTAATCTTGTCTGCAACGTTGTGTATGCATTACCATACGTTGACGAGTGCAGTCATTATCTTGTCATTTGAGTGTCAAAATTTAAGCACAGCTCTGTACCAGTTATTTGGTTCCTTCGTTGGGTCATCCAGATCAACTTGTCCTTGTAGGTGTCACGTAGAATTTTTTCTGCTTCATCCTTTGTGATAACGATGTTATCCTTGTTGAACTGCATGGTGTCAGCGCTAGGTGTGAATGACAGCTGTTTCTCGGCCAAAGCACCCATCACAGTACCAGCCTCCGCATTTGACAAGATTGCCGACCATCCGCTGCTCTGTTTGGTTAGGCTGGCACCACTGAAAATATAGTACAACATATATTATGCTAGCTTTATTCTTAAGAATCGGAATAAAATCAATTCACAGCTGCTAATATTACCACTGTGATGTGGAATAAACTTCAGATTTGGAAATGAAGCTTGTTCAGACACACACAAGATCAATGTAGTGAATGCAAATCATGTGGTTTGTGATAGGTCCTGTATTTTCTGGGGCCACAGAGTGCTAAGCTAGAATGAGCTTTTCTGAAAATATTTCATGCGCGTCAAAGAACTCTGTGGCCCTCTGCACTCCAAATGTGCTAAAATCAATGCTCTGTTGAAAATAATGAACATCATTTACCCGACTACTTGTTTGGCTCGTCTCCTTGTTCCGTAAGAGAAAAAAAAAAAGATTTTAGAAGATCGGTGATGATCAAAACACATTTTTAACAGCAGCGATGTCTTTCACGCTTCCCACGTGCCTACACAACTGCAGCAACCCGGTTATACAAAGATGAAACATACCGATGCACGTTGAGCACAGAGTCTGGGCAAAGCTCCTGAATCTCACTCATTATTCTTGTACGTTTGTCAGCACGAACAAGAAATAGCACTGGCAGCTGCTCAACATGGCAGTAGTCCTCCAGTCTTGTCGGCTCATCATACATAGTTTTGTTACGTTTGTTTCCTTTCCAGGAACACTCCAAGTCTGTCACACTGAGGTGTTCAAGGTTGTGTATCCCTTGCCTGCAAAAGGACAAATAATAACTCAGAAGAATCACGACACAGACAATGTTTGTTTGCATGATTTGCACATGAAGGTCACTTGAGAGGAAAGGAAAGCTTCTAAGGACTACCGCGATTTTTCTTTCTTGTGGTTTCCTGGGATATTTCAGAAAAGCGTCATAACTGCTTGACTTGCTACAGACAAGAAGAACAGCCCAGGAATGCAAAAGTGACGAACGACATTTTCTAGCCTAATCATATTGGGAAAATTCAGTATTTTGATAAATACGCGGTGCAGACACCAAAATATAACATAGCAAGGGGAGCGTTCCACACAACGCGGGAGATCACAAGTGTTTTCACGTACCTGTTACACATCAGGAGTACTGCAACTGCGTGCTTACAGCTTTCAGATTGTCCAGCCTTGCAACTGCACGTCACAGCATTCACTCGAAACGTAGTCTCATCCGCGACGCTTGAAAGTGTCGCTGTTACGGTATGGGGATCTCCAGCCCTAGTAGCACATATTGTGGCCTCGACGTTGCAGCAATGTTGCGAATGTTGTCCAATGTGGGGCAACGTTTATCAACATTTTGCAACGTTCCTGCAACATTATCAAAAGTGGACCAACGTTACTTGACATTCAGCAATGTTCAAGCAACATGGAAGGTCAACATTTGAGCAACGTTGCGGCCGAACGTTCCCGCAGCATTGTCAGAAGTGGACCAACGTTACTTGACATTCACCAATGTTCATGCAACATTGCAGAGCAACGTTGGAGGAATATTGCGGCTCTACGTTTCCTGAACGTTATTTATTGACTTTCCAGCAACATAACACTGCGTAACACTCTTACCCACAGAGGAAACCTACCGGTTTTACAGCTCCAAACAGTAGGTAATTACATTAGAGACGAAAGCTTGAATTACACACAGTACATGACAGGGAGGGATGTCAAAAATGTTGTTGAGTGCACTTGACTCTTGCAAATGCAAGGGCTAACTACAAGAACGCATCCTGGTCACCGTTGCAAACGTTGTACGCACTGCTACACTTAATGAGCATGCCCCCAACACTTCGCATTTTAGTATATGCCTCATCCTGTTCGCAAATAGAGCCTACTGCTTGATGACAGTATCTCTATATCCAAACGGCATACCTACAAGGATACCCAAGCGGTCTCCCCTAGCCCCACTCCAGTATAAGTGAAGCGGAGATTTGCAGATCTCAAGTCGGCTAACAGTGGCGTGCAAGTGCTTGCAGTCAGCATGCATCTCTGATCCGACGCAAAAAAGAAAAAAGAAAAGTAAGAAATAATAGCGCACAAATACCTCCGCCAACCTCTTGCCAATATTACCTAAATGTTGTCATAACGTTGCCCTTATGTGGAATGTTGCAGTTGTCATGTTGCCGCAATGTTGTATAACATTTTCTAGCAACGTTGCTAGAACGTGGCCTGAAGAGGACATTAGCGACGTCTATACAACGTTTGAAGAAACCATTGGGGCAACGTTTCGGCAACATAGTGTGCTACCAGGGAGATAATGCGCTGGTCGACAAACACAACGCGAATATTGACAGTTCTTCATCGCACTCCTTCGAAATGCCACACATTATAACATGCCCCGCATCGAGAACACACTCCCCTTCGTAAAGGTTTCGGGAAACCTTAGTGGCATTAACAAATGCTAGTATTTCAGAAAGCGACAACTTTTTTGTGCATTCCGTCACGGAACCGACCCTTGCCTCAGCCGCCATATTTGAGCTACGCTGCTGCCCCCAATCGGTCGTTGGAGTGGCGATTGAAGCCTAGCGATATTTTTCCGCTTGCCGTTCTCACATACAACCGAGCACATGACGCTATCCTGCTGGGGTCACGGGAAATCTCGTTGCGACGTGATGCACCGGTACTACCGTGATTGTTTAGTGTCCGCGTCGGATATCCCCAGCTCTGTGGCGGGAGACGCTTTTGATGCTGTGGTGATGCTGTAATTGCCATGCATTGGCAGATGAAACTCGTGGCCATTTTCACGTCGTCGTCGTCGTCGCCTTCCCACCTTGCTACTTCGAGCGCTGGAAGGAAAACAAACCACAGCTTCCACGACGTCACCGCTGGAAGAAGCTCCCGATTGGTTAACGCAGACTCGGCGCTGAAAATAGCGCTAGAAAAGTTGACAGGGGCTCTACTTCGGCAAGCGCTGGTTGATAGCGATTCGCAGCACTGAAAGGAGGAAAAGATAGCGCTATTTGTCAGCGCTACGTAGCAAATCGCTATGTGTGGGAACTGGCCTTCAGTGCTCATTTCCAGCGCTGGTTTGTGATGGCCAATCAAGAGGCTGTTTAACCAATGACGTCTGGAAGCTGTGTGGCTGTTTTGCTTCCTGGTTTTTGCGGTGTTGTGTTGGTGTCATGGCAAACTGAACACCATCATGTCATTTGTGTGTGTGTGTGTGTGTGTGTGTGTGTGTGTGTGTGTGTGTGTGTGTGTGTGTGTGTGTGTGTGTGGTGAACTGAACATGGGCTAATTGATCTTATGGGTTGCTGTCACTTCGAGCTCCCCCCTCCTTCTTTTTCAACGTGCATACATATTACATAACGACGAAGTAGCGTCATCACACATCGCCACCCACAACCTCAGAAGAAGATGCTGAGCGCTGCCACCTACAGCGATAATAGAATAACATGACAGATTTTTTTTTTTTTTCGCGTCGCTAATCGGCGGCAAATACAATTATCTCGACGACGTGTTGAGGAAAGAAAAACGAATAGCCAACGTGGCTACCAGAAAAAAAGAAGAAGAAGAAGAAGAATCCGCGTTGTATACGAATGGGGTGACTCAGGGATAAACCATTCCACGTCTTATTCAAATGTAAATAGGAATGCAGCGAGAACAGGTTCGAGGAGCATCTTTCGCGGTATTCCAGTAGCACGGGTGGTCTGGGCACAGTGTAGCCATGTAGTATGTGTGTGTGTGTGAGAGAGAGTATAGAGTTTCCGCGCTTTCAACTCCCATTACCCTTCACGGAATGAGAGCAGCATGACGAGATTGATACAGAACGTTATGAGGATTTATTGGACTGTTTCGTTAGTGCGTGTCATACGGACTTAAGAACAAACACTGGTTGGTAGCGTGTTATTGCCGAGTGATCTGCCTACCGGTGTGGCGGTACGTTGCTCGCGGGTGGAATCGTGCGTACTAGGCCGACTTCACAAGGAACTGTGCCGACATTTGCCTTACTTCTCGTGAGGAAAAACGGGGCTAAGCAGAGCGAAATCGCTATCGCGGAAGCTCTTGAAGCAAAGAAAGGGTGTACCTCGAAATAAAGTGATCGAAATCCCTGCTGCAAAATAAACTACTGGAAATAAACGTTATTTGACTATAAAATGCACAGTCACGCGCGGGAAACTGCCAACAGCGAACTTAGACTATCAAACCGGGACTTTCTGTCTCCTGAGTGTACAAATGGCTCGTGCTACTTCTTTTTCGTCATTTTCACACGCGACAGGCCTCGGCGTTCACCACGTGGTGGTCAAAAGTTTGTGCAAAACAGAAGACACGTGCTGGACGAGATGGCCGACAACGAGGTGAGCGCGCACGTCGAACAGCGAATTGTCATGGAGTTTCTCGTGAATAAAGGCGTAAAGTCATCTGAAATTCACATAAGACTTCAGTCTCCGTATGGCCACGGTACAGCAACAAAGCGTTTGAGTACTGCAAACGGTTCTGAGACGGCCGTACCTCAGTGCAGGACGATCCCGGCCGGGGCGGCTCAGAGCCCAGTGTCAGAGTTCCTGAGAACATCCAACTTGTGGAGCGCCTGATCCTCAAGGATCGACGGATAACATTCCTCGAACTGGCTCGAAAGACGGACCTTTCTGCGGGAACGTTGAACACTAACATTCATGAACACCTCCACTTTCGGAAAGTTTGTGCCCGTTAGGTCCCGAGGCAGCTCTCCGTGTTTGACCGGCAGAGAAGACTGGAAATCTCCCAAGAGCTAAGGTACCGTTTCGACACTGAAGGACAGCCGTTCCTTGATCGGATCATCACGTACGATGAAGCGTGGGTGCACCATTTCACTCCTGAGTTTAAACGCGAATCAAAACAGTGGAAGCATCCAGGCTCGCCAGCTCCCAAGAAGTTCCGAAGCACCCCGTCTGCGGGTAAGGTCATGGCCACGGTTTTCTGGGACAAGGCTGGCGTTGTTCAGGTAGATTTTCTGCCCAGTGGTACCACCTAGAGTCACTAAATAGGGAGCAGAGTAGCGACACTGATCCACGCCGGCGAGCGAGGCCGCCATATTGGGTCTCGCGCGGCTGCGTCGCCTAGCAACGCGGCGCCAACTTCCCCTCCGGAGAACAGCGCGCAGTCGAACCCGCTTGCAACCGAGGAAACCGGTTTTGAAGGGAGGGGACTCAACATGAACGGCGCGTTCTTGGAAGGAGAAACCACGTGACACGATCGGTCGAATCGCAGACACCGCAGGGCGGCTCCGGCGCGGAAAAGGAGTGCGATACTCTGCACCCCTATTTAGTAACTCTAGTACCACCATCAATAGTGCGTATTAGTGCCAGGTTCTCAGGGATGTGCATAAGGCGTTGAAGCAAAAACGGCCGCGGGCCTCATCACAAAACGAGTCCTCCTCCTCAGGACAATGCACGCCCGCATACCGCGCATCTCACGACACGCACCTTACAGGAACTTGGCTGGGAGTTGCTGCCACATCCCCCTTACAGTCCAGACCTCGCCCCCAGCGATTTCCATCTCTTCCGGCCACTGAAGGCGTTCCTTGGAGGCCGCCACTTCAGCTGCGATGACGAGGTCAAGAATGCAGTCCGATCATGGCTGCTACGCGCCGGTAAGGATTTCCACGCTACTGGCGTCCAAGCCCTCGTGAAACGCTGGGACAAGTGCATTAGTGCAGCTGGAGATTACGTTGAAAAATAAAACTAATTTCTCGCCTGTAAGTTCATTTTACTTTTGCGAAAAATGAACAGTCCCGGTTTGACTTGAACACCCATCGTAATAAACTAACCAACGTGGTGTTCCGTCGTGTCTGCCCCGCTGAGCCTAAGGGCCGCTAAAATTTGTCTTTCGTTCGCTAAAACGACTTGTGCAGACATAGAAAACCGGTGAATTTGTATTGTTAAATAGTGATACCGTGTTTTTAAACACGGCATATACCATCTTACGAAGCAATCGAGCATTCTTCTTGATTTTCCTTGTTTCGAGAACGGGAATTTCCAAATCGGGGATTTCGCAACCGGGAATATCGAGATCCACCCCAAAGAAATAAGCGGCAAGCGAGCTGGTGTAATGGAACTTGTAGGTAACATGAACCAGCCGTCGGTCAATCTGGCGTCTTCTTACGCGAATCTCCTTTTTCACACTTAGAGTGCTTCTTGTGGAATAATTAATAATAATAAAATTAAATTATAATTAAATAATAATTATAAATAATAATTGATAATTTAATTTTGCTGATTCCGGTTCGCCCTTTCGTGCCTCTGTCTTCCCCTTATACGCAAGCAAATGCTGCATATACAATCCCTGGAATTTGCCAGCGTCATTTGAGGAGAAAAAGGGAAATAAATGGATGAGAATATGCTAATGTGACCATTCGAGCATTATTCCTCGCTTACAAAGATACAATTTCACCAAGTTGTGCGAGGAGGTGCATGACGCGCCCCACCGGCAATGGGGTAGAGTATTGCCTGTGGCGATGAACCTCCCCACTTTCCAAAGCCAGAAATAAATTTGTTGTTGTTGTTGTTGCATGGCGCGCAACCGTATGCATCGATGATGTGCCTTTTTTCCTATTTCTTTTTCCGTTCTTCTTTTTCATATTTGTTTTTTATTTTGATTTTTAACGGAGCTCTTCGGATTCGACACGCATGTGTGTCGTTTTTTCTTCTTTTTTCTTTATTCTTTTTGTGTGCAAACGCAAGCACACCTACCATCATAATTAAACCTCCTGCTCCCAGAGTTCACAAAAGAGCTCATACAACAGATATAACAGCTTGTCTGAACATTATGAGGTCAACGCAATTTATCTCGGAGGAGCTTCTGCCATGACTTCCGAGCGCTTTTATCAATTTTAAATCGAGAGAAATTGAATTTTCTGGATTTGAACTTCGAAATTTGTCAAGTCAACCCCACGGTTCTTTACCAGAAACAGAAAGCGATTCCATTCGATCACACAATACATTCCCTATACTACAATGATAACAGCTGGAAAAGAAAAGAAGCGAAAACCGCCGTTTCGAGGCGGTCAAGTTGTCGCGGCCTAGATATTTATTAGTCACCGCTGCATTACCTTCGTGGGCGAAGCACCCGCTGCTTTTTTGCTGCCTTCGTCCCATCGTCTTCACACCATGGCTGCGCCGATCCAAGTCTCCCATCTCGCCATTTTCTTTTTTCAATATTGTTGACAAACTTTAACATTTTATAGCGTAGCCCCCGTCTAGTTTGCACGCAAGCTCGGCACAGTCCTGTTATTACTTTTTTACAATATTCGAGGAGCACCTGCAGGATAGGGGCGCCCGTCTCGAGCACACTTGGACCGTGAGTTCATTGCTCCTGTTTCGATAGATAATGAAGATGATTTACTTTCTGGTTTAAAGCGGTGACATCTACAACAAGTATAACTGACAGGATTGGCCTCTAATGAAGTGTACGCAACGGGAGGGTCCTACTGGGTCCACGCGCCTTCAGCTTCCCCAAGGAGCCTCGACTTTTATTGCAGTTTTGTCGTGCAGTTTTACAGTAAGTGAGAGCAATCGGGCAGTGATAGTATACATTTAATCTTCTTCTGTGAGACATCAATTCCAGGAACAGCAATTACACTGCCCTGATTAGGGGTGGTGTTAAAAGACTGGCACGCACAAAGAAGTTCTGACAAAAGCAGATAAGATAGAAACGTCTCTCACGCGTCGAAAGCGGGATAAATATAAGTTTTCTGCGCGGAACAGCTCGCACTGCGCAACTGACGCCTATAGGAAAGTAGCCCGTTGACTGAATAAGGAAATGACATTTGCGCGTGTACTTACAAAGTGGGACACACTATTGCCGTTCAAGTATAGAACGTTTACAGTTTCGCAGAGACGAATACGCTCTACACGATATATCAAAGTGTCAGTATGTGCGTTCGAAACGATAACGGCGAAGAGCTACATTGAAAGCTACACTTGCTCGACTCGACAGCAGAGTCTTCGATATAGTGAAGGTGTTGGGACTTTGGGCACCGAACACCGATGCTGCCTTGGCGGCACTTGTGAAATTTGTTCAAAGCTGTGGGGATGGATACAACCTTCTAGGATTCTTTGTGCATGATCTTGGGATAATTGTGAATAGTGGACTTCTAGTGAACATGTGAATAGTGGACTTCTGAATAGCGAACAGGTGAATAGTGAATAGCGAACTTGCGAGTAGCGCACATGAGAAGTATCTTTTGGGGGCGGGGGTCCGGGATGTGTGTGAGAATTTATGTTAGGAGTAGCAGAACAAGTCGGGCAGACGAGTTCAATTTCTCCTCTCTTTTTTCTTTACAAACAAACAAACAAACAAACAAACGATAACGGCATGTTATACTACAAAGGACACGACTGTGCCTTTTCTGGGGAGAAACGAGGCAATGGCCCATGTAACGCTCGCAAGACAAGAGATACCGTAACCGCAATTACCTTAGAAACGCAAGGAGACACCGTCGAAAAATTGCTATTGAGAAGCTAGTTGCTTGGAAAATATTCAGACCTGCGAAAAAGACTGTTCGGTGCAACGGCTTTGCGTATTGCAAGCATGTTTATCAACCTACAATTTGAGCGAGTTTCGAATTAAACTTCGAAACGGGCTTTACGATTTCAGTTGGGTGAGGATGCTTATTAGCCCCAGCTATGCAGACAGTTCCTTCATGGCCTTAGTGAAAATGCCGTGACCAACATGGTAATTGAAATTCAAATCGGTAGCGACCATTCTGACTGTAAACCTAGCTTCATCAAGCTTTACAAGAGCGATTACATCGGTCACATTTCCACCCGCCCTTGACGTGCCCTCGAGAAGAAAGTATATGTCGGTGACACTTTCACAGTTTCACGTCCGTACGATAAAATCATGTGCCTGCGATAGAGCGTTTTCTTTCCGCCAGTCCGTCTTTTACACCCCATTAGAAAACTCGCTAGAAGATTGACGTTTTCACACCATCGAGATGCAACTTGCGCTGAACGTCAAGTGCATCTTGCCAGATATCAGACGCCGTGGACACAACGTTGATGGTATTACGAGGTAGGCGTTCGGTCTCTCTCATTACTTCCCAGACAAGCCTCACAATACAGAGAAATGAGAGAGAGAGAAAAAAAAAAGGAGCAAGAAAACGTGGCACTATTCCATTCAGATGATTCAATCTACAAAATAGCTTCGCAGCAGAACACCGTTCATCACAAGCGTGCTCAACCAGAATTATGGAAATACCAGTAAAAATCGAGCCACACATCTTCTCGTGGTATCACGCAAAAATCTTTAACACACACTAAATGCCCGTGTAGCATCTCAGCGTTGATACCTTCAAGCCTATAATCACATGAAAGCCGCTTCTTTATTTCGACGCGAAGACAATCGGTAATTCTAATAACCGAACCCGACATGGCCGGAAGAGAGCGAAGAAAATCCCCGTCAGATCGCTCTCCGAGCAGCCTCCCACGTTACGACTTTGCGGAAAGCGCATCGCCAATTTCCGTGAAAATTCAAGGTACAGGGACGCTTGTTAGCAACCTGTCGGCGTCACTTCTTGGGGCGCCAAATCAATGGAGGCGTGTCGACGTTTACACTTGGCGACGGGAACGTGTATCTTAGAATGGGAACACTTCGGCTGAAATGGGGCTTTCATTACACCAGAACTTTCTCTCCCGCTTTATTCTGCCTTCTTTCTTTCTTTCTTTATTCGTTTTCGCTGGAAGACGCATTGCATATCCGTAGTAATGTTTTTTTTTATTCGGTGTTAGTAACGCTAAACAACTGTGGCTATGAGCGGCGTACGGATGTGGACAGATGGAGAGAGGACAGGAGGAAGGAGGAGTGGGGGACATGGGGTCGCGTGGCCACGGAGATAGGCCACCGTCATCGCAGCGGACCATGTTACATGTGGACGGGAAGGGCTCCAATGGGCTGGAGACGGGTCTCCAGGCTGACTGGTGGGAAGCGGGGCAGAGGGACCAAGTGATGCGACGGCCGGCAAGGTGGAGGCGTCGATGAAGGCAGGTTTTAGACGGTGGAGGGAAACGGTGTCTTCCCTGCCGTTGACGAGAAGCGTGAAGTAGGCTGGGGTCCTCCGTATGACGGGATAGGGCCCGGAGTAAGGTGGCTGCAACGGTTTTTTTTACACCGTCGCAGCGGACGAAGACGTGCGAGCAGCGGTCAAGGTCGGGGTGTTCGAAGGCGTTGGAGACGCGACTGGAACGGGGAGGGGTTGGGCGGAGAGCGTCCATGGTGTGCCGGAGCCGGGACAATTAGTCGGCTGGAGCCAGGAGCGGCAGGGTAGGGGAGGCTTCAAGGAGGTCAGCGGGGAGGCACCAGGTTAGTATGCGTCCCGGACCGGCTTCAGGGGCAACTGTGCCGACATTCGTCTGGAAAGCCTTCGGAAAACCCAGGGAAACCCTCAGAGAGCACAGCCGGTAGTAGGATTCGAACCCACCACCTCCCAGTCTTCAGCGCGACCTTGGCTACCGCCAACGAGCGGCGTGCTGACATATGTCTGAAAGCGTCCGAAGAAAACCCAGGAAAAACCACAGACAGCACAGCCGGCACGTGGAATCGAACCCGGGTACCTCCCAGTCTGTTCGTGGGGTTTTATTGCCTAGTGCCCTGCCTACCAATGTAGTGGCATGTTGTTCGGGGGACCGTATGCCGACTTCACAGGTAACTGTGCAGACATTTACCTTAGAGTGTCTAATAAAATTCCAGTAAAAACATACCAAACAGCAGAATCGAGACACCCCCAGTGTGGAAGGCGATGATCGTAGGTTCTTAGCCACCCTAGGCCACAGGAGCTGGTAAGTAAAGGGTACCGTGGAGAGCTGTTCCATGCCAAAAGAGAAAGAAGCAAAACAGCTGGACCGTTTTGCTGCCGCTAGCAGGTGGCAGTAACCAGCACCGAGCAACCAGTAACAGTGGAAAACACTGTGCAGCTAGGATAGTACGGTACATTGCACAATATACAAGGTTCTTTCTTTCTGGTTCAGTTAGTTTGTGATATGCACCGCAATAGGCGCTGTAGTCGATGCATGCCCACAATAAACACTACAACCGGACACACATCGGACGGCTTGGCCCGGCCTGCCGCCTGTGTGACAACCCGTCCCGCTATCAAGGCATAGCGTCACACGTGACAGCCTCCATGCGGAGTGGTTGTTATACACTATTTTTTTTAACCTAGCCTACGTTTAATACCTGCTACGTGTGACCAAGTTTCAGCAGCCACGTACTTTCGTCACAGAAAAATCGGAGGTAAAAAATTTGGCAACTCCCCCCGGTCTCCCCTACTCCTATAGGATGCCCAAAAACATATGTAATGTTCTTAATGTTAATTGCTTAATGCGCTTCCTATACATATATTTCCTTTCAGTGAATGTCAAGAAAGGTAGCACACTATTGGTGAAGCGGTGGTGGTGGTACGATGTTCAAAGAGGTAGAGGGATGAGGTCTTATGAGGGATGAGGATGAGGGAGAGGGATGATTGAAGAAGAGCATACGCATTGATGTTAAAGAACGAGGAGGTGTACATAAGGTACCACGAAGCCCGTGCTGTCCGTATCTCGCAAGTACGTTACAGAGGCTGCCACAATCTGATATACAGGGTGTTCCACGAAAAATTAGCCAAAGTTTTAAAAAAATGGATCATCGCACACCAAAAAGACTAACGGCATAGTGTTACCAAAGACGTGAGGATACTCAAGCTGTTTTGTAATTAATTAACTAATCAAGTGAAGTTAATTAATAGTCAGTTTTTTAATTATAAGGAATAGAGCCAAAATGTCAACGAGAATGTCCTGTTTTCCTGGCTCCAAAGACTAACTTTCGGGTTTGCAAAAAAAAAAACGACGCGGGACCCTGCGCAGACGCACGAGGAGTCAATGTCTAGCCAAAATGTCAATGAGAACTGTGACTAGCCTTCGTTTGATAACAGGACGGTCGAGAGCGCTGTGATCCGGCGCTCCTCGCGCGTCTGCGACAGGTCCCGCGTCGGTGTTTTGCAAACCCGAAAGTTAGTCAATTCAGAGTTGGGAAAAAAAGGATCCGTTGTACAAAGTTGCAATCAACGGGTTCCGTGTCGTTGTATCGCCCGCTACAACTTTCTCATTGACATTTTGTCTGTAATCCTTATAATTGAAAAACTGATAATTAATTTCACTTAATTAATTAATTACAAAAATAGTTGTAATTAGTACCTTCACACCACTCGTTGCACTATCCAGTCCGTCCTTTTGGTGTGCGATGAACCATATTTTTTTTAAACCTTGGCTCATTTTTCGTGAAACACCCTGTATACAGCTTCATTCTCTAGCTCCTCCCCTACCGTTATGAGTGGTGAACCTCTTTCTATTACATAGACGCGCAGGATCCCATATTTGTTCACATTAGTTGTGTTCGACGGCGTGCTGCACGTTTGCTCAATATCTCTTTTTGCCCCCATTCACCTAAAAATACACCTGAGCAAACAAAGTAAAAAGCGCAAAGCCCCAATTATGCTGCGTTGTATAAGTAATAAAATGGACGCACCGTTCTCAACTATGAGCCCGTGTGTACGTAGGGTGAATATTTGCATTTCTGGCTAAAAAGAGAAATGATGACCGTCAGCCACCCTCCCTTATTTTCCCTAAAATAAAGTATCAGATTTCCCTTCGCTCCCTTTACGCGTTGACCGGAACGCCAACAATTACGCGAGCTTTCAAGCTGTAGAAAAATGTGAGATACTACACGTGCATTTATTCAATGTGTCTCTCTTTCCTCTGTTTCCTCTCTTTTTCTTCTTCTGTAGTGTGGCAACGTAAAGGAGAGAAAGATCTTCACATATAGAACAGAATAGAATAGAATAGAAGTAGAAAGAAGAATATGGAAGCGTATAGGTCGCATTGGTGCGACCAGCTGTTCCATGACGCTTGATGTGTGAAAGCACTGAACACGTAACACTGAGTAAATGTGTTCGATATCAGAGGAAGAAGCCTCCATTAGCCTTTTCCAGAGCTGTACGTAACGCGTCACAAGCGCGTTACTGTTTTTGGTAACTAAGTAACGACGTAGTTACTTTATAAAAAATGTAACTAGGAACGTACTTAGTTACAAAAATTGGTAACGCGTTACTGCAAGTAACTCGTTCCTTTCCTCTTTTTCTTTTTGCTCACTGTCACCAACCACGACCGCCAGTTGCAGAGCCGTAGCGAAGCAAGTTTCCGCCCAGGGCAGAGTAAATCAGAAGCGCCCCACCCCCCCTCTCCCACTGCTGTCAGAAGCCATGCAAACAAAGCAATTAAAACGCTCATTTGCACTGCATAGATCGCAGATTCAAATTTTCTTCGTTCCCGCTTTATCCTGTCCAACCAACCTGCAGGGGCCTGCCGTTCGGCGCCCGCTCTGGCGAGGGCGCCCGGGGCGGCTGCCCCTCTCGCCCCCCCCCCCCCCGTCGCTACGGCTCTGGCCAGTTCTGGTTTTTCCTGCGCACATGGCGGTATGCCACGAAGCTCAAGTATGTGGAAAAATCCCCAACGAAGAGAAAAGGATACCAGAGAGCAACGCCTTTCTCATTGCTCTATAGTGTTCACAGTGTTTCAGCACACTCAGTGTGAACCCTTTCAAGTATTCACTGCTCGCAGGGCGTTTAGTGCTTTGTCTCTCTGCCCCCTACTCGGGAAGTCATGTCAATGATCATGTGAAGGCCTCCATGAACTCCGTTTTTTCCATGAAAATCCCTCTTACGGATCACCGCCTTCAACCCTGTTCTCCGTACGGTGTACATTTAGCCTTGGGCTTATTTGATGCAAGCGCGAGTCGACAGTGTGTATGAGACAATACAACATACAAGACAACATATGTAAGCGATGTAGATAGGTGATGCTTTCGTATTTCTGCTGTCTGGTATGCAAATGTAACGTTAGAAGTAACTCGTTACTTCCCAGTAACGAGAACGTGTTCCTTTCATTTGTGAGTAACGGGTAACGTATTTAGTTCCTTTTTTTTGGGGGGGGGGGGGGGGTAACGTGTACAGGACTGGCCTTTTCCCACGTTTGTTTTCTTGACAGCATACCGGATGCGGTACGATATTTGCGATATGAACCGAGCGAGTCTTTCCACTAATCTCCCTGACCCCCACTCCTTGCTGCTGTCCTCTCCCCATCTGTCCATTTCTGTACGCCGCTATGCCGAAGTCGTTCTGCCATTTTTATTACAGTTGCTGTCACAGGTAACGCTGTCATTAAATAGTGCGCCGATATACGGGAAATGCGAGGTACACCAAATTATTCGTAACACTACCCTACCAACATCAAAGAAAAGAAAAAAAGATTTATAATGCTTTTCGGGTCTAGATACCTTGCCATAGCCAACCCTTTTCTGCACTCTTAGAAATGAACTTCACCGCATAGCACGCTCCTAGCCAACCACCACCTCGAATGATATCATTATCTGCCCTGATTTGATGAAAACGGGAGGCGTACGCCATTTTTGTGACAATTATGAACCGCATAAGTGTCACAAAAAAGGCGTACGCCTACCGTTTTCAACAAATCAGGGCACATAGCGATATCAATCGAGATAATGGTTGGCTAGGAGCGTGCTGTGCGGTGAAGTTCATTTTTAAGAGTGTGGACCAAACATGTGGAAATTTATACATTTAGGGAGTATTTGCAGTGCTCGGAAGTGAATTTCAGGGTCACGCGGGGAGTAACTGCAATTTAGGGGACTAAAAGCTGTAATTGCTTCCGAAATTACTCCTTTTTTCTTAAAGTATAACATGCATCCTCACTATTTTGGCGTGCATAACAACAGATTTTACAAAAAGACCAGTCGGTTCGGGATTTGGCAACAACGAATGGACAAAAATGGAATGTAGCCTTCCTTTTCCTATTACGCCCGTCCGCTCTACTTTACCACGTGAAACACATCGTATACGTGCTGAACGGTCCTCGTGTCTTACAGAGTGTGTACGCGTGGGGGATGAAGAGCGTTGGCGCTGCGATGATGCGTGCGTTGATATTCAGGGCACCCTTCCGGTGAGCGGTCTTCCCCGAAGCCCCACTGAGGCCAATGTCCAGTAAGGAGGCAGCCGTGCCGCTCGGTGCACGTGCTCAGAGGCACAAAAGACCACGTCGCCGAAGTCGCATTGTTTGCTTGCTCGGAGCAAACGCAATTTCGCCGGCCCCCTGCCTGCCTGGAAGACCTCTAAGCGCCCCGCAGCTGGGGGTCCGGGCCGTCCAAATGAACTCCGGCCCAGAGACAGGAGACAACCTAAATCCCGCACTATGAGCAGATTTTTCAACGAGAGCTCGTTGCGAGTGAGAACGGCTCTTGGTTTCCGATTACGTCACCAGACATCCAAAAACATTGTGGTCGGCTGTAAAAGGCAAGTTCATCTATAGGCACAAAGAAACGACATCAAAACGGGAAACGCTGAAAGTGCTATTTTGTTGTAGAAGAGCACCTGTTTCGCGCATACATATGAAATATGCCCCTATAGACTATCAGGATTATTTCAGTGTGTCTTCCGAATGTTAATATATTACGTGCTGGCGTCAGATGTCGATGCAATCGACTTTCGAAACAAAACAACTGACACCCTCCTCCGTTTAATTGAGGCTCTCGAAATGCCAGCAGGTGCATCCAGTATGCACATCATTCTGACACATCATTATGCATATCACATACAAGTATGAACATCCAGTCGGCTCCACATCTCGCGCTCGCTTTGTAATGATGAAAAGGACTGCATGGAAAGTATAGCTAGGAGGACGAGGGGAAGAGGAAATAAAGTCTTTGTCTTACGTAACGTGCCCCTAACATCCGTTCGTTCCTTTTTGCTTCGTATTTTTCCGACTGACCCATAGCAACTGTTGCTATTGGCAGCCCTACCGTTTTAGAGAATCATTACAGTTTCCGTGCGCCAGCTGTGCTGCGTGGGTGTTTTCCCTGGGTTTTCCTCAGACACTTTAAGACAAATGTCGGCACAGTTCCCTGTGAAGTCGGCCCAGGACGCATGACCCCCCCCCCCCATACGATAGTCGTGATGTTGCCTGCCTGAGCGTGGTCGACAACGGCAAACAGTTCCATTACCAACCATCAACAACACCTACAGCTGACGTTGCATGTTGTCATTCCTCTGTATACATGTTCTCGTGTACATCCGATATTTCCAAGTCAGCTTTGTTAACACAAGAAAAGAGAAGAAGAAGAAAAAACACACGCAAAACCTTAGTCTCACTAATCTTAACAAAAGCAAAGGAGCAAGAATATGTGTATAATGCAAGAAAGAACAGAAGAGAACTCTTCCAGCTAGTTTGTGAGCGGTTCTGCACTAGCTATAGCGACACGGTTCCACGTGCGTTTCATCGGGCTTGCTAAGCTATAGATCATATAATCTTGGACTAATCTACTCGTAGAACCAAAGGTTGTCTAAGGCACATTAGTGCCATAGAATAAAACTACACCTCAAGAAAAAAAGGAGTAAAACGGGGAGTAAATGTAGCTTGTAGTCTCCTAGGTTGTAATTAGTCCCCTAACCACAGAAATTTACTCCCCAGGACTGCAAATAGTCACTGAACTTGAACACTGAAATATACACGTATCGACCACAAACACAAAATGGGAATCCACAGCTTTAAAACTAGAGCCTTCTACACGTTATTTATCTCGCGCAAGTCAGTAGATTGGAATCATCTTCGCGGCACCATTACTTCAATTCTTTATACAAAAAAAAAAAAAAAAAGAAAGAAAGAAAGAAGATTCAAAGGTGCTGTGGCAAGAGTATTGTTTCGCGCAACGTTAGTCCTTCATGTGTAGGTGTTCAACATGCAAGAACTGATGTTCTGAGGCTGGAACAACATAGAAGGGACAAATACATACAAGGCCTCAATTTGCCGAAGAATTGGTCCGGACCGGCAATCCAGAAGATGTGGGTTCGAGTCCTACAGCTGGCTAACCTTTTCAGTGACTTTCATCTTTCATCGTGTAGGTGTTAGTAGTGTAGTTTGCTATGTAGTCGAATTTGCAGTGTTCTTTTAGTTTATACACCAGTGCGTATTGTAGTGAAGTATTGTTGTAAAATTCATTCTTTGCATGGCAACATTCAGTTCGATCGTTTTCCATTCCCACTCCCCTCTGTAACGCTCCTAAACAGTGGGGGTAAACTAAATAAATAGTCTCCTGAATGTCCACGTAAATATGTGCTTTTCGTGAACTTGGTGCAGTAGGGCTATATAACTTAGCTAACTTGGCAATTTTCCGCCCACACAGAGGAAGAAATAGATCCGGTTCTTTCTATTGAAAGAACCCAATGCTAAAGAGGCCCAGTGCATGTCGCAAGATTTTATATCGCTCGACATGTCACAGTTGACGGTTTAATTGAAAGTATTTTCTTCATGCACATGAATTATGTACCTAGAACTGTTAGAACAGAGCAGTCACACAGTGATATGCAGTCCCCACTCTGTGACATTCATTTAGTCCCATGCATTTACTCCCGGAAAGGACTAGCGCATTTCGTCCCCAAAATGACTGAAATGAGATTACTCATTTTTTCCTTAGAGTGCATTTACCTCTCACAATCCACGTTTGATTTTGGTTGACTGTATGGCGTCTTATCGTCCAGCGATCTGCCTACCGATATGGCGACGTTTTGTTCAAAGTACATCCTGAGCCCACTTCAGATGGAACTATGCCGATGGAACTATGGAACAGATGTTTCGATGCAGCCACTGCGACACTGCCACCCAATCCAAGTACGAGCGTGGTTGATGTCCCAACAAAGTTATAGAATGCACGCGTGCAAAAGCGAAAGGCACACATAACGCGACGAAGAAACCTCACAAAGCGATTCACCTAATGCAATGTTGACGACGTAGGGTTTTCTTCTCCCCTTTCTCCCCATTGCGCGATCCATGCGACACACTCATCCATCATCCCTCGGCAGAGACAGCGACGCCATCATATCAAGCACATCGAGAGAAAGAAGAAAATCATCCGACGGAGGAAGTGTCTTTAGTAGAGGAAGTTCAGGTGGAAGTAGGCAGTTTGGCCTTCGGAAACTTGCACTTAGTACGTGGAAATCCGCCGGCGGTCCAGATAACGCCATTTCTTCCCTCCCCTTTCGGAGCGCGCCGAGGGATTTCGTTTATTTATACCGTTAGCTGGTTTTTTATACCTTTGGCGAACGGTTTTATATGTCAGAAGGGGAAGGAACGGAAGCGATTTCCATCGGGCGACGGTGCATGAGGGAAGGAGGGGGGATTTCCACTGCCGTAAAGGCATTCTCCGTAAAGTCAGTAGCAACGGTTAAGGTGAAGTCGGTTATTGTGAACGTTTCTGAAGCGCTACGTAAAGATTGGAGAGGCACGGAAAATCCCTTGTGTTTAGGTTTTCTATAACCCACAGAACGGTACGCGTCAGCCTGATAGTCGCATGACATTAGCGTAGGCTTCATTGACTTCGTTGTTGTTGTTTCTTTTTTTTTTTTAATGAGTGCTGCACTAGTGTAGGGTCGATATCGTGTTTCGCTGGCTGCACTGCTGCACTCGAGACCTGTCTCAGAGGCACAGCAACCGTTAGTTTTCAGACAACATCGGGAAAAGTACTACCGTTATAAATTTGAGTATCACATATCCCGGAGGATACATGAGAGTATTTTGTCGCATCTTATAATCCGTGCGTTTCTTACCCATTAATCAATGTCTTACTTCTAAGTTGATACTGGGTTTTAGAGCCAATGTGATACGCGCCCTACAAGAAATACAAATTGAAACGTATTGCATTGTCCGATGGGGTAATTAAGCTATAGTTTCTCAGAACAATTGCCCTGGCACGGCGAAGCATGGCAAGAAGCGATATATTCAGCAGCAAATGAGAGTAGCTCACACACATCAGTCCAATATGAATTACTATCAAAAAGGAAACAAAATGTTCTATATGTTAAAACACGCAAATAGAACAAGTCTGTTGAGCAAAAGTCCTGCTTTCTCCGCCTAGAAGCCTCTCCTTCGTCAGTCCAGAGGAAAGCGGAGCTTCCGCCGCAACGTTGACTAGAAATGTTGACCCCAGAAATGTGTAAGAGTCCCTTTAACTTATACTACATAACTAATCTTCTTGTTGCAGGGAAGTGACACACCTCATGGGGTCGGCACATACAGCGTGTTGCACAGACTCGGCCATTCACTGATGCGGCTTGCACAGGTATTGCGAACACCGTGGAACACTGGTGTCTCGCCGAGACACCCTGTCTGTACCGAACTGAGGAGCTCCATAAAGGGCGAACGCTCTAACTGGGACCCGTGACATAACAACGCAGGGAGTGACATGCTTCAGACACAAACAGTCTCTCTCGTCGAGAGATCGACACTCCACAGGTGTTCCTAAAACCCTAAAGAGGTAGCGCAGAATAGTCAGAAGCCATGTATTCTTGTTTTCTGACACACAGAGGTACGAAGCGACTCTTTAATTAATGAGATAAGCTAGACCTCCACGACGACCATTGATAAAGGCCCATCTTACCTGTCACGCCTACTTAGTTGGTACACTAGACAACCTCTAATGTTTAATACAACAAGCGACAGCTAAGAGACCGCGCGTCGCTCGACTGTGTCTCATCACCCTAGCTTATGAGATTCCAGCCCAGAGAAGTTGTCCAAGAGACGGGAGACGGGAAGAAGCCCGAAGAAGGGAAGTTGTGACCACGATCACCCCTACATAGACAACTAATCTAACGCGAGCTGTTGGTCGTAAAGAAGATAGCGGGCTTCACAAGAATGGGCTCATCGCTTAAGCCAGATGCCTCAAACACGCGGCCCCCGAGCCGCATGAGGCCCGCAGTGACCTACTCTGTGGTCCGAGGGTCCTTGACCACCAAAGAGAACGAAGCTATACCATCTAAAACATTTAACGAAGAATTATGAATAAAACATTTTCAGGTATTGTTTTCACCCTTGTACGGAGTAGTGCTGCCCCTGTCCATACAGGCAGAACATACGTATGAGTAGTTCTTTGGCTCATGAACCTCAACAAGTAACGGACGCAGTAACCTGGTGTCCACGTGCACTTCGTGAAACTACCGCTGCAACTAATGTGAGGATAAACATGGGCGCATCTTAATTCTCAGGCTGAGTGACACACTAACAAAAATAGAGACGCAGCAATTATGTACAAATGTCATCGTGTTTAAAATTCTAGGAGTCAGATTAAAGTAGAAAACGCGAAGCCATCCATTGCCAATAATGTCAGCTACCTGCTTCTCTCTGATTTTCCAATTTTGCTCAAAGTTGAAACTGTGAGCAAAAGCAAAGGCAAAGGTGTGGTAGTCTATAAGTAGGAGATAATTTGAGTGCTCCTGAACACTGAAGAACTACGTATTTTTCACGAGTCGTTTTCCATATTTTGTAGTACTCGATTTGGAAAGACAGCTTATTTAGTGTGTCAAGTGCGGATTTTCAGTAACGAATTCCGCACACATCGTCCGGCCGGCTCCAGAACAACTGCACAGCTACTGCTTTTTGTGTATATTTTATTGTATGGTACATTCGGACATTTTTATGGTAATTACCGTCATTGCTTCCCTGTGTGGCCCTCCATGAAATGTGGGCCGCGACTCGATTTGAGTTTTAGGCCCCTGGCTTAAACTTTATCGCTAACTGATCATCACCGCTCGACAGCACCTCACCTTTCCTGGCGGTAAAAGTATGCAGCGGCCGACAAACAAAGCTCCCGATTGAACTTTTCACGACGACCGTACTTTACATTATTTTCCCTGTGCGTGCTCCACAATACCCGGTGTGCGAATGCTGCCGCCATCGGACGGTGCTGGTTGGGAACGTGATGAGACATAAAGCGATGATATCACCAAAGGATGAGAAGGCGAGATGAGTCGAGGATATAGAAGAGACATAAAGTGCTTAAGATTTTGTCGGAACGACGTCGAGGCAGCTATTGTTTCGACGTGAGCAGCGTAAAAAGAGGGGGAAGGTGAAATTCTGGAAACACATCTGGGAGATGCGCCAGCAGGAAAAAGTTGCTCCAACCGGCGGGGCATGAATACAAACACTGTCTGTCGTGTTCTTCGAAGCACACTCCTCCCGTACTACGCTATCAGGTCACGATTGCTCTGTTCGTTGTTTTTCTCCTCGATTTTAGTTACTTTTTTAAAACTGACAATTTTTTACGGAGAACGGAGTGAGCTGCACGGAGAAGACGTGCCAATCCGAAAACCACGGCGCCATGTGCATATATACAGGAGAAAGACGTGCTTCATTTCCCACTCCAGGATTGCATCCAAGACTTCGTTACACCTGTAGAAAAAGGATGAGGAAGTCTGCACGAAGCGAGGTGTGATTGTGATGTACGAACTGAATAAAGTATTCTTTCAATGGGTATTGAGACGAGCGGTCACCGGGTCTTGCTTCCTTCTTGGAACACTTTGGTGCCGAAACCCTGGTGGTAGTGAACTTAGAATTTTTCTTTCCCACTATCTTTTGTGAACTTCCGGAAACGGTACGAAATGCAAGCTTTTCAAATAAATAGCGTTTTCCTTCCAGGATACTGTCAAACGATGCACGAGTACACTAGAGGGTATATTAGCGCATAGAGCACTGCCCGGGCTTACCCGAAAGCCCGAGCCCGGCCCGGCCCGCGGGTCGGGCCGGACCGGGCTTTGTGTTTCTCATGCGGGCCTGGGCCTGGCTCGGGTTTCAGCCACCGGGCCCGGGGTGGTACGGGCTTGACAACGCCGGCCATGGTCGAGCATGTACGCGGACATATTTCATGAGACTGGACAGCTGAATTTTCATGTCTTTTTTTTTCCATTGGGTATGGGATATCACGGTATTCTCATCTGAGAACTATAACTTTTTTATATGTGATCATGCTTATTTCGTGAAATGGGTCTTGATTTCACACGTGCACTCACACACATTTGGGGACGATTGGTGTGACGGGCGCGCTGAGATGTTTGCCGACAAGACGAAGGGAGTTGGGCGATTTGGGCAACAGAAGGAGCATCCTTCGCTTCACCCGAGGCCTCGAGAACACATAGAGCAGAGGGGGGCTGGGACCGGACCTGAGCATGGAAACAATCGGGTACGGGCCGGGCTGGAAATCTATAGGAGACGTCGGGCCCGGGCCAGGTGCGGGCCGTAGCAGCCGGGCCTGGGCCGGGCCTGAAAATTAGGCCCGTGCAGTGCTCTACTAGCGCACTTTCACCTTTCTTGCTTTTTTACCTTTTCTGGGTAGGGTGGGCGGGGAGCTGGGTGTGCTCCTCTGAAGCGCAAATTATGCGCCTTATCACTTAAATCATAAACTGATGCATGTACAAGAAAACGAAGTTTGTGAATAGTAAATACCGAACTTGCGAGTAGAGCACCTGAGAAGTAGTTTTTGGGGGTGGGGTGGAGTAGCAGAACAAGTAGGGACACGAGTTCAATTTCTTCTCGTTTTTTTCCTTACAAACAAACAAACGGAAGTTTGTGAATTTGCGAAGATATCAACGATAATTAGAAGTATAGTTATAACGTGCGATAAAATGTCATGATTCCCATTGAGCACAGAAAGCCAAAGACAAGCCATCGGCAGCTTGCTACCATAATGCGGATCTGCGTGACACGAATATTGGATTAAACAGCCATTCTACGTTTAATAACACAGTCTTAACACAAAAGTTCGCAGTTCGATTATTCTCCCTTAGAGTTCTCTCATGCTCCATGGAAGAAACTCGATGCTGCAGTGAGATAGACCATGCCGTGTAGCCAGAGGCGGACCTGGTGGGGGGTGGGGGGTTCGGGGGCCTGAAACGTAGCGTAGGGCCTGAAGCGTAGTAGGATGCTGTCCACTGCAGGACCCCCCCTCAGAAAAATCCTAGGTACGTCTGTAATAAGTGAAAAAAGAAAAGCATTTTTTTTTTTTCACTTAATACTTTACTGGCTTCGCACTGGGCTTTCAGAGGTGAGTTTCTCACCCTGACGGGAGGACATCACGTTCCACGTGACCTTCCGACGCCACTCGCTCAAACGTCGCCCACCTACGCATTGCTGACGAAGGCCCAATAAGGCCGAAACAGCTGTCCAATGCTGGTGTGGCGACGTTTGGGACTTATAAACACTAGATACGTCTGTGTGTGTAACTGGGCTCCGTCGGGCGGAGAGACCGGAGAGGATAGGAAGGGGAAAGGCCGGTTCCAGGAGACCTCTCAGGAACAACAGTGCATGATGTAAATGAAGGGCACCCTTGTATGCGATACCGGGATTTATATTACTTTCCAAGGTGACGACCCCATCCGTGTGTGCAAATTGAGCGCCAGAGGCGGCAATGTAATGAAGAGTGTGGAAAGGCCATGTACGGTACCTTTTTTATCTGAACCAGCCACTATCTGACAGCTTGGAGTGCCGTAGCTACATTCACTGACCTTTTCGCCGACTGCCATTCCTGAAGATTTATCCAAATCCTGGCGCGGAGAGTTGCTCACCGGAGAATTGTTCAACAAATACTGTTGAGGCCGGACAATTGCTCACCACAGAACCGATGAAGCCGGACTCACCACATCTTTCACCTGTTTTATATTAGCTGAACTTCTTCTTTTAGCTTTTTTTTTTTTATTATTACTTTTTTGACACATGCTTTAAACAACATAACTGCATAATCCATACGGATCATAGCCTAAGGCTAGTACGATCCGGTAAAGAGAGAAAAAATACAGTAACAATGTTCAACAGCAGCAACAGTCAAATGTCAGTGCCAAGCTACCGACATCCAGTCGACAGCAAACATAAAAACGTAATCATACCAACTAACACTTATGGCAAGAAACAGTAATACTAACACTTATTCAGTAGGAACCTTCGCACAGCTAATTTTAAATTGTTGGACATTATAACATATAGAGGCAGAGAGTTCCACTTGATAACTTCTTGGTGTCGCAGAAGACGCTTACCATATATATTCGAGAACTGCGCAACATTAAAGTGGTGTTCCAACATAGCACGGCTCGTGCGTGTAACAGATATAAGCCTTACTCCAGCAACAGCTCCCTCATTCATAATGCAATTTTTTATCATCAATACAGTTCCCTCAAAGCATAAAAGATTAAATGGCAGAATGCCTAATGGTTGATACAGACTAGAACAAGAGATCCTCGGATATGTATTCGATATAATACGGACTGCACGATTTTGTAGAACTTCAACTGGGTTCAGATAAGACTGATAGGTATGCCCCCATGACTCTACACAGTATAACAAATGACATTGAAAAATTACAAAATATAAAGTTCTGAGAATAGGAACTGAGAGTACCTGTCGCGCCCTGAATAGTGCGCCATTTGCCCGTGCAAGCTTAGAACATATATACGAAATATGTGGCTTCCAGTGCAAATGAGAGTCTAGGATGACACCAAGGTATTTAATGCTATTAACACAGTCTATGTTTGCCCCTTTGATTTGTATTTTAAAATTCGACAATCTAACAGCTTTACGATACGAACTAAAGACCATATATTTAGTTTTTGTAAGATTTAATGTTAATGAATTTGCCTCTAACCACTCTAGTAGGTGTGGGACAACACAATGAATTTTGGCTTGAATGTCGTCAATACACGAACCCTTAAAAAGCAGAACGGTGTCGTCAGCATACATAATGCTATCAGTGTTTACCGCGGTCGAAAAATCATTTACGTAAAGAAGAAAAAAGATCGGCCCTAGGGCAGATCCTTGAGGGACTCCCATATGGACTGGTAACGCATGGGAGCGACACCCATCTACCGACACGACTTGGGTTCTATTTTTAAGGTAACTAGTAAACAAATCGAGTAAATGTCCTCTACAGCCATAAGTATCTAATTTGCAAAGCAGAATATCATGAGATACACTATCAAATGCCTTTCTTAAGTCAAGAAATATCGAAACACAAATTTCATTATTATCAAAACACGCATTTATAAATTCTGAAATTGAGAGAACGGCAGTTGCTGCTGACCGAGTACAACGAAAACCATGCTGGCTAGGGCTGATCACATTGTGCCTTAAAAGAAATCTTGTAAGTCTAACAGATAGTATTTTCTCAAATATAATGTTTAATGCACTGAGAACCGAAATCGGCCGATAATTCGACAAAATGTTACGCGGTCCACTCTTATATACCGGAACGACCCTAGCAATCTTAAAGGCATCAGGGTACTTGGCTTCGAGAATGGAAGAGTTATACAGATCAACAAGCACTGGACACAATATATCAATATTATATTTAATGATTTTCATGCTTATGTTATCATGTCCAGGAGCAGTATTGCCCGAACACTTCTTCACAATTTTTAAAACTTCTTCAGCGGTAACTTCATATAATGCAAAAGTACTCGCAACAGGATTTTTTACGTAACTCAAAGATTTTCCAGCATCGCCACTAAGGGAACTGGTAACTGTGAAGGCTTCATTCATTCTTTTGCATAAGTCATTGACGTCACCATTAGAGTCCGGTAGAACGTGTCCACGCTTGCCTTTCCCGATAACTTCATTTATGATACTCCAGGCCTTACGAGGATCCGTAGTAACACGAATTAACTCACCGAAGTATATCTGTTTACGTGCTCTCATCATTTTTACGGATAAATTACGATAATAATTGAACTTCCGTTTTATATAATCGCTAGTTTTGTCCTTATTTCGCTTGCGAGACCAATAGTTTTTCTCTTTCAATATATTTAAAATGTCTTTTGTCATCCAAGGACATACGGGGCTACTGTAGTGACCACGGGTCGGTGTACTTGATTCATTTATCGCCTTCTGAATCAAAGATATAATGTACCGACATTTATCGTCAACACAGTCTTGCCTTATTGGTCTTTCAAAGTAGTTCGTAAGTAGCTGACGTAGCAGTGCATAATTTATGCGCCTAGATATTTTAGGGTCTCTAAGTAGAGATTCATTACCTCGAAGAGTGATTAGTGCAGATATTGGAAAATGGTCCGCGATGTGTTCCTCAATAACTTCAGCGCTGCCGTCGTCATTTTCCACGTTAGTTATTATATGATCAATCAACGTGGCTGTTTCATTAGACACTCGCGTAGGCTTTGTGATTATATTTTTGTATGCATATGACCTTATTAGATTTTTGTAAGAGCTGGATAAGCTGTCATCTAACCAGTCAATATTGAAATCGCCACAGATATAAGTACTATATTTATGGGAGCTCAGTGTAATGAATAAATCCTCAATTTTAGTCATGAAACGATTATTGCATAAGTGGGGAGACTTGTAAACCACTCCAACTATAAGATTTTTGTTTAACTCTATAAACAAAGCTTCGCAGCTGTTATCTATCTTGAAATTCAAGTCAGCGCGAATAATAAATTCATATGTGTTTTTGATATAGATGCCGACTCCTCCCCCTCGTAATTGTCGGGACATCCCGACAAAATCAAAGCCCGGCAACACAAAATGTTCGTTTTCATAAATCCATGTTTCACTCAAACACAAGATATCACATGGATACAAGGCTAAAAAACATGATAACACATCAAAATTCCTTCGTAAACTCCGTATATTCACATGCAACAATCTCAGTTTCATATCAGCCATTGTTCAGAGTATTCAAAAACAAAAACTGGCACTCGTCTAGACTATCAGTGCAAGGTCAGATTCAGCTTTGATTGAAACAGCTCTTGAGCTATCATTTTTCCTTGCTAGAATTGTACCACGGGAAAACCCACACATATCTACACACTAGCTTCCTAAGTTGCTTCAAATTAATTATTTATCTAAGTGTTTGTAGGGGGCAAAGCGCGTACAACCACCTCACCTCCTTCTTGGAGAAGGACGCTGCGTTCTGCGGGTGTTCACTGGTTCATATTATTATGACATCTGAGAGGAATCATGACCTATGAATAAAGAGTCCACAATTTCCACAAGTATCTGCGTCACCAGGATCTTCCAAAACACAAGCCGTGGGGATATTTAAAAACAGATCACTATTTGACCACTCAAATTCACGAATTTTCGATGTCTGTCCAAGTCGCTTAGCGAACGGAAGCCACATTTTACCGCCCGTTAGGCTTTGCAGGGCGGACGCGACGGAACAGCACGTTGGTTAGCATATTATTAGGTTAGTCCAACTCCAGTGTTTGCATTGCTATGCCCAGGTTAGTCTAAGTTCGCTGTTGGCAGTTTCCCTCGCGCGACTGTGCATTTTATAGTCAGAAAGCATTTACTTACAGCGGTTTGTTTTGCAACGGGGATTTCGATCACTCTATTTCGAGGTACACCCAAGTTCAGCAAACATGTAAAAAAAGTCAAGTATATGAGCGCCATAAACGAGAAATAAAATAACATCACACAGAAACGCGAAATAAAATCACATATAAGTGCGATGAAAGAGGCGGTGAGGAATTGTCCGGCTTCAGCAGTTTTTTTTGTAAGCAATAGTCCGGGATACGACCAAATCATTCTGATTGGTTCGATAACAGTTGATTTGAAAGGAGAACTAGTACAAGTAAGCAATCGCAATGGCGCAGCTAGCTTGTTCGCGTACCTATACTCGCTGCGCACGATCTCAATCATACGGGTATTCCTTCTGTTGATTACTCTCCCGGTGTCGCGCGGAATCACACACGCCAGAATACTGGCCACTTCCTTTCTCTCACGCAACGCACGACGATTGCCGTATTTCCTCCTTCCGCCATTTATTCCAAGCCACTACAACCAAGCAACACGACTTTCTGCACGTGTATCCCATAGTCTGATTCACGCTGGTGCCGTGAATCAAATCCACGTCATCTTTCGCCTTTCGCTCGGGCCGGATGAAAAGCGCGGTGCTTCGCTGTGTGACGCAACGCGTGTCATCATGTGTTTAGGACGGCCGACGCACTGGTCAAGGCCAAGGCTCGCTTTCTGTGTTGCTTTCCACGAAACCCTGTAGCGCGCCAACGAACGGCCAGCGCATGCGCTACAGGTCCGACGGCAAGAGCGGCTCTCATTGCGGCACGATCAAACAAAGCCGTCGAAGTCTGCTGTTCGCCTAGATAACTAAATTAAACGGCGGATGAACGGAATGACGGGCAAAGAAAATAAAAGTAGGTGGTCTTCACAGAGTGGGAAATGAAACGGCGCTGCCTGAAATTACCACATACATGTTAGGCCGCGAAAGGGAAGGAGAAGTAGCACGCGCGGCGCCTCCGTCAAAACCTTTGAAGACGCGGTCTCATCGACCACCTAGGCAGGTGGCGGTTTTTGTCGTCTATCGACAGAGCCACGTACCTGTACCGCCATTTCCAGAGGGTGCGCGAGGAACCCCCCGTTGTTGTTGTCGGTCCTTTTGCTCGGGGTGGTCCGTGAAGCTGGTGGTCCTGCCACCTATTGTGCATCCATTGAATGAGGGTAGAAAAGCTTGGAAGTATTTGGACGATTAGTTCGCACATTTCTCTTAACGACGTGATGATGGTTCGTGCAAATACTAGCGTGGCAGCAACAAACTTTGAGCCTCGGTCGCAGCTTTGAAGTTGCTCTCCGCTGCGAACGAAGGGGTGCGCTCCGAAACATGACGCAAGTTTTCCACAGGGCAGGCGGTGTGGTCTTTATGCGTACCACACATGAAGACATCGTGAGATAGAATGAGTTGACTCTTTCCGGTCGTGGGCGGCTTTTATCGAGAGAAACAATACCTTCCACGAAGGTATTGTTACAGGTCTTTGGGCATGGGAAAGACGATGAGGGAAAATTGCGATGAAGCGGCGAACGACGAAAAAGAAGGAACGCGAAGAGAACGATCCTGAGGTATGACAGGGATTTCATCGTCGTCACAATAAACCGCAACATCTTGGTGAAGGTGCAAACGATTCCCCTTCTTCAAAAAACTGCAAGTTCGAAGCAGCAGACTTTCTCCAATGGCCGCTGATATTGTCCAACTGCTGGTGGCAATGATATCTGACTGGGAGAATGACTGACGAGACTAGAATAAAACATATCTTCTAAAGTCTCCTCGTAACAATATCTAGACGCCCGGTGTTATCTCTCGTCCTCATTGCTTTCGCGAAATTAATTACACCTACGACGTCTAAAACACCCGTATACCACCATCTGCAGGAACATTGGATACAGATGGTGTTTTAATCGATGATGACCAACTCACGACGAACCCATGCGTGGTCGGCAGACATGCGTCGCGGCATATGGTTGCGATCTAAGCCTATCCGATGACCACCTGCCTAAATACGTAGTATACGCGTACTTCGCTGAAATAGAAGAGGCGCGTGGTGCCGCCACGTATGCCTTGTAATTGGCTCCTTGTGCTATCGGTGGCACGTGGAACAGTTGCACGAAGTCGTGATCTGGGTTCGAGCTGCTTGGCTTGAAAATGGTACGCTCGCGGCACTTTTCTCCGGCACCGTAATCAGAATAATGGGTCGCAGTGGGTCAGTTTCTTTCGTTGGGAGCTGATGTACTTAGCAAGATCTTTCTTAAACAATGTTTGTGTCTGAATAAGGATGCAATAGGACTAACAGATTGCAACAAATATCCTTAAACGAAATAGTTGAACACTTAATTGAACCCCTGTATGCAATAAGGAGATAAGTCGAAAAATCCCAAACTGAGAAATGGGGCCTGATCTGATTGTGCGTCCCCATTGACATACATGTATTTCCCATTTCTTACCCTCCTTAGCGGGCCAATAAATTGCAATAGGCTTCTAAATTTTCTTTGGCAGGTACATACTGGTATGTAGATGTCATTGCAGCAAAAATAGCAAAAAGGGGATAAATTGACTTATCCCCTTATCGCATACAGAGCTCAATTGTTGCCTTCCAATGTTCTTCAATGCTTCCGATGCATTAAGTGAGACATCTCCTTGCCCAATAAACCACAAACATCCCGGTGATGTCCATGCAATATCGCGAAAAAGATATTTGGATATCCCAGTAGGGCTTATTTCAGAGAGCCTGTAGACGTCACATGTACGTCTAGGAGACTTCATCTGTCCCACGGTTCTCCACGTTCCAGGAATGTCGCACAGACGTCACCACAGGATGTTTGGATATTCCCTGGATGTGGTTAAATCCCTGAGCTTGTGTCATGGCTTCATGAGCTCTGTACGGAACGGGCATAATTAAGTTTTTTTTTTTTGATTGCGTGTTAGCACCGCGAAGCAACTGTGGCTATGAGCGGCGTACAGATGTGGACAGACGGAGATAGGACAGCAGGAAGGAGTGGGGGACAGGGGGATTAGTATGCGTCCTGGGCCGACTTCAGGGGGAACTGTGCCGACATTCGTCTGGAAAGTCTTCGGAAAACCCAGGGAAAACCTCAGACACCACAGCCGGCGGTAGGATTCGAACCCTACACCTCCCAGTCTACAGCACGACCCTTGGTTACCACCAACGAGCGGACGCCTTAGTCCACTCGGCCATGCCGCTGGTGCATAATTAAGTGCCGTACCCCACCCCCTAATTGGGCGGTAGGGTAATAGGGGCAGAAACCACTTGGATATCCCACAATACACAAAGAAAAATCTTTCCAGGAACAGTACGGTAAGCAATACTGTCCCTCGACCGCAACACGGTCAACCAAAGCAGACCGCGTTAGCGTTAACCAAGGTGCTCTCAACCTAGGAGAGCGGGCTCCCTTTTGGCCCCATCCGCCACAAGGGAGACCAGAGCAAGTGGATAGAGCATATACTGAAATACAATATGTTGATAGCGCGTTCGTTAAGTGTATTGGGGCGTAAAACATTTGTAACGGTGAGGCGATGAGACTTTGCAAATAACCCGTCTATCTGCAATGTCCAGGTACACCCAATAGCGTTTCTGACATTCCTTCTTGTCAAATACCATGTTTTTAATTCAAGCTATTGTCTATAATGTGATTACCTGCTGAGTGGAGCTGTAAAAGTGATCGAATTCCTCTGTTGTGTAACGAGTGTTGGGCACAGACAAATGTTATGCAAGGGCATCAGCTCTCGGACGATAGAAATACATATCGATTTTACTTGTTCCCCATGTCCAGTTTTTTCTTGCTCTCAGCACAAGAAAAAAGTTGCTGTCAGAACAAGATGTCACAAATGTATCCCTATATCTCCAAACGACGTCCTGGCGACGTTCGATCCATGGATATCTCTAGGATCTGCAGGCTACTTTTTCCTTCCAAACATCCAAAGCGCGATATCTTGCAGATATACCTGGGACATCAGGTATTTACTGAGTAAAACCGCAACGCGAATGTCGTTCTGGGACGCGTCCCATGAGTATCGCATGGACGTCCGGATATTCAGGTCGTAAGCGACCATGGAGGGATGTCCTGGGGATATTAAAGGTTTACTGGGTTGTGGACACTCCCCTTCTGCGAACTAGATTTCCTGGGTCAAGCTTCAATGCTCTGACTTAATTCCTCTCGTGCACGGACACCTCTTCTTGGCGGACACTCCACTACTGCGGACAACTAGATTTCCTCTGGCAAGCTTCAATGCTCCGATTCAATTCCCCTCGTGTACGGGCACCTCTCCTTGCTGGACATGTAGAGGAGATGGTGTTCCTCTATACGAGTCCCGACCGACGGTGATGGAATGTCTGTGGGCAGATGTTCGTGGCCTCACGCTAGGACGGTGCCGGTAGAACTGGCTGGCAGGCGCAGTGGCGCGCGGCAGCAGAGTCTCGTCGTCGCGCTCGCGCCACATCACTCCCCCTCAGACGCGAAGCACTGCATGCGGTTCAGGTCCGCGTCGATACCACGAAGAGGATAATGAGGACGACACGTGGGTGATGGACGACTGTGACTTTCTCCGGCAAGGTTCAATGCTCTGACTTCTTGGTTGTCCTGTATACCACCAGAGCTCAATGGTAAAATAGTGACTTCAGCCGGGCGTGTAAAATTTGATGCACCTGGCCGTCAAACTAAAGCAGGCTGGCCGCAACTCCAGAATCAGAATTATCCGGAAAGTCCGAACCCCCCTCGTGGAACAGACAAGTGGTCAGTGAACAGGTGCTAACCGCCGCCTGGATATGTTACACGAGTGAGGAGACACCTTCCCCTGGTTGAGACTGAGTGCAAGGTGTACACAGCTTATTACGTCGTAGCGCACACACACCTGCGAAAAATGTCCTCACAAGGACTAAGCGGCTCACAGGACACACTTCCACTGACAGTCTGTCTGGATACCTCCAACCCATTGTGCCATAAGCACAATTAGAACAAATAAGAAGGAATCTACTCGGACTTTCCCTTCTCTCAACCTCAGGCAACGGTTGGACAGTCGTCGTGATCACCTAACACAGGAACAACCAAGGCTGCTATTGCAGGGAACAGCAGCGATGTCCTAGAAAACATCGTTCTTCGTATTTACCACCGGTAGAGCGAAAACTTTAAAATGCAGGTTCACCCACGATGTACTACCTCTACCAAGTACTGCTCAGTCACAGCCACACACGAGCGGGATGAAGCATCGCAGCACCACCATTGCCGACGTTATTTCCATGTACACGCAGACACCATTGTGCTTTTTTCAACTTCCAATGCCGTCAACGCTTTGGGTATAGCTGGTTCCAAGACCATTTACGCCAGACGAAGAATAAAACAACTGCAGTATGTTCGCCATCACTGGCAAGCATAACTTCTGCTGGGTTTCTTGGCGGTGTCACTTTTGCATGGTCCCACAGACAGTCCCACATTTCCTGGGTCCACACAGATTTCAATGGCCGAGAACACGTGTCCAGAGAAGTTAAAGGTCTTGGTGTCTAACAAACACTTCTTGCCATTCAGGGTGGAACAACGCGTGCTACCACGTTCTTCGATCGTGCGTACTCAGAATGACGTCGCTAATACTGATGGTGCAGTCTTCATAAGCCAGGACTTCTCAGATTCTATCTCCAGCACTGATACCAAATACAAGTCCTTCATATCTTTTCAGGCCACAGCAAGTGAAAGTAGATACGTGTAGTAACCACCTTTTAGCTCGAGCTGATGATGCACCTCCGTGAGGTCCAACTCTGGGAAATACCATGCATCCATGGGTATACAGACGAGAAAAAAAAAAAACATTGGACAAGACAGAAGCGCAGCTTGTGTCGTGTGCTTTTCTCTTGTGCCATGTTTTTGTTTCCACACTGTATACACTTGGATGCATTATACTAACGTGCCTAGATCAAACACGCTTGTCAAATACGTTGCACCACTGAAAACTACGAGGTCATGCACAGTCCGTAGGTATGACGTTTAGGTAATGACAATGTTCTCATTGCTTTTTCCGCACGTTCTCAGATACTTTGGTGCCCGTTTTGAGGGGTACGGCAAGTGATGGATGCTCCCTGATGTTTAGACTTTCTATGTGCCATTCTGGCCTCCAGCACTTTCCCCTTCCAAAGAGAAAAACAATTATGCTGTCGAGCAACTCCCTTCACATCTCTCGCTGTTTTTAAATTCCGCAAAACGTTCGAGTCCTCCATGTAGGTTTGAAAATCCTTTCTTAGTGTCAGACTGGTGTCTTCGTCTACCGATTAAACCATGTTGGGGAGGTTTAGCACAGTGGTTGGTTTGCAGGTCAGTAACAATACCTGTGACCCTCTCAAAAGGTAACACTCTTCTTCTACCGCTAAGCAATGCAGTGAATGTTCTTATAATTAGGGTGTTTTGGGTGACGCCATATGAGAACAGTTGCGCCGCCCTTGTGCTGCAGGTACCACATGGAAGTGCTTGCACCAAGTCGGTTATTCCACCACGTTAACCACCGCCCCAGTGTCTACAAAGTATTCCAGCATTGTTTCATGTACAATGCATTCACTGTCGCAACAGGAAGTTCATTCCCGTAGCTTTGTGCATGGAGGGCAGACACATGAGGTAGTGGCTCACAGGGATTGTCGAAAAGCAGCTGACAGGGCAAAGACCATGCGTAGTCTTTGGTTGCTACGCTGCAGCACAACTTGGCCAAGTGATTCCGCTTTATGACGGGTGGCTACTATGTCTACAAAGGTGGTAATATTGGACAGACATAAACGATGGTTACTGGTGTTGATGCAATCTTGCAATCAGAAGTAGTGCTGACAACCAGACAGCAAGTGGGGTCTGCAAATGCTGATACTCATACTGATGTTTATGCGACATCATGGAGGGCCACTCCTACAACTAAAAAGACTATGTGTATGTTGCTAGAGGTGACACATGCTGGCGGCATCTGTAGGATGCCCATGGTTTCATTCGCACTACAATATCCATTTGATGCACTTTTCTGCTTTTAAGTGTGATGCTTCTTTTTATCTTATGCAAGATAATGCATCATGTTGCGTAACACTGTCCAAGTCTAACAGAATTCCCCCTAAGTGTGTTATGCAAGAGGTAGCTATAGTAAGTGATGAAATGAAAAAAAAATATATATAGAGAGAGAGAGAGAGAGTGCACCATCAATATGCATGTGTTTCGTCTCTGCAAGTGACTAGTGTTACGAAAGGCTGCTGTTCTCCATAATCTCACACTTGAATCATCAGTGTAGCAATGATGTTCCAATTAGTAAACTGTCTGTGGAAGTGAAGGATAGGGAAATTGCTTCGCAGATGGGAAGTTATGGGTCCCAGCCATTTCGAATTGATGCCTGTGAAATGAAGTCGTATTTGACGATTTATGGGTACGCACCTCAAATGAAACTCGTGGTAAGTGGAATAATTTTGTTGTTCTCTCAGTGTTCCATTTAAGAGACAGCCACTGTAGTAGGAGATTCCTAGATTATTCATGTCAAGAACAGAAATAGTCTCTCGACAGCAGCAGTGTGGTTGCACAAAAAAAGACAGTACGTGGGCACAGTGAAGTAGTGCTAAAGCTTGGACAGAGTGGTGAACCATTCAAAGCATCAAAAACTCCAGTGCTGAGAACATAAAAAAAAAAAAAAAAATGAAGCACTGAACTGACAAGCAAGGCTCATTTCATAAACACACATTCTTATACCCTTCCTCTCTCCCCTTCCTCCTTGTGGTGAATGAACCCTCCTCTCCTTGTCTCCTCCATATCTGGACGTCTCATCTTTGTTCCCAGCCCAGGTGCTTTCATCACTTAATAGGGAGCTCTAAGGAAGTACTGTCTCTAAAAGCTGCTACAAGATGAAATATGAATGGATTCAACATTTGCGGCTCAACCCAAGGACCGAACAATAACGACCGTGTAAAAACATCCTATGCTAGTTTATTCACACACATTGGGACGTCAGTGCGACCGGTTCATACAAAATGGCCACAAAACATGGGCACTTCGTCCTCACTGTAGTTGCACTTTCAAAAACAGTTCCAGTTTGGCGGCACACAGAAGGGTTCAAGAGCAACACCACTGTGCATTTACATTCCACTCTCTGCAGTTTTTCATGGTTTGCCAAAACAATTCAAGAAACTGAAAGACAGAGAGAAGTAGTAGTAAAGAGAGGCCTGTGATATGAAGAAATAGTGCATGAAGCTATTACGTTAGAGAACCACAGAGAGCAAACATCTCAAGTCAGGAAAGCATGTAACAGGGTACATTACAAAACAGAGAAGTGACGACAGAGAAACACATTAAGGTGCCTGGGGCATTTGTTAATTAAATATTGCAAAGTCAAATTTTCATTGGAACAGATGTTGAAGACATCCACATATATCCAAAACCTGTATTCAAGCAGTGCTAATGTGCAAAAATTTCCCCCTAGCTGAATGAAAGATGCCATTATCTTGACACCAACACAAGAGAGACGGGTTTCATCCGTTGAGTTGTTCGTAATTCATGAATAAACTAAACTGCAGCCATGCACCTTCCCTCTTCTGTCCTTTTCAAGAAATGTGACAATGCAGAGTGGCACCCCCATTGGTCTCCTCAAACGATTTGTTCAATCATCATGGGGGTGCCGCCCTGCATTTGTCATGCTTCCCAAGAAGGAGAAAGTGCAAACCGTGGTTGTGTTCACGCCTAAATTACGAATGATGGAATGGATGAACCCCATTCCTTTTGCACTGTTATCGAGGTAACAACCTTCATTTCGCAACAAAAGATTTTTGAGCTTTAGTTCCCCTTTAACACAAAGAGAATATACCTATTGTGATTTTGCTGGTACAGAAAGCCCAACATAAAATTCTGGGGCAAAAGCACAACAAAGCTGGTCCAAATTTCATACGGTATCAAATGCATATTTAAAGATTTGGGGACACATCTTTATGCCAGGGCACTAGCCATGGCAGTCCAATGTCAGATTTTCTTTCCCTCCCCAAATTCAAACCTTTGCAAGTGCATCAACAATGACACTCAAGTCAATTTCCTTGACTTTAGCTTAGAAAAAACAAAAAACAAAAGAAAAACAAACATGCAAATAACAGAAACACACTAAACATCGTTCCAGGACTTCCACAAGCAGATTATCTGTTCAGAAGATATTTTCCGGCAAAATTACCCAATATTTTTCACTGATGTTTAACAGTAGCATTTAAATCCTACCAAGGCTTGAAAACTTGCAACTAGACTTATAGAGGACACAGGGTTGCTCTCTCTCTCCTCCTTACAATGTTCCTTCTGGCTAGCCCTCAGACAAAAGAGAGATGAGAGTCACAGTTTTGGCATTTTGTTACAAGCACACTCACTAGGACCTCTCCTTGTCCAAGGGCCGCTCCTTGTCTGTAGCTACACCATTTTGCAGAGCTGTCTTCGTTGGCCGTAGCGTCTTTTGTAACACATGTGCGTCTGCTGGCTCTATTCGTTTGTAGTAGTGCTCTTTTGTCTCCACAATCTTGAAGCCAAATTTCGTGTAGAATTCAATCGCAGACTGGTTGTTCACCTGCACATGTCTGAAAACAAGCAAGCGCAATTTATGCAATATGTTGCACTGTTGATGTTCATATGTTGCAATGTTACCCCTGTGCCACACGAGCAGAACAAATGACATTATCGTCTGATGCCATTCGGCTCCCTAATGGTATTACCCATGAGGGTTGCGCTACACGTCAGTTTGTAGGGACACTAAACCCCACGATGTCGACGCTGCCCGCTTACAAGTCAACTAAAATTTATAGTCAACTTATAGGTTGTAAACGGGTAGCAAGTGCGTGTAATACTCTGAAATTTAACATTGGTAACTTTATTGTCACGTGGATAAGCTGTAATATGCATTTCTAACGTGGTCACGTAAAAGCTATTTGCCAACAGGTACCCAATTCAAATGAAACAATCTCTTACATCGAGCATATCCCTATCAAAAATGTGTCTAAGAGACCTCTCAAAATTTCCTGAGAGGACCTTTCAAGAAATCTTGAAAGGTCTAGTAGGACCCTTTAGCACTTCCGAAGGGTCTCAGAGGACCTTTCAAGAAATCTTGAAAGGTCTGGTAGGACCTTTTCGGGCAGCACAGAGGGGTCTGAGAGGACCTTTTAGAGAAAATCTGGAAAACGTTGTAGAATCATTCATGTAGCCCTGAGGGGTTTGTGGGGACCTCTCAGACAGCTTTGTGAGAGAGCGTCGTGCAACACCTCCCAGAGCAACTTGCTACATGTTTTCCGTGCCGCGGGACATGCTACCTCGTCTGCTTTGAAAAATAGTTCGCAAGATTTCACATGTTTGTGCATTGCGCAGTGATAACCTTGTATTGCCGTTCCCCCTTGAAGCTATTGTTGTTGCAATCCGTGCATTATTGCACTGCACGTAAGTGGAAGCGTTTCGGCCAGTCGCCAGCGGTTCAATTAGTCTGTTTTGAAACGAAGTGTGAGGACGTCGGCCGCGAATCTCAAGTAATTTGCATTTTGTCTTCAGGATTCTAACTGTTTTTGAGGTATGTAGACGATGTGTCAAATATGCTTTTGTGAGTAACAGGCATTCCTGTTCACTTTACGCTTTTACCACTGTTCGCAGACATGCATTATGAGCGCCGATAGGAAGATTGCCAACCACGTTAGGTTACCAATGGCGCTTTGTGCCAAACGGTATGTTATATATTTCAATGCCTACACACTGACTTACACTGCCATTTTGAAATTGTATTTCTTACAGATGAATCTCGTACGAAGCTTCAGGTGGTGAAAACCCAAGGTGGTGAGAACCCAATCTCGCCAGTTAGTTGGCGTCTTACGCAAGCAAGGGAAACTAGACGGTACATCGCGAGTGCCCAAGTATACGTAAAACAGACGAACTTGGTCACCGATAAGCAGAGTTCCTCAAGAATATTTTTCATCTCCGCTGTGCGGACATTGCCAATATGTGTCCCATGAGCTCACGCTTTCTGCAATACAACAGTATGTGTTGATGATGACTGTATGCTTCCGTAGACATGTAAGTGCTAAATCCAGTTTCTGTTGCTGCTATTTACCGTTTCGTGTAGTTTCTTGAGAGCGATCCTTCAACAAATACTAGATACTCACAATTCTGCAAGACATTTGAAATAACTGTTAGATAATCTGATAGCAGTGTGCATGCCTTGAGTGTATCTGTACAATCGAAGGAACTCAATATATGTGGAGTTTTGTCATCAAAATCAAAGGAAGGCCAGGCCTGGGCCTAAGAATGTGGCCTGTGCAGCACTCTAGTGCAAATCATCCCATCTCACTTTTCCTTCCTGGACCCCTTTCCCAGACACATTTTATCGTAATATGGTCTCTCCCATATCAGATACTTTCAAATTCCGTCGCATGATTCAACATAACCCATTGTGTATAGAGGGAATTTAATGAAGAGCAGGGTAGAGCCCTTGCAAGTTTTAACCCTGTGTTTATGGTTGCACGAAGCTCCAGAGTCCCTGCTTGGGTGACGATGCCACGCTCATTACTGTGCACATTTTTCAGTCTGGCTACCTGCTTGATGTTACAACAGAATCTCGATCATACGAATCTCTAAAGGTAGTGGCAACGTACCATCAGGTACCAACCAACTCAAAGGACTAAAGTAAGGAAATAGACAGTAAATCTCTTATCTTCCACTACTTTAGGAGAAAAAAGTTCATCACATGCTTGCTAGTCTTCGGTGCCTAAGGGTCATGTAGTGGGCTTCGTTAAAGTGCATAAAATCGCGCACGTGCCCTTATTGATGCTTTCAGAATTTGCAACACGCTAGGGTTGCCATCTTTCGTAGTGAAAAATACCGGCTGCGGGAGAGGAGGTGGAATAGAGGGAAAGGAGGAAATGTTCGCGGGAATGGGAAAGTGGGTGAGGGGTGGAGATTATACAGAGAGAGAGAAAGAAGGAACCAGCGAACTCGCTCAAGACAACAATGATAATAATAATGAATAACTAAGAAAACGACCGTTGACTACGGAGTTGGGTCTGTGCTCCAGATTTATTCAATCTGTAGTGGAATGTTGAAAGGAAAACCCTGTAAAAGCCCCTATGAAAGTTGTTGAGCCACAAATACCGGCAAAAGGCTGCCGCTATCATCTTCCTACCGGCAACCGGCAGAGCGAGCAAATAACCGGCCGTGCCGGTATAATACCGGCCTGGTGGCAACCCTAGACACCCCATGGAACATACATGATGATGATGATGATGGTGACTGGAATTTTTATGGCCCACAAGCAACTATGGCCAGAGTGCGCCAAAACTGCAATGTTTGTGACTAGCTAAAAATTGTAACGGTAAAGTTAAAACCAAAGTGCTATACAAATTTAGGCATAAAACACAGTAAAAAAAAAGTACGCTTATAAAGCAGTTAAATAGCCGATAGCTCTAAAAACGTTAAAAGTTTGCATGAAGGGTAAAAGAGTTTTATCCCCAAGCAATAGGGCTGGGTGGAAGGGCAAGCGGCATCAATAAACCTCCTGAAAATGACGGCTGCAATGAATTTTTAGTAATGGACACTACGTGCATCGTAAAGAGTTGCTCCACACACCGCATGCATTGAAGAGACTCCTCTAAGCGGAAACCAAGTATGTCCGCGTCTTAGCCGAGCTAAAACAACTTCATACAAGCAGTTCTTCAAATTGGGTATAAGATTACCTATGGTGTCTTTAATGGTCTACAGTGTCTGAGGAGGCAGAGTTTGTTGTGGTGCTGCACTCTCCAATGTTGCTGCCATTTATTGTTTATTGTTCACCACAGAACCTTCTTTGTACACAGACAGTGGCTGTGCAACGGGAATGGTGCAGATAAAATTTAAAAAAGGGCAAAGACGTACATATACATAAAATTCAATAATACAATGCAAAATTTTATGCATCAGTGAGATTTTTTCTGCTATTTTCTTGGGATCGTGCCTTTCACTAGGCTTAACATCAATGCCGAGACATATTTTCGTCTAAATGATAGCAGAGCGAAAGCTGCAGCTGATTTTGCGGGTAGTTACAAAAGCATATACAGGGTGTTTGCTCTAACGTGTCCAGAAATTATATTTAAAGCGAGCAATAAAAGAAAAGCAAGTGGTACTTTTCTGCTACTTGAGTAAGAAACAGGTACTGCTTCACCAGTAGCACCTGTTCCTTAGTCAAGTAGCCGAAAAGTAGTGCTCGTTTCTCTTTTATCGCTCGCTTTAAATAAAATTTCTGGACACGTTAGAGCAAACGCCCTGTATACTCACAGAATGAAATTAAAGTAATTGATCAAAATTTTTGTTCCAAATCACCTTCTCGCCATTCCAAGCTACAGCTCCACGTTGAGGAAATTTAAATGTCATGGTGACCCCCATAGAAAACAGCAACCAATGAAAAGCACCCAAGCTTGATTGACAGGTCAAGCCTCTTTTTTAGGCTCCTCTCAATGGCCAGACTCCCTTTTAATACACAGCAATGCAGGTTGGGAGGCATGGGCTCCACCATGAGGAGTAGCATGACTTGTTATACGTGTCACGACATCCGTGAGAAACAACTTGCCTCGCCGCCGCTATTGTTGTGTCTCCAGCGTTGCTTCTTTCTATCACCCATCAAGGCCAGAATGCTTCCAGATTATCGAAAACTTAAAGGAGCCCAGAAAGCCACCCAAAAGATTTTCTGTTTCTGGTGAACTATGAAAGGATGTAACTTGACGTGACAACTAACACAAAAAAATTCTCTGTACGCAGCATTTTTCTTGGAATGAAACGCCCCCAAACGTCGCTGCATGCATTCCCGCTAGACTCAGTCTGCAGGTCTAAATGAGGAGGAGGAGGATTGTGATGTCATCAGGGTTACAAGAGAGACGACGCTCCTCCAAACAAGCAAACCAGTTAGCGGGTTGCACCGCGATGATGTCGGAACGACCCTGGCGGCTAGTTGTGGTCATTGCCACCGTGGAGCGCGGTCGAGATTTTCAAATTCCAATTCCGCGATATGTATGCATCTGTCGAGTGAATCACTTTGTATGGTGCGTTTCAGCAGTCAGTTTAAGGGCTTGGTTTGAAAAAATTGTTGTGACTGAAGCGCTTTCAGCACTGCTTAAAACTCTAAGTAATAGCCATTCCAGACGGACTTCCAAAAAGTTTGTATAATCCCAAAATTTGTATCGACCGTGATCGTGTCGAGGTTCTACTGTATTCACAGATTTTTATACTTCACCCGAAGTTGAAATATACTACTCTTGTGACAAGACAGAAATATGGTATACATACAAAAATATGCTGTCAAAGTTTCCATCCTTCTTCACATAATTCAGCACGTGTTGTACCATAGTCGTCCCTAGGAGACAAAAATAAAAATACGAATGAAAATGCAGTGGTGCAGAAGAGTGTGCTTGTGCTTTCAACATTGGCACACAAGTAGCACATTCCAATCCTAGATTTTGTTGTTCAGTAGTTACAGCATGTCAAAATATTGACGAGACTGGTATTAACGTTTTACACAATGAACGAGTGAGAGTTGTATGTTTTTTGCAATGTGATTTTTTAGTTCTGCAGCAGAAGATTTTTTTCTAATACAGTGCAAACCTGTTAATCCAATCTTGTACACATATCTACTCAAGAAGCTTGCTGCAAAATGTCACAAGCACTTCGAGCTATCTTTTTCCCGACTTCAATGTGTTTCGGCTCTAAATTGTATGGCTCCTCTCCACGTTGAACTTCAAAATAGAAAAGATCCAAATGAGTTTTGGAAGCCTGCAAGAACGGTACAGTAGGCTTGTGTCAAATCAAACCCATATGTTTCCTACACCAGGGTAATTCAAACAAATTCCACTATGTTTCCAATGCATTTTTAGCAGGTTCACTTTCAGAGGTTGTTCGGGTGTTACCCGAAGTGACGATGATGCGAATCGGGATGTGAAAATGGGTTTTACCAGGTATAATCCTAAAATACAAGGCTCTAAATATAGACATTCATAAAGTGCTGGATTAACGGAACATCGGCAGTTTAGATGTTCATGCACGAGAACCACTTCACAAAATGCCGAAAGCAATGACACCTTTAACTGCACTGGCAACTCCAGTTACCTAAGTGCATGATGTTGCTGACACTGTGCAACACCTTCGATGCTTCGATGTGCATGCCTCCAGAGAAACATGTACTTTTTCGGCATACATCGATTCTAGGTTTCAGTAAAAGCTGTCAACCACCGATCGCGAGTAAAGAAGAGACACCTTGTGTGCTCAAGGAGTGATGAGCAAACTCGCCACAGATTGCTGTGAGCAGCAGAAAATTCGCAACTACAACAAACATTTCCTACATCTGCCTCTCTGGTAGTGAGGGTCAAGGAAAACTGAATAGAGCAACGAACCACAACTACCATACTCTACAATCGAAAGGTATTTAATGATCGATGACGGTCTCGCTGTGAAAATGAAACCTCCAGTGCACGATCGAGCGCATGCCTAGGATGGTGATAGTGAAGATGACATGGCCAAAATTGTGTCCACATTACTGCGTCTCAAGTGCTCGGCTTGGCACTGGCTTCAATGATTGGTTCTTCAATGTGTCTACGAACACTGCTAGTAATCAGCACCTCTGCGGGTGAAAGCTTTGCAAATGTGCTCCGTGTGGTCTCACAACATATGTTGACAAACTGCTAAGAATTCAAACAAAAATTTGTTGCCCCTATAGTTTGAATTAATGAGAGTCTGCCTGGCACTGTACAGCTGTAATGTAGTACTTAGTACAAAATGATAAAAATATTAATATGTGAAGAACAACCAGACTGATCACAGCTGGGCGATTCCACGCGAAATGATCCAGCGGACCTGCTCGGCCCCTACAAAACGATCCCGAATTTTTACGATTTTTTTTTTGCAGTTTCTAATAGTGCAAAACGACACACCACGAAACATTTCTTCCCAAGTCTCAATGTGGCTGGTGCCAGACACGAGCAAAGTTCGCAGTGCTGGTGAAAAGCGTGCCTGGCATGAACGGCAGGTGCGGCTCATAGAAAGCAGCTAGAACGGTGCGGTTTTCTTCTGCGTATAGAGGAAACTATGCTCTACACAGCGTGTTGTGCACATCCCAGTTGTCGTGCCGGTAATCGGTGCAGGTATACAAAGGCCGCAAGTTTTGCAAGTTTCCCCCTACTTCGCAATTTTTTTGTGGAAAATCAAACCATTAAATTTTAATGAATATTTTTGCCTGCCAAGGCCCCAAGGAATACTTCAACAGGAAAAATCGCCAGACACGTAACCTTCATACTCATCGCAAGAAAAAAAGAGGAAGTATGCGATTTTTCCAAAATTCGCTACAATCGAGCGTAAAACACGCAATGAAGAGGCCGGAAGAGACGCCTGAAACCAACGCAGTTTTTATAGAACGAGCCTTCCTCTACAACATATTAAAATATCTCGAGGGTGCTTTTTCGTATACAGGAGAAAATAATTTTTTTGTAGTAGAGGGTGTTACGACCACAGTGACCCACGTTGCATGTATCCAGTGGGGTGCTATATTTGTTTCTTGGGCTCCTGTTTTAATTCTCTGTATTTTCAATTTTTTTCTGGTCTGGTTGGGTCTTAATGAGCAAGCAATATGCTGTGGCACAGACTTCTGCAAGGTTACCATAATCTTTGCTTCTGTAGCATAACACGCGTATTGCAATCCTGGGTGGTTAAGTTTACGGTATGGTTTCTGGCCAAAAAAAAGCTGTCACCAAACTTCATCCACACGGGCGACTTCCTCTCTTTCGTTCTGACAGTGAAAACCCCGGAGCGGCATAGCTTTTGGAGCGAGGACAGGTCCTGAGTGTCCATGATGCCACGAAAGAATACGCGACAGTAAGTACAGAATTAGCTTCCACGAAAGATTATACGGCACCAAGCACAGCAACACATTTTGCACCAAACGGGATAAGTAGAGTTTATTGCAAGTGAAACGCAAGATCGGCGCCGAACGCGCACCTCGACTCAAGACGCCAGAGATCTCTCACAGAGGCGCGAGCGTGAAGCAAGCTGATGGCGCAATCTCGCGGTTTATCCGAGTCTGACCCACTCCTGAGCCGGCGCCATCCGCGTTCGATCCGCAGATCACAACAAGTGTCCATACTTCATCCGAACCCAGGAGTTTCTTGCGGATATCCGCTTCCATACGCGAATGGTGCAAGGCTTTATATAGCTGTGAGCCTCACTGGAACCTAGGACAGCACGGACGATGAACCACCACCACGAGATTCCGTCGTTTCCAGTACTGCATTGTAAATGACTTTTTTGCACGTTCGTCTTTTCCTCTAGCGTTATAATTTGTTAGACTTTTCGTGGTTGATATTTTTGTAATATTCATACTGGTGAACTGGAACTCCACAGCGCTCAACTGGAGCCATGTTCCTTTGGTCCGGGTGGTTGTCATATTGAAAACCAACCAGAAAAAAAAACAAAAACAAAAAAAAACAGAAATACGAAGAGTTAAAACGGGAGCCCAAGAAACAAATATAGCACCCCAGCGGATACATGCAACGTGGGTCAGTGTGGCCGTAATACCCTCTACTACAAAAAAATTATTTTCTCCTGTATACGAAAAAACACCCTCGAGATTTTTTAATATGTTGTAGAGAAAGGCTCGATCTATAAAACTGCTTTGGTTTCAGGCGTCTCTTCCGACCTCTTCATTGCGTGTTTTACGCTCGATTGTAGAGAATTTTGGAAACATCGCATACTTCCTCTTTTTTTCCTGCAATGACTACAAGAGTTACGTGTCTTGCGATTTTTTCTGTTGAAGTATTCCATGAGGCCTTGTCAGGAAAAATATTCATTAAAATTTAATGGTTTGATTTTCCACAAAAAAAAATCGCGAAGTAGGAGGAAAATTGCGAAACTTCCGGCCTTTGTATACCAGCACTGATTACAGCACGACAACCGGGATTTGAACGCTGTATAGAGCATAGCTTCCTCTATACGCAGAAGAAAACCGCACGGTTCTAGGTGCTTTCTATGAGCCGCACCTGCCGTTCAGGCCAGGCACGGTTTTCACCAGCGCTGCGAACTTTGCTCGTGTCTAGCACCCGCCACATTGAGATTTGGGAAGAAATGCTTTGTGGTGTGTCGTTTTGCACTATTAGGGACTGCTAAACAAATTTTCGTAAAAATTTGCGATAGTTTTGTGAGGGCCGAGCAGGTCCACTGGATCATTTCACGTGGAATCTCCCAGCTAATAACCACACTTCAATGTATCCAGATAAGCAGTGACAATTAAATATTAGATGCATGCTACATATTATGTCATGCCACTCATGGCATGACAAATTTGACCACATTCTTCCATTATCATGTGACAAACGGTGCCCCGCACACTGAAGCTGTGTGGAATCACACGTCAACCAAACCTTACTTTATGACAGTACAATGCGTTCCCCAACCAAAATGTAATAAGGAATTGTTTGCACTGTAGAACTAACCGATTCCCAATCTCCTGTAGGGTGCCAAACATCCGAGTGTCATGATGTACAGTCGTCTTGTGTTCTCAGTGGTGTCGATACGACAACACACAGCTCCTACCACAATGTCATTATAAAAAGCTGAAATAAAACCAAAAGATGATCAACTGTAAGGAATTGGGCAGGTTGGTACATACTAAAATCGTTAAAATACCCAAGCGCTAAAATGTCTTTAATGTGCTCAAAGATGCTCGAGAAGTCACGGAATCGGGAGGAAGAAATGCAGAGTCCAACATCTAGATAAATATGTGGAATGTAATACTAAGGTAGCTTACAAAATTCTCTTATCCTGTAAGAAAAGTATATATTGGGAAAACGTCAAGGTGCTTAAATACACAACTTTGGGAACATGCAATGGACCTTTTTCACATACACGTCGTATCCAAGCGGCTCTCCAGCAAACCACGCTCGGCGCAGGCCAAAACGAATCTACATGTGTAGCACAAAGGACAAACAAATTTTATATCAAAAGGAAGCTTTTTTTTCTTCTTTTTAGCGATGTATTTTGTTTACGTATTAAAGCTATCGGAGGGGTGGAATATGATATGAAAGTTGGAAGTTACTGAAAAGGTTAGCCAGCTGTAGGACTCGAACCCACATCTTCTGGATTACCGCTGGCTAACCTTTTCAGTAACTTCCAACTTTCATCGTTAATCTCTTAGGCACTTGAGGCTTTGTATGTATTTGTCCTTTCTATGTGTTCCAGCTTCAGAACATCAGTTCTCATATGTGGAATATGCGTTAGAATAGACCACGCTTCAGAAAAATGCACCGTATTGGTAAGCTTCAAAAACACAAATTCTGATCTCGATAAAAAAAAATCTTGCTTATGCAGTAACATGTTACCTTTCCAATGGTACCACTTTTATGCAGGCTAAGAATGTCAAACCGCACTTACAAAATGAAAAACGACTGCCAGAACTGTGGATACCTCCACTCTCCCTGCTGCAAACATTGAGAGAAATCACACTAGGTAGCATTTTTGCTATCATTTGTAAAAGGAAGTACACTCAATAACTTTTTGCACAGAATATGTGAAAAAAAAAAAAAAAAATTGATTGGGTGGCTGAGGTGCTCTCAAAGTGCAGGGACAGTGTAGTTTGGGCACGTGCTGCTATTCACACTGGTTGAAGTTTTTTTTTTCTTTCACAACTGCTGCACCTAGGCCTCAAAGCCCGGTGAACTTGCTCATCACACAATGTGCTTTCCCATAAAAAATAATGATGAATATTGGAGAACCCAAGTCGATAGCCTTGCCTGAATTGAAATGAAATCGCCCAGGAGTACGTACAGTGTGAATCAGACTTATGTGCAACATGCAAGCTGTGCCCCCTGAAGTGATTCATGACCTTGGGGACGAGATTTCAAAGCCAGTTGGGGAAACCATTACCTGTTCCAGGGGAGTGCACACACGTGCATGAAAGCGGTTCTCGTTTCGCTTCCAAAGCGTTACCATGTCTGGTAAGGACCTTTATCATTTGTCTCAGCTCCCATACGTGAGTATGCACCCTCACCTGTAGACAAGGAGTAAATTGTTCGACCGACTTGTTCGGATCTTGTCCCCATGTGCTCAAATCGTCTCCGATTCCACATCTCACGCATTGCACGGAAGTGATTTGTACTGTATGTACTGTACGTCAATGAAACCAAGTTGTGTTTTTGCAAATTACAAGACAGTTTGGCAGTGGCATCAGGCAGAAAATACAAGATGGACCTACCTAGCTTCGCAAGCTCTCCTGCTTCCAGAACATCCTTGTAAAACTTGTCGTTGTAACTTACTGGAAAAACTACCTGGTTCAGTCGTTTTAATTGATTGATGTTGTGAGGGGTGACATCCCCCAGCTCAATCCTACAACCTCTGTCAAAAGTGAACATAGGTTTATTAGGATTGACATGACCACGCAAAAAATGACATGGATTTGATACTTGAATATAGCATATAAGATTCCTTGGTTATTGTGCCGAAAGCGTTTGTCGAGACCAGCACGCTTTAAATGGACTACGTATAAGGAGTCAATGCTACAGCAATTATAGTGCGTTGCCTAGTCATTACGAAGCGTTGTGCCACGCCGATTGTAGCACACACAAATCTGACACGCACATTCAGCTTTTCTGGGATGTCAATGAAATTACTCTAGTGGTGACACTTTTCGTGTGCACTGCTATTTAAGGAAATAGATTACTCCGCGCACCGCCTATTCCCCAACAAGAACAGAGCAGCACACACACAAAAATTGAATCCAGAAAACTATCATAATGACACATGAAACCGAACTTGGAGAGAAATACCCGCACTGGAAATACGGACTATCTTATGGTTTGACCAGTTTGACTACTAAATCCCATGGCGTAATTAAGCCTAACAGCACTGTTCTCTTACTAATACAACAAACACCAGCTCATGCTTAGCCAAAGATGGCCTTGAACAAATTAATCAATAATCCCCTATCCACCACTAAATGAACATCTTTGTAGCTGTAGAATAAGTAAGTACACCGCACAACAGCACGCACGGGTCCCATGCCGAGTAACAGCACAACCGAAAATTACGGTTTGTTTTCCCCCCAGTTAAATTACAACTACCCACAAAGAGCAAGAATGTGCTTCTTGCGAATTCGAGTGTGTCTCACCTTGATTTTGTCATCTTATATCATTAATATTACATAGAAAAAGGCGTGAGTACGACGCCTAACACCCGCGCTAACATCAAAACATGTGAATGCCTACCGGAAGTGCCCTTCATACGCTGCACGCAGAGTTCGCACAAATACAGCTTTCACTTACACAAAATATGTGTCAATAATATTGAAAACTAAAAATTAAGCCTCAAAAATAATTTTACTTCTAATATTTTCAGATACTGTATTGTTTTCTTTATGCGAAGCTGCGTGACAAGGCTGATAGTTGATGGCCAGGTCACAGTCAAGTTGGTCAAGTCAAGCCAAGTACATACCTACAGATCGACGAATCGCCCCCTTGCGATACTCGTTATAAAGCTTGTGCTCTCGGGTCATGTGATTCTCTGGAGAAGGCGAACTGTGTACGACCGGTAGGTATTTGTTCGCATAGTTATTGGACTGTGTTTAAGATTTTTGAATGAATGAGTTCAGTTCAATTCGCGTAACATGGTGATGTGGGACTAATGTTCCAGAACACGCGTGTGAGAGCCTTGCTACAAAGTTTCTCGAGCTGCCTGACTTGAGTAGGGTTTGGGGTTGTCAGAGCTCTTGACGTTGCTGTATTTTTTGGTAGCTTCCTCTCTGTGTGGTTCACCGTTTACTCTGTATTTTTAGTCGTATGTGACTGCAGACTTAATGCATTATTTCCTACAACTACGTGTATTACCATCTCAACGGCCTCGCGCTCCGCCTCTTCTAGCCGATGTCTAAATTAATCAGTCAATACATGAAGAGAAAAAAAGGGGAACATTAATTTCGCATTCACTGTGTCAGGCGCCTTCGTTTTCCAATACACAACGTCTGCTGCTTTATTTTACAAGTCTCGTGATTATCGCACCCTCGGTCATGTGATGCACAACTGTGAGCTAATTTGTGCGCGTGTAGCATCGTTTCATTTCCGCGGGAATCGTAAATTAAATTTCGTTGATTCAGAACTGCACATTATACCCATAGTTACGTGAAACGAGCAAATTTTCTGTGTCGGCACTTTCCCCTCAAACATTTATTGCTCGCAACTTAGCTGTGCGGCTGCTTCATCACTTGCACAAATGCCTTCCCATAAAGCACATTTTCAGACGCCGTGTAGGTGGTGTAGGTTCTAAGAAATTCCCATTCGCATAGGCGGAGAATCTTCTCTGCTGGGAGTGGGGGGAGGGGGGCACAGGAAGGTGAGGGAAGGGAAGTGTTTCCCTTGTTTCATGCAAAGAAGCATCCTGGGTTCGACACTGTTTAATGTAGCAATGGCTGACCTAACATCGACAATTCCTAGAAAAGTTGCATTCTCTGTGCACGTGGCTGGTGTGCTTTGGACACGAGGAAAATCACAACCTGCCATTCAGTGCCGCTTGCAGCTGGCTTTAAATAACACCCACGAACACCTCACACAAGTAGAGGTAGACCTTCCTTGCGAAATTTTGAGCGCATGGGAAAACGCGAGCCCATCATGAAGATTTCTTTGTCAGTCGGTGCCAAGAAGATTGAGCCCGTTCGTTTCCATCAGTTCCTGGAATTGGTCACGGCCTAGGAAGATCTCTGATGGACTTCCCACTCCGTTCTTGCCGTTCACAACAACTCGGTGCGTGTGACGCTGCACCACAGCCTTGCTGTCCTCCACAGAACGTCCACATCCTCATTGAATGCCCTTCGGAGCGTGTTTGCTTGTAGCCTTCGTTGTTGTCTTGGGGGTTCTAAGAATGGCTGAGACACAGAAGGCTCTGGCGAAAGCTGGAGAACTCCCAATCGATCTTTTTACAAAAGCAAGCATCACCTGTGGCACGCAAGGGCACATGGCTCATTATGAGACAGCTAGGGGCGGGGATAGAAGAACAGTAACGTTCCCAGTGTGCGCAGCAGCAGTGCCATCTGGGGTAAACCATAACCGAAGCAGACGACGGAGCAGTGTCCCTCAAAGTTCCTGTGCTGCTTTGCGTTGCGAGCTTAGTGGCGCACCCGTCTTTGTAAGATTGTCTATTGAAGTATTATGTGAAAGAGAGGCACTTCCTCCGCTTGCGTGCACACAGTTGTCATCACCAGCTCCTCAGGAAAATTTGATACCACCCCTAAAGAGACTTTTATCCTGTGGCACAGATGACATGCCGGAGCCTCACTGGCTTCAGAGCTAAAGGCAAGATCCCATAACATGCGGTAAGCAACGCGCTACAGATTCTGTTGCCGTAGCCACGGTCACAGGTGCAGCTACCAGATCCATTCGTGAGGCAGGTAGTGGCAAAACTGTATTTGTGAAAGAAACATGCATACTTTCTAATTATGTGGTATACCAGTCTCAAATATAATAAAATTTCAATGCAACTGCCCCTGGGAAATAAACAGAAAAAGTTTACGGTACTGTAATTTTGATGTGTGTGTCTGTGGTGGTGCTGTAGCTCTATCTGTTAACACACAATGCGCACGGGATCTTGATCCCATGCAATAATAGATTCAAGCAGCTGCTTCCCACCTACAGGCTCGAAATTTCATTTTAATATCGTTGTCTTGCCACCCATGCTATGCTGTTGACCCCACACCTCACGTTGTTGACCTTCATCGTTCACTCCAGTCACATAACACCAAATCTAGCGGATTTTGGCAAGCGATGGGCAACGGTCCCTGCTGACAAGCGACAAATATCTACGGGAAGTAGACACACGATTTTCCAGAGATGGGCAGTAACAACTTTTTTGCAGTTTAACTACGACTACTAACTTCCGCTTGAAATTGTAGTTTCACTGCTAGTGTAACTACCAGCACCAATAATTAAAACTACTTTGTAACTACTGGGACGTAGTTTAACTGCACTTTTAACTACTTTGGCATTTTGTGTGCGGTGTCCAGCCTAAAGTACACAGACGGTTTAAACAGGACTGTTTCGTTAGCGAGCATCGTAGGAAAATACTTGTTGCCTGAGCACTATACCGGGCAATGAATTACATTTTTTAGCATTAGAGACTACGTAGGAGAAATGCAAGGTGTCCAGTGAGAGGTCATTTGGTTCCCAAAAATAGAGTATAGCACACAAAACTTTGAAGCCCTCACACTGCAATGGTAAAGCTTTCGCCGTTCATCATGCAAGTGTTTGTGTCAAGAATTAATTTAGGTAACTGACACCAAATGATGTCAAAGGAAAGGCAGGATATTTGTTGATTAATTTAACAGCCTTAGCAGTATCAGTAACACGCTTTTCCAGTCCAGAGATTAAATGAACTAAACTAAATAATGCACCCGCGCATTCTTCAGGCTAATTCTGTGTGGGGAGAAGAAAAATGAGGCCACGTGAAAGTATGCGTTGTGGAACTCACCTTGAGATGCTTGAGGAAGTTGCTAGAGTTCTTCACATTTCCTGATATTGCCTTATTTGGGCAAAATGCACAACATGCCACAAAGTTTTTTTCCATCAGGCTTTTACCAATGCATTTTTGTATCCAAACTTCACAACAAATGTCTCCATTCCACTACCGCTCCAACATCTCCTGCGTCAAACTTCCACCTGCACTGGCAGTTCTATCGCAAAGTGTTGGATCCTGACATCGGGCATATGAAACACCTCCCCACCCCATGCGCTTTGCGCGTGCGCCAGACAAAACATGGTACCCGCGTCTGGTGCATCTTCATTGAGCACTGCAGCACATTACACAATTCTCTTTGGCATTTCTTTGTTTTTTATTTCTTTCTCTCATTTTCATGCATCAAACAAGTTGAAAAAACTGAAGTTTGAGGCCCGCGGAAACCGAACTACTATGTAGTTAACTACAAAATATTTAGTTTTAGTAGTTGCAACTACCAGTTCAGGGAGTAGTTTCTAACTAGATTTTAACTACTGTGTAGTAGTTTAACTAGTAGTTAACTACTACCCAGTTTTGCGATTTTGCATCTGCGACAGAGCTTCCTTGTCGCTTGAGTGGAGTCACCGCCATCGAGTTTGTTGCGTGTTGCTCTCGCTTGTAGTGCGTTATGGGATCCGGTCTTAAGGGTGTAACGCCGCTGTGGGGTCCGTAGTCTCTACAGGCCCCGCTCCCATTTCAGTGATTTTCCCGGGTCTTCGAGAACAGAGAGACCAAATTCTCCCTGATACCCTTTGAGACAAAGACAAGGACTACAGAATGACATGGACAAATGCTTTGCGACCACTTTTATGGTCTGGTAGAAGAGAAATTCTCCACTTCTGCAGTCGTATACGAGGATAACACTTCCAGAAAGGGCAAGTCTGCACTGGCCTTTGGAAGGCATAGTGCACGGATGACCTTTGCCTTTCGCAGCAAACGCCATCAACAGCTGCAGAACTTCTCTATTCTCTTCTTTCTACAAGCCCTCAAGTGTGGTCACGGACTCTAAGTCAGCACTACGAGCCATTGAGAACACAAGCATATGAGGATCGTTCACCCCTGTAGTGACAGACATGTTAATGGCTTACTGGCAGGTGTACAAAGGCCACAGCAAGTTTTCCAGTGGGTTCTGGGTCATTGTGGGGAATGAGCCGGCTGACAGTGCTGCAGAAGCAGCTCTTTCTTCTAGCAGACTGACGAGTATTGCACTGCGGAGAAGTGACCTACGCTCCGTTCTTCGACGCTTCATGGTGTAGTAGCTGACAATGACATGCTCAGCACCTGCATCCTATACAGCACCTGGATGGTGTGGCACGGGCACAAACGAACATGTTGTCCGCCATTGTCGGATATTCATTACAACAGTTGTTCCCTAGCATTAGCATCCAGCCTGTGTGGTCCTGATGTCTACAACTGTTACAAATGGTGCTCCTGGCTTCCTGCCAGTGGGCAACTGACATTCCTTCCACGTCTATGCTTGCAAGCGTTAATCCGTTTGATTTCCAGATGCTGCGAGGTACCTCTCATCAGGATGCTGCATTAATTCATCTGATGTGACTCCCTGTCACTTTTACAGCTCTGTGGAGTTACCATTTGCGACAAGTTGACTCTCCAAGATGCAGTCACTGTGTTGACTTGGAAAATCTGGAACACTTCCCACACCCTTCATAGTCTATACTACGGGCCCTTTCAGGACCACACTTGGAGCCCCTAAGTCCACTAGGCTCTAACCCTCTCACTTTTGACAAAATTACTTCGTCTGTGGTCAGATCCTGCCCACCAACACTCTGACCTGAAAGCACTACCTACAGACCTGCAGAGATGGGGAAGTTACCCTCCAAAAGGAACTAGTTACGTTATTGAGCTAAATATGTGACTTCCAAGTTTCTTGCTACCATGCCATAATTAGGTCTTGATTTATGTATGCATAATCAGTTCAGACCTTGGTGTCATCACAGTTTGGAGGGAGCGGGGGAGAGCAACACGCTCTAATGCTTTTGGTATCGGGGACAATTCGAATGTTTCTTGTCCCTCAAGGGTGCACAAATGATTTGCACCAGAATGAGTTTTGTAGAGCACAGGGCAGGGATGACAACACGACGTATATTCACTGAGAGCAAGTGAAAGAAAGAACGAGCTATAGTCGCGCGGTAGCGACTGTCGGGTCGTCACAAGTAAAGGCACGGAGAACATGGAAGCAGTTGGGTGTGTTTAAAAGCAATCTATTTACTCCAAAGGTCGGAGGCCTACTGGCCTGTATTTACAGCTTTTCAGCCGCAGAGTGCGGCAAGGGAAAAAGGGAAGTGAAAGGAAGGAAAGAGAGAACGGGAGTGCAGTGTTTTCTGAGAAGGAGTAGGGAGAAAGTAAAGATAAACTTTCTACATCTGGCACTGCGCTTGGGGAGCCGCTACACGACCAAGAATGGTGACTCGAGCGATGACGTAATGAGCTGTCATCTTCTTTGGGGCATTCAACAGCTTGCCGCCCACGACGATGAGTCTGTTGTTGCGTAATTCGATGGTAGCAGTTTGTGGAAGACAGGGCAGCGATCAGGGATGATGACACAACATTTGTTCACCAAGAGCGGTAGCGACCAAGAATGGTGAAGCAAGCTATGACGTAATGAGCTGTCATCTTCTTTTGGACATTCAACAAGTCTCAGCGGCGAAGGTTCCCGAATGCTTTGCCTAGAGCACGTTAACACACGACATTATTGCTCTCACAATGACAATAAGCTTACAACAGAGAAGTAAAACACAAAAAAATCCAAGTTTGTACGAGGCAGCAAAGTATGATCAAAGTAGGCCAAAATTATGTCAATGGTCTGTATGATGGAAGAAGCCGAACCCATTTGGGCTTCTTAAGTTTGCGTTGGATGACCTCGAGGTCTGCATTTATGTACTTTGTCAATGGGGCACAATGCAATCATCGGAATGTCAAGTTCTGGACTATTCTCTAGAGAGCTGGCCTGAGAATTTCTCTCTCGCTCGCGAGCCCCGCCCACCTGGAGAAAGTTCTGTGAGTCCCCATCTTCAGCACACATTTCATAGAACCTTGCCAAGTGTGGTCCTATCCCTTTGCACAGAGCCCTCCTCCATTAAAATTGCACAGATCACTGCAAAAATGAACACTTTGCTGCCACCTGGCTCTGAAACACACATTGAAAACTTGGTAGCATTCGCCGTGCAGCAACAAGAAATATGCTACAAGAACTAGTGCAAAGAACACAGGGACCAGGAGAAAACACACACAGCACTGCTGGTCCCTTTGTTTTTTGCACTAGTTCTTGTTGCATCATGTACCAACTTGCCCAATCGTCCCTTCTGTTAAACAAGAAAGAGGAGCAGACAAGCAGGTGCTGCACACGTGCAAGCGGTGGGCTCACTGCCACAGCCTTTTTCAGCAGAAAAATAAACAGAAACAAGCCCGCATTCTTCGTGGACAAAAAGAGAAAAGGAAAGCAACTTGTAACTTTGCTCAAGGTTACTTTGGCAAAGTTACCTAAAAATTAGCTAGTTCTTCCAGAAGTTATTAGAACCAGAAAGTACAGAGTTTTGTTAAAAGTTGCCAAAAGTTTTCTTTTTTTTTTCTTTGCTCTCAAGGGTGCACAAATGTAGTTAAAAGTTACTTACTTATCCATGCGGTTACCATGCTTACAAGTTAAAAGTTACAAAAAAGTAATTGAACATTCTGGCATCCGAGGCTCATCCCACCGTTGGTGATGGATGTGTTGGTGATGGGGATGGCTTACAACCTTGTCTAGGAAGCAGGGCACAGGCTGGTTCTCCAGTGGGTACGTTCCAGCCTATTGCGGTGTCGAAGGGAATGAACAGGCCGACAGCACCGCAGATGCAGCTCTCTCATCTCTGAGACGGACGTGTATTGCGCTGCTGAGAGGAGATCGTCGTTCCGTACTTCGACGCCTCGAGACTCCCTTGGCTTCCCGCCAATGGACCGCTGACATTCTCCCCACAGCTATGCTGAGCAGAGTTGATCCAGTGCTCGCTTTCCGCATGCCTCGACATGCCTCTCATCAAGATGCCGCATTAGCCCATCGAATGCGCCTCGGTGTGGCTTTTACAGCGCAGAGGCGTTACCGCTTGAGACAAGTTGACTCTCCCCAATGCTGTCACTGCGGTGCAGTAGAAGATCTAGAGCACATTCTTCTTCATTGCCCACACTACCAACCTTCCTCTCTCACCCCCTCTCTCTCACAAAATTGATTTGTCCCTGGCCACATCCAGCCCACCAATGCTCTGCCCTCAAAGCTCTCTTGACCTTTCTGGATACCATAGGACTTCGATCCTTATTGTGAAGGGGCTCATTATTTCATTCCCCACATCACCACTAGAAATGGGGTAGAGTATCGCCCCTGGCGATGAAACTTTCCATTCAACATCTCACAATAAAGTTGTTGTTGCTGTTACCAAAAAAGTAGCTTAGATACAGTAACTAGTTACCCGGAACACTGCTAACCTGTCTGGACAATGTAGGGCTTCAGTCTTTATTGTGAGGCTCCTCATTTTTTTACAAATTACCAGATTACTGTGGGCAGTGGGGTAGAGGACACCCCAATCATTATCATCACTATAAAGTTGTTGTTTGTGTTAGAAATCAGATTAAGGGCTTTATATGTCCACTTGCTGGCTTCATAAACAGTATATAAGAAACATTTGCGTGGAGGTCAAGTATGACAATACGCCCCAGTAGCGGGTCAGGTTGTCACACAGGCTGGGGCAGGTTGTCTCAGCTTCATTTTCTCCTGATCTCTATTGTGGAGGTGTACTGAATGAAATACCGTTGGAAGTGCACATGGAAAACAAACTAAATGAGCAGAAAATAACCTATTACCTTAAGCCTTACATTTGCACAATGTACACGTCTGTCCTAGCTGTACAGGCACTAAATTATTACACAATCTCTAAGATGTACTAAAACTAAAAAAAACACTTTCTCGCTGATACAGTCTGCGCTGTCAGTCGCTCTAACAGTCAAAGCCCGTGACAGCTTACCCCACCAGATATGGGACAACTGACCTCTATGACACCCACAGTGACTTTACCTCAGCAGTGGACTTAACTGTGGAACGTATTCCGCTGAAAATCCGTGAAAAAATTTCCGAAAGCTGAACAAACATTACGAACACGTGCATTCTTTAGAGCTTTAGTGTGTGTCGTGCAAAATTTGAAAATTGCAAGAACGGGAAATTTTACTTACTCATCACTGAAACAAGTCTTGTGCTGCGTGCAGCTTGCCATACTATCCATAACAATGAAAGTTTCTTGAGTTAGTGGTTGCTCATGCCACTAACAAACAGCGGGAAAATGACTCAGCTGCTCTGCTTCGTTTTCTTTAAAGTAGCAAGTGTGACATCTGACCCGTGCGACAACTCTCCCCCGTCTCCCCTACGAACCGCATCACAAGCTGCGCTTGTGCGTTCCAAGTATGTGTGGTTTACGATGTTTGCTGTATACAGTGTTTGCCATATTGCAACTGTGAGCCGGTCCTCTGCCAGGCTTTTGGCAGCTGGGTTGGGCTCGGCTCGGCTCGGGTCAGCCTCTGTGGCTTTGGGTACGGTACGGTACGGGACAGGTCGTGCCGGTAAATTCAGGCCCGTGCAGTGCTCTAGTCCCCGTTCAGATGGCGCCTATGCCCATTCAGTTTGTCAGTTCTGAAATTAGTGTGTTCGAAAATTTCCCAACATTGCAGACTAAGTTGTGCTGTTATTTTGTGACAGACTTCATGGTTTTGACCTGCACATACTGAGCATTACGTTTGAGAAGGGACTTTAGAACCCATTTGAGCTTCAATCTTTACATTAATCCTTTGATCAAGAAAGTTTCAACAAAGGAAGTTTTCCTGTCATTTAGGATCCAAGATGGCACTGCCAACAATTAAAAATGTGGAGAAGGAGTCCGCCTTCGGATTTGTTTATGCAGTCTCTGGCCCAGGTAAGACATTGTTGCCATTGCTACATGCTCTTTCTTCATTTCTATCTCGTTACCTCCTTAGTCGTCACGGCTGAGAAAATGTGTGGGGCTGCCATGTATGAGTTGGTTCGTGTTGGCCACGAGGAACTGGTTGGTGAGATCATCAAGCTAGAAGGTGATATGGCTACGATCCAGGTCTATGAAGAAACTTGTATCCTTTTCATGTCATTAAGTGTCTTGCCATCTCATGTTCCGACATTCATTGTATCTGGATGCTAGCTGGTGTTTTGTCAGCATATTAGATACAGTGACTTAGATGGGCTATACATCGATTTTAGTGCGAGAGCAAGTGGGCGTACTAGGACTTGCTGTATGTTGAGCAGGACGCGTATCTTGCTTCTCGGATTTAAGACCTCACATGCTACCAGTTACCCTTGCCCTTGTTGTGAGCTGCAGTGCTTAAGAGGACACGCAGTGCAGAAATACAGTATTTACTCGCATATTGAACCCACCTCGAGCGCCGAAATGACATTACTTTTTTGTTTCCCGCACATTAAACGCACCCCGACTTCACAGCGCCAGCCAGCGTATCGCACAGTCAATGAGAAGGAGTGCCTGAGTGATGAAAAACGAATGCGATGGACATAGAGAAGTATTTTGTCCACGCTTGATGAGACTGAAGACTGTTTGGTCTGGGACAATCTCAACATTCGATTCCGGGGAGATCGTCGCGGATATCGTGGGAAGTGTACTTTAAAGGGGCACTAAAATGCAAAAACAACTTGATCTCAAATGAAAGTCCGTGTTTCAATGCGTACAATTCAAACAAAATTAATTCACACAACGCTACCGTTTAGGAGAAAAACGCAATGAAAACCGCCGTCTTTGGCGGCAACGAATGGGATCCCCAGGAGGCAAAGATTGGCGGCATCCAATGAGACAGCAGGAGAAGCGTGCACGTACCTATCGTGGGCATGTGGATTTGGAAACGGGTCCAATCGTAGTGTTCCGTATATGCGCACTGCTGCATTTTGCTGTGATAAGCTTCAATACCGATTCACTGAATTGTAGCCCACTACGGTTCTCGTGAATGTTCCACTGACAACGTTTATCTTCACGTCTTTCGAACAGCGACGCCAGTCCGCTTCGCAATGCACACTGTTTTTCACCGGGACCGCTCCATGACGTGGCACGCGCGTGCATGCACAGCGTGGACTAAAAACGCCGATGCACGAGCTGAAACGACGTTCGCTGCTTAGCGCCGAAGCAAGAAAGAGTCCGGTATAATTTTGATTGTAGCTTCGTAACGGAATCGAAGTTTTAAATTATGATAACAAGTACGAAATCAGCATAGCGTGTAACGTAATCTGAAGTAAACTTGTTTTTGCATTTTAGTGCCCCTTTAACTGTTGGGTTACAATTTTCCCCCACATATTGAATGTACCCTCTTGATGACGCGATGCTTTTTTGGTAAAAAATGTGCGTCTGTTACTGGAGTAAATACTGTAATTCCCTTGCAGTACAGACGTTTTTGCGCAACAACCGAATATTCGCCTTTTAAGATAAAAGTTCCGCATGTAACACTCACAGGCCCATCCAGTCTGCTTATGCTCAGAAAACAAAGGAGCATCATGTCCAGGCAAAATATTACATAATAATAATTTGTGATAATTCGTTGCTTTATACTGCAAGACAACTACAGTGCATACCCGTTAATTCGAACTTCCGGATAATTCGAACTTGCACTCAGGTCGTGGCAAAGCCATGTGTATTTGAATGGGGCAGAACAGCCAGTAATTCGAACATATGAATGTGCGCGACTATTTATTTGAACGAGATTGCCCGGCCGTGTCAGACTACGCATTGGCTCGGATGTGCCCGGCCGCATGTTACTTACTAATTCTTACTAATAACGTATATTATTATAACTTACTTATTACTAGGGCCCAGAAATACAGGCACTGAAAACGATGGAAATAGGCAGGCATTTAGGCCCTCAAAAACACCAAAATAGGCAATAAAATGCGAAAATAGGCACGTTGATCTGGTACGCTCTTTGGTTCGTCTGTTGGTGTCTGAGGATGCCCCATGCAGGAAAGCTTGCTCGTTTAAAGGCTATGGTACCGTACAAGCTTTGACTTCTGGTACAGGAATGCTGAGGCGGCGTAAAACCACGCTGTGTTGCATAATACCATTAGTTCTCCGCCCTCGAAGACCACGGCGAGTCAATCTGAGATCTTGAACCCCTTCTAGCAACACAAGGTACTGAAGGAAACCAAACACAAAAAAGGAACAAAAGGTGCAAACACTCAGAAAGTAAAAGTAAAATGCAGTACTCAGCATGAAGTCTGAGTCTGCACGAAGTCTGAGTCTGCACGAAGTCTGAGTCTGCACGAAGTCTGAGTCTGCACGAAGTCTGAGTCTGCACGAAGTCTGAGTCTGCACGAAGTCTGAGTCTGCACGAAGTCTGAGTCTGCACGAAGTCTGAGTCTGCACGAAGTCTGAGTCTGCACGAAGTCTGCACGAAGTCTGACTCTGCATGAGTCTGAAAGACACACTTGCACTTCTAAAAAAAAAAGCTCTCATGGCCCCTAAAAATGTTAAAGAAAGGCTACAACTCAATAGAGTCTATAAAAAAGCAAGCAACCCCAAAAATGTTGCATTTAAGCATTTATAGGCATTAATAGGCAAATGCCTAAAATTCCGGGCCCTAGTTATTATGAGTCCATTCCTCATATAAGCGATACTTGTGTCAGAGGGAAGAGGAGCAAGTAATAAGAGATAAACTGATGTTCTGAGGCTGGAACAACATAGAGGGGACAGATACAAACAAAGCCTCAAATTGAAGATGTGGGCTCGATCCCTACAGCTGGCTAACCTTTTCAGTGACTTTCATCTTTCATCGTTGAGCAAGTAATGGTGCGCGAAAAACATTACCGGCACGAAAAGATGCCACTTAATTGTCTTTGTCGGCAAAGCAAGCTTTCCTGTTGACTGCACAGCCAACAAAAAGGCAGCAATTTGATAGATATCTGCGTTCGTTGGGTTTGAAATTGGGTTGGGCTCAACATTGCAAACAAGGTTTACAGAGTTGCGGCCGAAGAAAGGAACACAAACACATGTCATAGATCATTTTCTGCCCTCAGATGTTTTGATGATTGCCTATAAATAAATATTCTGGGAAGAACGACCCTCAAACGTGCGGCAGAGCCTAGTGAGCCACGACACATCTCACAGACTCAGCTAGTATGCGCTGCCGATGCATCAAGCCCTTATTCAGAGCGGCTCCCTTTAGTTTGAACTCTGCTTTATTTGAACAAATGTTCAGTCCCCTTCGAGTTCGAATTAGCGAGTTTGCGCTGTATGACGATGAGCAACACTAAAGTTTATCGTACGCCAAAGTCTCGGCACACCCGTATTTAACGTCCGTTGTGGAAGACAGCGTGTCTAAGCAGCTTGTACTCTGCCACCAGGTTGCCATCGTCCTCGTCTGTGTTCGAACCTGCAAACTATGAATCAAAACTTGCTGCCACGACAGAAAATGCCACATGTAATGTGCACCACTGAAAAGCATGCAAGAGGGGCCCGTAGACCAAATTCTGCCGATAACATACACATTATGTGCCAGAAATTAAAGTGCCCAAATTAAATTGATTAGGGCTTGCTGTATTGTAGGATTGGTTGCAAGGTGTTTAGGACATGGTGGCATTCTATACACAAGCCCAAGGAATAGATGGCTTCATGGTTGATGATGTCAAAGACTTTGAGATGTGTGTGGACTGAACTTAGTATTCACTGGTCTAGCTGTTTACCTTCAGCCTCAGTTTAGTACTGTAGGTTATTGATGTTGCATGTTGGTGAGCCTCTGCAGTACTTGTATCTCCTGCATTTCTGAGAATTTCAGGATTTGTTTTGTTTCATCTGTCCCTCCGTGTTCCATGCTTTTTGATTTCCTCTAGTTTGTATCTGTACACCTGCTTCTCCTTAATTGGGTGTACAGCTGGTGTAACGGTTGGCGACCCTGTGCTCCGCACGGGCAAGCCTTTGTCCGTAGAGCTGGGTCCTGGGATTATGGACAATATCTTTGATGGTATTCAACGTCCATTGAGAGAAATCAATCAGCTGACACAGAGTATTTACATTCCGAAGGGAGTGACTACACCTGCCTTGAGGAGGGACATCAAATGGGAGTTCAAACCAATAAATTTCAAGGTGCCCACAACCTTCCTCTTGCAGTGTTTGGAGCATGGTATGCTGAAGAATTTTTATTATTTCTTAACAGGTCGGAAGTCACGTAACGGGAGGTGACATATACGGAGTAGTTCATGAAAACTCCCTGATGAAGCACAAGGTTATGCTGCCTCCCAAAGCAAAGGGTACCATTACGTTCATTGCAGAACCTGGCAACTATTCTGTTGAGGTGTGCATTTTTAGCATTTGTTCACTGTGAGGCCTATGGTGCCAGACAGCTCACCAGAGATTGATGTTTGCAGTCAAGTTTCAGTCACCAGTTTCCCTTGCATGTCTTGAATGTGTATTCGACATTGATCAGAATTGCATGGGTTATGGGAAATGAGGCATAGGAAAAAGGTTCCACATAATTTGACATTGTTATGTGAACACATCTGCCAAAGTGTAGTGCAGGAATATGCAAGTTGGTGCAGCTTGCATTGAAAATTAAAAATAGATCAAAAGAACATACGGTGGAGTACAAGTTTCGCTGAAACCTTAGGTATGTCAAATAATTTCATCATGTCGCGTGAATATGCTTAGAAAATGAGTGTATGCCAGAACTCTCTTGGGCCTGTTGCCTTTTAGCACAGACACAGTTGCTTTTTTAGACGAATGTACAGCTTGAGTTTGGCCTTTGCTTCAGCTGTGATATGCCACATAGGTCATTTACACATTAGACTACTGCTTGTTCTTTGGCCTAGTATTAATCTGGACAGCGATGTCCAGCAAACGAGAAATTCTCAAGAGTATTATACATACGAACATTTCACTCTACAGTGTCTGATAGCATTTTAATGAAGTTAGAGGTTTGTGCATACGTTCCAGTGTTGTCTTTAACACTTTAATTACGTGTCTTTGGAGACTCGCTGCTGTTGCAAAAACTTGCATTTGTTTTACTTCCAGGACTGTGTCTTGGAAACAGAATTTGATGGTGAAAAAAGCCAGTTCACAATGCTGCAGGTGTGGCCTGTCCGTACACTGCGACCTGTCACCGAAAAGCTTGCAGCAAATAACCCCCTGCTAACTGGGCAGAGAGTCCTGGATTCACTCTTTCCGTATGTTTCACCTGCAAATCTTTCAAAGGGAATGTTATCCTGTGTACCGTCAGCAAGAGCCCATTGTCAATCAATGGCTTTTGCATAGTTTTAAGTATCTTGCTGATTTGTGCCACGCAAAAGTGTGCACGCTTTGTTTTCAGGCACGTTGCGTGAAAATCCTTTCTTTTAAAGATACCCAACTTGTTGCTTTTTTCAGCAGACATCTGCACAGGGTACACACACTAGGGATGTACCAAATGAAAGAGCATTAAAATCTGAGGAAACTCATTCCAGGCATATAAGATGAGCTTCTAAATACAGCGCAATCCCGTTAATTCGAACTCTAACGAGACAGAAGATTTGTTCGAATAAAGTGGAGTTCGAACTAAAGGGAGCCTCTCCAAATGAGGGCTTGATGCATTGGTAGTACATGCTATCTACGTCAGAGAGATGTCATGACCGCCAGGCCTTGCTGCAAGTTTGCAGTCATGCGATGGCGAAAACATGAGGCTATTTCTTTCCAGAATATTTATTTACTGACAATCATCAAAACAGCTCAGCATAGAAAATAATCTGATATGCGCTTGCGTTCGTTTATTCAGCCGCATCTCTAAAGTGTGTGTTTTTTTTTTAGCCTTTACGGAATTTTTGTATAAAAAAAGCTATGAGAGCAGTATAGATGACGTTTTTGCAGTTGAGTTCCACGGCCAGGTGGACATCCTCTCGTATAAAGTATACAACTACAAGATGAGTAATTACCTCGATTTAATTAACTCTAATTAGGGAATATCTGGCAAAAGCAAGATAGCAGAACAGGAGGCAATCCTCGTTGGAATCAATTCTATCTTTTAAAAATCAAGAAAAGAGTGTGTGCCGTGAACTATCCATCGCTGAATTTCGGTATGCAAATGAGCCGCAACAGAAAAAGCGCACCCCAGGAGTGCATCACCCTCGCCAACGGAGGCTTATCTGGGCTGGAGAGCGGTTTATCTGGCCGCTGAGCGGCACGTACTATCTCCATAGCTCCAAATCATGTGGTTCTCTGACGTGACACGAGCACTGTACTCCCTGCATTCCCGGTCGGGGATGGATATTTTAACACACGTGTGTGTTTCAGGATTTCTATATGTTTAATGTTTATATGTTGAATGACGAGGATAGTCTCAATCTGCTATCTCGCTTTTGCCCAAAATTCCCTAATTAAAGAGTTAATTCATGAATTTTAGGTAATTAGTGATCTTGTAGTTCCATACTTTCTTCGAGAGGATGTCCACCTGGGCATGGAACTCAACCGCAAAAACGACATCTATGCTGCTCTCCTAGCTTTTTATAAAAATTCTGTAAAGGCTACAAAAAGACACCCCGCGTAAACGTCGTTTGCAATGTTAAGCCCAACCCAATTGCGAACCCCATGAACAAGAGTATTGCCAACCGAATTCGAGAAAAAAATGCCGCCTTTTTCTTGGCTATGTAGTCGACAGGAGGTCTTGACGCCCGTAAAACAGCGAGACTCCCTTGCTTTGCTGACTACGAGTAAGCGGCATCGTTCAGCGCACACAGTTACAGTGATTTGTTCCTTTCCTCTTGCAGAAGTATCGCTTTTATGAGAACTGGACTTATAATAAGTAAACCTAGCATTTAATAAGTAAAGGCATCTCTGACACGCCAGCAGCGTGCCCACCCACCGGTGTGAGGCCAGCGCTTAGCCGGAGACGATGCGTAGTCTGGACTCAGGTGCAGCTCTGCGAATTGTTAGGATAACTTATTGGGTTGGTACATAGTCTTGTAGGAACGATACACAAACTAACAAATACAACACAAGGACAACCAGTTCAAGTTGACAAGGACAACCATAACCAGTTGTGGTTGTCCTTGTGTTCATCTTTGTTAGTTTGTCTACCACTCCTATGAGACTATGTACCGACCTGCCCAAATGTTGATGTGACGTGAAGTCGGCCAGTACTATACATAGTATTACGTTTTACCGATGCAGGGCGCATATTTTGACCCACCTCATTTACCAACAATGTTCCTTGGCGGGACCACCAAAAGGCCATTCCGCTTTCTGACGTGCGTTGTATAACCTGTGGTGTGTTACTGTGGTGTTGCCTGCTGTTTGATCTTATGGGTTGCAATAGTATGCATGAAACAGTTGGTGCACAGGTTTTGTGTTTGGCAACTTAGCAGCTTCAAGCCTTTCCACCACTTTATATTAGCGAAGGAAATTGGAGGATATCGTAATATCAAATCTTGATGGTTTTTGTGTGCTTTATGTCACATCTTGGGGGGTAACAGAAGGTGTTGTTCAAGTAGCGCTTGTAATGTCAATCGTACGTCGAACCAAAGAGTATGCCGATGCCCTCTTGTGAGCAGAAGTAATAATGTAACCTTTGTAAGCTATTTTAAGTAATGTAATCTTGTTCTTTTGGAAGTCTACATCGGAATTTGTTGGAATAACTTAAAGTTTGGAGCTCTGTTCACGGGACCATAAGAGTACTGTAAAAGTGGTTAATTTCGAGGTCTAAATAGGTAATTCCCGATTTCTTGTGGAAGCAGAAATCGCGGGGATCAGGGAGGTCGGGGTTTCATGACACTGCTGGCAGTGTCGTGAAGCCTCTACATGCCGATGGGCTTATAGAGACCTTATAGAGACTTACCGTGAACTTCAATCCCGTGACAATGACGTGCGTGCTGGTTTTGTGGAAGCAGGTACCTGCAATGCGAAGTGATACAGTATGCGAGTAAACTACTGATGTTGAAGTGGCGTTTCAATGATAGAAATGTTTGACAAGAACAAATTTGTGAGAATAAGGTCATCAAGTAAGTCAATTTGTCTTTGTGGAGCTCATATCGCCGCGGGTTCCAGTGTCCATACTTGTTCATCCCCGCTATCTATATTTCGCGAAAATTAGGCCCTCGCGAAAATTCCTACTTTTACAGTACACTAGCTAGGGGTGTGGCAATGCGATGGCAGCGCAATACTATTGAAGATGTGAGAAGGTACATATTATTATGAAAGACATAGACTCTAGGCAAGATCGATCTGAGAACGACACAAACACAAACCAGGAAGCTCTAGGTTGTAGCTTCAGAATTTTTGCCGGATCACTGGAGGATAATGTAGGGAATGCTTAGGGCTGATATTTATAGTAACTTGCACAGATCAAGGTTCAAGCATCAGAGATATTAGCCGATAGGTCATCAGCTGATGCCAGCAGCTGACTAATTTTGGCCTGTGATATACGGTGACAGCCTGCCGCCCCAAACTGTCAAAAAGACTATCTCCGAAACAGGACATGTAAATTGCCTGCGCAAAGCAACCCCACTGGAAGACCTAGGTCAGTACAACCAGAAAGATGTCCACAAAACAGATGCACAGATCGAAATTTTCTGAAACAAAACTGCTTCTCGTTTGTGCTGCTTCTGGGACGTCCCTCTATAAGCTATCCCAGATAAAAGTAATGTAGCGCGCTGGTGGTCAATAACCGCATCAACCCAATCCTCGCAAGCCCTTCGAAGTCTGTTTATTTTGCAAAGACAGTGGCAGCAATCGTACAAGCACAGTGTATTGCTTTGGCCCATCCTCTACTGTGGTATTCATTGTTAACCATGTTCAAATGAATGTTCAATACACATCATTGTTCAATGAAGTAATAATGCCACTGTTTTATATTACTGATTTTACCTGGATTTAGGGACGCCTGTCCCTATGGTTCAACTGAATGATTTGTTATGTGAAAGGCCCACGTGTATTGCAGGTCTGATTCTGTCAGTGGCACTCATTGGCTTTTTTGTGAGTTACTGGTATATGTTTATCAAATAACATAGTATGCACATATTGCCTGCAAGAAAGAAAGTAGTTTTGATTTTGTGACTGAAATTAAAAATTACTTATACGTTTTGCCAGATAGTTTACACCAGTTGATGTGTTAAATGCCCTCTTAACTTCACAGGCGTGCCCCTCCGTGTACTTGAACACATGTACATTTATTCACATAAGTGCAGCAGTCACATCTGTAATGTACTTGTTGCAAATGTATGATGCAGAAATGCATACTGTTACATTTTTTAACCGTGTTCATGTAACCATGTGAGTTTTGTTACTTTCATATGTGCTTATGGTGATAAAATAGGACACTGGGCTTGCGTATCAGTATATGGTGCCATGGCTGATGCAATGTTGCCATCTGCACAGTTTGCCATTGAAGGGAAGCACCTTTGATTTGAATTATTTGCGTGCTTTCTTTCTCAGCTTTTATTCTTTCCTCTCTCTTATAAGGTTTCTGCACTTTTTACACCAAGGTGCTGCATCCATTTTTAAGTGATACAGACACACGTCCCCCTTTTTTTTTTTATCACATCACCATCAATACAGAAAGGCCATCTCCTTACAGGGATCTGTTCCAACTGGTGTTGGCTAAAAACTCAAGGGCTAACTCCTATTTAGGGATATTTAACATTAAGTCATACGCTAGCCCTGCTGGTGAAAACTGACTTGATATGTAACATAAAATTCTGTGGTTGAACATAGATGACTGTTGTAACAAATGTTGCCATCTTGTTAATTGTGCTGAACAATGTCTAAATAGGTGTGTGCAAGGTGGTACCACTGCCATTCCCGGGGCCTTTGGCTGTGGCAAGACTGTGATTTCACAGTCACTTTCCAAATACTCCAACAGCGATACTATCATCTATGTTGGGTGTGGAGAACGTGGAAACGAGATGTCTGAAGTATTGAGGGATTTCCCTGAGGTATGTGTGCATTGACGTGGCTTGAACTGAGGTGCATTGGAAGCGTTCATGACATGTCAGAGATAAAGAAAGGCAATATAGTTATTGCCTTTCCCTGTGAATGATGACAAGAAATACTGTCATGAACATGCTCAATGGCATGCATAGTGGTGCTTCTAAACATGCTGGACATGCTTCCTAGCAGGCCTGCTTCAAAAGAGATGTCCATTACCTATTTCACGCTTAAAAATTAAATAGTGGATTCAAAAACTGAGACTGCTCAATAGTTTACTGTATGACATCTTTATAATTTGCAGCTGAAAACTGAGGTCGATGGGAAAAGCGTTTCTATTATGGATCGCACTGCACTAGTCGCAAACACATCTAACATGCCTGTAGCTGCTCGTGAGGCTTCTATCTACACTGGTTCGTGTCTATTCCTCAAAACTTGTTTCGGAGACTTACTTTTGTGCAGTACTGTCTCACAATACAAACTTTCTATCTAGGCATTACACTTTCTGAGTATTTCCGTGATATGGGATATCACGTTGCCATGATGGCCGACTCTACTTCCCGATGGGCAGAGGCCCTGAGAGAGATTTCTGGACGTCTGGCAGAAATGCCTGCTGGTGAGACTGCTTTGTTTTTTCTGTGTGTCATGAGCTATCGTCTTGGTAGGCGTAATTTTGTAACTGTACCTGTGTGTTACATTCCTCTAAGTGTTGTAAATGTCACTCAGATTCCGGCTACCCTGCTTACCTGGCTGCCCGTCTTGCCTCCTTCTATGAGCGTGCAGGGCGAGTAAAATGCCTTGGAAATCCAGAAAGGGAAGGAAGTGTCACAATTGTAGGCGCGTAAGTACTGTTGCATGATTAACATGTTTCCCATAACATATTACGATATTTTACCTAGTAGTGAATGCTTTGTTTTTATACTTGTAATAATCCCTTAATTGGTACTGTTTGGGGGGAAAACCTTCCATGAAAGTCCTAATCTTGGGTATGTTGTAGGGGTGTGCGAATCGAATCAAATGGGGGGGGGGGGGGGGAAATGCCAAATACCGAATGCCAAATGCACATTTTTACAATAAGTGCCTTTTGCACTAAAAGTTTGCAATTTGTAGCCGGTGGTTTTAGTGTAATTGTGCTGCCATTAACTGTCACAAGCGAGACATCTAAATCTTCTGCGGGAAGCCCGTACTCTTTAATTTGTACATGATAGTGTTTCTGGCTTTTCAGCTGAGTCTACACTTATGGGGGCAGTTATCTTGATTTCAAAATTTCATGCCATATGCAGTGTCATGTTCTACGGAATAGGCTGTAATAGTTCCTGAACATCCACAGAGCCACCCTGACGAACAAATTGGTGTCCTGCCTCAGCTTTGCCATGAACATCCAGTAGCTTCCTTGCTTTAGAGTGTGTGTCTCGCATCGGGATGTTTGATTGCTGAAATTTGGAACGTAACAGATGTCCAAATTCCCTGCCGGCACCACTAAAGCGCACGTGGGGGGGCCGCCCCTTCCTCAGGCAAAGTATACACAATTAACTTGAGTTTATGTTCTCACGCTAAACAGCAACGGTCCGCCTGTGTTGTGTTGGTCCTGCAGCACTGAGGTTTTGTAAAGGAGGCATCACCTCATGCAGGGAAGCATTAGGTGAAGCCCACTTTTGGGGTGGTGTCGTTCATATTCGTGGAATAGTCGAATGTTAGATATTCGATTGGAATTCGAGAATTCAAATATTTGCGCAGCCCTAGTATGTTGTTAACTTCCTGCTGCAAAGCTAAAGGTATGCAGCCTAATTGCTTCCCAAGAACACCTGCTTACCTGCTGGTTGGGCTTACCTGCAGCTGTATGCCTGAAGCTCTATGAAAAGTTGAAAATGTTCACACATTAGTCTGTACACCAAGGAATTTGCTTAGAAAGACAAGGCTGCTAGTATGCTGTAGTTTATATTGCCTGGCTCTCATCCCATTTGCTTAAACATCCAGAGTCCTAGTGAGTGAGGCTGTTGACTGTACTTGTGTTGCTCTAATCAGTGGTTGGGCAAATAGTGTCGCGGCATATCTCTGCAAGATTTACAGTGGCAACACAAATTTGGCCATGCATGACTGGCATTCTCAATCAACCAAGAGGATTTATTTTTTTGCTGATCCAGAGTATCTCCACCTGGTGGTGACTTCTCAGATCCTGTGACATCTGCAACACTTGGCATAGTTCAAGTCTTCTGGGGCTTGGATAAGAAGCTTGCACAGCGCAAACACTTCCCCTCTGTCAATTGGTTGATCTCATACAGCAAGTACACACGTGCCCTTGATGACTACTATGAGAAGAACTTCCCAGAGTTTGTTCAGCTCAGAACAAAGGTGTGTTATGAGAAATGATAGAAAAAGTTGAATACTCATTACCAGAACATGTAATCTGGACATATTGAAAATGGACAATGCAAAGGAAATGATTTTTTTAGAAGGCAGTCCTGCCCAATGCATGCCTTAATCATGTGCGTTTTACAATGACTACATTCAGTTCACATACTGGGATGAAGTTCATACTTGCACATGTCCAAGAGGTTAGGCGCTTCTGTCTTGTTCAGATGTGTAATTTCTGCCTTGTCTTTCCTGTAGTGTTGTCCCTACCATTACATTATTGCTTTGTCTCACTCATACCTGATTAGCAGTTTGTGTAACTTGCACCTGCAGAAGGGATAACTGCTTTCAAGAATGGTTAAACAATCAAAGGCATTCAATATGTTTCAGGGACAGTAATAAGCTCTAATGACTTCAGTATAGCACAGCAATAACTTCGACACACAAATCTTTCAAGAACCGTTGCAGTAAGTATTCATGTTGTGAGTAACAAAATTTTTCTCTCTGCTAGTGTCAACAAATTCTTCAAGAAGAGGAAGATCTGTCTGAAATTGTACAGCTTGTTGGCAAGGTTTGTAATTTTTATATTGTGTGTGTCTGAATCGATTAACATCAGTATACATCTCATTGCAGGCTTCATTGGCTGAGACAGACAAGATCACCTTAGAAGTAGCCAAGCTGATAAAGGATGACTTCCTTCAGCAGAACGGCTACACACCCTATGACCGTTTTTGTCCTTTCTACAAATCTGTTGGCATGTTGCGAAACATGATTGGCTTCTATGACATGGCAAGGACTGCAGTTGAGTCAACTGCTCAAAATGAAAACAGAGTAACGTGGGCTCTTATTCGAGAGGCCATGGGGGACCTGCTCTACCAGTTATCCAGCATGAAATTCAAGGTATGAGAACTCTTTAGAAACTAAAAATAGCTAATTTCACTAAAATCTCTCGTTTATTGGCTACATAAGAAACGTGAATACATTTTATTACAGTGCAATCCTGTTAATTCGAACTCAAAGGGAACCGAAGATATTCAAATAAAGCGGAGTTCAAACTAAAGGAAGCAGCTCTGAATGAGGGCTTGGGGCATTGGCAGCCCTTGTGAGGCTCTGCCGCATGTTTGCGCTCGCGCAATGGTGTAATTATAAAAGGGCTTATTCTTTCCAAATATTTGATTACAGACAAGCATCAAAAGAGCTCAGGGCATGAAACAATCTTACACGTGCTCATGTTCGTTTCTTGAGCCACAACTCTCTAAACGCATTTGCGATGTTAAGCCCAACCCAATCACGAACGTGAATATCAAACGAACATGTTAACATGTTCGAATTACCAGGAGATTCACCCAGTTCGAATTAATGGGATTGGACTGTATGTACTTGCATAATGAACACATTTGTGTAATTAATGCATCCTCAAGTTAGGCACCTAGAGGCTGCTACTTTTTTCCCTGCATATTCTACGTAGTGTGACGTGACCAGAGATCACGATTTAGGCGGGACAGCTCCCGATTTTTAAGCTGCTCTCCCACTGATGCACCAGCCTGCCTGTGGGACCACGTATTGTCCTGTTTCAAATAATGAACTCTGCATGGTGGAACGATTTGGCTAAACATCAAAAGCGCTCTCGGCTTCCACCCACTACCAATGACCCACTCTCTGCTCGCATCTTCTCTCTCTATCCATCGGAGCTGCTTAATGTGTGGACAACTAGCCATTCCAATAGTTTAAAACTTTTTCTAAATTAAAGCTCACTTGGGCACGCTTTGATAAACAAGTTGCATCGGGGGGATTTTGGACTAATGATCAATCATTGCGGTGCCGATGTCAGTGAAGAGTTTGGGGCAACGGCTTTTCTGCAGTGTGAAGACACATAAGAAAAAAAATACATTCTTGCTCTCCATTGCCTGTCTTGGCACTTTTGCATGTTTGGGGATTTTCAGGTTTTAACTCGTGTAAGTGAGGATGATGCAAATCGAGGGTAGAAACAGGTTTATTTAACTCTAAAAACTCAAGGCCCTATACATAACTCATTTCAGGATCCAGTAAAGGATGGTCAGAAGAAGATCAAGCAGGACTTCGAAGACCTCTATGAAAGCATTCAGCAAGCATTCCGTAACCTAGAGGACTAGAACTCTGTTGCTGGATAGCAAAGACTGCCAGACTGCATAGAGCTAGTGTTATGATCACTTGATCATTTTATTACTGTGATGTCTAATCTCATTCCAGTGGGATTGCTGCAGCATGTCTTTCTTTTTTTTGCTGTAGATTATGATGAAAAGCAATATCTGCTACCAACAAAAGGTGGCATGTCGTGCATGTGCTATAGCGTTGTTCTGAAACTCTGGTCAACTGGTTCTATGTACATAAAGAAACCTCATGTTCCATTGTGGTTTGGTTGAAGAATTCCTGTTTATATTTTGATGACTTCTATTTGTATGTATGTGGTAACCAAGGTAACTTTATTGTTGCTTTCATTGAACATCCGTTTTCAGGCTGATTGGTAATGTAATTCACGTGAATGGCTGTGTGTATGGTGTTATGTGATTGCTCTGCAGTTAGAGTAGGAAATAAATATATGGATAGAACTGTGAACTTTTTAACTGTTAATTCTGTTGCTGGGGTGTCGAGGCGTAGCGCACTTATGTGGGGGTTCAGGGTGTTGAGGACACCAGTCTGCAGTGCAGAGTCAGTTTATACATTGGATTACCTCTTTCCACTCCCCAAAAACTTGCTTCGACAAAGGGACTCTCCCCCCAAAGTGAAGTTCTGGATCTTCCCCTGGTCTGTGGTACAGCTGTTTGAAATGAAAAATATATGGATGATCAGGTGCCTTTTTGATTGTATAGTAGTGGAGAGTAAATGGTGATGTAGAAAGAGGTAACATATCCTTGGGTTTGAGGAATACACAAGACTAAGGGGACGATTGTTTTTGAATTACTTTCAATTAACTTGCTGAACAATAATGTGAGAGGATAGTGCAGATGTAACCTTTTCTGCCTTGATTTGTCTTCATGCAACATTCTTCAATGTACTCTACATCAGTGTCGTCACTGTACATCGGACCGCCGGAAGCGATGAGAACAAATTCACCGAACCCCCCCCCCCCCCCCCCCCCCACACACACACACACCGTCACAGCCAGTGCATAACCGGCAACCTCGTCAGCTGCTGCGTGCTTTCGATACAGCTTCAGAAACGATTCCGCACTGGATTCTTCTTGTTTGTATGTGTATGACGTGGACAAACGTGCATTGCAGGACTTTTCTATCAGGAAATTAGAAGCTAGCCGTTGAAGCATGCTTGTAGCAATTTTGGAAGTTCTGGGTGCTTGGAAATCGGGCAGCATGTACGAGCGCGTGTTTGTGGGGAAGAAAATCCTCACTGAAATGTGAGAGACGGTCGCGGACCCCCAGGGCTCAGCGGACCACACTTTGGGCGTTTATGTTTATTCGCTCAGAGCAGAGCCCGAGCTGAGCGGAAGTGCGTCACCGAACCGGAAATCGATCGGTCGGGTGTAAAGCGAGGAGAAAATTAAAGGAGTACAGAGGGCCATCCAAAAAAATTTCAGATTAAGACATCTGATGAAAGTGTGTGTGTCATTATACCGAATAGCGCGAAAGGTTTTGATGTGTGCAATTTGTTTCCCAGAAAAAAACTCACATAAACATAGCTCCGCGCCTTCACCCTTAACTCGCCACTCCAGCTATAACGAGGATGAGGAGGTATGATGGCACGTCACCGATGACGGCATAAGGAGACTCGTTCTGGTTTGCCGATCAGTGGGGGTCAGCGCATTGTTCCTTTGCCAGTAAACCTGTTTTGCCAGTTTTCCCGGAGAATTGGGGATACAAGGAGCGCCCGAAGCATTACCGAGCAAGGAGAAAGGCTTTATCAGAACCCCGAACAGCCGAGTAGCAGACGACAGCGGAGTAGCAGACAACATTTTTCTAGGCCAATCAGCGAGCGTTCTCCTTATAGCGTCAGCGCGAGGTTCCAGGCAGATCACAGGCTGGTACTGCTCTTCACCACCGTTGCGCACGGTCGCTTTTTGCGGCATATTTTAAATTCAGTTTCTGCGATAATTATGACTCTGTGGTGTAAATTACTTCGCATGGTGCATCTTACTGGCAAACTTAGCAGTTTTATAAGAAGAAAACTGGGTGTTAAAAATGACTTCTGTGCTACTTTAAATTCCATACGCGACCGAGCGACAACGGCTTTGCGCTTGCGCAGTATCTCTATTGCTGTGTCGTCTGCTTCCGTTGGTGTTCGTCGTAGGGCACCGTTTATGCCTTCGTGGCTTGAAGGTTTCGCTTCTGTCAGTTTTTCTGATTTTGTGTTCCTTCTTTTTTCTTTTTGTACATCATTTCATGTTTCATTCCATGTTGCACGTAGTGTGTGGAAGACGACGACGACCGATTTGCTTGCCGTTCACGCGGGGCCACTCGCGCGTTCGTCCATCACGACGCTGGCTGCAAACTCTGCATCAAAGCCTGTACATAAAGTTTCTGGACATCTGTCAGAGAGTTTTGCATTTTCAAGCACTAATTCCACAACTGGTTCGTGTGGTACGGCGGTCTAGATTGTCTGGATGAAAGCCATCTCAAAATTTCAAAATAGCCGCCATCTTCTAGCTCAGGAATTGTGGGAAGGATCTGCGAGCTCGCCCTCCAAGCTCCGAGCGAAGCGAGCTGCCTCGGAGGTGTCTCTGAGCGAATATCCAAACACAAAGCGGGCGGATCTGAGCCAATTCTCATACGCTCTCGAGCCAGATCTGTGACGACATATCCGCTCCGAGCGCCTCCGGGCGATTAAACATAAACGCCCTTTGGGAAACACTGCTCTACATGTTTTATGTCGCGAGACAACTACGATCTATTGTGGGTTAATTTTGCTCACCTGAAGGCCCTGAGGGTGCTTTAACGTGCGCTGAAATCTCCGCACGTGAAACCAGAACATCAAACCGATCCGAAAACCGGAATGAACGATTATTTTTAGCCGGAATCGAACCGAAAAGGCCGCCGCCATCTTGGAGCTGAACCGGAACCGAACACATTTAGAAAATTGCGGTTGCCGTTTCAAAACCGGTTTCGAAACACCGAGAGTTCCAGACTGAACCTTCTTACCTACCTTGAGTGCCCCAACTTGTTCCAAAAGTGACCGGTTCATGCGACATTTTTTGAATCCCGACTCTTCAATACAAGCGAAAATGCATAGCTGGACGCCCACATCGATGGAGGCAACGTCGAACAACCGCGCTCTGTAGTTGCTGTAGTTTCGTTTTCCTGTTGACAAGCGTTCGAATCGCAGCTTTGCGGCCAGCACGTTGGAAGGCTCATACCTGAACCTTTTTCTAAAGTAAAAAGGTGATCTGGTTGAAGGCCATTTGGGGAGAAAACAGAGTTTGTACTAATATAATATTCCGTGATATCTTTACTGTTACGTTAGGTCATTTTGCAGAGGAGCTGATGCTTCAGTACCTGAGGTGATCTTCATGCAGCAAAATAAATATCGAATTACGCACAAGAACTCGTCAAGATTTTTGGGCTTTTCGCTGCGCAGAGAGCAGGCGCTGGGCTTCGAAATACGCCGCTGCCTCGGCGAGCCGGCGCAAGACATAATCACCGTAGCAATATGCCGCCACACCAGCAGGCAGATTACTCGGCAATAGGAATAGCGAATAGCCAACCAATCAGCACCTGCAATCTGCAGAGGAAAGCAGGTCCGTCGACAGCGCACAGCACGAATGCAGCGCCATCGACTAGGCGAGCCTGATCCTGATCCTGCTTGATATTCCCGCAAAACGTACTACGTCTTTGCAAATGCGTAAAATTGCACATGAGAGTTGAAGGCGTATACCAAAAGTTTGAGATTCTGAAAGTAAACGACAATATACGAGACCGATCCCCCATTTGCCACCGATGTCCCAAGGACGTCTACATGATGTTACCCTCAGGACGATGAAGACATCCTGAGGACATCCTGAAACATAATTTTGACATACTTGGGATGTACTCAGAACTGCCAAAATAACATCCGCGCACGTCCCAAGGAAGTCCATAGTACGTCAATGACGACCTTTTACGGACCTCTAGTGGACCTTTTTCGCGTGCCTTAGCCAGGCTTACTGGCGTTCTCTGAACATTACATCAACACCGCACAGCAGTGCGTATCAGTGGCACAAACAAGCAACATAAGATCAAACACTTTATTTCGTATGAAACTGAGCGTCATAGCATCGTATTACCTCACCAGGTATTATATCACAGCGTAACATGACCAGCATTTTTTTCGCATTATTATTGAGAACTTACATGTCTTTGAAAACATGATGTCCATGAACACACACAGCATCGGTCCACAAGGGGAAAAACTTAAAGGTATATGCCCGCAATGTCCGAAGTGCGACGCTGAAACATATGTTGAAGCACTGGCATAACCGACGACCATGCTGCACTGTGTTTCGTACAACTGGAGATTTGCGATGTGTCCAGCTTGCCTTTCGTGCGCAAAAATTAACGCTATCCAACTTCGGCTATATTCACTTTTCGCCACGGACTCCCTTCCCTGCCGCGTCATGTGAGCTTAACCTGCAAGAAATGTAATTTCAAAAACACTGCTACTACAGCAAAATGTCACTGTGAAGTACGCATCGACGTATACGCATACCTTTAGACACAGCGCCTATGGTTGCAGTCTGCAGTAGCCTAGCATTCTCCCTATCAACAGCCCTATTGCCTGCGAAGACGGGAAACGCATGGATAACCACGTAGTAGGAACGTGAATGCCTCGCACATTCACTACATACCTTCAAAACGGGTAAAATCTTGAAAATGACGCGGGCGACGCCACTTGGAGATCCATAATTCACATTCATCCGCTACGACGTTTCCACACATCTGTAAAAGAGTCAACAAGGTGCGACACATTGTACTTCCCTGCAAATTCTTTATCAAAATCACTCAGCATTTTTTACATACAGTGGCACAGCCGTAAAGGCTTGTGCTGCCGTGGAGCACATGACGAAGTTGCACGGGTGAAGCGTATGCCCAATCTGTTTCGCAGTAAACACAAGTCACTAAAGAGCTCTGAAACGCACTTTAGCGTAACTTACCTGATGTCTTTCAACATTTCTGTGACCTTCCCACGTCGTGAGTGTGCTGTCCCAGCCGCGTTGTTCACCGCAATGAATACGTCGAAAGTATCTGAAATTCATAGATTAGACATTAGTAACGGGGCCACTGACGATGTTGCATCTTCGCCTTGAAAAGTGCTGGTAGGGTCACGAGTACACTTAGCTGAAAGATAAAGCATAGGGTAATAGGAATCAAATGGGTAATAATCACACTGCTAGCATAAAGTAATAGAACCCACACGCTAGGAATGATACCAAACAAAAGTTGCACGAATCGTACAAACATAGAACTAACCTTTAATCTAAGAAATCGCAAGGCTTCTGGACCTATCTTCCAGGGTGCACACATAAAAGCACCCCCAGGCAACACTAGTAGGGCATAAAAACACATTCACAGCAGCCCAGGGCACCAGAGCAACGACGGAAAGCGAGACAACGGGAGCCAGAAAAAGGCGTGCGAACGCAACGAAGCTTGCAAGCGAAATGGACGCCGCCCGCAGCGCAGAAACGGCAGGAAGGCCACCTGCCCGCCAGGCCATGCGCCATGCCCCAGCGCCCAGGCGCTCCTCGGAATGTAGCAAGGGAACGGAAAGTCGCGCGAAGACGGGACCAACGCTATCGGAAAGAGGACGTTTTCCTCTTCAAAAACACATCTCAATCACCTTCCTACGCCAGCAAGAACCCGATATCGAAAAAAATGCCCCAGGCCCATGTATCAGAGAACCGCCATTGCCACGGTGTTCTAACTCGAGAACCGAGAGGGATAGAAAGATGCGGCAAGTTTCTACGCGTTTCCCACGTCGAGTGCGTGTGCCCATTAAAAGGAAGTCGGATCCGCCGTGGGCTTCAAGCCTGAAGACAGGGACAAAAATCGGTGAACGGTGGTCGGTGTCAGGAATTTCGAGAATGACGTCTTAACCACTGGAAATCGACGGCTGGTCTCAATTGGAAAGTTGTAGAGCAGGGAACAGAGCACGCGCACACAAAATTTCGACTAAATCGGACATCGGGTAATCGACTTACGACACCGAAAAGTGGGAAGCGTTTCAGGGTGGCTCTAGCCAGCCTCGCAGCTCGTCATGCTCTTAAGCCGATATCGGGAGAACGGAACATTGCGCGCCTGCGGGACAAACGCTGTTGGAAAGAGCACATTGAGACCTTCATAACGAAGGCAAACATGACCATGTGGCAGCAACGGGAAGGCTTTTTTGGGGGGGTGGCGGGGAAGCCGCTGGTCCCATGTATTGGGAGGAGTGTGAACGCGGAATCCTCTAACTCGAGAACTGCTAAATTTAGAGAGACGCGGTGAATTTTATCACGTGCTCCGCGTCGAGAACAGTGGGTTGTCCAAGTATGAACCCTGTCCGAGGCGAACTTCTTTCCAACAAGGGCACTGAAGTACGGAAAAACGAATTTTACTAACGCGTCTCCGCCTACGAGTTCGAAACCACTACAGATCAGTTCCTGTGTGATTTGCGCGATCACACAGCTAATCCAGGCCCGTTCGGACCTGAATTTTGGTCTCGATCCAACAGTCCGGGCGGGATTTACAAGACTTTGAAGGTGTCAGAAGCACCGACAGTTGCCTAGAATTTTCAAATATCTGGACAACCGCCAGGATTTCTCACAAGCCGCAAGGTGCACGCGTAGGGGAATGGAAGGGAAATTCGTCACAAGAAACAGCATCCCGATATCGCCGCTGTAGGCCAAGATATTAGACACGGGAACCATCGCGAAACACCGCGATGTCACTCTGATGGGGTTAAACCATCACTGGATGGCTAAAAGACGCCGCGGTATCAACCGCCACCTCAAGTGGCATGTGCAGTGCTCAGTTGGAACCTCTATGCATATCTGATCTATTCTGACCGATGGTGTCACTACGGTGCCGTAGGGGACCTGGGCACATTCTTCTTAATTGTCCATGCTACCAACCTTCCCGAACCGCGCTCTCTCAGATCCTTAGTCAGTTGGAATTTCACCCTTTCTATCTCTATGAAAATTGCTTGGCCCCTGGTGAAATCCAGCCCATCAACACTCTGTGACGAGAGCTTTTTTGGTCTTTTTAGACACGTCAGGACTTCGATCCTTATGGTGAAGGGGCACATTTCATCGCATTTTATGCCAGTGGGCTCGGGTATCCACATTAGCGACGAAACTCCTCATTATTAACCTTAGAAATAAAGTTGTTGTTGTATTGATACTTTAGGCCAATTCCTTCAATTGGTTTCGCATTCTTTGAACTGGTGCAGTGTATACAAAACATGTTGGATTACATTAAATCAAGTGGAAATCAGCGTTTAGCATTTATATCCATTAAGCCAATTCATTGAATTCCTTCTTTATTCCGTGGGTACGGTCTTCGCCACACAGCATAGTGGAACATGATGTCGCGAGCTTCTCTTCAAAAACCCTGATTCTGTCAGTGAGGAACTTGTACCTGACGGCTACATAATGAACGAGTTGACTGTCTGATTTGTCTTTGGATCTGGTTGGAATTGTGGCGACAATTCAATGATGTTATGTCTTCTCGTTCTGGCAGGGAAGCACATCTAGAGATGTAGTTGTGTGTGTTCCGTTCTACATGGAGATATTGCAAGAGATATCGAGGTCTTCTCGGCCTTCCCAACTACCTTTATTAGCACTACAGTAAAAGGAAACAGAAGCTAGATACTGTGGTACATCTGCTAAGCTCGGACCATGTCGGGAGTTTCTTTGTAAATTCAGATGAATAATTTTTGTGTGTTGCCACTTCGGTAACACGGATAAAAATTAGTGTCACTGTTTTAGTTTCTTGCTGCACGCTGTTGAACGTTATCATAAGGATACAAAAATATAATGAGCATCGAAAGTATGTTTGTATTCTACTTCTAAATCAACATCCGATCGGGACGCCATTTCGAAGTCCCAGCGATATCATTAAAATACATCCTGGCTAGACAACGCTAGGACGTTTCGAATGACGTCTTATTTACATCATTGGGACATTTTTCCCGGATCAGGACTTCGGGATCTTTTCAGGACGTCCATGGGACATCGGTGGTTTACTGGGAGACGACACAGTTCGACATTTGCAGACGACAGTCCTCCATGTTCAAGCTTACCTCCACCCGAGTGTTCTGCGTGTGAATAAAGGTCTTAAAAACTGTTATTGTGAACCAGCTTTTGAGTACAAAGCTCTGGTTAACTGTGTTTTCAAGTATAAAAGGGAAGATACTCCAAAGAAAGCGGAGAACTTTCGAGTTGACGTACCCCGCTGCGGGTTTCCACGACGACCTAGCAGGAACCATTTGTTTGGTAAATACCCTCTTTTTCTTTGTAAAAGAACTATCCTACGTAGTAATAAAATAAATTATATATATATATATATATATATATATATACATAGTTGAAATAAATGGGAGACAGAAGACGAAAGTAGGGGAAGTAACAAAAAAGGGGTTTATTAAAACTTAAAAATCATAAAAGTTAGGGAGGATGTCTACGTTACGGCGGAAGCTCCGCCTTCTTCGGGACAAAAGAGCTAAATGTGGCCACATTTAGCTCTTTTGTCCCGAAGAAGGCGGAGCTTCCGCCGTAACGTAGACATCCTCCCTAACTTTTATGATTTTTAAGTTTTAATAAACCCCTTTTTTGTTACTTCCCCTACTTTCGTCTTCTGTCTCCCATTTATTTCAACTATAATTACGTAGCCGTCCGATCAAACTCCAACTTCTCAAGATATATATATACTTATATATAATCAAGGAAAAAAAGCCATTAAAGAAACAAGTAAATGGCACTAGACGTGTTTGAAATTCAAAATTGCAGATTAAGATGGCTTCTGTGGCTGCACGCAGAGAAACAGATACTCATGGAACGATGCGACAGCACCAGAGGACACGTGTTTCGCCGTGTTTGCGGCTCGTCAGCTCTGGGTAGCTACGCATCGTTCGGAATTGGCAAACCAGGGGTCGCTCGAGCTCGAGGGGTCGGTATTGGCTACTCTTGCTAGCGAGAACGACCGGTCGAGATGTGGGACGGGCGGCACAATATCACGACTTACCAGGGTGTCGAACCGAAACGTTTTTCGTTCCGGTTTTCGCTCCAGTCCTATCATAAACGGTCCGGTACCGGTTCTGCTCCGGAGCAAAAAAATAACGGTTCATACCGGTTTTAACCGGTTCCGCTTCTGGTTCGCATATTCATTCCCAGAAAAAAAAAAAATGTTGCAAAATGTAAACCCTTTTATTCCGCATACATGGTGTGAATAGGCAGCAGTGAAATTGGTAGCTCCTGGTTCCTGTAGGTAACTGTCTGTTCAAATAGGCGTTCTCTTCTCTTGAAGCGCATGATACAGACGGACTTGTTTGTCGTGACGTCATACGTAAAGTACTTTCTTGCTGGATTGGTGCGATCGCGTCCCATCCGATTGTCTGTTGCTGCTGGCCAGCCGCCTAGTCAGGGACGTTTCCGTTTTGCGGCTGGTCCACATTTCTAGTCGAAATGGAAATAAAATGCAATGAAATGAAAAAAATGCTTCCTTGCCAGCAAGCATCACCGCACGTGTACAACGCAAATCGAGGAACACCTTCACTCACAAATGCAATCGACGGCTCAGTTTTCTTTTTTCGTGTCCTGTCCACAAAAGAGGCGGCAGTTCGCACGCGCTTGCCCTCGCAGACACGTAAATGTACAGGGTCTTACCCTATAAAAGTCTACCCCCACCGGCATGCCGTGCTCGGTAATTACTTATGACTATGGGAGTCGCACATTTTGCGCTATAACTTTGTGTTGCGGTGCTCAATCACTTCGATATTTACCATGATTGAATGTCCTCATGAGTTTTATACGTAGGCAACACAATGTGCCACCTGCATTGAGTAATTGGCGAGCACGGCATGCCGGCCCGGGTAGACTTTTATAGGGTAAGACCCTGTACTATTCAACTTCGCTGATCGTCGCTGTTTAGTTGAGGAGAGTTTGGGCGGATGAAATTAAAACGAACGCTACGGCACATTCGTAGAGAGTCAGAACCGGTCACATATACCTCTAAGTCTATTTGCGCGAACGATAAAATGCTACAAAGGGAGCCTAAGGGTCACAGTATACCGACATACATTCCACCGTAACCGTAACCCTCGTAAAGTATCCATGACATGACTTCAGAACACACGACGTCAGTTTCATTCGCCTATTCGTAGTCCAAACCGACGAAGTTTTTTCTTGGACCAAAAACCGTTAAACAAATTTTTCGGTTTCCTTCCTGAGCGAAAAAAAAAAAAAAAAAAACGTATACGGTTTCGATTCCGTTCCGGTTCACACCAAAATAGCGTTTTTTTTTCTTTCGATTTTCGGTTCTGGTTTTCGGTTCGCTCCGGCACCCTGCGACTTACTACAGGCCTACATGTTTTCCCGCCCATTTTAGTCCAGTGCCATGTGATTTAATCCAGGTGCCATCTGAAATAATCCGGACGCCTTTCAGTTTCCGAGTGTCACCTGAAATAATCCAGGTAATATTCAGTTTAATCCGGGTGTCATCCGATATAATCCAGGTGACAAGTAAAAGTTAAAAAAAAAACGCTGATGGGACTGAAGTTCTGCCGTGTTTTACGTTGAACATTCGCACTACGCCAAGATTTTGGGAGTTGGAGCGGGAGTACAGCAACCGGATATCTGGGTCTGCTATATGATATCTTCTGACTGAGCTGTGGGATATTCCGCGCGGGTAGATGAGCACGAAAGGGCATGACTCCCATAGCAGACGACACGATTGGTCCTGTCGTCTGCTACGGAATATCTTGTGACAAAGCTGCAGGATGTGCGTGATGTCTCTCCGTGCTCTTCAAACCGCAGGGAATATCCTGCGACTGAGTCACAGGATATTCCATAGCAGATGACAGGACCAATCATGACATGACAGGACCAATGACAGGTGTCGTCTTCTATATGTGCGCCATGCCTTTTCGTGCTCTTCTAACGGCGGGTGATATCCTACAGATCAGTCACAAGATATCTTTTCGCAGACGACAGGGCCACTGGTGTCGTCTGCTATGAGCATCATGCCGTTTCGCGCTCTGCTAACCGCGTGGAATGTCCTGCAGATCAGTCACAAGTTATTCCTTAGCAGACGACATGACCAATGGTGTCGTCTGCTATACTTCTGCTCAACGAACTTCTGCTCTGCGAATGTTCAACATACGAGGCGCCTTATATACGACGCCTTACGCCTTATACGACGCATACGAGACGCCTTCCATGCTTGTAAGACGCAGCAGACCTTGAGTCCCGTCAACTGCTTTTTACTTTTCCTTACACTACATGTCCGTAGAATATTCTGCACTCTGCAGGGATGTCCCTCGTGTGAATACAAGGTTATAGTGCTTAAAGACACCATGAATTAATTCAGATGGCATCCGGATTAAATTGAATAGTATCTGGATTTTTTTAGATGGCGCCCGGATCAAATTGAATGGCTTTTGGAACATTTCAGACGACACCTGGACTAATTCAGATGGCACTTGGACTAAAATGGACGGGAAAACCTGCAGATTGTAGCAATTATGTCAAGGCACCCCTTCCCAGCGCCGCTAGCGGAGGCTAGCGGTGGCGCAGCTCATCGGTCCGGTAATTGCTTCCTCAATTTCAACAATACTTCGTACTTCAGTTTACCTTAGTATTTTTGTACAAGCGGTAGGTGTCCCACACTCTAAGAAAAAAGGTCGAAATGGCTACTACATGTAGTGTAGTAACGGTTGTCGCAGAATTCTACTACATTTATAGCAACCACATGTAGTAATGAGCTGGGTAGCAAACATTACTATGTATGCAGTTACTACCCTTGGCGACCAAACGATAGTAAAATTTACTGCCTCTAAAGGTTGTAACAGCTGTCGCAGAATTTTACTGCTCAGGCGGTAACCGCAGGTAGTAATATGAAGAGTAGTAGCCATTGCTACCCATACATTTACTTTGCCCCGAGTTGCAGGCAGTATCCACACGCACGAGGCTGTGCACTGTGCTTCGTGATGCTTGGCCAGCATGTGAGATCTTCGTGTGTTCTCTGTAGCAAAGAAGAAGGAGCACAAAACAGTCTTACAGTGGGGGTGATGGCCTTTATTCACTCTCCAGAGATGTCAGAAGTTGGATGGCCAGTGATGACAGAACGCTGTGGCGTACTCCAATCAGATACGCAATAACAATCCAGGTATTCCTTTGTTTCGGGCTGTACTTCACGTCGAGGATCCAGTAAAATTCCAACGCTGTTGCAACGGCGCTTATCGCGTCAGACATCTCCATGTCAAACTGTTCAAATTTTACCCGGATGTTGTTGGTCTCGTGAAGCTTTCCATCATACACCAGTGACGGGTACACATCCTGTAAATGGAAAACAAAGCTGCATTAAATAGGCACATGTATTCAGAAGCTCAGAGACGAGGAACACAGAAATAGTCAAGCAAGGTGGCCGCTTTTTCTGAGTATGGCACACAAGATTATACACGAAACTGCTTGCATAATTGTCCACTTGTCAAAGTAAAAGCATTCAAATGTCAAATTCAAATTCAAGCGTTAAAGTAAAAGCATCATTCAAATTTCAGGGGGACTCAAACGACGTTCGAATTAAAAAAGTCTGAATTAACGAAAATGCAAGGAAACACATGTCCAATGCTGGCAAAAACAGGAATCGCCCATCGTTGACTTGAAAAAGAATTTCGCCAAAACTATGGCGATTTCGCAAAAATTCGCAGAATTCGGTATGCAGCGCGAAATTGGCAATTGGACAATGCTTGGCACAGAATTTTGTGGAAGTGCACAATTTGAATCCGTCCGTAAAGCGGGCTTCTCCCGCCACACATCAAAGCGTTGCGGGAAGCCCACTTTACAGAACAGTTTTCAGCAGGTCAAAACTTTGCATGCAATAGTCCAGCTGTGGCAGTGGTTTTTTATGGCAAAAATCCCTTCCGGAGACTATTTTTTGCTTAGGGGCGGCCGTCAGTTTGAGCTAACCGTAGTGGGAGCGATTTGCATGTGAATTAATGACAGGCTTATACAGGGGTAAGGACCATGTTTTTCGGCTGCGGCAAACCTTAAATTCCGCGGCACGACTCCCTAAATTCTGTGATTTTCTGTTGCAACAGCAAAAACCAGTGCTTGTTCAAGCATTCCTTATGGTTTGGCAACAATAGTGTCCTGCTTTCACGTACCAGTTGGTCTACACAGAGGATACATACACGTGATATTCCTTCCCAGCCAATACCCCAGATGGTGCTCTTTCTGTCACGGCCATATATGAGCAGGATGAGTAACCTTCTGTTAGCAATTTAATTTCAGCTTTAATGACTGCAAAATAGGTATCACTCACAAAGACTATTTGAAAAAAGTACGTCTCAACCACAGCATGCAAGGTATAACCACTGCACCACCTGCAAACTGTCCTGTAAAGGCAGCCCTCTGCAGTGCTTACGTGCGCCAGGAAGCCCGCTTTAGATACAAGCACCACAATCATATATTCAATTTTCGAAAAAATTCCGAGTTCAGGAGGAATACTGCGTATTCACATGTGGAAGGCGAATTTTAAGGGGAGCACTCTGATTGGCATACATTACCTCTGGCTGGCTTGGCAGTATTGTTGCATGAATTGTGATGTACCATCTTGCTTCAAGTTAACTCCACTTCCGTTCAGCTAGGGGAATATTCTCATGTGGTAGGCAAATTTTAAGGGGAGCATTCTGATTGGCATACATTATCTCTGGATGCTTTGGGAGTTTTGTTATATTGTGATGTACCATCTTGCTTTAAGTTAACTCCATTTCCTTTCAACTGGGGGAATATTCTCATATGGTAGGTAAATTTTAAAGGGAACATTCTGATTGGCATATTTTATCTCTGGCTGCCTTCGCAGTTTTGTTATATTTTGAAGTACTATGGCACTTTCAGCTAACTCAACTTCGTTTCAGCTGGGGGAATATTTTCATGTGGTAAGCAAATCTTAAAGGGAGCATTCTGTTTGGCATACATTATCTCTGGCTGCCTTGGTAGTTTTGTTATATTGTGTTTACCCATGTTGCTTTAAGTTAACTCCATTTCGTTTCAGCTGGGGGGATATTCTCATGTAGTAGGCAAGTTTTAAGGGGAGCATTCCGATGGCATACATTATCTCTGGCTGGCTTGCCTGTGTTGTTGCATGTATTGTGATGTGCCCATCTTGCTTAAGTTAACTCCATTTCCTTTCAGCTGGGGGAATATTCTCATGTGGAAGGCGAATTTTAAGAGGAGCATTCTGATTGGCACACATTAACTCTGGCTGGCATGGCTGTGTTGTTCTATGTATTGTGATGTACCCCCATCTTGCTTTAAGTTAACTCCATTTCCTTTCAGCTGGGGTATATTCTCATCTGGAAGGCAAATTTTAAGGGGAGCATTCTGATTGGTATACGTTAACTCTGGCCTGTTTTGCTGTGTTGTTGTATGTATTGTGATGTACCCATCTTTCTTTAAGTTAACTCCATTTCCTTTCAGGAAGGGGAATATTCACATGTGGAAGGCGAATTTTAAGGGGAGCATTCTGATTGGCATACGTTACCTCTGGCTTGTTTTGCTGTGTTGTTGTATGTATTGTGATGTACCATCTTGCTTCAAGGCAACTCATTTCCTTTCAGGAGGGGGAATATTCTCATGTGGAAGGCGAATTTTAAGGGGAGCATTCTGATTGGCATACGTTACCTCTGGCTGGCTTGTCTGTGTTGTTGTATGTATTGTGATGTACCCCCATGTTGCTCTAAGTTAACTCCATTTCCTTTCAGGAGGGGAATATTCTCATGTGGTAGGCAAATTTTAAGGGGAGCATTCTGATTGCATACATTATCTCTGGCTGGCTTGGCTGTGTTGTATGTATTGTGATGTACCCATCTTGCTTTAAGTTAACTCCATTTCTTTTCAGGAGGGTGAATATTTACATGTGGAAGGCGAATTTTAAGGGGAGCACTCTGATTGGCATACATTATCTCTGGCTGGCGTGGCAGTATTGTTGTATGAATTGTGATGTACCCATCTTGCTTTAAGTTAACTCCATTTCCTTTCAGCTGGGGGAATATTCTCATGTGGAAGGCAAATTTTAAGGGGAGCATTCTGATTGCATACATTAACTCTGGCTGGCTTGGCTGTGTTGCTGTATGTATTGTGATATACCCATCTTGCTTTAAGTTAACTCCATTTGTTTTCTGCTGGGGGAATATTCTCATGTGGTAGGCAATTTTTAAGGAGAGCATTCTGAATGCCTACATTATCTCTGGCTGGCTTGGCTGTGTTGTTGTATGTATTGTGATATACCCATCTTGCTTTAAGTTAACTCCATTTCCTTTCAGGAGAGGGAATATTCACATGTGGAAGGCGAATTTTAAGGGGATCACTCTGATTGCATACATTATCTTTGGCTAGCTTGGCTGTATTGTTGTCTGTATTGTGATGTACCCATGTTGCTTTAAGTTAACTCCATTTCCTTTCAGGAGGGGAATATTCTCATGTGGAAGGCGAATTTTAAGGGGAGCATTCTGACTGGCAGACATTAACTCTGGATGGCTTGGCTGTGTTGTTTGTTGCATGTATTGTGATGTACCCTGTTGCTTTGAGTTAACTCCATGTCCTTTCAGCTGGGGGAATATTCTCATGTGGTAAGCAAATTTTAAGGGGAGCGTTCTGATTGCATATATTATCTCTGGCTGGCTTGGCTGTATTGTTGTATGTATTGTGATGTACAATGTTGCTTTAAGATAACTCCATTTCCTTTCAGCTCGGGGAATATTCTCCTATGGTAGGCAACTTTTAAGGGGAGCATACTGATTGACATACACTACCTCTGGCTGGCTTGGCTCTGTTGTTGTGTTTATTATGATGTACCCATCTTGCTCTTAGTTAACTCCACTTCCTTTCAGCTGGGGGAATATTCTCAAGTGGTAGGCAAATTTTCATGGGAGCATTCTGATTGCATACATTATCTCTGCCTGGCTTGGCTGTGTTGTTGTTTGTATTGTGATGTACCCTCTTGCTTTAAATTAACTCCATTTCCTTTCAGGAGGGGAAATATTCACATGTGGAAGGCGAATTTTAAGGGGAGCATTCTGATTGGCATACATTACCTCTGGTTGACTTGGCAGTATTCTTGTATGAATTGTGATGTACCCATCTTGCTTTAAGTTAACTCCATTTCCTTTCAGCTGGGGGAATATTCTCATGTGGAAGGCAAATTTTAAGGGGAGCATTCTGATTGCATACATTAACTCTGGCTGGCTTGGCTGTGTTGCTGTATGTATTGTGATATACCCATCTTGCTTTAAGTTAACTCCATTTGTTTTCTGCTGGGGGAATATTCTCATGTGGTAGGCAATTTTTAAGGAGAGCATTCTGAATGCCTACATTATCTCTGGCTGGCTTGGCTGTGTTGTTGTATGTATTGTGATATACCCATCTTGCTTTAAGTTAACTCCATTTCCTTTCAGGAGAGGGAATATTCACATGTGGAAGGCGAATTTTAAGGGGATCACTCTGATTGCATACATTATCTTTGGCTAGCTTGGCTGTATTGTTGTCTGTATTGTGATGTACCCATGTTGCTTTAAGTTAACTCCATTTCCTTTCAGGAGGGGAATATTCTCATGTGGAAGGCGAATTTTAAGGGGAGCATTCTGACTGGCAGACATTAACTCTGGATGGCTTGGCTGTGTTGTTTGTTGCATGTATTGTGATGTACCCTGTTGCTTTGAGTTAACTCCATGTCCTTTCAGCTGGGGGAATATTCTCATGTGGTAAGCAAATTTTAAGGGGAGCGTTCTGATTGCATATATTATCTCTGGCTGGCTTGGCTGTATTGTTGTATGTATTGTGATGTACAATGTTGCTTTAAGATAACTCCATTTCCTTTCAGCTCGGGGAATATTCTCCTATGGTAGGCAACTTTTAAGGGGAGCATACTGATTGACATACACTACCTCTGGCTGGCTTGGCTCTGTTGTTGTGTTTATTATGATGTACCCATCTTGCTCTTAGTTAACTCCACTTCCTTTCAGCTGGGGGAATATTCTCAAGTGGTAGGCAAATTTTCATGGGAGCATTCTGATTGCATACATTATCTCTGCCTGGCTTGGCTGTGTTGTTGTTTGTATTGTGATGTACCCTCTTGCTTTAAATTAACTCCATTTCCTTTCAGGAGGGGAAATATTCACATGTGGAAGGCGAATTTTAAGGGGAGCATTCTGATTGGCATACATTACCTCTGGTTGACTTGGCAGTATTCTTGTATGAATTGTGATGTACCATCTTGCTTTAAGTTAACTCAATTTCCTTACAGGAGGCGGAATATTCTCATGTGGAAGGCGAATTTTAATGGGAGCATTCTGAATGGCATACGTTAACTCTGGCTTGTTTTGCTGTGTTGTTTTATGTATTGTGATGTACCCATGTTGCTTTACGTTAACTCCATTTCCTTTCAGCTGGGGGAATATTCTAATGTGGAAGGCGAATTTTAAGGGGAGCATTCTGATTGGCACATATTAACTCTGGTTGGCTTGGTTGTGTTGTTCTATATATTGTGATGTACCCATCTTACTTTAAGTTAACTCCATTTCCTTTCAGGAGGGGGAATATTCACATGTGGTAGGCAAATTTTAAGGGGAGGATTCTGATTGGCATACGTTAACTCTGGCTTGTTTTGCTGTGTTGTTTTATGTATTGTGATGTACCCATGTTGCTTTAAGTTAACTCCATTTCCATTCAGCTGGGGGAATATTCTCATGTGGAAGGCGAATTTTAAGGGGAGCATTCTGATTGGCACACATTAACTCTGGTTGGCTTGGTTCTGTTGTTCCATATAGTGTGATGTACCCATCTTACTTTAAGTTAGCTCCATTTCCTTTCAGGAGGGGGAATATTCACATGTGGTAGGCAAATTTTAAGGGGAGGATTCTGATTGGCATACGTTAACTCTGGCTGGCTTGGCTGTGTTGTTGTATGTATTGTGATGTACCCATCTTGCTTTAAGTTATCTCCATTTCCTTTCAGCTTGGGGAATATTCTGATGTGGTTGGCAAATTTTAAGGAAGAGCATTCTGATTGCATACATTATCTCTGGCTAGCTTGGCTGTATTGTTGTGTGTATTGTGATGTACCATGTTGCTTTAAGTTAACTCCATTTCCTTTCAGGAGGGGAATATTCTCATGTGGAAGGCGAATTTTAAGGGGAGCATTCTGATTGGCAGACATTAACTCTGGCTGGCTTGGCTGTGTTGTTTGTTGCATGTATTGTGATGTACCCTGTTGCTTTGAGTTAACTCCATGTCCTTTCAGCTGGGGGAATATTCTCATGTGGTAAGCAAATTTTAAGGGGAGCGTTCTGATTGCATATATTATCTCTGGCTGGCTTGGCTGTATTGTTGTATGTATTGTGATGTACCATGTTGCTTTAAGATAACTCCATTTCCTTTCAGCTGGGGGAATATTCTCAAGTGGTAGGCAAATTTTCATGGGAGCATTCTGATTGCATACATTATCTCTGCCTGGCTTGGCTGTGTTGTTGTATGTATTGTGATGTACCCTCTTGCTTTAAGTTAACTCCATTTCCTTTCAGGAGGGGAAATATTCACATGTGGAAGGCGAATTTTAATGGGAGCATTCTGAATGGCATACGTTAACTCTGGCTTATTTTGCTGTGTTGTTTTATGTATTGTGATGTACCATGTTGCTTTAAGTTAACTCCATTTCCTTTCAGCTGGGGGAATATTCTCATGTGGAAGGCGAATTTTAAGGGGAGCATTTTGATTGGCACATATTAACTCTGGTTGGCTTGGTTGTGTTGTTGTATATATTGTGATGTACCCATCTTACTTTAAGTTAACTCCATTTCCTTTCAGGAGGGGGAATATTCACATGTGGTAGGCAAATTTTAAGGGGAGGATTCTGATTGGCATACGTTAACTCTGGCTTGTTTTGCTGTGTTGTTTTATGTATTGTGATGTACCATGTTGCCTTAAGTTAACTCCATTTCCATTCAGCTGGGGAAATATTCTCATGTGGAAAGCGAACTTTAAGGGGAGCATTCTGATTGGCACACATTAACTCTGGTTGGCTTCGTTGTGTTGTTCTATATATTGTGATGTACCCATCTTACTTTAAGTTAACTCCATTTCCTTTCAGGAGGGGGAATATTCACATGTGGTAGGCAAATTTTAAGGGGAGGATTCTGATTGGCATACGTTAACTCTGGCTGGCTAGGCTGTGTTGTTGTATGTATTGTGATGTACCATCTTGCTTTAAGTTAACTCCATTTCCTTTCAGCTGGGGGAATATTCTCATCTGGTAGGCACATTTTAAGGGGAGCATTCTGATTGACATATGTTAACTCTGGCTTGTTTTGCTGTGTAGTTGTATGTATTGTGATGTACCATCTTGCTTTAAGGTAACTCCATTTCCTTTCAGGAGGCGAAATATTCTCATGTGGAAGGCGAATTTTAAGGGGAGCATTCTGATTGGCACACATTAACTCTGGCTGGCTTGGTTGTGTTGTTCTATATATTATGATGTACCCATCTTACTTTTAGTTAACTCCATTTCCTTTCAGGAGGGGAAATATTCACATGTGGAAGGCGAATTTTAAGGGGAGCACTCTTATTGGATGCATTAACTCTGGTTGGCTTGCCTGTGTTGTTGCATGTATTGTGATGTACCATCTTGCTTTTAACATCATTTCCATTCAGCTGGGGGAATATTCACATGTGGAAGGCGAATTTTAAGGGGAGCATTCTGATTGGCACACATTAACTCTGGCTGGCTTGGTTGTGTTGTTCTATATATTGTGATGTACCACCTTTCTTTAAGTGAACTCGATTTCCTTTCAGCTGGGGGAATATTCTCATGTGGAAGGCAAATTTTAAGGGGAGCATTCTGATTGGCATAAGGTAACTCTTGCTTGTTTTGCTGTGTAGTTGTATGTATTGTTATGTACCATCTTCCTTTAAGGTAACTCCATTTCCTTTCAGGAGGGGAAATATTCTCATGTAGAAGGCGAATTTTAAGGGGAGCATTCTGATTGGCATACATTATCTCTGGCTGGCTTGGCTGTGTTGTTCTATGTATTGTGATGTACCCATCTTCCTTTAAGTTAACTCCATTTCTTTTCTGCTGGGGGAATATTCTCATGTGGTAAGCAAATTTTAAGGGGAGCATTCTGTTTGGCATACATTATCTCTGGCTGCCTTGGTAGTTTTGTTATATTGTGTGTAACATGTTGCTTTAAGTTATCGCCATTTGCTTTGAGCTGGGGGAATATTCTCATGTGGTAGGCAAGTTTTGAGGGAAGAATTATGATTGTCATACAATACCTCTGGCTGGCTTGGCTGTGTTGTATGTATTGTGACGTACCCATCTTGCTTTAAGTTATCTCCATTTCCTTTCAGCTTGGGGAATATTCTGATGTGGTTGGCAAATTTTAAGGAAGAGCATTCTGATTGCATACATTATCTCTGGCTAGCTTGGCTGCATTGTTGTGTGTATTGTGATGTACCATGTTGCTTTAAGTTAACTCCATTTCCTTTCAGGAGGGGAATATTCTCATGTGGAAGGCGAATTTTAAGGGGAGCATTCTGATTGGCAGACATTAACTCTGGCTGGCTTGGCTGTGTTGTTTGTTGCATGTATTGTGATGTACCCTGTTGCTTTGAGTTAACTCCATGTCCTTTCAGCTGGGGGAATATTCTCATGTGGTAAGCAAATTTTAAGGGGAGCGTTCTGATTGCATATATTATCTCTGGCTGGCTTGGCTGTATTGTTGTATGTATTGTGATGTACCATCTTGCTTTAAGTTAACTCAATTTCCTTACAGGAGGCGGAATATTCTCATGTGGAAGGCGAATTTTAATGGGAGCATTCTGAATGGCATACGTTAACTCTGGCTTATTTTTGCTGTGTTGTTTTATGTATTGTGATGTACCATGTTGCTTTAAGTTAACTCCATTTCCTTTCAGCTGGGGGAATATTCTCATGTGGAAGGCAAATTTTAAGGGGAGCACTCTGATTGGCACATATTAACTCTGGTTGGCTTGGTTGTGTTGTTCTATATATTGTGATGTACCCATCTTACTTTAAGTTAACTTCATTTCCTTTCAGGAGGGGGAATATTCACATGTGGTAGGCAAATTTTAAGGGGAGGATTCTGATTGGCATACGTTAACTCTGGCTTGTTTTGCTGTGTTGTTTTATGTATTGTGATGTACCATGTTGCTTTAAGTTAACTCCATTTCCATTCAGCTGGGGGAATATTCTCATGTGCAAAGCGAACTTTAAGGGGAGCATTCTGATTGGCACACATTAACTCTTGTTGGCTTCGTTGTGTTGTTCTATATATTGTGATGTACCCATCTTACTTTAAGTTAACTCCATTTCCTTTCAGGAGGGGGAATATTCACATGTTGTAGGCAAATTTTAAGGGGAGGATTCTGATTGGCATACGTTAACTCTGGCTGGCTTGGCTGTGTTGTTGTATGTATTGTGATGTACCATCTTGCTTTAAGTTAACTCCATTTCCTTTCAGCTGGGGGAATATTCTCATCTGGTAGGCACATTTTAAGGGGAGCATTCTGATTGGCATAAGGTAACTCTTGCTTGTTTTGCTGTGTAGTTGTATGTATTGTTATGTACCATCTTCCTTTAAGGTAAC